>NC_138999.1:124056886-125375808 GCF_964374135.1 Grampus griseus
AAATAAATGAGAAATGAACCTTTATTATGTTAAGCCACAGGGCTTTTTTTGTTTTTTACATATTCTGGTTCATTTAACACACACTACCTGATTCTAATGTAGAAATTGGTATCAGAAGAGAGGATCTACAGTAACAAAAATCTAAATCTATGAGTCATTGGCTTCATGGATAGGAAAAGATGTACTAGGCTGGGAAAGTAGACCCCCCCCATGTTGTGTAAGGTCAAAACATTTGACAAAACTATCTTTTTCAGTACTTTTTAAGTTAAAAAAAAGATATATAGGCCTATATATCTAGGGTAAATGATCATCATGCGACAGAGTGCTAATGCCAGTGTATTACTCTGAGTTAACAAGTACTTGCTACATTTAGCAAGGAGCCCAGGTATGAAATGATCTCATAGAACAGACCTGTGAACCAACCTGTTCCACTCATGCCAGGCTGATATGTAAGAAGGAAAACATTTCCTCTCATGTAAACTGCTGTATTTGAGTCTGTTGGTTACATCAGCATAACCTTTACTTTAACTAATGGTGTGGGAGGAGGGGTGGAGAGCATGAACAAAGCCACAGAAGTAACTGAGGTGTACCAAGGAAATGTCAAGGCACTTTGCTTGTCTAGACCACGGGTTGGCAAACTATGGCTCGTAAATTCAAATTCAACTCAAATTCAAGCCAAATTCAACTCGCTATATTTTTCTCCAGTAAAGTGTTATTGGGACACAGTCAGTTAGTCATTAATGTATTGTCTATAATAGATACTGTCTATTGTATTGTTTATAACATGTTGAGTAGTTGCAACAGAGAGCATATGGTCTGCAGAGCAAACCTATTTACTAACTGGCCCTTTACAGAAAAAGTTTGCTGACCTCTGGTCTAGACTGTGTATTGTAAATAATGGAGGAGAAAGGGAAATAATGGCTAAGAATATTTGCTAAAGTCAATGTTGAAGGTCTTGCAAGTAAGAATGAATGGGGCAATGGGGAACTATTACAAGTATTTGGAAAGGTGTAGTGATGTCCTTAAATATTTCTAGAAATCACATTGTAAGATGACATTGACAAACTAGAGTGGCCAGAGGACAACATGGATGTAAGTAAAGGGTTTGAAACCAGGTCATAAGTGGGAATGGTTGGAGAATCTATAAATATTCAGCCTACAGAAGAGAAGATTTAAGGTATACAGTATGTAGGTATTCAAATATTTAAAAGCCTGACTGGTGGGAAAAAATCCAATTTATTTGTGAATATCCAATTCAGTATCTCATCAGAAGGCAGTGCTCCTCTAGTACAGATACTTGAGCAGAGAGCTAAATTGAGACTAGTACAAATATACTCTTAAGAATGTCTAGCACAAAATCATGCCATCAATTTTTCATGTTTAAATTCCATGTTATAATTTTCCATGAATCCACTGTAATATAACTTTCATCATCACTGTGGCTGCTCCCCTGAATTTGCTTTTGCCAAGGTTAACACTAGGAATTTTGTTGAAAAATTCATTGAATACTTTTCAGGCATTTACACTATTCATGACCTGCTTTAAAAATCTTCCTGTCACTTTGATTTTGTAACGCTAACCTTGTTTTTTTCCTCTCTGTGGACATTTCATGTTAATCTCCTTCAAAGGCTCTTATTTAGTTGGCCTTCAATTACATACTAGTTTTACTCAAAGTTCTGCCATAAACTCTGTCTTCATTCTACCCCATCTCTACTGGTGGTGGCTTCATATTTCTATAAGTAGATGCTAAAGCCATATCACATCATGTTTTCAAAGTCTTTTTAAAAATTTTTGAAGTTTTACAAACAACGCAATCCAAAAATGGGTAGAAGACCTAAATAGACATTTCTCCAAAGAAGATATACAAATTGCCAACAAACACATGAAAGGATGCTCAACATCACTAATTATTAGAGAATTGCAAATCAAAACTACAATGAGGTATCACCTCACACCAGTCAGAATGGCCATCATCAAAAAATCTACAAACAATGAATGCTGTTGAGGGTGTGGAGAAAAGGGAACCGTCTTGCACTGCTGGTGGGAATGTAAATTGATACAGCCACTGTGGAGAACAGTATGGAGGTTCCTTAAAAAACTACAAATAGAACTACCATATGACCCAGCAATCCCACTACTGGGCATATATCCTGAGAAAACCATAATTCAAAAAGAGTCATGTGCCAAAATGTTCATTGCAGCTCTATTTACAATAGCCAGGAGATGGAAACAACCTAAGTGTCCATCGACAGATGAATGGATAAAGAAGCTGTGGCACATATATACAATGGAATATTACTCAGCCATAAAAAGAAATGAAATTGAGCTATTTGTAGTGAGGTGGATAGACCTAGAGTGTGTCATACAGAGTGAAGTAAGTCAGAAAGAGAAAAACAAATACCATATGCTAACACATATATATGGGATCTAAAAAAAAAAGTTCTGAAGAACCTAGGGGGGACAGGAATAAAGATGAAGACGTAGAGAATGGACTTGAGGATGTGGGGAGGGGGAAGGGTAAGCTGGGATGAAGTGAGAGAGTGGCATGGACATATATACACTACCAAATGTAAAATCGATAGCTAGTGGGAAGCAGCCACATAGCACAGGGACATCAGCTAGGTGCTTTGTGACCACCTAGAGGGGTGGGATAGGGAGGGTGGGAGGGAGATGCAAGAGGGAGGAGATATGGCAATATATGTATATGTATAGCTGATTCACTTTGTTATAAAGCAGAAACTAACACACCATTGTAAAGCAATTATACTCCAATAAAGATGTTAAAAAAACATAAAAAAATAAAAGTTGAAAAGAATTTATGAGGCTTTAGGATTAAGTTTTCAGAAAAGTTCATCTCAGTGACTGTTCATTTACAATTGAGTGCCCAATTGGCTCTGTCCTTGGTGCTGGAGATCCAACAGTGGGAAAAAAAGATACACGAGTATTTGACTCTTGTGAAATTTTCATTCAACTTGGAGGGGAAGAGAAATAAACAAAAATTAGGAAAAATATGAAAACTTCAGAGAGGGTCAAGTGCTATGAAGAAAATAGGCCATGGTAATTAATTAGGGAGTAGCTGGGGAAATGACTAATTTAGATAAGATGGTCAGTTATGATTTCTTTGAGGCTTGAATAAGGAGAACCTAAGACTTTTGACCTAGGACCTGGATAATAAGAAAGGGCTAGTCAAGTGAATATCTGGGTGAATAGTATTGCCAGTGGATTGAACAGTGAGTCCAAAGACCTGAAGATGGGAATGAGTGTGGCATGTTGAAGGAAGAGAGAGATTAAAATGTAGTTAACATTGGGGAAAGTAATACTTGATGAGACTAGAAAAATAATTGGAGCCAGAGGATGTTGTGCCTACACATGTAGGCTACATGTGTAGTTTGAATTATATGTAAGTGCAATGAAAAGACATTGGGAGAGTTTTTAGCATGGTTGTGACATGATATCACATTGCCTGTGTTTTTCCATTTGGCAAATGATGTAAATTATATAACTTTTTACATTGCTGCAAGGAAATTTAGATCCACAGTAAATTCTTGACCACAGGATATGGATTAGTTTATGACTACATGTATATTTATTATCTTATTCTTTTTTATTTCTGCTGTGAATTTCATTTATATGTAGCTTGTATTGTAAAATTCCTCCAAGTATTTTTGAAGAACTGATAACACGAATCATATAATATGTTCTGATTTGACATAAGAGCATTGAACTTGGATTCGGTAACCTGCATGCTATGCTGGTTTTAACACTAAATTATGTGAATTTAGGATAATCATTTAAAGTCTTGGAGCCTTAATACCTTGATCCAAAAAATGAGGAAATTAACACTTACTTCTCTGCTTCTAAGGAATATTGTGTGGAGAAGACTGAGACTGGATATAGGCAGATAGTGTAAAGCTATAATTATTCAGTACATATTTCTTAAGCTTTTCCTATGGGCCAAAAATTAGATATTAAAATTTGGGGATTTAAGATATACTTTTACAAAAAGGATCTGATAAAGTTATGTTAAATATAAAGTACCAAACATTTTTAATCCATGTATATTTCATATGGAAAAATAAATATTGGATGTCTTCTCAAGTTATGAATCCTTCCTAGACTTTTTTTTAATGAGGAGATTGAAAATCCTGACAAACGTGAAATTTGAATCAAGAACCATTCAAGTTCAATGCTGAAATTAGGAGGAAAGTTTGAACAAGTTCTCTGTATGCATACTCATCAGAATTACTGCTAATGGCTATGAGCAAAGTTTAGCTGATGAATTATTCAGTTTGATATCAATCTTGTCTGTTGCCACAGACTTTTGAAACAAAGAATGCTTTGCAACTCTTAAGAATATACCTTTAGGCAATGACGGAAATATTACTTGACATCCATAGTCCATGCTTTTAAAAATTATTTAAATTTAAGTAAATTGCCTAAGAAACTTTTAATTCCTATAACTTTTGCATAATTTATCTTACCTGTTTTAAAATCAAACCCTTGTGTGTGTGTTGCTATGAGATACTCTTAGCTCCATGTGTACATTATTTTAACCCTAGATAGAACTGACTTTATAAATATTAACACTACAGGGGTCACTAATGAGAGGACTCCATAAAAGTCAAGTGCTCCATGAATCACATTTTGGAAGCCACTGGATTACAGAAAACTACTACCTATGCACTGATTACAGCCTTCAGAACTGCAATGATTAATGTCTTTCCATTTTGTTCATATCAAAATTTAAGTACCTTTTCATGGCATTCCACAACTTAAGAAATCTGCTCTCCTCATACCTCCTTACACTTCCATAGAATTGCTTTGATCTCTCCACCTTTACTTTTCTCCCCATCAATAGCCACTTCTTGCCAACCTTAAAACTATGTACCATTGAAGACTCAATCTTCTCTAATATTATTTCACATGTCTGGAATACATAAATACATACATACTCCTTCCTCTGCAGTGATACAGGGCTTTGCCAACTCATTATTTATTCCATGTTTCTCCACAACCGTCATGAAAAGGGGTTGTGGCCCTGGGGAAACAACCAGTGAAGGCTGCCCAAGAATATCATCCGTAGAAGGAAGCTGCTCTGTAGATACTTCTCATCGGATCCCTAGGATAGACAGAAAAAACATTAAGGTGCAGCATCTATGCCATCACTCCAAATGAATGGGATATAATGCAGCCACCCATGTTACTGTGTCCAAGAAATGGGCCTATTTCAATTATTGTAAATTCTTTGAAGATAGAGACTGTATTATTTATCTTCATATTCATATTTCTCTGCATATTATGTGGTACAAATGAGACCTTCCTACATACTTGTCGAAATGAATTGCAGTAGAGTTGTGAGACATTGCATACCATTTGTTTGTAATTTTTTCACAATATCACTGCTCATCTTTTTCATAGAAAGAAAAGAAAAAGTTTTTTTTCCTGTAGGTAGACTAAGTGACAGAGGTCTCAAAATTTTCATGAAGAAATTGAAATGTATTTTTATAAAGCAATGTAGTATGCAGACAAAAATGATATTACTATAAACTTTTAGAATATCACTTATCAGAGAAACATTAGAAAGCAGTTTTGTAAAGCACAGGTTTGAGTTGGGACAGATCTAGATTCAGGTGCTAGTTTTTCCACTTACAGGCTGTGTGACCTGGACCTGGAGTTCAGCTTCTTTAGCTGTATAATGGACACAATAATGGTACCAACCCATGAATATTTAGCTAAGATAATGCATATGACATACCAAGCACTGTAAGACTTAGCAATAATTGCTGCTTTTAGAGGAAAATTAGGTATTGGGTAAAACACTAGGGTAGAAAACTTACTAGGTCCACTTTCACATTTAGCATTTAATTCTTAGAAAAGTTCTTAGAATCTGGGCTGGGCAGACAGAATCATGATCAATCTGACCACTACTACCTACTACCTCCTACTCTTTATTTTTCAAGTAGCTTCCTGGCAACAGGCCCCATAGAGGCTCTGTCCCCACATCCCATACCCAAATTCAGCTACCAGCAGCTTCTTTTTCTTTCCTCCTTCCCTTTGCCATACAGGCTGAGTCCTAGTCTTTATTTTCCTTTTTATCCCTCAATGCCTTGAAGATTGTAATTTAACGCACCTTGTGTTTTCATCTGTGAAGCAAGGATAATAACCTTCCTGTCACCTTTGCTCAAACACACATGGTGAGAATTAATGAAATAAGGCGTAGACTCAGCTTCAGAGATAAAGTCTAAGAAATGTCAAAGTGCTTTAAGGTCTTTAGAAAAAAATAAAGTTTAATAAGTATAAAGATAGCAACATTACAGCATTGATATGCTGAATTTGTTGTCAGAAAAATTATTTTGTCTTCCTAGATATGAAGTAAAAACTGCATGCATTAACTCACCCAATTTTAGCTAGAAATCACCAAATCAGAATATTTGAGTTGGATGGGAGCTTTGAGATCATGCAGTTCAACTCCAGTGTTGTTGACATGAAAACTGAGGCTCTAAGAAGGGAAGTGATCTCCCTAAATTCATGCAGCAGTTTAGGAAAAGTACCAGGTAAATTCTCATTATGCTGTTGTGAAACAAGACAAAAGATATACTACATCAATATTTTTCTAGGTAATTACCATGACTCAAAACCTCCCAGTGGAAGTCCTTTGACCTTAATGCAAAGTTTCAGAAAATTATTCTATCAAAAATTCCAAAATGTAGGAGAGAGAAACAGCCCTGGCATCCCATCCTTCCACCACTCTCAAGACATCTCAACAGAACAAGAGCTGCTTTTAATAAACCTCAAAATAGAGGACAGTATGGTGATCATTTTCAGCAGTATCATCTGGACCACAGAAAGTTCTGGTTACCCAGCAAAGACTGAAACCAAACTTAGTGCAAGAAACCAAATGGAGTGCCTCGTTGTTCGCAGTCAATGACAATTACATAATATTTGGGATACCTTTTTCTCCTCAGTGATCTGTGGCTTTGGTTTAGCACGAAAGTGAAAGAGTAATGGAACTATTAATCTTCATTACCCTAATAGTCCTCAAAGTCCTATTAGGGTAATGAAGATAGAAACTGTTCCATCTTCTTCACGTCATTATGGTCATTGACGACCTGAGAAGCAATATCAGCCCCTCTCCACATCGGTGCTCTCTTATTTCCAACTCTAAAATGGAGAGGATTTTCTGAAGGCAAGGGGTTATGGCTTTGAAATTGAGATTGATGTTTACTAGAAATTTTACACTCTAGCCTAAAACTGGCAGCAGAAACATGTCTCTCAAGGTATTCAAAACATACACCAGGGCTTCCCTGGTGGCGCAGTGGTTGAGAGTCCGCCTGCCGATGCAGGGGACGCAGGTTCGGGCCCCGGTCCGGGAAGATCCCACATGCCGCGGAGTGGCTGGGCCCGTGAGCCATGGCCGCTGACCTGCGCATCCGGAGCCTGTGCTCCACAATGGGAGAGGCCACAACAGTGAGAGGCCCGTGTACCGCAAAAAAAAAAAAAAAAAAATACATATTTTGGAAGAAGCTCCTTGGTAAATGTTTAAAATACATTTAGAAACTCACTTGGTGAGATTCTATAGCTTCAAATGTGATTATAAGCAGAGACCAGGGTTATACCTCAAAAACAAAACTCAACAAAAGTTTGGGCACTCAGTGGGAAAAAGAGTATTCAGCTCCCAACATCCATAATGAATTGGGACATAGCACTGAGCAAATCTTAGGGAAATACTGAAACTTTCTCCCCACCCTCCCTCTCACTTCTACCAATTTTCGCTGTACAAGACATTTCTTCACCCAAAGCCTTAGAAACTATTCACTTGATTCTTCAGATCCATAATAATCTGCTTCTCATGCCCTTCAGAGTGAGCCTCAGCTGGCCCCTGAGTAATGAAAGACAGTGGTTTTCGAGTTTGGTTTCACATTAATATCATCTGAGGAGCTTTACAAAACCCCAGCGCCTCAGTTCTACCCCAGACCAATTAAATGAAAAGCTGAGGGTAGAACCCAGACGTAGGTATTTTTGAAAGCTCTTCAGGTGATTGTAGTATGTAGCCAGGTTTAAGAATCCCTGTAATAGTGTACCTTCTGCAGGCCCCTGCCGCTTCAGAGCCTTGAAGGAATATGTCCTGCTGCCCACCATCCCCAACTCCACCTACCCCAAGTTCCTGAACCAAAGAAGTCTGTGGAGGTCTCCAGAGTGCATGGTACCTTTTGCTATTGTTTTATTGTTCAGCCAAGATGAATGCCAGATGAGAGATAATTGCTGAATTGTCACAGGATATAGACCAGGACATAGACTCAAACATGTGGAATACACCCAGTGGCCAGAGCAGATGGATATGGAAGGAAGCCAAAACTTTCTCCAAAAGTGACAGCTGGGGTTGGATTTGGGAATCATCCAGCTTTGGTTAATATCAAGCTTGAAGGTGATGATAAGCTCCCTCCATCTCTAGGAAATAAAATCAGGGCCAGGATTACGATCAAGCAACTGAGGCACTCAACGAGGGCACAGAATTTTAGGAGCCATCAAAAACATCAGTAAATTGGACTTCCCTGGTGGTCCAGTGGTTATGACTCCGCGCTTCCACTGAAGAGGGCGTGGCTTTGATCCCTGATCAGAGAACTAGGATCCCGCATGCCATGTGGCGTGGCCAAAAAAAAAAAAATCAGTATATCAAAATGCACATTATTCTAATGTAATATTTTAAAAATTTGAAATCAATGAAAAATCTATGATGGACAAAATTTTAAATAAATATGGGATCCAACCCTGCACTTGAATAACTCAGTCACTTCCCTCATCCTAACCCAGGCTCTGTCCGATCCTGTCATCCCAGTCCTGGCCCTGAGACAGACGCATCCAGGCCCCAAGCCCACCTAAAACCCAGAAGAGGATGCTACTCTTATTCAGGAGAAAGGTAATGGGACTCCTACCCCAGTACCTCATGAGGTGACTAGGCATGAAGTAAATTGTACGCTGAGCTTCTTTACCTACGGCTCGTCAGGAAAGCAACCATCCTTTACCCCCAAATAATCTAATGAAACCTCACCATGATCCTCCCAGTATAAATCCAAAGCCGTGGAATGAGAAGAAAGGATGAGAAACCCTAGGGAAGGAATTTTCCCCAAAGCCCTGCTTGGTGTATTGGAAGGCAGTGGAAGAATGTGATTTAATGGATAGAAGGAGGCAGCTGTTTGCCTGTTGCTTGACTTTTTACAGTTAAACCTCTTGATAGCTCTGTCCCCAGATCAATAGTCCCTAAAATGATTCTCTAATGGTTAAATTTCAGGCATCCAGCAGCTTTGGGAGAGATGTAGAGATGGAAAATTTCCAAGTTCTCTCCATGGGGTACTCATTAAAATAATGACTTAAGAATGAATAAATGAGTGAATGGATGAATGGGTGGGCACCAGCTGTCTCTGCATTAGAATAAAATCTGTTGTCTACATTTTCAAGGTCACACAAAAAGATATGGTGGAGTCAGCAATGAGAACCCTGGCTTGTCAATTCCATGTTCATTATTGCTCAAAAAATGTTATATGAAGTAAAATAAAATTACACCAGTACTATCAAGAAAAGTGTTAACAATAGATACATATTAGGAAAGAGGATTTTTGCTTTATATAATAGTTGGTTGGAAATGTAAAAGCATTTTTTATAATTAAATCTTTTCAAATATTAAGAAAACTGAGATGCTGATTTAAAAAGTAGGAACTAAACAAAAATCATGCCCATATACATCAAAAATTAGAAATTATGATATAAACATTAAAAATTGTAATCAAAGAAATACAAAACTAAATAGTTATATATACCATTTGTTACCTATTAAATTATAAAAGATACTGATGCTCAAGGATGACAAAGTTTTATGAAACAAGAACCAAATATTGCTGGCAGAACTATAAATTAGTACAAATTTTATAAACTTATGGAAAGAAACAGCAATCTATAGCAACCTTCAAAAATTTTCAAGAAGTATGACATAGAAATTATACTTTGGTGACTATATCATAAAGAAATAATCATAAATACAGACATATTAATAAATAATGATGACCCTCTCAGAGTTATTGTATAATAAGAAAAAGTAGAAAAATGTAAACATTTAACTGTAGGGAATGGAATAAAATAAATTAGAGCACATTCATGTGATCACATAAAATGCAGGCCTTTAAATTTTATTTGGGAAAATGTTGATTATATAACGTAAATCGGAATAATACAGAACTGTATATCCAGTTTACTCTAAAAGAAAGACTGGAAAATTAGTGACCCTACGTGGAAAAGTTGTTATCTCTGATAGTATAAATATATGTTCTAAAGTATCAATAATGAGCTTATATAATTTTTATAATCAAACATATAAATAATACATAATTTAATCGGATCCTCATAAAGTAATGGATTCCTGGATCATTATACCTCTGTCTTTGTTTTCTCCATATAACCTGCTGTCACTTTTCCTATGAAAATGTTTTGTGAATTGTGGTTTTACTGCCTCTATGGAGGATAAAATATTATATCTTTTATAAAGCCATCGTTGAACTACTATCTATGATATTCTCCAATTTCCTGTATCAAAATTACATACACATGACATAATATTGCTTTTTTTAAGGTAAAATGGTTTGGCTCAGGCAAGTTTCTTTGGTTATACACTGACAAAGTTTATTAAAAATGATTACATCAACATGGGGATGTAGCTCAGTGGTAGAGCACCTGCTTTGCATGTATGAGGTCCTGGGTTCGATCCCCAGCATCTCCACTTGATTTCTCCTTGTTTAATTCTTGGAAAATATGGCTAGTGCAAGTGAAGATCTGAGTTTAAAAAATTATTACATCGAGATAAATATAATTAACACTGCTGTACGTTATATACGGAAGTTAAGAGAGAAAATCCAAGGAAAAATATTTGTTTTTTCTACTTCTTTAATGTTGTATCTATATGAGGTGATGGATGTTCACTGAACTTTTTGTTTGTTTGTTTGTTTGGGTTTTCTTTGGCCACACTGCATGGCATGTGGGATCTTAGTTCCCCAACCAGGGATGGAACCCACTCCCCCTGCATTGGAAGCACGGAGTTTTAACCACTGGATGGCCAGGTAAGTCCCAGATGTTTACTAAACTTATTGTGATAATCATTTCATGATATATATAAGTCAAACCATTGTGCTGTACACCTTAAACTTATACAGTGCTGTAGGTCAATTATATCTCAATAAAACTGGAAGAAAAATATTTTTTGAGCATCTACTATGTGCCTTGTACTATTTTTGGCACTGGGCATTTAATGGTAAACAAGGCATAATTAATTCTTGATATAATCAATTTTAAAGCCTATTTGAGGAGATAGATAATAAGAAAAAAACCACAAAAATAAGCAAATAATAAAGTGTTGAGAAAGAATAACCAGTTGTTGTTGAGACAGGGGAAACCGACTTTAGTACTTTACACTGGATTTCCAGGAAAGACATCAGGGAATGTGTGGTATTTGTACTGAGAACAGAATGACAAACAGAAGTCTGCCATGCAAAGATCCAAAAACAGACCATTGCAGGCAAAAAGAACTGCTAGTGTAAAGACCATGAGGTAAAAAGTGATTGCATATTCCAACACTATCAAGGAATCCAAGGCTGGAGTGGTTGATGAGTTATGGGGAAGAGCATACAGATATGGTTGGAAAGAGAGGTAAGGGACAGATCATACAGGATATTGTAGCTGCTGTTAGGAGTTGGAATTTTTTGTTAAAATTGGTAAGGAAGCACTGGAAGTTTTTAAACACATAGAAGAAATTTGATGTATTCTTTTTAAGTCACTTTGTCTCTTGTAGGGTAGGTGAATTGTAGCAGGAAAAGAGAAAGGGAACAATTTAGGAGGCTCTCAAGTGACCCAAATGTGATATGATTATGGCTTAGACTAAGGTGGAGAAGTGGAAATGAGAAAAGTAGATGGTTTTAAGGAATATTATTGGAGGGAAATCCAACAGTGTCTGTTGATGGATTGGAAGTATTCTGAGCCCAATTTGGTGGGGTTGGGGAACAAGTTGCCCTGAACTATCTTCTTAGCAGATCTTGGTGGCTTACCTGGTGATGTAACCCAAACCTTCATTCTTGAGTGCTCTGAGACCTGAGTCTGGGGATGCTGCACTTGTTTATTCACAGTTACAATGGGGCAAGAGAGTACCAGGAGGTACCAGGAGAACACCTGGGATCCACACGTAATCCTCTTGGCCTCAGTGGGGAAAAAGAATCCCTGCCTTAGCCTGATGATCAGGACCGCTTGTACATGCCAGTATGGTGACTCTTCCTTTTACCTGCTGGTCCTTGGACATAATGAATACAAAGGGTCCTGGTGGCAGCCGTAACTTGCCATTACTTATGTCCCCTGGCAAGAGTGCGGCTCCTTTGTGAACTAGACCCTCCAACCCCACAGAGCCCTGAATGATGAGGACAGGAAGCACACAATTCCCCAGTGGGTCATTGAGAGTGGTGGTGTGAGGCCAAACTTGCTGCCAAACCCTTGGTTCCCAGATACATGTACCTTCATAAGGGAGACACAGTGCCATATAGAGGCCCCTGATTTAATAAATGCAGTCTAGTATACTGCATTGCAAAGGATGACATCCCATCCTTTCAGAGGATTTCTTTTGACCTGGCACTTTAGTTGTATCTTTAGAAGGTAGTTCCAGTGTTCTACACAGCCAGCTGTTTCTGGATGGTGTTGTATGTGATGTGGCCAGTGGAACCTATGGTCATGGGCCCACTCCTGCACATCCTTTTCTGTGAAATGGATACTCTGGTTAGATGCTATGTTGTGTGTGGGATACCAGGCCTATGGACCAGGAATTCCATAAGCCCACAGATAGTGGCTAAGATTCTATAAGAAGAAAAGCAAACTCATGTCTGGATGAGTATCTGTTCTTATGAAAATGAAATGCTGGCCCTTCCAGAATAGACAGGCCCAATGTCATCACCTTGCCACAATGTGGCCATTTGATCTCCCTGTGGAATGGTGTCATACCAGGTGCTCAGCATTGGTCTACGTTGCTGACACGTTGGACATTCAGAGATAGCAATACCTATGTCAGTGGAAGTCCATGTTGTTGGGTTCACATGTACCTCCATGTCTGCCACCATGGACACTCCATTCAAATGCCCATTATGCTACTTCTGGGATGGCTGATGAGAAAGGCCAGTAATGTCAACTGACTGAGTCATTTCATCAACATGGTTTTCAGTGCCTCTCTGTGATGAATACTTCCTGGTGAGCATTAATGTGTGATATAAATGTTTTCATACTTCATGCCCACTCCCGTATGTCTATCCACATGCTTCTTCCTTAAACCTCTTTGTCTTTGTCTTCTAGACTTTGTCTTTCCAAGCCCCAGATTAGAAAGCTAGTCCATTGACCCCTACCCAGGAATCTATATGTTCTCACCTTAGGCCCCTTATCCCTCTACACAAAGTAGATAACCAGGTGCACATCTTACCCTTGGGATGATTTTGCTCTACTCTATCTTGTAAGGTTAGCCACTGTGAATGTGGCTATGTTGCCACTGTCCATTTTTGCTTTTCATTCCCATAGCATGCTGGCTCATCCATAAAACAAGTTCGGAGTTTTCCTCTTCTTTTTTTTTTTTTTTTTTTTTTTTTTTTTTGCGGTACGCGGGCCTCTCACTGTTGTGGCTTCTCCCGTTGCAGAGCACAGGCTCCGGACGCGCAGGCCCAGTGGCCATGGCTCACGGGCCCAGCCGCTCCATGGCATGTGGGATCTTCCCGGACCGGGACACGAACCCACGTCCCCTGCATTGGCAGGCGGACTCTCAACCATTGCACCACCAGGGAAGCCCAGTTTTCGTCTTCTTCCAGTCAGTCATGCAGGAGTCCCTTGCAAGCCGAGGACGGGCACTGGTGCAACTCTTTTGGGTAGCAAAAGTTCTAGGCTACCAGTTCATGCGGCTAACTTGTGCCCTCTTGTCTTGCTTGGGTTGATTGCAGGATGTACATTTCCATTCCATGATGGACTGCTTCTAGGTGTGTCTGAGTGTATAATTTGTTGAGTCCAACAGAAGGGACAGTTCTGAATGCATCTTCACTTGGTGACCCATGGTCAAGTGTTCTGTTTCTACCAGAGCTCAGTAATACTCCAAGAGTTGTTTCTTAAAAGTCATATACTTTTCGGGCTTCCCTGGTGGCGCAGTGGTTGAGAGTCCGCCTGCTGATGCAGGGGACGCGGGTTCGTGCCCCGGTGCGGGAGGATCCCACATGCCGCGGAGCGGCTGGGCCCGTGAGCCATGGCCGCTGAGCCTGTGCGTCCGGAGCTTGTGCTCCGCAACGAGAGAGGCCACAACAGTGAGAGGCCTGCATACCACACACACACACAAAAAAGTCATATACTTTTCTATGGATGGCATAGCCTTATTCCAGAATCCCAAGGGCTTATATTGTGAATATCCCATTGGAGCATATGCTCCAAACTGCATCCTTTCCCAGTACTTGTATCTTCAACACTATAGGGTTTATTTAATTTTGTGGCTCAAGTGACAAGGATAATGGCACTCTGGCTTAGACCTGCTCCACTGCCTTTTTGTCCTTGGGTCTGACTCAAAGCTGATAGATTTCCATGTGCGAAGGTGTATAGGGTAGAGCAATACTCCCAGGTATGGAATTCTAGGCCTTCAGAATCCAAAGATGGCTACAAAATGCTGTGCTTCCTTCTTTGTGATGGGGAATTCAAGATGGATACAGAAATGTGTCTTTTGCTTTGGAGGGGACATCCCAACATGTCCCTGAACACTGGAAATGTAAAACTTTCACTGAATTTTCAGGTCCCTAAAATTTATTAGGGTTTATCTCCCACCCTCTGGAGTACATGTGCCTTAACAGGACCTTCAGTCTATTTGTCACTTCTTTCCTGCCCTGTCACATCAGCATGATGTTATCAATGCAGTGGATCAGTGTGATGTTCTATGGTCCAGATTCTTCAGACTATATTATAACAGTGCAAGAAAATTAACATAGCCGTGACACATTATAAATGAACGCTGTTGATCCCACATAAATGAAAATTATTTCTGATACTCTTTGCTAATTAGAATGTAAATATACGTTCATTAAATCAATGGTGGCATGGAATGCATCAGAGGCTTTATTAGTATGTCCTAGCAAAGGTATCATGTCCAGTACAGTGCCTGCAATCAGGATTACTACTTGTGATTGTATACAGTCATTCTTCAGGATCCATCCATTTTCTTCAGGTTCCAGATTGAAAAATTAAACAGAGATATAAAGGCTACCACTCCTCTATCCTTTTATTTTTTATTATTTAAAAAAAAAATTTGGAATAAAATTTATAGTTGATTTACAATGTTGTGTTAGTTTCTGCTGTACAGCAAATTGAATCAGTTACACATATACATATATCCACTCTTTTTTAGATTCTTTTCTGATATAGGCCATTACAGAATATTGAGTAGAGTTCCCTGTGCTATACAGTAGGTCCTTATTCGTTATCTATTTTATATCTAGTAGTATGTATATGTCAATCCCAATTTATCCCTCCCCCTTTACCCCTGGTAGCCATAAGTTTGTTTTGTACATCTGTAACTCTATTTCTGTTTTGTAGATAAATTCATTTATACCCTTTTTTTAGATTCCACATATAAGTGATATCGTATAGTGTTTGTCTTTCTCTTTCTGACTTACTTCACTCAGTATGGTAATCTCTAGGTCCGTCCATGTTGCTGCAAATGGCACTATTTCATTCTTTTTAATGGCTGAGTAGTATTCCATGTATATATATGCCATATCTTCTTTATCTAGATTTTTAATGGTGTCACTGATCTCAGCCATACCCTCTGTCGTGATGGTAAGATATTGTTCTGATTTAGTATCATTTTCAGGTGATTTCAGGGGTTTCCATTTGGTCTTCCCTAATATTGATAGTTCTTACTTCACAGGCCAGGGACACAATGTAGGGCTTACTCCAACTTTCAAGTATATCAATTTCAGTTGTGCATGTGGGGACTGGAAAAATGTTTGTAGACCCAGTGAGCCCATTGTGAGCCATACCTTAGCCAGTATTCTATTTATTTGGCTTTGTAGACCCAGTGAGCCCATTGTGAGCCATACTTTAGCCAGTATTCTATTCGTTATTTGGCTTCTAAGTTACCAGTCTAGTGGGAGAAGAGAGTGTGATGACACTGAGGGTCTCCATGTATCAATGTCCACTGTGATTAGTAGTACTATAAATGTCTTAATTATTACCCTTTTCTCACTGTACAGTCACCTAAGTCAAAGACCCTAGGTCCTTTGGGGGAAAGACTTTGAGAATCATCATGGGATATATATTGCCGTGGTATTTAGGGGACTTCTTCCTAGGGACCTGTCCATCTCTTCAGTCACTGGATTCCAGATCTGAACATTGATTCAGGTCTAAGCAAGAGATCATGACTTTTTATTGAGTCAACTACACTCAGCCTCTTGCTTCTCCATATTATTTTTAAAAATTTTTACTTATAGATATTAAGTGGTACCTTTGTTGGTTGCTTGTCTACTTTGCCTCTAGAGATGCTGTGCTCAACTTATTTCTCTGACTCCCTATGGGTCAAGCCCCCTTGGCTGCCCTTCAGACCTTGTTGGTCATCACGGTATTTGTGGTATCATGGGTTCTAGCATTTAAGTGCTGCAACCTGATCTCTGTTGTTTTTAGGCCCCATCATCCTCATGGATATTAATAAGTTAAGCTCCATGACTGCCTTTTCTACCATCATTCCTGGCTTGCAAAATAAAATAAGCATTGAATTCCTTAGTGATGCTGGAGCCCTTCTCTCAGCACATTCCTGATGGCCTTGGCAAATAGTATGTCCACTTGGGCCTTCCCTGGATCATAAGACTCTGATCTTCCAGATTCACATGCCCAGTTCTAACAGCCTTTTTTCCTTCCTCCACTGTTTTCCAGTGCTAATCGGGTATTTCCATTAAGTATTGACCATAGCTTTTTCCTGGCTTCTGATAGCCCCCCCAACAGCAAGTTTGCTCCATCCTCTGGGACCTGGCGAGAGTGTCCCATGTCCAAGTCAGTATCCTCAAGTTAACAAATTATTGCCTATCCAGTCTCACATTCTGGTCCTCTTGATCAAGTACCTTCAAAATCCAATTTTAGGGGTATGACCCTGGCCCCTGCTGATTATTTTAGTTCTTCACACATATATCTTCCCTTCCTTATAGACCTAGCATATCCCCAGTCAGGTTATACTGGGATTTAAGTCTGGTTATGGGACTAGCAGCCAAGAGAGGAGGTGGGAGCAGATCCTGAGGGAGGTACCAGTTGCCTTGTGAATCTTACAACATAGCAGATGTACTAGTTCTTTTGGGGGGAGGTATGAGCTACCTTTGCAACCCTAGAAGTTCTAGGTGTCAAGTAGTTGCATACCTCAGGGTATATCTTCATGCCATGTGTCAGGACTCCAGAACTCTGATCTTTGCATAACTGACCATCTTTGGCTAACCACTGAAACATTTCTGGATCTCTGGTACTTTCACACTTGGGTCTTCAACCCGATGTTCCCCTATGTCTGCTCTTGCACTATATGTGATAAGGGCCACTTTATATGCTACCACCAATCAACAAGGGTCTCTGGCTCTCACACTAAGCTATTAATTGCTTCTTAACATCTTTCACTCTCTCACTATCCTTCTGCAGTCGTTGGATACAACTTAGCATTAACCAGCCAACTGCTATTTTGTGCACATGTACAATATTCTCCAAATACCTACATCATTACACTAACACAAAAGTCTCCTTCCTGCACTGGGATATTTTCCCAAATCACCTGCTGAGAAATATTTTGCAATTGAGTCATCAACTTGTGCTAGGGACTACCTATGCCTTACCTACCAAACAGACCCCACCTTTTCATCTGCTGGGCAATGGATAAGCCAATACCGAAACCTCATCTTCTTGCCTGTTTCTCAGACTACCCTATTTTTGGTACCACTTTTATTAATCTGGGTCCTCTAAAAGGCAGAGTCCAAGATAGCATTAAACATGCATGGATTTTACTAGAGTAAACACTTGTGAGAAGAAATGAGGAAGGAGCTAAGAAAGGCTGAGAGATACCAGCGTAGGTTTGCCCTAGAGTGGAGGAAAGAAGGAACAAAGGAAGTTTGAGTTTAAGCTCGTCAGACAGTGCAGCCTAAGGAAGGTTGAGCAAGGTCATAAGGGAATTCTTAAGCCAAAGTTATCTATCAGAGGAATCCTGTATCCCCCATAAATATGCCTGCTTTAATAATCCTGTTGCACTCAGCCATTGGCTGGGAGCTGTCTGTGAAAAGTAAAGCCTCTGCACAAGTACGTGGATGGATTTCAGAGCTCAACATCTGAGCACTTGGTCAATTACACTCCTTGTAATTAGATGTCTGGGAGGAGCATTTTCATGGCTGCCATTATTGAGAAGGTTGGAGTGATGGAGAAAAGACTTGGGAGGATGAAAAGGAAATAAGCAGTCCTGTGTTGAACGTTGAATATTACTTTTGAGATAAACATTAGATATTCAATTAGCGATATAGGTAGACAATGGAATATTTGAGTTTGGAATTCAAAAGAGAGATGTGGACTATACATATACCTTTGAGATTTGTGAATGTAACTGATGCTTAAAGCCATGAGAATAAATGAGATCACTTATGGAAAAAAAAAACAGAGGGAAATGTGGCCAAAGATAGAGTTGAGAGGAATTCCAACCTTTATAAGGAGGAGGAAAAAATAACAGACGGTGAAAAGGAGTAAGCAGTGAGGTAGAGGGAAAACCAAGACAGTACATTGTCAAAGAGGTTGAGAGAGGAGTGTGTTTCCAAAAAGAGGATGTGATTTCCTGTGCACCTGGTTCTGAAAGATCAAGTAAGAATAGAGAAAAAAGGGTCCTCAAATTTTATAGTTCACTATGGCTCCTTTATTTCCTTCACTATCAAGAAACTCAGGGCCTATTTCTGTGCCCACTTATGACTGTGAGCAGCTATTTACTAAGTACTTAATCTATGCCAAGCATTTAGCAACATATATTGACCTGCCACAAAATAAGCAGCATCTCCTGAAGCTGAAGACCATCTTAAACTACCAGCAGTCTCCAACCTTCAGGAGACACGTGTTGTAGTAGATAGAAGCAAAAGGCCATATGGTAAGACAAAGGAAGAGGCACATAACTCAGCTTTAACAGCTGAAAGGGAGCAGGGTCAGGGAAGACTTCCTGGAAGAGGCAAAACGTGAACTGAGTATTAAGATGGTCTCTGTCTAATCTTGTCTCATTTTGCACTATTTAAGTGTGACTAAGCCTTAAGTCATTTTGAAAGTAATCATGACACACATTATACCTAAAACAATCTCTCTAGTACCTTTTGAGTGTAGACAGTTAGATTATATGTGCAGTAAGTACAGTGGTTTCCTGAGATGGCACCAGGATGTTTGGTGCTGGCTTGGATCTTATTTTCACGGGCCATTTTTTTTTTGTTTCATCAAAAACTTATTTTAAGGCAGTACGGTCAATGTCAAAATAGTCACTCCCACTGTTTCCTTGAGGAGCCTTTCACTTGGCACCACGGTGAAATGTCTCCTCACCCCAAGCTGTTCCTCCTAAAGGAAGTTAAAAATAAAAAGGAAAGTGGTTATTGAGGAAGATTCATTTTAGGAGGAAAAATAGGATCCCAATAGTGTGAACTGTGTAAACTGGGCACTGCACTGGTTTCTGTAAATGATGGACACTTACATAAGTGCCTGGAGGTCACAGGAAAATGAGTTGTTCTGTTTGTATAACTAAATGTTACCTAACCTTCAACTTCCCCCTCTTCCTTCAAACAGTTAAAAGAAGGAAGAAAGAAAGATTAATTTATTATCAACAGTTCTTGCCATATTATTTCTCAGAATAATTTTGAAAGTTATTGCTTATGAAATACAAATGTTTATCTTATATATTTCAAGTAAGAAACATAGCAAGGATGTTTACTGAGGACCAGAAACCTGGAGTATTACGGGTCCTTTTCCAACCTCCCGTCAAAACCTCTCCTATAGAGCTATACTCTATACTCTAAGTATTTGGAAATCCCTGTGATCTCTATCCAACCTTCACATACCCTGCCTGAAGACTTCTATACCTGCCTACCATTTCTTAGATGTAACCTTAGGTCTGAAATGATTGTGGAAGTCATCAGCTTCCCCAGCGTTGGAGAACTGTAGATTGTAAACTTTGTTCTCCATTAGACTGGTTCAGGTTCCCCTCTTTTTAGCTATCGCGGCACCCGGCCCAATGCACTCTTCTTCCTGCATTCCATCTGTTCGCTTCTTGGGATTCATCACAGAATTTTAGCTCTTGGTATTTGCCACAGGAATACCAGATCCACGAGGGCAGGGGATGTTTCTTATTCACAACTTTATCCATTTCATCTAACACAATCTGAGTACATATCATTCATTCAGTAAATATTTAGTAAATATTGGAATAGAAAAAAAGGAAGAAACTTAATTAGGATTCATCTAGTAAGACTTCCTATTCCTGTCCATACGGAGATTTGTCTGGATTTGACACTTATTGCCATTTTTTAGACATAAGTCTAAATCTCTAAGGTTCCCATCACCTAGTTATTCAATCATGTACTAAACCAGGTACTGCTGTGAAAGGATGTGCAGATGTAATTAGGTTGGTCATCAGATGATCTTAAGAGGAGAGCCTGAATTATCCAGGTGGCCTCAATGTAATCACATGATATAAGTAGGAGAGGAAGGCCAAAGAAAGTCAGAGATGCATCAAAGGAAGAGGCAGGAGAGACGCGGCAGAAGGGTAAGTCAAAAATATTCCAAAAGTGAGAAGGATTTGATGTGCCATTGCTGGTTTTGAGATGTAGGGGGCTATGTGTGAGAATGAAGAAACTTTTCTGTTCCTGGTTGGCTGAGTTGTGTTTGTTTGTTTGTTTTTAAATCATGATAGGCATTGGATTTTATCAAATGTTTGTTCTACAATGGCTATGTGGTTTTTCTTCTTAACCTTGTTGATATGGTGCATTACATTAATTGACCTTTCAATGTTGAACTAGTTTTGCATACCTAGAATAAAAGCAGCTTGCTCATGGTAATTATTCTTTGCCACGTTCGATTTTCAAATATTTTGTTGATGAATTTGGCAGCTTTGTTTGAGATATTGACCTACAGTTTTTCTTCCTTTTCCTTTTTTTCTTTCTGCGATATTAGGGTAACCCTAGCTTCATAAGGTGAGTTAGGGAGTGATTCTTCTTCAACTTTCTGGAAGAAATTGTGTAAATTTGCAGTCTATTCCTCTTTAAATATCTGGTAGAAATCTCCTGTAAACCATCTGGGCCTGGAGATCTCTTTGCAGGAGTTCTTTAATTGCAAATCAACTTCTTTAATGGTTAGAGGACTACTCCAATTGCCTGTTTCATCTTGGTTGAATTTCAGTAGTTTGTGAGTTTGTGGTTTGCAAGAAGTTTATCCATTTCTCCTCAGTTTCCAGTTTATGTGCGTGTGTAGATTTGTTTACAACATTCCCTTATTATCATTTATATTATCCTTATGACTGCAGGATCTGCAGTGATATTACTTTTTCCATTCTTGATGTTGGAATTCTATCTTTTAAAAAATTGTTGGGCTTCCCTGGTGGCGCAGTGGTTGAGAGTCCGCCTGCCGATGCGGGGGACATGGGTTCGTGCCCCGGTCCGCGAAGATCCCACATGCCATGGAGCGGCTGCGCCCGTGAGCCATGGCCGCTGAGCCTGCGCGTCCGGAGCCTGTTGCTCCGCAACGGGAGAGGCCACAGCAGTGAGAGGCCCGCGTACTGGGGAAAAAAAAAAAAAAATTGTTGGTCTCTTTAGAGGTTTGTCAATTTTATTGATATTTTTTAAAAAACAGCTTTTTTGTTTCATTGACTTTTCTCCATAACTCTTAATTTTCAATGCACTAATTTCTGCTCCTTTTGTTTACTTTCTTCTATTTGCATAGAATTTATTTTGCTCTTACTTTCCTAATTTCTCAACGTAGGAAATTACTGATTTGAGTGTTTCTTCCTTTCTAATCCAAGGATTTAGTGTTGCAAATTTACCTGTGTGCACTGCTTTAGCTGCCTCCTATGTAATTTGATATATTGTATTTCGTTATCACTGAGCTCTATGTATTTCTATTTTCTTTAAGAATTATTCTTTGACCCAGGGATTATTTAGAAGTGTTGTTTAATTTTCAAGTCTTCAGAGTTTTTTTCAGTTGTCTTTGACTTCTATTTTGATTCCACTGTGGTTGGAGAACACACACTATATGCCTTTCGGATCTGTTGATTGCTTTTTTCTCATTTGTGTTGTAATTGTTTTTTCCGGGTTCTTGGGATGATGGGTAATTTTTATTTTTGTATCCTGGCTTTTTGGAATGTTGCTATAAACTGAATGTTTGTATCCCCCGGAAGTTCATATGTTGAAACCTATCCCCTACGTGATGGTATTTGGAGGTGAGGTCTTTGGGAAGTGATGAGGACATAAGGGCAGAGCAGGATATATGCCCTTATTAAAGAGGCCCCAGAGAGATCACTCGCCCTTTCCTCCATGTGAGAACACAGTGAAAAGACTGCCGTCTATAACCCAGGTAAGCAGGCCCTTACCAGACACCAGATCTGCTGGCACCTTGATCTTGGACTTCCTGGCCTCCAGAAAGGTGAGAAATTCTTATTGTTTATAAGCCCCCTAATCTATGGTATCCTGTCATAGCAGTCTGAACAGACTAAGAAAGATGTCGAATTCTAATACTTTGGATCATATTTAATATTTCCTCTTAGCAGGGAATTTCCCTGTAAAGGTGCAGTTCAAGGTTCTGGTGGGTGTGTGGGTTCAACTTCCCCCTGGGCGTCACCAACACCTCTGCAGCAAAAGTGGAGTCCTGACTCATAGAGCCTCATTACACATGGATGGAGTGGAAATTCCGCTCACCCCTTGGCCTAGACCCCTTCACAGAAGCTGGGCACCAACTCACAATGCCCTGTTCCTTCTTTGTGGTGTAAGCTCAACTCCACACTGGGCTCATGCCACCGAGGGAGGGGGAAGTAAAGTTGTTAAGCTCCCCTTGCAACACCTCCTTATACCTCACTGATGCTGCTTGGGTGTGGGTACTCAGTCTCTTATCCACTGGCACAAGGGTAGGGAGAAGCACAGGCATGCTGCCTAGCACTGCCTCATACCACATTGTTCAGTCTGTCTGTTGCCACCAGTTGGGTGTGGATGTTAAGTTCCCCATTGGGCCCCACTGACACCAGCAGTGGGGGACATCATCGTGTCCACTCTACTCACACCAGCTGTTGAGTCTTGTTGCTGCCAATTCAGGGTCGATGTTCAGCTACCTGCTGGATCCTGCTGACACCTGGGACAGGCGGGAGGGAAGAAGAGTGCTCATTTGCCCTGACTCGCGAATCCTCACGAAGTCTCCTTGCTGCTAGGTGGGAATTGAAGCTTAGCTTGCTGAATTTTGCTGACAGAGTATTACCTAATTCTACTGCGTAGGGGTTGGAAGATCAGCTCCTTACTCAACTGCACCTACACTAACTTAGCCGGGCAATCAGACCATCACCTGCTTCTCTAAGAACGGGCTGGATCATCAAATCTCTTTGTTTCACCAATACTGCATCACTGGGGGGAACCAGGACACTTGCTGGCTGTTTCTGTGCTGTGTGGGGAAATGTTGGGAATATCGGCTTCCTGCTTAGGTGAGCTGAAACCAGAGAGGGGGTGTGCGTTTGCCATTGGTGTCTGGCTGGAGCCAGATGGGTATTGTCAAAAAGATTTTCTGTTCTTAAGCCATTACATTTCAAGTCCTTTGGCTTGGAGGAACAGGCTTTTTAAAAATCATTTTTATCTGTGCCTGTTATTTGGGTTGAAGGCTTAAGTGCCCTGTTTAGGATACATGGAAACAATAAGGAAACCGAGTGAACACACTGCCATGTCATTCCTCAAGTCTCAAAGCCTCTATGCAATCTTCTTTCAACCTTTTAAAGACTTTTAGAGCCTTCCATTTTCCTTTTGTTGTGGGATTTTTAGTTGTCAGAGGGGAGACCTGGAATATGGGGATCTTGGCTAGGACCACAAGCCTGTCACGGCTCCTGTCATAATCCTTGATTTTAATATCCCCATGAATGATCTTCCCAATACCCAGGCCTCAGTTTCTTAACTTCTTCACCAAAGGATCTTGTTCTCCACCCCACCTTCGCCACTCACTCCCATAATGCTATCCTAGAGAGTGTCATTGCCAGTCAACTGCCACCCCTCCATAAACTCCATTTCATAAATCTCAATCTGTGACCAACAACCCCTGTTTTTTCAGGTCACCCTCTCTACTGCACACTTTTAACCACATTTAGCCCCCATTGGGACCTCTAATCCATTGATCCTGCCACCTTTTTCTTATCCTTCACCCACCTCATGTTCTTATTTCCCTCATTCCTCGGCGTCAATTCCAAGGTCAGTCATTATAATCACTTACATGCTTATACACTCAAATTTCTTTTTCCCCTTGCCCTCTCTAGCCATCAAGGAAAAAACAAAATCCTGTTTAACTTAGACTATTCTCCACCTACACTCATGCAGCTGAACATGGCTGGTGGAAAACACTTAATCATGCCAATGGAACTCACTTAAAAGTCATAACACCTGTCCTCAAGTGCACTTTTAATGCTGCCTGGAAGTACTACCACTTTTCCATATGCTACTTCCCTATACGTATTCCTACCTCACCAAGAAAAGACAAGCAATCAGAAGGCACCTTCCACAAGCCCCCAGCATCATTATCAAACTCCCTGCATCTGTCTCTCTTTTCTCCCGTTACTACAGTTGACCTTCTTTACTAGAGTAATTCCCATTCCCCTTCACTTAGCTGAAGACATACTTCCAGAAATTCTTCCCTCTCTTGAATTATCTTTCTCATTATTACATATTTCCCTTCAGCATAAAATATGCTATAATATCTGTCATGTTTACCAAACCTTCCTTGAGACTCTATATCTCCCTCCAGCTTTTTCCAAATTGCTCTGTTCCCCCTTATATTAAAACTTCTTGAAATCATTATTTATACTTGCTGTCTACAATTTCTCTTCCTCTCAACCTGACTAGAGTGGGTTCAGGAGGGAAATCACTTGAACTTGCTCCTGTTATGGAGACCAATAGTACATATCTGTCTGTATTCACAATCCTCATTATGAAAGTTTTCAAACTCATAGAAAAGCTCAAAGAATAATAAACATGTGACTAAACTCACACTGAACAAATGTTAACATTTGCAGTTTTGGCTTTGGATTTTTATATATTAAAAAACAGGGCTTCCCTGGTGGCGCAGTGGTTGAGAGTCCACCTGCCGATGCAGGGGACACGGGTTCGTGCCCCGGTCCGGGAGGATCCCACGTGCTGCGGAGCGGCTGGGCCCGTGAGCCATGGCCGCTGGGCCTGCGTGTCCGGAACCTGTGCTCCGCAATGGGAGAGGCCACAACAGTGAGAGGCCTGCATACCACAAAAAAAAAAAAAAAAAAAAGTAGATACACAGTTGAAACCTACTTTATTACCATCCCTGATCCCTTTCTTCATCTCTGTCCAGATTTAACGGCTCTCCTGAAGCTAGATGTGCCTTCTTATCCACATTTTTAAATACATGTATTATATAGGCATTTATACATAGAACAAATAATCCTATATGTGGTTTATGGCTAAAATTTACATAAATGTGTTACTGGGTATTCTGCATATTAGATTTTTGCAAAAATGTTCAATTAGTATGAAATTTGCCTGTGATTTTCCTTTCTTAGATGATCCTTACCTGGTTTTGTATGGAGGTTGAATTGGCTTCATAAAATGAGTCTGGCAGCTCTTCATGATCTCTACTCTTAAACTCTAACCTGTACAAATTATTTATCCTTAGAATGTTCATTAACAATAACCTGGTGCTTTATTACAGATTTTTTAATACTAATGAAATTTTCCAATGATTATAGGTCTCATGGTTTTCTATTTCTCCTTGAGTCAGTGTTGATAGTTCACCTTTTTCTAGAGAACAGCTTGTTCTCTTGCTGCTCTTTCCTAGATGTCCATTTGTTATGAGGACAAATTATCAGGGCTACTTCTGAGAACCCTTTACCTGAGTTACTTTTTCTCTTCCCATTTTCCTCCCACATTATCATCACTCAGGTGTTTTTAGCTTAGTCGTGTTTGATCTTAAAGCCTTTGTATATTTATTGGAAATCTGTAATTTCCATTAATACTTACTGTCTATAGAGTTACTTAAGTTAATTTATATTGGGCTTATCACTGGTTAATGGAAAAGTTTCCTGTCAGATATAACATGGCTAAAGTTTCTGGATTAACAGTGAATAATATGTAATTAACCTCTGATATATAGAGAAACAAATGTATGTGTGGGTAAGGGAATACTCAATTAAAACAAAATTATGTACATATGTATAATACACACAGAATTCATCAGCATTACTATCAATTTGTGCAACTCAGATTAAGATATAATCAGTATCTTTTCACTATGTAAATACATCATGAAAACGTAAACACTTATGCAATGTACATTCATACCATCCTTTCAGAAGGCAATTTATATCTACTAAAACATTTGTTATAGAATATATTACAAGAGAATAGTTGAAAAGATGGACTAAATAGCTCTATGCTGCTTATACAATAAAGTGAACAAAAATTAAATATAGAACAAATTAAATTTTAGAATCATTTTCACTCCAGAATGATAAAGAACTTGTTAAATTATTCATTATTAAGGTTATATAGAAAAACAGGAAGGTGTTCATGAAATGTTATTGAACATATTTATCTTTTTACATTCTTGCAACTATTTAAATATATATATATATATATAGAGAGAGAGAGAGAGAGAGAGGGAGAGAGAGAGAGGGGGAGAGAGAGAGAGAGAGAGCGCAAGAGCATATGGGTGAAAACTAGATGTAAGCCCGTGGAAATAAAATTGCATTGGATAGGAGGGTTTATAAGTACTTTGGTAGGGATTGCCACTTAATATAAAGGGTTGCCTTAATTAAGTTTTGGGCTATTAGCCAACCAAGAAGTTACATTTTTAGTTCAGTCTTCCTTGAGCCTCTAAGAGGTTTAATTTCAGGTGAAACCCAAGTTTATATTTTTAAATAATTCTATACTTATAGGAAAGCCTATTTCTGTACTCTCTTCAGTTACAACAGTCTGTCAGTCTCCTCTTGAACCAGTAACATACTTCCTTAATTACTGCAGCTTCATAATAAATTTTAATATCTAGTAGGGCTGATATGCCCAATCACCCTCCTTTCTCAGAATTTTGCTGGGTAATCTGTACTGTTTATTTTCCACATAAATTTTACTCTCATTTGGTCAAGTTCCCAAATTGTTTAAATTTCAAGTGCTATTGCATAAAATTTGTAGTGTAATTTGGAAGAATTAGCACTATTGCTATGTGGTATCTCCCTAACCAAAAGCAAAATATGCTTCTCTATTTATTCATGTCTTCTTTTGTGTCTCTTACCTGAGTTTTATAGCTTTCTTCATACAGTATCTGTGCATTTCATATTGAGTTTACTTCTGTGTGTTTCACATTTTGTGGATGTTAGAAATTGGAGGTTTATTTAAATTTTAAGCTAGTTATTGCTTATCAATTGTAAAACTGTTGATTTCTGTGTATTGGTTAAGAAGACACTTTGATGAACACTTTTGTAGTAGTAGATTTAGTTTATTCTTTGGATTTGCTGAAAGACAAATCCTATCATCTGCAAGTGATATTAATTCAGATTATTTTTCTAATTCAGTTTCCATACTTCAATTTTAATCAGTCCTTGATCCCTTGATCTCAGTAAAATCCTGTTGATCACTAAAGTCACTGAATTGTAGAACACATGTTATTGATGTCACCACAGAGTGGCCATTAATTAAGCAGGCCATATGGTGTGCTAGAGTAGGCCAGGCAGTCCTGGGTTTATGGCCAAGGATTTCTGAAACCCTATACTGCACACAAACTCTAAGATCTTATTGTGATTCTTCAATAGAGATGAAAAGCACACTGAACATGTCAATTTAACACTTAAGTGTCCTCATTTTCTATATGGTAAAAATAAAATCTTAGTGAAATATTAGTAGCCTAAAACCTGTTTAGTAAAACTTTGATATGACATCAAAAGCACAGGTAACAGAAGCAGCATAAATGTAAGTAGGACTACATCAACTTTAAAAACTGCTTAGCATAGGAAAAAAATCTAGAGTGAAAAGGCAACCTATGGAATGGGAGAAAATATTTGCAAGCAGTGTATCTGATAACAAATCAAATAACCTAATTAAAAATTAGGCAAAGGGCTTGAATAGACATATCTCCAAAGAAGATATACAAATGGCCAACAAGCACATAAAAGTATGCTCAGCATCACTAAGCATCAGGGAAATAGAATCAGAACTACAATGAGATGACCTCAGACACTCTCAGACACACCAGATATCAGTGGATAAAGGAAATGTGGTATAAAGAAAATGTAGTATATATACAAACACTGGGATGTTACTCAGCTTTAAAGAAAGCTTGTCACATGCCACAACATGGATGAACCTTTAGAACAGTATGCTAAGTGAAATAAACCAATCGCAAAAGGACCAATACTGTATGAATCCACCTATGAGGCATCTAAAGTAGTCAAATTCACGGAAACAAAGTAGAATGGTGGCTGCCAGGGGCTGGGGAGAGGGAAATAGGGAATTGTTGTTCAACAGATACAGAGTTTCAGTCATGCAAGATGAAAATTCTTGATCTATTGTCCAATAATGTGCATAGTTAACAATTTTTAATGTACAACTAGAAGTTGTTGGGCTTCCCTGGTGGCACAGTGGTTGAGAGTCAGCCTGCTGATGCAGGGGACGCAGGCTCGTGCCCCGGTCTGGGAAGATCCCACATGCCGCGGAGCGGCTGGGCCCGTGAGCCATGGCCACTGAGCCTGCGCGTCCGGAGCCTGTGCTCCGCAACAGGAGAGGCCCGTGTACCACACACACAAAAAATAAATAAAAACTAGAAGTTGTTAAAAGGGTAAATTTATGTGTTTTTACCACAATAAAAAAATGCAGTAAAAGAAGCCATTTTTATGGAGGAATGGAAACTTTTCTCCATGACACTCACTCTGAAATCATTGGTGGGCTCGTTGTTTCCTTAACTAATGGCCAAATAGACAAATGGAGCCCATGTGGAAGGGAGCTAGCCAACTGCATTGGCAAGAAGAAAATAAACAGGAGTTTCAAACATTATTTTCACTATGATTAAAAAACATTCAAGGATCATTAAATATAATGAACCACCTCCTCTAGAAATGGTCTTCTCTTGGCTAACGTGATGTCATACTCCAGATTTCTCGACTTCATCAAACCTTTATCTGTCTTTCACTGATTTTTTTTCTTTTTCTGTGTCACTATTCAAATGCTCCAGGGCTACATCTTGAGCCCTCTTCATACTTTATGCTCTCTATCCTTAAGTGATCTTATCCATCTCCTTTGCTTCAGATACCATCTATATGCTAATGGACGCCTAAAGTTATCTCTGTGCTTTATCTCTTCACTGAGTTACAGATTCAAATCCAAAAGGCTTCTCAAAGGTCTCCACTTGCACGCTTTATAGGGATCTCAAAAATCTACTCAGTTAATAAAGCCAGAAATCTGAGTCATCCGCTCTTTCTCATTCTCACTTTCAGTCCATCGAGAAATCATGTTTGTTCTATTTCCCAAACTCACCTTCTGTCAACTCTCTATCATTGTCAGCATACTAGTGCAAGCTGTAATGGTTTCAAATCTAGACGGGTCAATGTACCCATGCCTATGGTGTACCATCATTAACTACTTCAATTATTCCTTTTAACCATTCTCTATCAGTAGCCATCTCCCCCACATCATTATTCTCTACCACTGCAATGCATTTTTTTCTTCATAGTAATTGTTTTTATTACCCCTTTCTCACTGGGTCTTAAGTTTTGCGTGGACAGAATCTACATATGTTTTGCTCAGCTTTAAAGCCTCAACATCTAGCACTGTGCCTGGGTCATAGTAAGTGTTAAATGAACAGCTGTTGATTAAAACAATAAATACTTGAGCACTTACAATATTATAACAACTGTGGGTGGTACTTCATATGTTATCTTCACCATAATGCTATGAAGTAGTCATGGAAAGAAATTTCCATTTTTAAAATGAGTGAACTGAAATTAATGTCATATGTCCACAGCCACACAGCTATAAAATATAATCTTGAAATTGAGACTTATTTGTGTTTGGTTGCAAAGCAGTTTAGAATGTACCACACTGGTATAGGATAAAACACCAGAAGTCTAGAAACAAGGTTTTGGTTTGGCAACTACCATTATACTACTTTTGTGATCTTGGGCAAGATGTGTAATCTTTCATGGCTTTCATTTTCTCAAGTACTGTAATGAATCTGAACAATTATAAAGTAGTCAAATTTTATATGAACAATAACATTTATATGGTTTTATATCTTCCAGTATTTCTCTAATGCTATTCGTACTCAAGGAATGATGTCCTCTCAGCTTTATTTCGTGATCCACTCTAGTAATATTGAAGATTGGAAATTGGACAATAGATAGACAATTGTAGTATGTTTCTGGTCCTATCAATTCCCCTTTTCATTGGAAGTTACGGGTTTCATTTTGAACATGTAGAGAACCTTAGTTGTTTTGTTCCTTCAGATGCAAGTTTTTCATCAGGATACCCAGGTCAAAATGTACTCATATGAACAGAAAAAATCTATTAACACAAATTATATTAGAAAACAACATATATGGGCTTTTGTAAATCACCCAACATATAAATAGCAGCACAATCTTTATAATTTTTATAAAGAGTTTAGTGTGACCATCAAATGTATTTGCAGCCCCCAGTGATGTTGCTCATCATGTCAGTACTGCTAACTACTTCTCTCTCTAAGGCACGAATCAGAAAATATGGTTAGCATGGCTCTTTTCTGAATCAGAGCAGAGAAAAGAAAGCCACAACCCAGAGAGGCAAATTAAGATACTAACTAAGCCACATGAAGGATGTCATTAACAAGGCACTAAAACACTAAAGGTTACAACTTGGATTTAAAAATTTTTACCTAACCTCTGATTTTTCTGGTTATAGTAGAAAATATAGTAGAATATGACAGATTAAACAACACTATTAACTCTGCTCCTATCCTATCCAAGTTTTGCTAAAATTAGAATAAAGGAAAAAAATATTCAAATACAAAAATATGGATAATATGGGTGAGAACATGATCCTGAAAATGAATTGTTTAAAAGTTAAGCAAGACGGAGAGGTACGTGGTTACTGAATTAGCGTAACAAACACAGGTGAAAACCCTGTCTAGCAGCACAGGCTGCAAACAAGTTATCTTTCTTAGATCTGTAAGTTTCTCCACAGAAAAATGCTTCAGCCTCCTGTCTGGGGATCCAAACATAACACTGAAGATAGTCATCAGACTATAGGGGAAGAGAGCAAAAGAAGAAGGGAACGAAAAAGAACCACAGCAACCCCAAACAATGAACAAAATGGCAATAAGTACACACCTATCAATTACTTTAAATGTAAATGGACTAAATGCTCCAATCAAAAGACACAGGGTAGCTGAATGGATACAAAAATAAGACCCATATATATTGGCTACAAGAGACTCTGTTGAGACCTAAAGACACACACAGACTAAAAGCGAAAGGACCTTATACTTTTTTTTCTTATTTTTTAAATATTTTTTTAACATCTTTATTGGAGTATAACTGCTTTACAGTGGTGTGTTAGTTTCTGCTTCATAACAAAGTGAATCAGCTATAGATATACATATATCCCCATATCTCCTCCCTCTTGCATCTCCCTCCCATCCTCCCGATCTCATCCCTCTAGGTGGTCACAAATCACTGAGCTGATATCCCTGTGCTATGCAGCTGCTTCCCACTAGCTATCTATTTTACGTTTGGTAGTGTATATATATATATATATCCATGCCAGTGTCTCACTTCGTCCCAGCTGACCCTTCCCCCTCCCCGTGTCCTCAAGTCCATTCTCTACATCTGCATCTTTATTCCTCTCCTGCCCCTAGGATCTTCAGAACCATTATTTATTTATTTCATATTCCATATATATGTGTTAGCATATGGTATTTGTTTTTCTCTTTCTGAGTTACTTCACTCTGTATGACAGACTCTGGGTCCAACCACCTCACTACAAATAACTCAATTTCGTTTCTTTTTATGGCTGAGTAATATTCCATTGTATATATGTGCCACATCTTCTTTATCCATTCATCTGTTGATGGACACTTAGGTTGCTTCCATGTCCTGGCTATTGTAAATAGAGCTGCATTGAACAGTGTGGTACATGACTTTTTGAATTATGGTTTTCTCAGGGTATATGCCCAGTAGTGGGATTGCTGGGTCGTATGGTAGTTCTATTTTTATTTTTTTAAGGAACCTCCATACTGTTCTCCATAGTGGCTGTATCAACTTACATTCCAACCAACAGTGCAAGAGTGTTCCATTTTCTCCACACCCTCTCCAGCATTTATTGTTTCTAGATTTTTTGATGATGGCCATTGTGACTGCTGTGAGGTGACACCTCACTGTACTCTGGATTTGCATTTCTCTAATGTATAGGGATGTTGAGCATCCTTTCATATGTTTGTTGGCAATCTGTATATCTTCTTTGGAGAAATGTCTAGTTACATCTTCTGCCCATTTTTGGATTGGGTTGTTTGTTTTTTTTTTTGATATTGAGCTGCAGGAGCTGCTTGTAAATTTTGGAGATTAATCCTTTGTCAGTTGCTTCATTTGCAAATATTTTCTCCCATTCTGAGGGTTGTCTTTTCATCTTGTTTATGGTTTCGTTTGCTGTACAAAAGCTTTGAAGTTTCATTAGGTCCCATTTGTTTATTTTTGTTTTTATTTCCATTTCTCTAGGAGGTGGGTCAAAAAGGATCTTGCTGTGATGTATGTCGTATAGTGTTCTGCCTATGTTTTCCTCTAAGAGTTTGATAGTGTCTGGCCTTACATTTAGGTCTTTAATCCATTTCGAGTTTATTTTTGTGTATGGTGTTAGGGAGTGTTCTAATTTCATTCTTTTACATGTAGCTGTCCATTTTTCCCAGTAACATTTATTGAAGAGGCTGTCTTCTCCATTGTATATTCTTGCCTCCTTTATCAAAAATAAGGTGACCATATGTGCATGGGTTTATCTCTGGGCTTTCTATCCTGTTCCATTGATCTATATTTCTGTTTTTGTGCCAGTACCATACTGTCTTGGTTACTCTAGCTTTGTAGTATAGTCTGAAGTCAGGGTGCCTGATTCCTCCAGCTCCGTTTTTCTTTCTCAAGATTGCTTTTGCTATGTGGTGTCTTTCGTGTTTCCATACAAATTTTGCAATTTTTTGTTCTAGTTCTGTGAAAAATGCCATTGGTAGTTTGACAGGGATTGCATTGAATCTGTAGATTGCTCTGGGTAGTAGAGTCATTTTCACAATGTTGATTCTTCCAATCCAAGAACATGGTATATCTCTCCATCTGTTTGTATCATCTTTAATTTCCATCAGTGTCTTATAGTTTTCTGCATACAGGTATTTTGTCTCCTTGGGTAGGTTTATTCCTAGGTATTTTATTCTTTTTCTTGCAATGGTAAATGGGAGTGTTTTGAAAGTACCTTATACTTAAGGGAACTAGAAAAAGAACAAAGCCCAAAGTTAGTAGAGGAAAAGAAATAATAAATATCAGAGCAGTAGTCAAAACAGTGTGGCACTGGCACAAAAACAGACATACGGATCAATGGAACAGAACAGAGAGCCTAGAAATAAATGCACGCACCCATGGTCAATTAATTTTCGACAAAGGAAGCAAGAATGTCCAATGGAGAAGAGACACCACCTTCAGCAAGTGGTGTTGGGAAAGCTGAACAGCCATGTGTAAATCGATGAAATTAGAACACTCCCTCATGCCATACACAGAAATAAATTCATATTTAAGTCTTCAAGTCATTTTAAGGCATGATACCATAAAACTCCTAGAAGAGAATTTAGGCAAAACCCTCTCTGACATAAATTTTACAAGTGTTTTCCTAAGTCAGTCTCCCAAGGCAATGGAAGTAAAAGCAAGAATAAACAAATGGTACCTAATTAAACTTACAAGATTTTGCACAGCAAAGGAAACCATCAACAAAAGACAGCCTATGGAATAGGAGAAAATATTTACAAATGATATGACCAGCAAGGGGTTAATATGCAAGATGTATAAGCAACTCATACAACTCAACATCAGAAAACTCAACATCAGAAAACACAATCAAAAAGGAGCAGAAGACCTGAATAGACATAGCCATGTTGCCTTCCAAAATGTTAATACTACTTTAAACTCTTATCAACATGTTTTTGTAAGCAAAATAGTTGGTTAATAATGCTATGTTCTCGAATTTGAATGTTACATCACTGATTTGACAATCTGTAGAGTCATTTTTGTTCTTTCTGGTTTTGGATGCAAATTTTTATTCCAGCACTTTTATTTGGCTTGCTTATACTCTTCTGATATCTTATCCATTTTTCTTTAATACTCTGCACATTGAAATGACTTTTCCACCTTAGTCTCTTGTGCATTTATTTCATTTTATCACTTGCTTATCTAAGTTCCTTTTTTCTTGATTTAAAGTGATTATAGAAAGCAGGTGATCTCTAAAATTTTCTTATTAATTAGACGAAGTATTTCTCTAGCATAGGTGTGTTTTCTTTATCCCTTGACCATGAAATCTTTTCAAAGGCTCATTATTGTTTCTCTTTCATTAATTTTGAAATAATGAGTTTCATTCACATATCTGGTTTTCCATTAAACAATAGAGATTGTCTCTCTTTGATTACCCTTAGGTTCTACTTGGATGCTCCTAGCATCCTTTCTCTTTGATATTACATTGGAGTTTTACTTGAGATACTTAGCTGCTTACCGTTATTTCTGAAGTCTGGTATACTTTAATAGCATGGTACTGCTAGACTGAGGAGGAGGTATCTTATTTCCCTCTTGCCTGGTTATCTGATTCTACAAAGGGATATTAACTTCTAGGGCCCAGCTATCTGATTCCACAAAGGAATATTAATATCTGAATACTTTGAAATAGTCCATAATTTTTCCCTCAAAGAAAGCCATGAAAGACAAACTACAACACAGATTGCCTTTTTTCCAGGATTTGTCATGTCAACACATTTGCAGAAAAAACTTTTAGCTTGAGAATGCTGTAAGACATATCCTGTATGTTCTGCTGTCTATTTCATGGCATTCCAAAAACATAAAAAATGGGGACATGTTAATGGTCATGATGGAGGCTAAAAGAAAAAAAGCCGTATGCTTCTTCTTCAGAAAGCAGTTCTGATATCATAGACCAGGGAGTTGCCTACTTTATTTGCGCAAAGTTCCTTAGTCAGTGGATGTGTACTTAATGGAATGTAACTGGGAATCTCTTCCTGTCTTATCTGTTGTCCTGTATTATGTATGAGTCCCCCATGCCTCTTTTATTTGTGGAATTTTTTCTGGGCTCTTTCAGGACCTGAATTAATATTCTTCACTTGCATTTCTAATATAGCTTTAGATATCTTTATGTGATTCTATAAATAGTTTATTTCAGAATTGGGGACTTACTTGGCTGTCATCTTTATATAAAAATCAAGGGAAATTATTTTGCAGTCAACACATAATGCATGATATCACTGCAAACATTACCATTGTTATAAAATACTTCCTGGACCAGAAGCAGGGAAAGAAAGTTTATGGAGAAACAAGTTTATGGTTAGAGCCTCACCTATGATCTTAGGATATCTAAAGAAGTTTTTTGGAACTTGGCAAAAGGATAGACAAGTTTTCTTGGGTCCCATCTAAGACCCATTCAAGTGGTGTCTGTTCTGGACTATCATGTCTCCTTTTTATTGATATATCAGGGTTTTACAGCTTATAGCCATTAGTTAGTCAAGATACCTTTTTTATTGCCATCCTTCAGATAAAGGATCTGCTCACCAAAAAATAATATAGTCTGTATTTTGATTGAATAATTTGCAGGCCATCTCAAAGTAAAGTCCTGGTTTGTCGGAAAATTCTGTTTTTCAATATAAACTGAAATACTGTGCTTAGAAATTTTGGTTTATAAAATTTAGTTTCTTACAATTGCAGAAATTCTGTTTAAATAGAGGCTTGGATGACCTGCACACACAAAAGAAGTGGCTTCCTTGGTGTCATTGTACTTTCATCACAGGAGCAACTTTTTTTCTACTCTAGGCTGACCTGAGTCTCCTGTTTGCTTTGAGAACATTTACTCTCTGTGGTAGAGGGTTAAGATATTTCCTTAGTTCCTGATTTTGGAGTTCTCCTTAGTTCATTTTAAGTAGGACCATTCTCTATCAGGGCTTCCCTGGTAGCGCAGTGGTTAAGAATCCGCCTACCAAGGCAGGTGACACGGGTTTGAGCCCTGGTCCGGGAATATCCCACACGCTGTGGAGTAGCTAAGCCTGTGCGCCACAGCTACTAAGCCTGCGCTCTAGAGCCCGTGAGCCCCAACTACTGAATCCTGCATGCCTAGAGCCCGGGCTCCTCAACAAGAGAAGCCACTGCAGTTAGAAGCCCGCGTGCTGCAATAAAGAGCAGCCCCCGCTCGCTGCAACTGAAGAAAGACCGCATGCAGCAACAAAGACCCAATGCAGCCAAAAATAAAATAAATAAATTTAAAAACGTTACCTATCAGAGTATATGTGAATTCTCAGACAACTTTGGAAACTAAGGAGGTATGAGTTTAGGTATTCTGCCTGCTAGTTATATTTTAGAGACAGCCACAGCATTTTATTTTTAATTATAGTATATATCAAATCCTCAGTTTTATTCAGGACATTACAGTAAAGAGACATATGTTGGGTTTATAGGTGTGGTATAATCTTATATTAGGCTTTTATAAATACTGTCTACTAAAGGGGCACACACTGCAAACATTTTCAAAATCTGCCAAGGGGCAACTAATTCACTTTCTTAAAGCTGACTGAGTACTTTAGAATAGAAGCAGATGGCCACTCATTAAACTGCAGGTGTTGGCACCAGAGAATACCTTGCACAAGTGCATACAGAGAGTAATCAGTGGTATGTATACCACAAGTCAGTCGAGCTGTACTCTATCTAAGCACCAAAGACTTTGGCGATGCCGCCATTTTCTCCTGGCCTGTAGTTGGAGCTATAGAAACATTTTTTTACAGCTAGTTTGTACCAGTGGCTTTCTGCATATGTCAACTAATACAGTAACTCAAAGTAATTATTACTCTTGGCAGGTAGAATATTTTCTCTTTGATAATATTAAATAAGAATACATATATCATCTATCATCACAGATGTAAATCAAATTTAACATTTTGGAAAATAATAAGCTTATAATAGCAAAAAGTTCCATAATAGTATTATTTGGCACTATTCTAAGCAGTTTGCAAACACTAACTCACTTAATCTTTATAATAACCCAGTAAGGTAGGGGCTATTTTAGTCTGTTAAATACAGATGAGAAAATCAAGGCAGAGAGAGAAATTTAGTAGTGAGGGTGAGATTTATACCCAGGCACTCTGGCTTGAGTTTGTACTTAACCATGACATTTTGCTGCCTCTTGAAATCAAAACTGAGCCATTGATATAAATCATTGTTGAATTGTAACTTTATCATTAATTAAACAAATTGGATTTATTTTTCATGCTACATTTTTTATATTACTTGCATATATTCACTGAACATCACAAAATAATAGTTATTATTATTATCTATATAATAAGAATGTAGAGAATGTGAACCTAGTAGAAAAACGTGAGCAATAACATTGGCTCCACAGCACCCAGGATATTAGATACTGGATGGAGATGTCTTCTTTCTTGATCCTACTTTAATGGATTCTGTTTCATTATCCCTTTTTAATATTCTTGCTTCTGATATCAAGATACTAACATATCCTATTTTTAATGCACTATCAAAAGCATCACTTATTAATAGAGATTTATATAGTGACTTATTGTTTACAGAGTACTTTCATTCTAATTTTTTTCCATTTTTCTTCATAACAACCTTATTTTGAGAGATGGGACAAATGTCTTTTCAGGTGAAGGCAGCTGCGTTAGCATTTGAACCAAGGGTTGGACTAATTTCACTTGCCATATCCTTCCACAGTATCCTTCACAAAATAACTGGCTGCCTCTCTTCATAGCTTTCCTTTCACCTCTTCCCTCATGGAATGGAATGATGTAACCCTGCTTACTTCGTGTATTGATATTTAAATAATCTTGCAGGAGATATACTTGAATTTCTGATTGTATTAACTGTATGTTTAAAGTACACTTTATTTACAGCATATTATTTGGCCACACATCAAAGTGCCTTGTGTGTGGGTAGTGTTCATGAAATACATGAATGAGTGAGTAGATGTATGAATGAATGGCAGTTCAAGTTGTTATCATACATGCTTTTCAGCTAATGCTAAGTATTGAAGGGGCCCAAATCACTATTTCACCTCTTGAAATGTTAATTCTTACGCCTTTGGCCAGCTACCTCAGTTGTTTCCAAGTTTATGAATTACCTTTGTTCCTTCTCTTCAAATTGCTCTGAATTTAAAAAATTGAAGTATGCAAAATGATAGATATATCTATAGTACCACAAAATGTCAACTACACTCTCATTTGTACATCATCTACTCAAATGATCTGGTTGACCTTTTTATTAGTGTATATGATCTCACTAAAATTAGGTTAGAAATGATGCCTACTCTTCTCAGGAATTTTTACAGCACTTCAAAATAATAGAAGGTATAGATGCTGGCACAGTGTACTTCTGACCATAGTTAGTTAATAGTAATCTGTGAAGAATGATTACAGATAGCTTAAAATGTAAAACAAAAGTACTTCATAGAAAATGCCAAGATTTCAAAAAGTTCTTTATTGCCTGCAATTAGGCAAGAGTCAACATAGATTTGGATCTAACTTCCAAGAGCTTTCTTTCTTTCTTTTTTTTATTGTAAATTAAAAAAAAATTATTGACATATAGTTGATTTACAATGTTATGTTAATTTCTGCTGTACAGCAAAGTGACACAGTTTATATATATATACACACACATATATATATATACTATATATATATGTATCTATATATGTATATATATATATACTTTTTCATATTCTCCATGCTGGTTTATCAAAGGATATTGAATATAGTTCCCTGTGTTACACAGTAGGACCTTGTTGCTTATCCATTGTATATATACTAGTTTGCATCTACTAATCTAAACTCCCAATCCTTCTCTTCCCCTCTCCCCTCCCACTTGGCAACCACAAGTCTGTTCTCTATGTCCAAGGGCTTTCTTGAGATGGAACTCAAACTATAGATACATGTGATTTAGATATAAATTTCTCAATGAAATATTATTGATTATATATAAATCATGAGGAAATGCTTAACCTTTAGATAGAAGATTAACAAGTGGGAGTATTTAATTTCTTCATTTTTAGTTACCATTAGAATGAAATCAGTGAGTCTGACAGATGCCAGCTTTGCTTTCCATTTCTGCTATTGCATATGAGAGATGTTAAATCCTTCCACACTATGTTACCTTTTTGTATCTGTTTTTTCATTTTTCACCAAATACTTCTAATAAATGATAAAGTTATTGGATCAAGGCAAATTAAATTAAAAACTAATTTATTGTGTATGCATTTATTATCACAATATAATACACGCTTTAGATACCCTGTCACCCTATACGCAGCCTAGAAGTTCCAGCATTATATTGAATGATTCTCCTACTTTATTCTGGATTTATGATGCTTGAATTTGAAATAAATGACAAAAATAACTGGATTTGTAGTAGACTGATCCTGACTCATTGAGCCCCCATTTTCCCAGCTGCAAAGTGGGGCTTTCCTATGTGTATCACAGGATTTTTTTGAGAAGAAAATAAGTGCCAAGAATAACTTAAGCTCTGAAGTGCTATGAAAATGTGATGTCACTATTTAAAAGTAAAATGGTAATAAGACAACTTTAACTCCTCCAAATCAAAGATCTCATATATATATTGTTTAATATGTTAGCACCTTCAGAGCTAATACTTTTTTAATTTTTTTTCTTTTCTTTTTCTTTTTTTTTGTTTGGCTGCGTTGGGGGTTTGGTGCTGCATGCGGGCTTTCTCTAGTTGTGGCCAGCTGGGGCTATTCTTCATTGTGGTGCACAGGCTTCTCTTTTGTGGTGGCTTCTCTCATTGCAGAGCACAGGCTCTAGGTGCACAGGCTTCAGCAGTTGTGGCACGTGGGTCCTACAGTGCGAGGGCTTCAATAGTTGCAGCATGTGGGCTCAGTAGTTGTGGCTCATGGGCTCTAGAGTGAAGGCTTAGTAGTTGTGACACACGGGCTTAGTTGCTCTGTGGTATGTGGGATCTTCCCGGACCAGGGATCGAACCTGTGTATCCTGCATTGGCAGGCAGATTCTTAACCACTGCGCTACCAGGGAAGTTCCAAAGATCTCACATTTTTAAGAGTAGTTTTATCAAGTTTTCTTTTCTAATCATAACAGTATTTTATAACATAAGTAGGTTCCACTTACACCCCTATATTTATAAATCACATTGATATCATTTTATTATTTAGAAGACAGTGGTAAAGTTTGAGTTGCTAATCAACCACATACCTCAGTGCTTGTGAGTTCAGTCTCTAGACTCCAAGAGAAGTGTGTTCAAGTTCAAGCTCTGCATTCCTCATCTTTGTAACCTTGGGCAAGTTACTATACCCACCTTGAACCTCAGCTTTTTCATCTGTAAAATAGGACTAATAGTAGGGCTGTTTTATATCTTGATAACATGTAGGCAAACTAATTCAATACCTGAGTCAAAGTAAGTGCTTCATAGATGTTAGTTACTGATTTTTTTTTTTACATTTGGATTAACTGGGAGGAAAGTTTTGTGTTAAAGATGATGGTCAAGCAAAGGGCCCACTATTTCAAGACTATTTCTGTCTTTTTCTGTCTATTCAATACAAATTTTTATTGTTAATTATGAGAGAACTGTGGGAGAAAAGATGAATAACTTAATTACTTCAAGGAATAAAATTGCATAAAACTTAATTTGCATTTGATGAACATTAAAAAGTCATCATTCAATTAGTCAATAAATTACTTAATTCAACAGGTATTAAGGGTTTACTATGTGCCATGGATGACTTTAGACACCGGAGACATAGCAGTAGACAAAACAAGTCCCTGCTTTCAAATAACTTGAATCCTAGTGGTGGGATATGACCAAATAAACAAGTAAACATATAGTGAATAAAATGGTAATTACTAGAGAGAAAATTTAAGCAGGGTAAAGGGAAGTTATAGAATGCTTGAGGCTGGGGGAGTGCTATTTATGTTTTTAATTGCACTGAGTCCATGCCTCACCAGGAAGGTGAAATTTGAGCAGAGTCCGAAAGGAAGTGAGGAAGCTTATACCTGGGGGAGAGCACTCTAGTTAGAAGGAACAAGTGCAAAGGCTCTGTGTTGAGAATATTCTGGAACATTAGAGGAACACAAGGTGACTGCTTGTCCTGGAGTGGACCAAACAAGGGATACCGGTGTCTTAGCAGGTGAGAATAGAATAGCAAGTATAGACAACTTTTCACGAGATTTGTCATAAAAGGGGGCAGAGAAATGAAGCAATGACTGGTGAGTGAAGTTAGGTCAAAAGAGTTTTTAAGTTATTATAGGAGAAATAATTGAATTTTCCCATGCTGATGGGAATGCTCCAGTGGGGAAGAAACATTGGTGTGAAGAGCGAAGGAAAAACTGTGGCAAGTAAGTTCTTGAGTAAGTAGGGCAAGATGGAGTATAGTGTACAAGGCGAGGAAGCAAAGATATTTGAAGGTACAAAATATCTCCACGAGTGGGCAGGAAAGAAGTCACATCCATTCTGAACTTCTGAACTCTGCTAGTTGCTGGAGGTTCGGGCATGTAGACCGCATCCTGAAGGATGAATAGAAATTTACCTTATGGAGAAACCTTGGAAAGAATATCCTAGGCAAAAGGGACACCATGTGGAAAGATATGGAGACACGAATGAACATTATGTTTTGGAGGAAATACAATCTTTGAACTGTTTAAAGCAAATAGTATGAATGGGAATGTGGCAGGAGATAAAACTATAAGAATTGGCAAGGTCATGACATATAGGGAATTGGACATTTTTGGAAGTTTAAAAAGTACACCCTGCTTGTCTTTTAGCAAAACTCATCATTGAAATAACATAGGTTTCTATTTGTAATGTTATCTTTGGAACTCAGCACATTCTTTCCTGTATCTATCATTGTGTGATTTTATAGCATAGTAAGCGTCTTGAGATCAGATGATAAACATAGGTTTGAACCTAGGTTCTATCACTATCTGTGAGAGCTGTGAGCCTCTATATTTTCTCATCTGTAAAATGAGAAAAATTATAGTTCCAGTATGACCTACATTATAAATTTATGAGGAATCAATGGGATTATACAGATAAAGTCTGAGGCAGTGCCTGGCCCACAGAAGTAATATAAATAGTTCTTACTATGTCTAATACCTATACTTCAGTAGCAGTAAACAGATCAATTGCATACTTAGCTTCCATGTGGACTCCTTAGGTGCGTTTATTTCAGTGGGAGCCACCGTGTTGTTGATTAAAAAAAAAAAAAAAGAAGGTATTACCATCTAAAGACCAGTAAAGCCAAGTTGCAGTTCTGCAATTACAAAAAAGGAATGGGACTTAATGTCTGAAGCTATTCATTTAATTCTCAGTTTGTTCATGAGTCATGTACTCTCAGAGTATAGTGTTATTAACTGGAGTTGTAACCAGATCAATAAAACGGAAGTTTCAAGGAACCTGGGTCATCAGGGAAAAAGCTTTGTTTTTACTAAAAGTTTCATTTTGATGGTCATCACTGCCATAACTTTCTAGTTGCACTATTTTTGGTATGTTTGATACAGTCAATTCTAGTTGCCTCCAGAAAAAACACCAATGATATATGCTATGCTACTGAGAGCTGCCAATGTTGCAAAACTAAATACAGTTGCTAAAACATGTATTTTGAGAATTCATGCATCAAATCCGAGCAAAATTGAATGACAGGAAATAATCAATTAGAAATTATCCACAAAAGAGTGCTTTATTTTTACATATTATCTTTTTCATTTTAACCATATTTTGTTTACTCACATGACTTTGCATCTTTGGGTTATAACTTTCTTATAAAATTTATTTCCTCAAATTTTCATTGAAGAAAACAAAATTGTTGCTTGACACTGTAGTGTACAGTTAAATAACTATATCAAAAAGGATTTAAAGTTGTCAACACTAAAAAATTTATGTTAAATCAATAGCATGATAGGCATATTTCAAAAGCCTACTAGGAAGGAAAATATACTTACATGTATCTTCTGAATAAACGATTAATTTTTTATTAATTTTAATGATGGTATCGAATATTATATAATGTTAATTAGACGGTGCTTAACATCAGAGTAAAATATTAAATCTAATGCTCAAATTTAGATGTTTTATTCACTTCTAATACTTTGGTACTCTCATACCATCTCTTTAATAAATCATTCCAGAATCTTTATAACAAATGGTGTCAATATTGCTGGGATAAATTTGGTAGAAAGTACATTTTTCTTCTGGAAAATTAGAATAACATAAGTCTAGAAACTTTCAATATCTCATTTTCCTTGATTATTCAAATATCGCCTACAATAATTAGGCTAACTCATGTATATGTTCTTTCAGTCCCTTGAGATATGATTTGATTAGGCCAAGAGATGCCTTAAGAATAACTCTGTACCATCTTACAATCTTTTTAATCATCTTTAATTATTTTTCCAGAACAAGCAACACTTACCTCAATAGAGAATACAAAATTAAAATAGAAAGTGATGTGTTTCTACTTCTAGTTGCCTTCCATGAGAACAGTACCATGAGCTCCAAGCAAAGGCGTCTTCCTTATTTGGCAAATGAGGTTGTCCCAGTAAATTGTAGAGAGCAAGATTAAAACAAAGGTCAATGCCTTGGGAATATCATTGTTTAAGAAATGGATGAAAAGTCCACAAATAGGATGTAGAGACAAATGAGAGGTAGCAGGGACTGAGAAAGCTGTTGACTTTTTGTCATCAGGGGTCAGAAAATTTTTTTTTCTGTACAGGGCCAGATGGTAAATACTTTACCCTTTGCAGGCCCATATGGTCTCTGCCACAACTATTCAACTTGGCCATTGTAGCCCAAACAAAGTCATGTACAATACCGGAAGAATGGGTATGGCTGTGGGAATAAAACTTCACATACAGGTTGAATTTGGCCCCTGGGCTATCGTTTGCTGACCTCTAAGGTAGACCGTGAATTTGTAGTGATATTAGAGAAAATCCTAGTTGTCTCTGAATGTCTCTTTTCACTTTCTTTAGTAGTAGAAACCCTGATTTTTATTTGGCCATGTAGATATCCAGAATAAATACTACATTTTAGACTACTTTGCACTTAGGTTTGGACATATTACTAAGTTTTTGCCAACAGGGTGTAAGTAGAAATGTGATGAGCAGCTTTCTAGACATGTTCTTAAACGGAGAAGGCACAACCTATTTGCCCAACCTTCTTCCTGCTGGCTGAACTGCAGACATAATGGCTAGAGCTTAAGTAGCCATCTTGAATCACAAGGTTGAATTTATGGGTTTAGATTAGGAATGATTACCTCTAGATTTCATTTATATGAGACAAAGATAAACTTGCTTAAGCCACCTTGTTGTTGTCTGGGTCACCTGAAGCTGAACCTAAACCAAACAAAATCAAGAACTATTCACTATAATTGCATTTTTCTCATAATGCTCAGTATAATGCATTATAAATAGACAGGGTAAATAGTTGGCTTGTTCCAAGGTTTGGCATGTGTAAAGCAGGCACAGGGGGAGTGTAACAGCACAAGGGAGTTAAAGAGGATATCTTTGTGTGTGTATATGTATGTACATATATATGCATATTTATATATACATATATATATGTATGCTGCAAGTCAGAAAAATTTTCTTACATTGTGTTCTTCTTCACAATTTTAACCAACCTTCTTTTTTGCTTCTCAAGTCATTCATTTCTATTTTATCTTGATATTAGCTGACATTTTTCTTTTCTAGCTTCCTCTTTCTCTTGTGTATAAGGACCTATAGGACTAGTTTTTGTTCTATAGGCATCCCCCACAGAATGTCTTCCTGTTAAGGTTTTTCCATAGAATACTGTTTGGCTTTTAATACCCAAACTGCATGGACTGTACATATTTCTCAATTCAATGTTTCCCCCCCACCCCCGGCCACTACTTTTATCGGAAAATCTTGTATTTAGGTCACACAAACTCTTTACAATATTTTTAACATCTTTTGAATTGCATTCCAGACATAATTTGTAGAATGTCAGAGTCACATGTCAAAATCTTTAACACTACACCAAGTGTCAACAAAGGGGATGTGAGTCATGAAAGTTCTTTGTGCAAAGAGAGGCCATGTAACAGTATATACAGCAGCTATTTAAAACCGTTTTAATTGTTTGGTAATCAGCAAGTCAGGTTTTAAGCATTTCACACACCACATGATAACAGATATTTATGTTTTACCATTTTTAATCACTTTGAAGGAAGTTGGTTAGGAGCTTGGGGTTGATATGAAATAGATTATATTGTTTTCCATTTGAAATGATGGAAAATAGTTCCTGGTTAGCGTTTTCAGGCCAAATTATTTTTAAGAATAGATTACTGGCATAAAGTAAGAGATGTCTGTACTTGAAACCTCTTCATATCACAATGGTCCCTTGAACTGGGATTTAGTCTAATCAGTGTTGGATCTCCTTATCCTTCCATTTGCAAACTCACCCATTATTTCCGGATTTTGTGGTTGAAGTTCCAGTAAATCTCTGTCTTGCTACTATAGATATAGTATTATTTCACCTGAAATTGTCTTTGTCTACACAATGTCCATAAAAACAGTTGAAATGTAGCGAGTTCAGTCAGGCTTCAGTGTGTTGTTGATTACTTGCTAAATAGCTGGTTGACTTTATTTACTTGCTTTTCACTGAAATGAGTATGTGTATAAAACCTAAAATATTGACAGTGCTGCCAGTGAAACCCATCTTTAATCTGAGGTGTGGTGTAATGCAGCCAATAACTTCTTGTGAACAAGACAGGAATGGAGGAGATGCTGCTAATATGTCTACTGTCAGAGCATATGAAACACCACAGTACTGCTACTCAAAGTTCTTGTTTGTGTGAATTACATGAGACAATGCTAGAAACGGACTCAACTCCCAGTGAAGAATAAAATGAGAGAAAAAAATCTTTCCATTCAATTCTTAGTTCTCTTTGTGTTGGATATCAGCTATATAATAAACTATAATAAATCTACTAAGGAGAAAATGGCCCTCAAAGTACTATTTTTGTTTTAGCTAAAAAAAGTCTTTCACTTTCTTAGTTCCTTCACACTAGGATCAAATACAAAATAAAAATCCTGGTGTCTTAGGTGACTTTGAAGGCAAAAAGAAAATGCTGGTTCCTAAAAATAATTCAGAGAAATGCAAAAGCATAGAATCAGCAATTAATACATTATTTAAAGATGATCCTGTCTCACTATTATGAATATGAGACATAAGTTATCAGTTTTTGTGCAGAGACTCCTTGTATCACTAGTTTAGTTCTATAACTACTTGAACACTGTTTCCTTTAAAAAAATTATAATAATTTCTAAAGCCCAGGTCAGTGTGCAGGCTACTCCAAAACATACAAATTAAATCATTAGAGAAATTCTTATCTGAGAGTCAGGAAATAATTTCAAACTCCCACATGGAGAGCACAGTATACTTACTGTAGATTTCAATGGCATTCTCCTTTTTCCAGGTGAGATTAATAGAACTTAATTTCTGTCTTTAAAGGTGTTGCGGTTGTTGTTATTATTATTATTGAATATGAAGCTACAGCAATTCTTTTTTATCGTTATAACATTTATTCTTTCCCCAGGGAGTGGAAAAATGTCCATGAAGATTTACATATGCTTTTATTTCTATTTTTGTTCCTTTGAGAATCTGGCAGTCTCTAAGGGAATCTTTAGTAGAAAGCCAGAATGTTGTTTAAAATCTTACTATAAAAAAAGATCATTGTTATTGGGTTGGTATGTAAATATCTACATAATATCACATCTTATCTTTATGAGGATTTTTCCTCAGACACTTTGTTTTATATTTTCTTAGGTTAGAAAAATGGTAGGCCAAATAATTCAAAATATTTTAGTCAGATTGGTGGACATCCTGAGCATAAACAACCAGTGTCATGAAGTACACCTATTAATAGCCCCAAGAAGAAGTCTAAGGAAGCCAGGTAAATTTCTGATCAAGGAGTCAGTGATGTTGATTTAAAAATGTCCCTTCTCTATTCCAACAGATTTTTGGCATTACTGTCTATTGACTTAATATGAAAGGTTAGAGTGGAGGTTAAGAAAGTCAAGAACCCAAGATGACTCCTAGAATACCTCAGGATATTACTTAAGGAAAAAAAAATCCATCAGAGCTTATTCTCTGGCTGTGCACACCCTCTCCATTGTTAACACCCTGACTGTGGTCTGTAGTCCATTTTGAATCAGTTTGTGTATATGGTGTGAGGTAGGGTTTGAGGTTTTTTTTTTTTTTAATCTTTTGCTATACAGATACCCAGAGGATCGAGCACTACTTACTGAAAAGGCTTCCCTTTCTCCATTGAATTACCTTGGCAACTTTATTAAAATATTTGCATGTACATGGCTGGTTCTAGTTTTGTAACCTCTATTCTGATTCAGTGATTTTTTTTTATTTTCCTCTCTCTCTGGACATCACTAACACATTGTCTTGGTTACTGCAGTTTGATAGTAAGTCTTCAAGCTGTATAAGTCCTCCAACTCTTCTTTTTCAAGAATTCTAGGTTATTTTACCTGAATTTCATTCTAACAAAATTTTAGAAGCAACTTGTCAATTTCTATAAAGCTTCTGGATTTTTGGGGGATGGTGGTGGTGTTGAATCTATAGATTAATTTGGGGAGAATTGATCTCTGATTATTTTGAGTTTCCAACGCATGGACACATTGTACCTTTTCCAATTACTTAACTCTTCTTTCTATCTGGTATCAGTTTCAAGGACGGTTAAAGTACTTTTTAGTGCAGGTCTGCTGGTGGTATTTTTTTCAGCTGTTGCTTATCTGAAAGTGTCTTTAGTCTCAAACATTTTTGGATGATATTTTTTGCTATGTATACAATATGGATTAACACCGTTTTAGTGTTTTTTATTGAAATATAGTTGATTTACAGTATTGTGTTAGTTTCATGTACAGTATAGTCATTCAATCTCGATACTTTCGCAGATAATATTTCATTATAGTTCATTACAAGATAATGGGTATATTTCCTTGTGCTATACAGTAAATCCTTGTTGCTTACCTATTTTATAGATAGTAGTTTCTAATAATTACATACCTCTGATTTGTCCCTCTTCCCTTTGGTAACCACAAGTTTGTTTTCTATGTCCATGAGGCTGTTTCTGTTTTGTATATACTTCTGTAATTTTTATATTCCACATATAAGTAATAGCATATAGTATTTGTCTTTGTCTGACTTATTTCTCTAAGCATAATATTCTCTAGGTCCATCCACATTGCTGCAAATGGCAGGATATCATTTTTTATGGCTGAGTAATATTTCATTGTATATATACCATATCTTAATCCAATCATCTGTTGATGGGCACTTAGGTTGCTTCCATGTCTTGGCTATTGTAAATAGTGCTGCTATGAACATTAGGGTACATGTAAAACTGTTACTATTTGCAGATGACATGATACTATATAGAGAGAACCCTAAAGTCTCCACCCCAAAACTATTAGAACTAATAAATGAATTCAGCAAGGTTGCAGAATACAAGATTAACATACAGAAACTTGTTGCATTTCTATACACTAATAACGAAATATCAGAAAGAGAAAGTAAAAAATCCATTTAAAATTGTATCAAGAAAATAAAATGCCTAGGAATAAACTTAAACAAGGAGGGGAAAGATCTATACTCTGAAAACTACAAAACGTTGAAGGAAATTGAAGATACTTCAAAGAAATGGAAAGATATCCCATGTTCTTGGATTGGAAAATTAGTATTGTTAAAAAGGGCTATACCACTCAAATCAATCTATAGATTTAATACAATCCCTATCAAAATACCCAGGACATTTTTTATAGAGCTAGAACAAATAATCCTAAAATTTATATGGAGACACAAAGACCTGAATTGCCAAAGCAATCCTGAGAAAAGAGAAAAAAGCTGGAGGTATGGCTCTTCCAGACTTCAGACACTATTACAAAGCTACAGCAATCAAAACAGTGTGATACTGGCACAAAAGCAGACACATAGAAAAATGGAACAGAATAGAGAGCCCAGAAATAAACCCGTGCACTTATGGTCAATTAATCTACAACAAAGGAGGCAAGAATGTACAAAGGAGAAAAGACAGTCTCTTCAAGTGGTGCTGGTAAACTGGACAGCAACATGTAAAAAAAAAAATTAGAACATTCTCTCACACCATATTAAAAAAAAAACAAAACAAAACTCAAAGTGGTTTAAAAACCTAAATGTAAGACCTGAAACCATAAAATTCCTAGAAGAGAACATAGGCACAACACTCTTTGACATAAATTGTAGCATGCTTTCTTCAATCTGTATCCTAAGGCAAAAGAAATAAAAGCAAAAATAGGACCTCTGGTGGGGGGGGGGGTGAATTGGGAGATGGGGATTGACATATATGCACTATTGATACTATGTATAAAATAGGTAACTAGGGCTTCCCTGGTGGTGCAGTGGTTGAGAGTCCGCCTGCTGATGCAGGGGACACGGGTTCGTGCCTCGGTCTGGGAAGATCCCACATGGCGCAGAGCGGCTGGACCCATGAGCCATGGCTGCTGAGCCTGCACGTCCGGAGCCTGTGCTCCACAATGGGAGAGGCCACAACAGTGAGAGGCCCATGTACCGCAGAAAAGAAAAAAAAAAAGGTAACTAATGAAAACCTACTGTATAGCACAGGGAACTCTATTCAATGCTCTGTGGTGACTTAAATGGGAAGAAAATCCAAAAAAGAGGGGATATATGTATATGTATAGCTGATTCACTTTGCTGTACAGTAGAAACTAACACAACATTGTAAAGCAACTATACTCCAATAAAAAAATAAAAAAAATTATTAATAACAATTAAATTAAAAAATTGAACCTAATTAAACTTAAGTTTTTGCACAACAAAGGAAACCACCAACAAAATGAAAAGACAACCTATGGAATGGGAGAGAATATTTGAAAATGATGTGACTGACAAGGTGTTAATATCCAAAATATACAAACAGTTCATACAACTCAATATCAAAAACAAAACAAAACAACCCAATAAAAAATGGGCAGAAGCCTTGAATAGACATTTTTCCAAAGAAGACAAACAGATGGCTAACAGGTACATGAAAAGATGTTCAACATCTCTAGTTATTAGAGAAATGCAAATTAAAACTACAATGAAATATCACCTCATACCTGTCAGGGTGGCTATCATCAAAAAGTCTACAAATAACAAATGTTGGTGAGGATGTAGAGAAAAGGGAACCCTTGTAGACTGTTGGTGGGATTGCAGATTGGTGCAGCCACTATGGAAAACAGTATGGAGGTTCCTCAAGAAACTAAAAATAGAACTACCATATGATCCAGCAATTCCACTCCTGGGCATATATCCAGAAAAAAAGAAACTACTAACTCAAAAATATAAATACCCTTTTACTTGTAGTATTTAGATATGTCCTTTCTTTTTCCTTTAATATCCTTTATTATGAATGATGATTGAGATGTAATTTATACTTTTGTTCCCTGAATGTCTTTTTTCCCTCTGATTGTCTTCAAGTTTTTGTCTTTTACTTTGGTTTTTATCAGTTTGACTGCAGTGTGCTTAGGTATGGTTTTCTTTGTATTTATCTTGGTTAAATTTCAGCGAACGTCTTGCATCTGAAAGTAGTTTGATTTTTACCAAATTGTGAATTTTCAACCATTATTTCTTCCAGTAATTTTTCTCCCCTTTTTCTCTTCTTCTGAGTTTACAATGACATGTGTTACACTGCTTAATATTTTGTGTACAGTTCATAGACTGTCTTTCTTTGCTGTTGCTTTTCTTCAAATTTGACAAATTCTGTGGCTTTGTACTCAAGCTACTGACTGTCATTAATACACTTTTAAAACTTGCTCAATTATCTTTTTAATATTTCAGATATTGAACTTTTCCATTCTAGAATTTATATTTGGCAGTTTTTAAACTGAAGTATAGGTAATTTATAATATATTAGTTTGAGGTGTACAGCATAGTGACTCAATATTTTTGCAGATTATATTACATGTAAAGTAATTATAAAATATTGATTGTATTCCCTGTGCTGTACAATATATCCTTATGTCTTTTTTATACATAATATTTTGTACCTCTTAATCCCCTACTCCCATCTTGCTCTTCCCTCAGCTAGTAACCACTAGTTTCTCTATATCTGTGAGTCTGTTTCTCATTTGTTATATTTGTTCATTTGTTTCATTTTTTAGATTTTACATGTGAGTGATAACATACAGTATTTGTCTTTCTCTTTCTGACTTATTTCACTAAGCATAATACTCTTATACCTTTAAAATCTCAATCTGCATTGCATCTGTTTAGTAGAGGCTGCTATTGCCTCTCACATTGACAACTGCAAAGACTATCTGGTCTCCTTGATCTCGTTCTCTCCACTTTCCCATGCTGTATTCCTTGCATAGTGCGCAATAGCCTTTATCATACCCTAGCTTACAAACTTTCAATGGTTTGTTAGCGATCTTAAAATTTCATATGCCTTATCTTGGTTTACAAAGCCCTGGACAAATTGTGAGTCTCCAACTTTCCCCTGTACTCATGGTCTATCCACATTGGCTTTTTAAAGAAATACTTTAGCACAGTTCCAATTTTTGCTTCAGAACTATCTGAAGACTCAGCCAGAAACACAGTGTTGGTGTCATTGTTTCTTTTACTTTTTCTCTTGAAAAATGTCAAACTTGCAGTAAGGTTTTAAGTCTAGTACAAAGAACTCTCGTGTATTAGTTGTCCAGAGACCTTATTCAACTTTTACCATCTGTCCCAATGGTATCATTTATAGGAAAAGGATTCTAAGATCATGAGTTTCATCCAGTTGTTATGGCTTTTTTGTTTCTTTAAATCTAGAACAGCTTATTTCTGAATCTTCCCTTGAGTTTGATCACCTTGATACTTTTAAGGAGTACAGGCCACTCATTTTGTAGTATGTCTCTCAGATTGGATTTTCCCACTGTTTTCTTATTCTTAGATTTAGGTTATGCATATTTGGCCAGGGTCTCTGTCATAAAGTTTCTTCTTATTGCAAATAAAGTGGCAAATATCTATTTGTCTTATTATTGGTGGTGTTAACTTTTATCATTTGATTAGTCACATCATTAAGATGGAGGATGCCAGTTTTCTCCACTGTAGAGTTAGCTTTCAGTATTTTATGGGTAGATACTTCCAGACCATATAAAATCTCATTTTTTATTAAAATTTTACCCAGTAATTTGAACATTTATTGCTATTTTATGCTTGAATTATTACTATAATTGTTGCCAGATGTTCATTTTGTAATCCCATTGTTCCTTTTACATTTACTAGTTGTTCACATTGTACTATAAGGAAGAGCTTTTTTCGTCTCCATTTCTGTATTCACTTATATTTTTTATCTGTGGACTCATGAATTCTATGGGTTATAATTCATTATTATCACTATTTATTATCACTGTCACTATAGATCCTAGATTTAGCCCGTCTCTCTTTAAGCTGGCTTTTGACTTGCCTTTTTGAAATGCCCATATCTCCAATGGCAGCTGTCTGAGACTACCCAAGAGATGACCCCCTGGATTCTACATCTAGTTGGTCATAACCCCCAGTAGTATGCCAACTCATTCTACTCTGTACAAGCTGAGAGATTCTCCTCCCTACAGGTTTCCTACCATGTGAGAGTATATATGTGTTTCATTTTCCTATTCTTTGGGGGATATAACAGTGCTGTAAACATGCTCAAATGCACATCTAGAGCATGCTCAAACACTGTCCCATTTTGGTACCTTCATTGCAACTGGAACACTTTTCACTCCATTCTTTTTTTTTAATATTAGTCATTCTCTGTATTTACATTTTATAATTTCTATATATCAACACTTTTATTAAAGTTTTATTACTTTACTCAACATAATACTTGGCATACAAAAAAAGAGTTTGAGAAGAGAGGAATTATGCTGTGTAATAAACAGTTCCGAGGACTAAAATTCTTCCTTGATTCTTTTCCGATAAAAACTTTAATATGTGTATGTGTGTGTTTTAGAATCCAGTTAGTCACTGAATTACACATGAATAATTACTATTTGAATACAAGTTATATTAAAACATTAACTCCCTAATAAATGCACGATTGATGAGGCCTATTAATTCTCCCACCCATGTTTTTTGGTCTGTTCCATTATCCAAAGAAGTTACTACTAACCACCAATTGCTATGGTACAGTAGTGATGTTATTGGTGCTTTCCTAGTAAAGAAATTTGTATTGATTCTTCCAGTGCAGAACAAACACTACATATGCTAGAAGACTGTCAAGGTGAAGGGTCTGTTTGTGACATTTGCTCCATTCTTGGCAAGATTATATTATACCCATCTGCCACCTGAGATTTGTCAAAGGATTCCTTGAACCCTACATTTAAAAATAGTCCTTGAGGGCTTCCCTGGTGGCACAGTGGTTGAGAATCTGCCTGCTAATGCAGGGGACACAGGTTCGAGCCCTGGTCTGGGAGGATCCCACATGCCGCGGAGCAACTAGGCCCGTGAGCCACAGCTACTGCGCCTGCGTGTCTGGGGCCTGTGCTCCGGAACAAGAGAGGCTGCGACAGTGAGAGGCCTGTGCACCGCGATGAAGAGTGGCCCCCGCTTGCCACACTAGAGAAAGCCCTCGCACAGAAACCAAGACCCAACACAGCAAAAAGAAATAAATTAATTAATAAACTCCTATCCCCAACATCTAGGAAAAAAATAGTCCTTGATATCATACTTATATTAGCAACTTCATTTATTTTATGACCTCAGCACAAATTTTAATTGTAACTTATGTGCTTGTTTATTTTCTATTTCCCTCACTATACTGTATATTTGGTAGAATTAATTACTGAATTGGCTGTGTATTCATTTCTGTATCTCTACCAACTAGCATAGTATCTAAACACATAGGAGGCTCTCAATAAATATCTATTAAATGAATAAAATTGTAAATTGAGGAAAATAACCCTCAGTTTAATGGGTTGCATAACTAGCAAGTTCATTTAATTTGTTTTATATTCCCATTTACCCTTGGTATCTACTCTGTTACATTACCTAGTAAAAACTCAGTTAAATATTATTTGACATAGCTTGCATGTCCTTAGAATTGCCACTATTTCAGTTTTAGAACCTCTGTAATAAGATTAAGGTAATCTATAAAGAACCACATTATGTCCATGTTAAAGACACCATATTCAAAACTCAAATGTTTTGTTTCTACAGCTGTATTAGTTTGTTAGGGCTGCCATAAGAAAATACCACAAATAGGTGGTTTAGATGACAGAAATTTCTCACAGTTCTGGAGGCTGGAAATCCAAGACCAAGGTGTTGGCAGGTTTGCTTTCTCTTGAGGCCTCTCTCCTTGGTTTGTGGACGGCCACCTCCTCGTTGCATCCTCACATGGACTTTTCTCTGCGTGCACGCATCCCCAATATCTCTTCCTCTTCTCATATGGGCCCAAGTTACGTTGGATTACACCCCCACTCCTATGACCTCATTTAACCTTAATTATTTCTATAAAGGTCCTATCTCCAAATACAGCCGCATTGGGGATTAGGGCTTCAGCATATGAATTCTTTGGGACACAATTTAGTCCTTAACAGTGGCTGCTTTTGTTTTATGACGTTTTCAATATCATGCCTATGCAGAAAATCATATTGATTTTTCCCAGTTCTTTGGTCAGATGAACAAAAAAACCTCCATAACACTCAGGTGGAGATGAAGGAACATTTAAATTGTTTTCAGTATTTTACATTTGGTTGGTGGTTCTTCCTGTTGCTGAGTGCAAGGAGAGTCTTCTACCACATCCTCAGTTTTTTCAAACATCCCTAAATATAATTAAGAATTTTTTTTCTGTTTAGTTTATTCATTAAAAAAATTCTGACAAAAGTTCACAGATAATGTTAGCTAGTATTATGACTTTTCTCCTAAGCTGGCCAGATTACTTAAAAAATTACTAAGCCGGGCTTCCCTGGTGGCGCAGTGGTTGAGAGTCCGCCTGCCGATGCAGGGGACACGGGTTTGTGCCATGGTCCGGGAAGATCCCACGTGCCATGGAGCAGCTGTGCCCGTGAGCCATGGCCGCTGAGCCTGCGCGTCCGGAGCCTGTGCTCTGCAACGGGAGAGGCCACAGCAGTGAGAGGCCCGCATACCGCAAAAAAAAAAAAAAAATTACTAAGCCAGTAGGCTCAGCTATTTATTTGAATGACATGCATTAAGAAAATAATTATACACTTTGAGTCTTTGCAAGATGTTTTGGCAGGAAATACTTGAGTGACTACTAATGTGTACAGGATTTCCTTTTGTGTTGGTGAAAATGTTCTAAACTTAGGTTTTGGTAATGGTTGCACAACTTTGTGAATATAGTAAAAACCACTGAATTGCACTTTAAAGGGGTAAATTTGATGGTGTGAATTATCTCAGTAAATATGTTTAAAAGGGCAATACCTAAATTAACCTATTTGTTATCATTGTCAACTAGTGACATTTATCTAATATACTGATTCAGATTAGACTTATCTCATTTTATGGAATTATTTTTCCATGTTTTAGATCTTAAGTTTCTCACTTATTCTATATCCAGTCCTCACCCCTTTGTGAACAGAATCTAAAAAGTTTTTTAAAAATTTCCATTTACTTTAATTGGGAAAATTAAAATACAGATCAGTTATCACATCAGAATTTGGAATGCTAGTCATAATTGAAAATCCAGAGGAAAAGAAAAGCTAACATATGAAGGAGTCTCCAACTTTTTGAAACTAAGAAAACTGATTTTCTTGGCTGAAAAGATATAGACCAAATCCCTAAAGTTCAACCATAACATCTAAAAACATCTTTTTCTGTCAGCTATCCCATGTCAGAAAATGTGCTATGAAAAAGAAGTAACTTTTTATAATAAGCATATCTTCTAGTACTATCCCTAAATCTATAAGGGATTTTAAATGAGTAACCATTGCTCACTGCTCATGTTTATAATTCAGTGTGTGCGTCTCGATCAGGCTTTTTCTATGACAAAAATAATGCTCTTAACTCATGGTGAGATTTAAGCACTAAAATTCAGAGAACAATGAGTTTCAAGTCTGTTTTCTAGAATTTCGTTCACTACTTTACTTGCTTTGTCCTGGTCAAGTAAAACATGTTCTGACATAAGTATTGCACTTTAATATCAAGCTGTGTTTAAATTTTTAGTTGTAAATGATCTTTGAAAGAAGCATTTTAAATAAAACTAATAGCAACTGATGTTTACCAATAGTCAAAGTTGCCTAAATTGTCTCTTTATAGTAATGGCGGAAAACCCTAAATCTGGAAGTTACAGCTCTGTCTTCCTCTTGAGCAAAGTAGTAAATGCAGCTCGTGTGTACTCTCTGAATCCAATAGGTTGATTTTTTTTAATGTTTAACAATTTTCTCAGTAACTTATTTATTCCAAAATATCTACATTTCCTTCTCTTGCCTCATGCAAACAGAGTCTATGATTTCCTATCCAAGTAAGGTTTGGCTATTTTGAATGAACTTTTTTTCACAAACTTGAATTGTAGTCTATTCCTCTTTGTTTTCTCTCTGAATGATACATAAGCTTGGGAAAATGTTGCTGGATTTCTCTGAGCATAAAATGCAGAGATTCCCAGAGTTCTCAGAGCTTGGTAACAATGCCTACTTCAGTCTGGCAGTGTGCCTGAGGGGCTAAGGGCCCAAGGCTGCCTTTGAAAGGAAAGACCTAGAGAAGCCAAGGAAGAAGAGAATCAGTCTATAGTTTAAATGGGGTTCCAGTTTGATCAGTTATGCTAGCCTACTGTGTCTACATGTGGTCACAGAATCTACTGAAAAGCTGATTAATCTAAAATAATAATCAGTTTTTGTCTGGCCAATCACATTAGCCATGAAATAGATCTCATTAAGTCACTATTAAAATGCATCTAATTCAGACCCACTGCAGGTTATCGTGAGGAAAATGGCATTTGAAAAAAAGGTTCTTCAAGCTGCTGTGTGAAGGATGGATGGGAGGGGAGAGTGAGGGAGTCTTCTTTTTCCATGGCTGGCCCCATCAGTGAATAGCCTTCTCAAGCTACTTTCTGCAGATGTACTGTTTCACATTCTTCTTTTTTCTACCACAACTAATTAATTATTAATGCAAGTAATAGCTTCACCTCTCAATTCAGCCCCTTAGAGAACCCAGCCTCATGGTCCTGAATATGCAGGGCTCCTTGGTAGGAAATCATATTAATGCCGATTTAGGGCTTGCAGCTTGGAGGATAAATCAGATCCTCTTTGGATTTGTTCACTCCACTTGGGCCAATAGCCTGCCTCCTCTCTTGACTGGTAACAATTCCCTGATTTGTGTTTAAAGTTTGCTACTCTACTCTAACATAAAGATATTTCTGAAAGTTCAGAAACAGGGTTTCCTTTTTGTTGCATCTGAAGTGCCATTTCCTTTAGCAAATCACAGAATGTTAGGACTGGAAGGAAATCTGAGAAATCACCTATTCCTGCACTGTACAGAAAAAATAAATCTTCAGAGAGAAGGATGGAAAGTTAGGTGCATCAAGATACGAAGGTCTTGTTTTGTTCATACTCAACAGTTTGTACTTTGTCCTGAAAGTAATCAAAGGTGATTGAGTGTTATAGTGTTTGTTTTGGCGGGGAGTAGGTCAGAGCTCAGAAAGATCATTCTGGCAGGAGTTTCAAGGGTATTTATTGGGAGAGGGTAAAACTAGAGGCTGAGGGGAGCAGTTAAGGGTCTGTTATACTATTCCTGGTGAAAAATAATGAAGGACTGAGCTAGGTCTGAGTGTCAGTATGAAGACCAGAACATAGATAAGAGCTATTGAAAAGAGAGAATTGGCAGGGTCTTGTGAATGATCGAATGTGGTGGGTGTGGGAGAAAGAGAAGCTGAATGTTATTGATTGATGGGCAAGCTGAGTAGTCATATGAGCCATTCAGTGTGATAAGGACTTACAGGCTGGAGACTTATGAACATGTTTGGCAATGTGGGTAATAATATTAACAGTAATGCTAGTAATGCTAATACCATTGGAAAATGTCTAATAGATGTGGAATTAACAGAGTTCATCAATAACAGATATGTTTGATTTATCCTCTGATCCTATAAATTATCAAATACGTTTGTCTTCTCTGTATGTTCTTTCAATGTGTTTTAAGAGACAGCAGTATTAGGGGCTTCCCTGATGGCGCAGTGGTTGAGAGTCTGCCTGCCAATGCAGGGGACACAGGTTCGAGCCCTGGTCTGGGAAGATTCCACATGCCGTGGAGCAACTAAGTGCATGCGCCACAACTACCGAGTCTGTGCTCTAGAGCCTGTGAGCCACAACTGCTGAGCCTGCACTCTAGAGCCTGTGAGCCACAACTACTGAGCCCACACACCACAACTACTGGAGCCCATACTCCACAACAAGAGAAGCCACCACAGTGAGAAGCCTGTGCACCACAATGAAGAGTAGCCCCTGCTCACCACAGCTAGAGAAAGCCCACGCAGCAACGAAGACCCAACGCAGCCAAAAAAAAAAAGAACAAACGAATGACTTTGAAAAAAAAAAAAAGACACAGCAGTATTAGAAAGCTATTTAGTTCCATTTCTGCCATGACCTTTAGCAAGTCATTTCATCTCTCTGAACCTAAGTTCCTCATCTAGACATGGAGATAATAAAACAGGCTTACCTTAACTTAGTGTATGAATCATATAAAACTGATATGGGAAAGTATTTTGAAAACCTAAAAAGTTAGTACACATGCAAAAAAATTTTTTTTTTTTTTTGCGGTACGTGGGCCTCTCACTGTCGTGGCCTCTCCCGTTGCGGAGCGCAGGCTCCGGACGCGCAGGCTCAGTGGCCATGGCTCACGGGCCCAGGCGCTCTGCGCCATGTGGGATCTTCCCAGACCGGGGCACGAACACGTGTCCCCTGCATCGGCAGACGGACTCTCAACCACTGTGCCACCAGGGAAGCCCCAACAAACTATCTTTTAAGAAGAGAATTGAAGGTTATGTATATTCCTATTATAAAAATTTGACTTTAAGTGATCTCCCCCTTGTATACTCTTTGTGCATTGTGGAAATCCTCAAATATATTCAAAACTTTGGCAAAACATTGGCATTCTGTCAGCTGACTGTGAATGTTTCTAAGAAAGAGCATCCCTGCATTTTCATTGGAGGATTCAGTTATCATCTAGGAAACCACTGTGGGACTGCTTTGACATCCAGGAGTTTCCTTGAGTGATCTCTATGCCAGGGAAGGTATTTGTGCTGAGATAAAGAGGAGGGCATGAAATATGTAATTTTGTGGGGAAATTGCTTGCAACTATAAATTCTTTTGGTTCAAACTTATACTGTCAGGAACCCGAATGGTGGTAAGGCCTCTTCCCCTCACCCCCAAGTCAATAGGCTTGACTGGCATAATTAGGAACTACTCATAAATTTCTCAGAAAAATCTTTCTAGCTGTGATAGCTTTCATTTTGACCTGCAGTAGAATTAGAATAACATTTAGAAGATGCATCCAAATACTGTGTGTTATAGGTTTGCTATGTGTTGGCTTCTATTCCTGTGAACTGTAAGGTGATCACGTGCAAGAAAGACATAAAATCTTAGATTTATAAGAGGAATATCAGAGGCCAAGGCTTTAAAAAATTGGTATATCTGTACAGAAAAATGAGTCCCTTGGAAGTCCTTTTAAATTAGAAGCCCTTTATTTTTACTTGAGTTATTTAAATAATGGTCCTAAAGCTAAGATAGAAAGTTCCCTCTATGCAGAAAGCTTAATTGGAAACAGTGCTGGCCTCAGTGCCACAAACTTGATAAGGTCATACCTGGGATTCCTTCTACCTCTAAAATTCTGAGTCTTACATCTTCTCAGAATTCCTAAAATCCTCTTCTTTTTGATTTTTGTGAAGAATAGTACAACAAAGTAGACAATTCTCTATAATGAGGTGAGGCTCAGTCCTCGATAAAACTAAAAATTCTCCGTGTTGGCATGGAAGAGAGGAAATAAAACATTTAAAGAGAGCTCATTCTCTGCTACGGACAGGCATTTTCAATAACTACATATTTAGGCATTATTGCTTTCTATGTCTTCTGTCTAGTATTAGGACCAAATAGATAATTCATTTGTCTTCAGGTGGATATTCAGGTGCTATAGATACTTAAAAACCATCTGGGGAGGAAAGCTATGATCATGTAATAAAGATGCCCTGAGCAGTGTTATCATATGGTATTTTTGGCCAAAGGCATAAAGAAGTATAGTGATTGGGCTATAGTGACACAGTCTGTTTTTCTACATTGTATTTCTACTTGATTAAAGCATTTCTTTCCAATTTGTTATTTCCAGGTTTGTTTTGTTTTTGTTCACAAAGAAAGCATAATAATAAATAGACTAGCATCTCTGTATTTCTAGCCTCTGTGGGACACGGCTTCATTAGCTAAATAAAAAATGTAAAGTAAAAAAAAAGAAGTAAAAAATATTAATCATCACATTCCTGCTGTGTCTTTCTCCATTACTATATTGTTCTGGTCAGTAGTTGGTGCTCCTGCCTATGTTCATTTTGCATACAGGTCTCTCATTTTGCCAGCTAATTGTGAAGAAATGTAGGTGAAAAATTTCCCACTAATTAACCTTTGCCATGTACAACATTGACCTCAGTCCTTCTGGCCTATAGTAGTACAGCCCAGGGATGCTGGTTAGAAGTAGGAAAGGACAGTTAGAAAACAATGTGTATGATGTCCAATGACCCAGAAGAAGCAGTTATGCCAGTGTCAGCACTATGTGAATTACGTGTGGCTAACTGTCCAAACAGTCACACTGAAATTGATTCAATGTAGTGTGGATAATGAGAAAGGTACTGCCGTAGGCTCTTCAAGGGATACCAAGAGGTATAAAACAAAATCTGGGTTCTTGTAGAGCTCGCAATCTAACAAAAATCAGACAGACAACTATAGGGCAGTGGTCCCCAACCTTTCTGGCACCAGGGACTGGTTTCATGGAAGACAATTTTTCCACGGAGGTGTGGGGGGAATGATTCAGACGGTAATGCGAGCGATGTGGAGCGGCAGATGAAGCTTCGCACTTTCCCACCTGCCACTCACCTTCTGCTGTGAGGCCCGGTTCCTAACAGGCCACAGACTGGTACCAACCTGTCCACAGCCCAGGGGTTGGGGACCCCTGGTCTAGGGAAAGGACATAGGGAAATTAGCTTTGACATGGGTCATATCATTGTTCTTCTGTGTGTATTTGACTGATGTCTCTTATGTCCCAACAAAAGTTTTCCCAAGGTAGAGGAATCCACTTCTAGTCAAGGGAATGTGTGCAGCTCCTATATTGTCCAGGCCTGCTCTCCAGTTTCATCAGTGATCCAAGTTACAATGAGACAACACAGTTACAAAGGCTTCAATAAAGAACAAATTTAGAGTTTTGAGACAAGTCTTAAGGGTTGCGAAGGATTTTGACAGGCACAGATAATGACAAAGGGAGAAGGAGATCAATGGGTAAGAATGAATAGCATTAAGAAATGGAGTGTCGCCAGACATTGAAGAATGAGGGAGGGTTCTGGGAATTGCAAGTGATCTAATTTGGCCGCAGCAGCAGGAGATGAGCTTTTGTAGTTAGGGAGTTAACATCATTCGTGAGAGCTTAAACAGGAATCCTGTCAGGAGTATAGAAGGTGGATTAAGAGTAAGGAGAGCCTAGAGGCATGGAGAGTGAGTGTAATAAGAGAAAAGAAATGCAAGCCTGTGCTGGTACAGGGGCTATGGGAATGGGGATGAGGGGCAGATGTTAAAGGCATGATGAAGGATCTGTGATGACTGGATCCAAGATGCCTTTGAAAGAGAATGTTGAAGACAGAGCTGATTTATTTTGGTGAATTTTTTCATGGCCATAATTTTTTTGTTGGCTTGTTTTGGTTAGTTCTCTTATTGATGTATTTTTCCATTGTCATGGAGATTGTTCTATACTTTTGGAGATTATATAGTGAATTTATACATGTCTATTGTATACATCTAGCTTAATCATAAAATCTTTAAGATATATAAATGTGAAATGTCATTTATATGGACATAAGACTTTCCAGTTAAAAGTAATTCTTCTCTTCTCCAACTTTTCTTTTCACCTGACAGAAGGAATGATAGAGGATTTTATAAAGGTGCTATTACAAGGACATAAAAATTGGTGGGATGCTTTGTTCTTATCTTGGTAAATACTAAAATGACTCTGCTTTACATTTCCCAAAGATATGTATGTTATAGTTAATTAGCCTGATCTCATACTCGTTCAGAAGTCTTTAAAGCAGTCATCTAATATGAGATATAAAGGGTCCGGGCTCACAGCCATCTATCAACTCCTCAAGACCCAAGTAATGGATGTTATCAGAGAACACTTAGACAATGCCATCACTACAGAGTCTCTCTAAAACAAGCACTTAGAGAAATCCCTCAACTTGTACTCATCATCTATTCCTCTGTGTCCATATTTCTCATTTAGAGTAGATGCTCGCACCATCTACCAAATACACAAGTCAGAATCAATGAAGAAATTCCATTCCCTTCACAGTCAATGAGTCACCAATTTGTCAAACTTTCTTAATATCTCTGGAATATATCCATACTTTTCCATACCCAGTGTTCTTCCTTACTTCTGAATATCATTTTCTGTACAACCTTCACATCCATACTCATCTCGTCCTCCTCTTGTCCCTTCTCTGTATTATATTGATTTCATTTAAAATGCATGTTATTTAAAATAAAATGCTGATTATATAGGAAATAGCTGATTGTTTTTAAGAAATTAGAAAATACAGCAACCTTTCTCAAAGCATTCAGTGAAAGAATTAAGCCCAATAGGAAATGATTGGAATAACTTTTCTCAGTTTTCCAAGGACAGTACATAGTAACTACCATTCTGGAAGAATAAAAGAAATGTTTTAGAACAGGGCTAGGAAATTGCAGCCTGCAGGCCAAACCTGGCCTGCTGACTGTTTTTGTAAATAAAGTTTTATTAGAACAAGCTATGCCCATTAATTTTATGAGTCTTTATGCCATTGTCTGTGGCTGCTTTCACAATGGCAGAGTTGAGTAATCGTTGTGACAGAGACCATATGACCTGCAAGATCTACAATAATTACTATCTGGCCCTTTACTGAAAAAGGTGGCTCACTCCCACTTCAGAAAATTGAGGTTGAATACTGTTTAGTGAGCTGACTGAGAGCAGCTGTCACTCAGGAAAGCTTAAAGAGAATATAAAATCTCACATAATCATACAACCCAAATATAACCACTACTATCATTTTAATACACTTGCAGAAAAGCATTTTTATATGCTCACCTATATAATGCTAACATAGCATTAATAGCATTGAGATCACAGTATTAACCCAATTTTATCAAATTAACGGTATTGTATTTACCATATAACTTTGGGATCATAGTACTTATCAAATTTTATGTAACTATGTTATTAGATATTCTTCAATTATAATTGCTGGATCCTGTTCCATCATAGAATTTAGCAATTCTGTTAATGTTGGGTACTAAAGTGATTTCTATGTTTTTATAAACACATTGTGTTTTAAAAATTTATATAGGAGACTTTTATCAAATATTTTAAAACTTTGTCAAATGCAGTGTGGTATCCTAAATCGGATCCTGGAGAAAGGATATTAGTGGAAAAACTGATGACATATGAATGCAGTCTGTAATTTAGTTAATAGTGTTATACAAATGTTAATCTTTTAGTTTTGGAAAATATGATTATACAAGAAGTTAACTTTAGGGGAACCTTGGTGAAGAGGATACAGGAACTCTGTGCTATCTATGAATCTTATCTGTAAACCTACAATTATCCTAAAATACAAAACTTAAAATTAAAAATCTTACTTGGTCAAAGCTGTCAACTTTGGGGGGAAATTTTAAGGAAGTATAGCTTACAGGAAGGTGCCCGAGTCATAAACGTGTAGCTTGATTAATTTTCAAAAATTTAACACATGCATGTAACCACCACCCAGATCAAGAACAACATTAACAGTATCACAAAAGCCCCCCAGTGCTCCCTCCTGGTCACTACCCTCGGCTAATGCTAACACTATCCTGATTTCTAACAGAAAATATCGATTTTGCCAGCTTTTGCAGTTTATAAAATGGAATCACGTAGCATATTTTTGTGTCTGGAATCTTTTGATCAACACTGTGAGACTTGTCCATATCATTGTGTTATAGTTTGTTCGTTCTTATTGCTATATAGTATTCCATTGTATAAATATAGTGCAATTTATTCATATGTTGAACTATTAAAATGCATTTGAGTAAGTTGCAGTTTGGGGCTATTAAAAATACTGCTATGAATATCCATGTACAAATATCTTTTGGTTAACATATGTACATGTTTTGTAGGGTATCCATGTAGAACTAGTACTTCTGGGTCAGAGAGTATGCATTTGTTTGGCATCAGTGGCTATCTCTAATGAATAACGAAAAATAGCTTTCTAAAGTACTTGTACCATGTAATCATAATGGCATCAGAATTTTCTATGACAGTACTGTGATATAGAAGACAACTGAAAATGCCCTAATACTTCCAAGGTTAAGGACTTCTAACCTGGAATTGTCTACTTAGCCAAACACTCACACAAATGTGAAGGTAGATTTAATCCATTTTCAAATGTACACATCTCAAATAATTTCATTTCACAGACCCTTTGTCAGGAAATTTCTAGAAAGTGTGCTCCTCTGAAAGTAGAGATTAAACCAAGAATGAAGAATATATTAAAAAATTTAAAGAATATATCAGAGTTAACATGAGAGAGAATGGGTGATGTTGAATGAGAATCCTATAATGAGAGCTGTGCATCAGGCCTCAGAAAAAGTAACTCAGAGTGGAGCAGGTGGATGTCATTCTCTAGGGGAGAGATGGTCTGCCCCAAAAAGTTCACTTAATTGATTACCTGATATATTTACCCTTATTGAGAAGAATTTTTATAGTGTAGTTAAAAATTGGGGGGGATAGTTTCATAGAAAATTACAAAGTAAAAAAATAAGGCAATTATAAACTCTAAAAGAAAATTATAACAAAAAGCAATCAGTGTACCTTATGAGTGTGCCATAAACAATACTTACATAGTTCTAATATAAGTGCTGAATATTGTCTTGATAAAAATGTGATATATTTATCACAGGAAGAGAAAGATTTAGTGTGTGACTATGGTGAAAGAAAACAAAATCCTTAATTTTCCTAATAGGACAAAAAATAGGAAATGTTTACAATTGGTGAGAAACAACAGTGTACGCATATTATTTAGATATATGAAGAAAATAATACAAGAAAGAGCTAAGAGTTGATAAAATTCTGTGAGCGGTGGGGCAGTATGGCCGGTGACTACTGTTTTAGTTTTAAGCATATGCTTTGTGTAAAGCCCTATTAACTTGGGATTAATTTATGTGTAATGATTTTTACTTTTATTTAATAGTTTAGAAGTTGTGTAAAGGATATAAAAATAACTCTTAAAAGTCAGTATTAAGACAAAAACCTCAACAGAAAAAGAGTGCAAAAACATGAACAAATCCTTCACAAAAGAATATATACAGATGGCCAATGAGCACATGAAATGATGCTGAATATTTATCTCTAGTGAAACAGAACTTTACTCTGAGATACTCTTGTACATCTACTTGAATGTCTAAAGCTGGAAAGACTTAAAATACCTCAGAAAGGATGCTGAGCAACTGCAGCTTGCTCGAGTTAACTATGTTAGTGAAAAATGGTACAACTGTTTTGGAAAATAGCTGGCAAGTTCTTATAAAGTTAACACATTTTTGACTGGAGACATATTACGGCCACAGGTGCTGGTTTCTGCAAAAATTCCCCAGTCAATAATGTGTTAACATATACCTACCTATGACGCAGAAATTCATCTCCTAAGTATTTACCAAAACAAAATGAATAAATGTTCACATAAAAACTTGTACACAAATATGCATAGGATTACTCATAATCCAAAAGAAAAAAAAGGAGGTCTTCAGCAGGAGAATGGATATATTGTGGTAAATTCACACAAAGGAATGCTACTTCAATAAAAAGCAGTGAACTATTGATACCTGGAATAATGGTGATAAACCTCAGAAATGTCACTTTGAGAGAATCCAAACACATCCAAGATACATACTGTAAGATTCTATTTACGTGAAGTACAAGAAACCAGAAAGTAGTTGCCTGGCTGTAGAGATGTGAATCAAACTGAAAGGGGGGCCAGGGAATTTTGGGAGTAATTGAAATGTTCTATTTCGTGTCTTGGGTGTTGGTTATATAGGCAGATATAATTGACAAAAGATATTAAACTTCGTGTAAGACCTATACTTTTTTTGTATATAAATTACATTTTGGGGAGGAGATCAAGATGGTGGAATAGGAGGGCATGGAACTCACCTCCTCCCACAAAGACATCAAAAATACATCTATATGTAGAATAATTTTCACTGGAAACTAACAGGAAATTGTCAGACTCCTGTACAAGCAAGGCTGTGAGAAAGATCCACATGGAATCGGGTACAAAAGAAAGAGAAGTGATCAGGTCAGGACCTGTGCCCCTAGGAGAAGACTCAGAGGAAAAGGGAGATTATATGGGCAGAGGCTCACCCTGGGGAGTGAGCAGTTCAAGCCACCTATTGGAAGCTCCAGCCATGGGGTCTTACATAGGGAAGACAAGCCCCCTTGGCTGGCTGGAGGGTTGGTGGGATTACCAGGAGGGCTGTGGGAAGCCTGGACTTCACTCCTGAGGACTGCATGCATGCTTGCTCCTGAAGCACGGTGGAGAGGGCAGGCAGATTGAAAACTGCTCAAGTGGCAGGCCAGTTTAGACCATCCCAGCATGTGCCACAGTCTGATCCATGTGAGTGTTCCAGCCCAGCTTGCATCACAAAGCAGCTCCACACTGGGCGATGGCTTGTCTGAGACACAGAGGTGGCTCAGACCAAAAGTGGCATCTGAGCAGGGTCAGGGCAGCCATTACCACTGCTTATACATGCTGCACATCAGAAGCAGTCCTGACCACTATCTGAGTCTGGACCATCAGAGCTCACACCAATCACTAGTAGTGAAATTGAATTTGTAAAAAAAAAACCCAGCAACCAAAAGTTCAGGAACACATGGCTTTACAGGGGAATTCTACCAAACATATAAAGAAAAGCTAGTACCTATCTTTCTCAAACTATTCCAAACAAATTTGAAGAGGAGGAAACATTCCCAAATTCATTCTACGAGGCCACCATTGCCCTGACACCAAAACCAGACAAAGACTCTACAAAAGAAAGCAAATTAAAGGTGAATATCTCTGGATAAAGATGCAAAAATAAAAAATACTAGTACCCGAATTCATCAATATATAAAAAGGATCAGTCACCTTAGATCAAGTGTGATTTATTCTAGGGATCCAAGAATGGTTCAAATTTGCAAGTCAATGTGACATACCACATGAACAAAAGGAAGCATAAAAATCACATGATCATCTCAACAGATACAGAAAAAGCATTTGATGAAATAGAACATCCATTCATGATAAACTCATCAAAGTGGGTATAGAGGGAACTTCTCAACATAATAAAAGCCATTTATGACAAACCCACAGCTAACATATACCACAGTGAAAAGCTGAAAGCCTTACCTCTAAATTCGGAAGCAATGATGCCCTCTTGCCACTTCTATTCAACATAGCATAGGAAGCTCCAGCCACAGCAATCAGACAAGAAATTGCAAGGAGAGAAGGAAAACTGTCACTATTTGTAGATGACATGATACTATATGTAGAAAATCCTAAAGTCTCCACCAAAAACTTATTAGAATAAATGAATTCAGTAAAATTGTAGGATGCAAGATTTAATATACAGAAATCTGTTGTTTCTATACACTAATGAGTTATCAGAAAGTAAAAAAAAAATCCCATTTAAAATTACATCAAAATGAATTAAATACCAAAGAATCAACTTAACCAAGGAGGTGAAAGACCTGTGATGCAGGGACAACTTCCCCAGGAGAACACACGGTGAACCTCAGGCTGTTGCAACGACACTCTGGCCTCTGCTGCTGAAAGCTCACCCCACATTCCGTACCCCTCCCACCCCCCGGTCTGAGGGAGACAGAGGCCCCTAATCAGCTGGTACTTTAACCCGGTCCTGGCTGGGGGATGAACAGACGCCCTCAAACGACCTACATGCAGAGGAGGGGCCAAATCCAAAGCTGAATCCCAAGAGCTGTGCGAACAAAGAAGAGAAAGGGAAATCTCTCCCAGCAGCCTCAGAAGCAGCGGATTAAATCTCCACAATCAATTTGATGTACCCTGCATCTGTGGAACACCTGAAGAGACAACGAATCATCCCAAACTGAGGCGGTGGGCTTTGGGAGCAACTGTAGACTTGGGGTTTGTTGGTATGCCACTGACTACTTTCTGATTTATATGTTTATCTTAGTTTAGTTTTTAGCACTTGTTATTATTGGTAAAATTCTTTATTCATTCGATTGTTCTCAAAAAATTTTTTTATTTAATAGTTTTTAAATTTTTTTATTTAAATAACTTTATTAGTTTCTTTCCTTCTCTTTTTTTTTCACCCTTTTCAACTGAGGCATGTGCCTGACAGGGTCTTGCTGCTCTGGCTGGGTATGAGGCCTGAGCCTTAGAGGTGGGAGAGCCGAGTTCAGGACATTGGACCACCAGAGACCTCCTGGCCCCATGTAATATCAAACGGCGAGAGCTCTCCCAGAGATCTCCGTCTCAACACTAAGACCCAGCTCCACTCAATGACCAGCAAGCTCCAGTGCTGGACACCCCATGCCAAACAGCTAGAAAGACAGGAACACAACCCCACCCATTAGCAGAGAGGCTGCCTAAAATTATAATAAATTCACAGACACATCAAAACACACCAATGGACTCAGTCCTGCACACCAGAAAAACAGGATCCAGCCTCACCCACCAGAACACAGGCATAAGTTCCCTCCACCAGGAAGCCTACACAACCCACTGAATCAACCTTACCCACTGGGGGAAGACACCAAAAACAGTGGAAACTATGAACCTGCAGCCTGCAAAAAGGAGAACCCAAACACAGTAACTTAAGTAAAATGAGAAGACAGAAAAATATGCAGCAGATGAAGGTGCAAGGTAAAAACCTACCAGACCAAGCAAATGAAGAGGAAATAGGCCGTCTACCTGAAAAAGAATTCAGAGTAATAATAGTAAAGATGAGCCAAAATCTTGGAAATAGAATGGAGAAAATACAAGAAACATTTAACAAGGACCTAGAAGAACTAAAGAGCAAACAAACAACGATGAACAACACAATAAATGAAATTAAAAATTCTCTAGAAGGAATCAATAGCAGAATAACTGACGCAGAAGAACGGATAAGTGACCTGGAAGATAAAATAGTGGAAATACCTACTGCAGAGCAGGATAAAGAAAAAAAAATGAAAATAATTGAGGACAGTCTCGGAGACCTCTCGGACAACATTAAATGCACCAACATTCGAATTATAGGGGGTCCCAGAAGAAGAGGAGAAAGAGAAAGGGTCTGAGAAAATATTTGAAGACATTATAGTTGAAAACTTCCCTAATGTCAGAAAGGAAATAGTCAATCAAGTCCAGGAAGCACAGAGAGTCCCATACAGGATAAATCCAAGGAGAAGAAACATGCCAAGACACATATTAATCAAACTATCAAAAATTAAATCCAAAGAAAAATATTAAAAGCAGCCAGGGGGGAAAAAAAAGCAGCCAGGGAAAAGCAACAAATAACATACAAGGGAATCCCCATAAGGTTAACAGCTGATCTTTCAGCAGAAACTCTGCAAGCCAGAAGGGACGGGCAGGACATATTTAAAGTGATGAAGGAGAGAAACCTACAACCAAGATTACTCTACCCAGCAAGCTACCACCTTTTAATTCATTGTTTGCAAGCCCCTCTCTAGAAGCAGACATCTCTAACAGGTGAATGACGCAAACCAGTTTATGCGTCACGCCCTAGCTGGGTCAATTGACTAGGCTTTTAAAAAATATTAAATAATAGAGAAAAGAATTATAAGGGCATCATCACTCACTTATATATACTATTTCTATAAAACATCTCAGTATTTAATTTATACTACAGAAGAGTTACAGAAACTTTCTAAACTCTTTCCCTCCAAATAGTGGACTGGCTAAATAAGAACTGGTACATCCAGAAGATGCAGCCATTAAAAATAATCTTTGCCAGCTCTTTTTGGAGATATAGCTGACTCTAGGATTGGAGCAGAAAATTACAATATGATTCTGGAACATCCTGTCATATCAGAAGTTAAATATCAAAGATGACTGGATCATGCTAAAAAGGACTCAGGAAGCAGAAAAGTTACCTGGGCTAGGCCGGGAGGCCAGGCTGCTCGCTGCGTGGAGGCTGGGGCGTGGAGTGGAAGCCGCAGACACAGGCCGCTCGCCGAGCTCCCCGCTCCCTTTTGCAGGAGCCACGGGCACTCCTCGGAGAACACGCCCAGGGATGGCGCCCGGCCAGGCTCGGCCGTCTCGGGACTTCAGGACCGTTACTCGCCGCCAGGGAGGGAGCGCCGCGGGACTTCAGGACCCTCGTGCCGCGGCTGCCTCCTCTACCCGGGCGCTGAGGCGCGCTCCGAGTCCACGCCCCCAGACCCTTGCCAATCTCGTGAGCCTTTAGATTTCCACTGAGATTTCCGCCTGGCTGTCTATTCCCCGCCCCTCCCAGACGCACCGCCTCCCGCCCCCCGCCGCCCCAGTCGGGGCATGGTGTTCCTGTCCTTCAGCCGCGTGGCTGGCAGGGTCTAGGGGCTTCCGCCAGGTGTCACGCCTGTGCCTCTGAGGTGGGAGAGCCGAGTTCAGGACACTGGTCCACCAGAGACCTCCCGGCTCCACTCCACGTACTATCAGACGGCGAAAGCTCTCCCAGAGATCTCCATCTCAACGCTAAGACACAGCTCCACTCATTGACCAGCAAGCTACGGTGCTGGACACCCTAGGCCAAACAACTAGCAAGACAGGAACACAACCCCACCCATTAGCAGAGAGGCTGCCTAAAATCATAATAAGGTCACAGACACCCCCAAAACACAATAGCAGATGCGGTCCTGCCCACCAGCAAGACAAGATTCAAGCCTCATCCAGCAGAACACAGGCACTATGAGCCCCCTCCACCAGGAAGCCTACACGACCCACTGAACCAACCTTAGCCACTGGGGGCAGACACCAAAAACAAAGGGAGCTCCGAACCTGCAGTCTGTGGAAAGCAGACCCGCAAACACAGTAAGTTTAGCAAAATGAAAACACAGAGAAACACACAGCAGATGAAGGAGCAAGGTAAAAACCCACCAGACCAAACAAATGAAGAGGAAATAGGCAGTCTCCTGAAAAAGAATTCACAGTAATGAGAGTAAAGATGATCCAAAATCTTGGAAATAGGATGGAGAAAATATAAGAAACGTTTAATAAGGACCCAGAAGAACTAAAGAGCAAACAAACACTGAGGAACAACACAATAGATGAAATTAAAAATTCTCTAGAAGGAATCAATAGCAGAATAACTGACGCAGAAGAACGGATAAGTGACCTGGAAGATAAAATAGTGGAAATACCTACTGCAGAGCAGGATAAAGGAAAAAAAATGAAAATAATTGAGGACAGTCTCGGAGACCTCTCGGACAACATTAAATGCACCAACATTCGAATTATAGGGGGTCCCAGAAGAAGAGGAAAAAGAGAAAGGGTCTGAGAAAATATTTGAAGACATTATAGTTGAAAACTTCTCTAATGTCGGAAAGGAAATAGTCAATCAAGTCCAGGAAGCACAGAGAGTCCCATACAGGATAAATCCAAGGAGAAACATGCCAAGACACATATTAATCAAACTATCAAATATTAAATCCAAAGAAAAATATTAAAAGCAGCCAGGGGGGAAAAAAAAAAAGCAGCCAGGGAAAAGCAACAAATAACATACAAGGGAATCCCCATAAGGTTAACAGCTGATCTTTCAGCAGAAACCCTGCAAGCCAGAAGGGAATGGCAGGACATATTTAAAGTGATGAAAGGGAAAAACTTACAACCACGATTACACTACCCAGCAAGGATCTCATTCAGATTTGATGGAGAATTTAAAACCTTTACAGACAAGCAAAAGCTAAGGGAATTCAGCACCACCAAACCAGCTTTACAGCAAATGCTAAAGGAACTTCTCTAGGCAGGAAACACAGAAGGAAAAGACCTACAGTAACAAACCCAAACAATTAAAATGGTAATAGGAACAGAAATATTGATAATTACCTTAATGTAATGGATTAAATGCTCCAACCAAAAGACATACTGGCTGAATGGATACAAAAACAAGACCCGTATATATGCTGTCTACAAGAGACCCACTTCAGACCTAGGGACACATACACACTGAAAGCGACGGGATGGAAAAAGATATTCCATGCAAATGGAAATCGAAAGAAAGCTGGAGTAGCAATTCTCATATCAGACAAAATAGGTTTTAAAATAAAGCATATGGCAAGAGACAAAGACACTACATAATGATCAAGTGATCAATCCAAGGAGATACAACAAATGTAAATATTTTTGCACCCAACATAGGAGCACCTCAATACATAAGGCAAATGTTAACAGCCGTAAAAGAGGAAATTGACAGTAACACAATCATAGTAGGGGACTTTAACACCCCACTTTCACCAATGGACAGATCAACCAAAATGAAAATAAATAACGAAACACAAGCATTAAATGACACGTTAATTAAGAACATTATATTTATAGGACATTCCAGCTAAAAACAGCAGAATACACTTTCTTCTCAAGTGCTCATGGAACATTCTCCATGATAGATCATATCTTGGGTCCCAAATGTAGCCTTGGTAAATTTAAGAAAATTGAAATTTTGTCAAGTATCTTTTCTGACCACAACACTATGAGACTAGATATCAATTACAGGGAAAAAAAACTGTAAAAAATACAAACACGTGGGCGCTAAACAATACACTACTAAGTAACGAAGAGATCACTGAAGAAATCAAAGAGGAAATCAAAAACTACCTAGAAACAAATGACAATGAAAACACGATGACCCAAAACCTGTGGGATACAGCAAAAGCAGTTCTAAGAGGGAAGTTTATAGTAATAAAATCCTATTACAAGAAACAAGAAACATCTCACATAAACAACCTAGCCTTATACCTAAACCAATTAGAGAAAGAAGAACAACCCCCCCCAAAGTAAGCAGAAGGAAAGATATCGTAAAGAGCAGATCAGAAATACATGAAAAAGCAATGAAGCAAATGGTAGCAAAGGTCAACAAAACTAAAACTGGTTCTTTGAGAAGATAAACAAAATTGATAAACCATTAGCCAGACTCATGAAGAAAAAAAGGGAGAAGACTCAAATCAACAGAATTAGAAATGAAAACAGAGAACACCTGGTACTGCAGAAATACAAAGGATCATGAGAGACCACTACAAGCAACTACATGCCAAAAAAATGGACAACCTGGAAGAAATGGACAAATACGTAGAAAAGCACAACCTTCTGAGACTGAACCAGGAAGACAGAAAATATAAACAGACCAATCACAAGTACTGAAATTGAAACTGTGATTAAAACTTCCAACAAACGAAAGCCCAGGATGCGATGGCTTCACAGGTGAATTCTATCAAACACTTAGAGAAGAGCTAACACCTATCAGTCTTAAATTCTTCCAAAATATGGCAGAGAAAGAAACACTCCCAAACTCATTCTACAAGGCCACCATCGTCCTGATACCAAAACCAGACAAAGATGTCACAAAAAAAGAAAACAACAGGCCAATATAACTTTTGAACACAGACACAAAACTCCTCAACAAAATGCTAGCAAACAGAATCCAGCAGCACATTAAAAGGATCATACACCATGATCAACTGGGGTTTATCCCAGGAATGCAAAGATTCTTCAATATGCGCGAATCGGTCAATGTGAAACACATATTAGCAAACGGAAGGATAAAAACCACATGGTAATGTCAACAGATGCCGAAAAAGCTTCTGACAAAATTCAACACCCATTTATGATAAAAACTCTCCAGAAAGTGGGGATAGAGGGAACCTACCTCAACCTAATAAAGGCCATTTGTGACAAATCCACAGCCAACATCGTTCTCAGTGCTGAAAAACTGAAACCATTTCCACTAAGATCAGGAACAAGACAAGGTCGATCACTCTCACCACTCTTATTCAACATACTTTTGGAAGCTTTAGCCACAGCAGTCAGAGATGAAAAAGAAATAAGAGGAATCTAAATTAGAAAAGAAGTAAAACTGTCACTGTTTGCAGATGACATGATACTATACTTAGAGAATCCTAAAGATGCTAGCAGAAAACTACCAGAGCTACTCAATGAATTTGGTAAAGTAGCAGGATATAAAATTAATGCACAGAGATCTCTTGCATTCCTATACACTAATGATGAAAAATCTGAAAGAGAAATTAAGGAAACACTCCCATTTACCACTGCAAAAAAAGAATAAAATACCTAGGGATAAACCTAACTAAGGAGACAAAATACCTGTATGCAGAAACCTATAAGACACTGATGAAAGAAATTAAATATGATACAAGCAGACGGAGAGAGATACCATGTTCTAGATTGGAAGAATCAATATTGTGAAAATGACTATACTACCTAAAGCAATCTACAGATTCAATGCAATCCCTATCAAACTACCAATAGCATTTTTCACAGAACTAGAACAAAAAATTTCACAGTGTGTATGGAAACACAAAAGACCCCAAACAGCCAACACAATTTTGAGAAAGAAAAATGGAGCTGGAGGAATCAGGCTCCGTGACTTCAGACTATACTACAAAGCTACAGTAATCAGGATAGTATGGTCCTGGCACAAAAACAGAAATATAGATCAATGGAACAGGATAGAAAGCCCAGAGATAAACCTATGCACATATGGTCACCTTATCTTTGATAAAGGAGGGAAGAATATACAACCGAGAAAAGCCAGCCTCTTCAATAAGTCGTGCTGGGAAAACTGGACAGCTACATATAAAAGAATGAAATTAGAACACTCCCTACCACCATACAGAAAAATGAACTCAAAATGGATTAAAGACCTAAAGGTAAGGCCAGACACTCTAAAACTCTTAGAGGAAAACATAGGCAGAGCACTCTATGACATAAATCACAGCAAGATCCTTTTTGACCCACCTCCTAGAGAAAGGGAAATTAAAAAAAAAAACGGGACCTAATGAAACTTAACAGCTTTTGCACAGCAAAGGAAACCATAAACAAGACGAAAAACAACCCTCAGAATGGGAGAAAATATTTGCAAACAAAGCAACTGACAATCTCCAAAATATACAAGCAGCCCATGGAGCTCAATATCAAAGGAACAAACAACCCAATCCAAAAATGGGCAGAAGAGCTAAATAGACATTTCTCCAAAGATGATATACAGATTACCAACAGACATATGAAAGGATGCTGAACATCACTAATCTTTAGAGAAATACAAATCAAAACTACAATGAGGTATCACCTCACACCCATCAGAATGGCCATCATTAAAATATCTACAAACAACAAATGCTGGAGAGGGTGTGGAGAAAAGGGAACCCTCCTGCACTGTTGGTGGGTATGTAAATTGATACAGCCACTATGGAGAACAGGATGGAGGTTCCTTAAAAAACTAAAAATAGAACTACCATACGACCCAGCAATCCCATTACTGTGCATATACCCTGAGAACACCATAGTTCAAAAACAGACATGTACCCCCAATGTTCATTCCAGCTCTGTTTACAATAGCCAGGACATGGAAGCCACTTAAGTGTCCATCGACAGATGAATGGATAAAGAAGATGTGGCACATATATAGAATGGAATATTGCTCAGCCATAAAAAAAAAAAGGAATTAAGGTATTTGTAGTGAGGTGGATGGACCTAGAGTCTATTATACAGAGTGAAATAAGTCAGAAAGAGAAAAACAAATACCATACGCTAACACTTATATATGGAATGTAAAAAAAAAATGGTTCTGAAGAATCTAGGGGCAGGACAGGAATAAATACGCAGATGTAGAGAATGGACTTGAGTACATGTGGAGTGGGAATGGTAAGCTGGGAAGAAGTGAGAGAGTGGTATTGACATATATACACTACCAAATGTAAAACAGTTAGCTAGAGAGAAGCAGCTGCATAGCACAGGGAGATCAGCTAGGTGCTTTGTGACCACCTAGAGGGGTGGGATAGGGAGAGTGAGGAGATGCAAAAGGGAGGGTATATGGGGATATATGAGTACGTATAGCTGATTCACTTTGTTATACAGCAGCAACTAACACAACAATGTAAAGCAATTATACTCCAATAACGTTGTTAAGAGAATGACATCCACCTGCTCCACTCTGAGTTACTTTTTCTGAGGCCTGATGCACAGCTCTCATTATAGGATTCTCATTCAACATCACCCATTCTCTCTCATGTTAACTCTGATATATTCTTTAAATTTTTTAATATATTCTTCATTCTTGGTTTAATCTCTACTTTCAGAGGAGCACACTTTCTAGAAATTTCCTGACAAAGGGTCTGTGAAATGAAATTATTTGAGATGTGTACATTTGAAAATGGATTAAATCTACCTTCACATTTGTGTGAGTGTTTGGCTAAGTAGACAATTCCAGGTTAGAAGTCCTTAACCTTGGAAGTATTAGGGCATTTTCAGTTGTCTTCTATATCACAGTACTGTCATAGAAAATTCTGATGCCATTATGATTACATGGTACAAGTACTTTAGAAAGCTATTTTTCGTTATTCATTAGAGATAGCCACTGATGCCAAACAAATGCATACTCTCTGACCCAGAAGTACTAGTTCTACATGGATACCCTACAAAACATGTACATATGTTAACCAAAAGATATTTGTACATGGATATTCATAGCAGTATTTTTAATAGCCCCAAACTGCAACTTACTCAAATGCATTTTAATAGTTCAACATATGAATAAATTGCACTATATTTATACAATGGAATACTATATAGCAATAAGAACGAACAAACTATAACACAATGATATGGACAAGTCTCACAGTGTTGATCAAAAGATTCCAGACACAAAAATATGCTACGTGATTCCATTTTATAAACTGCAAAAGCTGGCAAAATCGATATTTTCTGTTAGAAATCAGGATAGTGTTAGCATTAGCCGAGGGTAGTGACCAGGAGGGAGCACTGGGGGGCTTTTGTGATACTGTTAATGTTGTTCTTGATCTGGGTGGTGGTTACATGCATGTGTTAAATTTTTGAAAATTAATCAAGCTACACGTTTATGACTCGGGCACCTTCCTGTAAGCTATACTTCCTTAAAATTTCCCCCCAAAGTTGACAGCTTTGACCAAGTAAGATTTTTAATTTTAAGTTTTGTATTTTAGGATAATTGTAGGTTTACAGATAAGATTCATAGATAGCACAGAGTTCCTGTATCCTCTTCACCAAGGTTCCCCTAAAGTTAACTTCTTGTATAATCATATTTTCCAAAACTAAAAGATTAACATTTGTATAACACTATTAACTAAATTACAGACTGCATTCATATGTCATCAGTTTTTCCACTAATATCCTTTCTCCAGGATCCGATTTAGGATACCACACTGCATTTGACAAAGTTTTAAAATATTTGATAAAAGTCTCCTATATAAATTTTTAAAACACAATGTGTTTATAAAAACATAGAAATCACTTTAGTACCCAACATTAACAGAATTGCTAAATTCTATGATGGAACAGGATCCAGCAATTATAATTGAAGAATATCTAATAACATAGTTACATAAAATTTGATAAGTACTATGATCCCAAAGTTATATGGTAAATACAATACCGTTAATTTGATAAAATTGGGTTAATACTGTGATCTCAATGCTATTAATGCTATGTTAGCATTATATAGGTGAGCATATAAAAATGCTTTTCTGCAAGTGTATTAAAATGATAGTAGTGGTTATATTTGGGTTGTATGATTATGTGAGATTTTATATTCTCTTTAAGCTTTCCTGAGTGACAGCTGCTCTCAGTCAGCTCACTAAACAGTATTCAACCTCAATTTTCTGAAGTGGGAGTGAGCCACCTTTTTCAGTAAAGGGCCAGATAGTAATTATTGTAGATCTTGCAGGTCATATGGTCTCTGTCACAACGATTACTCAACTCTGCCATTGTGAAAGCAGCCACAGACAATGGCATAAAGACTCATAAAATTAATGGGCATAGCTTGTTCTAATAAAACTTTATTTACAAAAACAGTCAGCAGGCCAGGTTTGGCCTGCAGGCTGCAATTTCCTAGCCCTGTTCTAAAACATTTCTTTTATTCTTCCAGAATGGTAGTTACTATGTACTGTCCTTGGAAAACTGAGAAAAGTTATTCCAATCATTTCCTATTGGGCTTAATTCTTTCACTGAATGCTTTGAGAAAGGTTGCTGTATTTTCTAATTTCTTAAAAACAATCAGCTATTTCCTATATAATCAGCATTTTATTTTAAATAACATGCATTTTAAATGAAATCAATATAATACAGAGAAGGGACAAGAGGAGGACGAGATGAGTATGGATGTGAAGGTTGTACAGAAAATGATATTCAGAAGTAAGGAAGAACACTGGGTATGGAAAAGTATGGATATATTCCAGAGATATTAAGAAAGTTTGACAAATTGGTGACTCATTGACTGTGAAGGGAATGGAATTTCTTCATTGATTCTGACTTGTGTATTTGGTAGATGGTGCGAGCATCTACTCTAAATGAGAAATATGGACACAGAGGAATAGATGATGAGTACAAGTTGAGGGATTTCTCTAAGTGCTTGTTTTAGAGAGACTCTGTAGTGATGGCATTGTCTAAGTGTTCTCTGATAACATCCATTACTTGGGTCTTGAGGAGTTGATAGATGGCTGTGAGCCCGGACCCTTTATATCTCATATTAGATGACTGCTTTAAAGACTTCTGAACGAGTATGAGATCAGGCTAATTAACTATAACATACATATCTTTGGGAAATGTAAAGCAGAGTCATTTTAGTATTTACCAAGATAAGAACAAAGCATCCCACCAATTTTTATGTCCTTGTAATAGCACCTTTATAAAATCCTCTATCATTCCTTCTGTCAGGTGAAAAGAAAAGTTGGAGAAGAGAAGAATTACTTTTAACTGGAAAGTCTTATGTCCATATAAATGACATTTCACATTTATATATCTTAAAGATTTTATGATTAAGCTAGATGTATACAATAGACATGTATAAATTCACTATATAATCTCCAAAAGTATAGAACAATCTCCATGACAATGGAAAAATACATCAATAAGAGAACTAACCAAAACAAGCCAACAAAAAAATTATGGCCATGAAAAAATTCACCAAAATAAATCAGCTCTGTCTTCAACATTCTCTTTCAAAGGCATCTTGGATCCAGTCATCACAGATCCTTCATCATGCCTTTAACATCTGCCCCTCATCCCCATTCCCATAGCCCCTGTACCAGCACAGGCTTGCATTTCTTTTCTCTTATTACACTCACTCTCCATGCCTCTAGGCTCTCCTTACTCTTAATCCACCTTCTATACTCCTGACAGGATTCCTGTTTAAGCTCTCACGAATGATGTTAACTCCCTAACTACAAAAGCTCATCTCCTGCTGCTGCGGCCAAATTAGATCACTTGCAATTCCCAGAACCCTCCCTCATTCTTCAATGTCTGGCGACACTCCATTTCTTAATGCTATTCATTCTTACCCATTGATCTCCTTCTCCCTTTGTCATTATCTGTGCCTGTCAAAATCCTTCGCAACCCTTAAGACTTGTCTCAAAACTCTAAATTTGTTCTTTATTGAAGCCTTTGTAACTGTGTTGTCTCATTGTAACTTGGATCACTGATGAAACTGGAGAGCAGGCCTGGACAATATAGGAGCTGCACACATTCCCTTGACTAGAAGTGGATTCCATGGAGCTCAATATCAAAGGAACAAACAACCCAATCCAAAAATGGGCAGAAGAGCTAAATAGACATTTCTCCAAAGATGATATACAGATTACCAACAGACACATGAAAGGATGCTGAACATCACTAATCTTTAGAGAAATACAAATCAAAACTACAATGAGGTATCACCTCACACCCATCAGAATGGCCATCATTAAAATATCTACAAACAACAAATGCTGGAGAGGGTGTGGAGAAAAGGGAACCCTCCTGCACTGTTGGTGGGTATGTAAATTGATACAGCCACTATGGAGAACAGTATGGAGGTTCCTTAAAAAGCTACAAATAGAACTACCATACGACCCAGCAATCCCATTACTGGGCATATACCCTGAGAACACCGTAGTTCAAAAAAAGTCATGTACCCCAGTGTTCATTGCAGCTCTGTTTACAATAGCCAGGACATGGAAGCCACTTAAGTGTCCATCGACAGATGAATGGATAAAGAAGATGTGGCACATATATAGAATGGAATATTGCTCAGCCATAAAAAGAAACGAAATTAAGGTATTTGTAGTGAGGTGGATGGACCTAGAGTCTATTATACAGAGTGAAGTAAGTCAGAAAGAGAAAAACAAATACCGTACGCTAACACTTATATATGGAATGTAAAAAAAAAAAATGGTTCTGAAGAATCTAGGGGCAGGACAGGAATAAATACGCAGATGTAGAGAATGGACTTGAGTACATGTGGAGTGGGAATGGTAAGCTGGGAAGAAGTGAGAGAGTGGTATTGACATATATACACTACCAAATGTAAAACAGTTAGCTAGAGAGAAGCAGCTGCATAGCACAGGGAGATCAGCTAGGTGCTTTGTGACCACCTAGAGGGGTGGGATAGGGAGAGTGAGGAGATGCAAAAGGGAGGGTATATGGGGATATATGTGTACGTATAGCTGATTCACTTTGTTATACAGCAGCAACTAACACAACAATGTAAAGCAATTATACTCCAATAACGTTGTTAAAAAAAAGAAATAATGCCAATTACAGCAACGTGAATGAACATGGAGATCATCATATTATGTGAAGTAAATAGGAGAGAGTGAGAGAAATACTCTATTACAATGTGTATGTGGAATCTAAAAAATCAAATGAATGTATGTAACAAAACAAACAGACTCACAGATATAGAGAACAATTTAGTGGTTATCAGTGGGAATAGGGAGGGGGGAGAGGGGCAAGGTAGTTGTATGGGATTAAGAGAGACAAGCTGCTATGTATAAAATAAGCAACAAGGATATATTGTATAGCACAGGGAAATACAGTCATTATTTTGTAATATCTTTAAGCGAAGTATAACCTATAAAAATATTGAATCAGTGTGTTGTACACTGAAACTAATATAATGTTATAAATCAACTATACCTCTATAAAAATTACATTTCATTTTTTTTAAAAAATACCATTTCTGTTTTTGTGCTACTATCACAAGTATCTTGGATTTTTACTACTGTTGAACATTTAGGTTATTTATATTTCTTTTTTTCTATTTGAAGCAATATTTGATGAAAAAGCTTTTTACTTAACTTTGAATGTTATTGTGAGGGCACAGTTCTATCTAGGAGAGAACTGCCTGTTTATTCATAATGCACATTTTAAAGAGTTTTGATTTTTTTTTTTTTTTTTTTTTTGCTGTACGCGGGCCTCTCACTGTTGTGGTCTGTCCCGTTGCGGAGCACAGGCTCCGGACGCGCAGGCTCAGCGGCCATGGCTCACGGGCCCAGCTGCTCCGCGGCATGTGGGATCTTCCCGGACCGAGGCACGAACCCGTGTCCCCTGCATTGGCAGGTGGACTCTCAACCAGTGTGCCACCAGGGAAGCCCACACATTTTAAAGATTTTAAAAAACATGTTAGAAACTTATACTCCAGAAGATTTGAAGCCATTTTTTCTAACATATACGAGCATGCCAACAGTGATATTATTTTTTCTTATATTTGCTAAGTTCAAGAGGGCAACTGTTTTATTTTTCTATGGAATAATTATGGTCTTTATGTCAGCTGGATCTGAATTTGAATCTTAGCTCTGCTGCTTATTTACTCCGTGTCCGTGGGCAAGTTAGTTAAACACTCTAAGTTCAAGTTTCCCTATTTGTAAAATGGGACCAGTAGTGGTAGCTAACTCTTAAGGCTGCTTATGAGGATTGAATGAGATCACAGAAGTAAAAAGCTGAGTACAGGGCCAGGGGGCCAGTAACTACGTAAAGTAGCTGGGTAACATCATATGGAATAAATTCCTTGATATTCAATTTACTAAATGAGCAATTCCCTGCAAAGTAGAAGACAAGTAACTGAAACCTGACCTACATTGGTTCACTACAGGCTTTACATTGCCAGAAGGAGGAAGGCCCAAGTTCACAACAAAGACTGTCTTTTGGGAAGAAAAGAGAGGCATAAGTGAAGTCAGGGGCAGGGGAGATATGGCGACAGAGTCGAGAGGGAAAGGCCACTGCATTTAGCCTGCTACTGCCAAATACAACAGCAAGAGGCAGGACCAGGAGAAGTTAGAACTTAATAATTTGGCAAATTTGTCTTCTGTTAGGCTGGATTTCAATGAATTGCCTTCCAGCAAATGAGCCTGCTCCCAGGACTCAATGACTGTATACTATTTGTGCTTAAATTTGCATTTAATGATGTGGAAATTTAAACTTCAACTACAATTTTTCTTGATCACATGTTTCTCAAATTGCAAATAAGTGTGCTTATTATAACATATGAAACAACATACTCCATCTGTATGGTCCCACCCCCAAACCCATGGTAACTGCTCTACTTTTCTCCATGTTCATATGGATACACACACATATACTTGTATACACACAACACTCATAGGCATATACACATTTTGTTTTTTATCATTCTATGCTTTAAACATGGGATCATATATTAATATGTTTCTTTCTGTCTTTGTTTTTCTTACTTAGCAAAACTTCACAAAATTCCACTGAGTCAACTTTTAAAAATTATGCATAGTAGTCCATGGTATTAGTGTATGCTAAATCATTTAGTTATTTCCCTCATTTAGAGAGTGGAAGGTCATTCCCAGCTTTGCAATCCCATGAGAAAAGCTGCAGTAAATGGCTTTGTGTATTTATTTAGGTGCTGGAACCTTTATTTCTGTGCAACAGGGTGATTAACATGTTTGTTATGTTTTTTCACTAGATACAAGTATGTATTCTTTTGCAATTTGCAAAACACCTAAAAAGATAGGCTTTTATTTTAAAATGTTACTCATCATCATGAGTGTGTTAGATGGGGCTCCTGAGAAACAGACTCCAGGAGGGAAATTTGCATTCGGGAGGTTGACTGGGGAGGATATACAGTAGGAAACAGCACCTGTGAGGGAGGAAGGGTGGAGGCGGGATTGAGCAGAGGGAAAAGGTGAGTCGTGATGCAGTTGTAACAGATTCCTCATCTGATCCGACAAGCAGGTCTGATGCTGAGATGGCCCTTCACAGTGGTCCAAAATTGAGGCTAGGGGCCAGGGCCTTTGTACTTTTGTACTGCTCCATCATTTGATGCTGACTGCCCTTGGGGAAGAGATACAGCCTTGAGTGAGGCAACTCTTTTAGACCAAGGGCAATGATCAGAGAGGATTGCAGCTGTGAGCCATCCGCAGCCAACACACCTGGAAGCTGGGGAAATAAGTTCCTTGGTCCTGAAGAGGTATCTAGGCAGTGCACCATGGTATTCCCCACAGCCAGTAATTAAAAGTTCAAATGAAAACAAATAATACTTAACATTCACTGAATGCTAGATGGAGGCCAATCAGTCAAAAATCAGTTGGCTGTTTACAATAGCCCAGAGATGGAAACAACCTAAGTGTCCATCATCGGATGAATGGATAAAGAAGATGTGGCACATATATACAATGGAATATTACTCAGCCATAAAAAGAGACGAAATTGAGCTATTTGTAATGAGGTGGATAGACCTAGAGTCTGTCATACAGAGTGAAGTAAGTCAGAAAGAGAGAGACAAATACCGTATGCTAACACATATATATGGAATTTAAGAAAAAAAAAATGTCATGAAAAACCTAGGGGTGAAACAGGAATAAAGACACAGACTTACTAGAGAATGGACTTGAGGCTATGGGGAGGGGGAAGGGTAAACGGTGACAAAGCAATAAAGAGGCATGGGCATGTATACACTACCAAACGTAAGGTAGATAGCTAGTGGGAAGCAGCGGCATAGCACAGGGAGATCAGCTCGGTGCTGTGTGACCGCCTGGAGGGGTGGGATAGGGAGGGTGGGAGGGAGGGTGATGCAAGCGGGAAGAGATATGGGAACATATGTATATATATAACTGATTCATTTTGTTGTGAAGCTGAAACTAGCATACCATTGTAAAGCAATTATGCTCCAATAAAGATGTAAAAAAAAAAAAAAATCAGTTGGCTGGAAGCCAGTGTTTTTAAATGACCAATTCACTAAATAACGGAGGATTGCTGGGTCAAAGAGTAGGTATCTTTTTATTTAAAAGATGATGCCTGGTTTCTCAAACAGGTGTATGACTTGCATTTCCATCCACAAGGTGAGAGACCCAGAACCAGTTTATCTTGCTTCGCTGCCAGCATTTCGGTTAACTGTTTAGTAGAGTCAGGTGTGAGGCAGCAGGGAATGGCCTAACCTCTGTTAGACTGAGCATGTTAGACTTGCTCAACTTAAAGATCTTGAAATTCAGTTCTTTAAAAACTACTATGTTGGCCAAATAAAACATCTGCAGGATTTGACACAAGAGCTGCTAGATTTGACCTCTGTGGTTTAAAAGGAATATATATCGTGGAACAGAAAACTGCATAGCCAAGTGAACGGAGACTTTCCTGTTCACTAACAAGGGAGAGAAAGACTGAGTCGTGCAATCTCCTGTGATGCTGGTTTTGATTTGGGGCAGGATTAGAGTTTGGAGAGTATTGAGATCTTATGAACAACCAGTATTTTATTTTAAAAAAAAAGGTTTTCCCGCAAATCTATGGAGCAGATATGTTATGATAGAACAGACACTTTCTGTTTAAATGCATTCAAATTATGCCTTTAGTAGCACTCTTCAATTAGAAAATTCTGTAGTAGAAGCACAGCTTTTCTGCCCCCCACCACTGTCTTTTTAAAATGGAAATTCACTTACCATACTTACTGAATGCTTACTATATGTTAAGTGCCATGCTAGGACTTGGAGTTCAGTAGTGAATTAGAGGCAAAGACCTTGTATATAGTGGGGGAGACAAAAAATCAAAACAAGAGAATAAAAAAGCAATTACAAGTTGGAATAATTGCTGTGAAGGAAACAAGCAAAATATTGAGAGACAACGTTGAAAAGTTAGCATGTCACATTCTGCTATGGAGGATGGGCAGAGCAAGTAATAATGCCAGGGAGAGAGAGAGAGAATGGCTTGGTCATAAGAACATAGGTTCTGGAGCCCATCTCGATTTTGTCATTGACTGGCTTCATGAACTTGGACAAGCCATTTAACAGCTTCCTGGCTTGATTTTCTTATTTTTAAAGTGGTGTTACCAGTGTATACCTCAGAGAGTTGCGAGAATTAAATGTTTCCAAATGTAAAGATCTTAGGATGCTGCCTGGCACATAGTAAGAGTTCAATAAGTTAGCTTTCCTTATTATAATTTAGAGTTGCTTGTATGAATTAACTCACCAACCAAGAATGAAATTGTAAAATGAAATGCAAAGCAAGGCAGCATTTGAAAGAGGTTGCATGTATTTATTGTACAGGGATGGTGCTTTCTGCTGTCCCATTTATCATTGTCGTCCTTGTACTTTTTGCTATAGAAATAACTAACTAAAATTTCTAGGACACACAATGCTGTTTCAAGCCTCTATGGTGTTCGCCGAGCCTGGAGTGCCTTTCTTGCCTCCATTTTTCTTACCTCTAACCTTGTGAGTCTTCTTTTAAATTCAAGGTCAGCTATCACCTTTCGCAGGAAGCCATAGCTGCCTCTCTTTCCTCCCACATAGTCTATCATACCTTCTTCTGTATTGAGGCCTGCACATTGCAGAGAGTGGAATTCTGTGCTCTGACACTGATCTGTTTCCATGGCTTTCTCCCATAAGAAGCCATGGGCGTCTCAAGGACAGGGACTTTGTGTCACACCCATCTCCCTATCTTCACAATTTAACACAGTGACTAATGCATATAGGCTTTCAATAATTATTTGTTGAATGAATGAGTGGATAAATGAATATTTTCATTGGCATGTTTCATAACCGTTTTTGGTTAACTTTCAGCAATTACACAGATAAGTAGGTGAATTAGTACTGCAGTAAAGAGAGAAGAAGGCAATCAAATTGCCTATGAGAAATAGTAGTACCTAATGTTGATTGCTAGCTCTTTTACATACCATGTTTAATCTGCTTAACAACCCTATTACATAATTTTGATTATGATCCATGTTTTCAGAAATAGAAAATGAGGCTTGAAGAAGTTAAACTCTTGTCCCAGATCATAAGCTAATAAGTGCTGGAGCCAAATACCTCTCCCAAATTATTTCTTCCTTTATTACACTATTTGAGCTTTTGCTAGCTACAGTAACATTGTTTTAGAATCATGATATTTGAAATTTATTATGATAAATACAATGACAGAAATATTAAAGTTTTTACGGTAAAATAAATTTGAGAATACTATAGCTTCCCCTTGAGATGTACAATATACTTTAGCATGTTAAAAACTCTAAAAAGTCCTGTAATAAAGGACTTAACTACTTTCTTACACAGCTTCAATTGATGACATTTTTTTCAGGAGAACACTAAAAAGGGGTTCTGGTCACCAATTCCACTGTTGGAAATGTCCCCACACATCCAACAAGCAATTCTTTGACACCAGCAGGGTGTCCTACAATTTAACTTAATTCTGACACTACCCAAAAATAGCATCATATCCCACAAGTTAAGGGCTCAGTCCTACAAGGCTGACCTCCCTTTCAGATGCCAGTGGAAAGCATAGGTTATCACCTGTGTTTCTAACCAACTGGCTATAAATCAGAGGTTCCCTCTTCGGTTTCAATTATTTTGCTACAGTGGCTCACGGAACTCAGAAAGATTTTACTTACTTGATCACCAGTTGAGTATAAAAAGGTATAACTCAGGAACAGCCAGACAGAAGAGATGTGTAGGACAAGGCATGAGGAAGGGGCATGGGGCTTGCATGCCATCTCTAGATGCAACCTTCTCCCAGCACCTCCATATGTACACCATCATATAAGCTCTCTGAACCAGGTCTGTTTGGGTTTTTATGAAGGCGTCATCACCTAGGCGTGATTGATTAAATCATTGACCATTGGTAGTTGATTCAACCTCCAGCACACACACCCCCGGAAATCAGGGGGTGGACTTAAATTTCCACCCTCCATTCATGGTTGGTTCCCCTGGCACCCGGCCCCCATCCTCAGGTGCTTTCCAAAAGTCACCTCATTAACATAAGCCCAGTAGTGGGGGGAAGGAGCTGTTGTAAATAACAAGACACCCTTTTCACATTCATGGCTCTGATGCATTTGCAGGAGCTGAGAACAAGAGACCAGATATTATAACAAAAGGTGCTCCCATTGCTCTTATCGCTCAGGAAATTCCAAGGGTTTTGGGAGCTGTGAGCCAGGAACTGTAGATGAAGACCAATTATGTATGAGAAATATATGATCAAAAGATACATTGCTTATAATATTGCAAATACCAATTGATATTCAACAAAGCTAGGATTCTGAGGAATACACTTTGGAAAGTGCTCACTAATCTACAGGAATAAAGCATAGAGTTTAGTCTCAGAGGGTCCTGTATAAAATATGCTGAGTCTGTTTAGTTCCTAAACTCTTCTAGAGTCAAGAATGTTCCTGCTAAATGGAATCCTTTAAATAAGAATAACGCAGGAATAAGATCATGCTGTATGCAAAGAGGAGATGACACTTGATGTAAACCCAATTTTTGTGTTCAGTGCTATCTGCAGAACTTTATCTGCAAAGAGAAAAAAGATGCTTACCACATCATGTGATTGGTGACGGTGATAAGGGCTCACTGATGGGGCTTCCCTGGTGGCACAGTGGTTGAGAGTCCGCCTGCTGATGCAGGGGACACAGGTTCGTGCCCCGGTCTGGGAAGATCGCACATGTCGTGGAGCGGCTGGGCCCGTGAGCCATGGCCGCTGAGCCTGCGCGTCCGGAGCCTGTGCTCCGCAAGGGGAGAGGCCACAACAGTGAGAAGCCCGCGTACAGCAAAAACAAACAAACAAACAAATCTCATTGATGTTTTTAGTATTCATTAGTATCTTTTATTCTTTAAATTGGAATACTGGTCTATATCTCCACAAAGAACTACATAGTTTATCTTAGGCTGCATGTACATGGGACAAATGAGAGTTAAAAATCACTTAGAAAAATTCCATTAATGAAGAGAGTGAATCAGTGAAAATTTTGTAATTTGGAGACCTCTGAATTTCCTGATGAACTATTTTTTTTTTTTTTTTTTGCGATATGCGGGCCTCTCACTGTTGTGGCCTCTCCCGTTGCAGAGCACAGGCTCCGGACGCGCAGGCTCAGCGGCCATGGCTCACGGGCCCAGCCGCTCCGCGGCATGTGGGATCTTCCCAGACTGGGGCACGAACCCGTGTCCCCTGCATCGGCAGGCGGACTCTCAACCACTGCGCCACCAGAGAAGCCCCTGATGAACTATCTTTTAATTGAATATTGCCACATGATTTCAGGGCCTGTGTTTAGTTTTGTAATTGTGTTGGCTCCAAGTACTACTACTTAGCCTTGAATTAGCGACGAAACGTTAGGTGTGGGTTTCATATCTAAGTGATGTATTTGCACCAATGAAGGTCAAATTATGCAATGACATGTTGTACAAAGTGAGTTGAAAATGGCTTGACAATAGAAAAATGATGGGAAGAATTGTGACATCATACCATCCTTGGTAACATAGGTATTACAAAGCTCAAAGATGCAAGCCATGACAGTCAGTATCATTATATGTGTTTTACAGAGTGCTTTTGTTTCCATAGATATTATGATTTTGTTGTCATTGAATTATAAATTTTACTTTGTTTTATAGTACTATGAGTTATTAAAACAAGTTTGTACTTCGCTTTGTTTATACACATTGAAGTAACATTATTATAAAAAAAAGTCAGCACTGAGAATCTGATCTAAAGTAATTGATTACTGTTTTCTAAATAGAAGGTGGTGAACGATGTGAATTCTGTAACTCAGTGGTCCTCAAGTGGGAGAATTTAGAAATGTGTGGAGGCATTATGATTGTCATAAAGACTGGGGGCTGCTACAATCAACTACTCTATGACTTAGAGGACAGTGGCTAAATGTCCTGCAAGTGCACAGAATAGACTCGAAAGACACAAAATTGTCATGTCAAAAATGTCAGTAGTGCTGTTGTTTAACTCTTACCCCCTTTTGGTCACTGTGTTGTTAGAGATAAATCTTAGCCCAGCTCTAGCAATTGCACTGGACCATATGGTCTGTAAACAGTAATTCGTATATCAGGACCCTCAACATGGAGGCCACCTAAGTGGCCCTGTCCACGTCACAAATCTAAAGCCACATCAGCCTGTGCTTACAGGAAACACCTGTCTAGGGAAACCTAACATACAACAATCACAAACTTCCAATTCAGTTTTAGCTAGTTCAACTCACCCTAGAAGACAGGACCAACTAGCCTTGTAAGGAAATCCCAACCTCCTAGCTAGTCATGCCCTGTTTCCATGTTGCCTTTTCTAACGCTCTGTGAAACTGGCTCTTGGCTCAAATCCCTCCCAAACAGTGCTCCACTGTTTGGGAGGCACTGTACTCCCCCAATCCATGGATTATTTTCCCTTGAATAAAGAACATCAAATCTGTTACTCATTTGCATTATTTTTGTCATTTGACAATATGCCAGTCTGCCTCCTTGCTTTAATATCCTCCCATTCCTTTTTCCTCTTCATTCACAATTATTTATGTATACCCACCTCATTACATAAAGGACCTGAGTGTGTTAGTGTACGTGTGTGTGCATGCACCTGGTTGACTAAGCAGTTGCCTAAATTAGACTGGAATTTTTTGGTTTATATCTCTATAACTATTATTTCATTCTTTTATACTATAGGTCTTTGTGTCTATATTTGTATATAAATGTCATAATATATTTTGTCTAATAGATTATAACATTTTTCGATCCTTCACAGCACATAGCCCAGGGTTCTTTTTTTTCCCATTTTATTTCCATATAGTATAAATGTCTTAATCTTTCTTTGCCTCAATTTTATCATCTATAAAATGGAAAAGGGCACATACCTCTTAGGTTTGTTGTAAGGATTAAATGAGAAATAAGTGAGTACATAGTTTAGGTCAGTGACTACCGCATAAGTGGTTAATAAGATTTAGCTATATAAAGCTGTATATATTTTTTTCCAGTGAATGCATTTGGATTTTGATAGTCCCGTTAAAAAAAAAAACCTGACATTTTAAAGCACAACAGGAAAATAGAGCTATTGCTGCAATAGAAGAAAGGGAAGCCCAGAGAAGGGTGTCACCAGTGTCCAATATTAGACACTGACTAGTGAGTCCATTCATTTTCATGTGAATGTTTTCCCACTTTCCCACCCTTCCACCCTGGAGGTTGATAAAAGAGTTAAGGAGTGGGAAGATGGCAGAGCTAACCATCTTTGAAACTATTTTTTACATTTATTTAACATTTAAACAAGAGTTGGAGAAAGCAGGATAAGAGACCATTTATTTAGAAGTAAAACTGCATTTTATCAATATAGAAATAAACCACATTTGTTTTCTCAAAATCAAGGTAAAAATTTGTTTAAATAGTCACTATAATGTGAAGCGTAGCATGTCAATTGCAAGAACACATTTTTTAAAACATCTTTATTGGAGTATAATTGCTTTACAATGGTGTGTTAGTTTCTGCTTTATAATAAAGTGAATCAGCTATACAAATACATATACCCCCATATCCGAGAACACATTTTGGTTATCCAACTCAGTGGCAGCTTCGGCTAAGAAAATATTTTATGTAGATCTTTTAAAGGCATTTTTTCCCCTCCCTCAGAGGCATATTGAAATTTATCATTGAAGAATTATGTTATTCTTGATTTAATATGCTGCTTAGCTCATTAAGCCATACTTTAAATTTATAAAGGCTGATAGTACTTACACATCCAAGTAAGCAGAATGCTCACTTTCATGTTTTATAAATTACCTGTGGAAAACTGAGTTTCTCCTTGACCTTGCCTTTTTTTGATAGACCAATTGCATAGGCCCCTAACCAGGACATTTTCAGCCCTGAAATCCCTGACCTCCCTCCTCTTGCTGAATCTCTTTTGCTTTGGGAATGTTTAACCTACATCATGCTGCCCGGCTTATCTTTGTTTTAACACTGTCATTAAGAAATATCAACTCTTTAGATTAACTAGAACTCTTCAAAAAGATTTACTGTCACTTCTGTGGTTTGTCTCCTTTGATGGGAAGGCAGATAAGATAGAGGCAAGGAAGAAAAGTGAGATCCGTATACAAAACAATACCTTAGCTTTTTTTCTCATTTCCATTTTTCTCTGAGTTGTATTTACAGTTTATATTTCTGGAAAGCCTTTTTCATTACATGCTGCATAAACATGAAGAATGTAGAGTGGTATCCATGCTGTTTATGGTTGGTTTGCTCTTTATGCTTATGTTTTCTTGCCCTTGGCAAGAAATAAAAAGTGATTTTGCAGTTTTCTTCACTGCCTTTTTATGAGTATAAAAAAGTACTTGTTCTTAATATTTTTTCATAGATCTTTTAGTAGTGCAGTTGTCAAATAAAACCTCTCCTCTCTGGGTTGTTGATTTTATGGTCCCAACCAGAAGGTGGGTAATTTCAATCACTCGATAGTGTATTGGGATTAAAGCAAAAAGGATCTTTGCATGTTTTCCAGTGTGCATTTTACATGAAACAAAGCAGAATGGATGCAAGCCTTGATCAATTCCTGGTGTTTTCCTTGTCCACCAAAGCTTCTGTTAGAGCTCTTAAGGAGTTTTAAAAAAAATCTAGGCACAGAGGCTGTCATCTGCTATTGCCAAAGAACAGGCAGCCCAAAGCAAATGCCAAGAGTTTTATTGGGTTCTTTTTCTCAATTTGTTATTGCATCTGGTCTTGTTCATTGCACTACATATCAGCTGATGCAGAGAGAGGTGACTGAAACATCTAGGTTCCAAATGGCAAAGTGGGAGGCTATCCGAAAGCATTTTATGTGTTTGTATTTGTTTCCTGAAGTTTAATGAACACAAAAGGCAGCAAGGGTTGACATAAAGCAGGCTGCAGTGTGGGCTGATGGGGAACGCTTACTGCTCTGTTTTATTAGTACCAAGTGGCAGGACCACCAGAAAGGTGATGTCCATCTTTCCAACAAGTTGAAATATAATTGAGTGCCTTCTGCTGCTATATATTTCCTTTGTACTATCTTGAATTCTGCTTGGGTCCTCATCTTTGTTTGTGCGATTAGAATTCATTGTCACTCACTGTTCTTCAAACTTTGCAGTTCAGTGGTTACCCTCCACCTCAGACTAGGGGATGCCCAATAAAGAAGGAGGATGAGTCGTCTCTACAGCATAAAGGGACAAGAATATGTCGGAGTTATGCTATTGACCATATAATTGCCCACGTATACCGGGGATGGGGTGGGGTTAGAAGTGATGTACAAAAACTGAAGCTCTGGGGAAAATGGACATAATGACCCTTTATCTGCCTGGATGAGGTGGACACCCAGTGGTTACATTCTTGATGATTCACATTGCGTGTTGTGGATTCCATGTGAAAATTCTCCAGGGACAATTGGCATGTGTTTCCAATGTTTAATTCAAATTTACTTACAAGATGGTTGGGGCAGATGTCATTATCTTTTTGTGGGCTCAACTCTAAGTGATTATTTTAAAAGATGCTCCAGGAAAATCAAAGCAGGAATTTGGGGCAGTAATCCTAAACTCATATCCTTATCTAAATGTCCAGACTTTGGGTGTGAGCAGGGTTGTCATACTGTAAAATACCTAGGCAGCGACTCAGAATAGCTCTTTTCTCATCACAGTGATGGATATGTTAATTAACTTGATTGTGATAATCATCTCACAATATATAGGATATCAAATCATCACATTGTATACCTTAAATATATACAATATTTATGTATTATATTTTATATATTTATATAATTTATATATTATATAATTATGTCTCAATAAAACCAGAAAATAATTTCAGCTCATATTTAGTGATTTTTTAACCTTAAAGTGAAAAATAATGGTGAATTATGATGTTAACTGTAACCTCTCTATAATTTAATGACAAATTTTGCCGAATATTGTTTTATTTTTATTTTCTCCTAAAAATAATTAAACATCTTCTGTGCTTCAATATACACGGTACTTCATTTAATCCTATAAGCCAGTCACTTTTTAAATTTAGATTCAGAGATGTCAGATAACTTTAAATATTTTTCAGATTTCTGTCTTACATATTAATGTCTACATGAACATACGAATTCCTGGGTGCTGGGTTGAGTTCTCTGATCAATCAGCATTCTTCCCAGAAGTACCAGATACATCAAGAACAGTGAGCCATCAGAACAGAGATGGCCAAACCTGGGACCTGTTGGCATTAGGGTTCAGGGTCTCTTATCTATGTTTCATATCAGGTGTTTTTGCTTTTTCCTGTTTTAGATATTAGGGCTCAACATATATTTTGAAAAAAATATCGAACTAATAGTTGGTTAAGATTCATAATGCCTCTCATCTCCAGAAACATAGCAAGGGGATGCTGAAACCTGTGCTTAGTAGTATTTGCATTTACCCCTGGCTAGGGTTTTAGGGCATAGTTTTAGGCCAAACCTTATTAATGTGCAGCCTAAGTCATTTCAGGTATGAAGATCAAACGCTCAAAAGAGCAAAGACCTAGGCAGGCACTGCAGGTTCATTTGGAATAAATTGCTTTGTACATCATTTTATTTGCACCATTTCAATCCTCATAGTTACGTTGTATAGAGCTGTCTAGTTTAGCCAAAATATTTCAAAACTCAGTATTGAAGAATGAGCTCATGAATCTGTGGTTTTTTTTGTATCCTGAGATTGGCTATGAAGAGCTTAGTACTTTTTAATCACTTCTTTCTTTGTGGGAACAAGTATCAATTTGGACTATAAACGGGATCCATACCTGATGACTTGGCAGATTTGCTGAAATGTTGTGCATATTTATCTGAGGGTCAGCATGGCAAGAACTCATCTTCCAGATGATATTTAAGAGATTTAAATTACTTATAAATTACAACATGCCTAATTCTAAAAGGATTAAGATAAATATGAAAATATTTCTTGATAAGGGCAGTTAAAATGCAAAAAAATAAGAGTACGCACAAATACAAATTCATATACATGTGAGAGCCTATTTTAAAAGAGGGCAGAGAGAATCAGGTTGGACTCTGGAATGAATAAAGTACAGAAACTGAGCAATCGATTTAGCAGCCCAAACAAGAAGCAGGACCCACTGGATAATGTTGTGTGATTTTCTGGTGAAAAGAAGCAAAGCTACCCAAACACCTGTTTTCTTGACACTGAATTCTAAGAAGGACATGTAGGGGGATCCTTATCTTCAGATTCAGTTTTTAAATAAGTACAGCAACACTCTTCAAATGGATACATCTCAAATGGATTCTCCAGAAATGGTGAATGTCACATCAAATCAGATTTGAGTGGAGTCATCTCTGTGGACCACAAGGCAAACTTGTCCGGTGCAAATATGGCTGATGGAACAACATGAAACCAGTGCTTAGAGTACCTGGAGGAAGGAGTCCATGAGATCTTCTGGTACTTTCTCTCGTGCTATGAGCCAAGGGTTCAAATTTAAGTTTGTCTTGATTAATAAGGAAGGAAGGATGGGGGAGGGAACAAAAATCCATTAAGCCGTACAGGATAAGAGAAATAGAAACTCTGCATTTCTGTCCCAAGGGTCAGTATTTCTCTATAAAACTTGAGGCTCTAAGCCTTGAAAGGTCTGCTGGGGCCTAGGGTAGGCCACCCCAAAATGTGCCTCAAGGACATATTGATTATTTTGAATTAAAGTTATTTAATAAACAGCCAATGCAGGAGAGGCACTCTGACCTGCTTTATGTCTCCCTGAAATCAGGAAATAAATCTCTCATGAAAGGTGCTCTCCCTGCATCTGGAGGTAGAAGGACACCCTTATCACCAAAGATAGGGAATTGGGGCCAAGAAACCTATATATACAAACTACCCCAAGCCCAAACTCTGTTTAGAGTTTTCACTAATAAGGTACCCAAACCTAAGTTTCTTGGTCCTGTCAATTCCTCACAATTGTATTCTTTTCTTTTCTAAAAAGTATAAAAGCTGCCTACTTTGGCCACTTCTGAGGTTCCAAATGGGCCCTCCATATGCATGAATTAAAATTTGTTTTGCCTTGCATCAATTTTACTGTTAGTCCAGCCACAAGAACTCAAGAGAGGGAAGGGGGAAATTTCCTCCCTGACAGATCCCAGAGATGGGTTTGACTGTAGTTTGAGGACGAAAAGCCCTTTTCCGGCAGAGCATGGGAAAAAGGGTGATTTGCAAAGCAACATTAAGGATTGAAGCTGAGATTAAGAACCAAACAGACAGTAGACTAGAAACATTAATCCAAAAGGACTGTGGAGAGAGTCATTAACTAGTGAAAGTTGACTAGATAAACACATGGTAGGTCAGGGGAGAACAGTCAGGTGCAGAACAGAGTGTGCTAGGCATTCTCTGGAAATATTGCTAGGCAAACTTGCAAATTTACGTGGAGTTCACTGGTATTTCCCATATATGGGCCACTGACTCAGAATCAGTTTGGTTCATATACCACACATTAAAAATACACAGTAGTTTAACTGTATATTTCCCCTTCTAGACTGTGAACTCCATGAGGAAAGAGACAGCTTGTCTTATTTACTGCTAAACATCCATTAGGAGGCACATGGCTTGACAATTAGAAGAAAACAAAAATGTTTGAAGGACAGAATTAACGTGCCTATGTTTTCTCATTTAATAATGGCTATTTATAAGGGGGAGGTGGCATTATCCCTATGTTATGGTTGACGATGTAAGACTGAAAGTTGAGATAACTTACACATCCTACAGCTCTTTATCCACTTAATAAGTAGCAGTGCCATCATTTGAACGCAGGTCTGCTTTAAGTAAAAGCCCATTAAGCAACACTGTCTCCTTACCAAGCAAACATTTACAGACTAGGCACAGGGCACTGATTGCAATGTTAGATATTGGAGATACTGCAGAGAAAAGTAAGATGTGGTCCTCAGCTTCCCAAACAGAAAAGCAGAGGGTCATACAAAAGTAAAACACAGAGCTTTTTTAAAGATCTAAAGATACGAAAAAATCACAATAGATGACAGCACAAACATTTAACCCTCATGAGAGAGGATCAGAAGTTTTTGATGAGATGCTTACAAGATAGACATTAGAAGAATTTAAGGAATCTGATAGCTCATGTGGACATGGGAGGTGTGGTAGGCAGAATTTTGGCCCCTGTGGCCTTCTCTCTCTCTTCTTTCTCAGTAATATGTTGAATTGCAGGCCAAAATGGACTTTGCAGATGTAATTAACATTCTTATCAGTGACTTTAAAATAGGGAATTTATCCTGGATCATCTGGCCAGGCCCAGTAATAAGTATATGAGCTCACTTTTTGATCTCCATTTTGTTTACTGCATTTTGTTTTTCTGATTATGTTAGCTATATTGGTGAGTAATGCATAAATATATTTCTTATTTGTCTTTACAAAGAATCAGCTTTCGTTTTGTTAATTCTCTCATATTTTGTTTTCTGTCTCATTTGCTTTGCCCTTAATTGTATTTTGAACCTTCTTTTCAGATTTGCTCTGTGATATTTTTTTCAAGCTGAATTAGTTGAATGGTTTTTTAATTTTTTCCACATAGTCTAATAAAAATATTCAAAACTGTAAATTTCTCTGTAAGTTGTGCTTTAGATATATTCCACAGTTTTGACAGATACTACTTCTATTGTTCTTAAGGTCAAAGGATCTCATCATGTACATTAGAATTTATTAGTTAATGCGTGGTTTATTTGGTGTATTTTTCCTCAAGACACAGAAGATTTTTATCACGCCTTTATTATTATTCTAAGAATTTTTTTTGTTTTAGTTATGTATTGCTACATAAGACAACCATTTTTATTATGTTGAAGATTGCTGTGGGACATCAATTTAGACAAGTCACAGGAGGAATGGTTTGTCTTTGCTCCACAATATTTGAGGCCTCAGATTGGAAGACTCAATGACTGGGGCTGGGACGGTAGACTGTAGTGACTACACATGGGCTCTCTATTTGGCTTAGGCTTCTCACATCATGATAGCTGGGTTCCAAGAGGAAGTATCCAGAGAGCAAGTATTCTAAGGGACCTAGAGACTCAGAATCTGCTTGACTTTTTTATGACTCAGTCGAAAGGCACAGAGTGGCATCTGTGAGACTCTTTGCTGAAGCCATCCCAATCTAGCCCAGATTCAAGGAGAGGGGAAATAGCACTCACCTCTCAAATGAAGGAGTCCCTAATAATCTGTGGTCATGTTTAAAACCTGCCTCAGTCGTACCATGTTCAGAGAACTTGTTTCTGTGTACTGTTAAATCTTATGGTTTATATGTGCCTCATTTATTTCCCCATACGTTTATTTACAACAGTTTTCTATTTTTAAGTATATCTTTTAAAAAGCAGGATATCTTTGGTATTTTTTGTTTATTCAATATTAGAGACTCTTTTGATTGCCCCACATTAATATAGCAGGTACAGATCCATGTGTCCAGGTTTGAACACTCTTTGGGTTGTGCTTTTATTTATTTCATTGCTTTTATTTCATTGCTTTTTCCATATGTATTTTGTTTTATGAGGGCTCTGAGTGGTCTCAGACTAGTGCCAGGACAGTAACTAGACATCTAGGTTCGTAAGTGCAATTGAGAGGTGCCTCCCAGCTCCAAGTCTGACTTAGCCCACCTTGATCACATCGATATCTTGGGGCTCTCCAGGACAGTGTGAAGGAAATTAGTGGCTACAAAGAGAATCATCTACCCCAGCTTATCCCCCTGCCTTGGGTTCTTTACCCTCCAATTTCCATTAGTCATTTCCCCTCCATTCTTAGACCCAAACACTTTCTATATGTCTCTAAGGATTTCTCACACTTTTGTTTCAGGTGTGGAGTGTAGGATCGTGTTCTGTCAATATCTTGACTTCTTCGTTGCCTCTGGTTGGGTTTGGAGAGGAAACCCATGTTAGTTTGACATCTTGTCTCAAAGTTTTTGGTTTCGTAAAAGTATATTCATCTGATGTTTTAAAAACATACATAAATGCAATGGTGTATTATACATGTGCTCTTCAGCTTAGAAAATCTAGTCATTATAAATGAGGGGAACGCTCCCTTGTGCATAGCACTTCGTGGATTTTATAGCATCATCACCTTCATTATTTCAAGGCTCAGAACAACACTATGACATAGTTGTAGACGAATAAACTGAGAAGTTAAGTGACTTGCCTATAAATGTAGCTAATAAGAAACATTGATGAAGTTCAAGTTCAGATCCTCCGACTCCACAAATTTCTTTCTACTATACCCTCTCAATACTACGTTTAAGATCATTGCTCTGAGTCACAAAAACAGAGGCACAGATAGATTGCATGTTGAGTGAAGACATTTTTTAAAATAATTTTTAAAATATTTAATGTAAGTATAGCTATTATGCGTGACAGAAAAGACCAGCTTAAAATGATGGATTGACTATGTAGGTTTAGAAAACCAATGACAAAATAGGCATCCATCTGGTGTGCACATTTATTTTTTAAATTGAGATTTTTTGTTCAACTTTATTTTTACACAATTTCAAATTTATGGAAAGTTGCAAGTATAGTACTAGGAATTTCCTTTATTCTTCACCAAATTCACCAATATTTCATCACATTTTCTTGCTTTCACTCATTCATTCATTCGTTTTCTTTCTCTCTCTCTCTCTGTGTAAGTAATACATATAGTATGTAAATATATAGTATTTATTCCCCCAAAACCATTTAAGGGATAAGTCACACATATTATGAATCATTGACCTAAATCCCTAAATACCTTAGGATGTATTTCCCAGAACAATAAACCACAGTAATACCAAAATTGGGAGATTTAACTTTGATATAATAATATTCTCTAATTCAGGAATCTGCAAACCTTAGGTCTCAGGTCAAACATGGACAACTGCTGCTTGTTGTGAATAAACTTCTACTGGAACACAACCACATTTTGTCTATGACTGTTTCTGGGCTACAACAATACAATTGAATAGTTACAACAGGTACCATGTGACCCACAAGTCTACAAATATTTAATATTTGATCCTTTACAGAAAAAATTTTCTGATCCTTCTAGAATCCATAGTCAAATTTGACCTTGTCTAAATAATAACCTTCGTAGTTGCATTTCCTCATTCACGACCCACCTAAGATCATTCATTGTATTTAGTTACGTTTCTTTAATCTCCTTCAGTCTACAACAGTTCCTCATCCTTTCTTTGTATTTAATGACGTTGAAATTTTTGAAGAATAAAGACCACTTATTTTGTAGAATATCTCTTTATATTGGTTTATCTGATATTTCCTCACAATAGATTTAAGTTGTACATTTGTGACAGGAATAACACTGAAAAGATGCTGTGTTCTTCTTAGTGCACCTTATCAGTAGGTATATTAGCTGTCAATTTCTCTTTTGTTAGTGATATTCATCTTAATCACTTAAGTTGGTGTTTGCTAAGTTCTTCCAACATGAAGTTACTATTTTGCCATATTGACTTATAATTTTTGGAGCATCAGCTGAGACTTTATAAATATCTCGTTCTGAACGAATTATCACTATGATGGTTAAAAAGTGATTTTTAAAAGTCCCATATGCATATTTTAATATCTTGGTAGGATGATGAAGCTCAGGCCTATGCCCACAAAGTGCAGGAGAAATGTTTAAGGCCAATACTCACTAGAAGCCAGGATTCACACACAATGCTGAGCCTTATCTTCAGTGCCTTTTTGAGTCTGAATAATGGATGTGGTATTGAAAACAGGGAACATTGTTTGGCTGACAGAATATTTATGGAGTAAAGTACTACAGGAGTGCTCAGGATAAGTTCTGAATAATATTCTTTCAGAAAATGCAGTATAGAGATTCAAATGTAAAACTATAAGATGAATAAGAGATTTCCATCAATTCAAAATGGTTCAATGTAAGGCATAACTGTCTGCATGCCAGAAAGAAACAGGCCACAACATACAGGTTTGGGTGACAGTGATTTGTGGCAGCTGTCCACAGCCAAATATTTCACTTGTGTGAGGCTGTGAGAAACAAGTCCATTGGGCTGAGCTTAGACACAGTCTCCATGCCCTCGGTTAAGGGCAATCACTTAGACTGCCACTTTCAAAATGACTTTCTCAGGTAGTGGTAGCTGATATACCAAATGTATGAAACTTCTGATTTGACTCGAGATAAAGTCAAAACGAAGGTCATATCATCATCCTCAAAGTCAGACTTTGTTCAGGAAGTAATTAGAAGAAGGATGATTAGGGAAGCAGGAACAGAACATTTTCTTCCAAGTGTTATTGACTTAGCATTGATTGATGTTTCTGTTCTGTCCACTCTGATTTTAAAAAAAAGGATGAGTTGAAGGACTAATTTTGAGTATATTCATTTTCAGTTTCCGTTCAATATTGGCTTGGAATAGAGCAAATAGTGAAATGATAATGGTAAAGACAAAGAAGGGTAGCAAATGTTTTTCTAGATGGTACCAGAGGGATTTCCCAATACAGCACAAAGGAAGTAGTAGGAAAGAAATCTCACAACATATTTTATGTGATTGAAGTATCAATCTCTAGGTCTCCCCATTTAGACATTTACATAAAACGTTGCAAATAGTCTTGTAAATACTGGTTTTTAGGCAATCCTATGTGTAATTTTAAGAAATTTTATTTTTGAGTATGTCAGGAAGCTATAATTTTGGGGTAGTAATGATAGAATAAGTTGGCTTCAGTTATAGTATCCTAAAAAGGCATCGAATAATCACACTCTCATTATAATGTACAAATACAAGCCCTCTAAGAGAACAAAGATTAAGTGAAAGAAAAGAAAAATTATACCAGTGTTGAACCTTACCATATCTTGTCATACACATATGAAGATAAGAGCTAATGTTTGCTGAGTTGTTACTCGCATTCAGCTGAATCCCATGTGTGAACTGATTTATGAATCTGTACATTCCATGGTAGGTTCTCTTCTGCTGCTCTTCACCACAAAAATCTTCGTTTAGCTTCTCTGCAAAGTTGTTGATGTTTTGAAGGATGTATTACCTATATACATCTGGATCATTAGCTTCGTAATTCTCCAAGATGGAGATTTGTTAGGAAGTTAATTTTAAGTGGCAAAATGTCTAAATTATGTTAAGATTGGAAATATCTCTCCACTTCCAATCATTGAAAGTTTGCTTTTCACAATGCAATAATATATTCATTCAAAATATGTTTGAGAGCTTACTATGGAACAGAAATTTTTCTTAAAAGCTGGGGAATATATTGTATGTATTGAGGGTATTCAGGGAAGGTTTTAGGGTCACATAGTCTGAAGTGAGAAGTGGCGAGAAAGGAAGGTTTTAAAACTAATTCAACAACTGCTATTTGGTATTAAGATTTCCATGAAAAAGCTACTTATGATGACACTTTAAAAGAAATAGTCTTTCTGTGGAAAAATAGTTAGGTTTCCAAAATGTAGATATTAATAGTTTATGAAGACTCAAGGGTATTGTATATTGCTATTTATCTTGATTTGTACCAGGATGACATAAATAGGCACCAAGTCCCAGCCGGAATTTTCTGTGGGAAAAGGGAAACACAGGAAGTGCTATAGATTATTTTTTAAATTATGGTGATTTGAAGGACTGTATCTGCAGACAGATTGCCTGAATTCCAATCCTGGCTCTGCCATCCACTACTTGTGTGATCTTGGGTAAATATGAGAAAACGTAAAACCTCTCTGCAGTTTCCTACTCAATAAGGTTACTGGAGGATTAAATAAATGTATGTAAAATATCGGGTTGGCCAAACCCGAACAAACTTTTGGCCAACCCAATATTTATAAAAGTGGCACATAGTAAGTACTTAGGTACTAATATTACTATTAAATAAGTGAAAACTGTACATATGAGAAAATCCAGACTAAAGAATTTTCATCATTAAAGAAGAATGAATGAAAATAAGTGAAGATGCAATTCAAAAAGTTAAAAATACAAACAGAACATAAGGAACCATGAGAAATGAATTGTTAAATTTAGCAACATAAATTATTGGATTGAAAATATAGATTAAAATCAATCCAAGCCTTGGCACATGGTAAAGATAATCAAAATGGACAATTTGTTTATGAATCAGAGAAAACACAAGATATGCTATCAGAAATTTGGAAGGGAATAAAATTATTCATAATGGTGGTGATAACTGATAACAAAAAATAATCTTGTCAGTTGCTTCTGGAAAAAGTAGTTTCTTTGTTAGGAGACCAAAACCAAGTAAAAAGACCAAGTCATGTAGTTGAATCATGGTTGCCGTGTATTTCTCTGAGGGGATGGTGATGTGAGCAGCCGGCTGACACTTGGTGAAGAAGATGGCAAAGAGGGGCTTCCCTGGTGGCTCAGTGGTTGAGAGTCCGCCTGCCGATGCAGGGGACACGGGTTCGTGCCCCGGTTCAGGAAGATCCCACGTGCCGCGGAGCGGCTGGGCCCGTGAGCCATGGCCGCTGAGCCTGCGCGTCCGGAGCCTGTGCTCCGCAACGGGAGAGGCCGCAACAGTGAGAGGCCTGCGTACAGCAAAAAAAAAAAAAAAAAAAAAAAAAAAAAGATGGCAAAGAGGTGAGGGAATAGGAAGCAAAGTTTAAGTGACAGTCCTTGGAATAGAAACTTGAACTTGCCAAGCTTGGCAAGTTTTTGCTTCCTAACATATTCTTATGTATTTTCTCCCTGAATTCTGAAAAAAAACATATTACTTTTCAAAATGCCAGCCTGGCTCAGCTAGATTAAGGGAAAAAAAGGAATAGGGTTGCACCAGAGATTGAGGGGCAGAATCACTCTTCTGGGAAATGGATATGATGGCAGAGCCCTTGTGTACTGTTGGTAGGACTATAAATTAGTGCAGCCAATATGGAAAACAATATGAAGGTTTCTCAAAAAATTAACAATAGAATTACTATATGATCCAGCAATTCTATTTCAGGATATATACACAAAAGGGTCTGTAATCAGAGTCTTGAAGATACATTTGTATACCCATGCTCATAGCAGCAGTATTCACAATAGGCAAATGATGGAACCACCCAAGTATTTGTTGATAGATAAATGGTTAAAAATCTGGTCTATACATGCAATGGGATATTATTTAGCCTTAAAAAAAAGGAAGGAAATTCTGACACATTCTTACAGCATGGGTGAACCTTGAGGGCATTATACTAAATGAATAAGTCAGTCACAAAAAGACAAATACTGTATGATTCCATTTATATGAGGTAGCTGGAGTTGCTAAATTCATAGACAGAAAGTTGAATGGAGGCAGGGGGATTGAGGAGTTGTTTAATGGGTATAGAGTTTCAGTTTTACAAGATGAAAACAGTTTTTTGAGATTGCTTGCATAAATGGATTTAATATTACTGAAATGCACACTTAAAATGGTTAAGATGACAAATTTTGTTATGTGTATTTTACCACAATTAAAAATAAAAAGCAGGAATGACTATATTAGTATCTGGTAAAGTAGACATCATAGCAAAGAGAGCTACTAAGGGCAAAGAGGAATATTACATTATTATAAAAGCATCAATCCACCACAAAGATATAACTGTCCTGAATATGTATCAACCAAACAGCAGAGTTTCCAAATACACAAAGCAAAAACTGACAGAACTGAAAGAAGACATTGACTAAGCCACAGTTATACTTGGACTTCAAACACCTAACACTCAGCAACTGATAGAACCACTAGGCAGAAAGTCAGCAAAGATTGAATAACTGAACAAAACAATGACCAACAGGATCTAATTTATATATAGAAGAGTCAACAACAACAGAGTACACACTTGTTTCAAGAGTCCTCAGAGCATATATTGATACCAAGATAATGTACATCCTGGGCCATAAAATGAGCCTCAACAAATTTAAGAGATTGAAATACTACAGAACATATTTTCTGAGCATAACGGAATCAAACTAGAAATATGTAAATATGAAAGACAACAGGAAAATCTCTAAACAATTGGAAATTAAACACACTTATAAATAATCCATGGGTCAAGGACAAAGTCGCAAGGAAAATTTTTTTAAAAAGACATTGAGCTGAATGAAAATGAAAAGACATATCAAAATATGTGGAATGCAGCTAACGTACCACTAAGAGAGCAATTTATAGCATTAAATGCTTACATTAGAAAGAAGGAAAGGTCTCAAATCAGAGACCTAAGTTCTTACTTAAAGAAGATAGGAAAAAAAGAAAATAAACCCAAAGCAAGGAAGTAAATAAAGAGCAGAAATCAACAAAATTGAAAGGAAGAATAAAATAGTTTTTCCCCATTGATTTTCTCTATTCAAAACAATCAATGAAATTGACAAAACTTTGGAAAGACTGACAGAGAAAATTAGAGAAAACAATGACAAATATCAGGGATGAAACAGGGACTGTCATCACAGATCCTGCAGTCAGTTAAATGGATAATAAGTGGATACTCTTGTTAACTCATAAATGTGAAAAATTACAAGAAATGAATCAATTCTTTGAAATACCACAAATTACCACCCCCCCAAAAGGTTATATAGGCAATGTAATTAGTCCTATAACCAATAAAGAGATTGAATTTGTAGTTTAAGTTCTGAAAAAGAAATACCCATGTCCACATGATTTCACTGGAAAATTCTACCAAACAGTTAGAGATTATACATTGACATTTACTCTTTATCACAAAATCAAAGAGGGTGAGGACATTTCACATCTCATTTTATGAAGCCAGGATTACCCTGATATCAAAACTACCAAGAGAGTACAAGAAGAAAGTGGAAAGAGTCACCATACCTGGTATTAAGGTTTACTATGCAGTCACAATAATGAAGACAGCATGGTGTTTGCTGAGGGATGACACATATATCAGTGGAACAGAATAAAGAACCCAGAAATAGACTCAAACCAATATTCCTAACTATTTTAGACAAAAATGAAAAAGCAATTCAAGGAGTAAGAGTACCCTTTTTAACAAATTGTCCTGGAGCAATCGGACATCCATAGTTTAAAAACAAAACAAAATAACAACAAAAAAAACCTTGGCCCAAATCTCATACCTTATACAGAAATGAAAAAATATCACACATTGAAATGTAAAACTATATAATCTTAGAGAAGATGTTTGGTACCTGAGACCAGGTGAAAAGTCCTTAGACACCAAAAGCATGATCCATAAAAGGAAAAAATTGATAAACTGGACCTCATGAAAATTATGACTTTTGCTTTGTGAAACATGCTATAATGATGATGAAGCATAAGCTACAGACTGGGAAAAAATATAAATCACATTACCTGACAAAGGACTTGTATCTGAAACATATAAAGAGCTCTTGACATTCAACAGTGAAAAAATTTAAAAATCCAATTAGAAAATGGGCTATAGCAGTGGCCCACGATAAGCAGATGGGTTGGACCTATATGGCTCCTTTATTCCTGGGGTTATCATTTCATTGCTAAAAATGACGTAAACAGAAACCAGACCGAAAAACTCCTAATAAGAGTACAAGAACTGGGGCTTCCCTGGTGGTGCAGTGGTTGAGAATCTGCCTGCTAATGCAGGGGACACGGGTTCGAGCCCTGGTCTGGGAAGATCCCACATGCCGCGGAGCAACTAGGCCCGTGAGCCACAACTACTGAGCCTGCGTGTCTGGAGCCTGTGCTCCACAAGAGAGGCCGCGATAGTGAGAGGCCCGCGCACCGCGATGAAGAGTGGCCCCCGCTTGCCACAACTAGAGAAAGCCCTCGCACAGAAATGAAGACCCAACACAGCCAAAAATAAATAAATAAAAAATAAATAAAATAAAAAATAGAATAAATAAAAAGCCAAGCATTTAAAAAAAAAAAAAAAGAGTACAAGAACTGAAGAAGGAGATGCAATGGCTTAAAAAGGAAGAGGCCAACAACAACAAGAATTCAAATATTAGAGAAAATTCTTCAGGAACTGGAAGTGCTAAGTGTGCTTTTTTTTTTTTTTTTTTTTTTTAAATTTCAGTGCTCATGACCAAAGACATGCAGCCCTAACATTAGTCTGTCTGGTCTGGACTAGGGATACCAAGGCTTTGCCAGTCAGGAGAACACAATACAACTGAACAGAAACTGAGGCTTAACCAAGACTAGGAGAAAACAGGCAGACCTCCAACCCTCACTGATGTGGGTGAACAAAGACATTAAATGACTTTGGACAGGTGATTTCTCTTGACCTTTGTTTTTACTTTCCAAGGGGCAGGGATTCAGAGGATTTTAATTTGAAAGGGGTCAACGATGCTGCTAAAGAGATTCATTATGCCCACATTTCCAATCAGGTGCTCCCTCCAGACTTCTCTCTACTGGCCTGGGCCCCTGTAGAACCCAGCTTCAGTGCTAGGTTCAGCTATCATGAGCAGACTTACTGCCATTTTCTCTTTGTGCTGATTTAGATATTGTAACCATGAATTATACAGCTCAGAAATATGACGACACATAAGATTTTAGGACCTTGTGTAAAATACATGTAGCCAACAGAGTGATTAATTTTCAGTGGACTACTCTCTCTGCTCAAGTACAGCTAGGAGTCCAGAGCCTGGGTGAGGGGACAGGACAAGAACCTTTCTAGTTATGTCAATGTGAAGTGAGTGGCCAGGTGTTCCTTTATCGTCAAGTCTGCTGTACGATGGCTGTCTTTTTCTGATTGCCAAAGGAATGGAGAAGCCAGAGATTATTGATAAATCTGCTGAACATAGAGAAATATCCCCAGAAACCTCACTATGGTATGGCTGTAGAATTTTCTCTTGTCTTATATGACTTTAAGTTTGAAAATATCAACTGGATCTAGGATTGGGAGGTTCAGGAGTTCAGTGCTACCCACCACTGACAGCTATAGGCTAAATACACTGTTAAAACTTACATGTTGTATAGTGTACTAGAAGGACTGGACTCTGTTGCCATACCCTGTGGGAAAGGACCAAAAATGGATGGAGTGATAGAATAAAGAAAAGTTAATAACTCTGTCATAAGGCAGACCATTGCATTTGTAGTAGGAGTGGAAATGTACATTATAAGCCCCTAATAGATCATCCTAAATGTCAAGTATAGGAATCCTGATCCAGCATCTTGTAAGTAGGGGATGCATCGAGCATCCACGTTTATTTCATGAAGAGTAAACAAAAGCCTAAAGGGACTGTAATGACACACAGAGGAAGAAAATATTATATATAGAAGACAACAAAGAGGCTCTGTGTTTATACAGAAACTAAAACATCATTTAACCACAGAAAAACTCACCAGGGTCTAGGAGGCAACAACCAGCTAGTGGTAGGTGGGTGTAGAAAGGAAATAATATACATACTATATATATAATTGCAAGAAGTCCTAGAAATTCAGATGATCAGCTCTTAACAAAAGCCCATAAGGTCATAGTAAGGAAGATCTTGCTGCTTAAATAAGAAACAATTTGTTCTTTTATCCCTATCATAAAAGATTGAGATTTTTAATAAGCAGTCGTAAAATGGAGATGTATTTCTGTGCACCTGGAAACCTGTGCCTTGTGTTCAAATTCATGAAAGCCTGATTTTGTCAGTGTTAAAAAAAAATAGGCTATAGACATGAATAGAAATCTTAGTGAAGAGGATATACAGATGGCAAATGAGCACATAAAAAGATGTTCAACATTTACCATCAGGGAATTGCAAATGAAAAGTTCAATGAGATATCACTATACATGAACCAGAATCACTTAAAACAATTTTTTAAATGATAACACCAAATGCTGGTGAGAGTGCAAAAGACCTGGTGGGACTGTAAACTAGTATAGCCACTCTGGAGAGAAGTATGGAACTTTTTTACAAAACTGAATATGCCATTACCATATGACCCAGCAATTGTACTCGTGGGCATTTATCTCAGAGAAATGAAAACTTTAAGTTCATAGAAAAACTTATACAGGAACGATCATATCAGCCTTATTCGTAATAGTCAAAAAATAAAAACAACGAAAATGTCCTTCAATAAATGAATGGTTAAACTGTGGTACATCCATACCATAGAATACTACTCACCAATAAAGAAAGCAAAAAAAAAAATTGATACACACAACCACTTGAATATATGTCAAGGGATTTATGCTGAATGTAAAAAGCCAATCACAAAAGGTTATATGTTGAATGATTCTATTTATTTAACATTCTAATGGCAGCATTATAGACATGAAGAACAAACTACTGATTCCAGGGGTCATGGAGAGAGGGAGATAGTTGTGATTATAAATGAGTAGCATGACAGATCCTTGTGATGGAAACTTTCTGTATCTTGACTGTAGTGGTGATAATCACAGGAAATTACACAGGTGCTAAAATTGCATAGAACCATACACACACGCACACAGACTTGTGCATGTAAAACTGGAAAAATTGAATATGGTAAACGGATCAAAACAATTTCAGTTTCCTGATTGTGATATTGTCCTATAGATATGCAACATGTTACCACTGAGAGAAACTAGGTTAAGGGTATAAGGTATCTTACTATTTCTTATGACTGCACATGGCTTGACAATGATCTTAATTTTTAAATAAAATTAAAGCAAGTTTGTGGCATCATTTAAATGCTACTAAACTCTCAACAAAATAACAATCATAATATTAAAAAGAAATGTAATATTGATGTACACAAGAACATTGACTCTCTATGCTGAGTAACAGAAGCTGGATAAAAATGAGTACATACTGATTCCATTTATATAAAATGCCAGAACATGTAATCTATGGAGACAGCAAGCAAATCAGTGGTTATCTGAGGATGGGGGTGCAGAGAGGGACAAGAGGAAGCAATTGTCAGGGGGTAAGGGGAGACTTATGGGGGTGATGGGTATTTTCACACTTATAATTGTGGTAATGGTTTAACAGGTATACACATATGACCAAACTCATTCAGCGGTCACTTTAAGCATGTGCAATTTATTATATGTCAATTATACTTCAATAAAACCACTTAAAAGGATCGTCTCTTCAGAGAAAAAACAACAACAACTTTGGAAGGAATAGAGATAAAAGATGTTTGGAGGGGAGATGATGTTGTTTTAGAATTCTTTGTAGACAGTTGCCTGTACTGAGAGCAGACAGCTCTTACTTCCCTGCCCTTGGGAAGCCACTGCTCCACCTTAAGTTTCTTTAGAAAGTGGGCTGATCAGTGTTGAGTTTGTGGCTTCCATCCACCATTATTTTAGTCCTCAGGGTGCTTTCAATAACTTTTAGTAGGGTGAGATTTTTGGCCCTCTGGAGGACCTTTAGTCGCTGGCATCGTAGGGTGAGATGTAGCAAACACTTGTATGACGTAGGTGGCCTGGAAGTGATTTGTCTATTTCTTGGGATGATACTGCCACCTACACACCTCAAACCACATAGGTTCTGGCAATGTACACTTTGTCGTGCCCCTCGTCCAGCCCCATACCCCAAAGACAGAAACGCCAAGCCCCTTTCCACCTTGCCTGTGGGTTCAAGTGTTAAGTAGGAAATTTATCTTCAGCACTCAGTCCTGACCCATTCCTTATCCCCACTGTCTGGTTAACTGTGATTCTGCCAGTGTCCCCTGCAACCTTGCAGGACTCAACGTCCCTCCCTCCTCACACACCTGCCTCTTCCCTTCCTTCCCTGCTCCCACCATGAGAGAACTCGCAGAAACACACAGAAATTTTCACAAGTTGATTTTTATTTAATTAGCATCCGTGTACCCTGATGCTATAAAATTCTGTGTCTACACAGTTGGCCATTTCTCAGACCTCAGACTTGGCAGATATTTCTGAGGTCTCTGGCCTCCCCCTGAGCTTTACTGGCTCACCAGCTCTTCGCTTGGAGGGGTGTTGCTGCACAGCACTTGGTTCTGTGCGGCCCCTTGGTTCTGCTCGGCCTCTTGGTTCTGCTCTGCATTATTCTGATGTTGATTTAGTGTCTCATCCAGCCTGTGAGAACAGCTGGAGAGTCTTTGTCTTGTAGCTTTCTTCTGCTGTTTTGTGGGGTTGACAGCTTTCTTAGAGGCTTTTTTATTCAGACTCCTTTGACGGGGTTTCCTCACGGTCCTGGCTGTCTTCAGCACCTGGAAGGACAACAGAGTGAGGTCAAAAGGACATTGGATTAGGGAGAAGAAGATGGGCTATTGATGGAAAGGGAGACTTCATGAGAAGGGGTCAGGGCTGAGGAGGGGGTTTGTGCCAGGCAGGGAGAGGGTAGGATTCTTGGGGGAGAGGGAATCCATGAAGAAAACAGCTTGGGTAGGGTCATCTTACGTGGCCACCACGTCTAGGTCTGAGGTTATAGGGAGCCTCATCCACCCTTCTCCGTTCGGCTCTCGAGGGTTTTCGATCCATGTCTGTATCAGGCTCTCGTAGTCTTCAGCACACCTCAGCTGTTTGAAGCCTACCAGTGGTCTACTCCGGGCCTACTGACCACGCTATATATACAGCTCCCCAGGACGATGAAGGGTCCGTACCCTTAGCCAATGGTGGCTAAGGAGGGACTTGGCCATCACAAAGCAGCCCTTGTGACACGTCTGTTGATGTAGCTCAGACATTTCAAAGAACCATTCCTGACACCTGGGGCGGGGTGGGGGGGGGATGATGATGAAGCGGGGTGGGGGGGGGATGATGATGAGGCCAGGATGGCTCGGTTAGAGAGAAGAGTCTTCCCAAGCCGAACTGCCACCCCTCCTCATATCCCTATGTTCAGTTGTGGTGGTGCACATGGTAGAGAACAAACCTTTCCTCCAAGCTATTCTCCAAGGCCACCCCTACTCAGTGGTTTATTCTGAGATCTCCCACCCTTAGTTACCAGCTAGTGTTTTGGATATCTTACTTAAAATCCCTCCAAAAGCTGTATGGCTGAATTTAAATATTGGTGGAGATATGAATCATCTTACAAACTAACAGAAAGACAGCTCCCATGAATAAACATCTCCCTACCTAGAGCATCTGGCATTAAAGCCTGCTGATTTTGATTAAATTATCTTCTGCCCGCTCTGCAACTTAAAGGCAGGGATTAGAATTAACTGCCCACTCATGAAGGTTGCTTTTATTTTTTCTTTTATTGTATTCTTGGACTCTGGCCATATTGTCATCATTGAGCTTGACAAGGTTCTTTCTCCTACAGTTTTTCTATTTTTCTTTCATCCTAGAGTCCAACACTCATTTCCTTCCCACAATTAGGCACCTACTCGGATGTGTTTGAATCATGCCCTCGTATATGTTTGTACTCTTGCGAAACATATAGCCTTATGAAATGTGTGTGTGTGTGAATATGGTGCATTGTGCCGTAGACCTCGTTCTGTTTCTTACCTTATGCTTTTAAGTTCAACTTATGTAGCTATATGTATCTCTAGCTAATTGTTTCTAACGCTGCATCATATTCCATTAGAACGAATATCCCAAGTATAACTTGTCCATTCCTTCCTCTTTTGAGGGACATCTATGTTGGCTCTCCACTCCACTGCCAGAAACATTGCTATGAGGAGCATTCTCATTCATGTCTCCCTATGGACTTCTGCATATATTTTTCTGTAATATACGCTCAGGAATAGAATTTCTAGGTCATAGATATCCTTAGTCCGTTTGAGCTGCCAGAACAGAATACCATAGACTGGTGGCTTAAGCAACAAACATTTACTCCTCACAGTTCTGGTGGCTGAAAGGCCAAGATTAGGATGCCAGCATGGTTGGGTTCTGGTGAGGGCCCTCTTCCTGCTTATGTCCTCACATGGCCTAGCTCAGTGTGTACACACAAAGAGAGAGACAGCTATCTCCTGTGTCTTCCTCTTTTTCTAAGGGCATTAATCCCATCATAAGGCCCCCATCCTCATGACCTAATCCAACTTTAATTTTCTCCCAAGAGCCCCACCTCCAAATACCATCACATCTAGAGGGCTAGGGTTTCAGCATATGGATTTTGGAGGGACACAAACATTGTCTATAAGCAATATTTTTTTCTAAATACTGCCAGGTTGCTCTCCAGAGTGACAGTACCAGTCTGTTTTCCCAATAGAATTCTATTATTACTTGTTTCCCTGCATACTCATCAATACACAGTGTGGAAGCAGCTTCTGATATGACTCCCAATAATCCCAGCCTCCTGATGTTCACATGCTTGTGTAATCCACTCTCCTTGAGTGTGGGCTGTACCTAGTGTCCTGCTTCTAATGAGTTGAATCAATAGAAGCCAGCAAAAGTCATAGGATGTGATTAACATGATTAAGTTTCCTCTTGCTAGAACTTTGTTGCTGACGGTCTCTCTTGCCCCCTTGTTTTCTCATTCTGATGAAAGCATATTGTGTGGTGCTCAGTGAAGAGACTCGCATATCAAGGAACAGCTCCTGAGGACCTGAGCTTTTTAGTGCAACGACCCACAAGGAGCTGCGTGCTACCAACACCCAATTAGGGAAGCAGATCCTTCCCAACTGAGACTTGAGATGAGGTAGCCTTAGAAGATATGCAGAGCCAGAGGACTAGCTAAGCTGCACCCATATTCTTGATCCATAGAAACTCTGAGATAATAGATTCAAGCCACTAAGTTTTGGGGTAAGTTTTTACACAGCAAGTGATAACAAAGACCCTTAGTATTACCCGACTTTTAATTTTAAAAAACTCTGATTGGTAAATAGTGTAATCTCCTTTCACTTCTGTGATTACTAGTGATTCAGCTATTTAGATTTTCTATTCTTTAAATTGTTGCTTGGTTAATAATGTTTCTCATTCTATTGGATTTCTTCTCTTTTTCATGTTGGTTTTACCATTCCTTTGTATTTTATGGATACTAATGCTTTGTTAGTGAACTTTGATATGCTTTGGGTAATGTTCAATACTTGTGTTATCCTCCACATAGAGTTCCTGCACCATGTGGTATGTGGTGATATCTTTATCATATACCTTTTATTTTGAAGGGGTATTATTTCATTGATCATGGCCTCTAGTACTAGGTTGAATGTAGAGACAATATCAGACATGGATATCCTGAAATTTATGTGCCTAATGTGTTATAGTAATTAGGAGAAGGTTTTCTGGGTTGTATTTTGTTTTATTTGCTACAGAGACTACATCATGTTAAAGAAGTTTCCTGCTATTCTTAGGTTTTGGAAAGCACTTTGTAAAAAATCATGTGTCTTTACCAAATGCTTTTGATCTCCCCATTGAGATGATTATTTAAATTAAATGTTTTCCTTATCTTCTTAGGGTGGGGGATCACACAGATGTATTTTCCTATCTTAAATCAGTCTTCTCTTCCTAAGACAAATCTTACTTGATTATGATGCATTATCCTATTATCATATATTATTTTACAGTTTTGTATCTATGTTCATAAGGGAGATAGCCTTTAAATTTCATTGTATGATCCGTTCTATCTCAGCTATGAAACCAAGGTTTACACGAGCCTTATAAGACGGGTTGGTAAGGTTTCTCTCATTTTTTATCTTCTGAAACAGCTCGTGTGAGAGTTGGAATTATCTGTTCCTTGAACATTTTGTACAATATATCTCTAAAGCTATATAGATCTAGGGCTTTCCTGTATGTGGAGCAGTGGACAAGGGTGAGTCTGATGACTGTTTTATTTCTGTAATAGTTACAGGCATTTGGATTTGTGAGATGGGCTAATTAACAATACCCATTTCTTCCCTTTCCGAGTTTGGAACCTATTGGTAGATACATATGCATCAGAGAGACATAGATAAAGCTGACTGCAAGTTGTGACTTTAGATCTCTAGCCAAGCAGACTTGCTAATAATTCACCCCTGAATTTGCTCCACTCCTTACTACGTGGCAGATCAGAATTCATCATTCAGCTGGTAGGTTGATCCTGTGAAAAGTGAGTGGATCCGAAGGGGCTGGGTGAAGCATGCCCCACTGCTGCTTACAATTTTACCAAAGAAATCCCTGTCTCTTCCTGGCGAGAAGCGAGTGAGGCTAAATGTGTTTAAAAGTTAGACCAGAGAGAATTCCCTGGTGGTCCAGTGGTTAGGACTCCATGCTTCCACTGCAGGGGGCACGGGTTCAGTCCCTGGTTGGGGAACTAAGATCCTACATGCCACACAGCGCTGCCAAAAATAAAGTAAAATAAAATAAAAAGTTATACTAGAACAAGTGAGAGTCTCCCAAACAATTGGCCTTTTCAGGTTTTTCTCTGCAAAATTTAGCCATTTATATTATTTCCCCCAGCAGTATGCTCATTCTTCTTGGGCTTCAAGCTTATTGGCATACACGAATTCATAATATTATTTCGTTACTTTTTAAATTGCTATAGTATTTTTACTTTTCTCATTCATATTTTGCTTTAGTCTTGGCTCTTTTTTTTTCCTGATGTCTCCCATGGTTTATCTTGTAAATCTTTTAAAGTAATCATTTCTTGATTTTATAATTATTCTTTATGTTTGGTCTGTATTTCCTCATTTGTTTATTTATATCTATTTCCTCCTTTATGGTTTCTTTCACATTTAGTCTGTTGCCCTTCATTCTAGCTTGTTAAATTGAACACAAAGCTTATTTTTCTTCAGTATACTTTTTTGAATTCTGATAAACGTATTCAGAGCAGCAATTTTCTCACAGAGTTCTGTGTTAACTACAAGTCACAAATCTTCTCCTGCTAATTCATGTTAGGAGTATCTCATTTTTATTATTTCTCCTTTCATCCAAGGATTATTAGGTAGTATGATTTTAGTTTCTAAGCATGTTAGGTGTTTAAGCTATCCTTTAAAAGACCTAATTTTATTATAGTCAAACAACACAGTCTGTAGGATATTAACTCATGAAAGTTTTCTGAGACTTTCTTTGTAAACTTGTACATGGTAAACTTTTGAGACTGTTCCTTGAGTGCTTGAAAATCATGTGTATCCTCTACTTGTGGAGGGTAAGTTTTCTCTATACCAGTTTGTGCTTATTAATTCTATTATTCAGATCCTCTATCTTTGCTTTTTCTCTCCTTCTCCTTTGGTTTCTTGTTGCCTGGCATAATGATTTCCATCTCTTCCCCTTCACCCACCATAATTCTGATGAGGACCACACTTGGTCAGCAGTCAGTACCTCCTCCGCTGACTAATCTACTTGGACAGTTGCCTGAGCCTAAAAACTTTTCCAGGTGTCCATCTGATGGCCCTAGGCTGAACCTTCACTGCGAAGTCCCGGAACATCTGCAAGAATTAGAAAAATGTATAGGTCTCTGGACCCCTAGTGAGTGGAGGGGAAATCCCCCTACATTTGTGCTTGTGGGGAGTAGAACTGAAACATTTGAGACTTCCCCCAGCTCGGAAATTTTTAATCACAGTTGATTCTGATCTTTCACACCTTTACTTTTATTATTATAATGTGAGATTTTAGTGAACAGAAAGTGGGAGGCTTTGCTCTCTATTCAGGCAGTGGACATGTAACAACGGCTCAGTAAATGCTTGGATGAGTGAGTGAATGATCACATGAATAAACAAATAGGCACCCGTGAGAATACTGCTACTGGGAAGCACTAAATGTCAACTTTCACATCATCATCTATGATTATTGTGTTGAATAATCCTCATCTTGTTTAAATAAGAATTTCATTAAGACTAATACATATTTATACATGCCAGTAAGCCATTGGTGTTTCTTTCCTCTGATGTCCTTATTCATGTCCCTTTCCTTGGGCCTCTTTGTCCTTAATTTCTCTATCTGTATAAAGTAATTACTCTTTAATTGTGTGAAGGTCATACTGTATTATGTAAAATTACCTTTTGTTTGTCAAATGGATCTGTCTAAAATGGTACCCAGATTCCCATTTGTCTTTTGAGAAATGTGTTCATCATCTTTCTGGCATATAGACATCCTTAATTTTTTTCTAGTAAGCTATATTTTTTTCTTTATGGCTTATAGTTGATACGGTTTTTTAAACATATTATTGTTTGGAGCAAGTATTAGAGATTTGAAGGCACTGAGGCTTATTGTTCTCTTGTAAAATCTTTAGCAAGCTCTTCTGGTATTTCTGATATCTTTAAGTGCCTTTTGTCTTACATACATGTCTTTTATGACATTTTTCACAAGTTTTAATAGTTTATTGTTAGTGTCTGTCTTTCATGCTAAAAATAGGTAGGGAAATGACATTTCTACAACCACCATAATGCATATATGAAAGCATAGCTAATTGATGGTGCCGTAATTTTCTGCTGCAGCCTCAGAATCCACTTAAAAACTGCAAAAACCTTAAAACAAAGGAGGAATATTTTTAAATGTTTAAATGTTGATCTTTACCTAACTCAATATTTACAATTAGGTCTTTCTGGAACCTGAACTAACTTTTCAAGCCCAGAAGAACTTCTAATAGTAAAATATTAATGAGTAAATTATCCTTTTTGCATGGAGTACCAAGAAATAGTCAATATAGGACTGGACTGTCAGTAATGACCTGATTAATATTTCTTATTACTGGTAAAAAATATATATATTTATGCTCTCCCCCTGATAAAGCAATTTCAGGATATGAGAAATCTATCTTTCTAAATATAAATCCAGGGCTGACAAATAATTTTTAAAATATATTTTTAAAAAATCAAGTGTTTTCTGTAATATTGTACTTCCACATTTTATCTTATTTGCATCACAATTAAATCATTTGGGGGTTGTATTGATGGGCCAGATTGTCAGAGCTTTGCCTTTCCGTTATAAACAAGCTTTAGAATGAAATCTCCTTTATTATATTTTTAATAAGGACCAAATGAGAGTTATAGAATACATTTAATAATTTTATAGTTGGGTCGGTTATTCTGCTTTTCTTTCCTTTTTTTGAAATTTAATATGTGAAAATTGGTATTTTATAATCTTAAGGAAATCGATCAGACTGCATTTTTCAAACCTATTATCTTAGCGTGGCTTATAGTAATCCTTCACTTTAAAATCTCTTTTATGGGTATTTAATATGTTGGGATATTTTACATTCTTGCTTGAGTTCTTTCTCGATGGCAGTTATTGAAAAAAACAAATATATATATATATATATATATATAGTCACTGTGATTTAGGGGCCAGAAAACCAGTGTCCATGTGGGGGTAAATATAGACCACAGCTGCTTATTTTTACAAATAAAACTTTGTTGGAACATAGCTGTACACTTTTACTTACATAGTGTCTGTGGTTGCTTTTGTGCTAACACAACAGAAACCTATATAGCCTACAAAGCCTAAAGTATTTACTACCTGACCCCTTACAGAAAATGTTTACTGACCCAGTATTTTATAGATCAGAACAGTGAATCTCAGAGAAGTCCAGTAACCTGACCAAATTCACACTAATATGTAACTGACAGAGCTGAGACTTAGATCCAGTCTCCCAGATTCTAGGACCCCTGCTTATAATGTATATATCATAATTCTTCATTATCTTATTGGGCTATTATTATATTATTACTCTCCTATTCTCACCAGTGGTCACAGCTTTTATCTTTTTCCCCCCAAATATTGGATATTTCATTTTATTTTCACTTTTTATAAGTCAAATCTCCAGTCAGCACAGCTGGTATTTGCAAACCTGCGCAACTTTTAGTTAGTTGCCACATGAAGTCTTAACAAAAATCTTCTAGATTTACCATAAAAAAGGAGCCTGCTGAGAAGATTGGCAATAGCAGAAACCAGAGTATATGAAGGCTCTGTCCTACGCGCATTTTTAAAATATGGCATTACCTAGAGTTTTTTTAATATATATTTATAGCTAGAGTTTTAATGACGTGTACAGTAGGAAAATAAATGAACACATAAAATGCTGTTAGAGAAATTTGAATCTCCCATTGAAAAATCGATTCCATTTTACAAAAACTAGCTCTTCCCACAAGACATTGTGGTTTACAGAGGCTAAATTTTAAAATCTGCTGTCTATATCCATAAATCTATGTATCTATCCAGTGATATATATGCATCTTGGCATGGATGTCCATGGAGTGATCTGAAGAGTAAATGAGCTGCATAATGATGTGCATAGTGTGTTCTAATGTTTATAGGAAAATAAAATAAACACCCCATACAGGGCATTATAGTGGAATTTCTCTCCCTCCCCCGCCGACCCCCTCCTTCTTCTCCCTCTCCCTCTTTCTCCTTTCCTCTCTCTTTCTCTCTCTCTTTCTTTGTATATGACAGATATACTTCAGTGAAACCCATGAGGTAGATACTGGGGGTTAAAATGGGATGTAAAGAGAAAATTATGTAGTGGGAGATTATTGTTGCATTATATGCCTTACAAACCACTACTGCATATCAACGCTTAAGCTATGATATATTTCTTTATATATAAAAATTTCAATAGAAAAATATATTTTCTAAATCACTTTCTTGGGGGTGATAGCAAGTCTTTCAGGTTCTACAAATCCTAAATTTCTCCACCCATGGAAATGTGATAAATAGAACCTAATCTTATCTCTTTGGTTATTGTAATGATAGAGTGTTTTGAAATTTTCTTTTCCCACTGTAGTCTCTGTTGCTTCCAGTATCTTTTTTTTTTCTGCTTGTTTCTGTATTATTCTTCGTTTTTATTGCTTGATGTTTTCCTCAGATGCATGGTAATCCTTGATTGCTTACGATTAAAGATGTGGGAATAAAATGATGTTGGAAGTTCTGAGTGTATGGGTCTAATTGGTTGACTGAATTTTACTGTAGAATTATCTGGATGCAATTTTTAAATCAAGGAATGCCACATTTTTGTATCTTTATGTCATTCTTTTGTGTCTGATGAAGTTTAACTGAAAAGAGACTGCTAATCTGCTGTCTAGATGGTAAAAATCTGGCTGCCAGCGATTTGGGAGCAACACTCAATGAGAATGGAGGAAGGAGAGCCTGGAATTCTCAGCATTCAATATGCACATGGTCCATGGTCACTTACCATGCCTGTTTTTTAGGACCCATACCCTCAACTGTGCCAGGTATTTCCAGAGAATAAACCTCCAGGTATGTGCTGGAGTAGGAGAAAGAGTTCCCTAGAGCATAGACTAAATAAGGAGATCTAGAAATGTGACTGTTTTACCCTACCCCTTATTTGAGCCTCTCCCTTTTATGCCGAATTTCTTAAGTACCTGGAGCTAATATTTCCTGAATCTTTGAGGATTCTGTAATATACATCTGGTTGGTTCTCAGCTTTTCCTAAGTGCTGTTTGAAATTCAGTTTTCTTAGTTCTGCTAAGTTAATTATCACTGGTTCATTTGCTTTCCAACTTCCAGAATGCTGTTGCTGTTTTATTCGCTCCTGTTCTCTCTGTCCTTGTGGATCTTAGTGGAGTTTTCAGAGCAAGTGAAATTTGATGTATATATTCAGTCTACCATCTTATTTTCTTATGCCTCTGAAGTAAAGCACTAGGGATTTATACATTTGTGAAACCTGGAGTAGTCTTCATGGCAGAGGTTCAGATATATAAACTACATTTAATTTGGAAATGAGCTACATCTGAATTCTTCAAGGAATTAAATCAAAATATATATGCAATGAAAGAAAATAGTTTTTTATTGTTCCCAGTTTGTCATTTAGCCTTCACTGAAATTGTGAAGGCTAAAAATATTTATATTAGGGCTTCCCTGGTGGTGCAGTGGTTAAGAATCCACCTGCCAGTGCAGGGGGCATGGGTTCGAGTCCTGGTCCGGGAAGATCCCACATGCTGCAGAGCAACTAAGCCTGTGCACCACAACTACTGAGCCTGCGCTCTAGAGCCCGCAAGCCACAACTACTAAAGCCCGCAAGCCACAACTACTGAAGCCCGCACGCCTAGAGCCCGTGCTCCACAACAAGACAAGCCACCACATTGAGAAGCCCACGCACCACAACGAAGAGTAGCCCCCGCTCGCCGCAACTAATGAAAGCCCACACACAGCAATGAAGACCCAACAGAGCCAAAAAACCCCCCAAAAATACCAGATTTATTTTACATAGGCTCTATTCTTCTGATATCAAGTAAACAGCCTGGCTTCCTATTTATTAGGTTTGAAAAACAGTTTAAAAACTTTTAGTCCCTCTTCTGGCAATAGGCTTGTCACTTGGAACAGTTCCAAGTGTGGTAGGTATGATGGTTACTTGGTAATAATGTCATGTCTTGCCATAAATTGAGTTTATTAGCATAGTTTGAAACCAAGAGAAGAACGAAGTTAAAGGGGCCTGGCTGTACAGTGTGACTGAACAGGACAAGGGGCACAAATGTACAATATCAAAAGGAAATTGTGTTCTGTTGGAATGAAATGAGATGGAAAATACATTCTGAACTGCAAGGGAGTAATGACAGAGTTTTTGCCATCATTGTGCTTGTTTTCTCCAGTAACACACTGCTGTTGGACTGATGCTAGTATTTAGGTATCAAAATGATATTTCAACCTGTCACAGGCTTTTAACAAATTACATTTAACACAACATTAGAAATTAATGAAATTACTTTTCAGAATGGGTATTCCATCCCTAAAGTCCACAAAAGATATGTGCCTACTGTATGGAGAGCAGTTCTTTAGAAGAAATAGAAATAAAACTAGAAGCTAAAATTAAAGTTCCTAATCTGAAAGAGCTTAAAATATAGGTCAGGTCCTAGAGACACAGCCTATATCCACATATGTATATCATTTCAATGTGAGAGAAAACCATGAGGAAGCATATAGGAAAATTAAAGTCAGTAGAAGGATAGTGGATCAATTTTTAAATGACGGCTATAAATTGGCCTTATGTTTTGCAATTTTATTCATTCATTTACCAGTGTTGTTCATGCTGGATTCTCTGCTTGGTGGCTGGAATATAGACCTGAAAATATTAATCATTACTACTGTCTACTGAATGCTTACTATGCAACAGGACTTGTGGTAGGCAGACTATTAATATGCCCTTTCTTATTTATTCCTCACAAGAACTTTGAGTGACAGTCATTATTATCCCTGATGACTTTTCTAATATTTATCAGTTAGGGTCTCCATAAGAAACAAAGAACCTATTCAGATTAGGATCATTTGTGGAGGAGGGTAGGTTTTTATAAAGGAACTGATTATAAAGGTGTGGGTAGGATAAAGAGGAAGCTCAAAGAATACTGCAGGAAGCGGTTAGTAGTGGCAAAATTGTTACCACCCCCAGTGTGAAAGGACCTGGGCAGGGTAGGGGACTGTGTAAAGCTGGACTCCTGAAGAGGAACAGTGACAGTCTGTCTAGGGACACAACCAGTCTGGTATTAGCCACCTAGCTGAAAGGTCACCAGGGGAATAAATGCTTTGATCTCACTGCCCTCCCTCCTTCAGTCTCCTCCTTGGGGTTTTTTATTGATCAAATTCAACCCCAAACTAGGTGAGCCTGTTTATGCATTTCCTATCAGTCAGCCCACTGTGAAGAAAGTTGGATGGAGGAGGGTGGAAAATAGTTATGGAGGGATGCACATATCCAGTACATAAGGCCACACAATAAATAACAGTTACAGAATTTGAACCCAGGTATAAATGGTTCCATTGTCCATGGGTTTTTCATGAAGCATTTCAGTCTTACACAGTTCTGCCTTGATAAGATCATAATTTGGTGGGAGAGGCATTCTTGTTAACTACAATACTCCCACAAATGAAATAAGCTAGGTTACGAAGATAAATTAGTGATTTTAAGACACACCTACCTCTAGCTTATAAAATTCCAAAAGTTTACATTTTGCTGTGACTTTAGATTTTGCCAGGATCCTGGAGTCTACTTTAGTCTGAAGCTTCTAGAGCACTGTGACCCAGAGATAAATTAGACATCTCAAAGAGCTCAGTTTAGTATGATATATATATATGTCATATGTCTATATATACATATATACATACATATACACATACACATACATATGATATATGAGTATTATATATATATGCATATATATGTATGTATATATATGTGTGTATAAACACACACACACAAACACCTAACTACAACACAAGTGTCCCTATCTCTAGAAATTGCAAGAACAATGCCATGCCCTGTGTATCACGGAGGAGGAAACTATTAGAATATGACTGAAGGTTGGAGAAATAAGGAAAGGTTTTATAAAAGTGACATTAAAATAGGAACAAGAGAATCAGGAAGTACTCAAGGTTAACTAAATCTGAAATTCTAGAACCTTTATCAGGAAAGGTCAACTCCCAGGGCATGACTAACCTATCTTTTACCTTGCAAATCTGGGACTAAAGTCTGATCTCCAAGAATTTGGTCTACTGGGGAGGGGGGCCCAGGTGGAAGAATACGGAGAATTGACTATGCATCAGGCCTATTCTAAGGTAAAGCAAAATTCTAGTGGGGGCTTTTACTGCTTTTGGCAACATTTTCTCATCTTTCATTGAAAGTATTAATATGTTTCTCTTCTGGCAAAGCCTATTTGTCATCAAGATAAAGTTTTTTTCCCCTAAAACATATTTTAGTGAACTTTATGAAACTAAAATGAAAGTAGAGGTGGAAATGCAATCTTCATTCAAAGCAGAGTACAATCTTTATCACCACATTTCATTATTCATACAAAATCTTACTTTAATTTTCCTTCAGTATGTTCTTGGAATTCATCCAAAAGGTGAGAGTTTAATACAGATATTAGCAGCATCAATACTTATGAATCAAACGGAAAAGGAATTCTTCTTTGATTCACTTCTAAGTCTTTGGCTAACTTATTAGCATCTCTTAATTATGGCAGAGCAAAACCGAAAGCATATAAGCAAAATACATGCTAAAAATTCTAAGCTCTGTCACTCAATGAATACGTCATTTAATTGTTCTCTGGGAATACGTTTACTTTCTTTTTTTTTAAACATCTTTATTGGAGTATAATTGCTTTACAATGGTGTGTCAGTTTCTGCTTTATAACAAAGTGAATCAGTTATACATATACATATGTTGCCATATCTCTTCCCTCTTGCGTCTCCCTCCCTCCAACCCTCCCTATCCCACCCCTCTAGGTGGTCACAAAGCACCGAGCTGATCTCCCTGTGCTATGCGGCTGCTTCCCACTAGCTGTACATTCTACGTTTGGTCTATGGTGTTAGGGAGTGTTCTAATGTCATTCTTTTACAGGTAGCTGTCCAGTTTTCCCAGCACCACCTATTGAAGAGGCTCTCTTTTCTCCATGGTATATTCTTGCCTCCTCTATCAAAGATAAGGTGACCATATGTGTGTGGGTTTCCCTCTGGGGTTTCTATCCTGTTCCATTGATCTGTATTGCTGTTTTTGTGCCAGTACCATACTGTCTCGATTACTGTAGCTTTGTAGTATAGTCTGAAGTCAGGAAGCCTGATTCCTCCAGCTCCATTTTTTCTTTCTCAAGATTGCTTTGGCTATTTGGGGTCTTTTGTGTTTCTATACAAATTGTGGAAGTTTTTGTTCTAGTTCTGTGAAAAATGCCATTGGTAATTTGATAGGGATTGCCTTGAATCTGTAGATTGCTCTGGGTAGTATAGTCATTTTCACAATGTTGATTCTTCTAATCCAAGAAAATGGTATACCTCTCCATCTGTTTGTATCGTCTTTAATTTCTTTCATCAGTGTCTTATAGTTTTCTGCATAAGGTCTTTTGTCTGCTTAGGTAGGTTTATTCCTAGGTATTTTATTCTTTTTGTTGCAATGGTAAATGGGAGTGTTTCCTTAATTTCTCTGTCACATTTTTCATCGTTAGTGTATAGGAATGCCAGAGATTTCTGTGCATTAATTTTGTGTCCTGCAACCTTACCAAATTCATTGGTTAGCTCTAGTAGTTTTCTGGTAGCATCTTTAGGATTCTCTATGTATAGTATCATGTCATCTGCAAACAGTGACAGCTTTACTTCTTCTTTTCTGATTTGGATTCCTTTTATTTCTTTTTCTTCTCTGATTGCTGTGGCTAAAACTTCCAAAACTATGTTGAATAATAGTGGTGAGAGTGGGCAACCTTGTCTTCCTCCCTATCTTAGTGGAAATGGTTTCAGTTTTTCACCACTGAGGATGATGTTGGCTGTGGGTTTGTCATATATGGCCTTTATTATGTTGAGGTAAGTTCCCTCTATGCCTACATTCTGGAGGGTTTTTATCATAAATGGGTATTGAATTTTGTTGAAAGCTGTTCCTGCATCTATTGAGATGATCAAATAGTTTTTATCCTTCAATTTGTTAATGTGGTGTATCACATTGATTAATTTGTGTATATTGAAGAACCCTTGCATTCCTGGGATAAACCCCACGTGATCATGGTGTGTGATCCTTTTAATGTGCTGTTGGATTCTGTTTGCTAGTATTTTGTTGAGGATTCTTGCATCTATGTTCATCAGTGATATTGGCCTGTAGTTTTCTTTCTTTGTGACACCTTTGTCGGGTTTTGCTATCAGGGTGATGGTGGTCTCATAGAATGAGTTTGGATGGTTCCTCTTTCTCCTCTATTTTGGAAGAGTTTGAGAAGGATAGGTGTTAGCTCTTCTCTAAATGTTTGATAGAATTCGCCCGTGAAGCCATCTGGTCCTGGGCTTTTGTTTGTTGGAAGAGTTTTAATCACAGTCTCAATTTCAATGCTTGTGATTGGTCTATTTATGTTTTCTATATCTTCCTGGTTCAGTCTCAGAAGGCTGTGCTTTTCCCAGAGTTTGTCCGTTTCTTCCAGGTTGCCGATATTATTGGCATATAGTTGCTTGTAGTAATCTCTCATGATCCTTTGTATTTCTGTAGTGTCAGTTGTTACTTCTGATTTTTCATTTCTAATGCTATTGATTTGAGTCTTCTCCCTTTTTTTTTTGATGAGTCTGGTAATGGTTTATCAATTTTCTTTATCTTCTCAAAGAACCAGCTTTTTAGTTTTATTGATCTTTGCTATTGTTTCCTTCATTTCTTTTTCATTTATTTCTCATCTGCTCTTTACGATTTCTTTCCTTCTGCTAACTTTGGGGATTTTTTGTTCTTCTTTCTCTAATTGCTTTAGGTGTAAGTTTAGGTTGTTTATTTGTGATGTTTCTTTGTTTCTTATTTCTTGAGGTAGGATTGTATTGCTGTAAACTTCCCTATTAGAACTGCTTTTGCTGCATCCCATAATTGTTGTGTCAGCATGTTTTCATTGTCATTTGTGTCTAGGTATTTTTTGATTTCCTCTTTGATTTCTTCAGTAATCTCTTGGTTATTAAGCAGTGTATTGTTTAGCCTCCATGTGTTTGTATTTTTTTACAGATTTTTCCCTGTAATTGACATCTAGTCTCCTAGCGTTGTGGTCGGAAAAGATACTTGATACGATTTCAATTTTCTAAAATTTACGAAGGCTTGTTTTGTGACCCACGATATGTTCTATCATGATGAACGTTCCATGAGCACATGGGAAGAAAGTTTATTCTGTTTTCCTGGGATGGAATGTCATATAAGTATCAATTAAGTCCATCTTCTTTAATGTATCATTTAAAGCTTGTTTTTTCCTATTTATTTTCATTTTGGATGATCTGTCCATTGGTGAAAGTGGGGTGTTAAAGTCCCCTAGTATGATTGTGTTACTGTCGATTTCCTGTTCATGGCTGTTAGCATTTGCCTTATGTATTGTGCCCCTATGTTGACTGCATAAATATTTACAATTGTTATATCTTCTTCTTGGATTGATCCCTTGATTATTATGTAGTGTCCTTCTTTGTCTCTTGTAATAGTCTTTATTTAAAGTCTATTTTATCTGATATGAGAATTGCTACTCCAGCATTCTTTTGATTTCCATTTGCATGGAATATCTTTTTCCATCCCCCCACTTTCAGTCTGTATGTGTCCCCAGGTCTGAAGTGGATCTCTTGTAGACAGCATATATATGGGTCTTGTTTTTGGATCCATTCAGCTAGTGTATTTCTTTTGGTTGGAACGTTTAATTCATTTAATTTAAGGTAATTATTGATATGTATGTTCCTATTACCATTTTCTTAATTGTTTTGGGCTTGGTATTGTAAGTCTTTTCCTTCTCTTGTGTTTCCTGCCTAGAGAAGTTCTTTTAGCATTTGTTGTAAAGCTGGTTTGGTAGTGCTGAATTCTCTTAGCTTTCTCTTGTCTGTAAAGCTTTTAATTTCTCTGTCGAATCTGAATGAGATCATTGCTGGGTAGAGTAACCTTGATTATAGGTTTTCCCCTTTCATCACTTTAAATATGTTCTGCCACTCCCTTCTGGCTTGCAGAGTTTCTGCTGAAAGATCAGCTGTTAACCTTACGGGAATTCCCTCATATTATTTGTTGTCTTTCCCTTGCTGCTTTTAATATTTTTTCTTTGTATTTAATGTTTGATAGTTTGATTAATATGTGTCTTGGCGTGTTTCTCCTTGGATTTATCCTGTATGGGACTCTGTGCACTTCCTGGACTTGATATATATTTCCTTTCCCATATTAGGGAAGTTTTCAACTATAATCTCTTCAAATATTTTCTCAGTCCCTTTCTTTTTCTCTTTTTCTTCTGGGATCCCTGTAATTCGAATGTTGGTGCATTTAATGTTGTTCCAGTGGTCTCTGAGACTTTCCTCAATTCTTTTCATTCTCTTTCCTTTATTCTTCTCTGCAGTAATTGTTTCCACTATTTTATCTTCCAGGTCACTTATCCATTCTTCTGCCTCAGGTATTCTGTTATTGATTCCTTCTAGAGAATTTTTAATTTCCTTTATTTTGTTTTTCATCATTGTTTGTTTGCTCTTTAGTTCTTCTAGTTCCTTGTTAAACATTTCTTGTATTTTCTCCATTCTATTTCCAAGATTTTGGATCATCTTTACTATCATTACTCTGAATTGTTTTTCAGGTAGACTGCCTTAGGAATAGGTTTTAAATAATGAGAATATTTCTCTCCCAGTCCTTTCCAATATTACTGTACTTGACAATAGCAGAAACCAACCTGCAGCCTTAGTAGTAGTATCTAAATAAATATGAAAGCTTCTGGAAACTTACTAGGAAGCATTTTTTAAAATAGACTCAAATTATTTTCCATGTACCTTTACAGTGGGCACAATTTTTAAGATGACTAGTTCAATACTTAACCACTTACTGTTGGGTAACTGAACCTCTGTGAAGGGAAGTGACTTTACCAAGATCATCTTGTTTGTTTTGTTGCCCTTTATTTCCAGAACTTAATATAGTGATCTGTCTAACCATCCTGGTTCATAGTTATGCAACCAGCTTAAAGTCCTCCTTCTAAAACAAATCTACTCTGCCACCTCCATAGCAGGATGTATTGATTCCACATGAGAAATGTGCGTTAAATTCAGTGCCTCATTGCCTTTCCCTCTATTACTGCTCTAGTTCAAGCTACCATCATGTCTTTTTATACAATTTTGATGAATCCCTTCCAGCTACCAGGAAGGGTCAACATTTAAAAATATAAAGCACAGAGATAATATTAATTCAATCTCAACTATCCAAGCTCCTCTTTAACTGCTCACTTAACACCCAATCCAACCAGCCAATCCAACTATACATCCAACTGTCTAGCAAAATGTAGTTCTCTTTCTTCCCCAAACCTGCAAATCTTACACACTTTCAAAACATACTGTTCTGTCTACCTAGGAGGCTTTTACTCTTTCTTGCCTACTGAATATCTGTTCCATCTTTTGAGATGCTGCTCATATGTAATTTCTTCTTCAAAATCCTCTCTGCTACCCAGAGCAATGAAGCCCTGCTTTCTCTGTTTGCTCACAGCATTATGCACAAAGTTGTACCATAAGCCTTTTCTTTTGTTGCAATATCCTTGAAGGCAGGGGATGTGTATTACTCAACTTTATATTTCTCATGTCTACTGCCATGACTGGAACATAATAGAAGCTTTGATATTTGCAGAATGAATCATTTAATGAATTAATTACAGTCAAGGTCTAGTTGTCAAGGTCAACCTATATGAATATATTAATAAGTGGTAGCTCTCTGTTGCCATTTCCATCAGTATTACAAGGTCTGATACAAATGGATTAATTGGCCCTGGGGGAGTTTGGTCTTTAGGTTGCAGCTTTGGGGGGCATCCCTTCATTTAACCGTCTCTCATAGGGAGTTGCCAATTGATAGTAGCCAATGGAGTAAGAGAATAATAAATGTCTTTCCAGTAAAATGAATTTTGATGTGCAAGGCATACAGGTGTCAACAAATTGCAGACTTACCACATTATTGCATACCTCACCTTTGGATAATGTAAGGAGGATCTGGGGAGTCTCTTCTGGACTCACCTGAGGCTGCTTATCTTGGTCTTTCAATCCGAGAGATATTAAGGGTAAAAACCTCATTCTCAAGGTGTGCTTTCTGACCTTTTAAGCATTTCCCTGTCATAATGTCCAGGAAGTTAGGGAGGGCAATATTTGAGACTCAGGATTAGCTGTAGGTCTTGCCATCTGTACATAATGATTTTTGGATAAATTTTTTCATGACTCAATTCTGTAATGAATGGAAAAGTTTACTAGATATATTAAACCATATTGTGACACCCACTTACTGCTTTCTTCTTCAAATGTGACTGAATAGAAAGGACTAAATAAATATTGTTTTATTCAAAATTTGTGCATTCAGTTATTGCTGGAGCATGGCGAGGTCATTCCTTCCCTCACTGCTGATTTATTAATATTTTGAACCCCTACAGTATACCAAATGTTGGACCTGCACTGGATATACAGTGATGTACAGGACTGACTGTTGGTCCCTCCCATCCTAGAACTTACAGTCTATTGAGAAAAGCAATACATGTTTATTAGGCATCCATTATGTGCCCAGAACTCCTCTTAGCAATCGGGGTAATTTTTTAAAAAAATGAAGAGGTACAAAGCATACTATAATGCCTTCAAGGAGCTTGCAGTTTGGAAGGAAAAGTGAGTTAAGACACTGATCTTCATTGGTTAAATAAAGAACCATTTTATATATGCTGTGCTTCCCGAAACAGCCTCAGCCATTGTGTCAACTTTTGTGTCTCCCTAGATTCCTGGTACCCGTAAAAATCCACTTCTGTTCACTAAATAGAATGTTTCTTTGTGTTGCTACTCCTCACATGAAGCTGTATCTGGTATCTATTAGGGCTTGTCTTCAGACTGTACTATGAACAACATCATGTCTGAATCATGATGGTAATATAGGGGATGAGAAATATGTCTTAAAATTCTGTTTATAATTAAATAATCTTGATTAGAACAAGAAAGGATACAGCAGGCATCAGCCTCTGAATTCAGGATTTTCTTATTCTGAATATTGTCATTTTCTCTCCCTTTTAAAAAGAAAAATGCAGGCTGTCTAATGTTCAGAACTTGGAGAATGAAAATATTTGATTTAAAATAGATTGGATATCATTTTGCTTGGGTAAGCACTAACTGGCCAAATAAATGCTTGATGTCTGACCTTGCCATATCTTGTTTTCCCAAGTAAACTAAATGAATTAGACAATGAAATATGAGTTTCCCATTTCTGCTGCACTTGAACCTTTGAGGGGAGGTACCAGTGAGAAGATAGCCTTCCCCTGTCTTCTGGATGGGATGGCACGATGAAGAGGGCCATATTTTACTACTTCAGGTGATGCTTCAAGTTTCATTTTCACTCTGTCTCGTATTCTCCTATACAAAGAAGCAAATAAACAAAATTCGGGGGCCCAGCCGTGAAATGTTGGCCTAGGAGAGGTCACCAATGTAATATCCATTCTCTGACACATGAGCTCTGAGGAAGTTTACGGTTTATGAAAACCTTCTATTTTGAGATCAGAGTAGCAATTAGGAGGATGGAGAGTTGGTACCATTTGCCTTTTCTTTTGGTTTATTATTATTATTATTCTTGCACCTTATAAATAAGTTTTCCCAGATTTATTTTTTAGTGAATGAGGTCAAAAGTATTTACGGTTGAACTGTGGATGGACTTAGGGAAATTGAAATAGATCGCTGTAAATTAGGTGATATCTGGAAGCAATCCAAACAGGATAGATACCTGTCACCTCCCTCAATTTTCTTCTGGAAGATATTCACGAGAGTGGCATCTTTGAAATTTGCAGCATTTCTGAATTATAGTGCAGGCACATTTCATTATCATAGCTTTGTCTAGAAAATTTCACTCTAGAGAAAATAGCCAGATTTTTTGTGTGTGAGGAGTGTTCCTCTGTCAATACATTTTTCCAGTCGATAGTGCCAAAAATCAGCAAAGGGAAAATCCTTGGCTTCTGTGTATTTAACTAGAGCTGTTGTGTTCATCCATTTGGTGCAGCTCCCCTATTCAGGAAAACAGCATTTACCTACCTCTCCCCAGTCTCTAAAACCTTCGGCTCTGGTTGGTTTTTGACGCAGAGGAGCTCTGGAAAGCGGGCTAGCCTTTTCCTGTTCTGCGGACCCCACCATGTGCTCGCCTCTCCTACAGATTTCCAGACCCTTCACCATTTGTCTTGTAACTTAAGAGTATGATGGGTTCGCTGGGGGGGAAAAAAAAGAGGATCTCAATATCTCCCAAATTACTTTTGGGTTAACTTTATGATATACCAGTTTGGACTAAATAGAAAGTTGTGATGTCAATTTGACAAGGAAAACTAAATTTTGCTTCAATCCGGATCATATCAGTGAATAACAAATTGCTTTTTTTGCCTTTCAAATGCCTTATACAAAACAAAACAATTTGTTTTTGTAACATTAGAATCTACATAGGAGGGCAGTGTCATCTTTAGTGTGTAAATATCATGACTTTGTTCAGTTGAAGTGCTTTATGAAGGAATACATTTGTTACTTCATTGACCAAAAAGATTTTTATTTTTACTTGTAGTATTAATTTGGGGTTAGGGATCGAGAATTAAAATTCTCTTACAGATTTTGTTAACTTCCTGAGCACACATCAAAATATGGCATTAGGCAGAATTTATAGATACATAATTTATAAAACATTTCCAGAGGGAAGAAAAGTTTTCCTAAATAAAACAGAGCACTTTAATTATGAGAGATTTGCATTGATTTTAATAACTGAAAGATGTTGATGCTCAATTGAAAATATTAGTAAAGAAATTTTTACTTGGTTCAGCTTGGGTACAAAAAATTGTCATGTAGCAATTAAGAGTGATGGTAACAAAGTCTTTGAAAGGGAAGGGTTTATGTATTTTAATAAATGATACACAATTATACCCATACTTAGAGGCTATAAAATTTCTCTAATAAAAGATTACAGGTATGGTGGTAGAAATTTTGGACTCCTCATTTTGCCAGCTGTGGTCTTTCACTTAATTACTTTTTATTAATTTAAAATAAAATGAACTTATTCATGAGTATGTAACTATCCAGAAACAGTTTTTGTTACCAATTATGTATGAAAGAGCTATCAGAACTTTTTTTTAATCTCATATAACATTTAGTGATGCAAGAAACATTCCATTAGGGAATAATGAAATCGTACCTGGATCCTCTAACTTCCTTACTAACACTATACTTGTAAGAAGATACACACAATTTGTCATGTATGACAAAGGAGCAATTTGGTTTTAAAACACGTTGATCAAAACAAAAAAAAATCAAAGAGAATGTATATGAGGCTTAGAGAGTTTTCTGAAGACTTAAAAATCGTGCTCATATCTTTAAAACTAGAAGGTAGAATGACCCTGAAAACTTCAGATTTTTCCATTCTATTCATATCCCTGGAAATGTACCTGAAAAAATTACTAGTATGTTTCTATGGTTAATTAGCAGGCACTGAATGGGGGTCCAAGGAGCACTCAAACATGACCACAATATCCTCAGCCTTCTTGCATGTTCTAGATTAAACAAATAAATGTCAAGGCCTGCCATGCAGTGAAACTATCTAATAAAATGAACATATATAAGTGGCAGGATTTAGAAATGGATAAAGTCTAATCTACCTCGTTTTGAACATGAGGAAACAGCCCAGAGAATTGAAGATGGGGTTTGCTCAAGGTCACCCAGTGAGTCAGTATCAAATCTGAAGCTAATCCAGGTTTACTGACTGCCCAAACTGGGGTCTTGGCAAGAGCACATGTTCTGCTTCAGGTGATGTTCTTGTAGCCAGTGTTGCCTGGCTGCTTGCTGCGATGCTGCTTGTTTTCTATTCAGATTTTCATCATTCACCTTGATAAGGTACCTCAGATGTCTCACTGTGCAATTAGCAAACAGTGGTCCACAGCCTGACTATGAATCCATAGTATTGCTTGTGCACAGAGAGTCTCACCTTGGCATCAAGAAATAACTTTCCCTTAATCGTGCATGATGTTAACTTGATTAGTTTGGCTCAACACACAACTATTTTCCCCATGCCATTTTCCATGGCCTTCACTTAACCTGCACTCCAGACATGCTGGCCGACTTGACAGTTCTTGGGCTGCCATTTTCATGCCATTGTGTCATTGGTCCAGCAGTTCTCAAGCCGTAATGTCTTCTCCACAATCACTTTTCTGTATTCCCGAATTCTTTCTCACTGAAAATAAGGGAAAACAACACAAATGACCCAGCAACAATATGCACAAAAAACATGAACAGTTCATTTATAGAAGAGGAAATGCAACTTGTCAATAAACATAAAAATGTTCAACCTCATTAATACCAAAGTGCAAAGGAAAATGAAATGCCATTTCTCATCTTGGAGATCAGCAAAAATATGTTTGCTAATAATCACTATTAATGAAAAGGGGGAGGAATAAGCACCCCCATGAACTGTTGGTAAGTGTGTATATTTATATATCCTCTCTGGGTGAGCAATTTGGCATTATTTGTCAAAATGAAAAATGCATGAACTATTTAAATCTAGCAAAGACAATTCTAGAACTCAGAAATATTCCCGTGTACATTAGAGCATTGTGCTTATGTGTATATACGTGTGTGTATTCATGCAAAAATGTATACATGCGTGTGGCTTAGGTCAGTTAAGTATTAACTACACACAGGATAATTCAAACTTTATGTGGAAATATCAGTTCCTCGCACTTAGGTGGTACTTTATAGAATCCAAAACACGTTCTTATTTATTTTCTCATTGGAAACTCAGGAAATGGTATCTTCTAGGCATTTTTAAAACAAAGTAAGTTTATATTCTGTTACATTCACGTGAAGTGATTTTTAGGAAAGGGAGCTGGTTAGGAGGACCCAAAGAAGTACTGCTTGCACAACTGGCTGTCTAAACCTTCACATGGGTGGTGGGGGTGAGGGAGGATGGAAGAGGATGCAAGATGGTGGAACAGGCTAGAAGACAAGGGCTGTGAATGAACAAGACAGGAAATAGACAAAAGCAGTCCCTTAGGATCACCCACTTCTTTGTCAGACATTTCCTCTCATTCATAAAGAAATTTCCCATCTGCCTGTTTTGTTTTGAAAATGATTACCTCCCAGGTACCCTTCCTCAGACCCAAGGAGCTAGACATCTGCAGAGAACCTTAAAATCAGTACCCATTCCAAAGACAGCATGGCCTGTATTTATTCTGAATGATTCTGTACATTACATGTGAACGTGTGTCATTTAATTTAATTTTATTTCATTTCATTTTTGTCTATCTCCAACTGATTAAAGGAAAGCAACATCCAGGGAATGAGCTAAATTTGAACGTTTATGCTTGATAAAATATTCAATATGCCAGTAGCTGAAGTTTTCTTTTCTCCTGAACTCAGAACAGTGCTGTGAAATCATCCTTCCATCTTTTCTAAATATCTTATTGCAAAGAAACTCTTGCCAAAACACACAACCACCAACTTTCCTCTAATTAGCCCTGACGGAATTGTTTTTAAAGTTTTAATTTCCAGGACACAGATGTAAGCTTAAGTTCTAATAATGAAAGACATGGGTTTCTTTTTTAACTTTTTATTTCCTTTGCTGACAAATGGGAAAACCCACTGTTTTCTTCAAGGATAATTTTCCAAAGGCAGAGGAGGGGTTGGAAAGCAATTGAGTTCTTCTCATGAATGGAGATCGTAAAACACAAAGACAAAACATTTAGGCCTGCCTCAGAAAATAATGCCAGGTTTATGCATGAGCTCAGAGCAGTCAGAATCACCTGCATTCATGTACATGTATGTGCACCTATGTGAGCACATACATTTAACACCAGTGGTGAATAGAAGAGAGGATAAAAAAATCTGTGCTAACAAGAGGCAAGTGGCTCAGTACTATAGTGTTGATAACATACCAAACACAAAGTAGGAACTGCAGAATTGGAGGATTCTGGCAGAGCACTTCCTTTTTGAGAGACAGAAAGAGGAAGAGAGAAATTAGCAGTCAGGGTTATAAGATCCAGATGCCAGCTTCAGGCTGAACCTTAGATACGGGCAGAGATTCTTAATTGTCTATCCAATAAACTTTCTCTTCTGATTCCGTATTATGCCACAATTTTATTTTGGATAGCAACATGACCAACTAAAAAATATTTTCCATTCTCCTTTGCAAGAAGTTGTCATGTGACAGTTCTGGCAAATGAAATAGCAGTCAAAGTCATTGGGTAGCGTTTCTGAACAAAACCGTCAAAGGGATCTGAGTCTGCTGGCACACAGAGTTTTGCCCCTCCCCACTCTTTCTTCCCCCTTTCTTTCCAAAGGGAAACAAGATGGTTATAGCTGCAGTAACCATCAATGAGATCGTGAGCTGACCTTGTGGATAGGGGACCAACTATGGGAAGCAGACCAGAAAGAAAGCAGCAGCCTAGGACATTGACTTTACAGAGCTGCTGCACGAGCCCCAGACTGCCTACCTGTAGACTCTGGCAAAAGAAAAATAACATACCATTTGTTTAATCCTCTGTGTTTCAGTTTTCTGTTATTAGCAACTGAATGCAATCCCCAGCTGATTCAGAGAGATGTTTGAACCAGATAAGGTTTGCTAATTGAAGATTCACTCTTCCAATTCTGAGAATGTGGGGCGCTGAAAGTGTCCCTCTACTTCCACTAAAACCCACTAAGTAACACCAATCAAAATTCAGGGAGGCAGGCAAATCACCCATGTACACCAGAAGAAAGTCAACAACAGCCATACCCAACAGTAATACTTCCCAGAAAGAAATGGCCATGTACGCATGCCAGCAACCTTCGGTACTCAGAATTTTCCAGGACAAAATAATTTCTTTGAACCTATATTTACCAGACCAGTTTCCAAATGGATGAAATTGATGTGGAATAAACTGTTCCAGGATTGCTCTGAACAGTAGCACAGAGAAATGATGGCAAAGCAGAAATCAAAATTAACTCAAAGCTAGTTAGTCCTCAAATGAACTTGCCCCTGGCCTTGGTTGGTTCTTGCCCCTACACATCTCTACAGCCTAAATTTCATCATACCCTCTTCCCCCTTCCCTCCCAACACACCTTTGTCTTTAGCCACGTGAAGCTACATGTAATTAATAAAACCTCATGCTATTTATCACCTCTATCTTTTCACACAAGCAGTTTCTCTGCTAGCCTGCCCTTTCCCTCTTTGCCCCCCTCTTCCATATAACTCATATTTGCTTTTCCGGACTCAGCTCTTGTTCTGCTTCTTCCTGAAAGCCTTCTGTTTCTATCCTTCACATCCTATCTTCACATATAGTGGATGCTGTGTCTCCTTCATTTGCTACCCAGGCTTACCACTCTCACAGGCCTTAGCACAGTGAGCCATCACTGTCTCCTTATTTCTTCTCAAGTTGCTGGGAGCATGAACTATGGATGACCCATTTCTGATTACTAAGCCTTAACACAATACCTAGTCCTTAGTACTCATTCAATATTTGTTGAATAAATGGATGTCATAAAATATTTTAAAATGCTTTTGATATTTTCCCACATTCACAATGCTTGTCTAGAATTGATGTTCACTAAAATATGTCCTTAGGATAATTTGTAAAATATGTCCTTAGGGTAATTTGCTGACATAAAGCCAGGAACTAACCAAGCTTCACCATGATGCTGGATAAACTCTAAGATGATTTAGGGTTGAACACATAGAGGGATAATAATTTAATGTAGACCTTTCTTGTACATTCTAATATTTATGGCAAATTATTCTGGCGGTTTATAAATTCCCCCTATTTATTTTTCACATGTGTTTCTGTATTTCAGGCCAAGCAGGCTTTGTGGTGTGAACAAATTTATCATTAGGGATTGGAAGAAGATGCCAGTTAAAGAGTTGAGCATACACATATTTATTCATTTATAGTGCATTGAGGAGGCTGGTCTTCTTGCAGGAAATTGGCAGATTCAGTGTAACACTCTAGAGGGATGAGAAAAGAGTACCTGACATTAGCCCAACAGCAACATGGTGGACTTAACAAACTTGTCACAGCACTCTTTTACACAGAACCTATGTGTTCCCTCAGAATCTTTCCTAACATAAATCTTCAATCAGTCATTAACAATTAGAGTCAGCCTGTAGAATAAAAGCTCTTTGTTACATTTGGGTTAAATAAGGGATTATGGGGTTTGGGAATCAAGAGAATTATTAACCTGTAGATATGAATGGTATGTCTTTATCATGGCACACTTAAGTGTGTAAAAATTAAGTAGAATGAGACAAGGTAGACCACAGATTGGTCCTGAGAGATATAATTCACAGGTTTCTCTGTGTCAGCTAGAGGCATCTGTTTTCAGAATTAGGTGTGCATCAGAATCACTGGGAGGGCTTATTAAACCACAGATTGCTGTTACATCCCCCGAGTTTTTGATTTAGTAGGTCTGGGGTGGAGACTAAGAATTTGCATTTATAACAAATTTCCAGGGGTTGATGACCCTGCTCCTACAGAGAACAAGCTTTGAGAACCACTACCATTGGTATTTCAGTTAAGGTGATTCCAGTCCGTATTTGGAAAAAGTTTAGGAGATTGCAGAAAGAAGTGAATACCCTGCAAGGCTAAACTCTGTGCTCAGCCTAGGGACAATATAAAGACATAGAAGGCATGTCCCCTCTCCTCAAAGAATGAAGTGTCTTTAGACATCTAAGACAGACTCTCCCTGGGTGATTTCATTCACACCCATAGCCTGACTGCCATTTCTGTACTGAATATTGGCAAATATGTATTTCTACTTTGGTTCACCCTCCTGAAAATCAGACTCATGTATCTAAATGCTCACTGACTTTCCCATCTGGATTGTTCGGTATATATCTTCCAAATCAGAGATGGCAAATAGGTTTATCTCCTGTGCCAACCAAAATTGATAGTAGCTGTGCTGAATTGAGAAGGATCCTGAAACCAGGTGAAGAATAAAAAAAAACAAAAACAAAAACACTGATTAATTTGTTTGACTGCCAGGGACATAGGAGCATTTGGTGTTGTCATCTGAGTAGGAAACTATAAACATCCCCTGACCCAAATCCTCCCGTCCTCCTTTTCCTCTTTCTCTTCCATCCATGAATTCAGTGAAGAGATTGGAAGGTGCCTTTTGTTCCCTTTAGGGCTAGAACCACAGCAAGTATATTCCTGGGCAAACAGACTCACTCTTACATAGTATTTAATGCAAACCATCTTGCTTTAGAATTCCTCATTCCCATCTCCTTTTACTGCTGGTTTTTTGTTTGTTTGTTTTTCAAAAGTATCTGCTCTCTCTGGGTTATGTCAAAAGGGTATTTATGAGCTTTTTAATAGTGAATTCTGATATCAACTCTGGATACATCTTTATAGTCTTGCCTTCAAATTAATAACCAGTGATGAATTCTGAAAACCCATGATTTTCATCTCTACTAAATAAGCTCTGCATTGTATGAGCATAATATTCTCTGATAATGGTACCACATCAACCAAGAAACTTACTCCTTCCTTTCTCTTTCTCACCAAATCAGGTTGCAGGCTTCAGTAATGTTTATTACCTATCTTCTCCATTTCTGCCACCATCATATTATATCACTGACTTTCTTGGTCCTTCTTGGCTACAGTCTCTTTCTCAACCAAAAATATGATCATCGATGCTCACTCCCAACCTATTTAAAACTCTTAAATTACTGTCCATTGCCTACAGTACTTCTTAAAAGGCCTATAATTCTATAGAACATATGACACTTATTCTGGCTCATTAGGGGTGAGTTTCCTAGGCATGGAAGATGAAATATTTTATTCTAGACCAAGTAAACTTGATGAGGTTGGGTAGGGGAAAATACTCACGTGTCTAATAAAATGGTACTACTGTAAGGGCAATGGTGCCCTTGTCTCCACTTCAACCAGAGTTGATTCTTTGATCTATTTCATATATTGGATCCTGCATAAGTTTCCCCTTGGGAAGAAACACTCTTAAGAAATTCTGTAAATCTTTGGGGTATAAGACAAATCTCCAAATATATTAGGTAGTCAAGACTGTCCATGATCTAGTCCCCACCTACCTTTTCAGCATCTTATCTTACTATATTGTCTCATGTCCCTTTTAAAATAAATATAAATCCTTTCCAACACCCTTTTCCCCATGTCTTCACCTCTGTACATGTCGTTCTTTCTACCTAGAACACCATTTTTCATCTGTTATGGCCCAGAGCAAGTATCAACTTCTAGGTTAAGTCAGACACAACTTAGATCATCTGTGCTCCTATGGTGCTTTGCAAATGCTGCAAACACTCCCTTGACTCAGACACTTAAATCTCCTGGAGGTGGCAGCATCTTTGATTGCCCCAAGTCCCACCACCTTACCTGACATAGGGTAGCTGCTGCTCAGTACATGCATTAAAATGAATGAACATGAAAATAAAATTTTATTAAACATGTAATAAACAACGCTGATTTACATTCATATCATTTGATGTTTGATACATTATATTTCAGTGCCATGCAGTGGTAGAGGTGGTACCAAACTAACGGGCATTACATCCTGGCTATACACTTCATTGGCTTTATAGCTTTGGGCAAGTTACATAACCTCTCCATACTGCAGTTTCTTCATTAATAAGCAGATAGTAGCTACCTCAAAGGAATGAACTCTTTGACACATGTAAATCACTTAGCAGAGCACCCAGCTCATCATAAGCACTCAGTATGTTAGCTAATACTATTATCTAATTTGATTGTTACATTGACTTAACATTCATTAAGTATATTTTAGTCTCTCATTTCAACAATTGAGAATCTTCAGGACTTATCCAAGTCTCTCAGCTTTTTATACAATCCTATGTTAATCAAGAAAATAGCCAATGAAATGAATAGATTTTTATGCTATATTTAGAATTTTTGAGTGATGAAGATATTTTCAAAAATAATTCCGGTTACTAAGGCTATGTTTATTGTGTTCTATATTGCAGCTCATGGACATTTGTTTAAAAATCCAGTATAGAAGAAAAAGTCATTATACCTAGTCACTCATTTCAGTTTTTGAATTGCCTCCTAATTGCCTGTTTAAGCTTGATTTTAATTAGGGTATACCTTGCAACCAATAAAAATGGATAAGTGTTCAGTACAATGACTTGACAAGTTTCTGAACCCCTGTAACTACATTGCAAAGGATGGTTTCTAAGACCTTGAGAAAGACAGACTGAGTTGCAGGAGATACATCCACATCTCAGAGGGACAGAGGAAGGGTTCACAGTTGTAAGCTCTTTGTGGTAAATGCTCTAAGAAAGAGGGGCTGGGTTGAGGCCTATTGTCTGGCTTGGGCTGGAGCAGACAGAAAATGCTTTTGACAGCCCTGAGTTTTTTACAAAAAAGGAACCCAGAGAGAGGGGTTTGGGTCACCCAGGGAAGGAGCCTTAGGCTGCTGGAAGCCATGTTAGGGTTGGTCATGTCTCTTAGTGCAGGGGTGCTGAGAGTTCTTTTGTACTTCTCACTTGCCTCTTAGTGTTCCTAATGGTATCTTTTGATGAAAATATACTTTTAATTTTTATGAAGTCCAGTAATACTCTTTTTCTTTTCTGTTTGAGGGGTGTGTGCGTGTTCGTGTGTGTTCCTCTCTTAGGTATCTTTTTCTACCCTAAGGTTACAAAATATCCTCAAATATTTTCTTCTGGGAGATTTATACTTCCGGGTTTAACATTCAGGTCTATGATCCATGTCAAATTTATTTTTGTGTACGGATTGAGATTGCTGTTCTGGTGCATATTTTTCCCATGTAAACATACAATTCCCCAGTACCATTATTTTAAAACAAACATACCTTCCCCCCATTGAATTATCTTGACATCTTGGTATAAAGTCACTTGGCTATATGTGTGTGAGTCTATTTCTGAACTATTATGTTCCATTGATCTGTTTTTTATCGTTAATCCAATACCACACTGTCTTAATTGCTGCAGCTTTAGAGTAAGCCTTGAAATCTAGTAGGTTGAATCTTCTATATTTTTCAACATCATTTTGGACCTGTTAACTCTTTTGCATTCTCAGATATTATTTTTTAAAAATTCATCCCAAAATTTTGACAAGGGTTGCATCACAGGCAAATTTTGGAAGAATGCTATCCTGTTAATACTGAGACTTTCACTACATGTAAGTTTTCCATATTTATTTCACTATTCTTTAATATCTCTTAACGATGTTTGTAGTTTCCAGTGTACTGTTGTTACACATCTTCTTTAGCCAATTTCTTAAATATTTGATATCTTTTGGTGTTACTAAAAATGGTAATTTCATTTTTATTTTCCAATTGTTTGTCAAAGTACATAGAACTAAAATAGAAATAAAATAGAAATTTTATGTTGACTTCATATCAGCTGCTTTGCTAAATGAGCTCTGTACAAGTGTTTTAATTTTTAAATTTTGATTATTGAAAAATTTTTTAGACTCCATAAAATTTTTATACATAACAAATTTTCTATGAATAACAAGAATTTTACAACTATTTTTCCAATCCTTAATTCTTTTAATTCTTGTTTTGCCTTATTGCACTGGAGAGAAGCCTAGTATAATGTTGCATAAAAATGGTGAGAGCAAACTTCTGTGCTGTGTTCCTGATCTTAGGGAAAAAGGGCTTAATTTTTTACAGTTAAATTTTTAATTACAATTTATAATGCTAAATTTAATGTTCATTGTAGATTTTTCATAGATGACATAAAATTGAGGAATTTTATTCTGTTCATTGTCTGCATGGCCTGTAGTGTTGTTCCCAATTTAATTTCCAAATTGCATAATTTGTGTCTTTTTTTTCTTAATGTGACTAGAGATTTATCAATTTTATTGAGTCTCTCAAAAAATCAGCTTTAATTTCATTGGTTCTCACTCTATTTTTTTATTTTCAATTTGTTGATCTCTGCTCTTCATTACATCCATCTGTTTGCTTTCTTTAAATTTAAGTTTCATATATTTTCTACTGTTTTAATGTGAAAGCTATGGTCATTGATTTGAGACATTTCTTACTTTCTAATACGAGTATTTACACCTCAAATTCCATTTAAGACGTTCTTTAGCTGCATTCACATAGTTTGATATACATTGTTTTGATTTTATTCAAGTCTAAATATTTTCTGTTTTCTCTTGTAATTTCTTCTTTGACCCTGGGTTATTTATTAATATTAAAATATTTTAGTATTTGCCATGTATCATTCTGTAATTTCTTTCTAGGTTAATTCTACTTTGGTCAGAGAAAGTTTATATTATTCAGTTATTTCACATTTGTTAATGTTTGTTTTATGTGAAATGAATGTCTTAAAGATTTCTTTTTCTTTTTCTTTTTTTTCAGCAGTTTGTTGTGTCTTGGTGTGGTTAGTTTTGGTATTTGTCTTGCTTGGTGTTCCCTCAATTTCTTGGATACATGGATTGGTTTCTTTCATCAATTTTGGAAAATTCTCAGACATTTTCCCTTTTATGTAAAATTGACCCTTGAACAATGCAGGGGTTAGGGGCACTGACCCAAGCAGTATGATCTTGAGTCCAAGCTCATACTGCTTGCTGCACAAAAGGGCAATTAATTGCGAGATAAGTTGTTGGGGTGAGGAATAACGACTTTATTCAGAAAGCCAGCAGACCAAGAAGATGGTGGACTAGTGTCCCAAAGAACTACATTGCTGGGGTTTGGATGCTAGTTTCTTTAATATAACAAAGAGGGGAAAGTGAGGAGGTAAGTGAAAAAGGTAATAAATTGTTGCAGATATTTCCTGGTTTCAGCCAGACTCCTGGAGAGGATGTGTTAATGTCTTTTTTTCCTGCAGCCGTTCACAGGCATGGTCAGGATATTTCCTGTGAACTAAACAAAGGTATTTTAGCTTAAAGCTCAGGCATGGGGAGGCAGGGTTCCTGGAGATGGACCATTATGTATACTTTAAATTACAGGCAACATCCCTTTAGCGATTACCTTGTAGCAAAAGCAATAGAAAACAAAGGTTAAAGTAAAAGAAACAGATCCAATATGGAGTCAGATTTGCTCTTCCCTATTACACATGCAGTTGAAAATCCATATGTAAATTTACAGTCAGCTCTCATATCTGCAGTTACTCCATATCCGCAGTTCCGCATTCGAGGATTCAACCGACCATAGATCGAGTAGTACTGGTTTTCAATAGTACTATAGTACTATTGAAAAAATCTGCATATAAGTGGACCTGCACAGTTCAAATCATGTTGTTCAAGGGTCAACTGTAATTATTCTATCCCATACCATTTTTCTTTTCTCCTTCTGTAATTCCAATTACACATATTTCAGAGTATTTAATATTGTCCCACAGCTTTTGGATACTTTTTCCGTCCCCCCACAACACTCTTTTTTCCCTTCTTTTTTATTTCGTTTTACCATCTTTATTGGACTATAATTGTTTTACAGTGGTGTGTTAGTTTCTAATTTATAACAAAGTGAATCAGCTCTACGTATACATATATCCCCATATCCCCTCCCTCTTGTGTCTCCATCCCACCCTCCGTATCCCGCCCCCCTAGGTGGACACAAAGCACTGAGCTGATCTCCCTGTGCTATGCGGCTGCTTCCCACTAGCTATCTGTTTTACATTTGGTAGTGTATATATGACCATGCCACTCTCACTTTGTCCCAGCTTACCCATGCCCCTACCCAAGTCCTCAACTCCATTGTCTAGTACGTCTGCATTTTATTCCTGTCCTGCCTCTAGGTTCTTCATGACCTTTTTTTTTTTTTGATTCCATATATATGTGTTAGCTTATGGTATTTGTTTTTCTCTTTCGGACTTACTTCACTCTGTATGACAGACTCTAGGTCCATCCACCTCACTACAAATAACTCAATTACGTTTCCTTTTATGGATGAGTAATATTCCATTGTATGTATGTGCCACGTCTTCTTTATCCATTCAGCTGTCGATGGACACTTAGGTTGCTTCCATGTCCTGGCTATTGTAAATAGAGCTGCATTGAACAGTGTGGTACATGACTCTTTTTGAATTATGGTTTTCTCAGGGTATATGCCCAGTAGGGGGATTGCTGGGTCATATGGTAGTTCTATTTTTAGTTTTTTAAGGAACCCCCATACTGTTCTCCATAGTGGCGGTATGAATTTACATTTCCACCAACAGTGCAAGAGGGTTCCCTTTTCTCCACACCCTCTCCAGCATTTATTGTTTGTAGATTTTTGATGATGGCCATTCTGACTGGTGTGAGGTGATACCTCATTGTGGTTTGGATTTGCATTTCTCTAATGATTAGTGATGTTGAGCATTCTTTCACGTGTTTGTTGGCAATCTGTATATCTTCTTTGGAAAAATGTCTGTTTAGCTCTTCTGCCCATTTTTGGATTGGGTTGTTTGTTTTTTTGATATTGAGCTGCATGAGCTCCTTGTAAATTTTGGAGAATAATCCTTTGTCAGTTGCTTCATTTTCTCCCATTCTGAGTGTTCTCTTTTGGTCTTGTTTATGTTTTCCTTTGCTGTGCAAAAGCTTTTAAGTTTCATTAGGTCCCATTTGTTTATTTTTGTTTTTATTTCCATTTCTCTAGGAGGTGGGTCAGAAAGGATCTTGCTGTGGTTTATGTCAGAGTGCTCTGCCTATGTTTTCCTCTAAGAGTTTTATAGTGTCTGGCCTTACATTTATGTCTTTAATTCATTTTGAGTTTATTTTTGTGTATGGTATTAGGGAATGTTCTAATTTCATTCTTTTACATGCAGCTGTCCAGTTTACCCAGCACCACTTACTGAAGAGGCTGGCTTTTCTCCACTGTATATTCTTGTCTCCTTTATCAAAGATAAGGTGACCATTTGTGCATGGCTTTATCTCTGGGCTTTCTATCCTGTTCCATTGATCTACATTTCTGTGTTTTTGCAAGTATCATACTATCTTGATTACTGTAGCTTTGTAGCATAGTCTGAAGACAGGGAGCCTGATTCCTCCAGCTCCATTTTTTGTTCTCAAGATTGCTTTGGCTATTCGGGGTCTTTTGTGTTTCCATATAAATTCTGCAATTTCTTGTTCTAGTTCTGTGAAAAATGCCACTGGTAGTTTGATAGAGATTGCATTGAATCTGTAGATTGCTTTGGATAGTATGGACATTATCACAATATTGATTCTTCCAATCCAAGAACATTGTATATCTCTCCATCTATTTGTATCATCTTTAATTTCTTTCATCAGTGTCATATAATTTTCTGCACACAGGTTATTTGTCTCATTAGGTAGGTTTATTCCTAGGTATTTTATTCTTTTTATTGCAATGGTAAATGGGAGTGTTTTCTTAATTTCATTTTGAGATTTATCATCATTACTGTATAGGAATGCAAGAGATTTCTGTGCATTAATTTTGTACCCTCCTACTTTACCAAATTCATTGATTAACTCTAGTAGTTTTCTGGTAGCATCTTTAGGATTCTCTATGTATAGTATCATGTCATCTGCAAACAGTGACAGCTTTACTTCTTCTTTTCTGATTTGGATTCCTTTTATTTCTTTTTCTTCTCTGATTGCTGTGGCTAAAACTTCCAAATCTATGTTGAATAATAGTGATGAGAGTGGGTAACCTTGCCTTGTTTCTGATCTTAGTGGAAATGGTTCCAGTTTTTCACCATTGAGGACGATGCTGGCTGTGGGTTTGTCATATATGGCCTTCATTATGTTGAGGAAAGTTCCTTCTGTTCGTACTTTCTGCAGGGTTTTTATCATAAAGGGGTGTTGAATTTTGTCGAAAGCTTTTTCTGCATCTATTGAGATGATTATATGGTTTTTCTCCTTCAGTTTGTTAATATGGTGTATCACATTGATTGATTGGCGTATATTGAAAAATCCTTGCATTCCTGGAATAAACCCCACTTGATCATGGTGTATGATCCTTTTAATGTGCTGTTGGATTCTGTTTGCTAGTATTTTGTTGAGGATTTTTGCATCTATGTTCATCAGTGATATTGGCCTGTAGTTTTCTTTCTTTGTGACATCTTTGTCTGGTTTTGGAATCAGGGTGATGTTGGTCTCGTAGAATGAGTTTGGGAGTGTTCCTCTTTCTGCACTACTTTGGAAGAGTTTGAGAAGGAAAGGTGTTAGCTCGTCTCTAAATGTTTGATAGAATTCACCTGTGAAGCCATCTGGACCTGGGCTTTTGTTTGTTGGAAGACTTTAAATCACAGTTTCAATTTCAGTGCTTGTGATTGGTCTGTTCATATTTTCTGTTTCTTCCTGGTTCATTCTCAGAAGGTCATGCATTTCTAAGAATTCTTCCATTTCTTCCAGGTTGTCCATTTTATTGGCATAAAGTTGTGTGTAGTAATCTCTTATGATCCTTTGTATTTCTGCAGTGTCAGTTGTTACTTCACTGTTTTTCACTTCTATTGATTTGAGTCTTCTCCCTGTTTTTCTTGATGAGTCTGGCTAATGGTTTATCAATTTTGTTTATCTTCTCAAATAACCAGGTTTTAGTTTTGTTGATGTTTGCTGTCATTTCCTTCATTTCTTTTTCCTTTATTTCTAATCTGATCTTTATGATTTCTTTCTTTCTGGTAACTTCGGGGTTTTTTTGTTCTTCTTTCTCTAATTGCTTTAGGTGTAAGGTTAGGTTTTTTATTTGAGATGTTTCTTGTTTCTTAAGGTAGGATTGTATTGCTATAAACTTCCCTCGTAGAATTGCTTTTGCTGCATCCCTTAGGTTTTGGGTTGTCGTGTTTTCGTTGTCATTTTTTTCTAGATATATTTTGATTTCATCTCTGATTTCTTCAGTGATCTCTTGGATACTAATTAGTGTGTTGTTTAGCCTCCATGTGTTTGTATTTTTACATATTTTTTCCTGTCATTGATATCTAGTCTCATAGCGTTGTAGTCGGAAAAGGTACTTCATACGATTTCAGTTTTCTTAAATTTACTAAGGCTTGATTTGTGACCCAAGATATGATCTATCCTGGAGAATGTTCCATGAGCACTTGAGAAGAATGTGTATTCTGTTGTTTTTGGATGCAGTGTCCTATAAATATCAATTAAGTCCATCATGATTAATGTATCATTTAAAGCTTGTGTTTCCTTATTTATTTTCATTTTGGATGATCTGTCCATTGGTGAAAGTGGGGTGTTAAAGTCCCCTAGTATGAATGTGTTACTGTCGATTTCCCCTTTTATGGGTGTTACTATTTGCTTTATGTATTGAGGTGCTCCTATGTTGGGTGCGTAAATATTTACAATTGTTATATCTTCTTCTTGGATCGATACCTTGATCATTATGTAGTGTCCTTCTTTGTCTCTTCTAATAGTTTTTATTTTAAAGTCTATTTTGTCTGATATGATAATTGCTACTCCAGCTTTCTTTTGATTTCCATTTGCATGGAATAGGTTTTTCCATCCCCTCCCTTTCAGTCTGTATGTGTCCCTAGGTCTGAAGTGGGTCTCCTGTAGACAATATATATATATATATATATATATATATATATATATATATATATATATATATATATGGGTCTTGTTTTTGTATCCATTCAGCCAGTCTATGTCTTTTGGTTGGAGCATTTTATCCATTTACATTTAAGGTAATTATCGATATGTACATTCCTATTACTATTTTTTTTTTTTTGCGGTACGTGGGCCTCTCACTGTTGTGGCCTCTCCTGTTGCGGAGCACAGGCTACGGACATGCAGGCTCAGCGGCCATGGCTCATGGGCCTAGCCGCTGTGCGGCATGTGGGGTCTTCCCTGACTGGGGCTCGAAGCTGTATCCCCTGCATCGGCAGGCGGACTCTCAACTACTGTGCCACCAGGGAAGCCCCCATTACCATTTTTAAAATTGTTTTGTGTTTGTTATTGTAGGTCTTTTCCGTCTCTTGTGTTTCCTGCCTAGAGAAGTTCCTTTAGCATTTGTTGGAAAGCTCTTTTGGTTGTGCTGAATTCTCTTAGCTTTTGCTTGTCTGTAAAGGTTTTAGTTTCTCCTTCAAATCTGAATGAGATCCTTGCTGAGTAGTGTAATCTTGGTTATAGGATTTTCTCCTTCATCACTTTAAATATGTGCTGCCACTCCCTTCTGGTTTGCAGTTTCTGCTGAAAGATCAGCTGTTAACTGTATGGGGATTCCCTTGTGTGTTATTTATTGTTTTTTCCTTTCTGCTTTTAATATTTTTTCTTGTATTTAATTTTTGATAGTTTGATTAATATGTGTCTTGGTGTGTTTTTCCTTGGATTTATCCAGTATGGGACTCTCTGAGCTTCCTGGACTTGATTATTTCCTTTCCCATATTAGGGAAGTTTTCAACTATAATCTCAACAAATATTTTCTCAGTCCCTTTCTTTTTCTCTTCTTCTTCTGGGACCCCTATAATTCGAATGTTGGTGTGTTTAATGTTGTCCCAGAGGTCTCTGAGACTGCCCTCAATTCTTTTCATTCTTTTATCTTTATTCTGCTCTGCAGTAGTTATTTCTACTGTCTTATGTTCCAGGTCACGTATCCGTTCTTCCCCCTCAGTTATTCTGCTATTGATCCCATCTAGAGTATTTTTAATTTCATTTATTGTGTTCTTCATCACTGTTTGTTTGCTCTTTAGTTCTTCTACGTCCTTGTTTAACTTTTCTTGTATTTTCTCCATTCTATTTCCAGGATTTTGGATCATCTTTACTATCATTTTTCTGAATTCTTTTTCAGGTAGACTGCCTATTTCCTATTCATTTTTTAGGTCTGGTGGGTTTTTGCCTTGGTCGTTCATCTGCTTTGTGTTTCTCTGTCTTCTCATTTTGCTTAAATTACTGAGTTTGGTGTCTCCTTTTTGCAGGCTGCAGGTTCATAGTTCCTGTTGTTTTTGGTGTCTGTTCCCAGTGGCTACGGTTGGTTCAGTGGGCTGTGTAGGCTTCCTGGTGGAGGGGACTAGTGCCTGTGTTGTGGTGGATGAGGCTGGATCTTGTCTCTCTAGTGGGCAGGTTCACGTCTGGTGGTGTGTTTTGGGGTGTCTGTGGCCTTATTATGATTTTAGGCAGCCTCTCTGCTAATGGATGGGTTTGTGTTTCTGTCTTGCTAGTTGTTTGGCATAGCGTGTCCAGCACTGTATCTTCCTGGTCATTGAGTGGAGCTGGGTGTTCGTGTGGAGATGGAGATCTCTGGGAGATTTTCACCGTTTGACATTACATGGATCTGGGAGGTCTCTTGTGGACCCGTGTCCTGAAGTTGGCTCTCCCACCTCAGAGGCACAGCCCTGACACCTTGTTGGAGCACCAAGAGCCTGTCTTCCACACGGCTCAGAATAAAAGGGAGAAGAAAAAGAAAGAAAGAAAGAAGAAGATAAAATAAAATAAAATAAAGTACTATGTAATAAAGTAAACGTACTAAAATAAAAAATAATTATTAAAAAAATTTTTTAAGTAATAAAAAAAGAAAGAAAGAAGAGAGCAACCAAACCAATAAACAAATCTACCAATTATAACAAGTGCTAAAAACTATACTAAAAAAAATTGGACAGACAGAACTGTAGGACAAATGGTAAAAGCAAAGATATACAGACAACATCACACACAGAAGCATACACATACACACTCACAAAACAAGAAAAAGAGAAAAAAATATATGTATTGTTGCTCCCAAAATCCACCTCCTTACTTTGGGATGATATGTTGTGTATTCAGGTATTCCTCAGATGCAGGGTACGTACATCACGTTGATTATGGAGGTTTAATCCGCTGCTCCTGAGGCTGCTGGGAGTGATTTCCCTTTCTCTTCTTTGTTCGCACAGCTCCTGGGGTTCACCTTTGGATTTGACCCCGCCTCTGCGTGAAGGTCGCCTGAGGGGGTCTGTTCTTTGCTCAGACAGGACGGGGTTAAAGGAGCCGCTGATTCGGGGGCTCTGGCTCACTCAGACCGGGAGGAGGGAGGGGCACGGAGTGCAGGGTGCGCCTGCGGCGGCAGAGGTCGGCGTGACGTTGCACCAGCCTGAGGCGCGCCGTGCCTTCTCCCAGGGAAGTTGTCCCTGGATCCCGGGACCCTGGCAGTGGCGGGCTGCACAGGCTCCCGGGAGGGGAGGTGTGGAGAGTGACCTGTGCTCGCACACAGGCTTCTTGTTGACGACAGCAGCAGCCTTAGCGTCTCATGCCTGTCTCTGGGGTCCACGCTGTTAGCCGCGGCTCGCCCCCGTTTCTGGAGCTCCTTTAAGCAGCACTCTTAATCCCCTCTCCTCGCGCACCAGGAAATAAAGAGGTAAGAAAAAGTCTCTTGTCCCTTTGGCAGGTCCAGACTTTTCCCGGACTCCCTCCTGGCTAGCCGGGGGCAGGTGAGCAGAGAAGCCTCTCGGGCTGGTGAGTGCCGGTCGGCCCCGATCCTCTGTGCGGGAATCTCTCCGCTTTGCCCCCCGCACCCCTGTTGCTGTGCTCTCCTCTGCAGCTCCGAAGCTTCTCCCCTCCGCCACCCGCAGTCTCCGCCCGCGAAGGGGCTTCTAGTGTGTGGAAACCTTTCCTCCTTCACAGCTCCCTCCCACTGGTGCAGGCCCCGCCCCTATTATTTTTTCTCTCTTTTTTTTTTTTTTTCCTTTGCCCTACCTACCCAGTTACGTGGGGAGTGTATTGCCTTTTGGGAGGTCTGAGGTCTTCTGCCAGTGTTCAGTAGGTGTTCTGTAGGAGTTTTTCCACATGTAGATGTATTTCTGATGTATTTGTTGGGAGGAAGGTGATCTCCACGTCTTACTCTTCCACCATCTTGAAGCTCCTCCCCTTTTTTCCCTTTTTGTGTGTACTTTTTTGTAATTTCTGTTGACCTGTCTTCAAGTTCACCAAGTCTTTAATTGGCTGCATTAAGTCTCCTGATGAGACTGACAAAGGAGTTTTTCATCTACCTTTTTGTGTTTTTTATTCTCCATTTCCACTTGATCATTTATTATAGTTTCCATATTCCTATTGAAATTTTCCATATGATCATGCATATAGTTTACCTTTTCAGTTAGGGACTTGCTAATCAAAGTTTTTTTTTGTTTTAATTTCCTAGTTTGGTAGACCGAACAACTGAATCATATCTGGTTCTGGTTCTGTTGATTGCTTAGTTGATAATGTTTTCACTAGCTGCTTTGTTTCATAATTTTTTGTTAAATGCTGTGCATTTTATTTAGGACAGTTGGAAATAACATTTATATTATGTATGCCCAGAAATGAGCATGTCTCTCTTTTGCTTGCTCTTCAGTGTGGAAGACTATCTGTATACTAAGTCATTGACCTGAGTAGGGGTTTATTGTTGCTATGATGACCTTCAGTGCACCATAGTCTTCAAATTCTTCCAGTGTTACTTCATATTTAAAGTACAAGCTGGGTTTCCAGAGGATTTCCTTAATGTCTGCTCCTCCTTCTGCTGAAGGTCTTTCATGTATGCCTCAAAGAAAGTCCCTTTTAACACTCTCTCAGCAGAAGATTGTTGTTGCTCAAAGCTCGCTAACCTGATGATAGAGGGTGGAGGATGTTCTCTGATATTCTGGCTCAATCTCAGTTGCCAGCAGGTTATCTGTCTCCTTTAGTCTCATTGTGAGACCTTCTCATTGATCCTATTCCTTCCTCTGCAGTAGGGTGTCTCTATTGTTCTGAGACAAGGGTGTGTTCCTGTCCTTCCTCTAGGTATAGAGAGATTTTTCTGTTTCTTTCTCCCAGATAAAATTGGTCTTCACGTATACCTGAGAGTGACAGGGCTTATTGTCATTTCCCCAGTGAATTAAGACTTGTATTCCATACGGGCAATAGAGGAGGATGATTCCTACGGAGCTCCATAACTATTATCTCCTTTTTCTTGGTCTGATGACAAAGGAGGATTTCTCATCCTGTGCCCTGCCTCCAGTCTTTCTCATGAGAAATCTGAGACAAGAATCTGCAAATGTCTTTTCTTTGACTTACTTATGAAGGATATATTTGCTGAAGACAGCCTAGGTTAAGTTTATTTCTGCCTGTACTTTAAACATATTTACCCATTGTCCTCTGTCGTCCGTTATTTATGTTGAAAAGTCAACTGTCATTTGTATCCCTGTTCCCATGTCTGTAATCTCTGGCCACTCTTAAGAGTTGTAGTTTGCAACTCATTTTCAGTAGTTTCTCCTTTGTGGAAAATCTTGCCAATGTCAGTAAGGTAGGAAAGAAAAGATACAATTGCAGCAATAAATTGTCATTCCCAAAATCTCTGCGATGATAGCAGGGACCTTTCACCTATGTGATGGTAGGGTTTCCTGAGGATGATTCATCTTTCTCCTCACACAACGTCCCCTTTCTCTGAGAGAATGATTCATTTGCTGAGAGCAGTATGCCTTGTCCCACCCTTCCTAGTATATTTCTCTACCCCTAACCCTTACACATTGCCCTCACTCTGGCCACAGAAGAGGCCCCTTCTTGACCTTTTTAATCATGGTCCTAGATTGAAAATGCGAAAAGCTCAAACATAAGTCTGCAACATATACCATCATAGTGTTACTTCTATCAGAAAACTGGCCACATATCACACTTAGAAACCAGGACAGGAATACGTTTATGCAGTACATTTTTTTTTCACCTCATATGATAATTTCTCTTTTAACGTACAGGATTACTTGCAACTCATAAGGTCTGGTGGTTCCTTAGTCACAATTTAACATGAAACAACTGGGCAGATTTTCCTTAATAGTCCAGGGCAAGAGCAGTAGTGAGTGATTGTATGCTTTCCTTAGGTTGACGTTGATGTGAAATGAATTGCTGTCTCCAGAGAATACGTATATGCCGGTTGAATGGGGCCCAGGTCCTCAACTCTTACAAATACCAGACTGTATTGAAGGGAAGAAGGCCCCAGTAGTTTATTCTCACCCAACCCGTTTGGATCCCAGTCCTCTGTCTATCTCAGGGTTCAGGGAGTTCCTCGAGTTTCCTTGCTCCCGCCCAGGCAGGGTGGGGCTTGTGTCCAGTTGAGGGTTCTCCCTCCACTGGGCGGGGGTCTGCGCTTGTATGGCCAGGGCATGGTATGAAGTGCATTTTTTTAAATGATTTTTGGAAATAACAATTTTGGTGTGCCTACTCTTTCCAACCTAACATTTATTTTGGAACAACCTATTCAATGACTTCACTTCCACAGTAAATTCACGCTTACCTGAGTAGCATTAACTCCATGACCTGGCACACCTCTGGAAAGGCTCCAACTAGCATCAAGCCCACAGCTGCATTTCAGCACGGCTGCCTGCTGGTCTGAGGGGGAGCAGCCCACTCCACGATGCCTGGGGCCCCATGCTTGAGGCTACAGAACTAAACTCTCATTTTGCCTTTCATGTTCCTCTATGAAAGTTGCAGAGCACAACTTGTTGACCCCCTGATATTAGGGAAGTGAAAAATAGTGAAAAATTTTCTAAGTGAAAGGCATCTGAGGATAAAAAAAAAAGCCCTGTTACAACAGTAGACTAGGATTTTGATTGCAAAGGCCAGAGGCCCTGCCACATTCTAATTGACACACTCTCAAATTAGACGTCTTTGCTGGATTATATAACTGCATTAATTCACCACTTCATCTTAAAATGAGTTCATTTTTGGTGAAAGATTCATGAAGGGATTAAATAGAAGTGACAACACAAAACTAAGCAAACCTTACAGTCCCAATTGCAATGCTCAAAACTAGGCCAAAGGGGAGAATACCATGTGTTTAATACCATCAAAAGACTCCCTTAATTGACCAGAGGTTTTGTTTATTTTGTTTCATTTTGGTTTCTTTGGTAAAAGTAACTTTCTGAGTTTGTCTAGATGCTCACCTTTTCTTCTGCTCTCCTAGGAGATTTAGGAGGAAGTAAACAAGGATTAGGGGCCTTAGTACATTTTAAATATCTCAGGAGACATCTTCTACCTATAGTTCAGTCTGGAAAAGTTAGAAACCAGGAAATTAAAAGGGGTTTTTGAGAAATCCTTTTATTGTCCCTCTTAAACATTATCTCCAAATGCATCTTCCTTAAGTCCCTGATAAGGCAAGGTGGTTTTTCTGCACTTACTGGACAAAGTGGGTATGGCTGAAATTAAGAGCAGGGGAAATACATCAAGCTTAAAACGTACAGGAAGGAAACAGGGCAAGGCTTTTGGTAAATACTTGAAAAGATTGTCCCTCAGTTTGAGCTTTAATTTAAGCAGAAGTTCAAATTCAGTGAGGGTTCCTTGACCCATATTTGTGAAGGAACTGGTAGAGACTCATACAGACCTACAAGAAGAAAAATTCTCATGAAATGTTGGCAACAGTATCCTCTGCTGCCATCAACTTCTGTGTGCACTGCTGGGTTGACAGCAAAAAGGCAGTGAAAAGATAATTTGCTTTTTGCCACTCTTATTTGAGGTACATATGACTTAAGGTACCTGTATTTTTCATCAATATTTGTGGTCCTCATATCTTTTACTGCTATCTGAAACCAATTACAGAGCTGAGAATGGTTTTGTGTTTAGTTGCAGCATTCTGAAAGAGGTAACGCCACTCATACTGTTTTACCATCTCAATTTAAAATACTCTAGTGATAGTGTCAGTAGTAAATATTTCTCCTTGGAAAAATGGCTTGAAAATGAATTTTCAGTAAAACTTTCAGCGTTAGGAGAAAAGCTTAATGTAAATGTGTAAATTTAAAATGGTCAAGCAGTTGGTGATGATCAACCAATTATTCTTTAGATATGCAATTACTAGTCCTTCCACTTAGAGTTAAGCATTAAAAGATTATAGTCCCTGGGCTTCCCTGGTGGTGCAGTGGTTGAGAGTCCGCCTGCCGATGCAGGGGACACGGGTTCGTACACCGGTCTGGGAAGATCCCACGTGCCGCGGAGCGGCTGGGCCCGTGAGCCATGGCCGCTGAGCCTGCGCGTCCAGAGCCTGTGCTCCGCAGCGGGAGAGGCCACAACAATGAGAGGCCCGCATACCGCAAAAAAAAAAAAAAAAAAAGATTATAGTTCCACCTTCTACTTAGAAGAGATGGTTTTATGATCCTATGAAAATGGAAAATCCTTAGTAGAGCAAAACTAAATAAAACAAAATTAAAATGGGCTTGGAAAAAATGGAGTTTAGAATTTCGAATATATATATAAGGGACTTCAAAAGTTGAAGAAAAGTGGTCTCAAATGAAATTTGTCTCAAATATTTTGGCTTTCAGAAAAATAAAACTTTTGAATTGGTCTTTATCTTAATTAAATATCAGTTACTATAAATAGCTAGTTGAACTTTAAAAAATTTCCTTCAAACAAATTTATAAATTAATATTTCATAAGGTTATCTAAAAATTTTAAACATTCAGGTCTGTATTAATCTTCCATGTACATTTGCAAATGTATATAAATTCTCTTAAAGGGTTTATCCCTGAATGCGGAAAAATAGCTTAACTCCAATTTAAATGTTACAGCAGGTTAAAAAAAATCAATATCTCATAGGAACATTTTCTAAATTAAAAACTGTAAGTCTCTTTGAAAGTATAAAATCTTATATTCTAAATATTACTTGGTCTGATTCTTATTCTGTGCCCTGAATCAAGGCTTTATCCAGGGAACACAATGCAAATAGGAATGAGTTTGCAATTTTGATATGCTTTAAAAATGAATGAAATCCGGATAAGGTTAAAAAAATGAGTGTATTTTAGGTTCTAAAATGTTGAGGTCAAATAGCAGTTTTCTGAATTAAATTCAAATTGCATTCAGTGGCCCTTCTGAGCTGCAGCCCTTCCACCTGCTTCCCACATTCCAGTTACAATCAATTCATTTCTTTCTGTTCTGTGAAGCAGTTCCTCCTAGTGTCTTCCTAGGACAGAACATCCTTTCAGTGTAGGAAGCCCTTGTCAAGAAGCATTCCCAAATTAACGCCATTTCTCCCATTTAGATCCTTCTCCGTTGACTCAATTTGCTTCAAAATGGCTTCCTGTAACAACAATTTACTTGGTGCCAATTATGTGCAATATTTTTATAACTAGACTATGAGATCACAAGAAATAATCCTATCTTTCCACTATATCCAAGTGCCACATCCTCCATAAAGCTTTCTCTGTTCATCTATTTAGAATTACATCCTGCATTTTTTTTTCATTCTCATGGTTACTTTGCACCTCTTGTTAATGTATATTTAATTCTGCTGTGTGTTATGGTTGTTTGCATGTGTGACCCAAGTGTTTTGGGGGTTATATTTATGAAGTCAAAGTAACAAGAGTAAGCTATATTTTGCTGGTTTGTCCTTTTTTTAACCTACTGATTTCAATTCCAGACCTCTACAAATATCCTTCCCTCGATTATATCTGAAAGGATCGATGAAGTAGTTTATGGGTGCTTATAAACGAGACCTCTGTTTCTATATGATAGCTACCATATGACTTCCTCTTCCTCTCTGGCTTTTCTGCCGTCAATCACCACTGCTGCTGACATGTTACAGGCTGCTCCATGTTTTCCAGAGTCCTCATTATTCTTGCGTTTTCGTGTTCATAGCTTCTTCAGTTTCTTCTTGTAGCCTCCTCTAACCCAGAGCTCAGAAATGAATTTACTGAAATGGGCTAGAGAGTCAGCATGGAGACAAGCACTCTGCTATCATTGTGTATGTAGAGTTCTGGAATTCTGTTCCAACTAGACTGAAATTCAAGCCCAGCCATGTCTAAATTCAGGAAATAGTATGGCTTATACAGAAACTGGGACTGCTAATACACAACCTTATCCCCCATAGCCTTTGAACTTTATGAGAGAGAGGACACTGTCTTCTGCATCTCCACATTCACCAGCAACCAGCACAGTATTTGGCATACTGTGCATGTTCAATAAATCTAGGTTGAATAAATGCATTCTCTCTGATAATACCTAGTGTAAAATTATACATACAATAGATTCCTATTACATATCTTTAATTAACACATAGATATAATAGTCACACCATACAATATGATGCCTTTTAGTTAGGAAATTAATATTTTAAGACAGAAAATTATAGTTTTGTTATAAATGCTGGAGATATTGTCTCCATACTGCAATTTTGAAACCTACATCATTCTTAAGTTATTATATTTTTTCTTCACTTTCCAAGAGTTTTGACTAGAAAGCAAAGTGATCTACATTTTCTTTCTCTGTCCTCACATCTTATCCACTCTAAAGCCCACTGTAATTTGACTTGTGCCTTAACTATAACATGAAAATTGTGCTTGCCAAGGCCACCAAAATTATTCTAGTTGCTAATCCTAACAAGGCTTCATCCCTTGCCTTATTTGAACCCTTAACGGGAGTTGGCTAAGTTAACAACAATCTGTTCTTAAAAATTTGTTTCTTGGCATGAAGGATTCTACATTCTCCTATTGTTTGTTTCCTATTCTTCTAGTCTCTTTCTATCTCCTTCTTTGCCCATCTTTAAATATTAACACTTTTGTCTCAGGTCCTTTTCATCTTTCCAAATATTCTTCTGGTTTCTATTACCATGCATATACTGAAAAATACAAAATTTCCCACTCAGTTCTCTCTTCTGTATTTCAGACGTGATGGTCCAAATGCTACTGGCACTTCAGGCATACCACATTTCTTTAAGCTGCTCAAATATGCCATACTCTCTCTCCTACTAATTTTGCACATGATGTTTCTTAAGCCTGAGATGTGCTTACCCAGATAACTTTCCACCTCCTTTCTGTCTTAGTTTGCTACCAAATAATCTGTCAGCTTTTAGCTTAGATGACACTATCCCTATAAGATTGTGAATTACTTTCAGTTCACAATATATGCCATGTTCTCCCTTGCTTTGGGGTCTTGTAATATATATGAGGTATGAAATGAATTGTACCAACTTTTTGGAGCAAAAATGCGTTTTTTAATTTTTCTAATTCAAATTAAGTCTGATTTCAAAACCTGTCCTGGCTACTAGGAAATTCATTGTCAGTCATTACTTGAGCCCCTTTCCGTGGGGTTTAAAATAATGCCAGGTTTACTTTGTGCTGAAAAACCATGAGAGGGACCCTGTTTTTAGCTACTGTGGTCATCCTACAAATGCTCATTATCTAAATTCATATGGCCCATTTCATATGGAAAGCACCAATATTTCTATGACAAGAACAGGTAAAGGGATCTTCACCTTAGCTGTCAAGGCCAAGGGGCTAGTGATCATTCCTGACTACATGCTATGCCACCCGAACTCCATCCATGTATGCGTATACCACTTAATCAGAGGTTCCATCTCCTCTCAGGGGTGCTGTATTGGGGAGAGATATCAGTCCCCTAGCATTTATACAAACCCTAATCTCTGGTTCTATCCAATGTTTCTAAGAAAAGTAACCATCTCCCTGGATTAAGGCTGTTTACTATTCCTTCACTCAAAGAACTAGCCTCCATCCTCTCCTGCTCTGAAAACATTCATCATAATCCCTGTTGAAAGGCTTGACTGGAGAAATGTATAGAGATGCAGTGAGCTCACTTGTGTATAAACAGATATGGGCCCTGTTCTTCCAGAGCTGGGGGAAGGAGGAGTTTTATTTTTCACTTGTCCTGATATGTCCACAGGAGCCAAGAAATCAGGATGCCAATCAGTCCCTACCCCCGTGTACACACCTAATTATTCACACTGCTAGACCGACTGACTTCTACTGATCCTTCAGGCCCCAGTTTAAATGTCTCTTTTTTCCAATAATCCTTCCAGGATCTACAAAAAAGTTTGGTTTCCTTCCTATGAGCTTCCATAATCCCCTGTACATCCTACATTATATACTGTATATACCCCTCTGTATTGGAACTGCCTTTTTGGTTGTCTGTCTGTCCCGTTAGAGTGTGAGTTCCATGAGGGCAGGAGGTATTTTTGGTTCCCTAATTATCCTCCATGCTACCAAAACATATAGCATATTAATCAAATATTTGACAAATTTCTCAGATGATATGTTACTGAATCACCTTCATGTGGAGTCCATAATGAAGCCCTTATCAGTAACTTTTGACCAAGTGCAATTTTAGATTTATATAAATAGGGGAGATCCACTTTTCATTCACCTACTTTCTCAGTGTATCTATTAATATCTACTTTTCTCTCTGTTGTGGTTTCTCTGGCTTTGATTATCCTCATTCTATCTTTTTTTCTTTAGACAGAGCCCTAGATTTTATACAAGGTCTCCAGAGGAATTGGGAGAAGTTTTAGGGTTCACAACTCAACTTGACCCCTTTTCAACCAGGGTGCAGTTGAGGAAACGCATTTTTCTTCACCAGGTACTTTTAACAGGTCCCAGACCCCATTATCCACCAATGACATGTCCTCACTCCACTTACTTCCTAGAGAAATGCCACTTTCAAAATGCATTCCACAGTCCTTTCAAGAATCTGCAGAATTGATACAAATAAAATCAAGCCACTAAATATCTTGTGCTTAACCATTTTCCTGAGCTCTAAACTTAGAGTGGACAAGTAGTTGGTTCTCCCCTGATAAGCTATTAACCAGCTGTGACCTTTAGCAAAGTCATCTCAAATCCTTGATGCTCAGTTTTCTCCTCTACGAAATGGGATAATAATGGTCCATACCCCATAGGGTTGCTATGAGGACTTAATGAGATTACAACTAAAATCGAGCACTTAGCGTAGACCTGGTACACAGTAAAAGGCCAGTGCGTTGTAATTATGTAGTAATGATTTGCTCCAACTTTTCATTTCAGAGATAAAGCCTGTAAGTTCCTTTTGAAGATGCCCATGGTGAGAACTCAGTGACTGAGGCATTTAAAAAGTACCATAATTTACCCTTAGAGGAGTGACAGCAAATTCTCCAAAACATTTTCCCAGGAACTGGGATCTGAGAAGGGGAGGCCCATGTCATTCTTTCTGGCCCAATAATAGCTTGAATCAATTATCTGCAATGCTAAGAATGTATTTTTACTCTAAGTGTTTTTACCTTAAATTCATGTCAATGCACAATAACTTGAATATATAATTCAGCACAGTATCCAAGAAATAAGGAAATGTATCCAGTGAGTGATTCCAACTGGACTGGTCTTACAGTGAGACATGGGGGCAGGGGGACAGGAATCATAAGTATCTTTAAGAAGAATCAATATACAGGGCTCTACAGTCAATCATCTCAATTACATGATTCCAGTGTTTGCAAATACATCTTTACTGTAGTTTATCGGCCTTTGATCTTATGTGATATTCTTACAGATTCTCAAACAATTGCCAAATATCAAGGGCCATCCATGGAAGGTGATCAAGAGGCTTAGTCAATAACCAGTATTGATTTTAATAATGTTATTTACAATGACTATCTTTTATGGAGTGACTTTTATGAGCCAAGTTTGGTAATCAGTTTTGTATGGCCATTACATCTAATCTTTATAATAATTTCATGATGTAGATATAATCATCACCATTTTACAGATGAGGAAAGAGAGGTTCAAAGAGGTTCATAAGTTTCCCACAGTCATATAGCATGTAAGGGTCTAAGCCTTAACTCAAGTCTGTCACTGTAGCCATGCTCTTTCTAGCAGTACACATTGTTTCTTGTTTTGGGACCGAGCAGGCCTTAGTTGATGGTCGCTGAAACTGCTGTGCCCAATGCAATCAAACCCTGATGTAAAAACAAAACAAAAAACCAACAAGAAAAGTACAAATGAGAATATTCAGAATATCCCAAAATTATATGTTTATGCCAGAATTTTCTTTTGCCTTTTTTTTGCTTTGCAAATACATTATTCAACAGTGCTACCTTTTAAGATTTGTTATGCAGTCTCCTCAGGAGTATTTAAGGATTTTTTGAACAGGAGCTTTATCCAGGTTGTCATCATTGTATCTCAGTCCCCTCAAGCAAATGGTCACATTGAAAGGATGGTACAGATGACTAAAGATGCCCTGCAGCAAATTGCTGGAGGAGCCTGACCAAGGGGACTCTGCCAGGCTTCTGATCTCTGCACATCAATGGTAGAAACAGTCTGAAAATCTTGTTAATCAAGAGGCATCCCAATACTTGTTTCATACATTATGAAGGAGACTTAGATGAGAACTTAAAACACAAACATGAATGTTCCCTGGCTTGTGCTCTGATTGCACTTATTCCTTCATTTCAACCAGAACAGCTGATTTTGGGGTTGGGGGAGGGACTAAATACCTTATCTCAGGTATTCCCAGCTTCAGTCCCTCAGAGAGGCTATACATGAAGTGCACAGCCCCCTCATTTAAAATAGTCCTCTCCTCCTCTAGTAGCCATCACATCAACTGGGTTCATTTTCATGAAAGAATAATTGCTAGCAGAAAATTGGGGGGGGCGTGTTTCTGTTCATTTTAATTTTACTTTATATTGCTTGGCTCTCCCTAATCAAACGCTAGCTGCATCAGAACGATACCTTATTTGTATGTCTCTTCACTGTCTCCCTAGTTCCTAAGGAGTTGCCTGGAACACAGTGGGAGTGTAATAAGGAAGTACTGATGAAAGGGAAGCCTACAGAAGTTCAAGCGTGTGCTGTAAGGTACAGAGTAGAGGAGCTGGGTGTGGGTGGCATTCCCAGGTTGGATAGTTATCAAGGTCTTCATTCCAGAAAGGACTTGATCTAAGCAAAACCATCAGAAGTGTATCCTCTACAGCCACCTGGATTTAATTTTTCAGACACATCTAAAGTCTACCCATGGCCACTAAGTGAAGAAAGTTCTCTGTGGCCGCCACAGCTGTTCGAAGAAGCCCTAGAACTTGCACTCTCACTTTTAGAACACAAAGGAAGGCTTCCAGAAGGTTTATGAGATGGTTAGCCAAAGGGGAGAAGATTCTACATTTCTAAAGAGGCACAGTCCATAATTAATTTAATATTTCATCAAAAACAGTGTTTACCATAACTCAGACAATATTTTATGTGCCAAAGTGTCTAGGTTTGCATCAGTGATGACTAAAAACTGACAAAACTGAAAGCTCAGAGCTCTCCAATGGATCTCCAGTACACCTCTTACCCTGGCATTTAAAGCCCTAGATGATCTGGCTCCTTCATGCCTCTCTGACCTGATCTCCTATGATCCCTTCTCACTCACCCCACTCCATATACACTGGCTTCCTTCTTACCACTGAAAACACCAAGGTCTTTCCCAATCTAAGGAAGTTGTGCTTTCTTTTTTCTCTGCCTGGGAAGTACTCCCTTTGTCTCTACCCCACACCACTCATATTTTTGCATGGCCGATTCCTTCTCCATAATTAAGGCCTCCATTCAAACATTACATCACTGTACCCAACTGGCACAGTTTAATAACTCAATGTTAAGTAGCCATCCAATAATTCTCTATTATATTTCCATCCTCTATTTCTCTGCAAAATGTGTTGCTATTTGATATTTTTCTTAGTTATTTATGTATTTACTTGTTTATTGTTATCCTTACCTACTAGAATGTGAGCTCTGTGAGGGAAGGGCCCTTATTGGTCTGCCAGGGATCATTTCTGACTTTTCTGCTGTATCCTCAATATCTAAAATAGGGCTTGGTACATAATAGGTTCTCAACATATATTTGTTAAGTGCTGAATGAATAGACATTTATCAAATTATGAAACCAGTGAGTATATAATTACATATGTGCTGAGAAGTGCTATGAAGGAGAAACTTAGGGAGATAAAGAAAAATGCTGGTAATGCAAGATAGAAGGAGGTGACTTTAGGTAGAGGAGTTACTCAAGTGCTCTCTATGGAAGTGACGTAATAAGTTCAAATCTAGCAAATGAGAAGGATGAGACATAAGGCATGTGGTGGGAAGAGTTTTTGATATTTTTCTATTTCTTTTGTTGTATAATTATTTTTTGCTTTTTGGTTTTAAATAATTATAGCTTTGCAGGAAGTTGCCAAGATTCTAAAGAGATTTCCTGTGTATCCTTCATTCAGTTTTCCCCAATGATTGCATGGGGAAACTGGACCTAACTAGGAAAATAACAATGGTACAATGTTGACGTATAGTCCTACACAATTTCATCACATGTATAGATTTGTGTAACCACTACCACAATCAAAATACAGAACGATTTCATCATCACAAATATCTCCCTTTAGTTTTGCTTGTCACTTTGATTTCTTACAGTCGTGTGCTTTGGTGATTTAGGGTAAGGTCACTACAAAATTGTTTCTGTCCCATAAAGGACTGTGAAGAAAATGTATCCATTCATCCCTTGTTCAACTACTTCCAATAAGGTAGGATTTGCCAGGGGATTTTGAAAGCAAGTTATTCCCTTGGGTCAGACAAACTGTGGCTTGAATCATTTAGAAGATGTTCAAAATAGCATGGGTTAGAGTAATAATTCTATGGTTCACCTTCAATTCTTGCTGCCCTAAAATCAGCGGAGTCTTTCTTTACTACAAGGTCAGATGCAAATTGTTTCTCTTTTGTGTGAAACAAATAGATTTCATAAAACCTAACCTGAAAGTGTGCTAAGAGAATTAATTCCATTTAGAATAGCTTCTGCCTTCAGATCACCTGGATTTTTCCATTTGTTTTATTATTTTTTTCTTTTTCTATCATAGTCTCATTTGGGGACTGAATTTTAAAAAGACTTTAGAAAAACCTGACTTTTCTTTCTTGATCTACACTGACCACCTCATTACCATTATTTTTTTTTCCTCAATAACAAGGCTTGTAATTCTACTAAGCATGGGAACTAAAACCAGCAAAGGAACATTTTCCATGAGACAGTTATTTACCTGACAATTCTGACCAACTGTCAGCCCACACTGCCTCCTTGTCCCTAGAGAAAATGTAAGCAAAGTGCCCCATGCACAATGCTTCCCAAGCTATGGGCAGATGCTCTCTTTCAGAGACTCTAAAAAACATCTTGAAATTATGTCACCAAAAGCAGTTCAATTGCCAGTGGACCAGCTGCCGTTTTGTGTAGACAAATTTATCAGAGGGTTGAATGCTGAGAATAACCTCAAGGATGGGGACATTGTAATTATGAATTCGAAATGGAAGAATTCACAACTAAATATATCATCATAACAGAATGCATTTTGAATCTGTGTCCTCTGCTCCCCTAGGATTAAATACCACTATAACCCAAATAGGCAATTTATCTGCAGTGTCAGCCTCAAAAATAATTGTATTGAGTATCCTTGATTTTTCCTAAGTTAAAATTCAGGGGCACGCACATACACTTTTAGAATTTGAGGACAGATGCAAAGTGGACATAGGCAAAAATTTCTCACCCTAAAGATTCAAAAATCACTGCTCTGACCATTTTCACTTATATATTGCACATTATTAGCAAGTGTTCTAAAATTCTGTGTATTGGTGAGATTTCCAGTTGTCATTCGGAAGGCTGGATTAAATAGGGATTAGCACACAAAACATCAACAGTGATAAGTCATTGAAGTTCCAATGGAAAGATCCAATGTCCTACTGCATTTTTGGCAGAATTAGCAACCTTTACATCTGACATTAAAAATTCATCAGCTCGGGCTTCCCTGGCGGCGCAGTGGTTGAGAGTCCGCCTGCTGACGCAGGGGACACGGATTCATGCCCCGGTCCGGGAAGATCCCACATGCCGCGGAGCGGCTGGGCCCGTGAGCCATGGCCGCTGGACCTGCGCGTCCGGAGCCTGTGCTCCGCAATGGGAGAGGCCACAACAGTGAGAGGCCTGCGTACTGCAAAAAAAAAAATATATATATATATATCAGCTTTCACAGTTAAATAGGAATAATTTGATCATTTAAAGCTGTCTGCACCATATGACACTGTCTTTTATAATCATCTTTCTAAGAATAGTAAGAGACTTTCAATGAAAAACAAGTCATATGTGTCAGCTGAATTATGCTCTTTCTTTGTTGGTATATTCTCACAGTTTTATTTTCTAGTTCCTTTTTACATAAACTTCCACCAATATTCAGTTATTAGCTATATCCTTTCTTCTCTTCTCATCCCTGAGAAATTTCATCCATTGCTGTGTGTTAAGTACCATGTATGTGGTGATGATTCTGAAATATTCACTTCTAGCCCTGCTCATTTCCCTGAATCCCAGACCCAAACACTGAACTACCAGCTGCACTTTTTAATTCATATATCCAGCGATCATCAAAACTTGTCTCCAAACCTTAATTCATCCCCGAACCACCCCTTTCCCAACCACTAAGCTCCTTAGCACCATAAATGTTATTATCAAAACAGATTATAACCTTCTCATCCTTCATTCTACATATACATGCAGTTAGCAAATAAATCCTTTTGGGTTGTCTTGATCTCCACTTCTTTTTTTTTTTTTTCCCCCAAAGCCACTTCTCAAAATCAGACTCTACTCCTTTCCTGGCAGGTTGCAGTAGTCTCGTAACTTTCTAATTTTAGTCTCTAAGCTATCATTCTTTACACAGCTTTTTGATTTATCTTCTTAAAACACAGATCTCATCAGGCTGCAGTTCTGTTCTTTTATTTATGCTCCTTAGTGCACATAGTCTAATGCAAAACCTCATGTAGTCTTATCTGTCTTACAAACCACAATTCAACTGTTTTTTCCTCCATAAAGTCTTCCCATATCCCACAACAATACATAATCTCTCACTCTCTTTCATGTGATACTTTTAAACTTGGTTAAACTTTTTATTAATTCTTGTAAAACATGAAGAAGTTTCCTGACTTAGTGTTATGTGTGAGGCAAGAGGGTTGCCCTGGTGAACAATGCAGATTAGCTTCTTACTCCTTCAAAGTCTGGCATTCTACTGGTGAGATAAATAAACAAAGGAGCCCACTTTGGAAGATCCTACAATGTTGTAAAGTGCTATGACTGGGGTAAGAGCAGGGGGGCAACTTTATTTATTTATTTATTTATAATTGAAGTATAGTTGATTTACAATGTTGTGTTAGTTTCACAGCAAAGTGATTCAGTTATATACACACACACACACACACACACACACACACATTCTTTTTCATATTCTTTTCCTTTATCGTTTATCACAGGATATTGAATATAGTTCCCTGTGCTATATAGTAGGTCCTTGTTGGTTATCTATTTTATACATAGTGGTATATATCTGTTAATCCCAAACTCCTAAATTTATCCCTTCCCCACCCCCTTTCCCCTTTCATAACCATAGGTTTGTTTTCTATGTCTGAGAGTCCACTTGTTTCACAAATATGTTCATTTGTGTCATATTTTAGGTTCCACATATAAGTGATATCATGTGGCATTTGTCTTTCTGACTTACTTCATTTAGCACGATCATCTCTAGTTCCAACGTTGTTGCTGCAAATGGTATTATTTCATTCTTTTTCATGGCTAAGTAGTATTCTATTGTATATATGTACCACATCTTCTTTATCCATTCCTCTGTCAATGGACATTTAGGTTGCTTCCATGTCTTGGCTATTGTAAATAGTGCTGCTATGAACATTGTGGTGCATGTATCTTTTCAAATTAGACCTTTCTCTGGATATATGCCCAGAAGTAGGATTGCTAGATCATATGGCAACTCTATTTTTAGTATTTAAAGGAACCTCCACACTGTTCTCCATAGTGGCTGCACCGATTTACATTCCCACCAACAGTGTAGGAGGGTTCCCTTTTCTACACACTGTCTCCGGCATTTATTGTTTGTAGACTTTTTGATGATGGCCATTCTGACTGCTGAGGTGATACCTCATTGTAGTTTTGATTTACATTTCTCTAATAACTAGCGATGTTGAGCATCTTTTCATGTACCTTTTGGCCAACTTTAGATCAGATCATCAGGAAAAGCCTTTGTGAGGAAGTAACATCTGAGCTGAGACCTGAATGATAAGCAGAAGCTGGCCATGTGAAAGTAGGAATAAAAAGCATTTCAGATAGAGACAACAGCAAGTAAAACTCCCTGAAGGTGAGGAAAAATATTTGAGGGCCAGCAAAGGACTACATACCCGAAGTGCAGTGAGTTGATATTTGGATACTTACCCAACATTTACTATGTGCAAAGTGCTGAACAAAACAAATGTTTCTTGCTCTCAAGGGGGTGTCAGTGTAATGGACCAGACTTACACTGGCCCAACAATAACACAAATATATACTAACATTGTGATGACTGCTATAGAGGAGATGTAAAGGGGGGCACTCTAAGGTGCTTGTGAGGTAACAAAATGGAGATTTTTCATTAGATTATCACATCTGTGGAGGTCAGAGGAGAGGCCTGGGCTGAAGATATTAGTCGGTCCTCAACATATAGGCAAGTAATTGAAGTTTTGGTTAAAGAAAGGGCTCAAGGCTAAGGGCTGAGGAAATCCAACATTATCAGTTAGATTATAAATCTAACATTAATATTAAACATTAATAATCAGATAAAACCAACAAAGAACACCCAAAAAGGGGAAGCCAGGGGGCTTGGAGGAGAACCAGAGTAGCAGAAGCTGATAGAAATAAGAGCTCCAACAGAGGGTTAAGAACTGGCCAGTGCTCTTGAGCAGTCAACTCACAGAAGATCTGAAAAAGTAGCTACGGATTGTGCAACAAGGAAGTCATTGGTAAAGCTTCGAGAAATCAGTATTGGTGTAGTGGTGGGGACAAAAGAGAAACTAGGGTGAGTTAAGGAGTAATGGGAGGCAATGAAGGGGACACATGATTTATAGATACTTCCTCCAGTAGCTTGACTTTAAGTAGCGGTAGAGTTTGGCAATAAAAAAAGCCTTAGGGCTTCCCTGGTGGCGCAGTGGTTGAGAGTCCGCCTGCTGATGCAGGGGACACGGGTTCGTGTGCCGGTCCGGGAAGGTCCCACATGCCGCGGAGCGGCTGGGCCCGTGAGCCATGGCCGCTGAGGCTGCGCGTCCGGAGCCTGTGCTCCACGACGGGAGAGGCCACAACAGTGAGAGGCCCGCGTACCGCAAAAAAAAAAAAAAAAAAAGAAAAAAAAAGCCTTAATTAAAGTGATCCCAATATCGTTTGGGTAGTTATGGATTTAAACCTCTTTTTCCTTCTCTTAATTATGTGTTGTTAGATTGCCACCATTATTTTTATTTTCAACTACTATAAAACAGGTGGGTTAGACTCAATACATTTTTAAAGGCCTTGAGTTAACTATTCAAAGTGTGTGGGTTAGGCTTAGTGGCATGTTGAGTATACTCCGTGCTACCTCTGGTAGAAACCTGCATTCTAAATCTGTTCTGAACGTATAAAGAGGTAGGCGATCTGGAAGGGAATTGTCCACCAACCTCTCAGTGAATGTTAACTTTGGCTTTAGGAGAAATTCCTAGATTTTGCAGTGATTTCAAATGAGACCCAGCAGACTCCTGCAGGCAATCACCTGAAGACACCTGCTCTCAAGCACAGATCTTCACCAATAGCCCCGCACCCAGGGCTTTTATTATCATCAGTTACACAGATGCACATAATGTGTTGGAGATGTAAATAATTATATTTCCCTCAGGAATTTACTTTGTGATACACACATGTTCACATACAAATATACAGTTTTGAAAAATTATAACAATAAGTTATCCATAATCACATTTGTAATAGTCTCTGGTGCGCTAAGTCCACTATAGCAAAAACATCTGTGCATCCTTACCTCACAGAATGGAAGAGATGGAATAGACCACAGAGATCTCGCTGTCCTTTAAAGATGCTGAATCATTTTGCCTGGATCCATGGTAGAAGACATATTACCGTAAAATACTTAAAATTTTTCTACTTATTAGATGAGGAAACTACTGTGGATTGTTCTTTTCCATAAAGAATGTCTGGAAGTAACCCCTAAGTCTTTTTCCCAGTTCCTGGACATTATATCAGTATCATGGAATCTATATCATTGTCTGTAGCCCTACTATACACACAATTTGGATAAGTTCTCCGAAGTAATTTCATAATACTTATTTGGAAACATATTCCCATTTCTAAGTACTTTTAGGAAATTATGACGAAAAATGCTTTAATCAGAAAGTTATACAAAACCTTAAACAGAAAGCAAGACATCAATCAGGTTAAACTTTGGATAGCCTGTATATAGACACCAAGAAGTAAAATGGTGATATTTGTCTGAGAAACCCATTTAACTTACTTACCATCTTTACCATTTAATTCCTATTTGAGTGTGAGTATGCAGCCACTTCCTGAGACTTTCATATTCTACTGAAGGCCCCTTTGCTGCTGCGTTCATATTCTGAGTATTCCCTGGACTTCACTATGTGCACCAAGCCTTAGACATGGCTAGACACTTTCTCTCTCAGCTCCACTTCAGTCAGTCCATCATCTATCCTCTCTATCGCGACCAGTGTCACTAGCTCAGTCCTTATTTATGGCTAGTCAAACACAAAGGTATACATCAGCTCTCCTGAGTTCTGAAAGCGTGGCTTCTGAATACTAAAGGGAAAATCCACTGGGAAAAGATAACGTTGATTGTAATTGTGTACATTGTGCTGAATAAGTCACAAGGCAAACAGCACAGTAGCTCCTTCTCCACTGGCATTTATAGTCTAGGATACAGAGTACACATACACACACATATATACAAATATCAATGTGTATGTATATATAAATGTATAAATATAAAATCTTATATGGTAACACAAATCAGAACTGGAGAATAACACTAAAACCTGATGCATGTAAAGGCGAAGTGTAATACGATTTGAAGATCAAATGGAAAGAAACAATGAGTAGAGAATTCATTCACAAAAGAGAAGTGAGACTGCTTGAAAAATAACGGGCTTCCCTGGTGGTGCAGTGGTTAATAATCCGCCTGCCAATGCAGGGGACACGGGTTTGATCCCTGATCCGGGAAGATCCCACATGCCGCAGAGCAAGTAAGCCCGTGCACCACAACTACTGAGCCTGTGCTCTAGAGCCCACGAGCCACAACTACTGAAGCCCGCACACCTAGAGCCCGTGCTCTGCAAGAAGAGAAGCCGCTGTGATGAGAAGCCCGCACACCGCAACGAAGAGTAGCCCCTGTTCACCGCAACTAGAGAAAGCCGCGTGTAGCAACGAAGACCAAACAAAGCCAAAATAAATAAATAAAAGAAAGAAAGAAATAGAAAAAAAATTTTTTAAGTAAAAATAAGATGCACACTTTACTCCTTTTTAAAATCAATATATTATGTTTTTAGAAAAGTTTGATATTTACCCAAAAAAATTAAGCAGATAGTACAGGGATTTCCCATATATCCCCTCTTTTCCTCTATTATTAACGTGTTGCATTAGTGTGGTACATTTTGAACAATTAATGAAAACATAATACCTGATACACTTTTATTAACAAAAGTCCATGGTTTATATTGGGGTTGTCTTTTCCTGTTTTACATTCTATGTGTTTTGACAAATGCATAATGTCATGCATCCACCATTGTGGTATCAGATATAATAGTTTCACCACCCCAAAAAAATCCCTTGTGTTTCACCTATTCATCTCCATTTCACTCTTAAAACTATCACTAGTATATTAATTATTGTTTCAAGTTCAAATGAGATCAGTGTTTCAAGCCAATTGAATTTGTTGATGCAAAGCAAAATTATAACATCGATGCATTTTCTTCCATATTTTAATATATTTAAAAGGGTGTAAAATAAGTTTTAAATAAGTAATATTTTTAAGAGTATACAGAAGGCACACAAAAACGAGAGAGAATTTCAGTTAATCACTACATATATAAGACAAATTTATTTTTCTGAGTTGCTATGACTAACAACCCACAGAAACACGTTTTGCAGGTATTCTATGCAGACACCATCTAAGGTCTCCCTTTGATATTTCTGCCTTATTTTCAAAAATCATTAGCATACTAGAATTCATTAAGTTAGAAGGATTACTGAAGTAATTAATACATATCATAAATCTAAAATAAATATTAAATTATCACATTTATCATCCGTTTTTGAGAGGATGGTTTAGACTCAATTGAATTGTGAATTTCTTGAGCAGGTGATCTAGTTGTATTCTCTCTCTTTTCCAGGTTAAACATTCGTAGCAACAAGTCTAACTAGAATTTCAAGACAATTCACTTTGCTATTAAATTCATATGACCAAACTTTGTTGTATTAGGCATAACTCAATTCACAGTAGCGTATTTTGCATCTTTGATATAAGTGAGGATCTTTGATTTATATGAAACATGAAGCAGAAAGAGCAATTTATTAGCAGCTTCTGATGAAAATTTAGAAAATGTATTTCATTCTTTCCAATGGAAACATTTTTTCAGTCAATATTAGAAATCCTCCAATGGCTGAATGATTGTTAATTCAATAACTGCACTCGTACACATGCCGCACAGGACAAATTTGGAGTAAAGAAATAAAATGACCTACAGAATCATCTTTGTAACCCACCTCCAAGTTCTGCCAAATGTATTCTGACAACAGCTTGATAATGTTTTCAATTTGCCCAGATGTACAGGCAGTTCAATTTAAACTATTCAATTTTACCAATTCAACTGACTATTTTGTACTCAATACAATTTTTTTTATGCCAAGAGGGAAACCAGATGTACAATGACAATGTGCAGTTTAAGATATAGGACTTCCTTTAGGTTTTAAGTTTTTAATTTTATTATTTTTGTATCTCCTCTAGAAAAATTTATTGAAGTATAGTTGATTTACAGTGTTGTGTTAGTTTCAGGTGTACAGCAAAGTGATTCAGTTATACACATATATATCTATTCTTTTTCAGATTCTTTTCCCTTATAGGCTATTACAAGATATTGAATATGGTTCCCTGTGCTATACAGTAGGCCCTTGTTGCTTATCTATTTTATGTATAGTAGTGTGTATCTGTTAATCCCAAACTCCTAATTTATCCCTCCCCCAACTGACCCCTTTGGTAACCGTAAGTTTGTTTTCTATGTCTGTGAGTCTATTTCTGTTTTGTATATAAGTTCATTTATATCATTTGTTTAGGTTTTAAGTTTTTTAAAGTGACGGTAAGAAATGAATACAAAACCATGTCTTAAAAGAGTTGAATTATACCTATCTTTTATAGTTTAAAAATGTTTACCCCCTTATAGTCATAAGTGAAGCATGAGAATGGGAATTATCATTAATGCAAATAATGACACATATCATTTCATCCAAGGGCAAGGAAGTGTTGTTTTCTTAAGAATACAAAAATCCCCTCCTAGCTTTTGAGAGGGGCAGAGTTTCTGTGTCAAGTTTGATTTTGAATTGCTCCCTTTTTTTCAGAACATGAATGTTTAAGGAACACCCAACCACTGTATTGGCAAAACTAGGAAATACCTCTTTTCATTTTTGGACCTCCTCCTAGTGCCAGTTTTTTTTTTAAATCTCATATAAGTAATGCCACTGATGTCATGAAGAAAAAATATAAGGTTTTCCATCATAAGCCTTTCATGTTTGTTCCTTCTCCCCATTCCCCTCCCTCCCTCCCTCCCTCTCTCTCTTTCTCTGACACACCCAAACACACACATATTTATGGCCACCCTGAAGAATCAGATGTTAAGATTAGCCATCAGACATTTTCAAAATTACCCACAGATGTTTGACTTGGGTGCACTGGGGACTTTACTGAAAAATGTAATCTATCCCTCTATGCTTCAGAACAAAAATATGGTCAAAATTTCACGAAGGTGGAAAAGTGATTCAGTGTTTTTTTTGTGTGGGTGCTCTCAAATATCCCATACCAAGTACTGTACTGGCTTCAAGTCTTTCAATGTGAACATCTCTGCTATATTTCTCCTATGTTAGAAATAAATATATATGTCTATAAGTTTTATATTTCAGCAGATTTTCTTGAATTTCTGTCCATTAATTATTCATTAATCCAAATAGTTGAGTATCTACTATTTGCCAGGCTCTGTGAATGTGGTAGTGATACACAATTAAATATGACATTGGCCCTCCCCTTATGGAGAAACAATCAAGTGAAGAAGAAAGACACATAAGCAAATAACTGCCCTACAATGTGACACTCAAAACATCACCACTGTGCAGTTCCCTCAGTACTCGTGGCAGCCTTGGGAATCAAAAAAATACTGTGTTTAGGGCGAAGACTAGTCTGATTTGTAGACAAAGGGAATGTTCTGTTGGATGAATAACAGGCTGAGAATTTACAGTGATAGCCGAAGCCACTCCGATATCTCATATAACCTTTTCCTTCTAAACCAATTTTAACAATAATTACAGTGTCAACCTGTATCTCATTACAAGCAGTTGAAACACTGAAAAATGGCTCAGTGTTCCTTTTGTGTGTGCTGAAATATCCATACCATGTCTAAGTATCAGAGGCAGCCCAGGAGTCTTGTCAGGCTTAGAAATATTTTGGCAGTAAACCCCAGTGTCTATGAGAAATGTTTGGGTATTTTGTCAATTTTGTATGAGTACAGAAGGGAGAAAAATTTCACACTGCCTGGAGGAATCTGGTACATTCACAGAGGAAGGGACTGTTCAGTTATCAATTCAACAAATGTTTATTGAATACCTACTATGAACAAAGCAGAGAGAGAGAGTTAGTTATACAAAGATGAATCAGAGAGAAACTGAAAACAAAGGGAAAATAGAAAACAATAACATGATATTCCCAATACAATTGCATCAATGACCATATTAAATTTTAATGGAATAAACTCACAAATTAAAAGGCAGAGATTGTCAAAATCAATACAATAGCAGAACACAACTATGAGCTATCTACAAGAGACACACTTTAAATAGAAAGATACAGGAAGGTTGAAAATAAATGGATATAAAAAGATATGCCACACAAATTGTAACCCCATGAAGGATGCAGTGGCTATATTAGTATCAGATTTCAAGGAAAAAAGTATTTCCAGGATGAAAAGAAGCAACAAAACATAATGGCCTCAAGCTAACCATGTTATGATTTCTTCAATGCCAGAGCTGCCATTTCCCAAAGCATATTCTGAGCAACACTACCCCATTAAGACAATCAGGAAAGAAAGGGTTTCCTGCTCAAGTAATTTTGGGACACACTTGCTTTTTATTTTGCTCCCATCCTCTTTGGACATTTATGATAAATAAGAATGAGATGTCAAGTGAATTAAGGACTCTGAGATATTCTATAGCCAAGAAAATTAATTATCTCTGTTTAACCTGCCTTTTTCCAAACCTATGTAACCACGGAAACTTTTGTTAATTTATTTTCACGTAACACCTATTAACATCCCCTAGAATAAAACTTGGGGGAAAAATAAGTTTCTTGAGAGATCTGCATCCACATCACTCAGCATAGTGCCTGGAATATTCTGAACTATCAATGAATATTTGGTGAACAAATGTACTGATACACACAGAGATAAATAGAGACAGTGTTTTATAGAATTGTAGTTACCATTGCTTCGAGATTTTATTTTATTTTATTTTTTTTAATTTATTTATTTTTGCGGTACGCGGGCCTCTCACTGTTGTGGCCTCTCCCGTTACGGAGCACAGGCTCTGGACATGCAGGCTCAGCGGCCATGGCTCACGGGCCCAGCCGCTCCACGGCATGTGGAATCTTCCCAGACCGGGGCACAAACCCGTGTCCCCTGCATTGGCAGGCGGACTCTCAACCACTGTGCCACCAGGGAAGCCCATCTTGAGATTTTAAAATGCCGAATGAGTGTCCCAAAGGTTCTGTAGTGTATACAGCTCATTGACAAGATAAAAGGAAGACAGCATTGCTATATTTTTTAAAAATTTATTTTATAGAAGTATAATTGATTTACAATGTTGTGTTAATTTCTGCTGTACAGCAAAGTTATTCAGTTATACATATATATACACATTCTTTTTCATATGCTTTTCCATTATGGTTTATCACAGCATATTGAATATAGTTCCCTGTGCTCTACAGTAGGACCCTGTTGTTTATCCATTCTATAGATAATAGTTTGCATCTGCTAATCCCAAACTCCCAATCCATCCCTCCCCCATCCCCCCCTTGGTAACCACAAGTCTGTTCTCTGTGTCTGTGGGTCTGTTTCATAGATAAGTTCATTTGTGTCATATTTCAGATTCCACATATAAGTGATATCATTTGTCTTTCTGACTTACTTCACTTAGTATGATAATCTCTAGGTCCACCCATGTTGCTGCAAAGGACAGTATTTCATTCTTTTTAATGGCTGAGTAGTATTCCATTGTATATATGTATACCACATCTTCTTTATCCATTCATCTGTCAATGGACATGTAGGTCTCCACATCTTGGCTATTGTGAATAGTGGACAGCATTGCTGTATTGAACCCCCTTCGCTGCTAAGGGAAGCTGACCATCCTATCCTACAAGACCAAGATAAGACTTGTGATTAAGGCATCTTCTCTCTTTGACATATCCCAGAAAGTCAATCAAACAAGGTCATTAACCAAGGAGACTGAAAAAGTTGAAGCCCATTTTACCAACTGCTGTGATAATTTGGGTTTTCTCAGAGACTACTAAATATGAATCTGGGTGCAGGTGTCCAATGCTAAACAAGAGAAATGTATCAAATAGTTCATAAGAGCAAATTTTTAAAAATACAGTCCTTGGAGATTGAAGAGTCAAGAAGAGAGCAAAGGAAAAGAGTGAACCTGAACAGATTCCAGCAACAAAGGGCCAAACCGGTTTATAGCTGAGTGCTTGTGTGTGGGCACAGATAAAATAAGTCATTTAAATGCACCAAGGTGGGGTGTGGGATAAACATAAGGCTTCTTACACCATAACATATTAGATTATAATAAAATATTTTTGAAGAAAGGTTTTAACCACAGAGACTGTATGGAACCTCACTTCTGGAGAAAACTGGCTGTATGAAATCTAAGTACACTTTAAAAAGTCCCTCTAGGTTATGCCTAATGGGAGAACTTTTAATGGAGAGCATGTGAGCTTTGAAAACTGTCTTTTTAAGATGGAAGGCCAACTACAATAAGAATAAATCTCTGATTAGGAATTATGGGCCAAAAGTAACAGTACTTAACAAGCTTGTCCTTCCTGACCACAGTAGCGATGATTAATAATAGGCAGAGGACATCAACAATTAAATTACTGTCAGTGAGGTAAAGACAGTTTCACCATTACAAAATGCAACAAGGGCAAAGGATAGTAGTGGGTTTCTGGCTTACCAAAAAGGAAAAAAAAAATCTAAATGCAATCAGGTCCAGGCTTTGGGAGGAAGAAAGCAGGGATTGATCCCTTCACGCCACTGTGGGAGTTAAGAAGAGGATTTGTTAGGCAGGTGAGGAAGAAGTTCTTGTTACCTTTTGCTGTATATCAAAGAGAAACACCTTTTGGTGTAGGTTTGTCACTGAGCCTCAGAGCACAAGCAAAGATGAGGGGCTTTCCCTTTTGTATTCCCCTTACCATCCTGAAGTCAGTTCTGCACAAGCTACTAGAGATAGAGGTGCATTCAGATGCCTTTCACTTGTTCATCTTTTCTCCTCGAGAACATGCTTTCAATGATAACCAATTAATGTGTTCAAGAGATTCTGTCCTTACTGCATTTCCCACCAGGGGGAAAACTATAAGTATTTATTGAGCACCTACTCTGTGACCAAGACTATTTGGGAATAAACTTAAGGCATTATTTTATAATGATCTCCCACCTTTCTTAAAGCTCTACACATGGTGATTGTTGCCGTTCAAAGGAGTGGGAAGGGAAATCTCCTTGAATGAGACAGCTCACAACAGTGAATGTTTTGGAGCCTTTCTCGATGAACATCCAAGATAAGTAAATCATGGATAGATCTAATTCTCCACATTGTGGCTATTCACCTTTGTCATTATTAAGTTCAGAGCCAGGTGATGCAGATACTACAAGATCTTTAGATTTGGCTAATAGATGTCAACTCTTACAATAACAACAGCAATATTAATAGACAATCATTATGCCCTATTTTACTTATTTGTTGAGGGAGTAAAAATGTGTTTGCTAACAGCTGAAACTTAACTAATGTATTTCAGAAACTTTTTTAGAAAGACAACTAGATTTGGGAGGAAATGAAATTCTGTTAACCTTTAATCAAAGACAGAATTACTGGACACAGATCTCCTTATTCAGAGAAAATTGTAGCTCAGTGAAGTTCCACGACTTCTTAACAATAAAGATAGCATAGCAGGAACTCCAGAAGTGGCATATACAAGACCTACAATGCTGATAGAAACTTTGGTCAGCTCAGGAAAAGAATATGGAAGATATTTTTGGAAGGCTTTATTTTGGAGCTATAGAGATGAATCACACACACGTCATATGGACCAAAAAAAAGGGCAAGTTGCAGAACACATACAATTGGATACTGTTTTTTATGGAGTTTAAAAACATACAAAACAATGTGATGTATTTCTTAGGAATAAATAAATATGTAGTAAAAGTACAGAGTAAAAAGACAATAATAAACACCAAAATCCATATAGTGGTCATTTTTGTAGGGGGTGGAGGTAACTGGTGCAGGGAATTTAACTGAATTGGCTTTTGTTTCCTAAACGGACTTTGGATTCATGGGTATTTATTGTGTTCATGGCTTTATATCATCAAATGGGCTCATACATGAGTTATTTTCAAATGTATACAAAAGTAGAGGTGCTAGTAAAATGAACTCCTGTATACTTATCTTGTGTATTCAACAGTTATCAAAATTTTGCCATATTTGCTTCATCTATCTTTGTTCTTTTCTAAAATGTATTTTAAAGAAAATCCCAAACAACATGTCACTTTATTTCTATATGTTGCAGTATACATATTGACAAAATATGAGCTTTTAAAAAACATAACAATGCCATCACTACTTTTACCCAAAATAATTCCTTAGTATCATGTATACCAAAAGACTATAAAGATACTTCTCCTAATTGTCTCAAAAATTCCTTTTTACAGTTAAGTTATTCAAGTCAAGATGCACTTAAGGTCCACATGTGATATTTAGTTGTTAGATCTCTCGTCTCTTTTAATCTAGGACGTTCTTCCCTGCCATTTATCTTTTCATGCTATTGACTTGTTGCTGTAACTGGGTCAGTTCCTCCATGCTGTTTACTCTTCACTATTTTTTGTATGTCTTGAATATTGTACGTTTTAAAAATATTTAAGATGCTATTATGTTGAAAAGGTTAAGTATGGCATTCCCACAGTTGTTGGTCTTTTGAGATGATAGAAATGGAGAAAAGTTGATTGTCTGGCACTATGCACTGTGTCTGTTTCAGAAGATGTGCCTGGATCTTCTCTGGCGAGGGAAAACACTGTGCCGTGAGTGGGCATATACTTAGATATTAGTAGATGAAAGATGCCTTTCCCAGAAGCACCAAATAGTGGGAATTTGGAAGAAATAGCACTTTGTGAATAGCAGATCCTCTACCTGTCCTTTTTCTAATGATAACTAATCTTTTGATATTGACAGAAAGAAAAGAATTATTTAAATTCACCAAATATTGCTTAACACCTAATATATGACAGGCAGTATTATATATGGGGGGTGGGATATTAATAGGATGATGATTATTTATTAATAATTAATAATCATAGCTGATATTTATGTGAAAAATTAACTATATATCATTATTTAATCTAATCCTCCAACAACCATATGAGGCACCGCTGCATTTCCTATTATACAAATGAGGCTCAGAGAGGTTAAGCAATCTGCCCAGTGTCTCACAGCTGGGAAGTGGTTGAAAAAGAATTATACCTGAAATCTATTTGGTTTGAACTCAGTCTATCTAATTCCAAAATAGAGACTTTTACACACTATACTATACTGTACTGCCTCAAATACAAGTGCAACTCCCATGTTGACTACAACAACTAGGACCCTCTACTTCATAGCGACCGTCTTAATTTGGCCCAAACTTCAATTTAATGCCTAGTACCACAAAAAAGCTCATTCCCTCCTTCTTGCGATTTTGCTTGACTTATTTCCACATGCTTCCCTGACTTAGATTCTCTGATATTTGCAGTTTTAATCAGCTATATTTGAATAACTGTGTATCTTTCAGCATTTCATCTTTCTGCTTAGGTCTTGTATACAGTTTTGTTCCTATGCCTACTCTGTCCCTCTTAACTTTGGGAATGAATAGCTACAAATACAGATGATATAGATATGGACATAGATATTGATATATATGTAAGCATTTTCCATTGAGTTCCTATCATTGGGTTTCCTTTTTGTCAGAAATAAGTAAGCTTGGCCAGTGTAAGGAGGTAGGGTTTATAGAGGGGAAAACACTTGGAGTCAGAAGCCCTGGCCTTTAGTCCTGGACCTGCCAATGTATATCTGGGAGACCTTGGAAACTTCACCTCTCTGAGTGCTGGGTTCTTTATGAATAAAGTAGGAAAATGAGAATTCCTGCAAAGGCTGTTGTGAGGTCTCTGAGGAGACAGACTTCATAGAATTCTAAGCTGTAAAGTGTTGCATAATTTTGAAGCCAGTGAAAAGAAGGGAGCTTAACCACTCTAATTAGACTTCCAGCAACTCTGCATTCACATGTCTCACTTTGATCCGTGGAGGCTCACCTCTACTTCATACAAACTGGAAACAGTAAATCAATACTATTTCTCACTGCTTTGACTAAGAAGAGTGAAATTTCTGCTTTAAGAGAGCTAGAAGTAGGATTATCATGTAAATACTATTAGCTGACAGCACCTCTTATTAACCTCCATACTAGGAATGGTGTATGTCTCACATTATACATTAATTTCCCCAACTAATTTATTTATACTTCCTTGAAAATATTGGTGCAAGCACGGAATGAGTGTGTGTGTGTGTGTGTGTGTAAATCTGGTAAATTGAGAAAATGTCAACTTGGAAAATAGACGCACAAGGAAAGCTTTATTAATGGCATTTACAAGGCTTTTTTCCTTATCAGTGTCAGTTTCTCAATCATAGGCAACAGAAGGTACTGTCATTTTAATCTTAAATTGCCTGTAAATAAAGCCATTTCAAATCTTAGGCTTTAAATAAACAGTATTGTACTAATACATTTTTTCTATATCAATTTCCTTGATATGTAATTTATATAAAATACAGTACACCCATTTTAAGTGTACACTGTGAAGGAATTTGTCAAATACACCTGCATAATCACTACCACAATCAAGATATAGAATACTTCTTTCAGCTAAAAAGTTCCTTCCTGGGCCTTTGTGGTCAATTCCATCTCTTGACCAATGGCCCAGGCAACCAGTGATCTGCTTTCTGTCACTACAGATTAATTTTGCCTTTTCAAATTTTATATAAATAGTCATACTGTATGTCAAATTCTGTGACTGGCTTTATGCATTTAACGTGACATTTTTGAGATTCATTCATATTGTTACATCAGTAGTTTACTTCTTTACTACTGTATTCTGTTGTTTGCATACATCATGAGTAGTTTTTCTATTCACCTATTGATAGTTCTTGAGTTGTTTCCATTTATTAGCTATTATGAGTAAAGCTGACATGACATTGATTTACAGGGCTCTGCATGGATATACATTTCAAGTCTCCTGGATAAATACTTAGGAGTGAGATTGTATGTGTACAAGTATGAAGTATGTGTAGTCTTTTAAGAAAATGCCAGACTTTAAAAAAGTGGTTATACCACTTTATGCCCCCACCAACAAGGTATGAGAATTCTCATCACTCTATATCTTCAGTGATAACTACCATTTTTAGTGTTTTTAATTTTAGCCTAGTTCTAGTGGGTTTGTAATGGTATCCCATCATGGTTTTTAATGAATTTCTCTAATGACAAATGAACGTCTTTTCATATGCTTAGAAGCCATTCATATATATTCTTTTATGAAATATCTGCTTAAATAATTACTATTTTAACTTGGTTCCTTGCCTGCTTATTATTGAATTCTATTTTTTAATATATTCTGTATATCAGTATACTGTTTAGGTATAAATGTTTTACTTTTGTTTCATATTAAATAATCATCTACTTCAAGGTAGAATTTTATAGTTTTTGATTTTATGCTTTGGTATATCATCCGTTTCTAGTTGAGTTTTGTGTATATTGTGATGTGTAAGGGTCAAATTACAGTTTTTCATACGGGTCTCAAGTTGTTCCAGCACCATTTATTGAAAACGCTACCATTTCCCACTGGCAACTTGGTTGAAAATCAGTTGAACATGTATATGTGGGTTTATTTCTAAACTTTCTATTCTGTTCATTTGAACTACTTAGCCATCCTTACACCAATAATATACCATCTTGATGATGGGAGCTTAACAGTAATTCTTGCATTCAGGCAGAATAGTACTCCAATTTGGTCCTCCCTTTGAAATGTTGTTTAGCAATTCTAGGTCCTTCAAATTTTCATATTAATTTTAGAGTCAGCTTGCACATTTCTACAAAAGTATTCTTTTTCTGGACATTGTAACAATCCATGTAGAGTAATCAACAAACCTCCAGTCTCCTTAGGAACACCTTAGGTAATGCAAAGGCCAATGGCTACTGAGTACTTTTCTAACTTACAAATACTTATGATGACTTTAATCTCTACTAAGTATTTTGCAAGAGTTTTGAAATGGTAACTGGGAGATTGGGTATGAAATATTTTTAAAACAGCCAAGTGTTTTGTGTGTATGTGTGTGTATATGTGTGTGTATACGTATACACCACATACAAAGATAGGGAGAGAGTCAGACAGAGAGAAAGAGAGAATCAGTCTTTTCAAAGAGTACATGTGAATATACTGCTGAAAGACCAGTCCCGTAGAATTTGTACCAGTTAACAAAGGGCCCATAGAAAATACACTGAAATGATGGGCATTCAAGTTTAGTAACACTTGATGGTAAGGGAAACTGTTATGCCTTTGGGCCAAATCTGTATCTCCGTGTGTGACATTGAGTTCAATTTCTCTGTGCTTCATCCTTCAGGAAAAATCACCTTAACTTACTTACGAATTCTTCTTGAAGGAATCCTAAAATTAAAAGAAATCCTATCATATTAATAGGAACTGTTTCACATGTTCCGATTTTGTTCAATTTTCTTTATGTATAAATCACTAGTATTTCTTAGAGTTTAGGTTTAAGTACCCACTGTTATATGTCTTTATTCTCTCTCCTATAGGCCCCCTCCACTTACAAATTAGCCGAGAAAATTCCCATTTGTATTTTTTATGGTTCAGGTTCTGTCGGGATATGCCGTAATATCCTATTAGACACAAGTGGTGCAGTGACAAGGAAGATAAAGAGGTTCTGCTCTGTGCTTTGAATGCTGCTCTTTTTATTAAGAATGTGACAGTTCAGGCTTCCCTGGTGGCGCAGTGGTTGAGAGTCCGCCTGCCGATGCAGGGGACACGGGTTCGTGCCCCGGTCTGGGAAGATCCCACATGCCGCGGAGCGGCTAGGCCCGTGAGCCATGGCCGCTGAGCCTGCGCGTCCGGAGCCTGTGCTCCGCAACGGGAGAGGCCACAACAGTGAGAGGCCCAGTTCGCTGGACCTCTGAAACGTGAAAAGCCACTTCTAAAATCCTTTGCTTGCCCATTCTCTCTGATGTAAGATATATGTGTATGTTTTGGCTCTGAGCCAAAAGACTTAGCACTGTCACAAAGTAAACTGACATTTCCATAGCCATCACCATGTTGAAATGTATCGATGTAAATTTTTAAGCGAAGCTTCTGTAACCCTATCTATCTTGTCATTCTTTAGTAGAAGAGTCTTGTTCCTAAAGGATGATGTTAAGTTCTACACAGCAGATGGAGTTCATGAGCAAACTCGCTCTTGTGAGGACCAAGGCTAAGGCCCTACTGTATTGTGTGAAATTAGCCATTTGACAAAGTAGAGTGCATGCAGAGTGTATCACAATCTCAGAGGTCTGTGCACTGTTTGGTGAGGAACTGTAGAGATAACCGGGAACATTCAGCTTAGAGACGACCTGTAGATAACATGATGATGGTCTTTACAAACTGTATGCGCGTCCATGTGGGAGAATGATTTGGAAATCAAAGGAGTTTATTTTCAGATACGACTAAAAGTTTTTTTGGTAATAATTAGAATAAAGCAAGGAGTTAGAATGCCATTATTAATGGACTGAGTATGGGATTTGTAGTCAGATAAAGAACCGGTATTATATCCAGGTCCCATCACTTACTAACTTTGTGACTTAAGACAAGTTACTTAAAATGTTTGAGCTTCAGATTCCTTGTCTGTAAAATGGCCTAACTGCTAGAGTTGTGTTGTGAAAAGTATGTGACATAGTGTATGTGAAGCACCTGGAATGGTGCTCAGCTGATGGGACCTTCTTCCCTCTCTGTCACTGAAGGATTTCCAACTGAGTCAAATGCTCATGTGGGGAACTGAGGCAGGAACTTTCCCAGGCCTCATAAGAAACTGGACCAGATTATCTCTAAGGTTTCTTCCAACTCTGTAATTCTGACTATTGTATTTTAATTTGTATTTGATTAGTTTTGTTCTCAAATCAGTCAGTGCGAAATAATAATATGGTGTATATTTCTGTGCAAAAATATTCACCTCAGAATATTTGATGATCATTAAAATGGGTAACTATAGAATGTCACAAAAATATACTCACAAACTCAGATGATTAACAACACTAAAATCCGATCACGTTTCCTCTGTATATTTATTTTAATAATTTACGCTTGACTTGTGAGTTTAGGGTGAATGCCAGAATCCATTGGTATTCAGCACTTGCAGTCAGTCTCCAGCTTCAGGAAGTCATAAAGTTTAAGGCACACAGTATTAGGTCTGCTCAATTGTCCATCTGACTATTCTGACAGCAGCAAAAAGATTTGGTATGTGAAGAAATGCAAGTTGCCTTCATAAGGTTAGGAACCAAGTTTGACTCTCCTTATTCAGCTATTTTATATCTTACATCAGTGAATTGATCTAAACTTTTGCTGATCCTTTCTACACTTTTAGTCTATAAAACATTTTCATGACCAATGTCTCCAGTGCAAAGTAGTACTTTCCTTTTTTATCTACAAAAATGGCCTGCTTTCAGAATGTCCCTGGTCCTGATATTAGATTAATATGTGGATTTTAGTGGAAAACACCTCTATATTTTTTTTCGATCAAAATCAATCCTTATAGATTTCTGTTTGACATTCCAGACTGAAGATTCCAAACCATTTCCAATCAGGCTGTGTTTCTGCATCTTCATGCAACATATGCCGTGTGGATAGTCATGATTTTTTTCAAGATTAAGTTTTTCTTCTGTTTTTGGCCTCTGGATTTCCTGACACTGTTTAGTATTTTTGTGGCTTCTTTGGCTGCCCCTATTTCCAATCGTTTACCAAACATCTCTGCTGGGATGCCCTGTAGGAACCTCAGTGGTCAAATTCAGCACACCCAAGCTGAGTTCGTCTCTCTGATCTGCCTAAACCTGCTCCTCCCTCTGTATTCCCTTTCCATCGTCCTTATGACAAAATCCTAGGATCATCTGCAACTACTCCACATATTTACCCACATAGTTCTCATTTCTGCTACTCTTCATTCCTTTCTGTAGATTCAAGTTACCATCCAGCATCACTTCACATTTTGTGTAAGACAGATCTGGTAGCAATGAACTTGATTCTTTCTTTGCCATCTCAAATCTGCTATTGAGACCATATAGTGAACTTTTCTTTTCTGTTATTGCTCCTTTTAACTATGTCTCCTTTGGACCAAGTGTTATTTTTTTAAATTAAAATGACTGAATTTTTAATAACTCCATTTTAAATTTATTTATTTTTGTTGTTGGTTCATGATTTCTTACATTTTTAATGGTTGCTGTCCCTTTCCTTTATCTCTTTGGACATTCTAAAAATACTTAGAGATAATTTTGAGATTCTTCTATTATTTGCACCCTATTGACAGTGAATTTATTTGACAATTAAGTCTGTTACCATCTTTCTTAGAGTGTTCTTTGTGTCCTTTGGAATTTTCATTTTCAGACACATTTTCAGTAGCTTTTCTTTTGCCCACCCCATCCCTGTGTTTAACCATCCTTATCTAAGCAGCTTTGTGGTTGCCTCCCCCTGGGCTCTGACTACCCAGGGGTCACGGCTCTTCCATCTCAGAGAGATAATGGGGAATTGGCAGGTACTGTCACTAAAACAATGAGATATGTGTCCCCTTTCTTAGACCCTGAGGATTTCTTTGTTTCCTCCAACCACATGTGTACAAGCTTTATATAAAATCAAAGAATTAAGCACTGGCTACAGCCCTTTTCAGCCTCCTTTCACAGGAAGTTCACTCTGCCAGGGACCCTGATTTCATTCAGTGAACTTGACTGAGATTTCTAGCAGCATATTCAATGTTCTCCTTCCTGTTCCCCTGTAGGCACTTAACTCCCAGCTTCCTTGATCTGCTTGAAGACCTATAGCTAGCTCAGCAGGGCCAGGGTTTCAAGACTACATAGCATTATATGTGTTTGTAATGTTTCTGGTTCACAGATATTTTTATATTATTTTTCAGTGTGCTATTTTAAATTCTATGTATTTATTTTTTCAAATCTAACTTGAACTTGGACTGAAATCACAAAATGGTCATACCATAGAAGTGTCTTTCAAATCTGACCCCTTCTCTCCATATCCGCTGCTACATCACATCTCAACAGTGCTATTGTAGCCGCCTTCCAACTGCTCTCCCTGTACGTAAATATCTTCTATTCCCACCTAACCTCCAAGAGCTACTTGGAGTATTCTTTCTAAAACACAGTGTTTTGCTGCCTTAAACATACTTGTAAGAAAAATCCAAATGTGTTAGCATGGACTACAAGTACCTTCACTTTCTTGCCTTGGTTCTTCACTGTTTTATCTTAGTTTCACTTCCAGTGAAACCTTCCTCTAGCTCCATAAAATATTTGTTGCCCCCACTGAAATTTTTACTGTCCACAGCTCTTACATAATTCCTTTACCCCTGTGACACTGTGTTGATCTGAAATCCTCCAGGATTTTTCCAACTGAAATCCTTCCTCCAGTTGGAAAAATGCCTCATCCTGGCTAAATATAACTCATTTCATAAAATTTTCTCTAAACACCTCAAGCAATGTTAAGTGTTTCTTTTTCTCCATTCATAGTATTTTTCATACGTTTAACATGATACTTGGCACACTGCATTCTAATTATCCTTTTACATATTTGCCTCCTGTAACATCTTTGCAAAGCAAATATGATTTTTCTTAACATGATGGAAAGTTTTAAATGAACAACAAATTTCTTTCCTCATAAATTTGATAAGGAAGTAAGTAGTCAGTTATTTTTACCTCCATGTTTACCTAGAAACCATTATAACTCAAAACACAGTGGAAAAGATTATTCTTTACTTTTGTAATGATGTCATAATTGAGAGTTGCATGCATGATCAAGAACTTGGCACCCAGGGACTTTCCTGTAGGTCCTAACCACCAAGTTAGGTGGTTAAGATTTCGCCTTCCAATGCAGGGCAATGATCATTGGGCAACGATCCCTGGTTGGGGAGCTAAGATCCCACATGCCCCACGGCCAAAAGACCAAAACATAAAACAGAAACAATATTGTAACAAATTCAATAAAGACTTTAAAAATAGTCGACATAAAAAAAAAATCTTAAAAAAAAAGAACTTGGTACTCAATAGTCAGAGCAATAACTATCATTATGTCCTGAATGTAAAAGTAGAGCTATAAGCTTTCATGTGTGTATCAAATAGTAAAATCACACTCTAAGTTTTATTACACAGGCATCAGCATACAGCTAAAGTTGACTATACAAGGAGGCCCAGCACACCATAAAGGTTTATTCAGTACATAAAATTTACAACTCTACTTTGGTCATTTATTTGAACAATATTTATAGGTAAGCTATGATAAACCTAACCTAAGCATTTAATTAAGAATTATATTATTTTCTGCCTTAGAATTTAAAAGCTATCAAAGGATAACCAACTCATTGATCTTTACAGAATGTCTTCTGTCTCCATAGTTAAATTTACCAGAGTCTCAAAAGAATACAGTCAGTCATTCCATCTTTTGGAGCAATACTCCAAGTAGTTGGTAAGATAAGATGTGTTCTCAGTGATGATAATGGTTATTCATTGAGTAATTCATTTATTTATTTAGCAAATACTTATTGAATGTTTAGTGCATGCCATAAAGTGCCCTAGGTTCTGGGGTAGGACAGTAAACAGAAGAGTTACAAACAAATCCCTGCCATCGTGGAGCTGACCCTCTAGTGGAGGAGGGGAGGTGGCAAATGTTGAATGAATAAATGGTTATGTTACTACACAACAAAAAAAATAATAAGATGGTGATGAGCACTGTAGAGAAAAGTATAGCAAAGAAGTAGGTAAGGCAAGTCACAGAGGATTGGGGGGGATGATTTGTCATTTTAAATAGAAATGCCAGGAAGACCCTTACTGAGAAGGTGACATTATAGCAAAGTTGGAAGTCTTGGAGGGAACCAGTTATATGGATTTCTGGGGTAAGAGTGTCCAACAAAGGGAAGAGCAGTACAAAGACCTGCTTTATTTTAATTTTTCTAGCAATTATTACGACCTAATATACTGTACTTTTCTTATTTATCTTATTATCTCCTTTCTCCACTAGAATAAAAATTCCATAGAGGCAGAAAATTGAATCTGTTGTTTCTTTTTTCACTGCTACATCCCTGACATCTAAAACAGTGCCTGGTATATGGCAGGCACATAGTAAACACATGATAAATATTTATTGAATGAATGAAGTGTGATATGTGTTATAATATCTGCTATGTTTGATGAAACCTTAAATTTTTCTCATTTTCTCTTGATGCATCATCATCTTCTCCCTCACACTGCATCCAGAAAGGGTCTTGGGGATTAGTCCTTGAACTCGTTCTTTTCTTCTCGGCACTTACTCCCTAAGTAATCTCATCCAGTCCCATTATCTTAGAAGCATGTATATATTCTTGACTCCCAATATGTATCTTCAGCTCCAGTCTCTCCCCCAGACTCCTAATTCATGTATCTAATCAACTACTTGACATTTTCATTTGGATGGCTAACAAACATCCCCAAGTTAGGATATCTATAATCAAACTCTTGATTCTTCTCACACACGATTCTCTACCAGTAAAAAGGACCTCCTTTTCTCAGGTTTCCCCCAGCCAAATTGGCATCATCCTTGACTCCTCTTTCTTTCCTACCTTGCATCCAACCTAACAGCACATAATGTTGCCTCTAATTCTAATCCAAGAAAACATAATCCCATGTGAGGGCCAGGGAAGGAGTAGTCCATTTGAAAATGGACGAAAGGTCAAAAGTGCTTCTTCTTGAAGACATGTACAAGCTTTCACTAGGATTTAAAAGATTCCCAATGAAATTTCATAGAGAACACAAATACTAAGCAGAGGCTTGTGGAAGATGACAGTGTAAAATATGTCTTAACACCAAGGGCTGGAGCCATGGCTCATGGACTTGTTGCTTGTTTACATTTGCTAGGCGGCCCACACTTGCTTTGAATTTGTACCTGAGACGTATCCAAAGTATTAAGTGATTGGATCAGAATTCTACCCTGGATCACAATTCCACTGTCTCTGTGTTGAATGTCCAAACCAGACTCTGTTTCCTTTATGTTAATCTTTCTGTCCGTTTAGTGATCTGTTCTTCCATCCAACCATCCTCTATCTAGCTACTATTTAGTTAATGTTTACTGGTGCAATCAGATACAGAGAAGCTCAGTGTAGTGAGGACACACTATATAGACAGATATTTACCAGATCTTGGGGATACCAAGGTGAACAAGGCATAGAATTGGTGAATAAAATAGACACTATTCTTATACTCAAGGCACTCAGAATCTAAAGAAGAAAGCAGACTAATAAACAAGCAGTTAAAGTTCAATGTGGTAAGTGCTGATGATAAACATAGGGTGTTATGGGAGCACAAAGACAGGTCTCCTAACCCAGTCTGGAGATACAGGAAAGACGTTTGAGAAGTAGGATGGCTAGAAATTGGAAGTTAGCCAGGGTGGAGACAGATATTGCAGCAAGTAGAAGAAATCTATAAAGACCTAGAGTTAAGAGAGAATATATTGGGGAAATAAAAGTAGTCCACTGGAAAGAATGCTGACACTTCCTTTGTTAAGGGTTTGGGGTTTGTCAAAAAATCAAAAACATGGGCAAAATAGTGAGAATTAAAACTAAACTAGGCAGGTACTGTAAGTGGAGGTCTACTGCAATGACTTGGAAGGCAGTTGCCATGCTCAATGTTTTAGCTTTGTTTCAATAGTTTCTTATGAGCTATTTTGAAATGAGTTCATATTTAGGGCTTACTAAACATCTGAGGTCATGCTAACATTTTGTCCTTAGCTCAAAGCAAAAGGTACCTAGAGAAAAACTTACCCTTTAGATTTGAAACTGAGAGGCATTATAAAAGGAATTTAATCTGTGTTTCTCATATATTTACTCTTAGTCAAAATGTTGTTTAATAAAAGCTGTTTAATTCTCCAGAAGACTTACTAGCTGCTGGTAGGCTTTTTAGAGAAGACTCACTGATTTTGTAGGATCATGCAAGATTCAGTCAGGGATTTGCAGCTTTTTCCTGATCCTACCACTGACTCACTTCAGGCCTATCTTTAAACCTTCGTCCTGTATGAGGTCAAAATCTTTTTTCTTACAAAGAGAACAAAATTTGGAGCTTCTAGAAGTGACTGCTCCGTTGATACAGGTATCAGTAATTTATTAAGAAAGTTGGACGTTCAGATTGCTCATGAATAGAGGTGACTTACAGAGTACGAGCTAAGTTCTAACCTGGAAAACTGAGCTAGCAGTAAAGGAACTCTCCAAAAATTCAACCAGCCCTAGGAGACGCATGTTGTAATCTGACAAACAGATAAATTAGATAGTAGTTGGCCCTGGAATTTGTAATTGTTTGGCAGTTTTGACATCCAAGATTTCAAACCATAGTGAAAAGTCCCTGAGTACTGGGCTGGGGCACAGTCTAAGGCTCAGTCTTGAAATCACAACAGGGGAACAGCAAAGACCAAACAAAATTCCAACCTTAAGGAATGAGGCAAAACTGGGAATGAGGAAAGTTGGTGAGAGCAGTGATTTGGTAACAACATGGACATATACTAATATCCTCTAAAGAAACGAGATCCAAAGATTATTTATCAGTGAGGAAGATTTGGAGAGCAAAATTAGAAATCAATCGTGGTAAGTGGGCAACCAGTTCCCAGGTCTGCTAATTTCTGATTCTGGGGCAGTATATTAGTCAGGGTTCTCCAGAGAAAGAGAAACAACAGGCTATGTGTGTGGATGTATATGTGTGTGTGTATACACATATGTGCATATATATGTATGTGTGTGTGTGTGTGTAGAGAGAGACAGAGACACAGGAAAGAGCTGCAAGAGTCTGCTGATGTAAATGTTAATCTCATCTAAAAAACACTTCCCAGAAACATCCAGAATTATGGTTAACCAACTATATGGGCACAATAGCCCAGTCAAATTGACACATAAAATTAATCATCATAGGCAGTGACTTAGATTTTAAGGGCCTTCTAAATAGTTAATGGGGACGAGGATAAAAACTTTAGAATCCATCTAATTGATTTTAAGGAAGTACCTTACCTTTCTAGTTGATGTAGCTTTATTATCAATAGACATAACAGGAATCATTTTGAAAAACCCCTGTGTATCACTCCCTAGTTCTAATCAACCACTAGTACACTTTCTATCTCTCTATATATTCCTATTGTGGATTTTCATATGAATTTAATCATATAATATGTGGTCTTTTGTGACTGGCTTCTTTCGCTTAGCATTATGTTTCAGGGTTCATCAGAGTTGTAGCATATATCATTTACTGCAGTCCTTTTTATGGCCAAATAATATTCCATTGTATGGATATACCAATTTTTGTTTATCCATTTGTCTGTTGATAGGCATTTGGGTTGTTTCTAAATTTGGTCATTATAAATAATGCTGTCATAAACATTTGTGTATAAGTTTTTGCATGGACATGTTTTCATTCCTCTTGGGTCTATACCTAGGAGTAGAATTCCTGGGTTATACGGTAACTCTACATTTAATCATTTCAGGAGTTGCTAGACCATTTTTCAGTTTTTGCACCATTTTACATTCCCACCTACAGTGTATGAGGGCTCCAGTTGCTCAGCAACATAACATTGCTATACTTATTACTTTACCATCTGTCATCATTTCCTTAGCCCATTACAGCTTTATTCCCATCCACTTCTTTGTAGTGTTCTTGGTAAATATATTACACATATATTGCATTTCTATATGTAATAGGCCCAACAATATGCTATATGCATATTATTTTATACAATTGCTTTAAAATCAATTAAGATAAGAGAGAAAAATATGCATTTACATTGTCTTTTATAATTACGTGGTTATATTTACCAGTGCACTTTGTTTGTTCCTATGGATTCCAATTGTCATCTGGGGTCATTTGTTTTCAAACTAAAGAATTTTCTTTATAATTACTTGTAAGGCAAGTCTGCTAGCAACATATTCAACACTTTTTCCTTTATTTTGTTTTTATTTGTGACTAGTAACTTTGTTGGTTATAGGATTCTTGGTTGGCAGAGTTTTTTCTTTGAGCACTTATCCCACTGCCTGTTGGCCTATGTTGTTTCTGCTTAGAATTCAGCTGTTAATCTTATTGGGGTTCCCTTGTAAGTGACCTGTCATTTATCTCCTGATTCTTTCAAGATATTTTCCTTGTCTTTGACTTTCAGCACTTTTACTGTGTGTCTGTTCGTGGGTCTGTTTGTGTTTATACTACTTAGAAGTCGTTAAGCTTCCTAAATGTGTAGATTACTGTCTTTCAGTAGATCTGGGACAGGCTCAGCCATCAGTCCTTTTCAGTAGTGTTTCTTCTTGCTCTCTTTCCTCTTCTTTTGGTAATCCCATTATGTGTGTGCTGGTATGTTTAATGATGTCTGACACTTCTCTTAGTGCCTGTTCATTTTTCTTCCTCCATTTTTCCTCCCTATTTTTTGGCTTCCATAATCTCTATTGATCTATATTCATGTCTAATAATTCTCTCTTCTGCCAGTTCAAATCTACTGGTGAGACCCTCTAGTGGATTTTTATTTCAATTATTGTAATACTTTTCAACTCCAAAATTTCCATTGGTTCTATTTTTAAATTTCTGTCCCTTTATTGATAGTCTCTATTTGATTTGCCATCTCATCATACCTTCTTCCTTCACTCCTTTAATCATGTTTTAGTTCAGTGAGCATATGTATAATGGCTGCATTGACATTTTTCTGTTTAATCTGACATCTAGTAACTCTCACAGACAGTTTTTGTTGCCTCCTTTTCCCCCAGTGTCTGAGTCATACTTTACTATTTCTTTGCATGCCTTGTAAATTTTGTTGGAAACTGGACATTTTAGATAATGTTGTAATTGTAGGTATGGTCCCTCATTCTGGGAAATACTATTGTTACTTGTTTGTGTAGTCATGGAATGTGTTATTTTAGAGAGATCTATTCTCCTCACTCCCACACACACAGTGTTAAGCCTCTACTATTGCTTCTCTGAGTGTCACAGCTTTGATTATGCCCACAGTAACCCTGTAATGACAGCAGTATGGGTAGGGCCCTCATACCGTCTTTCCTTAAACACACTTAGCTATTAAACTTTACTAATTACAGGCTAAGGTTGCTTCATTGTTTTCAACAACACCCTGGAGCATAACTTAACACACACACACACACACACACACACACACACAAACATTGTGAAACAATAACCACAAAAAAACTAATTCAAAATTTTACAATATTGAATATATCAAAGGACAAGATATAATTCACCTGTGCTTTTGTAATGCTGTTTAAACCCTCCAGACCCTGCATTCATCACAGAAATGTGTAGGCAAATAGATTACAGCAAAGATTACTTAGATCCATACCTTCTAATGAAAAAAAAAACACTGAGAAACCTATGTACTATACAATGAATAACAACTTGCTATTCTCCATCCAGTGTCTAACAATAATTTCTCTCCATTCCTCCTTTTACTGTTGCTGTTCTTCATGACCATTATTGCTACTTCTTGTGACCTATATGCTGCGTCCTACACCCTAACTTTCCTGGTAATTAGAATTGGAAACCGGAGAACATCATTTAAGTGATGTTTGACCCAGGAGAACACCAGGGCCATTTCATCACTTAGTGCATTAAGTGTATAGCCTGAAGGAGGAGTCATGGGAATCCATCTTTCACATTCAGAATACTCTCAAACAGAAAAGAAAATTTTACCAGCAAATATTAGTTAATCCCTGAAGTGATCCCATTGCAGGAGGAGACTGCAGATGATGGTGCTGTGTGCAGCTGTTTTACATGTACTCCTTTATCCTGTCTCTACATCCCAGGTATAGAGAATCTTTAGATTCTTCCTTCTCTCTGTCAACCGAATTCAGTCTCTAGTTGCAGCCCCACTGCTTCCTATCTGCTTCTTTTCCTCATTTGTTTGAATTAACTGTCCCTCAACACCTGTTTTGCCCTGGAATGTTGTGCTTCAGGTTTTACTTAGCTTCATGTGAATACTATCAGTCTCTGATAATAGTAGTAATTGCAACTAATATTTATTAAGCTCATATTATCATACTGAATCCTGCTTCTAACACTGTGTCGTAGGAACTATTATTACCTCATTTTCACATAAGGAAATGGAGGCTTATAAAGCTTAAATCACTTCTCCAGTGTCACGGACCGTCAAGTGACAAAGTAGGAATTTGAAGACAGGTCTATATAACCTGAGAGCCTCATTCTCTTAACAAATATTAATGCTTAATCTAGTTATTCCACCTTCTCACCTGTTCCTGCTTTCAGGTCTTAAAGCATCAACCCAGGTTGCAATCCTCTGCCTTCCACCATCTTTCTCTCCCCACTTATTTATGATTGACATTCAGAAGAATAGTTTTCAAAAACTTGACTAGGAGTCAAATAAATAAGGGAATATGCAGTGCCTGGAGGAGGAAGTGGAATGTAGAAGGATTTTCTTCAATTCTTCTAATATGTTTCCAAGCTGAGGAAAGAGTACCAGGATAGTGGGGAGAGACTGAAGATATAGGAAGAGTATAATTGATGGGGCAAGTTACCTCTTCCTACAAAAATTATAATTCTGTGGTTCTGGGAATGACTAGAGAGTTCTTGTTTGAGCTGTTCCAATATGAAACCAGCTGCAGGCCCATTAGCATGGCATTTTGATGAAACAAATTTATAAGAAAAAATATATAAAGCAAGCTATTTAAAGATGGCTTATTTGAAATGATGCCAACATTAACTTAATAGCAATTTTAAATGGTAAAAAAGTGAAAGATTTTAAGGAGTTTTAGAACTATTATTGTACTTACTATAATATATTGCTTTGCCAAAAATATTCTTGAAACTGAGCAATTTAAGAAGCTGTTTTGGAAACTAATGGCAAGGATTTTCTATTAAAAGTTTCATTTTCATTTTTTTCCATTAAAATCTCAAGTAAATACATAGCCAAACATAGAATATTACTTATCAGAAGACACATCTCACAGTATAATAAAACCTTAGATGAGACTTTGGCACACAAAGTGAATTTAATTCCATTATTGAGGATTCTTTCATTTCTTTCTTTAAAGTAAGATCTCAAATCTCATTCATTTAGTGAATAACATTCAACTGACAGCCACAAAGCTGTCCATTCACTAGAATAACAGATCAGATATTTTTCTTTGGTCTTTCAAATCAGTCAGATAGCTAGTTAACCTTTTAACCTCCTTTTTCTTTATTGAACAAAGCAAATCCAACAGCCATTCATGTCATATAGTGTCAGGAGTTATACCAGGAACTATTACCTTCTCCATATCTTTTGTTCCCTCCTCTTCATCTTTAACCAGTCAGCAGTTCACAATTGCATTTTCTTGCAAGCTAATGGTCCTGTCACACTCAAGGACTAGATTTTCTGGGGACAATAAAAATAAAAAGTAGCTTTAGATTATCTTTCAGGAAAAATAGAGCATACATAAATACAGTATTTTGCATATAATTTCAAGGGGATAAAAATCTATCTGCAGTTTATCCATGAATCTTCAATGAGTAATTTAAGAATTCTCTATAGCCCCTTTTATGTTGACAGTCCAGAATGAGAAAACAGAGGAAAAAAAGGAAGGCAATTAACAATGATAAAATAACATATTTCTGATAACTGAAGGATATGAGCTCCTAGAGTGAAAGGGGCAATTAATGTCAAGCAAAAGGAAGGAAAATGCCTGAAACTAGGAGACATCATCAAGAAATTTCAGGGTACTAAGGAAAAAGGGAAAACTGTAAAAGCTTCCTCTAGCAGTCAGTATGCTTTGAACCAGAGGAGAAAAATTCTCACTCAAACCTGCTTAAATAATAAGCAAACTAACTATCTTACTAAATAAAAGATTGAGGATTGTATAGAAGTAGAGTGGGTTCTAGTAATAGTATCAAAAGTTTGATTGAAGTCATGAAGGACCCCAGTTCCATCTGCCTCCTCCTTCTTCCTTCGAATCTCCCTAAATTTGGTTTCCTTAATGTTCACAAGATAGTTGACAGTAGCAATGAAGGCTACAAATTTTATAGTTCACATTCAGAAGGAGAGTGAGAACCCTCTCTACCAATATACTCTAAGTCCTTTCCTTCAGTTTGCTGAGGTTATTAATGTCACATGCCCATTTCTGGGCCTATATTGGCAGACAGAGAATACCATTTGCTGATTGATTGTCTTAAACTAACCAGGATACTCTTATGAAACTGGGGATGGGGTAAATACCTGAACAAATTTTGGGTGAATGATGTTGGATAGGCAGCAACATCTATTGCAATTTCAGGTGAAAAAAGAGGTAACATTAGAGGGTGAGGAGTCTGAATGGTTTTGGATTTCTCAACAAGAACAGTGAAAGATAAAACAGACTAGAAAAATACTTTGAAAATGGTTAAAAAATAATTTATCGTGTAAAATTCTATCGTCATTCTATCTTGGTTGAAAAAGCTATGATACAATATATAATTTTTCAATATTTGAAGTCTGAAAAGTTTATCTCCTAGGTATTATTTTCAGAAAAATTTTAAAGAATGAACTCCACCAAAGTAAAAGGTACACCAAGAATGAGGGAGAAATGAGATTCAAGAAACAGTGAATCCATATCAAAATATCAAAGGCATTTTTACAGAACTAGAACAAAGAATTTCAAAATTTGTATGGGAACAAAAAAGTCCCCAAATAGCTAAAACAATCTTGAGAAAGAAAAACAGAGCTGGAGGAATCATGCAGCCCAACTTCAGACTATACTACAAAGCTACAGTAAACAAAACAGTATGGTATTGGCACAAAACCAGAAATATAGATCAATGGAACAGGAGAGAAAGCCCAGAAATAAACCCATGCACCTATGGTCACCTAATCTATGACAAAGGAGGCAAGAATATACAGTGGAGAAAAGAGAGTCTCTTCAATGACTGTTGCTGGGAAAACTGAACAGCTACAAGTAAAAGAATGAACTTAGAACATTCTCTAATACCATATACAAAAATAAACAAAATGGATTAAAGACCTAAATGGGAGACCAGATACTGTTAAAACTCCTAGAGGAAAACATAGGCAGAATACTCTTTGACATAAATCGCAGCAATATTTTTTTGGATTCATCTCCTAGATAATGGAAATAAAAGCAAAAATAAACAAATGGGAGATAATTAAACTTAAAAGCTTTTGCACATCAAAGGAAACCATAAACAAACAAAATGAAAAGACAACCTATAGAATGGGAGAAAATATTTGCAAATGATGCAACTGACAAGGGGTTCATATCTAAAATATACAAACAGCGCATGCAACTCAATATTCAAAAACCATACAACCCAATCAAAAAATGGGCAGAAGACCTAAATAGAAATTTCTGCAAAGAAGACATACAGATGGCCAACAGGCACATGAAAAGATGCTCAGCATCACGAATTAATAGAGAAATGTAAATGAAAACTACAGTGAGGTATCACCTCACAATGGTCAGAATGGCCATCATCAAAAAATCTACAAATAACAAATGCTGAAGAGAGTTTGGAGAAAAGGGAACCCTCTTACACTGTTGGTGGGAATGTACATTGGTGCAGCCACTATGGAAAACAGTACGGAGCTTCCTTAAAAAATTAAAACTACCCTATGACCAGCATATATCTGGAGAAAACCATAATTCAAAAAAAATACATGCACCCCAATGCTCATAGCAGCACTGTTTACAATAGTGAAGACACGGAAGCAACCTAAATGTCCATTGACAGATGAATGGGTAAAGATGTGGTACAGATATACAATGGAATATTAGTCATAAAAAGAATGAAATAATGCCATTTGCAGCAATATGGATGGATCTAGAGATTATCATACTAAGTGAAGTAAGTCAAAGACAAATATGTGATGTGAAGTAAGTCAAAGACAAATATGTGATATCACTTATATGTAGAATCTAAAAAAATGATACAAATGAACTTACATACAAAACAGAAATAAACTCATAGACATAAAAAACAAACTTATGGTTACCAAAAGGAAAAGGCAGGGAGGGATACTTTAGGAATTTGGGAGTAACACATACATACTACTATACATAAAATAGATAACCAACAAGGTCCTACTGTATAGCACAGGGAACTATACTCAATATCTTGTAATAACCTGTATGGGAAAAAGAATCTGAAAAAGAATAGATATATGTATATGTATAACTGAATCACTTTGCTATACACCTGAAACTAACATAACATTGTAAATCAACTACACTTCAATAAAAAGTTTGTTTTGGGGAAAAAATAAGAAACAGTGAATTCATATTGGACAGACCCAAAAGAAGCTTCCAGAACGACAAATGTGCAATAGGCCTAAAGAGTAACCAGTCCAAATTAGAAGAGGAGACTCTCAGGCCCCCAAAAGGAAGACTCTAGGAAAATAAGAGGAATAAAAATTTGCTGGATGAAATTTATCTTATGGAAGAGGAATCTAGAGATTTTACGTTGCATAAAGAAAGAGTAAAAAGCATATGCATAAGTAAGAAAAAATGAAGACAGAAATTCTTACCTCCGGGAAAAATGGAAAGTTGTATAAAAGAGGAAATACAGTCACAGTACATTACCTGGTTCTGCAGGGAATACATTTTATGGAATGACAAATAATAAACATATTACTGGTGTCTCTGAGTGAGACCAATAAATAGCTCCTTCTCTTTCCTCTACCTGGAGTATGAGAAAATTGAGAAAGACCAGCAGATTGGAGGCCAGAATATCACTATTACTACTTGTAGATGCGGAAGATATAGCTTAGTGAAGAGCAAAATGACCCTCCTAACTAAATCACAGGCAAGCTTGCCCACCCACCCATAGCAACTCATAGCAAATGCCATCAAACAAAAACTTGTTTACATAGTAATTTTACACTATGACAAACGAACCCAGTAGATCAATGAAGTACTGATGTTAATTTATTAAAGGAAAATGCCAATATCAGTGATGAAGACATTAATTAGTTATTTATATTTTTATATAACTGTATATAAATATAATACTGGTTTTATTTTGTTTTTGGTTTGCCAATTTTGAATACTCTTGTGTTTGATTTTGAATGCTGGAGAGCTAGAGCAGGACAGTGGTTGGTGAATATTTCCTGACTCTCCTGTGGGAAGGAAAACCTGAGGGTTTACAGGAGGAAGAAACAGCAAGGCCAGGCCTCAAAGAGGAAAGAGAGAGAGGTGAAAATGCAGTATGTCCAGAGCTAGATACCATGTACCTGTTCTAATTGATGAGCTTTCACCTCAGAGATTCTAATTGGAGAGATAAGACACGTTGTTTATTTTGTTCATCTTGATGGCTGACACAGGCTCTGTGATTGATTCAGCTGTTACTACTGGTATTGCTTGTAAATGCAGCAAAATCTCATTAATTTTGATCTAACTGATTTCTGTATTTACAAAACTAAAACTGTGAGGCTTTGGCCGGGAAAAGAACATTGGCAGTGCTCAAGTGGCAGTGCTTGATTATTAGTAGATATCAGGAGAGACCCATCGGTCAGCACCATTCAATCTTGCTGTGTGTGGCAATGTCTACATGCTATGCAGAATCCCGTCCTGCACTCCCATCCTACACTGTGAGAGAGAGAGAGAGAGAAGAGGAAGAGAGAGAGAGAGAAGAGGAAGAAAGAGAGAGAAAATAGATATGATTGAAATAAACCATAAGCAGCTTTGGTGATAACTACATACAGTATTGTGACAGAAAAAAAGAAAAGTGAGGTCTTAAAAAAGGTAGAAGTTCTGGGCTTCCCTGGTGGCGCAGTGGTTGAGAGTCCGCCTGCCTATGCAGGGGACACGGGTTCGTGCCGGGTCTGGGAAGATCCCACATGCCGCGGAGCAGCTGGGCCCATGAGCCATGGCCGCTGAGCCTGCGCATCTGGAGCCTGTGCTCCGCAACGGGAGAGGCCACAACAGTGAGAGGCCTGCATACCGCAAAAAAAAAAAAAAAAAAAAAAAAGGTAGAGGTTCTCTTTACAGAATTTTATGGTATATTTACTAAAAAAACAACAAAATATACAATTACTCCATATATTTTACATTTGAAAATGCCTATAGAGAAGCACCTTTGAAGAAATCTGTCCTTAACTAACTGCAACCCTCTTTTTTTCTTTTCTCTCTGATGTGGCCTCTGGAAGCTTTTACAGATGATCTTGGCCCATGAAGGCAGAAGATGGCAAGGCAAAATGGCTTTCCTTTACTCCTTTGGGAGTACTAAGGTATTCCCAAACTCTGAAAACTCATGGGTTCTATGGCAGAGTCTATTTCCATTCAAGTTAATTGAAGAAACTTTTGATGCTATTTGCCTTTTCTAGTTACAGAATATTCACTGAATCCAGTGCTAGACATTAAAGTGTTTTATTTTCAATATCCTAGTTTATTAGTTAATTCAATAAGTATTTACTACTCTCCTGTTATGTGTCAGGCACAGTTCTAGGCACAGTGAACACAGAAATGAAAAAAGCAAAGTCCTTGCCTTCCTGGAGTTTACATTTCAACCAGAGAACCTGATGAGAAAAGGAGTGTTCAATACCCTCTACCAGTCTTTTGTTTCATAATTTGCTAGTCATTTATTATGACTCAGTCCAGTTCCATGTTTTCTAACAGCATTTTCAGATATAATTTACATACCATACAATTCACCCATTTAAAGTGTACCATTCAATGGATTTTAGTATATGTACAGAGTTGTGTAACAATCATTACAGTCAACTTAAAAACATTTTCATCATCCTGAAATGAAACCTCATACACTTTATCAGTCATCCATCTACCTCCCTCCATAATCCCAGTCCTAGGCAACCACTCATTATTTTCTGTCTCTATGGATTTGTCTATTAGGACCATTTCATATAAATGGAATTATACAATGTGTGCTTCTTTCACTTAGCATGATGTTTTCTAGGTTCATCCATATTGTAGCATGTATCAGTACTTCATTCCTTTTTAAAGCTGAATTATATTCCATTATATAGATAGAACACAGTTTATTGGTCCATTCACCAACTGCTGGACAGTTAAGCTCTTTCCACTTTTTGGCTATTAACGAATAATGCTGCTACGAACACTCATGTTTACATATTGTATAGACATACATTTTTATTTCTCTTGGGTATACAGAGTAGAATGCTGGGTCATACAGCAACTCTATGTTTAACTTTTTGGGGAACTGCCAGAATCCAGTCCCACTTGAAATTCCAATCATATATCCTTTTCAAATATCCTCCTTTCTCCCAGGACCGACTAAACTATGGCTCTGTTAACTTGGAGTCAAGGAGAGAAATATCTCCAGGCTTGTTCTGGTTCAGTCTAATGTCAGAGGCCCTGATAAGGGCCAAGGATTCCTGTGCCCCAGGTTTCCCACCCTCCATGTTGCCTGAAGCCACAGTAACCATTGGGGTCTTTGGAGGTCACTGAGGGCTCAAGGGCCTGGAATGAGGGGTGCCCCCATTTTCTTCATCCCTGAAAACAGCCCTACTATAGCTCTTCACAGTTCCCCCCAAGGCATGGGATACTCCAGTGAACCTCCCCCTTCAGAAGTTTCAGGAAAGAAGCAAGTACTAATCTCTACATATGGGCACTCTCAAACTTCAAGGATGTGTATCCAGCAACCTCTTCTTCTCTCCAAGAACAAGAGAAGAAGAGGGCTGTATACAAAACAATCTCAAGAAGGAAGAACAGAGCTGGAGGAATTACACTCCCTGACTTCAGACTATACTACAAAGCTACAGTAATCATGGTTTTGGCACAAACAGACACATAGAAAAATGGGACAGAATCGGGATTTCCGTGGTGGTGCAGTGGTTAAGAATCCACCTGCCAATGCAGGGGACACGGGTTCGAGCCCTGGTCCAGGAAGATCTCACATGCTGCAGAGCAACTAAACCCGTGAGCCACAACTGCTGACCCTGCGCTCTGGAGCCAGCAAGCCACAACTACTGAGCCTGCGTGCCACAGCTACTGAAGCTCACATGCGTAGAGTCCATGGTATGCAACAAGAGAAACCACTGCAATGAGGAGGCCGCGCACCGCAATGAAGAGCAGCCCCCACTCGCTGCAACTAGAGAAAGCCCGCATGCAGCAATGAAGACCCAATCCAGCCATAAATAAATAAATAAATAGATAGATAGATAGAAAGAAAGAAGTAAAATAAAAGAAAAATGGGACAGAATAGATCATCCAGAAATGAACCCATGCACTCATGGTCAATTAATCTACCACAAAGCAGGCAAGAATATACAATGGAGAGAAGACAGTCTCTTCAGTAAGTAGTTCTGGGAAAACTGGACAGCTGTATGTAAAAGAATGAAATTAGAACATTATCTAACACAATACACAAAAATAAATTGAAAATGGGATAAAGACCTAAATGGAAGACCAGATACTATAAAACTCCTAGAGGAAAACATAGGCAGAACACTCTTTGACACAAATCGCAGCAATATTTTTTTGGATCTGTTTCCTAAAGTAAAGGAAATAAAGCAAAAATAAACAAATGATACCTAATTAAACTTAAAAGCTTTTGCACAGCAAAGGAAACCATCAACAAAACAAAAAGGCAACCTACTGAATGGGAGAAAATATTTGCAAATGATATTACTGATATGGGATTAATATCCAACATATATGAACAACTCATACAACTCAACAGCAAACAACCTGATTAAAAGTTGGGCAGAAGAACTGAACAGACATTTTTCCAAAGAGGAAATGCAGATGGCCAACAGGCACATGAAAAGATGCTTAACATCACTAATCATCGGGGAAATGCAAATCAAAACTACAGTGAGATGTCCCCTCACACCTGTCAGAATGGATATCATCAAAAAGACCACAAATAAAACTGGACAGCTACATGTAAAAGAATGAAATTAGAACACTCCCTAACACCATACACAAAAATAAACTCAAAATGGATTAAAGACCTAAATGTAAGGCCAGACAGTATAAAACTCTTAGAGGAAAACATAGACAGAACACTCTATGGCATAAATAACAGCAATATCCTTTTTTGACCCACCTCCTAGAGAAATGGAAATAAGAACAAAAATAAACAAATGGGACCTAATGAAACTTCAAAGCTTTTGCACAGCAAAGGAAACCATAAACACGGTGAAAAGACAACCCACAGAATGGGAGAAAAATATTTGCAAACAAAGATACTGACAAAGGATTAATCTCCAAAATATACAAGCAGCTCATGCAGCTCAATATCAAAAAAAAAAACAACCCACTCCAAAGATGGGCAGAATACCTAAATAGATATTTCTCCAAAGAAGATACACAGATTGCCAACAAACACATGAAAGAATGCTCAACATCACTAATCATTAGAGAAATGCAAATCAAAACTACAATGAGGTATCACCACACAGCAGTCAGAATGGCCATCATCAAAAAATCTAGAAACAATAAATGCTGGAGAGGGTGTGGAGAAAAGGGAACCCTCTTGCACTGTTGGTGGGAATGTAAATTGATACAGCCACTATGGAGAACAGTATGGAGGTTCCTTCAAAAACTAAAAATAGAACTAAGTATCATACGACCCAGCAATCCCACTACTGGGCATATACCCTGAGAAAACCATAAATCGAAAAGAATCATGTAACACAATGTTCATTGCAGCTCTATTTTCAATAGCCAGGACATGGAAGCAACCTAAGTGTCCATCGACAGATGAATGGGTAAAGAAGATGTGGCACATATATACAATGGAATATTACTCAGCCATAAAAAGAAACGAAATTGAGTTATTATTTGTAGTGAGGTGGATGGACCTAGAGTCTGTCATACAGAGTGAAGTAAGTCAGAAAGAGAAAAATACTGTAAGCTAACACATATATATGGAATCTAAAAAAAAAAAAAAAAACTGAAGAAGAAACTACGGGCAGGACAGGAATAAAGACGTAGAGAATGGACTTGAGGACAAGGGGAGGGGGAAGGGTAAGCTGGGATGAACTGAGAGAGTGGCATGGACATATATACACTACCAAATGTAAAATAGATGGCTAATGGGAAGCAGCCACATAGAACAGGGAGATCAGCTTGGTGCTTTGTGTTCACCTAGAGGGGTGGGATAGGGAGGGAGGGAGGGAGGGAGACACAAGAGGGAGGAGATATGGGGATATATGTATACATATAGCTGATTAACTTTGTTATACAGCAGAAACTAACACACCATTGTAAAGCAATTATACTCCAATAAAGATGTTAAAAAAAAAAGCATGAAATTTTGCCATTTGCAGCAACATGGAGGACTTGGAGGGTATTATGCTAGGTCAAATAAGTTAGAGAAAGACAAATACTGTATGATATCTCTTATATGTGGAATCTAAAAAATACAACAAACTAGTGAATATAACAAAAAGCACCAGATATAGAGAAGCAGACACAGATATAGAGAAGAAACTAGTGGTTACCAGTCCGGGGAGGGGAGGAGCAAGCTAGGGGTAGGGGATTAACAGCTACAAACTCTTGGGTGTAAGACAGGCTACAGGGATGTATTGTACAACATGGAAAATACAGCCAATAGTTTGTAATTAACTGTAAATGGAGTGTAACCTTTAAAAATTTTATAAAATACTAGAAGGAAAAAAAGTCTGACACTTTTACCAATCTTTTCAGAGAGATAAAGTTAGTTTTATCCTCACTTTACTAATAAAACCTATCTGAGGAGCAGAGAGGACAAATGTTTTTGTCCAAGGGCAAATTCCAAGGAGGTAGAATCTGACTCACTGTAATGTGATGGGCAGTTCCTGTAACGGTAATAACCACACTGTACAGTCAAGTATTCGGCCTACTCTTCTCTGGTGTTTCTCTAGCGTTGTGAAGTTTCTCTCTGTGCAGCTCATTCCTCTCCAATACTCTACTTACAAATTCTAGCCACTTTGGATTCCTCAATCCCTGACAGCTGTCTCAACTCAGCAAAGCCCCAGGACTCTGCTTGGTTTCCCTCTTCTGCACTGCGACCTTGAACATGCCTTTAGGAGACAGGGTGTGTGAACCATAGGGCTCATCTTGTTTGATTTCCCTTGCTCAGAAATCACAGTCCTGCACTACCAGTTGTGCAATGTCTTAAAATCACTTATTCATATATTTTTCTCTGGTTTTCCAGTTTTTATGACAGAAGGGCAATGCCTATATCAATTAGCACTTCATGGATGGAAGTGTAAATTCTGGCATCCTATACTTTTTAAAAAATCCTACTTTAGATTTTATAGATTTTTTTCTTACATGACATTGCTAATTTGCGGATATGTTTTTTTTCCTGTAATTCATGTTACTAGTGAATACTAGCATTTATTACAATAAATGTATGGACATAGTGAGAATTATGTAAAATTTAACTTTTGGTATATTTACTCAACATTATTTGCATTTTCACACAATATAAATGTTTTCATAAAGATTATGTTATGTATACACTGATGTGTATAAAATTGATGGCTAATAAGAACCTGCAGTATAAAAAAATAAACAACAAGAAAACAACTAATGCTAAACTTTCTTTGGGTTATTTGTATGGAAATATGTTAAGATAAATGTTTCAGACATGACATGAAATGTCTAAAAATCTTATATGTTCTGGTATAATGTTATAAGTCATAATTCTAGTTATTACTTTAAAATGTGTATCCCAGAAATAACTGAATTTCCTTGTCAATTGCATTATTATGAACTTTCACCAAATCTTTTAACCGTGGTCATTTTTAAGTCTTTTGTCATTTACAGACAGTTCTGGGTGTACTCTGATGCTTTTGCAAAAATGTTCCTATAAAAGGGTTTCATCTTCAAGGAATTCATGGAAAAAACTCTGACAAGTACAGGTTTCTGGTAACTGAATATACTGCTGAACTGAATGAATAAGCATTTTCAGAACTCTAAGGGAAAACTGATGAATTCATAAAAGTGCCAACAAAAGATCAAGATGAAAAAAAATTAATTACATGGGACTGAGTGAACTGATGAGGATGATTATAATTTTTGTGACTTTCTGTTTGAATAAAAAAAAATCCCACAAGGACTCAGGGGCAAAAAATATACAAATCAGTTTTCACTGCAAAGTAAAGGAGCTGTTACAGTGGAGGATTGCTGGACTGAATGTCAGTATTATGACATAGTATGAGTGTGTTTCGTGTTTGCTAATTGCAACATTGTTGCTTTTGTTGTGGTCATCCATTTACAATGCTTGGTGTCAGTTGATTTATCTCTGGTAAAAATAAAATACAGTGTGTGTGTGTGAGTTGTGGGAAAAAAAAAAGCTGCAAAGTGCTCCACGTGCCTGTCTCTGACAGTGCCCCATGCCTTCTTCTCTGGGCTGTAAAGGTGGATGAATCAGCTCTTAGCATCAATCATTAAGAAACAATTAATGAAAGTGCTCATATATGATTAATGCTTTCTAAATAACATTCAACCAACACAGACTACCTCCATAACCTCTTGTTACGAATATCTGGTTCAAATATTATAGTGGTAGAATGTTATTCTTCACCACTAATATAAGCACATTCCCTCCTAGGGAATATAAAGCAATGAAATAAAAACTGCATTAGGTGCCTGTCACTAGTAGGCATTCAAATATCTATTCAAAGAATAAAAAAGAAACACTGGTACCAGTCCAGCCCTATGAAAAGCTGACCATTGAAATTTATCGCACTTTCCATATGCATCCATTTTCTCATCTTAAGATGGAGAAAATAAAGTCTGCCATCATCTTCGTCTCTCAGAGGTGTCATGAAATTGAGATCATATATGAAGTATTTTATCTCAATATATAGATTTAAGCTATTGCTTTTTTCTTTTCTATTATGGTTTATTACAAGATATTGAATATAGTTTCCTGTGCTATACAGTAGGTCCTTGTTTATCTATTGTGTATATAGTAGTTTGTATCTGTTAATCCCAAACCCCTAATTTATCCCCCCTCCTTTCCCCTTTGGTAACTATAAGTTTGTTTTCAATGTCTGTGAGTCTGTTTCTGTTTTGTAAATAAGTTCATTTGTATCATATTTTAGATTCCACATATAAGTGATATCAAATGATATTTGTCTTTCTTTGAATTCATTCACTTAGTATAGTAATCTCGAGGTCCATCCATGTTGCTGCAAATGGTTATTATTTCATTCTTTTTATGGCTGAGTAATATTCCATTGTATATATGCACCACATCTTCTTTGTCCATTCCTCTGTTGATGGACATTTAGATTGCTTCCATGTCTTGACAACTGTAAACAGTGTTGCTGTGAACTTTGGGGTGCATGTATCTTTTCAAATTAGAGTTTTCTCTGAATATATGCCCAGGAGTGAGATTGCTAGATTATATGGTAACTCTTATTTTTAGTTTTTTGAGGAACCTCATACTGTTTTCCATAGTGGCTGCACCAATTTACATTCCCACCAACAGCGTAGGAGGGTTCCTTTTCCTAAGATATTATTTATATATGTATTTTCCATTAAGGCCCATAGGTAAGGTGAGTTATCATCAGTGTGTTACACAGGGCATCAATGGAAATGGGAGCTGGCAGTGCTCAGGTCTTGGAGTTAAGCAGGGGCACCAAGGCCAGGTAGGCAGTAGGTAAGGCAGAGAAGTGTGTGGGGGAAGCCTGAGAAGGAACAGCTGGAGGGAAGCAGCATTCAGAGCTCAGGAGGTCTCACCAAGTGAATGGGAACTAGTCAGCGCTGGGAAGAGGGTAGAAGGCAAAGGATGCATCAAAGGTCGGCCACAGCCGGCAGGAGACTGGCAATCAGTGAGCACGAGCTAGTCCTGTTACAGGAGTTAGTTGCACTTGCCCTGATTTACCATGTCTGTGCCAGAATTCCATTGAGCTTTGCCCTGTAAGGTTTTGCTGACACGTGGAGCTGAAGGTTGAAGTCAAGAGAGAAGTGGTCACCATCCAATCAGCCCATGTTGCTTGTAGCTGTTGCCATGTTATAGGTGTGTGTTCATGACCCCATCTGCTGCTAACAGTGAGTCATTCTTGCAAATAAAATAAATATCAATACATTTACATGCATCATATACCTTATACAAATCCTGTGAGTGGTGTTACAGAAAATAACAGATTTGGGAAGCAAAACAAATGCTTAAGTTAGCAATTTCTTCATGTGATTCTGGTAGTGCTGTTAACCTTGCTGGGAGATATGACTGTTACCTTATTCAAATACTATCTACTAATGTTCACCCACGTTTATTCAGTGTTTGGGTATCCGCCATAGACTGTAGTTCTCTGTAATACCACTAAACGTAATATTTATTAATTATTAAATAAATTTGTTTCCTATATCCATAATCGTGAATAAAGAGTAGGAAGAATGTTGGCAGTATTTAAAGGAAAAAAAAAGATTATGTTAAAGGTTGATAACAGCCAATCATATGTCTGTATACAAGTTTCTGAAATATGTGACTATTGAAGGCCATATTTGATGCTATTTATATTCTAGGTTGTCTGCTTACTAGTAGAGCCAATTTAAGCATCTTTGCTAGTCTGTTTCCTAATCTCAAAAATAAAGACAATATTATCCTTTATAGGATCACTGTGTAGATCAAATAAGATAATGCATGTAAAGCAAGGATTACCATAGAACTAGCTATCCACAAAACTTAATTTTATTATTAATGTTCCCGATATATGTACAAAGCACTACATAGCTTTGGATAAATTAATTTCATTATTTTTTAATGAACATCTTTGTGCCTGAGGGAAGGGAGGTGAATTAAGTGAGATAGGGCCAAATCCATAAGAACTTTGTTTACCATATTGAAGAATTACTGGCTTGCTCATGAGGCTGAGTTATTTTTCATATATCCATATACATCAATCTGATACTGTTTAGAAGTACATTTAACCTTTAAATTAATTTGCAGACAAACCAAATGTACATCAACTTATTAACGGACATCTTTTCAGGCTAACAAATTCTCATCTAGTAACATAAAATGTGTTTTTTAACATCTTTATTGGAGTGTAATTGCTTTACAATGTTGTGTTACTTTCTGCTGTATAACAAAGTTAATCAGCTATATGTATACCTATATCCCCATATCCCCTCCCTCTTGTGTCTCCCTCCCTCCCACCCTCCCTATCCCACACCTCTAGGTGGTTACAAAGCACTGAGCTGATCTCCCTGTTCTATGCGGCTGCTTCCCACTAGCTATCTAGTTTATGTTTGGTAGTGTATATATGTCCATGCCACTCTCTCAGTTCATGCCAGCTTACCCTTCCACCTCCTCTGTCCTCAAGTCCATTCTCTACATCTGCATCTTTATTCCTGTCCTGGCCCTAGATTCTTCAGGACCATATATATATATATACACACACACATATTTTTAGATTCCTATATATGTGTTAGCATACGGTATTTGTTTTTCTCTTTCGAACTTACTTCACTGTGTATGACAGATTCTAGGTCCATCCACATCACTACAAATAACTCAATTTCGTTTGTATTTATGGCTGAGTAATATTCCATTATATATTTGCCACATCTTCTTTACCCATTCATCTGTTGATGGACACTTAGGTTGCTTCCATGTCCTGGCTATTGAAAATAGAGCTGCAATGAACATTGTGTTACATGACTCTTTTTGACTTAATGGCCTTCTCAGGGTATATGCCCTGTAGTGGGATTGTTGGGTCGTATGACAGTTCTACTTTTAGGTTTTTAAGGAACCTCCATACTGTTCTCCATAGTGGCTGTATCAATTTACATTCCCACCAGCAGTGCAAGAGGGTTCCCTTTTCTCCACACCCTCTCCAGCATTTATTGTTTGTAGATTTTTGGATGAGGGCCATTCTGACTGGAATGAGGTGATACCTCATTGTAGTTTTGACTTGCATTTCTCTAATGATTAGGGATGTTGAGCATCCTTTCATGTGTTTGTTGGCAGTCTGTATATCTTCTTTGGAGAAATGTCGATTTAGGTCTTCTGCCCATCTTTGGAGTGGGTTGTTTGATTTCTTGCTATTGAGCTGCATGAGCTGCTTGTAAATTTTGGAGATTAGTCCTTTGTCAGTTGCTTCATTTCCAAATATTTTCTCCAATTCTGAGGGTTGGCTTTTCATCTTGTTTATGGTTTCCTTTGCTATGCAAAAGCTTTTAAATTTCATTATTTCCCATTTGTTTATTTTTGTCCTTATTTCCATTCTCTAGGAGGTGGGTCAAAAAGGATCTTGCTGTGATTTATATGATAGAGAGTTCTGCCTATGTTTTCCTCTAAGAGTTTTATAGTGGCTAGCCTTACATTTAGGTCTTTAATCCATTTGAGTTTATTTTTGTGTATGGTGTTAGGGAGTGTTCTAATTTCATTCTTTTACATGTAGCTGTCCAGTTTTCCCAGCACCACTTTTTGAAGGGGCTGTCTTTTCTCCATTTTATATTCTTGCCTCCTTTATCAAAAATAAGGTGACAATATATGTGTGGGTTTATCTCTGGGCTTTCTCTCCTGTTCCATTGATCTGTATTTCTGTTTTTGTGCCAGTACCATACTGTCTTGATTACTGTAGCTTTGTAGTATAGTCTGAAGTCAGGGAGTCTGATTTCTCCAGCTCCGTTTTTTTCCCTCAAGACTGCTTTGGCTATTTGGGGTCTTTTGTGTTTCCACAGAAATTGTGAAATTTTTTGTTCTCCTTCTGTGAAAAACGCCATGGGTACTTTGATAGGGATTGCATTGAACCTGTACATTGCTCTGGGTAGTATCGTCATTTTCACAATGTTGATTCTTCCAATCCAAGAACATGGTATATCTCTCCATCTGTTTGCATCATCTTTAATTGCTTTCATCAGTGTCTTATAGTTTTCTGCATACAGGTCTTTTGTCTGCATAGGTAGGTTTATCCCTATATATTTTCTCCTTTTTGTTGTAATGGTAAATGGGAGTGTTTCCTTAATTTCTCAGATTTTTCAGATTTTTCAACATTAGTGTATAGGAATGCAAGAGATTTGTGTGCATTAATTTTGTATGCTACTACTTTACCAAATTCATTGATTAGCTCTAGAAGTTTTCTGGTAGCATCTTTAGGATTCTCTAAGGTATAGTATCATGTCACCTGCAAACAGTGACAGCTTTACTTCTTTTCTGATTTGGATTACTTAAATTTCTTTTTTTTTCTCTGAATGCTGTGTGCTTCCAAAACTATGTCGAATAATAATGGAGAGAGTGGACAACCCTGTCTTGTTCCTTATGTTAGAGGAAATTCTTTCAGTTTTTCACCATTGCGAATGATATTGGCTGTGGGTTTGTCATATATGGCATTTATTAAGTTGAGGTAAGTTCCCTCTATGCCTACTTTCTGGAGTGTTTTTTATCAAAATTGGGCATTGAATTTTGTCGAAAGCTTTTTCTGCATCTATTGAGATGATCATATGGTTTTTCTCCTTCAATTTGTTAATATGGTGTATCACATTGATTGATTTGCATATATTGAAGAATCCTTGCATCCCTGGGATAAAACCCACTTGACCATGGTGTATGATCCTTTTAATGTGCTGTTGGTTTCTGTTTGCTAGTATTTTGTTGAGGATTTTTGCATCTGTGTTCATCAGTGATATTGACCTGTAGTTTTCTTTCTTTGTGACATCTTTGTCTGGTTTTGGTATCAGGGTGACGGTGGCCGTGTAGAATGAGTTTGGGCTCTGCTATATTTTGGAAGAGTTTGAGAAGGATAGGTGTTAGCTCTTCTCTAAATGTTTGCTAGAATTCGCCCGTGAAGCCATCTGGTTCTGCGCTTTTGTTTGTTGGAAGAGTTTTAATCACAGTCTCAATTTCTGTGCTTGTGATTGGTCTGTTTATATTTTCTGTTTCTTCTGGGTTCAGTCTTGGAAGGTTGTGCTTTTCTAAGTATTTGTCTGTTTCCTCCAGGTTGTCCATTTTATTGGCATAGAGTTGCTTGTAGTAATCTCTCATGATCCTTTATATTTCTGTAGTATCAGTGGTTACTTCTCCTTTTTTATTTCTAATTTTATTGATTTGCGTCTTCTCCTTTTTTTTCTTTATGAGTCTGGCTAATGGTTGATCAATTTTGTTTATCTTCTCAAAGAACCACCTTTTAGTTTTTTTGATCTTTGCTGTTGTTTCCTTCATTTATTTTTCATTTGTTTCTGATCTGATTTTTATGATTTCTTTCCTTCTGCTAACTTTGGGGATGTTGGCACTTCTTTCTCTAACTGATGTAGGTGTAAGGTTAGTTTGTTTATCTGAGTTGTTTCTTGTTTCTTGAGGTAGGATTGTACTGCTATAAACTTCCCTCTTAGAACTGCTTTTGCTGCATCCCACAGGTTTTGGGTCATCGTGTTTTCGTTGTCATTTGTTTCTAGGTAGTTTTGGTTTCCTCTTTGATTTCTTCAGTGATCTCTTGGTTATTTAGTAGTGTATTGTTTAGCCTCCATGTGTGTGTATTTTTTACAGATCTTTTCCTGTAATTGATACCTATTCTCATAGCATTCTGGTCAGAAAAGGTACTTGATACAACTTCAATTTTCTTAAATTTACCAAGGCTTGATTTGTGACCCAAGATATGATCTATCCTGGAGAATGTTCCATGAGCACTTGAGTAGAAAGTGTATTCTGTTGTTTTTGGATGGAATGCCCTATGAATATCAATTAATTCCATCTTATTTAATGTAACATTTAAAGCTTGTGTTTCCTTATTTATTTTCTGTTTGGATGATCTGTCTGTTGGTGAAAGTGGGTTGTTAAAGTCCCCTAGCATGATTGTGTTACTGTCGATTTCCCCTTTTATGGCTGTTAGCATTTGCCTTTTGTATTGAGGTGCTCCTGTGTTGGGTGCATATATATTTACAATTGTTATATCTTCTTCTTGGATTGATCCCTTGATCATTATGTAGTGTCCTTCCTTGTCTCTTGTAATAGTCTTTATTTTAAAGTTTATTTTGTCTGATATGAGAATTGCTACTCCAGCTTTCTCTTGATTTCCATTTGCACGGCATATCTTTTTCCATCCCCTCCCTTTCAGTCTGTTTGTGTCCCTAGGTCTGAAGTGGGTCTCTTGTAGACAGCATATATAATGGTATTGTTTTTGGATCCATTTAGCCAGTCTATGTCTTTTGGTTGGAGCATTTAATCCAGTTACATTTAAGGTAGTTATCGATATGTATGTTCCTATTACCATTTTCTTAATTGTTTTGGGTTTGTTATTGTAGGTCTTTTCCTTCTCTTGTGTTTCCTGCCTAGAGAAGTTCCTTTAGCATTTGTTATAAAGCTGAGGTGGTGGTGCTGAATTCTCTTAGCTTTTACTTGTCTGTAATGCCTTTAATTTCTCCGTCGAATCTGAATGAGATCCTTGCTGGGTACAGTCATCTTGGGTGTAGGTTTTTCCCTTTCATCACTTTAAATATGTCTTGCCACTCCCTCCTGGCTTGCAGAGTTTCTGCTGAGAGATCAGCTGTTAACCTTATGGGGATTCCCTTGTATGTTTTTTGCTGTTTTTCCCTTGCTGCTTTTAATATTTTTTCTTTGTATTATTTAATTTTTGATAGTTTGATTAAAATGTGTCTTGGCATGATTATCCTTGAATTTATCCTGTATGGGACTCTGTGCTTCCTGGACTTGATTGCCTATTTCCTTTCCCATATTAGGGAAGTTTTCAACTATAATCTCTTCAAAAAGTTTCTCAGTCCCTTTATTTTCCCTTTTTCTTCTGGGACCCCTATAATTCGAATGTTGGTGTGTTTAATGTTGTCCCAGAGGTCTCTGAGACTGTGCTCAATCCTTTTCATTCTTTTTCTTTATTCTGCTGTGTGGTAGTTATTTCCACTATTTTATCTTCCAGGTCCCTTATCCGTTCTTCTGCCTCAATTATTTTGCTATTGATTCCTTCTAGAGAATTTTTAATTTCATTTATTGTGTTGTTCATCGTTGCTTGTTTGCTCTTTAGTTCTTCTACATCCTTGTTAAATGTTTCTTGCCTTTATTCTATTTCCAAGATTTTGGATCATCTTTACTCTCATTACTCTGACTTGTTTTTCAGGTAGACTGCCTATTTCCTCTTCATTTGTTTGGTCTGATGGATTTCTGCCTTGCTCCTTCATCTGCTGTGTGTTTTTCTGTCTTCTCGTTTTGCTTAACTTACTGTGTTTGGGGTCTCCTTTTTGCAGGCTGCAGGTTCGTAGTTCCCGTTGTTTTTGGTGTCTGCCCCCAGTGGCTAAGGTTGGTTCAGTGGGTTATGGAGGCTTCCTGCTGGAGGGGACTGGTGCCTGTGTTTTGGTGGATGAGGCTGGATCTTGTCTCTCTAGTGGGCAGGTTCACGTCTGGTGTTGTGTTTTGGGGTGTCTGTGACCTTATTATGATTTTAGGCAGGCTCTCTGCTAATGGGTGGGGTTGTGTTCCTGTCTTGCTAGTTGTTTGGCATAGGGTGTCCAGCACTGTGGCTTGCTGTTTGTTGAGTGAAGCTGGGTGCTGGTGTTGAGATGGAGATCTCTGGGAGAGCTTTCACCATTTGATATTACATGGAGCCAGGACATCTCTGGTGGACAAATGTCCTGAACTTGTCTCTCCCACCTCAGAGGCACAGGCCTGACACCCAGTCAGAGCACCAAGACCCTGTCAGCCACACACCATGTGTTCTTTTAAGAGCACTCTTAAGTAACGTCCTGATTATGTGGGGTACAATGGTGAGGGTAAACAGCTGTGGCAGGGCAGCAGGGTGAGCAGCCATAGAATATTTTATAGTTTTATCTTCCTATATTCATATTTTTCTTCAAAATATTTTCGTTTTCTAAAACTTTCACATTTTCTCTTAATTCTTCTCTTCAGTAGTTTGTATATGCTGTTGATATTCTGAGTGGCTTATCTGTTTTGAAATTGCATGTTGCTCTTTTACAGGGTGGCCATTGATATTTATATTTTTGTTTTACAACTAACCACTTTACTGATCTTTTTAGTTTCAATAGCTTGTTTGTTAATCCTATTTATTATTACAGGCAAACAAACATATCATTTATAAACAAACACTGATAATTTCTTTTCTACCCTTCTAATAATTCTACCTTTGAACTCTGTTCCATTTCTTATTATTTTGTCTAATTCATTCTGAAATATATAAAGTAGTAATGACATGACTACCATTTTCTTCCTGGATTTAATAAGAATGCCACTAGCATTTCCTCAGTAAAGTCATACTGACTATTGGTTTGAGATATACTCTGATACCCATTTTATATAAGAAGAAGTATTTTTGAATTAAACCCAAAAATGCAAATAGTATAAGAATATATAACAGGGAAACTGAAAAACTCTGGTAATACCACCCCCAGAGAAAAATATTTCGGTGCAGACTATGCATATTTTGTGAAAATTGATTTTTAAGTTAATACTCTTGGAGATTTTTACCTATAACTACATATATATCTACTTCATTCTTTCAAATTTTTCTATATTATTACATTCTATGGATATAACATAATACTTAGTGACCAGTTCATGGCTATTTTGGTTATTCGAATATTTAGTTATCACAAACAATGCTGCAATGAACACCCTTGTATATTTAGTTTTTACACGTGTATATAGTGCTTTTTTTGGGTACACTGAGGCAAAGAATGTGAATAGATTTTTAAGTTTGAGTAATGCAAATTTGTTAATAATTTTAAAAAGTAATACTTTTCAAATTCTGCATTTTCTAGGTCTTGTAGTGTTGAGGTTCCTTACCTACTCACTTAATTGAATTCATTGCTTCTGGTGGATATGAGACACTACCTTGAAAAAAAAAACTATAGCTCAGCTAGTGGTTTAATGCAAATGGAGATAATATTCTTTTAACCATGATGTTTGTTTTTGAGAGAGAGAGAGAGATTTTCAAAATCTGAAAACTTTCCTCTATATATGAAGAATAAACCTTGGATCTAAGCATAGAGGTTTACTATAAACTGTAGTGTAAAGAAGACAGAATATGACATAAGTTCCTATCGTACAAAAATGGGGGAAAAAAAACTTGCTGTGAGGAACGTGGCAAGAGCCAAAAAGGGAGGGACTCTGTTGAATATAGTGTATGTATCATTGAAATAAATAGTGTTTAATGCCCCCGTCCCCTAAACCCTGGCCTTGTGTTTAAGTGGAAGTGGTAGGTGCATAGAGGGGGACAAAGTAGTATGATAATAATTTTTAAGAGACAGGGAAGAGCTGAAAGTATAAGTGTATGATTTTTTTTTAAAATCTTTTCCCCTCAGGAACTATGGAAGAAATAGCTTCACACCTTCCCAATACAAAGCTGGAGTGGCTGTAATAGAGGAGGAATGGTGATTTCATGTACTTAGTAAAATGAGGGTCTGGAAATGTCCCCTCCTCAATTTTCCCACAGTTTTCACCAGACGTAAAAGAGGTCCAGAGGATCCCACGAGACAGACCCTGCATAGCAAGTAGAAGGTATGTAATAATTGAGTGTGTATGACTCTCTCTGGGATCAAGAGTCATGATCATGAGTGTACATTACAGAGGTTCCAGGGTGGATATCCCAAAGCTGAAGTCTAGATGGAGGATACCAGTGAGTATCAGGATCAGCCACATCAACAAGAACCAAGATGGGAAGCCTAGTAAGCAAGAATTGGCTGATTTTCCTAGAAATCCTTATACGTTTCTCTATCAAGAGAAAACCCCGTGTTATATTAACTGCAGACACTGCAGCAGCAGATGAAGAAAAAAACAGAAAAAACCATATGCCTCAAACCAGAAGCAGTGAGCTCTATCTTAACCAGAGGTTAGTAGAGGAAGGTAACTCTTGATCCAGAAGTTCTCCTCTGGTGCTTCCATAATGCTATATAAATTTTCCCTTGTCCAGGTACCACTCACAGAAACAGGAAGAGGAAGTGGAATAAACCTGGAAAGTTTGACCATTTAACTACAAAGGACCTAAGCTCACCTGAAACAGTAGTTTTTAAACCTTGGGGGATGTTCAGTTACTTAGAATGTGTAAATTTAATGTATGTTCCCAGAGGCTGCCACTCCTGAGATGGCTTAAGAGTTCAAAGCAAGTAGCACATGAGTGGTCATGTGTAAATTTTTACCATGTTCAAAACGTATTTCCAGGGACTTCCCTGGTGGTCCAGTGGTTAAGACTCTGCACTTCCACTGCAGGGGGCATGGGTTCCATCCTGGTCAGGGAACTAAGATTCCTCATGCCATGGCCAAAATAAATAAATAAATAAATAATTTCCAAATTGACCTCCAAAAGGTTGTGTCAATTTCATTCCTCTAGGAAAATGTGCAAGTGCTTCCTTCCACACTGAAACTAGAAGGGAAGGGAAAATGGTGGTGGTGGGGGGAGTCTACTAACTCCAAAATAGATGCAAAAAGAGAAAAGTGCAGCTAATTAGCTTGTGACACAGTGAGGTTGTACTCAACAATTCAAAGTTCCACAAACTGATTTACAAGGTAATGCATTTCAAGTTCTATGGCTCACTTAAAATCTATGAATTCACTAAAAACGATTGAAATTAATAACAACCTGGTTTTTTACTTTCCCTCCATGACAAATAACTGCAGTCAATGATGTCAGATTTCTGAAAATGTTTAATTTTGGTAAAAAAAAGGATAACTCTGCCTTTGCTATTTGTTTCCCCTTTCGAAACGTTAATTAACAATACTCTCTTTTGCATTGACTGCACTTAAATAGGTGAGTATTAAAAATACACTCAGTATTCTCCAGGATAGGTCATACCTTGGGTCACAATCAAGTTTTTGTAAATTTAAGAAAATTGAAATTGTATCACGTATCTTTTCTGACCACAATGCTGTGAGACTAGGTATCAATTACAGGAAAAGATCTGTAAAAAATACAAACACATGGAGGCTAAACAATACACTACTAAATAACCAAGAGATCACTGAAGAAATCAAAGAGAAAATTAAAAATTACCTAGAAACAAATGACAATGAAAACAAAACCCAAAACCTATGGGATGCAGCAAAAGCAGTTCTAAGAGGGAAGTTTATAGCAATACAATCTTACCTCAAGAAGCAAGAAACATATCAAATGAACAACCTAACCTTACACCTAAATCAATAAGAGAAAGAAGAACAAAGAAAACCCCAAAGTTAGCAGAAGGAAAGAAATCATAAAGATCAGATCAGAAATAAATGAAAAAGAAATGAAGGAAACAATAGCAAAGATCAAGAAAACTAAAAGCTGGTTCTTTGAGAAGATAAACAAAATTGATAAACCAGTAACAGACTCATCAAGAAAAACAGGGAGAAGACTGAGATCAATAGAATTAGGAATGAAAAGGAGCAGTAACAACAGACACTGCAGACATACAAAGGACCATGAGAGATTACTACAAGCAGCTCTATGCCAATAAAATGGACAACCTGGAAGAAATGGACAAATTCTTAGAAAAGCACAACCTTCCAAGACCAAACCAGGAAGAAATAGAAAACATAGACCAATCACAAGCAGATATTGAGACTGTGATTAAAACTCTTCCAACAAATAAAAGCCCAGGACCAGATGGCTTCACAGGCAAATTATATTAAACACTTAGAGAAGAGCTATCACCTATTCTTCTCAAACTCTTCCAAAATATAGCAGAGGGAGGAACACTCCCAAACTCATTCTACAAGGCCACCATCACCCTGATACCAAAACCAGAGAAAGATGTCACAAAGAAAGAAAATTACAGGTCAATATCACTGATGAACATAGATGCCAAAATCCTCAACAAAATACTAGCAAACAGAATCCAACAGCACATTAAAAGGATCATACACCATGATCAAGTGGGGTTTATCCCAGGAATGCAAGGATTCTTCAATATACGCAAATCAATCAATGTAATACACCATATTAACAAATTGAAGGAGAAAAACCATATGATCATCTCAGTAGATGCAGAAAAACGTTTTGACAAAATTCAACACCCATTTATGATAAAAACGCTCCAGAAAGTAGGCATAGAGGGAAATTACCTCAACTTAATAAAGGCCATATATGAAAAACCCACAGCCAACATCGTTCTCAATGGTGAAAAACTGAAAGCATTTCCTCTAAGATCAGGAACAAGACAGGCTTGTCCACTCTCACCACTGTTATTCACATAGTTCTAGAAGTTTTAGCCTCAGCAATCAGAGAAGAAAAAGAAAGAAAAGGATCCAAATTGGAAAAGAAGTAAAGCTTTCACTGTTTGCAGATGACATGATACCACACATAGAGAATCCTAAAGATGCTATCAGAAAACTACTAGAGCTAATCAATGAATTTGGTAAACTAGTAGGATACAAAATTAATGCACAGAAATCTCTTGCATTCCTATACACCAATGATGAAAAATCTGAAAGAGAAATTAAGGAAACACTCCCATTTACCACTGCAACAAAAAGAAAAAAGAAACCTGGGAATAAAGCTACCTAAGCAGACAAAAGACCTGTATGCAGAAAACTGTAAGACCCTAATGAAAGAAATTAAAGATGATGGGGGGGGACCTTGAAGATGGCGGAAGAGTAAGACGTGGAGATCACCTTCCTCCCCACAGATACACCAGAAATACATCTACACGTGGAACAACTCCTACAGAACACCTACTGAACGCTGGCAGAAGACCTCAGACCTCCCAAAAGGCAAGAAACTCCCCACGTACCTGGGTAGGGCAAAAGAAAAAAAAAGAAAAAACAGAGACCAAAGAATAGGGACGGCACCTGCACCAGTGGGAGGGAGCTGTGAAGGAGGAAAAGTTTCCACACACTAGGAAGCCCCTTCGCGGGCGGAGACTGCGGGGGGCGGAGGGGGGAGCTTCGGAGCCACGGAGGAGTGCACAGCAACGGGTGCGGAGGGCAAAGTGGGGAGATTCCCGCACAGAGGATCGGTGCCGACCGGCACTCACCAGCCCGAGAGGCTTGTCTGCTCACCCGCCGGGGCGGGTGGGGCTGGGAGCTGAGGCTCTGAGGCTTGGGTTTCGGTTTCAGACGGAGCGCAAGGAGAGGACTGGGGTTGGCGGCTTGAACATAGCCTGAAGGGGTTAGTGCACCACGGCTAGCCGGGAGGGAGTCCGGGGAAAAGTCTGCACCTGCCGAAGAGGCAAGAGACTTTTTCTTCCCTCTTTGTTTCCTGGTGCGTGAGGAGAGGGCTTTAAGAACGCTGCTTGAGGGAAATCCGGAGACGGGCGCGAGCCACGGCTAAAAGCGCGGACCCCAGAGACGGGCGGGAGCCGCGGCTAAAAGCGCGGACCCCAGAGACGGGCGGGAGACGCTAAAGCTGCTGCTGCCGCCACCGAGGGGACTGTGTGCGAGCACAGGTCACTCTCCACACCCCTCTTCCGCGGAGCCTGTGCAGCCCGCCACTGCCAGGTTCCCGGGATCCAGGGACAACTTCCCCGGGAGAACGCACGGCGGGCCTCAGGCTGGTGCAAAGTCACGCCGGACTTTGCCGACGCAGGCCCGCCCCGCACTCCGTGCCCCTCCCTCCCTGCCGGCCTGAGTGCGCCAGAGCCCCCGAATCAGCGGCTCTTTTAACCCCGTGCTGTCTGAGCAAAAAACAGACGCCCTCCAGCGACCTACACGCAGAGGCAGGGCCAAATCCAAAGCTTAGCCCTGGGAGCTGTGAGAACAAAGAGAAAGGGAAATCTCTCCCAGCAGCCTCAGAAGCAGCAGATTAAAGCTCCACAATCAACTTGATATACCCTGCATCTGTGGAATACCTGAATAGACAACCAATCATCCCAAATTAAGGAAGTGGACTTCAGGAGCAAGATCTATGATTTTTTTCCCTTTTCCTCTTTTTGTGAATGTATATGTGTATGCTTCTGTGTGAGATCTTGTCTGTATAGTCTTGCTTCCACCATTTGTCCTAGGGTTCTATCCGTCCATGGTTTTTTTAAAAAATTTTTTTCTTAATAATTAATTTTAATTTTAATAACATTATTATACTTTTCTTTCTTTCTTTCTTTCTTTCTTTTTCTTTCCTTCCTTCCTTCCTTCCTTCCTTCCTTCCTTCCTTCCCTCCTTCCTTCCCTCCCTCCCTCCCTCCTTTAGACAACGAATCATCCCAAATTGAGGAGGTGGTCTCTGACAGCAAGATTTATGGTTTTTCCCCCTTTACCTCTTTTAGTGAGGGTGTATGTGTATGCTTCTGTGTAAAATTTTGTCTGTATAGCTTAGCTTCCAACATTTGTCCTAAGGTTCTATCCGTCCCTTTTTTTTTTTCTAAATAAGAATTTTTTAATTCAATAACTTTATTATACTTTATTTTTACTGTATCTTCTTTCTTTCTGTCTTTTTTCCTTCTTTCCCTCCCTCCTTCCTTCCTCCCTCCCTCCTTTCTTTCCTTCTTGCCTTCTTTCCTTCTTTGCTTCTTTCTTTCTTTCTTCCTTCCTTCCTTCTTTCTTTCCTCATACTTCTACTAATTCCCTCTACTTTTTCTCCCTTTTATTCTGAGCTGTGTGGATGAAAAGCTCTTGGTGCTCCAGCCAGGAGTCAGGGCTCTGCCTCTGAGGTAGGAGAGCCAACTTCAGGACACTGGTCAACAAGAGACCTCCCAGCTCCACATAATATCAAACGGCGAAAATCTCCCAGAGACCTCCATCTTAACACCAGCACCCAGCTTCACTCAACGACCAGCAAGCCACAGTGCTGGACAACCTATGCCAAACAACTAGCAAGACAGGAACACAACCCCACCCATTAGCAGAGAGGCTGCCTAAAATCATAATAAGGCCACAGACACCCCAAAACACACCACCAGACGTGAACCTGCCCACTAGAGAGACAAGATCCAGCCTCATCCACCACAACACAGGCACTAGTCCCCTCCACCAGGAAGCCTACACAACCCACTGAACCAATCTTAGCCACTGGAGACAGACATCAAAAACAGCAGGAACTACGAACCTGCAGCCTGCAAAAAGGAGACCCCAAACACAGTAAAATAAGCAAAATGAGAAGACAGAAAAACACACAGCAGATAAAGGAGCAAGATAAAAATGCACCAGACCTAACAAATGAAGAGGAAATAGCCAGTCTACCTGAAAAAGAATTCAGAATAATGATAGTAAGGATGATCCGAAATCTTGGAGATAGAATGGACAAAATGCAAGAATCAGTTAACAAGGACCTAGAAGAACTAAAGATGAAACAAGCAATGATGAACAACACAATAAATGAAATTAAAAGTACTCTAGATGGGATCAATAGCAGAATAACTGAGGCAGAAGAACGGATAAGTGACCAAGGAAGATAAAATAGTGGAAATAACTACTGCAGAGCAGAATAAAGAAAAAAGAATGAAAAGAACTGAGGACAGTCTCAGAGACCTCTGGGACAACATTAAACGCACCAACATTCGCATTATAGGGGTTCCAGAAGAAGAAGAGAAAAAGAAAGGGACTGAGAAAATATTTGAACAGATTAGAGTTGAAAACTTCCCTAATATGGGAAAGGAAATAGTTAATCAAGTCCAGGAAGCACAGAGAGTCCCATCCAGGATAAATCCAAGGAGAAATACGCCAAGACACATATGAATCAAACTGTCAAAAATTAAATACAAAGAAAGCATATTAAAAGCAGCAAGGGAAAAACAACAAATAACACATAAGGGAATCCCCATAAGCTTAACAGCTGATCTCTCAGCAGAAACCCTACAAGCCAGAAGGGAGTGGCAGGACATACTGAAAGTGATGAAGGAGAAAAACCTGCAGCCAAGACTACTCTACCCAGCAAGGATCTCATTCAGATTTGATGGAGAAATTAAAACCTTTACAGACAAGCAAAAGCTGAGAGAGTTCAGCACCACCAAACCAGCTTTACAACAAATGCTAAAGGATCTTCTCTAGGCAAGAAACACAAGAGAAGGAAAAGACCTATAATAACGAACCCAAAACAATTTAGAAAATGGGAATAGGAACATACATATCGATAATTACCTTAAATGTAAATGGACTAAATGCTCCCACCAAAAGACACAGATTAGCTGAATGTATACAAAAACAAGACCCTTATATATGCTGTCTACAAGAGACCGACTTCAGACCTAGAGACACATACAGACTGAAAGTAAGGGGATGGAAAAAGATATTCGATGCAAAATGAAACCAAAAGAAAGCTGGGGTAGCAATTCTCATATCAGACAAAATAGACTTTAAAATAAGGACTATTAAAAGAGACAAAGAAGGACACTACATAATGATCAAGGGATCGATCCAAGAAGAAGATATAACAATTGTAAATATTTATGCACCCAACATAGGAGCACCTCAATACATAAGGCAAATACTAACAGCCATAAAAGGGGAAATGGACAGTAACACATTCATAGTAGGGGACTTAAACACCCCACTTTCACCCATGGACAGATCATCCAAAATGAAAATAAATAAGGAAACACAAGCTTTAAATGATACATTAAACAAGATGGACTTAATTGGTATTTATAGGACACTCCATCCAAAAACAACAGAATACACATTTTTCTCAAGTGCGCATGGAACATTCTCCAGGATAGATCATATCTTGGGTCACAAATCAAGCCTTGGTAAATTTAAGAAAATTGAAATTGTATCAAGTATCTTTTCTGACCACAACGCCATGAGACTAGATATCAATTACAGGAAAAGACCTGTAAAAAATACAAACACATGGAGGCTAAACAATACACTACTTAATAATGAAGTGATCACTGAAGAAATCAAAGAGGAAATCAAAAACTACCTAGAAACAAATGACAATGGAGACACAACGACCCAAAACTTGTGGGATGCAGCAAAAGCAGTTCTAAGGGGGAAGTTTATAGCAATACAAGCCCACCTTAAGAAGCAGGAAACATCTCGAATAAACCTAACCTTGCACCTCAAGCAATTAGAGAAAGAAGAACAAAAAACCCCAAAGCTAGCAGAAGGAAAGAAATCATAAAACTCAGATCAGAAATAAATGAAAAAGAAATGAAGGAAACAATAGCAAAGATCAATAAAACTAAAAGCTGGTTCTTTGAGAAGATAAACAAAATAGATAAACCACTAGCCAGACTCATCAAGAAAAAAAGGGAGAAGACTCAAATCAATAGAATTAGAAATGAAAAAGGAGAGGTAACAACTGACACTGCAGAGATAAAAGAGATCATGAGAGATTACTACAAGCAACTCTATGCCAATAAAATGGACAATCTGGAAGAAATGGACAAATTCTTAGAAATGCACAACCTGCCAAGACTGAATCAGGAAGAAATAGAAAATATGAACAGACCAATCACAAGCACTGAAATTGAAACTGTGATTAAAAATCTTCCAACAAACAAAAGCCCAGGACCAGATGGCTTCACAGGCGAATTCTATCAAACATTTAGAGAAGAGCTAACACCTATCCTTCTCAAACTCTTCCAAAATATAGCAGAGGGAGGAACACTCCCAAACTCCTTCTACGAGGCCACCATCACCTTGATACCAAAACCAGACAAAGATGTCACAAAGAAAGAAAACTACAGGCCAGTATCACTGATGAACAGAGATGCAAAAATCCTCAACAGAATACTAGCAAACAGAATCCAACAGCACATTAAAAGGATCACACACCATGATCAAGTGGGGTTTATTCCAGGAATGCAAGGATTCTTCAATATACACAAATCTATCAATGTGATAAACCATATTAAGAAACTGAAGGAGAAAAACCATATGATCATCTCAATAGATGCAGAGAAAGCTTTTGACAAAATTCAACACCCATTTATGATAAAAACCCTACAGAAAGTAGGCATAGAGGGAACTTTCCTCAACATAATAAAGGCCATATATGACAAGCCCACAGCCAACATCATCCTCAATGGTGAAAAACTGAAAGCATTTCCACGAAGATCCGGAACAAGACAAGGTTGCCCACTCTCACCACTCTTATTCAACATAGTTTTGGAAGTTTTAGCCACAGCAATCAGAGAAGAAAAGGCAATAAAAGGAATCCAAATCGGAAAAGAAGAAGTAAAGCTGTCACTGTTTGCAGATGACATGATCCTATACATAGAGAATCCTAAAGATGCTACCAGAAAACTACTAGAGCTAATCAATGAATTTGTAAAGTGGCAGGATACAAAATTAATGCACAGAAATCTCTGGCATTCCTATATACTAATGATGAAAAAATCTGAAAGTGAAATCAAGAAAACACTCCCATTTACCATTGCAACAAAAAGAATAAAATATCTAGGAATAAACCTACCTAAGGAGACAAAAGACCTTTATGCAGAAATAAGACACTGATGAAAGAAATTAAAGATGATACAAATAGATAGAGAGATATACCATGTTCTTGGATTGGAAGAATCAACATTGTGAAAATGACTCTACTACCCAAAGCAATCTATAGATTCAATGCAATCTCTATCAAACTACCACTGGCATTTTTCACAGAACTAGAACAAAAAATTTTGCAAGTTGTATGGAAACACAAAAGACCCCGAATAGCCAAAGCAATCTTGAGAACGAAAAAAGGAACTGGAGGAATCAGGCTCCCTGACTTCAGACTATACTACAAAGCTACAGTTATCAAGACGGTATGGTAGTGGCACAAAAACAGAAAGATAGATCAATGGAACAGGATAGAAAGCCCAGAGATAAACCCATGCACATATGGACACCTTATCTTTGATAAAGGTGGCAGGAATGTACAGTGGAGAAAGGACAGCCTCTTCAATAAGTGGTGCTGGGAAAACTGGACAGGTACATGTAAAAGTATGAGATTAGAACACTCCCTAACACCATACACAAAAATAATCTCAAAATGGATTAAAGACCTAAATCTAAGGCCAGAAACTATCAAACTCTTAAAGGAAAACATAGGCAGAACACTCTATGACATAAATCACAGCAAGATCCTTTCTGACCCACCTCCTAGAGTAATGGAAATAAAAACACAAATAAACAAATGGGACCTAATGAAACTTCAAAGCTTTTGCACAGCAAAGGAAACCATAAACAAGACCAAAAGACAACCCTCAGAATGGGAGAAAATATTTGCAAATGAAGCAACCGACAAAGGATTAATCTCCAAAATTTACAAGCAGCTCATGCAGCTCAATAACAAAAAAACAAACAACCCAATCCAAAAATGGGCAGAAGACCTAAATAGACATTTCTCCAAAGAAGATATACAGACTGCCAACAAACACATGAAAGAATGTTCAACATCATTAATCATTAGAGAAATGCAAGTCAAAACTACAATGAGATATCATCTCACACCAGTCAGAATGGCCATCATCAAAAATCTAGAAACAATAAATGCTGGAGAGGGTGTGGAGAAAAGGGAACACTCTTGCACTGCTGGTGGGAATGTGAATTGGTTCAGCCACTATGGAGAACAGTATGGAGGTTCCTTAAAAAACTACAAATAGAACTACCATATGACCCAGCAATCCCACTACTGGGCATATACCCTGAGAAATCCGAAATCCAAAAAGAGTCATGTACCAAAATGTTCATTGCAGCTCTATTTACAATAGCCCGGAGATGGAATCAACCTAAGTGCCCATCATCGGATGAATGGATAAAGAAGATGTGGCACATATATACAATGGAATATTACTCAGCCATAAAAAGAAACGAAATTGAGCTATTTGTAATGAGGTGGATAGACCTAGAGTCTGTCATACAGAGTGAAGTAAGTCAGAAAGAAAAAGTCAAATACTGTATGCTAACACATATATATGGAATTTAAGAAAAAAAAATGTCATGAAGAATCTAGGGGTAAGGCAGGAATAAAGACGCAGACCTCCTAGAGAATGGACTTGAGGTGATGGGGAGGGGGAAGGGTGAGCTGTGACAGGGCGAGAGAGAGTCATGGACATATACACACTAACAAACGTAGTAAGGTAGATAGCTAGTGGGAAGCAGCCGCATGGCACAGGGATATTGGCTCGGTGCTTTGTGACAGCCTGAAGGGGTGGGATAGGGAGGGTGGGAGGAGGGAGACACAAGAGGGCAGAGATATGGGAACATATGTATATGTATAACTGATTCACTTTGTTATAAAGCAGAAACTAACACACCATTGTAAAGCAATTATACCCCAATAAAGATGTTAAAAAAAAAAATTAAAGATGATGCAAACATTTGGAGCGATATACCATGTTCTTGGGTTGGAAGGACCATCATTGTGAACATGACTATACTACCCAAAGCAATCTACAGAGTCAATGCAATCCCTATCAAACTACCAATGGCATTTTTCACAGAATGAGAACAAAAATTTTCACAATTTGTATCAAAACGCAAAAGACCCCGAATAACCAAAGCAATCTTGAGAAAGAAAAACGGAGCTGGGGGAATCAGACTCCCAGACTTCAGACTATATTACAAAGCTACAGTAATCAAGACAGTATGGTACTGGCACAAAAACAGAAAGATAGATCAATGGAACAGGATAGAAAGCCCAGAGATAAACCCACACACATATGGTCACCTTATTTTTGATAAAGGACGCAAGAACTTACAATGGAGAAAAGACAGCCTTTTCACCAAGTGGTGCTGGGAAAACTGGACAGCTACATGTAAAAGAATGAAATTAGAACACTCCCTACCACCATACAGAAAAATAAACTCAAAATGGATTAAAGAGCTAAATATAAGGCCAGAAACTATCAAACTCTTAGAGGGAAACATAGGCAGACCACTCTATGACATAAATCACAGCAAGATCCTTTTTGACCCACCTCCTAGAGAATGGAAATAAGAACAAAATAAACAAATGAGACCTAATGAAACTTAAAAGCTTTTGTACAGCAAAGGAAAACATAAAGAGGACCAAAAGATAACCCTCAGAATGATGGGAAAATATTTGGAAATGAAGCAACTGACAAAGGATTAATCTCCAAAATTTACAAGCAGCTTATGCAGCTCAATATCAAAAAAACAAACAACCCAATCCAAAAATGTCCAGAAGACGTAAATCGACATTTCTCCAAAGAAGATAAACAGATTGCCAACAAACATACGAAAGGATGCTCAACATCCCTAATCATTAGAGAAATGCAAATCCAGAGTACAGTGAGGTGTCACCTCACAGCAGTCACAATGGCCATCAGCAAAAAATCTAGAAACAATAAATGCTGGAGAGGGTGTGGAGAAACCGAACACTCTTGCACTGTTGGTTGGAATGTAAGTTGATACAGCCACTATGGAGAACAGTATGGAGGTTCCTTAAAAAGCAAAAAATAGAGCTACCATACGACCCAACAATCCCACTACTGGGCATATACCCTGAGAAGGCCATAAGTCAAAAAGAGTCATGTAACACAATGTTCATTGCAGCTCTATTTACAATAGCCAGGACATGGAAGCAACCTTAGTGTCCATTGACAGATGAATGGATAAAGATGATGTGGCACATATATACAATGGAATATTACTCAGCCATAAAAGGAAACGAAATTGAGTTATTTTTAGTGAGGTGGATGGACCTAGAGTCTGTCATACAGAGTGAAGTAAGTCAGAAAGAGAAAAACAAATACCATATGCTAACGCATATATATGGAATCTAAAAAAAAAAAAAGGTTCTGAAGAATCTAGGGGCAGGAAAGGAATAAAGATGCAGACGTAGAGAATGGACTTGAGGACACGGGGAGGGGGAAGGGTAAAGCTGGGACGAAGTGAGAGAGTGGCATGAATATACATACATTACCAAATGTAAAATTGATAGCTAGTGACAGCAGCCGCATAGAACAGGGAGATCAGCTCAGTGCTTTGTGACCTCCTAGATGAGTGGGATAGGGAGGATTGGAGGGAGATGCAAGAGAGCGGGGATATTGGGTTGTATGTATATATATAGCTGATTCACTTTGTTATAAAGCAGAAACTAACACACCATTGTAAAGCAGTTATACTCCAATAAAGAGGTTTGAAAAAAAATTCACTCAATATGTTCAAAGCATTTTCTTTTTCTATTTATTTCCATTTTGTTTTCCTCAGAGAATCTTTGTCTATATCATGCTGCATATATTTTATATGTAACAGTGCATCCTTTATGATATGACATACACTTCTTTAAAATGCAAGTAATAGAAGTAAATGACATTAAAGAATGTTTAGCTGCTAAAAATCCAAATTTTGGGGGCTTTTTTCCTTTAGGATTTTCATGCACCAAACTAAAATAGGCCTAAGATCAATAATGGTAATTAAAAAGTAATAGGATGACTTCCCTGGTGGTGCGGTGGTTAAGAATACACCTGCCAATGCAGGGGACACGGGTTCAAGCTCTGGTCCAGGGAGATCCCACATGCCGTGGAACAACTAAGCCTGTGCACCACAAGTACTGAGCCTGAGCTCTACAGCCTGTGAGCCACAACTACTGAGCCCTCATGCCACAACTACTGAAGCCCACACACCTAGAGGTCGTGCTCCATAAGAAGAGAGGTCACTGTGATGAGAAGCCCGCCCACAGCAACGAAGAGTAGCCCCCGCTCACCGCAACTAGAGAAAGCCTGCCCGCAGCAACACAGACACAATGCAGCCAAAATAAATAAATAAATAAATATTTTAAAAGTAATAGGAAAGAAGTTCTGGTAAGACGTTACTTCTGTAAATGTTTGAAAATCTAGAGCATTTTCTTGTTCTTTATTCTTTTCAGCCTTTTCTCCTCAAGAAAGTATTTGCTTTTCCTTCCATTTTATTCATTTGTGACCATGTATTTTTTAAAAGTTGATAACTTTCAAATTTTAGGCAAAACTTTTATGGCAATTTCCAATTAAACTTGTCATAGCTGTTGACATTGCTACATGCATTATTTCAATCAATGAGTTAGTCAAGGAAAAATGGCAAGTATATTATAAAACTTGCTGGACCCTCTTTACAAACTCCTGTTACTATCTTTGAAAAGCCTAGTATTTTGCTACTCAAATGCCGCTAGATACAAAAGAAGACAGAGCTGTTATATTTTTACGAAGGCTGATTTGTTTTGGTAAATGATTTTAACTTAAATTCTCAATATCCTGGATTTTGCTTTATTGCCATTTTCTTTCTGATAACTGAAGTTCTCTCACATAATTCTGCCTGTTTCAAGTCAGAAGGGGTATATTTTAAATGCCCTTGTAGTATTAGAAATATGTGCTACTATTCATGAAAGGCAAGAAAAATGGCAGTGGATAAATATGAACCTATTTGAGAAACTAGAAGGACTCAGAGCCCAAGTCCTGCGGTGTCTAATTGAAGGAGAGATTATCCAATATGCTGCACATAAACAATCCTGGACAAAGTTCCATTTGCATATGCTAAGTGAATTTTTGGAAAGAAGGAAGTATATGATCAGAAGGAGCTGGTGTCATGCGTGGAAAGTTCAGTGGACTTGGGATCAGAAAACTTATAACTGTCGGCATACCTCTTTCTACATCACCTTAGACAACTTAATGTCTCTCAGCCTCATTTTTGTCATATACAAAACAGTAGTGCCTCTGCCTCCTAAATTGGACAGCTTATGGTACACGGCCTCACAGATATTTGATATATTGTTATATGTGAAAATGATTCAAGAAGGAATTATAAAAACATTAAAAATTGTTCTAATAGAAATTCATCACTTCCATCTCATTAAAAAATAGTTGGCATTGTTCAGTCAAATCTCTTAAAGATTTTTCTTCCTTATAACTGCAGAATGAGGTGCCATAAAGTTTGGCTAGTGTTACGCTGGGTTTAGTGATGCCAAGGCGTTGTCCCTGCCTTAGGTGGTTCTGAAATACTTAAAACTATGAATTTCTCAGAGACCAGTGTTTGTTTTCAGTTTTCCCCAAACTTGAACGATATCTGAACCTCACTGCAAGGAAAATATCTCCTCAGACCCAAGGTGATGACTTATTTTTAATGGCTAGTTAAATAAGCACAATCATAAAAGCTAAGAATAAACTTCTCATCTTCATAGCTCTTACACACCTATAAAACTGAGACATATTTACAAATTAAATAAAACCATATTCACATAGCCAATAAAATTCAAATTCACAATATTAATTGCATATTCAACATGGCTATACTACTTTGTGTCTTGTGGCAACTCAATTTCTTACAACTTTTCTCCATTCGAACTTCTGTGAAATTTTAGACTGTGTGACATAATTTGGTTTATGCTTGGCTCAAATGCATTATTTTAATACTCAGTATACCTCCCTTTTTCCATGAATCCACAACTAAAATATCATACAATTAATAAAATTGTGTGACATGGCTTAGTTCCAGAGTATTTCATCTAGTTGATCCAGAATGTGATTATAATTTTATAGATTATGAAAATGGAAAAACACAAAATAAAAATTTCTTAGAGAAAATTTGCAGACCCACAATAATATATCTCTGGCCTGCCAAGAGTTCACAGATTGTCATTTGAAATACTATGACAGATAGTAATGGTTTAATTGTGTAAACTTAAGAAACATGTATTACGTGTTTCGGAAACTGCTTCAAAACATCAGGGCATTATTTAGCTTTCTATGGCTTCATAATGTCATCTATCAAAATAACAGAGAACAAGTGATTTCTGTTCCCTCCTCTGTCTCATGTTTGGTAGCCACCCTGCAGATAAAACCTTTTCTCTCCACCTTGACTCACAATATCCCACAGCAGTTACACCTTGTACTGTAACACATTACAAAGATTTAAATTACACAAATTTTCTGCTTTTAATTGCAGCCCTCCTCTCTCACTACGAAGTTGACCATATAAAACCTGTGTAAATCTGAGTAATGAGAATGAGAAACAGCGACTAAACTATGCTCAGAAGCATCCCTCTCTTTGATGACTAAGGACTAAAGAAGTAAAATCTTGTGGGTCTGACCTGACATCCTCTTCAAAGTGAGTTTTCTTTCCCAGAAGGTGATTCAGTCTATCCTGCAAATCGACCCTGCGGGCTGGTCTCACCAGTCTTCCAGATATGGCCAGGCATATTTGAAAACTAGGAAGAATACAATGTTGATCAACTGGGTCCCCATCTTTCACAAGAGAAAGAAGAGGTACTTAACTGTTGCTGCATTTTGGAAAACCATCTATTGTGTTACATACTAACACAGGTGACTGACTCCCTGGGATGATTCATGGTCTCTCCTAGAAAATTGTTTGAATAGAAAAATGCAATGGGGATACCTCTAAGAATTCCTAACTACACTGATATTCCAGAAACATCCATAAGCTAGGTTCCTGTCCCCTAGTCTTTGACTTTGTGTCTGCCATGCAGCATGTTAGGTCGTATGTAATCAGTGTTCTCTCTAATCCATTCTTGTGTGTTTCTGGGTAACTCCTTTAGACCACCTGCTCTGTCTCCATGTTTTAAAATGTTTATTTTATATTGGATATAGTTGACTTACAATGTTGTGTTAGTTTCAGGTATACAGCAAACTGATTCAGTTATACATATATCTTTTTCAAATTCTTTTCCCATTTAGGTTATTACAGAATACTGAGTTCCCTCTGCTATACAGTATGTACTGATCGGTTATCTATTTTAAATATAGTAGTGTGTATAATGTCAATCCAAATCTCCCAATTTATCCTTCCCTCTGCCCTTCCCCTTTGGTAACCATAAGTTTGTTTTCTATGTCTGTGAGTCTGTTTCTGTTTTGTAAATAAGTTCATTTGTATCATTATTTTAGATTCCTCATATAAGAGATATCATATGATATTTGTCTTTCTCTGTCTGACTTACTTCACTTAGTATGATAATCTCCAGGTCCATCCATCTTGTTGCAAATGGCATTGTTTCATTCTTTTTAATGGCTGAGTAATATTCCATTCTATATATGTACCATATCTTCTTACCCACTCATCTGTCGATGGACATTTATGTTGCTTCCGCGTCCTGGCTCTTGTAAATAGTGCTGCAATGAACATTGGGGTGCATGTATCCTTTCAAACCATGACTTTCTCTGGATATATGCCCAGGAGTGGGATTGCTGGATTACATGATAGCTTGATTTTTAGTTTTTTAAGGAACCTATACCAATTTACATTCTCACCAACAGGGTAGGAGGGTTCCCTTTTCTCCACACCCTCTCCAGCATTTATTGTTTGTAGATTTTTTTGATATGGCCATTCAGATTGGTGTGAGGTGGTACTTCATTACAGTTTTGATTTGCATTTCTTGAATAATTAGCAATGTTAAGCATCTTTTCATATGCCTCTTGGCCATCTGTATGTCTTCTTTGGAGAAATGTCTATTTAGGTCTTCTGCCCATTTTTTGATTAGGTTGTTTGTCTTTTGATATTGAGCTTTATGAGCTGTTTGTAAATTTTAGAAATTAATCCATTATCAGTTGCATCATTTGCTAAAATTTTCTCCCATTGTGTGGGTTGCCTTTTTGTTTTGTTTATGGTTTGCTTTGCTGTGCAAAAGCTTCTGAGTTTGATTAGGTCCCATTTGTTTATTTTTGTTTTTATTTCCATTACTCTAGGAGTCAGATTGAAAAAAGATATTGTTGTGATTTATAGTCAGAGTGTTCTTCCTATGTTTTCCTCTAAGAGCTTCATAGTATTAGGTCTTGTATTTAGGTCTTTTAGCCATTTTGAGTTTACTTTTGGTTACCATGTTAAGGAATGTTCTAATTTCATTCTTTTACATGTAGCTGTCCAGTTTTCCTAGCACCATTTATTGGAGAGACTGTCTTTCCTCCAATGTATAGTCTTACCACCTTTGTTGTAGATTAATTGACCATAGGTGCATGGGTTTATCTCTGGGCTTTCTATCCTGTTCCATTGATCTGTATTTCTGTTTTTGTGCCAGGACCATAATGTTTTGATGACTGTAGCTTTATAGTATAGTCTGAAGTCAGGGAGCCTGATTCCTCCAGCTCCATTTTTCTTTCTCAAGATTGCTTTGGCTATTCGGGGTCTTTTGTGTCTCCATACAAATTTTAAGATTTTTTTGTTCTAGTTCTGTGAAAAATACCATTGGTAATTTGATAGGGATTGCACTGAATCTGTAGATCACATTGGGTAATATAGTCATTTTTACAATATTGATTCTTCCAATCCAAGAATATGGTATATCTTTCCATCTGTTTGTGTCATCTTTGATTTCTTTCATCAGCATCTTACAGTTTTCGGAGTACAGGTTTTTTGCCTCCTTAGGTAGGTTTATTCCTATGTATTTTATTCTTTTTGATGCAACGGTAAATGTGATTGTTTCCTTAATTTCTTTCTAATCTTTCATTGTTAGTGTATAGAAATGCAACAGATTTCTGTGTATTAATTTTGTATCCTGCAACTTTACTGAATTCATTGATGAGCTGTAGTAGTTTTCTGGTAGCATCTTTAGGACTTTCTATGTATAGTATGTCATCTGCAAACAGTGACAGTTTTACTTCTTCTTTTCCAATTTGGATTCCCTTTATTTCTTTTTCTTCACCTATTGCTGTGGCTAGGACTTCTAAAACTATGTTGAATAAAAGTGGCGAGAGTGGATCATCCTTGTCTTGTTCCTGATCTTAGAGGAAATGCTTTCAGCTTTTCACTTTTGAGTATGATGTTAGCTGTAGGTTTGTCACATATGGCCTTTATTATGTTGAGGTATGTTCCCTCTAGGCCCACTTTCTGGAGAGTTTATAATCATAAATGGATGCTAAATTTGTCAAAAGCTTTTTATGCATCTATTGAGATGATCATACGCTTTTTATTCTTCAATTTATTGATGTGGTGCATCACACTGATTGATTTGCGGATACTGAAAAATTCTTGCATCCCTGGGATAAATCACACTTGATCATGGTGTATGATCCTTTTAATGTGCTGTTGGATTCTGTTTGCTAGTATTTTGTTCAGGATTTTTGCATCTATGTTCACCAGTGATATTGGCCTGTAATTTTCCTTTTTTTGTGGTATCTTTATGTGGTTTTGGTATCAGGGTGATGGCGGCCTCATAGAATGAGTTTGGGAGTGTTCCTTCCTCTGCAGTTTCTGGAATATTTTCAGAAGGATAGGTGTTAACTCTCCTCCAAATGTTTGATAGAATTCGTCTCTAAAGGCCCTGTGGTACTGGACTCCCAGCACTGGAGCCTACAGGCTGTTGGGTGGGGCTGGGTCTTGGTCAGAAAATGGCAGGCTCCAGGAGGGCTCATGCCAATGAGTATCCCACAGAACTACTGCCACCAGTGTCTTTGTCCCCATAGTGAGCCACAGCTGCCCTCACCTCCACAGGAGATCCTCCAATACCAGCAGGTAGGTCTGACCCAGGCTCAGGAGGTCACTGCTTTTTCCCCTGGGTCCTGCTGCACACAAGACTCTGTGTGTACCCTCCAAGAGTGGAGTTTCTGTTTCCCCCAGTCCTTAGGAATTCCTGTGATCAAACCCTGTTGGCCTTCAAAGCCAGATACTCTGGGGGCTCCTCCTGCAGATGCCAGATCCCCAGGCTGGGGAGCCCGATGTGGGGCTCAGAAGTTTCACTCATGTAGGAGAACCTCTGCAATATAATTCTTTTCCAGTTTGTCGGTCGCCCACCTGGCATGATATTATCATGATTGTGCCCCTCCTACCATCTCTTTGTGGCTTCTTCTTTGTCTTTGGTTGTAGGATATCATTTTTGGTAGGTCCCAGTGTTTTTTTGTCAGTGGTTGTTCAGCAGTTAGTTTTGATTTTGGTGTTTTCATGAGAAGAGGTGACCTCATGTCCTTCTACTCCCTCATCTTGTCTCTGCCCTCGTCACTCTGTCTCCTTTTAATGCCCTAAACAAAAACTAGATAGACTTATTTACTATTCTGCAGTATACCACATGCTATGTTCTGAATTTTTGTGTCCCCCCACCAAATTTGTTGAAATCCTAACCCCCCAAAGGTGATGGTATTAGTAGGTCGGTACTTTTGGAGATGGTTACATCATGAGGGTGGATTTACCTGTAGCCCAGCCCTTGGAAAGATTGAAGGAAAAGGTTTCAAACAAAAATAAATTGTTGAGTTGGAAAGAAATCTAATAGGTACCGAATACAGTATGCAATTTTGGTGCAAAGATAGCTTGCTGAGAGTGGTGAAATGAGTACTGAGCTAGGGCACAGGATGGCTGTACCATCCAGGAGGAAGCAATGGAGCAGGCCATAGTACAGTGTCCATAGAATGAGGTGGTGACCTTAGAAATTGTCATTCATTTAGCTCCTAATAGCTACAACATTGCTATGAAGTAGGCATTATTACACCAATTTTATAAGTAAAGAAAATACTCAAAATTTTAAGTTCTTTACCACTACCAGTAAGTGAAAGGAAAACAATGTCAATGTCTGCCTGTGCCAATGCCTGTTCTTTATACTCTACTGCTTAGAAGGCATCATCAAGGCCAGATGAGATTCAGTGAAGCGCTGGTAACAGAATGTCCATTGAGAAAATCCCAGTGGTGAGAGAATCTACAACTAATGGTTGAGGAGGCTTATAGAACTGAACTTTAGTTCTGTTTCCAGATCTGTATATTCTCATAGACCATTCAGCTTATGCTTATGAATGAAGGATGCAGACTCCAGACTCAAGGGCTAAATAGGATATAAAGTATTATTAATTAAAGGCAGTATCTGTCATTTGATATACTCCCCAAAGCTTTGTTTTACACATCATGCTATTTCAGCGTTGGTATTTTGAAAATCTGTATGTTCTACCACAGTTCCTCATAATTCAGCCTTCTGATTCACACATAATCACAGGCACTTTGCCTTGTTCTGAAAAACAGACATCTAAAAAACATGGGTTGGGCTTCCCTGGTGGCGCAGTGGTTGAGAGTCTGGCTGCCGATGCAGGGGAGACGGGTTCATGCCCCGGTCCGGGAAGATCCCACATGCCGTGGAGCGGCTGGGCCCGTGAGCCATGGCCGCTGAGCCTGCGCATCCGGAGCCTGTGCTCCACAATGGGAGAGGCCACAACAGTAAGAGGCCTGCGGGGCTGTGTTACGTGCTGGGTATACACACAAATTCACTCTAATGGAAAAACTACTATCCTCATAAAACTGCTAACAAAAGATCAAGATCAACAAGAATTAATTACATAGGACTGAATGAACTGATGAATATGATTATAATATTTATGACTTTTTATCTGAAATAACACTTGTATTTTAATCTTTGTTTTCAAGATATAAGGAAAACTTTCCTCTTATGCTATCTTACAGCAATTTGGCAAATTACACCTTTGTAAGATAAAATTGAAACATTTATCTTTTTCTCCCTACATGATCCTTCCAGAATTCAGAAACTTGAGTATTCTTACTTTCATGGCAATATAGTTATTTACATAAGTTCATTAAGAATCTGTTCTCTTTGTAACGGGACACAATTGGAAACACTGGTTATATTACCAAGACTTTGATTGGAATGTCATATTTGAGACAGATATGAATTGACTCAAATATGACCAGACAGCTTCAAGGAGCTAAGATTGACTTTATGAAGCCAATAAAGCCCCTTGGCAAAAACATCCTGGTACCTTGCTTACAGTGTTCCCAACAACCTTACCGGTTAAGAAGGTCGTCCTGGCAGGTGTAAGAACCTCAGGATATTTTAGGGATCTTGAGAGGAAATTCACCCATATCTATAGGCATTACAGGTGAGTCTGATGGAAAATTCTTGACTTGGTTTCCTGGCCTCAAGAGGCATTTAGAAGTTCAATCTGGAAATTCCATATTAAAAATTCCAATGAAGCAGATTTAAAGGAACCTATGTGGTCAATCACTATTCTTGCTGGACTTATGTAAAAAACGGGGCCAAGTTTTTTTAAACTATACTTATTTTGCAAACAAATTAGCTTTTCTAAGCTATCTTTGGTAATTAACGGTGATTTTAGAGAAAAAATTGTTTTAACATAAATTATAATACACACTTGTGGATAATAGATTCTAGATCTGTTAATTGTGTTTGAGGTTTTGGTTTTTTAACCTGTAAACTGGACTGGATCCTGAAATCTTCTAGTTTCCTCAAATATTTGGCTAAAACTCTCCAAACATTTTTTATTTTTCTCCCTCTTTTAACAGCATCATTGCGAACTAAAGCTGCCCTTTTCCTGAAGCCCTGTAAACTGAAGCTGAACAACTTGATATAAACTTAAGAGAAATCACCACAGTAGCCCATGTTTAGACAATCTTCACGTCAGTTGATATGTAAGCCACTCAGAAGGTTTACCTGAACACCCAATGACATCATCGAAGACATTTCAAACTGCAGAAGATGCTTTGATCCTGACATCTAGAAATCTTGATTGGCTCCCCACCAAGCTCAGAAACTGGTTTATAATTTGCTCCATATATTAACCTTTGTTTTCTCTTGTTTCCATAGAAATGCCTCTTATTAAATACCTGACTGCTTGCTTACACAATATAGGCCTAACTTTGAGAGCCCATCTGCATCACCACATCCTAAAATGAATTTAAGTGGACAGATCTATTTTCAGGACTTAGAGTCTAGTTCAATGAGCTGAACAATCTACAAACTCAGCCTCTGGACTATGAAACTTCTTGGAGAAGTTTCAAAGATGTGACTGCAGGGAAGAAATATTTGTAACCTGAAAATGTGTCTTTTTGGCATGAGGATTAATTTAGGCTAAAAGTATTTTTAAGAAAAAGAAGGTTCAGGAAGTTTTTCTTTTCACCTACCCCTTAGCTGCCTAAATAATTTAAAGGGTCTGTTCCAGAATAGAGCCATCACCAGAAATATCTGCAAAGAATATGGGCTAAATGTGGTGGGGGAAATTTGGCAGGGTCTAGACATCAGAGTCCAGTCTGTGCTCCATTGTCTCTTCATGGCTCAGCAAATATTTGTTTACCAAACATTTGCTTTTCCACCTCTATGTGAATTGCCTTCCTCCCCTTTGAAGTCCCAAACCACTAGCCCATACAACCTCTTTTATCTTTAGCTGAAGATAGTATTTGAGGTGAGGGTTTTGGCCATTTTGTTTAGTTACTCAGTTTTCCTGGGTCTCACCCATGTATATATGTTATTAAACTTTTGTTTGATTTTCTCCTGTTAATCTGTCTCATGTCAATTTAGTTCTTAGACCAGCCAGAAGAACTAGAAAGGTTAGAGGAAAATTTATTCCTCCTTGACAAACCTTCCTAAATAAATGAATAAATAATTGACTAACCAGAGAGCAAATAATTCACACTATATAAATAAAAATGAATGGTAAAAATATACTTAATTATAAATATTTGGAAAATTTAAGACCAAATATATCAGTTATGTCAATAAATATGAATAGGATTAACTAATATCTAAAAATAAACATTTTTTCCAATTTGCCCACAAATTAAGACCCAATTATATACTTTAAGCAAGAGAAATGTCTAGAAAAAGCTAACATGAACAAACTACAACCTACCATTATCAAGCAAGAAGGGAGAAATAGCACAAATAAAAAAATAATAAATGGCAAAGGAGAAATAACATTGATAAGGGAGAAATATTGTAAGAAAATCACAAGACACAATTTCACAGAATTCTAAACAAATGCATTCACTTACACCTACATATAAAAACAACTTAAAACCCACAGCCAACACAATATTCAACAGTGAAAAGCCAAAAGCCTTCCCACTAAATTCAGGAACAAGACAAAGATGCCCACTCTTGCCACTTCCATTTAACATAGTGTTGGAAGTCCTAGCCACAGAAATCAGAAAAGAAAAAGAAATAAAAGATATCAAAATTAGAAGGGACGAGGTAAAACTCACTATTTGCAGATGACATGATACTCTGTACAGAGAACCCTAAAGTCACTACCCCAAAACTATTAGAACTAATAAATGAATTCAGCAATGTTGCAAGATACAGGATTAACATACAGAAATCTGTTGCATTTCTATACACTAAGAATGATATACCAAAAAGACACAGTAAAAAAATCCCATTTAAAATCATATCAAAAAAATAAAATGCCTAGGAATAAACTCAACCAGGAGGGGAAAGACCTATACTCTGAAAACTATAAAACATTGAAGGAAATTGAAGATGATTAAAAGCAATGGGAAGATATGCTATGTTCTTGGATTGGAAGAATTAGTATTGTTAAAAAGGGCCATAGCACTCAAATCAATCTACAGTTTTAATGCAATCCCTATCAAAATACCCATGACATTTTTCACAGAACCAGAAGAAATAATCCTACAATTTAAATGGAACTACAAAAGACCTGAATTGTCAAAGCAATCCTGAGAAAAGAGAGCAAAACTGAAGGTATCACCCTCCCAGACTTCAGACTATACTACAAAGCTACAGTAATCAAGACAGTGTGGTACTGGCACCAAAACAGACACATAGATCAATGGAATAGAATAGAGAGCCCTGAACTAAACCCAGACACCTATGGTCAATTAATCTATGACAAAGGGGGTGAGAATATACAATGGAGGAAAGACAGTCTCTTCAACAGTGGTGTTGGGAAAACTGGACAGCTACATGCAAATCAATGAAGTTAGAACACTCCCTCACACTATATACAAAAATAAACTCAAAATTGTTTAAAGACCTAAATGTAAGACCTGAAACCATAAAACTCCTAGAAGAGAACATAGGCAAAATACTCTTTGACATAAATCATAGTGATGTGTTCTTGGATCAGTCTCCTAAGGTAAAAGAAATAAAAGCAAAAATAAACAAATGGGGCCTAATTAAACTTAAAAGCTTTTGCATATCAAAGGAGACCACTGGAAAAATGAAAAAGCCTATGGAATGGGAGAAAATATTTGCAAATGATACAACCAACAAGGGGTTCATATCCAAAATATACAAACAACTCTACAACTCAATATCAAAGAAACAACCCAATCAAAAAATAGGCAGAAGACCTGAATAGACATTTTTTCACAAAGACATACAGATGGCCAATAGGCACATGAAAAGATGCTCAACATCACTAATTAGTAGAGAAATGCAAATCTAAACCATAATGAGGTATCCCCTCACACCTGTCAGAATGGCTATCACCAAAAAGTCTACAATTTTGAAATTTTGGAGAGGATGTAGAGGAAAGGGAACGCTTGTACACTGTTGGTGGGAATGTAATTTGGTGTAGCCACTATGGAGAACAGCATGGCGGTTCCTTAAATAACTAAAAGTAGAAGTATCATGATCCAGCAATTCCATTCCTGGGTATATATCTGCAAAAAAACCCAAAACACTCATTCGAAAAGATACATGCGCCCCAATGTTCATAGCAGCGCTATTTTCAATAGCCAAGACATGGAAGCAACCCAAGTGCCCATCAACAGAAGATTGGATCAAGGATATGTGGTGTATATACACAATGGAATATTAGCCATAAAAAAGAATGAATTGCTGCCATGTGCATCAACACAGATGGACCTAGAGAATATTATGCTTAGTGAAATAAATCACACAAAGAGAAATACTGTATGATATCACTTATATGTGGAATCTGAAAAATAATACAAATGAATATATATGTAAGACAGAAATGGACCAACAGATACAGAAAATAAATTTGTGGTTACCAAAGGGGAGAGGGAAGGCAGGGGTGTGGGATTAGGGTATGGGATTAAGAAATACAAACTTCTGGGCTTCTCTGGTGGCGCAGTGGTTGGGAGTCCACCTGCCGATGCAGGGGACACGGGTTCGTGCCCCGGTCCGGGAGGATCCCACATGCCGCGGAGCGGCTGGGCCCGTGAGCCATGGCCGCTGGGCCTGTGCGTCCGGAGCCTGTGCTCCGCAGCGGGAGAGGCCGCAGCAGTGAGAGGCCCGCGTACCGCAAAAAAAAAAAAAAAAGATACAAACTTCTATATATAAAATAGATAACCATCAAGGATATACTGTATAGCATGAAGAATTATACACATTACCTTGTAATAATCTATTATGGAATATAATCTGCCAAAATAACTAATCACTATGTTGTAAACCCAAAACTAACATAATATTATAAATCAACTATACTTCAATTAAAAAAACACACATCACATAGAATGATGAAACAGAACTAACCCCAAGTTTTCTCTTTCTTTCAAATCACTGCTATTATTGTTTATTCAGCATCTACTGTTTAAATTCAGGGATAAAAAAATAAATAAATAAATTCAAGGATATATGTATTATATATATTTCCACAGGGATTTCCGACTGGATGTGTAATAGAAGCAAGCTTTAACAATTCCAAACCATTAAGAATTCAGCTTTATAAAGGAACAGGGATAGCTAAATCAGCCTGTGTCTCAGGCCAATTACATAACAGGGAACGCTCCGAATTAACTTCCTTGTAGAATACATGTTTATTAAAGTATAAGTATTAAAATGTGGTCATATGAACCTTACGTATACATTATCAAAACATATCACAACAATATTTAGAACCTAAGATCACCCTAACATTTCCCACCATGGTATCTGTGGAGACAGAGTAGGGAATCTGGACCTTGACCCTCAGTCACTGGAAGCAGTCAGCCCAGAGAAACACTTTTATCCATTGCCAGTGTTAACAGCAAAAACTGAGTAAGGAGGTCTGCATTTTGTCACTCCCCACCTCAATATGAGGCAATGGAAGGCAAGTATCTCTCACCTTTTCAACTAGAAGGGGGAGATCTCAGAGAAGAGCTGGAAAAAAGAATTCTTTAAAACTCTAAGAATATACTAGGCAGACCCCTGACCAACTCACACATAAAGCTTTAGAATAAGCATGTCAAAAAGTTTCAGAACTGAAAGTCTGGAATACCACCCAAGTTTTCAGAGGGCCATCCATGTAGCATAAAAATGAAGCACACCAGAATAGCACTGCAAGGCTCTAAAAACTAAATGTCATTTGAACCACAGCCCACAAAAGTAGGCCAGGACCCATGTGCTAAACCTAAACTTGGTGACTGCCTGCTGAAATAGAAGATTTAAATTGGATCCAGAGTTTCCTAACATCATACCCAAAATGTCCAGGACACAAACAAAAATCTCTCATCATACCATAAACTAGGAAAATCACAACTTGAATGAAAAAACGCAATCAACAGATGTCAACACCAAGATGAATCAGATACTGTAATTATCTGAAAAGAATTTTGACTCCACAGTGATAAAAATGTTTAAGAAATCAATTATGAATCCTTTTGCAACAAATGAAAACAAAATTTTATCAAAGAAATCAAAGTTACAAAACAGAACCAAGTGAAAAATTAGAAACATGAAATATACAATAACCAAAATTTAAAAAAAAAAAACTTACTGGGAGGGCTCAACAGTAGAGATGACAGAGGAAATAATCAGTGAATCTAAAGATAGATAAATAAAATTTCCAAACATGAAAATAGGAGAAAATGGACTAAAAGAAATAATGAACAGAGCCTCAAATACCTGTGGGACAGTAACAAGAGAGCTAGCACCTATGTCATTGATGTCACAGGAGAGGAGAAACAGTGTATAAATGGCTAAAGGAAGTTCTTCACACAAAAAAAGGAAATGAAATAGAAGGAATCCCGGATTATCAGGATGAAAGAAAGAACAATGGAAATATCAATAATATGAGTATATACAATATACTTTCCTCCTCTTGAGCTTACTGAATTATGTTAGAGATTGAATAAAATATTATAACACTGTGTAGTGCAGTTCTCAGTGTATGTGGAGAAGTATATTTAAGAAAAGAATGTTCTAAATAGAGAATTAAGGGAATTAAATGGAGGTAAGTTGTCTACACTTTACCTAGACTTGTTAAATGCTCATGTCAGCAGACCATAAGTTACATATTTATAAAGTAATATTTGCAGAAACCACTAGATATTCTATACAAAGAAATAAACTAAAAAAACTCAACAGATAAGTCAAAATTAAATTCTAAAATATGTTCAAGTGACCCATAAGAAAGTGTGAGAGGTGAAACAGAGGAATACAAAACTGAGGTACCAAACACAAAACAAATAAAAATGGCAGTCTTAAGCCCTAAATATACGAATGATAAAAATATATAGTCTAAATATATCAATTAAAAGACAAAGATTGGCAGAATAGATGTTTTTAATGACCCAACTACATTTTATTTAAAAGAAGTAAACTCTAAATATAATGGTATTTGTTGTTTGAAAGTCAAAGGATAGAAAGAGATACATGAGTTCAATTGGAATACCTAGCATCTTCCGAAGGTGATCAATGATGGACTTTTTGAATGTCATTTTAAACTCATAGATTTAAGCATATTTATATGTTTCTATAAAACATAGTTATTGCTTATTATTGATTAAATTGTACTATATTTGAGCAGCGGGGGCTTATTTAAGTCTATTCCTAAATTCTTTTAAGGGGACCCCAATATTCATTGAAATTTTCCTGGATTTCCTGTATCTTGGGATTTCCGTGGAGCCTTTCTTGAGAAATATACTAGAGAAATTCAGACAAATTCTCCAAAATTATTGAAGAGATATCAGCTTATGGATTGTTGGTGATCATTAAATTTTACCTGTAAAACTAACATTACATGATGTTTATAAGGGGTACAGAATACTATACAATTACTATAATATCTGACAAAGTACATACAGAACAATCATTAAAATTTGGAATGAACAGGGAGTGTATATGAAAACTATAATAAAGTCCCCAACATGAAGCAACTATAGCACATGATTTTAAAAGATAAAACATGCTTAAAAGTATAAAAATGCTAATATATCAAGGATAAAGCAGAAAAATTCCCCAGTTTTAGCATGCAAAATATATTTTTAAAAGCGGTCCTTGACATATATTCATAAGTTAAATATGAGATTTATCTAAAAGTATTAAGGAATCATAAACTATATAAATTTTAAAGAGGACACACACCTTCTCAAACATTTCATGCCCTATATAAAATCAAACCTATACATAGAGCTTGACTATATATTGAGGAAACATTCCTAAAGGACTCATTTATAGTTTCTAACTTATCAAAACTGACACACTTTGGTATTATTAAAATGAGTAGATCTTCATTTTCTTCTAATGAGTCATCTGCCAAGTTTAGCAAATATTTTGGATGATTATCTATTAGCCTTTACTAAGCAAACACCAAGTACTTGAGGCAAGACAAGATGTTGTTATTATTTGATGGATAAAATAGGAAGCATGTAAATCTGGGAAACTATTTCCTAAGTCTGATTCTTTACCAAATTATATGTATTTATATGGAAGTAATAATATGCAAGAACTTGTGAGTTTGGGATTTCTTATTTATTGCTAATGAGGGTTTTTAGACTTGAAGATTATTGTTAGTATCTTTCTTTGTAGCCAAATTCAAATATCCTGGCAATGTGCAAGTCCTTCTATTAAAATACACTTCACAATTAATTTAATGGAAAGATTACTCAGTACTTAATTTTGAAACCAATGCCAGATTTTAAGAAAGGCTTCCTTTCTGGAGTTTGGTGCAAGTGCCATCTTTTGGCAGTTTTTGGTGGCTTCTGGTCAATAAGTTGGTTCTCCTAGGTTCTAGTTGTATCCGAATTACTGAAAATTGTATTTTATTGTAGAATATAAACTTGGACCATCAGCCCTGTGTTCTAACATAAAAATTTATTGTAAATGTATTATTCTAAGAAATAAATCACAGTATTCTATAACAATAAGATTAATTAAATACTCAGTGTGTGCTCATCACTATGTTTCACATGCATTATATATTTATTTTTTATAACCACCCATGAGTTTGATAATATAATACATTTTAAAGATCACCACTAGGATATAGAGTCACAGAGGCAAATTGACCAAAGTCACAAAGCTAATAAGTGACAGAGACTAGTCTTAAAATTAGATCTGTTGTTCATTAAAAAATATGCCCTTAAATACCATGATACTTTGTCTTTTAACAAATAAATATGCTTTTTTAAAATTAAGACTTTTTTAGACCAGTTTTAGGTTGACAGCAAAATTGAGAGGAAGGTACAGAGAGAGTCTCCCTTATTCTCAATATCCCCCACCAGACTGGTACACTTGTTACAACTGTTGTACCTACGTTAACAAATCATTCACGCAAAGTCGTTAGTTTACATTAAGGGTTAACTCTTAATGTTGTATATTCTATGGATTTAGACAAATGTATAATGACATTCATCCATCATTATGGTATCATACTGCATATTTTCATGCCCAAATAGTCCTCTGTGTTCCACCTATTCAACTCACACCCTCTCCCAACTCTTGGAAACCACTGATCTTCTTACTTTCTCTACAGTTCTGTGTTTTCCAGAATGTCATATAGTTGGAATCACACAGTATGTAGCATTTTAAGATTGGCTTCTTTCACTTAGTAATATGCATCTAAGCTTCCTCCATGTCATATCATGGCTTGATAGCTCATTTCTTTTTAGCACTGAATAATAATCCACTCTCTGGATGGATAACTATTTATCTGGAAGACATATTGATTGCTTCCAAGTTTTGGTAACTGTTAATAAAGCTGCTGTAAACATCTGTCTGCAGGTTTTGTGTAGACATAATTTTCAACTCTTTCAATACCAAGGAGCATGAATGCTGGATTGTATGTTAAGAGTATTTTTAGTTTTGTAAGAAACCACCAAACTGTCTTCCAAAGTGGCTGTACCATCTTGCATTCCCACCAGCAATGAATAAAAATTCCTGTTGCTCCACATCCTCACCAGCATTTGTTGTCAGTGTTATGGATTTTAGCCATTCTAATAGGTGTATAGTGGTATTTATTGTTTTAATTTGTATTTCCCTGATGAAAAATGATGTGGCAGATCTTTTCACATGCTTATTTGCCATCTGAATATCTTCTTCGGTGAGGTGTCTCTTAAGGTCCTTGGCCCATTTTTAAAGCAGATTGTTTCTTATTGTTGGATTTTAAGACTTCTTTGAATATTCTGGATAACAATCCTTTATCAGATGTGTCTTTTGCAACTCTGCTCACCCAGTCCATGGCTTGTCTTTTCATTCTCTTGACACTGTCTTTCAGAGAGCAGAAGTTTTTAGTTTTAATAAAGTCTAGCTTATTGATTCTTTCTTTCTGGATCATACATTTGGTGTTGTACGTGAAGTCATTACCATACCCAAGGTCATCTAGATTTTCTCCTGTGTTATCTTTCATGAGTTTTATAGGTTTGCATCTTATATTTAGGTCTGTGATCCATTTTGAGTTAATTTTTTGTGAAGGGCGTAAGGCCTGTGCCTACATTCACTTTTTCCATGTGCATGTCCAATTGTTCCTGCACCATTTGTAGAAAATATTCTCCAAATATTTGGAAATTAAAGAACACATTTCTAAATAACACACAGGTCAAAGAAGTCTCAAGAGAAATTTAAAAGTACCTTAAAATAAATGAAAATACAACTTATCAAACTGCGTAGGATGCAGTGAAAGCAGTGGTTAGAAGGAAATTAATAGCATTAGTTTCATGTATTCAAATGGATGAAGGATCTAAAATCAATAATCTAATATTCCACCTTAAGAAATTACAGAAAGAAGAACAATTTAAGCCTAAAGCAAGCTGAAGAAAATAAATAATGATAATTATAGCAGAAATCAATGAAATTGAAAACAGTAAAACAATAGCGAATACCATGGAAATCCAAAGCAAATTCTTTGACAAGATCAATAAAGGTGATAAAGTTCAAGCCAAGCAACCAAGGAAAAAAGACAGAAGACATAATTACCAATATCAGAAACAGAGTTGGGTCAGCACTATTGATTGCATGGTCATTAAAAGGGTAATACTTCAATACAAAAATGACTCTCTGCTCACAAATTTGTTAACATTGGTGAAACTGACCAACACCCTGAAAGACACAAACTACCAAAACTCACACAAGGAGACATAAATAATATGAATATGCTTATATTTATTAAACTAATGAATTCATAATTAATAAACATCCAAGAAAAAAAGCACCAGTCCTGTATGGTTTCACTGTTAAATTCTACCAAATATATAAAGAAGTCTTACAATTTCTCTATAATCTCTTCCATAAAATAGAAACAGAAGGAATAATTCCTAAATTATTATATAAGTCCAGGACTACCCTAAAGCTAAGGCCAGATAAATACACTACAAACTGACTCTAAAGTGTATATCAAGAAGCAAAAGACCTACAATGCCAACACGTTACTTAAGAACAATTTAAGAGGAATAAAGTTGGATGACTCTCATCAGCAGATTACAAGTCTTGTTATAAAGCTACAATAATCAGAGCACTGAGATATTAGTGAAAGTGTAGACACAAAGGCCAAAGGAACAGAATAGAGAGCCCAGAAGTAGACCCATACAAATATAGTCAACTGGTCTCTGACAAAAGACCTAAGACAATTCAGTGGGAAAAGGATAGTCTTTTCAACAAATTGTGATGGACCAACTGGGCATTCACATGCAAAAAAATAAATCTAGATACAGAACTTACAACTTTCACAAAAATTACCTCAAAATAGATCATAGATCTAAATATAAAATTCAAAAAGATGAAGCTTCTACTAGGAAACAAAGATAAAATCTAAGTGGCTTTGGGTTTGGTTAAGTGTTTTCAAATACAACAGAAACAGTACAAAGAAAGGAAAATTGATAAGCTGGAATTTATTAAAATTAAAAACTTGTACTCTGTGAAAGACTGTTAAAAGTACAGAAAGACAAATCACAGACTGGGAGAAAAGATTTGCAAAACACATACCTGTGAAAGGATTTGTATCCAAAACAAATAACTTGATTAAAAAATGGAGAAAACCTGAATAGAACTGTTTTCCAAAGAATACATATGACTGGCCAATAGGTACATGAAAAGTTGCTCAACATCCCTAATCACCAGAGGAATGCAAATCAAAACCACAAAAAGATATCACCTCACACCTGCTGGAATGGCTATTATCAAAAAGACAAGAGGTAACAAGTTTTGTTGATGATTTGGAGAAATTGAAACAGTTGTAAACTATTGGTGGAAATATAAATTGGTACAGCCACTATTAAAAACAGTATGGAACTGGCACACCACTGTAAAGCAATTATACTCCAATAAAGATGTAAAAAAAAAACCAGTATGGAAGCTCCTCAAAAACATTAGAAGTAGAAATACCATATGATCTAGCAATCTCACATCTGGGTATACATTCAAATGAAAAGAAATCAGTATATTTCAGAGATATCTGCACCCCCATGTCCATAGACATATTATTCACTATAGCCAAGATATGGAAACAACCTAAGTGTCTACTAACCAATGAATAAAGAAATTGTGTGACTGAGCTGTATATATAAGAGAAAACTGAAAACAGCCATAAAGAAGAAAATTCTGTCATTTGTGACAACATGGATGAACCTAGAAGACATTATGTGCTAAGTGAAATAAGCCAGACACACAAAAAATACTTTATGATCTCACTTGTATGTGGACTCTAAGAGTATAACTCAGAAGCAGAGAATAGAATGGTGGTTGCCAGTAGCTGGGGGTAAGTGGAGATGGGGCAATGGGGAGATGTTGGTCAAAGGAAAAAAACCGTTGATAATAAAAAATGAATAGATTCTGTAGATCTAAAGTACAGCAATGTGACTAGAGTTAACAATACTGAATTGTATAATTGAAATTTGCTAAGAGGTTAATCTTAAGTGTTCTCACCACACACAAAATGGTAACTATGTGAGGTCATTGGTAAGTTCATTAGCTTGAGAGTGGTGATTATTTCACAGTGTATATGTATATCAAAACACTGAGTTGTACATATTAAATATATACAATTTTATTTGTCAATTATATATCACTAAAGCTGGAACAAAAAGAATGGCTAAATTTTTTTTAAAAAAACCGAAAATACCAAATGTTGGTGAAGCAGCAGAGTAATAAGACCTCACATTCCTTGTTGGTGGAAATGGTAAATGGTACAACCACTTTGGAAAACAGTTTGGTATTTCCTTACAAAGTCAAATAGTCTTACAAGCAATCATACTTCTAAGTATATATACTCAACTAATTTAAATTAGACCAGTACCAAACCTGAACATGGATACATATCATATTAGCTTTATTCATAATTGTCAAAACTTGGTAACAACCAAAATATCCCTCAGTAGGTAAACAGATAAATAAATTGTGGTACATCCAAAGAATCAAATATTATTCAATGCAAAAATGAATGAGCTCCTCAATTCCACTTCTGGGTTTATATTCAAAGTAGATGATATCATTATCTCAAAGAGATACCTGCACCTCTGTTTTCATTGTAGCATTACTCACAATAGCTAAGAGATGGAAACAACCTAAGTATCCATTGACGAATGGATTAAGAAAATGTGGGTATACATGTGCACGGAGGCGCGCACACACACACACACACACACACACATACAAAATGGAATATTACTCAGCCATGAAAAGAAGGCAATCTTGTCATTTGTGACAACATGGATGGACCTCAAGGACATTTTGCTAAGTGAAATAAGTCAGACTGATAAAGACAAATACTGTATGATCTCACTTATAAGTGAAATCTTAAAAAACTGAACTCATAGAAACAGAACAGATTCGTGGTTGTCAGAGGTGGGGATGGGTGTGGGGAAACTAGGTGAAGGTGGTCAAAAGGTACACATTTATGGTTATAAATAAGTTCTGGGGATTTAGGGTACATCATGGTAACTTTAGTTAATATTGTATTGTATATTTGAAAGTTGCTAAGAGAGTAAATCTTTAAAGTCCTTATAAGGAAAAAAAGTGGTAACTAAAAGTGGTGATGGATGTTAACTAAATTTAATGTGGTAGTCATTGCACAATATATACATATATCAAATCATTATGTTGTACATCTAAACTAATAAAAAGTTATATGTCAACTATATCTCAATAAAACTGGAAAAAATTAATGATATATTTATGCAATAGATGTAAAAATATTTATAGATACATATATATATATATATATAATTACTATGTACATATGTATTTCCTTCTGTCAGCTAAGGGTACCTAGAAGCAATGACACTTCTGTATCAAAGAGCAAATCTAACAACCACAACTTGGTTTCTAATACTATTCTCCATTAAAAGGAACTAGGACTCCTTGGAAAAATGGCTGATTCTAGTAATGGATCAGGAAATATATAATATAATCCTGGAACATCTTGTAATACCAGATGTAATGCCATCTTCTTCCCTTGCTATATGTGATGAAAATGGTACTTTACCTCTGTGGTCCTCCTCCCAAAAGAATACTATTCCATTCAAAATCTAAGAAAAATATCACTCAAATCCCAATTGAAGGGCATTCTACAAAATATCTAACCTGAACGCTTCAAAATTTTCAAAGTCATTCAAAAATAAGGGAAGTCAGAGAAAACTTCACAGCCATAATAAACCTAAGGAGACATGATAACTAATTTAATATGTAGTATCCCGGATGAGATCCTGGAATAGAAAAAGGACATTAGGTAAAAACTATGGAAATTTGAACACAGAATGGACTTTAGTTAATAACAATGTATCAGTGTTGGTTCACTTATAGTAATAAGAGTACTACAAAAATATTAGTTATTAAAAATAGAGGAGAGGGCTTCCCTGGTGGCACAGTGGTTGGGGGTCCGCCTGCCGATGCAGGGGGCACGGGTTCGTGCCCCGGTCCGGGAGGATCCCGCGTGCCGCGGAGTGGCTGGGCCCGTGAGCCGTGGCCGCTGGGCCTGCGCGTCCGGAGCCTGTGCTCCGCGGCGGGAGAGGCCGCGGCGGTGAGAGGCCCGCGTACCGCAAAAACAAACAAAAAAACAAAAAATAGAGGAGAGAGACCTTCAAGATGGTGGAGGAGAAAGACGTGGAGATCACCTTCCTCCCCACAAATACATCAGAAATACATCTACATATGGAACAACTCCTACAGAACACCTACTGAACGCTGACAGACCTCAGACTTCCCAAAAGGCAAGAAACTCCCCATGTACTTGGGTAGGGCAAAAGAAAAAAGAAAAAAAAGAGACAAAAGAATAGGGACACGACCTGCACCTCTGGGAGGGAGCCATGAAGGAGGAAACGTTTCCACACACTAGGAAGCCGCTTCACTGGTGGAGACGGGGGAGGCAGGGGGAAACTCTGGAGCCATGGAGGAGAGCACAGCCACAGGGGTGCAGAGAGCAAAGTGGAGAGATTCCCTCATGAGGGGATCAGTGCCGACCAGCACTCACCAGCTGGAGAGGCTTGTCGGCTCACCCGCCGGGGCGGGTGGGGGCTGGGAGCTGAGGCTCCAGAGCTTCGGAGGTCAGATCCCAGGGAGAGGACTGGGGTTGGCTGAGTAAACACAGCCTGAAAGGGGCTAGTGCACCACAGCTAGCTGGGAGGGAGTCTGGGAAAAAGTCTGGATCTGCTGAAGAGGCAAGAGACCATTGTTTCAGGGTGCATGAGGAGAGGAGATTCGGAGCACCACCTAAAGGAGCTCCAGAGATGGGCGCAAGCCGCGGCTATCAGCCCGGACCCCAGAGATAACGTATGAGATGCGAAGGCTGCTGCTGCTGCCACCAAGAAGCCTGTGTGCAAGGACAGGTCACTATCCACACCTCCCCTCCTGGGAGCTTGTGCAGCCCGCCACTGCTAGGGTCCCAGGATCCACAGACAACTTCCCTGGGAGAACACACGGTGTACCTCAGGCTGCTGCAATGTCACACCAGCCTCTGCCGCTGCAGGCTTGCCCCGCATTCCATACCCCTCCCTCCCCCTGGCCTGAGTGAGCCAGAGCCTCCTAATCAGCTGCTACTTTAACCCCGCCCTGTCTGAGTGAAGAACAGATGCCCTCAGGTGACCTAAATGCAGAGGCGGGGCCAAATCCAAAGCTGAACCCCCGGAAGCTGTGCGAACAAAGAAGAGAAAGGGAAATTTCTCCCAGCAGCCTCAGGAGCAGTAGATTAAATCTCCACAATCAACTGGATGTACCCTGAATCTCTGGAATACCTGAATAGACAACAAATCATCCCAAAATTGAGGCAGTGGACTTAGGGAGCAACTGTAGACTTGGGGTTTGCTTTCTGCATCTAATTTGTTTCTGGTTTTATATTTATCAGAGTTTAGTATTTAGAGCTTATTATCACTGGTAGATTTGTTTATTGATTTGGTTGCTCTCCTTTTTTCTTTTAATATATATATATATAATTTTTTCCCTTTTCTCTTTTTGTGAGTTTGTATGTGTATGGTTCTTTGTGTGATTTTGTCTGTATAGCTTTGCTTTTACCATTTGTCCTAGGGTTCTGTCTGTCCTTTTTTTTTTCTATTTATTTAAATAGTTTTCAGCACTTGTTATCATTGGTGGATTTGTTTTTTGCTTTGGTTGCTCTCTTCTTTCTTTCTTTTTTTATTACTTATTAATTTATTTTATTTTAAATAATATTTTTATTTTTTAATTTAATAACTTTATTTTATTTTTTTGTTCCTTCTTTCTTTTTTTCTCCCTTTTCTTCTGGCACGTGGCTGACAGGGTCTTGGTGCTCCGGCTGTGTGTCAGGCCTATGCCTCTGAGGTGGGAGAGCTGAGTTCAGGATATTGGTCCACCAGAGACCTCCCGGCTCCATGCAATATCTAACGGGGAAAGCTCTCTGAGAGATCTCCATCTCAATGCTAAAACCAGGCTGCACTCAATGACCAGCAAGCTACAGTGCTGGAAACTCTATCAAACAACTAGCAAGACAGAAGCACAACCCCACCCATTAGCAGAGAGCCTGCCTAAAATCATAATAAGGTTACAGACAGCTGAAAACACACAACCGGACACGGTCCTTCCCACCAGAAAGACAAGATCTAGTGTCATCCACCAGAACACAAGCACCAGTCTCCTCCACCAGGAAGCCTCCACAACCCACTGAAACAACCTTAGGCACTGGGAGCAGACACCAAAAACAACAGGAACTATGAACCTGCAGCCTGCGAAAAGGAGACCCCCAAACACAGTCAGTTAAGCGAAATAAAGACAGAGAAACACACAGCAGATGAAGTAGCAAGGCAAAAACCCACCAGACCAAACAAATGCAGAGGAAATAGGCAGTCTGCCTGAAAAAGAATTCAGAGTAATGACAGTAAAGATGAGCCAAAATCATGGAAATAGAATGGAGAAAATACAAGAAGGACCCAGAAGAACTAAAGAGCAAACAAACAATGATGAACAATACAATAAATGAAATTAAAAATTCTCTAGAAGGGATCAATAACAGAATACCTGAGGCAGAAGAACGGATGAGTGACCTGGAAGACAGAATAGTGGAAATACCTACTGCAGAGCAGGATAAAGAAAAAAAAATGAAAATAATTGAGGACAGTCTCAGAGACGTCTGGGACAACATTAAACACACCAACATTTGAATTATAGGGGTCCCAGGAGAAGAAGAGAAAAATAAAGGGACTGAGAAAATATTTGAAGAGATTATAGTTGACAACTTCACTAATATGGGAAAGGAAATAGGCAATCAAGTTCAGGAAGCACAGAGAGTCCCATGCAGGGTAAATCCAAGATGAAACACATCAAGACACATATTAATCAAACTATCAAAAATTAAATAAAAAGAAAAAATATTAAAACAGTAATGGAAAAACAACAAATAACATACAAGGGAATCCCCATAAAGTTAACAGCTGATCTTTCAGCAAAAACTCTGCAAGCCAGAAGAGAGTGGCAGGACATATTTAAAGTGATGAAAGGGAAAAACCTACACCCAAGATTACTCTACCCAGCAAGGATCTCATTCAGATTTGACAGAGAAATTAAAACCTTTGCAGACAAACAAAAGCTAAGAGAATTCAGCACCACAAAATCAGCTTTACAACAAATGCTAAAGGAACTTCTCTAGGCAGGAAACACAAGAGAAGGAAAAGACCTACAATAACACACCCAAAACAATTAAGAAAATAGTAGTAGGAACATACATATCGATAAGTACTTAAATGTAAATGGAGTAAATGCTCCCACCAAAAGACACAGACTGGCTGAATGGATACAAAAACAAGACCCATACATATGCTGTCTACAGGGGACCCACTTCAGACCTAGGGACACATACAGACTGAAAGGGAGGGGATGGAAAAAGATATTCCATGCAAACGTAAATCAAAAGAAAGCTGGAGTAGCAATTCTCATATCAGACAATATAGACTTTAAAACAAAGACTATTACAAGAGACAAAGAAGGACACCACATAATGATCAAGGGATCAATCCAAGAAGAGATATAACAATTGTAAATATTTATGTACCCAACATAGGAGCACCTCAATACATAAGGCAAATACTAACAGCCATAAAAGGGGAAATGGACAGTAACACAATCATAGTAGGGGACTTTAACAACTCACTTTCACCAATGGACAGATCATCCATAATGAAAATAAATATGGAAACACAAGCTTTAAATGATACATTAAACAAGATGGAATTAATTGATATTTATAGGACATTCCATCCAAAAACAACAGAATACACATTTTTCTCAAGTGCTCATGGAACAATCTCCAGAATAGATCACATCTTGGGTCACAAATCAAGCCTTGGTATATTTAAGAAAATTGAAATTGCATCAAGTATCTTTTCTGAGTACAATGCTATAAGACTAGATATCATTTACAGGAAAAAATCTTCAAAAAATACAAACATATGGAGGGTAAACAATACAGTGCTAAATAACCAAGAGATCACTGAAGAAATCAAAGAGGGAAATCAAAAAATACCTAGAAACAAATGACAATGAATACTCGATGACTCAAAACCTATGGGATGCAGAAAAAGCAGGTTTAAGAGAGAAGTTTATAGCAATACAATCCTACCTCAAAAAACAAGAAACATCTCAAAGAAATAGCCTAACCTTACACCTAAAGCAATCAGAGAAAGAAGAACAAAGAAAATCCTAAGTTAGCAGAAGGAAATAAACCATAAAGACCAGATCAGAAATAAATGAAAAAGAAATGAAGGAAATGATAGCAAAGATCAATAGAACTAAAAGCTGGTTCTTTGAGAAGATAAACAAAATAGATAAACCACTAGCCAGACTCATCAAGAAAAAGAGGGAGAAGACTCAAACCAACGTAATTAGAAATGAAAAGGGAGAAATAAGAAATGAAACTGCAGAAATACAAAGGACCATGAGAGATTACTACAAGCAACTGTATGCCAATAAAATGGACAACCTGGAAGAAATGGACAAATTCTTAGAAAAGCACAACCTTCCAAGACTGAACAAGAAATAGAAAATATAAACAGACCAATAACAAGCACAGAAATTGAGACTGTGGTTAAAAATCTTCCAACAAACAAAACCCCAGGACCAGATGGCTTCACACGCGAATTCTATCAAACGCTTAGAGAAGAGCTAACACCTATCCTTCTCAAACTCTTCCAAAATATAGCAGAGGGAGGAACACTCCCAAACTCATTCTACGAGGCCACCATTACACTGATCCAAAACGAAACAAAGATGTCACAAAGAAAGAAAACTATAGGCCGATATCATTGATGAACATAGATGCAAAAATCCTCAACAAAATACGAGCAAACAGAATCCAACAGCACATTAAAAGGATCATACACCATGATCAAGTGGGGTTTATCCCAGGAAAGCAAGGATTCTTCAATATATGCAAACCAATCAATGTGATCCACCACATTAAGAAATTGAAGGAGAAAAACTATATGATCATCTCAATAGATGCAGGAACACCTTTCAACAAAATTCAACACCCATTTATGATAAAAACCCTCCAGAAAGTAGGCATAGAAGGAACTTACCTCAACATAATAAAGGCCATATATGACAAACCCACAGGCAACATCATTCTCAATGGTGAAAACCCGAAACCCTTTCCACTAAGATCAGGAACAAGACAAGGGTGCCCACTCTCACCATTAGTATTCAACATAGTTTTGGAAGTTTTAGCCACAGCAATCAGAGAAGAAAAAGAAATAAAAGGAATCCAAATTGGAAAAGAGGGAGTAAAGCTGTTACTGTTTGTAGATGACATGATACTATACATAGAGAATCCTAAAGATGCTATCAGAGAACTACTATAGCTAATCAACGAATTTGGTAAAGTAGCAGGATACAAAATTAATGCACAGAAATCTCTTGCATTCCTATACACTAATGATGAAAAATCTGAAAGAGAAATTAAGGAAACACTCCCACTTACCACTGCAACGAACAGGAAAAAAATACCTAGGAATAAACCTACCTAAGGAGACAAAAACCTGCATGCAGAAAACTATAAGACACTGATGAAAGAAATTAAAGATGGTACAAACAGATGGAGAGGTATACCATTTTCTTGTATTGGAAGAATCAACGTTGTGAAAATGACTATTCTACCCAAAGCAATCTACAGATTCAGTGCAATCCCTCTCAAACTAGCAATGGCATTTTTCAGAGAACTAGAACAAAAAGTTTCACAATTTGTATGGTAACACAAAAGGCTCCAAAGCAATCTTGAGAAAGAAAAACCTAGCCAAAGCAATCTTGAGCAAGAAAAATGGAGCTGGAGGAATCAGGCTCCCGGATTTCAGGCTATACTACAAAGCTACAGTCATCAACAAAGTATGGTACTGGCACAAAAACAGAAATATAGATCAATGGAACAGGATAGAAAACCCTTAGATAAACCCACACACGTATGGTTACCTTTTCTTGGATAAAGGAAGCAAGAATATACAATGGAGAAAAGACAGCCTCTGCAATAAGTGGTGGTAGGGGAAATGGACAGCTACATGTAAAAGAATGAAATTAGAACACTCCCGAATACAATACACAAAAATAAACTCAAAATGGGTTAAAGACCTAAATGTACGGCCAGAAAGTATAAAAGACTTAGAGGAAAACATAGACAGAACACTCTATGACATAAATCATAGCAATATCTTTTTTGACTCTCCTCCAAGGGAAATGGAAATAAAAACAAAAATAAACAAATGGGACCTAATGAAACTTAAAGGCTTTTACACAGCAAAGGAAACCATAAACAAGACGAAAAAACAACCCTCAGGATGGGAGAAAATATTTGCAAACCAATCAATGGACAAAGGATTAATCTCCAAAATTTATAAGGAGTTCATGCAGCTCAATATCAAAAACAACAAACAACCCAATCCAAAAATGGGCAGAAGACCTAAATAGACATTTCTCCAAAGAAGATATACAGATTGCCCTCACGTGAATGGATGCTCAACATCACTAGTCATTAGAGAAATGTAAAGCAAAATCATAATGAGGTATCACCTCATACTGGTCAGAATGGCTATCATCAAAAATCTACAAACAATAAATGCTGGAGAGGTTGTGTAGAAAAGGGAACCCTCTTGCACTGTTGGGAATGTAAATTGATAGAGCCACTATGGAGAACAGTATCGAGGCTCCTTAAAAAACTAAAAATGGAACTACCGTATGACCCAGCAATCCCACTGCTGGGCATATACTCTGAGAAACCCATAATTCAAAGAGTCATGTACCACAATGTTCATTGCAGCTCTATTTACAATAGCCAGGACATGGAAACAACTTAAGTGTCCATCAACAGATGAATGGATAAAGAAGATATGGCACATATATACAATGGAATATTACTTAGCCATAAAAACAAATGAAATTGAAATTATTTGTATTGAATTCGATGGACCTAGAGTCTGTCATACAGTGTGAAGTAAGTCAGAAAGAGAAAAACAAATACCGTATGCTAACACATATATATGGAATCTAAAAAATAAACAAACAAAAAATGGTCCTGAAGAACCTAGGGGCAGGACAGGAATAAAGACGCAGACATAGAGAATGGACTTGAGGACACGGGGAGGGGGAAGGGTAAGCTGGGACGAAGTAAGAGGGTGACATAGACATATATATACTACCAAATGTAAAATAGATAGCTGGGGGAAGCAGCCGCATAGCACAGGGACATCAGCTAGGTGCTTTGTGACCACCTAGAGGGGTGGGATAGGGAGGGTTGGAGGGAGACACAAGAGGGAGGCAATGTGGGGATATATGTATACATATAGCTGATTCACTTTGTTATACAGTAGAAACACAACAATGTAAAGCAATTATACTCCAATAAAAATGTTAAAAAAATAGTGGAAACTGAGCATACGATCTCTTTGCACTATGTAAAGGAACTCTGTACTAAGTTGTTAATTTTCTGTAAATCTAAAACTGATCCAAATTTTTTTTAAATGTTGGTAAAAAAAAAAACTCAATATTTTCTTCCTTTCAGTTGAACTCTTTTCTGTGTCTTATCTTTTATACTGATTTTTCAAATTTTTGATGAAAACCCATTTTTTCCAGGATTTATATATGTATTTTCATATCTACCTCTTCCTGTTTCAATTAGTGCCTCTTTTTACCCCAAAGTGTCTTCTTTTCATGCATGAAATTTCTTCATTTATCTCCTTGAACAGTCTACTCACATTTAAGTTAAAAATCATATTTATTTATAAGTTCCATTTCTTCTGGAGTGAATGTTTCTCCTAATTTTTTTTTTTACTTTATTGGTATTTCTAATGTTGATTTTTCCCATGTGTTTGTAAGATGGTTTGCCAACTTATTGAGTGGAACTTTTTTTTCACTTTTTATGTACTCAAATTTCCTTGACAAATGGACTTGATATTGCCTCCAATTTATCCCTGAGACACAAGCACAAAATAAAACACTATTATACATTGATTTCTTAGCTCAGATGCAGTCTCTAAGCCAGTGGGCAGCTTAGCCAAGATCCTAGCTGTAAGGCTAATGCTTCCTATTTCAGCATCCCCAGATAAACCCTAGCCCTGGTCTGAATTTGCAGCTTTTTCTTGGTATCCTTTCATGGGTGGCTAACTCCTGCCTACATTTTTGGTTTGAAACTTTATTCCTAGCACCTGTTCTCTGCACTATTAATCTTTGCTGTCTCTTGGGATTTGAATTCCTAGCTGCCTTGGTTTGTTGTCTCTCTCAGATTTCACAAGTTTCTTAGCCTCATCTCCTTACCACTTTGTATTTACATTTGATTTCTACCTTATAGAGATTTTAATTTGCTTTTTGAGTATGACTATATCTTTTATCAATTTTGTTTTGAGATTTGCTAGGTGGTGTTTTGATCAGAAGCATTTCAAACTTGTAGAGTTCCAAGTAGGCCAGATTTTTATTAAAATATTTATCAAAAGACTTAAAAACATATTCAGTTGACCTTAAAAATTACTTGTACTTATTTAAATTCATGGGATAATGAAAGTTTTATTTAACAAAAAAAGTAGGTATGGGAGCTTCATCACAACATTATTTTATTCTAAAATAATTTTGAGATGACAAAAGTGTCCCCAATATGGGTTTGATTAGGTACATTATCTCATTCATTTGAAGAGGCACTATTCATTCATTCTTTCATAGACTACTGAGAATTATTTAATGAAACAGGAGCTAGCTTAAAATGATATAAACACTTCCAATTTTTTAAAAACTGTATTTGTATGTAGAGTTAGATATAAAAAACACTGTATGTAGAGAGTTAGATACATAGGTAAATATATAGAATCAACAATTATATTTCTGCTATTCTTTATCTACCAATGATTCTAAATTGGGACTTCCATAGTGGTCCAGTGGTTGGGACTTCACACTCCCACTGCAGGGGACGCGGGTTCATCCCTGGTGGGGAACTGAGATCCCATATGCTACACAGCGTGGCCGGCCAAAAACAAAACAAAACAAAAAATATGATTTTAAATTAATATTCCAATCATTTTAGTAAATACTACATGAACCACCACTGATTGATTTTCCTATATTAATACACACATGCATCCCTGGGGTAAACCGTACTTGGTGATTCAATTTTATCTCTTGCTGGATTAGATTTAGTATTATTTTATTATATAATGAGTTTTTCTTCTATATTAATGAAAACATTTGTTTCTGATATATACTTCTTATAATATTTTTGGTTTGGGTTTCACAGTAATAATAACTTCATAAAATGAGTGGGGTCGTGATTTTTTTTCTATTTTTGAAAGATTTTGCAAAACATTGATCCTATTTCTTTTTTTATAAGTTTATGTATTTATTTTATTTATTATTTTATTTTTGGCTGCGTTTTGTCTTCGTTGCTGTGCACCAGCTTTCTCTAGTTGCGGAGAGCAGGGGCTACTCTTCCTTCCAGTGCGCAGGCTTCTCATTGTGGTGGCTTCTGTTGATGCCGAGCACGGGCTCTAGGCGCACGGGATTCAGTAGTTGTGGAACATGGGCTTCTGTAGTTGTGGCTCACAGGCTCTAGAGCACAGGCTCAGTAATTGTAGTGCACAGGCTTCGTTGCTCTGCGGCATGTGGGATCTTCCGGGACCAGGGCTTAAACCCGTGTCCCCTGCATTGGCAGGCGGATTCTTAACCACTGTGCCACAAGGGAAGACCCCTATTTCTTTCTTAAATGTTAGAATTCAACAGTGAAGTAGCTGCTAAATGGCTATATGGCTATTCCAAATTTCTTGTATCAGTTTTGATAATTTGTATGTTTCAATATATATTTTTTCCATTTAAAACTGACATGAAGTCTACACTTGGCCTAAAAAATTTATCAATGTTTTCTTCCTACCCGTGTCAATGGCAACCTTCTATTCCTTCCACCACTGCTACACCAATTATTAAAGCATTTATAGGTTTTTCACTCCTAGGAGGGGCACATCATTTTCTGGATTTTAGATTATTGTATGTCCTTGAAACTTCAGCTTCCTAATTGGTTAAAAAACCTTCATTTTGGGCTTCCCTGGTGGCGCAGTGGTTGAGAGTCTGCCTGCCGATGCAGGGGACACGGGTTCGTGCCCCGGTCCGGGAAGATCCCACGTGCCGCGGAGTGGCTGGGCCCGTGAGCCATGGCCGCTGAGCCTGTGCGTCCGGAGCCTGTGCTCCGCAACGGGAGAGGCCACAACAGTGAGAGGCCCGCGTACTGCAAAAACAAAACGAAACAAAACAAAACAAAAAAACCCTTCATTTTGCAGTTCATCCTACTTGCTCTCATTGTTATAATGGTGGTGTTGTTTCCTTGCAAATGTTTATATTCTTCAAAAAAGGAAGTCTTAATTCCATCTGTTTTTATTCCTGCTAACTCTTTCATATCTGATGACACATTTTCTTTATGCTATTGCTTATCAACTTCTTCACTTTCTAGGAAGCCTCAATCATCATGCACAACTATCTGGCTGCTCCTAAGAGTCACTCTCATATTTCTCTTTTAAAAATATAGTATGCTTTAGGGCTTCCCTGGTGGCACAGTGGTCAAGAATCCACCTGCCAATGCAGGGGACACGGGTTCAAGCCCTGGTCCGGGAAGATCCTACATGCTACAGAGCAACTCAGCCCGCACACCATAGCTACTGAGCCTGTGTTCTAGAGCCTGTGCTCTGCAACAAGAGAAGCCAATGCAATGAGAAGCCCCCACACTGCAACAAAGAGTAGTCCGCACTCACTGCAACTAGAGAAAGCCCACACACAGCAACAAAGACCCAACACAGCCAAAAAACAATAAATTTTAAAAATATAGTATGCTTTAAAATGAATATGCATATTTCAAAAGCATCTTGAATAGAACAATAATATGTCTACAGAGAAGACCTTCATTAACTGAATATCACCTGTAACTTGTACATTCATGGAGCATTTCTGTGTGTGAAAGAGAGGACTTGATGACTTTTATTAACCCCATTTATCAATATCCTTTTGTTTCTGTTTTGAAGCATAATAAATTGAAATGTTCATTGCAGATATGATTTGAGTAGTTCCTGAGAATATTGTATGGATTACTATCTTCCAAAATTAAAGTTCCTGATTTGATTAATATGGTAAAATCAATCAATGAGTTATACAAGCAACAATCATCTCAGCTTCCTGAGGTCCTACATACATATCCTGCCCTTATTCAGGAAAGATGAGGCCTATATTTTTGTCCACAAAGTAAAATTGTGACCTATGGCTATCTTTAAGTAATATTTTAAAAGATATCTCAATAAACAAGTTATTTATAAAACTAGATTATAACTAATAAGAACCTGCTGTATAATAAAATTCAAAAAAATTTAAAAATTAAAAACTAGATTGACATAAATTTTGTACAGAAATCAAAAAGAGTGGTGTTAAAAGAAATTAACAAACTGACTTCTTTTAGGATTACTGTTTTTCTTTTTCTTTTCTTTTTTTTTTTTTTGGTACATTCAAAGTTTGGAGACATGAGTGAGCTACTAGGAAAAGGAAATGAGGAAAATATCCAGAAACCCCAGATGGGAACAGAGTCCTCTGTCAATTGTACTACTTTCTACAATTAAACTTTTTAAAAAATTAACTAATCTATTTTTGGCTGCGTTGGGTCTTTGTTGCTGCACATGGGCTATCTCTAGTTGTGGCAAGCGGGGGCTACTCTTCATTGTGGTGCGTGGGCTTCTCATTGAGGTGGCATCTCTTGTTGTGGAGCACGGGATCTAGGCGCGTGGGCCTCAGTAGTTGTGGCACGTGGGCTCAGTAGTTGTGCCTTGTGGGTTATAGAGCACAGGCTCAGTAGTTGTGGCACACGTGCTTAGTTGCTCCGCAGCATGTGGGATCTTCCTGGACCAGGGCTTGAACCCATGTCCCCTGCATTGGCAGGCGGATTCTTAACCACTGCGCCACCAGGGAAGCCCTCTACAATTAAAATTGATTAAAATTAAATCAGTATAAAAACACCAATTGGAATTTTGAGAAATTTTTATGGCGGTGTGTAATTTTGATGCAGGGCTGCATCCAATTTATTTTTCTATTAACTATAAGATGATTTCTCACACATTTAAAGTTTATAGCTAACGCTTGGCTTTGGGAGATCTTTCAGCAGATTTTACTTGAAATGAAGACAGCCAAATATGCAAAAAAACTTGTCAGCATTTTCTTGTGCTGCTTCTAATTCTTAGTAACAGTAGAATGAGGCAAATTTAGAGTGTCAACGAAGCACTTTTAATGGTCTATTTTGGGTTTTAGAGAGTTTCAATGCATGTAAAATCAATGTCGGCAACAAATATTACTTTGAATCAGATTCATACATTTAGGATTTGGTTATATTTTGATGCACCAGTATTTTGGGGGAAATCAAATTTTCAGAGACTTAATAGGTCCTCAAAAATTTTTTATGCAGCTGCAGAGGTCTGTGAGGTCATTGAGTGAAACAAGTTTGAAAAATGTCTTTATACATTGATCAACAGCATATTTTCTTAAATGAATATGTATTTAACATCTTTGAGACAAAAGTGGAAGAAAATATGTTTTAGGAATATATTTTAATGTGGAAACTATTTTACGATTTTTTTCTGTTTCAAACCCTCAGGATATTTGACAAAACATGGCCAGTACTTTACCTCTAAAATGATATATATACGTCAACACATTTTTTTATGAGTTGCACAAAAATGTCAGCTTCGTATGGATTCAGTTGACTTGCACAGGACAAGACTCTTATATTTATTCTGTTCAACAATGCACTGTAAATCCTTTCCAAGCAATCCAAAAAAAGGATTACCATAAATGAGAAAACTTTGTAGAAAGGCTCAGTGGAAATCTAAAAAGACATCCTTTATCTCCAAAACATTCCAGAGTACCAAAAGATACAATAAATGCAATTTTAGTATAAGTTCAGGACAATAAAATAAAAATGAAGTTCTTGACTATCATAAAAGGACTCTGGTACCTGAAAGGAGCAGCAACATTAATTTAAATTGTGCAAAATGGGCTAAATATCAGAAACCAAGGAGCCCATAAAAGATAAAAATCAGAAAATGATGAGTGACTTGATATAGAATATCCAGTGTTAAACAAAAGGAGAAAATCAGTACACTGCACAGTATACATTAAGTGTACACAGATCTGGAAAAAATATAAGATTTGTTAATATTGCTTTTCTTTTACTTCACATGAGGACAGAGAAGAGACTATCATTTATTGAGTACCTTCTAGTAATTTAAATGACTGAGTGCTGAGTAATTTAAATACATGATTTCACTTATCTCATAAAGTTATTACTTTCAAATTAATTTGTTGATAACATTAAATCTCAGTATCTTATTCCTACTTTGATTTGGAAAACTAGACATAAAATATAATCAGTAAATATTTTCATAGGGGTTTATTCATGGAGTACATGTCTGACCTTGTATTTCTACCTATTTTTCTAAGATACTTTCCAAAATTTTCCCCATCAGTATACGATACTGTGGGAAAAAGAACCTTCATAAATTGCCTACACCATTTATTATGCCTGTGCATCAAAAACAAGTATGACTGAGGCAATCAGTGTTTCTTTTTTTAAATTAATTTTTATTGGAGTATAGTTGCTTTACAATGTTGTGTCAGTTTCTACTGTACAGCAAAGTGAATCAGCTATATGTATACGTATATCCCCTCTTTTTTGGATTTCCTTCCCATTTAGGTCACCACAGAGCACTGAGTAGAGTTCCCTGAGCAATACAGTAGGTTCTCATTAGTTATCTATTTTATACATAGTATATTAACTCATATATGTGGAATCTAGAAAAACAGTATAGATGATCTTATTTGCAAAACAGAAATAGAGACACAGACGTAGAGAACAAATGTATGGACACCAAGGGGGGAAAGGGGGTGGGTGGGATGAATTGGGAGATTGGGATTGACATATATATACCATTGATACTATGTATAAAATAGTCAGTGTTTCTTGAACTTTACTATTATTTAATGCCACGCTAGTCCTCAGGCAAATGCAAAAGACATATGAAGTAAAAGCTTTGATCTTTATACTGAGTGTAGATAAGACTGACATGGGCTAACTGAAAAATGATCAATATTGGATAGCATTTAGATATGTACTAAGTTGGATACAGTGAAATATCAAAAGGGTTTTAAAGAAAGTTTATGGGTTGATCGGGAAGGGGGAAAAACTCCACAGAAATGTGTAAAACTTGAGATGATAATTGCAAAGATGGAAAGACTATTTCCAATTACGGAGATAGTGGGTGACAAGAGGCAAAAGGAAGAATAAATGTGACAGGTATCAGGGAATTAGCAGAGGGTGTTTCTAAGATTAAGGGGTTTAGGTTGGGGAATAGCAGAGTGGGCCAGGGAAAACCAGCCTAGCAAAGTGGAATCACTCTTACATGCTAAAATGAAGAAGTTTAATTTTATTTGCAGCTATTATAGATTTCTTAAAGCAGAGCTGAAGAATAATGAATGATATTCCAGAAAAATGATCTTTAAATATCTGTGTTGGGCGGTAGGGGGATAAATAGATAAGAAATTGTTGACAAAGTAATCAGTGAAGGAACTATTGCATTTCTTCAGATATAAGAAAATAGGGAACATAAGTTAGGATGATGGTAGTAGTAATTGAGAGAAAAAAAGATGATTAAATAGTTATTCCATTATTGATTATTCCACTAATAATCAATAAGACTTTATAATAGTTTAGATCCATGAGGATAAATGGAAGGTTGAAGTCAAGGATGAATAGAAATGCCTTAGACATAAGAATGGTAGAGTGAGAAAAACACCATTTGGCTCTTATCTGATTCCCTCACTAATTAGATGCGTACACCTAAACAAGTCACAGTAATTCTGAGCTTTGTTTCTCAATCTGTAAAATGAAGGGATTGTATTGTTTTACTTAATTATTCTCTAAATAGTGAAATAGGAAAGAAAGGTTAACTAAGAAAGAATGATAAGAGTTTTACAATTCATATGCTGTTTCAGGCAAAGATTGGATACTCATGTTTGATATATGCAAGAAGGGAAGACAATACTTACAGGTAAGGTCAAAATCAACGGTGTGCAATTATAAGTCATAAGAATAACAGCACTCTAAATGACAGATGTCCAGAGTAAACCACAAACATCACATGTGAATAAAGAAGTAAATAAAATCATCATTCTTTATGTTTATATCACCAAGATATAGTCTCCTCTTGGACAAATGATTATTTTAAAATCCTATTAAATATCGTTCCCAAAGAAATCTTAAGAGATTGCCTATAAGTTAAAGGTTAACAAATGGTACTTAAATTTTATTCCTTAAAAGTAAAGTTGCTGAAATATGGATTAGATCCTATTCTAATCAGACATCAACATAATGTTATGGAAGCACAGAGGAGGGAATGTCTAGCTGTACTTTGGAAAGGAGGACTGTTGAAAGCTTTAATGAAAAACTGTTAAAAAAATAACTCTTCTAAGAATATTATAAACATAGCTTTCAGAAAACTAAGAATGCAAAAACTTTAAAGATCAAAATCGAATCTCTACTTTATCTCATTTAGCTCTCAAAAAATATTGTTATTTTTATATTCTTTGTCACCATAACCCAGAAACCAATAAACTTCACCCCACAGCACACTTCTGGTTCTTCCTATATTTCTCCTATATAAGTAGGTATATGAGGCATTGCAAAGTGGTGGGAAAGCACTGCTTTTTTTTTTTTTTCTGGGTCTATGCTTCCTTTTAAAACATTATAGAAATAGTTGGGTGCCTCTGTGGCAAACACACCTTTCAAAACCTGGTTATTTTGAAGTTCCCTCTACAATTTGGGTAGATGGCAAATGATGGCAGTTCGACCTTGTTAGTGATTTGGTCAATCTCTCTTAGACATCAGATCTCTCCACTGCTGACAACACACATTCCCCTACTTAGAAGGGGGTTGAGTTCTAAATATTCAATTGTATATTACTTGTTTGGAGATCAGGATATTTTCCAATAGAAACAATTTTCTAAATGATAAGTATGTTAGACAGTTACCCTTGAAAATGTATTTAAGCTATATGCTAACTGAAATATCAGGTATTTATTTTAAATAAAATTTAAAAAGAAACATTTGCAATTGTGGTAATTTTAACACAAATTGCTAAATGAAAAATAAACCAGTAATACAGTTAGCTTGGTGTAGGAAGAAAATGAGGTTAAATTACGAGGATGATAAGGCTATACATACAGATTTTTAGAGAGTGAAAAGGAGCCGATGGGGAGCAGAATATGCCACCTTGGTATATTGATTATTCTGAATTAAAGTTACTTAAGAAACAGCCAATACAAAAAGGACACTCTGGGCTTCCCTGGTGGCGCAGTGGTTGAGAGTCCGCCTGCCGATGCAGGGGACACAGGTTCGTGCCCCGGTCTGGGAAGATCCCACATGCCGCGGAGCGGCTGCGCGGGTGAGCCATGGCCGCTGAGCCTGCGCATCCAGAGCCTGTTGCTCCGCAACGGGAGAGGCCACAGCAGTGAGAGGCCCGCATACCGAAAAAAAAAAAAAAAAAAAAGGACACTCTGACCCTCCTTTGTCCCATTAAAAGTAGGTAAAAGGTATCCTCCCTGTAGCCGTAGGGTAGAAGGCATCCTTATCACCAAAAATAGGGAATTGAGGGCCAAGAAGGCTATATAAATATACCTTGCTACTTCCTTACTAATTTACTACCCCAAGACTAAACTTTGTCTTGTTAATTCTTCACAAGTTTCTTATCTGTCTACAAGGTATAAGAACTGCCTGCTTTGGTTACTTCTTTGAGTCTCATTTTTTATGAGTTCCCGTACATACAAAATTAATTTTTTTATTATTAGACCAGCCAAAGAACCTAGAAGGGAAGAAGGGAAAAGTTTTCCTGCCCTACTGGGATTCCTGGGAAAACTGGCAATTTCAGGGGTTTTAGAGATTAGGCTCTTTAGAATATCTACTGCTTAATTTAATCATATAGGTTTTCTTTACATTCTTAGCTTAAAGGCCAAACAACTGTATTTTGTATTAAAAAAGGAATCAAGAGAAAGAACATGGAATGGACTGAAATGCACTGCTGTCATCCAACCTCAAAGGAGATGAAGACATTAGAAGCAATCCCATTAAACTAAGACATAGGACAAAGAAGCTCATTATTACTATTCTATTTCCTAATGTAATGGACACCCTAGCTGATGCATTAAGCCAATAAAATAAATAGAAAATGCATGAATAAGAGAATGAAAACACAGCCTTTATTTGTAGATGATATATTTGTATATATATATATATATGTGTGTGTGTGTGTATATATATATATAGCAAATCCATGGGAATATAATTACTAACACTAGCAAAGTTAACAAGTCCAAAAAAAAAGAACAGTGTAAAAAGTATGATCTTTTTTTGTAAGCAAAAATTGTTCTATTTCTGACTGTGTTTGAATGTCTAAAAGATACATTCCAAAATGTTACCAGTGGTCACTTCCAGGAACTACGCTGGGATGACTGAAGGACAGGAGAGGGTGGTATGACAAAGGACTTTTTTTATTTGATAAACCTGTACATAATTTGAAATGTTTAAAGTGATCCTAAAATTTAATTTTAAACATTTTAAACCTAAGAAATAATTAAAGATTACAATGAACTCCTGCAATAACCTTCATCTAGACTCCCCAATATACAGACAATTGTATGATATAATTAGACCGACATTAAGTATCTTGTGTGTGATGATGGTACTGTGATTATTTCAGAGAATGTCCTTATTCTTAGGAGATATGTGTTGAAATCACTATTTTGAAGACATATCTGCACTCCCATGTTCAATGCAGAATTATTCACATAGTTAAGACATGGAAACAACCTAACTGTCCATAGACAGTGTATACACTCATTTTATCTTGTATCCTTACAATGGAATTAAATCCTTCCATCTTTCATAAAAGAAAGATGTCTGGAAAAATCACCAAATATTGAAAAATAAAGGACATACTTCTAAATAAACTGTGGGTCAAAGAGGAAATCAAAACTGAAAATAGAATGTAATTAGAAATGAAGTAAACTGTACCCCCAAAACTATAAGACACTGATGAAAGAAACTGAAGATGACCCAAACAGATGGAAAGATATATCATGTTCTTGGATTGTAAGAATTAATACTGTTAAAATGACCATACTACCCAAGGAAATCTACAGATTCAATGCAATCCCTATCAAAACATCAATGACATTTTTCACAGAACTAAAACAAATAATCCTAAAATTTTAATGGAAACACAAAAGAGCCCAAAAAGCCAAAACAATCTTGAGAAAGAAGAAAAGAGCTGGTAGAATCAGGCTCCCAGACTTCAGGCTATACTACAAAGCTACAGTAATCAAAACAGTATGGTACCAGCACAAAAATAGACATATAGATGAACGGAAAATGATAGGAATCCCAGAAATAAACCTGCACACTTATGGTCAATTAATCTACGACAAAAGAGGCAAGAATATACAATGAAGAAGAGAAAGTCTCTTCAATAAGTGGAGCTGGGAAAACTGGACAGCTACATGTAAAAGAATGAAATTAGAACACTCCCTAACACCATACACAAAAATAAACTCAAGATGGTTTAAAGACCTAAATGTAAGACTGAATACTACAAAACTCTTAGAGGAAAACATAGGCAGGACACTCTTTGACATAAATTGCAGCAATATTGTTTTGGATCCGTCTCCTAGAGTAATGGAAATAAAAACAAAAATAAACAAATGGGACCAAATTAAACTTAAAAGCTTTTGCAGAGCAAAGGAAACCATCAACAAAATGAAAAGACAACCTACAACTGGGAAAATATATTTGTAAATGATGTTACCAACAAGGGATTAATTTCCAAAATATACAAAGAACTCATACAGCTTAATTTAAAAAAAACCAAACAACCCAATCAAAAAATGGGCAGAAAACATAAATAGACATTTCTCCAAAAAAGACATACACTTGGCTGACAGGCACATGAAAAGATGCTCAACATCTCTAATTAGTAGAGAAATGCAAATCAAAACCTCAGTGGGGTATCACCTCACACTGGTCAGAATGGCTTTCATCAAAAAGGCTACAAACAGGGCTTCCCTGGTGGCACAGTGGTTGAGAGTCTGCCTGCTGATGCAGGGGACACGGGTTCGTGCCCCGGTCCGGGAAGATCCCACATGCCGTGGAGTGGCTGGGCCCGTGAGCCATGTCCGCTGTGCCTGTGCTTCCGGAGCTTGCGCTCCGCAACAGGAGAGGCCACAACAGTGAGAGGCCCACGTACCGCAAAAAAAAATAAAATAATATTAAAAGGCTACAAACAATGCTGGAGAGGGTGTGGAGAAAAGGGAACCCTCCTACACTGTATGGTGGGAATGTAAAGTGGTGCAGCCACTATGGAAAACAGTCTGGAAGTTACTTCAAAAACTAAAAATAGGGCTACCATAATATCCAGCAATCCCACTCCTGGGCATATATCTGGAAAAGATGAAAACTCTAATTCAGAAAGATACATGCACCCCAATGTTCATAGCAGCACTATTTACAATAGCCAAGACATGGAAACAACTCAAGTGCCCATCAACAGATGAATGGATAAAGAAGATGTTATGTATGTGTGTGTGTGTGTGTGTGTGTGTGTGTGTGTGTGTATACATATATATATAATGAAATATTACTCAGCCATAAAAAAGAATGAAATAATGCCATTTCAAGCAAAATGGATGGACCTAGAGATTATCATATTAAGTGAAGTTAGTCAAACAGAGAAAGACAAATATCATATAATATCATTTACATGTGGAATCTAAAAAAATGATACAAATTGATTTATTTACAAAACAGTCTATTGTGAAATAGACTCACAGACATAGAAAACAAACTTATGGGTACCAGAGGGGATAGTGGGGGTGGAGAGGGAGGAGATAAATTAGGGGTTTGCGATTAACATATATACACTACTATGTATAAAAGAGATAAACAACGAGGACCTACTGTATAGCACAAGGAACCATATTCAGTCTCTTGTAATAACCTATAATAGAAAAGAATCTGAAAAAGAACAAATATATTACATATATATAACTGAATATTATACATATAACTGAATCACTTTGCTGCACACCTGAAGCTAACATAATATTGTAATTAACTATATTTTAATTTTTTTTAAAGTTTAAAAATGAAATGAAAGAAAATGAAAACACAACTTATTTGATAAGTTGTGTTATCACTAAACAATAAAGCACTAAACAATACCACTAAAGCAATAGTTAGGGAGCAATTTCTAGCACTAAATTCTGATATTACAAAATCAGAAAGGCCTCAAATCAAGGGCCAGAACTCTCACCTTAAAAAATAAAAAAGAAGAGCAAATTGAACCCAAAATAAGCAGATGAAAGGAAACGATAATGATCTAAACTAAAATCAATAAAATTTAAAATAGAAGAGCAGTAGAGAAAAATCAATGAAACCAAAAGCTGATTTTTAGAGATCAATAAAACTGATAAACCTTTAGGCAGAGTGAGAATGATTGGGAGAGATATATAGACAGATTGAAAGACTGACAGAGAGATATCCTCATTTAACTTTACACACATACACACACACACACACCACAAACTGGGGTGCATTTTCTATTACTAGCTTTGGGGAAAATGTATTGCTCACCCACTGGTTTAACAACCATCTAAGCCATCAAACCAGTGAAGGAAGGTTTCTCAACATTAGATGTAATGTCACTTGGGAAAAATGTAAAATCACAAGCAACATTTTATCCGCTGCCAGAAGTTAACTTGTCTAAATATGACTACTACAGGGAGAAACTGTAATAAAATGACAGACTTGTCTGCTCAGGAGATGACGGGAAATCTATCAGAGAAAAGGTTACCTATAAGGTCTTCTCAGGACATCATGAATCATGATTTTAGAATGGATATTGGGAAATCAACAGGCTTTAGGGAACAGTACTGAAAGTAATTCTCTTGACATTTTTATAAGATTTCACCAAAACCTACGGAGAAAAGATAGGAATCATGACCTGAGCCTGGATTAATTTAAAGCTGACAAAAGGCACATTATTTATTTTTCTTTCCTAACAGAATAAAGTTGAAAGGGAACAGTTACATCAAAACCAGATGTGGGATGTATTACCAGTTCCCAATGAGCCAGGATCTTCTTTTCTTTGTCAACACTGCTCCACGTGTGAAGCAGGTAGTTTGGAGGTGAAGAAATACGTATTGTCACAAGTAGATCACAGTGCAAGGGACCATATTTGGACATATACTCCTAATCAGGGAGTTTTGTTAAGTAATGTCAAGGTCTAAAATTTCATACACTGGCAAAATTAGTGCCAAAAATTTGTAGCTATCCAGTTGTCTATTTTATGAGTATAAAGGTAATTACATTTTTTCTAACTTTAATGATTCTAATCTATATGTTCCCTCAAAGTTTCTCATTTGAGTTGCCTTACAATTAACTCTTCTACATCAGTTTGTTCTTTCTTTTCATGCTTTTGTACCACAAAATTTCAAATATTCATTTTTCCCTACCCAGACTGAGATATAATTAACATATATCATGTAAGTTTAAGGTGTACAATGTGATGATTTGATACACTTATATATTGTGAAATGATTACCACAATGGGATTGGTTAATACTTCCATCACCTCATTTAGTTACCATTTTGTGTGTGTGTGTGGTGAGGACATTTAAGATCTACTCCCATAACAACTTAAAAGTATATAATACAGTTATGTTAACTATAGTCACCATGATGTACATGAGATCCCCAGAACTTACTCATTTTATAACTGAAAGTTTATACCCTTTGAACCATATATCTCCAATTCCCCCTTAACCCCAGCCACTAGCGACCACCATTCTACTCTGTTTCTATGAGTTTGACTAGTTTAGATTCCACATATAAGTGATACCATACAGTATTTTTCTTTCTCTAACTTTCTTTACTTAGCTCTCAAGTTTCATTTATATTGTCACAAACGGCAGGATTTCCTTCTTTCTCATTCCATTATATATGGACATTCTGATTGCTTCCATATCTTGGCTATTGTGAATGATGCTGCAGTGAACATAGGAGTATACATGTCTATTTGAGATCCTGTCTTCATTTCCTTAGGATGTACCCAGATGTGGGGACTGCTGGATCCCATGGTAATTCTATTTTTAATTTTTGGATGAAACTCCATACTGTTTTTCATACCATATAATGGATGACTCGATATTGTTAAGATGGCAATTCTGCCCAGGTGAAAGCACAGTCAAAAGAGTAGCAGAATGTCTTGAAGAAATTGTCAAATTAATTTTAAAATTTATATGTAAAAGTAAAGGGCCAAGAACAGCCAAACAATCCTGAAAAGGAAGAATGAAGTTGGAGAACTTACATTCCTGGTTTGTAGATTTACTGTAAAGATACAATAATTAAGATAGCATGGTATTGGACTGAGGATATAAACATGCATCAATGGAAGTGTAAAGAGAACCCAGAAAGAAAGCCACACATATGTAGTCAATCAATATTCAACAAAGGTTTGAAGGCATTTGAATGGGGGAAAAAGCTGTTACATTTTGCAGGAATTGTATTTATGTATTTTTTCCACATGTGACCAGATTATTGCAGTTAAATAGTTCGCTTTACATACATGTATTTCTGTATATTTCTCCATAAAGAAAATTAAAACACACACAAACACAGAGAGAAAGACAGACAGAAACACACACACACACAAAGGGTAGCAAGGATCCAGAGCGAAGAGATTGATCCAGCATAATCTCTGGCACATGACACATGTATGAGATTAATTTCAGCATTGTTTATAATTCAAAAAATAGAAGGCACTTAAATATTAATCAAAATGAGAATGGATGAACTAATTGTGGTATGACCTTACATCAAAATTCTACAAAGTGCTAAAAATTAATGAATTACTTTAATATATATTAAACTGAGTAAACCCCTAAAGCATAATGTTAATAAAAATTAAGAGATATGAATATGTATAATAGAATTTAAATAAAATTTTAAAACATAAAAAAGGTATTACATATTAATATATAAGTAGCTATGTAGAAAAAATATATTGAAAATGTAGAGAATAATGATCACCAAGGTAAAGACTGTGGTTCTTTCTGGAGGGGAAGGAGGATTAATGAGCCACAGAGAATTACACAAGAAGGCTCCAACTGAACAAGTAACACTTTATTTCCAAATAATAAAAACACAAAAAACAAAATAAAGAATTTAGGCAAGTATAGCCAAATGCAAATATTTATCAAAGCTGGGTGGGAGGAACATGCGTGTTCATGTCACTATTATCTATGTCCTTCCACAAGTTTCAAAGAGTTCAGGGTATATGCCCAGCAGTGGGATTGCTGGGTCATATGGTAGTTCTATTTGTAGTTTTTTAAGGAACCTCCATACTGTTCTCCACAGTGGCTGTATGAATTTACATTCCCATCAACAGTGCAAGAGGGTTCCCTTTTCTCCACACCCTCTCCAGCATTTATTGTTTCTAGATTTTTTGATGATGGCCATCCTGACCGGTGTGAGATGATATCTCATTGTAGTTTTGATTTGCATTTCTCTAATGATTAGTGAAGTTGAGCATCCTTTCATGTGTTTGTTGGCAATCTGTATATCTTCTTTGGAGAAATGTCTGTTGAGGTCTTCTGCCCATTTTTGGAGTGGGTTTTACCCTGAGAAAATCATAATTCAAAAAGAGTCATGTACCAAAATGTTCACTGCAGCTCTATTTACAATAGCCAGGACATGGAAGCAACCTAAGTGTCCATCATTGGATGAATGGATAAAGAAGATGTGGCACATGTATACAATGGAATGTTACTCAGCCATAAAAAGAAACGAAATCGAGTTATTTGTAGTGAGGTGGATGGACCTAGAGTCTGTCATACAGAGTGAAGTCAGAAAGAGAAAAACAAATACCGTATGCTAACACATATATATGGAATCTAAGATAAAAATTTAAAAAAAGGTCATGAAGAGCCTGCATAGCACAGGGAGATCAGCTAGGTGGTTTGTGACCACCTAGAGGGGTGGGATAGGGAGGGTGGGAGGGAGGGAGGGAGACGCAAGAGGGAAGAAATATGGGAACATATGTATAACTGATTCACTTTTTTATAAAGCAGAAACTAACACACCATTGTAAGGCAATTATACTCCAATAAAGATGTTAAAAAAAAGTTCATTATTGTAGAAAAGAGATAGGTCAAATATAAAACAGAAAAATATTAAAATTTTCATATTATAATGTTAGTAGCAAAAACAGAATTAAATTTTATTAATTGTGCTGTGGACTGAATTGTGCCCCCCCATTCATATGTTGAAACTGTAAGCCCCCATGTGACTACATTGGAGATAGGGCCTCTAAGGTTGTGATTGAGGTTAAATGTGGTAATAAGGGTAGAATCCTCATCCAATAAAACTGGTCCCTTTATAAGAAGAGGAAGAGAGACCAGAGTTTTCTCTCTCTGCCACGTGATGTCACTGTGAAAAGGCAGCCTTGTGCAAGCCAATGAGATAGCCTCAAAAGAAACTGAACCCTGCCAGAACCTTGAGTTTGAACTTTCCAGCCTTTACAACTGTGATCTTGAACTTTCTAGCCTTCAGACTGGTTAAGCCACAGTCTATAGTATATTGTTACCAGTAGACTAAGACAGACTGTATGGTCATTATTTTTGTTACATACGAATGCATGACACAGGTATACACATATATCTATATCTACCTGGGTTGATGTGTGTGAACATATAAAGGAGCTCCAGTATGTTTTTCTGCACATATATCTCTGAAGGTCTATGTGTATGTGCAAAAACAGCAAAATGTTCAGAGATGTTACCTTCATGTAAAAAGGATTACTATGCAGGTGTCTGTCTATCGACACATGGCAAGTGTGTGTGTGTATACATGTCCATATACACCCTACTAAAGGATATATATCTCTTACTATAGTTCTATATATAGAATATAAATGATAAATACATTGGTTATATCTGATATGAGAAACTTTTGATAGTAAAATATATTTCTTTATAGTACTATCATGACTATTCCACATTCTCTCCAATGACTTGGATATTTTGCTTACACTAACTAAACATTCAGATAGCAATGGCAAGCAAGAAATTGAACTCACTTAGTTGCTCAAGTGTCAAAAAATATTACTAGATATTGTGCAACTCTGTACTCATTTTATGGATAGTTATTCTGCTTTATGGACATTAGTAAGAAGTGAGAATGAGATATTTTTTCTCCCTATGAAAGGGTAGAATATTATTTGTGTGGAAAAATCCTCTGAAAGTTTTTGAATTAAAGGATCAAAGCATTATTTTGAGGATCTAAAAGCAAATTAGAATATGTATTACTTAAATGCCTTTTTCTGATAAGGCAAATATATAATAATCTTTGCTTTATGAGCCTGGCTCATCTTGAGTTTGACTTTCAAAATCACATAAGGAAGAAATTCCCACAGCTAGACTTTTTATTCCTTAAGTTGACTTTCCTACCTACTCATGGGTACTCTAGAATCTTTGCTAAATTAATAGACTTGAATTCCAAGCAATATAGCAGACTGAGCTGATGCAGAAAATGACCCCTATCATAACCCTGAAAAGACAGAGAAATGCAGAATTCATTATTATACAAATAATCATCAGTAGGACAGGAAAGAAAAAAATATCTGAGCACTGGGGAAAAAAAAAAATCGAAGCCAGGTGGCTAATTCCAAAGTATTGATACCTAGCTAAAAGTGGGAAAGACTGCATCAGATTACAATGATTCCTTTAAGTACAGGGTTGAGATTTTGACTTCCCTGCCACCACCAAAACACAGACTGCTGTAGAGACTGTTGGCCCTGGGTGTGGGGTCCTGGCATTGAGCTCTCTGAATAAAGCCTTGAGCTAAGTAGGGCTGCCCTGTGAAATGCAGACTAAAGAAGTTCAGCCAGCTGGCCCTTGGTTGAAGAAGGAAAGCTGCCGATTGTCCTGAGCCATGATTGGGAAAGGGTAATTTATTAGAAGTCAGAATCACAGACCTTTCCTATACATAGACAATGGGATCCAGATACTCATTACCCAGGAGGTATGAGTACTCCAAGACTATAAACTAAACATTAAAACTAGTCCATAACAAGTGAAATCCATGGAGGCCCCAAGAGGCAAATATGAAACTGCCTCATAATTTGCCTTCATTAACTAGGGCAGGCAAGACTCCAACAGAAAACAACTCCCACTGAAGAATTCAGAATTTTTAAAATGCAATGCATACAAAGGGGGAAAATGCCATAAGATTCTGGGGAGACAAACCAGGAGAATTCTCATGCCAGGAAACAAACACTGAGTAGTATGTGAAAGAGACTGAAACAAGTATCTTTGTAATGCTCAAAGAGATAAAAGAAGAAATAGAGTCATTTCAATTAACTTAAAGTGATTTTTAAACTAAAGTGATATTTGTTTGTGTCGACATCAGACATCATGAAAGTTTTTAGTCTTTAAAAAAAAAATTTTAACCAAGGACATAGTCCCTGACAGTAAGATACTTAAAATTTAGTTGAGGGGAAAGAATTCATATATGTGAAAGGCATTAAAGGCCTTTTCACATTATCTTATCTAACTATTCACAATATACAGTTGACCCTTGAACAACATGGGTTTGAACAGTGCAGGTCCACTTATACTCAAATTGTTTTCAATAAGCATACTGGAAAGTGTTTTGGAGATTTGCAACAATTTGAAAAAACTTACAGATAAACCACATAGCCTAGAAACAGCAAAACAATTTTTTTAAAGTTAGGTATGTCATGAGTGCATAAACTATATGTAGATATGTCTTTATTATTTACTACCATAAAATATATACAAGTGTATTGTTAAAAGTTCAAATTTATCAAAACTTACAAACACAGATCATATACAGCACAATTCACAGTCAAGAGAAATGTAAACAAACATAAAGATGCAGTATTAAATCATAACTGCATACAATTCACTGTGGTACACACTGTACAACTGTAATAATTTTGTAGATACTCCTGTTGCTATTGCAGTGAGCGCAAGTGTTGCAAGTATCCATTTAAAATGCTGTGTGATGCTCATTATCTCCACCTGCGCAGTTCCTCTCTACAGTAAATTGCGAATCACAGTAAAAAGAGATGGCTTATGGTTCTCCCGTATTTTTCATTGTATTTAGTGCAACACTGTAAACCTTGAATAACACCACGGGAACCACGAAGTGCCACTAGTGATGCTGGAAGTGCTCCCAAGAAGCAGAGAAAAGTCATGATGTTACAAGAAAAAGCTGAATGGCTTGATAGGTACCATAGATTGAGGTCTGCATTGTGGTTGCCCACCACTTCAAGATAAATGCATGTAGCATAAGGACCATTGTAAAGAAAGGAAAAGGAAATTCGTGAAACCATTGCCGCAGCTATGCCAGTAGGCATGAAAACCTTCCACTTTTTTTGTGAAATATCTTTTTATCTTGCCTTGAAAATGCAGCTTTTATGTGGGTACAGGATTGCTAAGAGAAAGGAACACCTATGATTTCAGAAAAAGCAAAGTCATTACATGACATCTTAAAGCAAAAGGAAGATGAAGGACGTAAAGCTAAAGAATTTAATGCCAGCAAAGGATGGTTTGATAATTTTAGAAAGAGGTTCGCTTAATAAATGTCAAAATAACAGGAGAAGCAGCTTCTGCCAATGGAGAGGCAGCAAGTTCCAAGACACCATAAAGAGAATCACTGAGGAGAAGGGATATCTGCCTGAACAGTTTTTAATGCAGATGAAAGTGCCCTATTCTGGGGATAAAATGCATGAAGGACATTTATTAGTAAGGAAGAGAGGTGAGCACCAGAATTTAAGGCAGGGAGGGATAGGTTAACTCTACTGTACTGTGCATATGCAGTCAAGTTTATGATCAGGACTTCCCTTATACATAAAGCTGCTAACCCCTGTGCCTTGAAGGGAAAAGATAAACACCAGCTGCCAGTTTTTTGGCTGTACAACAAGAAGGTCTGGGTGAGAATCCCTTTTCTGAACTGATTCCATCGATGTTTTGTCCCTGAAGTCAGGAAGTACCTTTCCAGTAAGGGACACTATTTTAAAGTTCTTTTGATATTGGACAATGCCTCTGGTCACCCAGAACCCCATGAGTTCAACAACGAAGGTGTCGAAGTGGTCTACTTGCCCCCAAACATAATATCATTAATTCAGCTTATAAATCAGGGGGTCATAAGGACCTTTAAGGGTCATTATACATAGTACTCTACGGAAAGATTGTGAACACTATGGAAGAGAATCCCAATAAAGAGAACGTCATGAAAGTCTGGAAGGACTGCACCACTGAAGATGCCATTGATGTTATAGAAAAAGCCATCAGACTGGAAACAATAAATTCTTGCTGGAGAAAACTGTGTCCAGATGTTGTGCATGACTTCACAGGATTTACAACAGAGCCAATCAAGGACATCATAAAAGATCTTGTGGCTATGGCAAAAAAGGTGGAGGGGCAGGGGTAAAGGGTTTCAAGATACAAATCTTGGAGAAATTCAAGAGCTAATAGACACCACACCACAGGAATTAACAGCAGATGACTTGATGGAGCTGAATACTTCCAAACCAGGGCCAGACGATGAGGAAGGAGATGTAGAAAAGGCAGTGCCAGAAAACAAATTAACATTAGACAATCTGGCAGAAGGATTCCGATTATTCTAGACTGTTTTTGACTTTTTTATGACATGGACCTTTCTATGACATGGGCCCTGAAATTAAACAGTGGAAGAAGCATTGGTACCATATAGAAATATTTTTTGAGAAATGAAACAGCAAAAAGTCAGGCAGAAATTACGATGTATTTCCATAAAATTACACCAAGCATGCCTGCCTCTCCTGCCTCCCCTTCCACCTCCTCCACCTCTGCCACCCTTGAGACAGCCTACTCAACATGAAGATGACAGGATGAAGACCTTTATGATGATCCACTTCCACTTAATGAATCGTAAATAATCATCATGCTGTACAGTTAATAAACTTATCTGTTGTGTGTGTATACAAGTGTCTTTGTATGAAAATCTAATAACTGTACGGCAAGAACTGTATGAAACATTTTTGTGTCATCATCATCGCTTAAGTATTCATCACGTAGGACATTATGTGCAAGACTTGTAATGAAATGAATACTCTATCCTTACATTAGGTATAAGGTGACTGATATTTAATATAATTAATAATGTGTTAGTTTTCTTACCATTTTATAGCTTTGCTTTCAAAGAACTATATTACCGTACAGTATGCCTCTCATAATTAGCGAAACTGTGTGTCAGCCTATCAACACGGGTAAGTGGTTTTTAAAAAATGTAACAATGTTGACAATACTGTATTATGAATATGACTGTAATAGGGTATGCCATAAAAATTTTATAAGGATTCATTCATTAGTGTATAGGTTACCATGTTGATCACACTAGGCTACCATAAAGCAATCATATTGCTGCTTCTTCATTACCAATGCATGGGTAACTATACCTGTAAATACATATGAATTTATCTTTCATTTTTGATGTCTACTGTTAGAAATCTGTATAACATTTACAGTATTTTGTATCACATAAGACAATACTAAGGTATGTACTAACAGATGGATTCATCTTGTGAACAGACAACGTAAACTTACGGTATCGATAAATGCAGTACAGAACTGTAAATGTATTTTCTCTTCCTTATGATTTTCTTGATAACATTTTCTTTTCTCTAGCTTACTTTATTGTAAGAATATAGCATGTAATACATACAACATGCAAGCTATGTGTTAATTGACTGTTTATGTTACCAGTGAGGCTTCCAGTCAACAGTAGGCTATTAGTTGTTAAGTTTTAGGAGAGTCAAAAGTTATACACAGATTTTTGACTGCACAGGGGGTTGGTGCCCCTAACCCCCGAATTGTTCAAGGGTCAACTGTATGTACAAATCTATGTATGTATAAGTAAATGTGTGTATAGTGTGTAACTATATGTATATTTTTATCAATATCTGCCTATCTATCTATCTGTCTATCTGAGGGATACAGCAGCACTGGAGGAGAAAGAGTGTGAGACATGGAGAAAGAGAAAGACAGAAAGGAGATGTAGATGAGATGAGAAAGAGAGGAGGAAAAACAGAAAGGAAGAGAATAGGAAAGAGAGGGGAGGGAAAGAAAGTAAAATATTTAATTTTGTCTCATAAAAAAAGTACAAAATGGATTGTAATTGTTAATTATGAAACTGTGCAAGAATATTCAGCTATTCCATTCATATGGAAAATAAGGAACAATTACCCTTAAATCAGATAATAGACTGTATTTGGTATAAATTAATAGAACTTTATAAATGAGAGATGTGTGGCTTCACTAGCAGTTGTCATTCAATAGATCATCTTTCTTCTTTCTCCCATCAATAATTATGGACTTACTATGAACTTAACAGATGGAGCTCTGCCAGTAACGTAACAACACTTTCCTCATCCTTTTTATATTTCTCGCTCAGTTTCTTGAACCTCAGTTGACATAATCAGGTCTATAAGCAATATAGAAAAATTACAATGGGGTAAAAATCAAAATATGTGCTGATAAGGTATTCGTGTTAGTTTTTTTTTTTAAGATTCAAAAGCATCTTTGAAAAGGTCTTTGAGCTGATCACTCTTTTTCCCCTAAACACAAAAGTTAATTTTACTTAGTCAAACAAGCAAAATTTTGACATTTTGAACTTGGATGGTAGTGTCTTTATTGATATAAGGGAATATATTTTAGAGAAGACGACATTATCGTAAAAGTTTGTCATTTAAAAGCAATTGCAAAATGAGAATGAGAGTGATAATATTTTGATAGATTTCAAGATTAAAAGATAAACACCCTACTGTTAAGATAGTATGCCACCAGTGTTGGCATCCAAAGAAGATGACACTTTGTATAATTTACTTCCTAAATGTGTCATGTTTATGAAGTAGTAGATTGATAAAGATATCTAGTAATTTTAAAAATAAAATCTAGAATTAGAAATAAAGTTTCAGTAAGCAATCTGATTAAGAAAATATTTTGCTATCTTTACTACAATTTTGAATATCCCCTATCTTTTGCTTGGGAATAGGGGTTACACAACTTCTAGGATAGTGCCACCTATAAAACTAAGTACCAAAACTCCTACTTTTCCAAATATCTTTATTCTTAACTCAAGAATGAAGAGAAGTTTTATAAGTAACATATTCCACCATCCCCTCTCAAGCATATATCTTAAACTGTGAGCTTTTCATTATCATTTACTGAAGAACAAGGATGTGTTCAAAGGAATACAGTAATCAATGACAACTTCAATTGAAATCTAAATGCCTATCTTCCATTTCAAAGCAATATCTTATTATTTAAAGTGAAAGAATGTTTCACACAAGGGAACAACTAGATGAGAGGCAAATAATGGAGTACATATGAGGAAGAGTGGGGAACCATGTGGAGAACTTCTCTGTACCCCCAGTCCACGACATGGTGGGGAGAGAAGCTGCTATCTGAGTGGAGAAAACCCAGCCTGCCAAAGAGTATCAAATGACTCTTCCCGACCCCATCTTAATCAGGGGCAATGTAGTATTTAATATAATCTTTCTATACTGTTCCTATACAGTTAAACTTTCTAAGCAAACAAAAGAAGAATGGATAGGGAATTTCCTGGTGGTCCAGTCATTAGGACTCCACGCTCTCACTGCCAAAGGCACGGGTTTGAACTAGGATCCCACAAGCTGCCCAGCGTGGCCAAAAAAAAAAGAACAACAATGGATAGAAGGCAGTAGATCTGCCAAAAAAATCATTACCTTGAACTTCTTTCTCAAAACGGAAGGCTGTACAAGAAATATACACACATACACAAACATACATAATATGCTTGTACACCTGTTACATTAAGTAGAGAGTAATACTGTTGATATTTCTCCACCAGTTTCTGCAGAAGACCTTTGCCTACTATATGTCAGACAGTATGATATATATCACAACTCCATATCCTAGGAGAAAGAGAAATGGTGAAAGTTTGTCAAAAAAAGATAATAACAGAATTCAAGCTAGAATCTTCCATGGTGACAATGCCATTTTACAAGTACCGAAACTGGGACCTAAAAGTGAATTGACCTGACCAAGGAAAGTAGAAAAGGCTACATCAGATTACAAGTTTTTGTCCAGCTCAACTGTGTGTTCAACCAGGTTATTATTTTAGAGTTTAACATTCAGAAAAGTGGCAGTAAATGGAAGTTGCTTTCCAAATTTAAAAAAATTAACTAAGGGCAAGGTAACCCCTTCCAAACTTTACAGCCCACAAAGCTCACATAGTAACATACTTTCATCTCCTCTATATTCCTGACACAGTTACTCATCAATGGTTTCTGTTTGGAAACACTGAGGTAAATATCTTTTCTTAATGTTGTACATATTGTACAACACCTTACTAAAAAGTCTAATATATTAAAAAAAAGATATATGACATTATTTGGGATAACCCCAATAAAGTGTGAGAAGGACAAGATAATATAGAAATATTAGCAGTAGGATAAACTATAGAAAAATAAAAACCAGTGGGGAGAGGTAAAGGAGAAGGGCAAGATAGCGGTAGGGGATTAACAGGTACAAACTATTACGTATAAAATAAATAAGCTACAAGGATATATTGTACAGCATAGAGACTATAGCCAATATTTTATAATAACTATAAATGGAGTATAACCTTTAAATATTCTGAATCACTATGTTGTACACCTGTAACTTATATAACATTGCACATCAACTATATCTTAATTTTTTTTAAGTAAAAAAAAAAAAAAGGAGAAAGAAAGACAATCCTTTGCGATAAAGAAAAGTAACTCTTGTTACAGTATTCCAAAGTTTCTCTGCTCTTTCCTCCAATATTTTAGTATCTATTACAGAGTACTTCAACGAATAGATTGAACATTTATTATATGTCAGCCCTGCAGATTCATTGGTTTGTTCTGTTTTACTAATAACATGCAAAAAAGACAAGCAAACAACAAGAACTCAGGTTAATCACTCTGCTTATCCACTCAGACACTGTTGAGCATTTTTATTGACATTTGCAAAACATGGTGCTAGGCATGGTAAAGATCGCTGTTTGTGGCTGTAAATGGAAAGCACTGATAATTTAAGCAGGAGCATGACATGTCAGAACTATGTTTAGGATCATTCTATCTGCTATGTGGTGGATGGGTTGATGGATGCCTGTGTGAGTGGAAGAGGGAGAATGGATAGAGGAGAACTGGTTAGGAGGCAGTCATAGTAGTACAAATAAGAGATAATCCTGACTTGCATTAGAACAGGGTTTCTAACCTAAGCACTATTGATATTTTGCCCAGATCATTTCTTTTTCCCCTGTGGGAGGTTGTACTGTCCATTGCAGGGTGTTTAGCAGCAACCCTGGCCTCTACTAGAGACCACTAGGTGACAATAAATCCTCCCCCAGTTGTGACAATGAAAAATGTCCCCTGGAGGGGGGCAAAATTTCTCAAAGTGACAACCACTGAATGAGAATGATGGCAGTGGGATGGGAGAAGTGAAAGGTTTCTGCATGAGGTTTTTGGTGACAGAATTGATAGGATTTGGTAATGAATTATATATGGGGGTAAGGAAGATAGAGGAATTAAATTTAGGATGACTCAGGTTTTTATCCTGGGCAACTGGGTGAATGGATATTCCATTTAATAAGAGGAAAAAGAATGGGGGACCATTATAGAAAGTGCTAGACTACGGATAGCACTTACTGGGCTATACTGAAATTATATATCTGTACAACAGATATATAATTTGAGGTTCAACAGACTTTGAGGTTCCTGAGAGCAGGGCTCCATCTTTATACATCTTTCTATGCCTAAAACAGTACCTAATATCAGCATTACTGACTGGCAGATGTAAAGATGTTGGAGAATTTAAGGAAGATTTGTAGATTTCTGGCTTGGGACATTGGGTAGGTCTTGGTTACATTTCCAGAGATGGAGAGAACTGGAAGAAACCATATTTGGGATTAGGAGGTGATGAGTTCAGTATTACACATATTGATGTGGCGGTTTCTGTTTTTCACATATTGGAGATATTCAATAAGCAAATAGATACATGTATCTGGAGCTTAGAAGAAGTATTTGTACTAGGAATTTAGATTTGAGAGTCATCAGTAATTAAATAACAATTAAAGCCATTTGAGTAAATGAGATAACCCTAAGAAAGAGTACAGAGTGAGAAGAAGGTAAAGAAAATAATCATAGGGAATACATGCCATTCATGCATAGATCATGTCCTGAGAAGGAGACCAAGAAGAAATAGAGAAGAATAAATGCATGTGTACATGCCCATGCACATACACAATATTAAGATACTGTAGAGTGATAACTATTATCATGGCAAATATTTATTGAGTGCATATTACTTTGCCAAGAAGGTTCCTTATACGCATTAGCACATTAAATCTTTCTTGACAACCTTAAGAGGTAGATAGATACTATTATTATCTCCATTTAACAGATAAAGAAAATGAAGTACAAAGAGGTTAATTAACTCACCCAAGGTTACATACTAGCAAGTGGCAGAGCCTGGATTCAAACCTTGTGACTAAAGAGCTTATTCTCCTAACCATTATGCTCTAGAGAAGTTAAAGGAGAGGAGTGTCTCAAGGAGGAAGAAGTGACAACTTTCAAATTCCAGGTCTTATGCATCTTTCATAAAATTTATTCTGAAATATTTTATTTTTCTTTATGCTATTATAAATGGAGTTGTATTTTTTATTTCATTTGGTAGGTGTTCATTGCCAATATGTTGAAATACAGTTGGTTTCTAGATATTGACCTTTTATGTTACACCATTTTATGTTACACCAGTAATAAGAAGAATTTTCTTATTACTTCTAGTGTCATTCTTGTAGTTATCTTAAGGTTTTCTATACTGATAATCAAGTTTTCATCAAATAAAACAAGTATTCTTTTATTCAAATATTTATGCCTTCTATTTATTTTTATTGCCTTAATGCAGAGGTGAGCAAACGACAGCCCATTGGCCAAATCCAGGCCACTTCTTGTCTGTGTAAATTAAGTTTTATTGAAACATAGTCCTGCTTATTCATATAAATATTGTCTATGTCTGCTATCATGCTATAATGGTAGAGCTGAGCAGTTTCACAGAGATGATATGATCCACAAAACCTAGGATATTTAATATAGTGCCCTTTACTTGAAATGTTTTCCACTCACTTGTCTTATTGTGCTGGTTTGAATTCCTATATGATGATGAGTAGAGTTGGTTAGGTAGGGCTGACATCCTTGTCTTTTCCTATTAGTAGGGAGTTGAGGTGGAGGAACTTCCCTTCTATTTCTAGTTTGATGAATAGCTGTTGAATTTTGTCAAATCGTTTTTCTTTTGAGATTGTTTTCATCTTTTCTTCCATTAAAAATATATTAAAATTTATTTTTGCATATTAAACCAATCTTAAATTCATGGGCTAAATCCCAATGGGTCTTGAGTTGTGATCTCTTCTTAATGTGTTTCTGGCTTTAATTTGCTAATACTTCAGCAAGGATTTTTGCATTTATGTTCATGAGGGGGTTGAAAATTTTATTTTACTTGTCATTTCTTCTGGCTTTGGTGTAAGGATAATCTTGGCCTGATACATTTACTTGGGGAATGTTTTTTCCTTCTCTAATTTCTGAAAGATTTGGTATAGGATAAGTATTATTTAATTTTTAAATGTTCAATAGAATTAATGAATGAAGCCATATGGACCTGGAATTTTCTTTGTGGACATGTTTGAAATAATGACTTCAATGTGTTTTAGTGATATGTGGCTATTCAAGTTTTCTCTTTTTTAATTCGTTCAATTTTGGTATTTGTGTCTGTCAAGAAATTTGTCAGTTTCATCTAGGATGTCAAACTCATCGGCATAAAGTTACTAATAATATTACTTGGTTATTTTTTAATGCTGTATAATAAATATGACGTCCCCACTTTCATTCCTGATATTGGCTATTCGTGTCCTTTCTCTCTCCCTTTCTTTGCCTCTCCTCCTCTACTTCCTTTTTCACTCGTCTCTCTCCATCCTCTTTTTCCTCCTTGCTGCCATTCCTCCTTCTTTGTCTCCTCTCTGCTCCCCTTTCCTCTCCTCTTCCTTTCTCTCTTTTTCTCTCTCTCTCATTCTTCTTCTTATACAACCTTATAGCTACAGTTGTATAAATTTAGATCATCTTTTTAAAAAAGCAACTTTGGATATCATGGATTTTTTTTCAAATATTTCTCTTTTTCTATAACAATGATTACTATTTTTACCTTTATTATTTCTTTATTTTACTTTTCTTTTAGGATGCTCTTCTTTTCCTAATTTCCTGTGGCCAGAACTCAGGCTATTTCTTACATCTTTTATCATTCCTAACGTTAGCAATTGATGCTTTATATTTTCCTCTAAGAAATACTTTAGTTCTATCCTACACTTTTTTTAATTGAAGTATAATTGTTTTACTACACTTTTTTTCTGTTTTAGTTTCAGGTGTACAGCAAAGTGATTCAATTATATATACATAAAAACATTATTTTTTCAGATTATTTTCCATTATAGGTTATTACCAGATACTGAATATAGTTCCTTGTGATATACAGTAAATCCTTGTTGCTTATCTATTTTATCTCCAGTAGTTTGTATCAATTAATCCCATACTCCTAATTTATCCCTCCCCCACCTTTCCCCTTTGGTAACCATAAGTTTGTTTTCTATGTCTGTGAGTCTGTTTCTATTTTGTATATAAATCCTTTGTATAATTTTTTAGATTCCACATATAAGTGATATATAATATTTGTCTATCTCTGACTTACCTCACTTAGTATGATCATTTCTAGGTCCATCCATGTTGCTGCAAATGGCAATATTTTATTCTTTTCTATGGTTGAGTAAAATTGTGTGTGTGTGTGTGTGTGTGTGTGTGTGTGAGAGACATCTTCTTTATGCATTTATCTGATTTATCTGTTGATGGGCACTTGAGTTGTTCCCGTGTCTTGGCTGTTGTAAATAGTGCTGCTATTAACATTGGGGTGCATGTATCTTTTTGAATTAGTTTTCATCTTTTCCAGATATATGCTCAGGAGTGGGATTGTTGGATCATATGGTAGCTCTATCTTTAGTTTTTTAAGGATCCTCCATATTATTTTCCACAGTGGCTGCACCAATTTACATTCCCACCAACAGTATACAAGGGTTCCTTTTTCTCCACACCCTCTCCTGCATTTATTATTTGTAGACTTTTTTTTTTTTTTTTTTTTGCGGTATGCGGGCCTCTCACCGTTGTGTCCTTTTCCGCTGCAGAGCACAGGCTCTGGACGCGCAGGCTCAGCGGCCATGGCTCACAGGCCCAGCCGCTCCGCGGCATGTGGGATCCTCCCGGACCGGGGCACGAACCCGTGTCCCCTGCATCAGCAGGCGGACTCTCAACCACTGCGCCACCAGGGAAGCCCTATTTGTAGACTTTTTGATGATAGCCATTCTGACTGGTGTGAGGTCATACCTCATTGTAGTTTTGATTTGCATTTCTCTACTAATTAGTGACGCTGAGCATCTTTTCATGTGCCTGTTGGCCATCTGTATGTCTTCTCTGGAGATATGTCTATTTAGGTCTTCTGCCCATTTTTTTTATTAGGTTGTTTGTTTTTTGTTATTGAGTCCACCAAGAACCCCGGCAGACACTTTTATAAAGTTTGACGGTCACCTCCATTCCTGTATTGAGCCTATATGGTGGATTTCTATTTCAAGTATTATATTTTGCAGTTCTAATCTAACACTGAAATTTTACTCATTCTAAAATTTCTTTTTTTCCTCTGTCTCTCCAGAGAATGTCTCTTTCCATTCATTTCAGGTATATTCTCCTTGACCTCATATTGCATAATTATAATAGCTGCTGCACAGTCTTTTTTTTCAAGGTTTTATTTTCTTATCTTTATTTTTCTAGCTTTATAGAGATATAATTGACATATAAAGTTGTGTAAGCTTAATCTGTACAACTTGTTCATTTGATACACTTAGATATTGCAAAGTGATTATTACCACAGCATTAACTAACACCTCTATCACATCACATAATTATATATATTTTTGTCTTATAATTCCAACATCTAAGTTTCTTAGGTATGGTCCTATTGATTGATTTTTCCTTTGAGAATCAGTCACATTATTGTGGATATTTGTATGTAAGCAGTTTTGAGTTTCATCTTGAATGCTATATTCTGTTGTGGAGAATCAGTTTCCCATCATGATCTTCTGTAATATGATGCTTTAATTTTAGCTGACAATAAACCCTGTTAGCTTCAAACTATGAGCTCTGTCTCATTTCTTTTAAGTTGTTGTTCATATCTCAGGGTCTTTCTCAAAACTTCTGCTGTACTAGTTTAAGTCTGTCCCATACATTTGTCTCTCAGAGATTAGCCTGAGAGTTGTGTGGTATTTTATAGTTTATTAGATTCTCTAAGCCTTTACTATACTGGTTTAAATCTCTCTTCTCAGACATTCAAAGTTCAGGGATTATCTTGAGATTTGTGCAGATTCATACACAGAATTAGATGATATCTACTCTGCTCAGGGATGCTCCTGTCATTTTCCAGTCCCAAAGGATTCCTTTCTCTTTTCTCCTTGGCCAGAAAGTTGAGGTTTCTAAAGGTGTTTTAGCACCTGACCCATCACTGGCATTGTTTTGCTTCAGAAATGGGTTCTGCCCCCAGGGCAAAGCCATAAGGCAATAAAACAAATGAGAAACTAAGTCTTATAGTCACATTTCCAACTTGACTCTCCTCCAAAATCTGCTTGCTTTTGTTTACTTTTCAAAGTTCTCAGTAAGATTTTTTTGTTGCCTTTTGTCCAGAGTACTCATGCATGAGAGAGCAGATATATTGGGCTCATGCTGACATCCTGGATATATAACTGCCCTCTATGCTATTTTTAAAATAAACTTTAATTTTTAGAACAGTTTTACATATAAAGAAAAATTGAGAAGATAATCCTTAGAGGTATCATAAACACCACACTGAGTTTCACCTCTTAAGATCTTATATTGGTATATTTGTTACAATTAATGAACTGATATTGCTACCATGTTATTGATTGAAGTTGATGTTTAATACATATTTTTTTAGCTTTTGTTCAATGTGGTTTTTCCTATTCAGAATCTCATCTAGGATACTACATTGCATTTAGTCAGTTTAGTTATTTTCTCCCTTTTCATAGTGTATTCTATAGAAGGAAGGCAAGATGTTCAGCCCACGCTTAAGGAGTGGGTAGTTATATTCTTCCTCCTTAAGGGAAGAGTATCTACATAAATTATTTGGAACTCTTCCAGGTGGGAGATTTGTCTCTTCTGTTATTAGTTTACTTCATCATTTATTTATCTCAGTATGGACTCATGGATATTCTTATTATACCTTGGTTTAAAATTCCCTATAACCTTATTTTCTTGCTCAAATTATTCCAGCTTTGGCCACTGACAGCTCTTTCAGTTGGTTGCTGTTCCACTTTGACATATTCCCATCATGTGGGGATTTTTTTTTGGCATCAGAGAGGGTGTTATCTTATTTTCCAACACTACATGATGCTCTAGGTTCATCTTGTTTATTCCCTGACCCTGTCCAAGAATCAGTCATTTCTACAAGGATACTTGGGTCATTTTATTGGAAAATGGTATTATAAACGAAGACCTGGGTGCTAAATATGCTAACTCGTATGGGAATGTGTGTGTCTCATTTCTTCTAGGCCCTCTCAGGTGAAAGAGCAAAGAAATATATGTGTGAATACTAATTCCCATGTAGACACATATCCATAAATATATCTGCATGTCATTAACTATATCTACATAAAGTAAGAACAAGTTCTTACTGATGTCTGCAACTCTAATCCATTATCACACAGATCATTCTAGATTCCTCTCCTTCCATAACTCTTGTGAGAAACCTGGCACCAACCATTCACCAAGCAAATTAAACCATGTCTAAAAACTAAAAGAAAGTATAAGCATAATATCTCATCAAATAAAGAATACCTATAAATAGATATAAATTACTAAGTGAACCAAATATAAATTCTGAAGTTAAATAATATAATAACTGGAATGATAAATTCACTAGAGGCATTCAACATCAGGTTTGAGGTGAAAAAGAATTAGTGAACAATAATATAATAACTGGAATGATAAATTCACTAGAGGCATTCAACATCAGGTTTGAGGTGAAAACGAATTAGTGAACATGAGGATGAACCAACTGAGATTTTCCTGCCTGAGAAATAAAATAAAAAAGATGAAGAAACATCATCAGAACCTCAGAAACTTGTGTAACAGCATCTAGCGACCAATATATGCATAAAAACGATTCTAATAGTAGAAAAGAATGAGAAAAGGACATAAAGAATATTTGAAGAAATAACAGATATCACTTCCCAAATTTGATTTTAAAAACATAAATCTACACATCCAAAATCACAACAAAATCCATGCAGAATCAGCTGAAAGAGATCCACATCAAGATATACATTGAAAGCCAAAGAAAAAGAGTGAATCTCTAAAGTAGCAAGAAAGAATCAGCTCATCGCATGAAAGACAGTCTCTGTAAGGTAAACAACTGATTTCTCATCAGAAACCATAAGAGGCAGAGGGAAGTAGGATGGTATATTCAATGTGCTGAAAGAAATAGTATCAATATAACCCAAGAATCTATATCCAGCAAACTATCCTTCATAAAATGTAGGCGCAATTAAGACATCTCCATACAAACAAAAATTGAAAGAACATGTCACTAGCAGACATGCTATAGAAGAAATACTAAAGAGAGTTTTTCAAGATGAAATAAAAGGATACTAGATAAAAATGTGAATACATACGAAGAAATAAAGAGCATTAATAAAAGTAACTACATAGGTAAATATAAGACAGTATAAATATATTTATTTAACTCCTTAATTTTCCAACCTGATTATAGGACCAATTTCATAAGTCAATAATTGTAATACAATATTGATGTTCATAGAGAATAATATGTAACTTGTGTAATAATAATAGCACAAAAGAGGAAAAGAGAATGGAGCTACAGTGTAGAAAAGTTTTTGTATACTATTGAAGTTAATTGCATATTAAACTAAACTACACCTTTGTAAATTAAGATATTAATAGTAATACCATTGGCTGACACTAAGAAAATAACTAAAAATACAGCAGTCCCCTCTTATCTCCAAGGGATATATTCCATGACCCCCAGTGGATGACTGAAACCATGATGGATAGCACCAACCCCTATATATACTGCGTTTTTTCCTATACATGTGTACATATGATAAAGTTTAATTTATAAATTAGGCACAGTAAGATGAACAATAACTAATAATAAAATAGAATAATTATAATATACTGTAATAAGTTATGTGAATATGGTTTCTCTCTCTCTCTCCCTTAAAATATCATATTGTACAAATATAATTCCTTTTCCACTGTAACTAAGCACTTATTACACACTGTGGTTATATCATTTGCAGTTTGAGGTGCAGCAGAAAAACTAGTAGGAATTTCTTTTTCCTAATTTCATGGATAGAAGATTTATTCTTACTCTAGATCGTTAGCAAACTCAGCATACAATTTTTTTCTTTCCCAATTAAGTTGATAACGTTAACCTTTTCACTTAAAGGAAGTACTTTATGGCTTCTTTTTGGCATATCCAAATTGCCAGCATCACTACTCTTGCACCTTGTGGCCATTATTAAGTAAAATAAGGGTTACTTGGATAGAAGCATCACAGTACTGTGACAGTTGATTTGATAAGTGAGACAGCTACTAAGTCACTAATGGGTGAGATACGATGGACAAAGGGATGATTCATATCCCAGGTGGGTCAGAGTGGTATGGCATGAGATTTTATCACAATACTTAGAATAACACACAATTTAAAATTTATGAATTGTTTATTTCTGGAATTTTCCATTTAATATATTTGGGAGGCAGTTGACTACAGGTAACTGAAACCATGGAAAGTAAAACTATGGATAAAGGGAGACTAGTGTATATATAGTAAAAAAAAAAAATAACATGGCAATTAAAACTATCTACTAGAAACTTATCAGCACAAAAGGAGCAAGTAATGGAGGAATAATAGAAAAGTAAAAATAAGACATAGAAAATATAGCGCAAATTTGCTAACATAAATCATACATCATCAGCAGTTACATTAAATGTCAATGGATTAAACATTCCAATTAGAAGACGGATGTTGAAAGATGGGTAAGAAAAAATAACTTTATCCAACTATAAGCTTTCTATAAGAAACGCACTCTAGACTCAAAGACAAAAATTAATCGAAAGATGAACATGTTATACCATGCAAACAATATCTAAAAGATACCTGGAATAGCTACAGTAATATAAAACAATATACAATTAAAATAAAAATTGTTATTATAGAAAAGAAGTACATGTCATAATAATAGAAGTATAAATCCACCAGGAAAACTAAACATTTTTAAATGTCGACACACCTAATGATGGAGCCCCAAAATATATGAGGCAAAAGTTGACAGAAACAAAGGGAGGAATTTAAAACTTAAAAATAATAATTGGAGACTTCAATACCCCATTTCAATAACAGATAATGAAGAGGCAGAAGATCAGCAAGAAAACAGGAGACTTGGACAGTTCAAGATGGCAGCATAGGAAGAGCCTGAACTTACCTCCTTCCATGGACACAACAACTCTACAGCTACATATGGATCAATTTCCTCAGAAAAGAACCTGAGAACTAGATGAACACCTGTTCCACAACATAGGATAAAAAGGATCACATCAAAATGGGTGGGAGAGGCAGAGAAACACTCTCACCAAAAACCCCACCCCTGGTATGGTGGCACACAATAGGGAGGGATCTCATCAGATGGACACTTTTCCCAGAGGAGCAAGGTGTTGGCACCCCATATCAGGCTTCCCAGCCTCTGGGACCTACACCAGAAAAACAAGTCCCCAAAACCTCTGGCTTAGAAAACCAATTGGGCTGATGTCCAAGGGTCCCAAAGTACTATAGGAAACTGACTCCCCTCTTAAATGGCTCATATGTAGTTTCACTCACCTTGAGACCCAGTGAAATAATAGCAGTTTGAAAAGTGCAAATACTATATGTGAAGGAGAGTCATTTGTGAATCTAAAAGTATCAACTGGGAGCGCGAGGAATGGTGGAAGTGCTCCCCAGAGATGAAGACACTTGTGGACACCACCTAAACTGTGGGTGAGCTTGGCACAGAGGCAAGTCATCACAGCACTGTCATGCTGCCTTGCTGAAGCAGGAGATCTCTGGTGGTTGAAATGCCTGCCCACTTCCTGGCTGGGGCGGGCAGGCATTCTCCTGCTCCCTAGCTAAGTTCTGCAAGTGCAGGAGGCTGCAACACTCTCCCAGTCCCTGGCTGGGACTGGTGAGTGTGAGCCATCACTGCATTATCCCTCTCCTAGTCTAAAGCTGACTTGACACTCCCCTACGCTTTGGCTAGGGTTGGCAAGTGCAAGCAGTAATGGCATTCTCCTACTCTGGGCCTAAAGCTGATGCACACATACAGACAAGGTATTCTCCTGCTGCATGATTGAAGCTTGCAGGTGTGCACAGTCAAGTCATTTTCCAGTTGCCTTTCTGAAGCAAGAACACAAGCTCTGCACCCTACACTTACCAGCTGCTTAGCTAAAGCCAGTGGGCACAAGCAATCCACACAGTAGTATACCCCTTGAGCTCCTGGCCCTGGTTGCCAATGTGGGTAGTGTTCCTGAGCTCCATAGAACGGTAAAAATTGGAAAGATGGTTCTTGTCAGATCACTACCCCCAGGGCACTGCACAGACAGCAGACTGAAACACAATCTCAGTCTTCCTGTGAAAAAGGCCTATTAGTTTGGAGCTTCACCCTGAGGGATAAGCTTCAGGTTTCCCACACATGTAGAGGCTAAGGAGGCACCCCTATGGAACATGAACAGGAAGACACCATCCTTGTGCACCCCACTGGCCTTGCTCCAGCTCAACAAGACTCCCCAGAATGGAGCTTATACATTCATCAGGAGCCTCAATTTTTGCAACTGTCACCCAGGGTACACTTCCACATCTCCTTGTCTGGAGGCCATCAGAAATTACGATTATGCCCCCAAAGGACTGTATATATCTGCATCCTTTGATAATTACTGCCTAAGGGTCTGGCTTCCAATCAGCCTGAAACTAGGTGTTATATGAGATCCTCCCCTTGGAATACTGAAAGCTCTCAGCATACTCTCAAAAACAGGAGCATATCAAGAATAAGTTAGGCAGCATAGATAACCACAAAGATTCAAATGGTAAACAAGAGCTCTGGCAGGGTTGAACAAGAAGGATCATCACCTACACAAAGCCACTCCACCAAGACTAAGAGGTAGCAGTTTTGCCTAATACATAGATGTAAACACAGAGAGCCAAGAAAAATGACGAAACAGAGAAATATGTTCCAAACGAAAGAACAACATAAAACCTCATTAAAAGACCTTAAATGATATGCAAATAAGTAATCAACCTGAAAAAAAGAATTTGAATTGTCATAAAAATGTTTACCTGACTTGGGAAAAGAATAGATGAATACAGTGAGAACTACAAACAAGACTTAGAAAATATAAGAAAGAATCAATCAGAATTGAAGAATACAATAACTGAAATGAAAAATACACTAGAGTGGATCAACAGAAGATTAGATGATACAGAAGAATGGATTAGAAACCAGGAAGACAGAGTAAAAGAAATCACCCAACCAGAACAGCAAAAAGAAGAAAGAAAATTTTTAAAAGAGGATAATTTAAGGTATCTCTGGGCAACATTGAGCATACTGCCATTTACATTATAAGGATCCTAGAAGGAGAACAAAGAAAGAAAGGGGCAGAAATTTTATTTAAAGAAACCATGGCTGAAAACTTCTCTAACCTGTGGAAAGAAACAGATATCCAGATCCAGGAAGCACAGAGAATCCCAAACAAGATGAAACTAAAGAGATCCACATTGTAATTAAAATGTCAAAAGTTAAAGAGATGATTTTATAAGTGAGAGAAAAACAATTAGTTACATATAAGGGAACCTCCACAAGACTATCAGGAGATTTTTCAGCAGAAACTTTACAGGCCAGAAGGGAGTGGCATAATATATGCAAAATGCTGAAAGGAGGAAAACTCACAAGCAAGAATACTCTTATCTGGGAGGGATAGACCATCCAGATGGAACATCAGTTAAGGAAATATTGGCCTTAAACAACATGAGAACAGATGAATTTAATAGATTTATACAGAACATGTCTCAAAAAACTGCAGAATACAAATTTTTTTCAAGTGCACATATAACATTCTCCAGGATAGATCACACGTTAAGCCACAAAATGGTCTTACTACATTTAGGAAGACTGAAATCATATCAAGCATCTTTACCAAACACAATGGTATGAAACTAGGAATCAATTACGGGAGGAAAACTGGAAAAAAAATAAACACATGGAAACTAAAGGACACACTACTAAACAACCAATGGATTAACTAAGAAATCAAAGGGAAATCAAAAAATACCTGGAGACAGATGAAGTTGGAAATGCGATGTTCCAAAACCTATGGCACACAGCAAAAGCAGTTCTAAGAGTGAAATTCATAGCAATACAGACCTAACTCAAGGAAAAAGAAAAATCTCATATAAACAATCTAACTTTACACCTAAAGGAACTACAAAATGAAAAACAAACAAAACAACAAGTTAGTTGAAGGAAGGAAATAATAAAGATCAGAATGCCAACAAATGAAATAGAGACTGAAAAACAACAGAAGAGATCAATGAAACTAAGATCTGGTTCTTTGAAAAGATAAACAAAAGATAAATCTCTATGGTAAAAACTCTCAACAAAGTGGGTATAGAGGAAACATACCTCAACATAATAAAAGCCATATATGACAAACACACAACTAATATCATACTCAATGACAGAAAGCCAAAACCTTTTCCTCTAAGATGAAGAACAAGACAAGGTTGCCCACTCTTGACACTTTTATTTAACATATTATTGGAAGCCCTAGCCACAACTTGAGCAAGAGAAAAAGGCATCCAAATTGGAAAGGAAGATGTAAAATAGTCAATATTTTCAGGTGACATGATACTATATATAGAAAATCCTGAAGACTCCACCAAAAAAACATTAGAACTAATAAATGAATTCAATAAAGTTGCAGGATACAAAATTAATATATAGAAATCACTTGTGTTTCTATACACTAATAACAAGCTATCAGAAAGAAAATTTAAGAAAACAATCCCATTTAGAATTGCATCAAAAGGAATACAATACCTGGGAATAAATTTAACCAAGGACGTGATAAACCTGTACTCTGAAAATTATAAGAGATGGATGAAAGAAATTGAAGATGACACAAATAAACAGAAATCATACTCATGGACTGGAAGAATCAATATAATTAAAACATCCATACTTCCCAATGCAATCTACAGATTAAATGCAATCCCTATCAAAATACCAATGGCATTTTTCATGGAACTCAAAGAAAGAATCCTAAAAGTTATATGGAACCACAAAAAGAGACTCCATAGTGAAAACAATCTTGAGAAAGAACAACAAGGCTGTAGGTATCACACTCCCTGATTTTAAACTATATTACAAAGATATAGCAATCAAAATGGTATGATAATGGCATGAAAAGAGAAACATAGATCAGTGGAACAGAATAGAGAGCCCCAAAATAAACCCACACATATATGGTCCATTAATCTATGACAAAGGAGGCAAGAATATACAATGGAGAAAAGATAGTCTCTTCAACAAATGGTGTTGGGAAAACTGGACAGATACATGCAAAAGAATGAAACTGGACCACTATCTTACACAATATACAAAAATAAATTCAAAATGAATTAACTAAGGGTGAACCCTAATGTAATGTATGGATTTTGGGTGATAATGTTGTGTCAAGATAGGTTCATGAATTGTAACCTACATTGTATAGCACTCTGTTGGGGATGTTTATAATGGGGGAGTCTATACATGAGTCTTGGCAGAACATATATGGGAAATCTCTGTACTTTTCCCTCAATTTTTCTGTGAACCTAAAAGTACTCTAAAAAATAAAGTCTGCTTTAAAAAATAAGCAATTACTTCCAGGGTGTAGGATACAAGGTCAATGTACAAAAGTCAGTTGCTTTTCTATATACAAGTAATGAGTAATTGGAATTTATAATTAAAAACACAACACCATGTACATTGGAACAAAAAATGAAACACTTAGCTATAAACCTAAAAATATGTTCAAATCTATATGAGGAAAACTATAAAACTCTAATGAAAGATATCAAAGATCTATTAAAAGTAGTGATATTGGTTCGTTTGTACTTTAGAGTAAACTGAAGTCCACAGGTGGGTAGGCTTACTCCTAATGTGTTGCAACCTACAAAGCAATACCATGATTTCACATAATGAAGGGGTACTATTCTTCATGCTTTGTAATTGACTTCAGATTTACCATGGATCCTTTTCAACTTATGATGGGGTTATGTCCCAATAAACCCATCATAAGTTGAAAATATTTTAAGTCAAAAACGCTTTTAATACATCTAACCTACCGAACATCATAGTTCAGCCTAGCCCACCTTAAACATGCTCAAAACACTTATATTAGCCTCCAGTTTGGCAAAATCATCTAACACGAAGCCTATTTTATAAGAAATTGTTGAATATCTCATGTAATTGAATACTGTACTGAAACTGAAAAAGAGAATGGTTGTCTGGGTACAGAACAGTAGTAAGTGTATGGGTTGTTTACCCTTGTGATCATGAGGCTAAGCAGGAGCTGTGGCTCACTGCTGCTGCCTAGCATCACAAGAAAGTATTGTCTCACATATCACTACCACAGGAAAAGATCAAAATCTGAACTATGGCTTTTACTGAATGCACATTGCTTTCGTACCATCATAAAGTCAAAAAATCGTTTTAAGTCGAACCATCGTAAGTCGGGGACCATCTCCAGATTTCCGATTACTTCTCAAAATGACTTTTATGTTTGAGTATTCTTCATTTATTCTTTTGCTCATTTATTCATTAATTCATTTAAAACATAGTCTTTAAGTTCCTATCATATTCTAGACACAAAATCTCAGACGCTTATTTCCTTGTCTTGATACTAACTGTGCTAGTAAATTCCTTGGGTATCACCCATATATCAGGCACACTTAAAATGCCAAATGTCCCCAATATTGATTTGTGCTTTGTTTTAAATGGACCATCACCAATTCACCTGGGACTTTAAATTTAGTTGTTCTATGACTACACATATTCTTCCCTCTTACTTAAGCTGGTGTCTTTTATCTGCTTGCAGGCAGCCTTATATGACCATATTATTAACAGTAATAATAAGAACAATAAGAACAACAATAGCAGTAGTAGCAGCCTGCTTACTAAGTGCCAATCACTGATCACTTTTCATTTGTTATCTCATTTAATCCCCACAATACTGAGGATCTAGGATCGATATATACATTTTTAAGATGAAAAAACTGAGATACAGAGGTAAGTAACTCACCCACAGTCACACAGGTAGCCATTATTAGAACTAGGATTTAAACATAGCCATTCTGGCTACAGGAGCCCTCTCCTAATCACTATATTACCTTCACTATAATTTTCAATAGTTCTAGTAATAGCAATGATTATTAAATATAGTATTATGACTCCTAATTTTAGTATTCCAATTGTATTCATGAGTTTGATAACTTTTAGAAACATTGTAGGCCCATTTTATCCTGAACCTTAATTCTGTTACATACTTCCGATGTGTTACTATCTATCATAGTCAGTTGCATAAAGAACTTAGGCATTTAGGTTGTTTCCATCAACTATACTTCAATTAAAAAATAAATAAAAGTAGGGCTTCCCTGGTGGCGCAGTGGTTGAGAGTCCGCCTGCCGATGCAGGGGACACGGGTTCGTGCCCCCCCAGTCTGGGAAGATCCCACGTGCCGTGGAGTGGCTGGGCCCGTGAGCCATGGCCACTGGGCCTGCGTGTCTGGAGCCTGTGCTCCACAATGGGAGAGGCCACAACAGTGAGAGGCCCGCGTAGCGCAAAATAAAATAAAATAAAATAAAAAATAAAGAAAGAAAGAAATAAAATTAAATTTAAAATGAAAAAAAAAAAGAACTAAAGCAGAAACAGTGTCTGGCCAAATGTCATACCCACCTTTGGCACCATAACTGGCCAAGGATATAACCATATGATACTAACACAGCAGCCTCCATTATGACTCTATGGATAGTGTATGAGGCAGTTCTCGTAAGAGTGCAGTTTCCAGGGACTTCCCAGGTGGTGCAGTGGTTAAGAATCCACCTGCCAATGCAGGGGACATGGGTTTGATCCCTGGTCCGGGAAGATCCCACACGCCATGGAGCAACTATGCCCATGCACCTCAACTACTGAGCCCATGTGCCGCAACTACTGAAGCCCGTGTGCTCTAGGGCCCATGTGCCACAACTACTGAGCCTGCATGCTGCAACTACTGGAGTCCATGCACCTAGCCTGTGCTCCACAACAAGAGAAACCACCGCAATGAGAAGCCCGTGCACTGCAACAAAGAGTAGCCCCTGCTCACCACAACTAGAGAAAGCCCTTGTGCAGCAATGAAGACCCAACGCAGCCAAAAAAATAAATAAATAAAATAAATTTTAAAAATATGAAAAAAAGAGTGCAGTTTCCATAACTTGAAAGGGATCTGCACAGATCAGATGGAAAATCCAAATATGCAAAATAAAACAGAAAAACTTCTCATCCTTTCCTATATCCCTTCTCCATGGTGGCTACTGAGATCTCTAAAGCTCCACAAAACATAGCCTAAAACTTATATAGGGGAAGACAATTGGATTGAGAATCAAAGGTGAATTTGAATTCAAAATACTGTGACTTTGAACAACTCATTTGAACATTCTGACCCTCAAAACACAGGGGTAAAATGATTACCCTTAGCTTGTGTGTTAATCCAATGAAATAAAAATGGGTTTATGGATATTAACTATTTTGGAAGTTGGATATGATTATTGTACTCTTCAGACATACATTCAACGCAATTCCTATCAAAATTCCAATGGCATTTTTTTTTTGAGGTACGCGGGCCTCTCACTGCTGCGGCCTCTCCTGCTGCAGAGCACAGGCTCCTGACGCATAGGCCAAGTGGCCATGGCCCACGGGCCCAGCTGCTCCGCGGCACGCGGTATCCTCCTGGACCAGGGCACGAATCCACACCCCCTGCATCGGCAGGTGGACTCCCAACCACTGCACCACCAGGGAAGCCCCCAATGGCATTTTTTATAGAAATAAAAAAATCAAACCTAAAATTTATATGGAACCACAAAAGATCCTGAATAACCAAAGCAATCCTGATAAACAAGAACAAAGACAGAGGCATCAAACGTCCTGATTTCAAACTATACTACAAAGCTATAGTAATCAAAAAAGTATGGCTCTGGAATAGAAACAGACACATAAGTCAATAGAATATAATTCAGAGCACAGAAATAAACCCATACATATGTGGCCAACTATTCTTTTACAAGTATGCCAAGTATATTAAATGGAGGAAAATATAATCTCCTTATTAAATGGTGATGGGAAAACTGGATATCCATATGCAAAAGAATGAAACTTGACCTCTACCTTACACCACTGACAAAAATTAACTCAAGATGGATTAGACTCAAATGTGAGACTTGAACAAATAAAACATCTAGAAAAATAATCATGGGGAATATGCTCCTTGACATTAGTCTTGGCAACAATTTTTTTGGATGTGATACCAAAAGCATCAGTAACAAAAGGAAAAATCAACAAGTGGGACTACATCAAACTAAAAATCTTCTGAAAAGAAAACAATCAACAAAATGAAAAGGCAACCTACAGAATGGAAGAAAATATTTGCAAACCATCTATCTGATAAGGGGTTAATATCCAAAATATAAAAGGAACTCATACAACTCAATAACAAAAATTTTAAAAAAATGATAATAATCCGATTTTTAAATGGGGAAAGGATCTGAATAGACATTTTTCCAGAGAAGATACAGAAATGGTCAACAGGTAAATGAAAAAATGCTCAACATCACAAATCATCAGGGAAATGCAAATCAAAACCACATTGAGATATCAGTTCACACTTGTTAGAATGACTATTTTCAAAAAGACAAGTGCCAGTCAGGATGTACAGAAAAGGGAACACTTGTGTACTGTTGATGGAAATGTTAATTGGTACAGCCTTTATGGAAAACATATGGAAGTTCCTTAAAAAATTAAAACAGAACTACCATATGATCTAGAAGTCCCACTTCCAGGTATATATATCTGAAGGAAATGAAATCACTATCTCAAAGACATCTACACTCCCATATTTATTGCAGCATTATTCACAATAGCCAAAACTGGAAACAACTGTTTGACAATGGATGAATGGATAAAGAAGATGCTGTATGTACATGTATACATGTGTATATATTTACACATATAATGGAATATTATTCAGCCATAAAAATGAAGAAAATCCTGCCATTTGTGACAATATGGATGAAGCTTAAGGACATTATGCTAAGTGAAATAAGTCAGACAGAGAAAGACAAATACTGTAAGATATCAAGTATGTTAAACATAAAAAAAAGAAAAACAACATTTACAGAAACAGAGAGTAGATTGGTTGTTGCCAGGGGCGGCAGATTTGGAAAATGGGTGAAGGTGGTCAAAGGGTACAAAATTCCAGTTATACGATGAGTAAGTCCTGGGGATCTAATATACAACATGGTGATGATAGTTAACAATACAATATTGTCTACTTGAAAGTTGCTAGAAGAGTAACTCTTAAAAGTTCTCACCACACATACACCTGTGTGAGGTAATAGATGCATTAACTAACTCTATTGTGGTAATCATTTCACAATACAGACAGTCCCTAACATATGATAATTTGACTTAATGATATTTTGACTTTATGATGGTGGAAGAGCTATATGCATATAGTAGAAACTGTACTTCAGATTTTGAATTTTGGCCTTTTCTCAGATAGTGATACACAGACCTATTCTCTCTCCTGTCGCTGGGCAGCAGCAGTGGGCCACAGCTCCCAGTCAGCCATGCAGTTATGAGGATAAACAACCCATACACTTACCACCATTCCGTACCCAGAAAACTATTCTGTTTTTCACTTTAATTACACTATTCAATAAATTACATGAGAAAAACAAATATCGTATATTAACGCATATATGTGGAATCTAGAAAAATGGTGCAGATGAACCTATCTGCAAAGCAGAAATAGAGATGCAGGCATAGAGAACAAACGTATGGATTCAAAGGGGGGAAAGGGCAGGATGGGATGAATTGGGATATTGGGATTGACATATATATGCTACTATGTATAAAATAGATAACTAATGAGAACCTACTGTATAGCACAAGGAACTCTACTCAGTGCTCTGTGGTGACCTAAATGGGAAGGAAATCCAAAAAGGAGCAGATATATGTATACATATAGCTGATTCACTTTGCTGTACACCAGAAACTAACACAACATTGTAAAGCAACTATACTCCAATAAAAATAAATAAATAAATAATAAATTAAAAAATAACATGAGATACTCAACATTTTCTGAAATAGGCTTTATGTTAGATGATTTTGCCAAACTGTTGACTACAGGAAGTGTTCTGAGCACATTTAAGGTAGACTAGGCTATGCTATGATGTTCGGTAGGTTAGGTGTATTAAATGCCTTTTTGACTTAATGATATTTTTCAACTTAAGATGGGCTTATTGGGACCTAAGTTGAGGACGATTTGTATATATGTATATCAGATCATCATGTTGCACCTTAAACCTATGCAATGTTATATGTCAATTATATCTCAATAAAGCTAAAAATAAAAAAAGATAAACGTAACTAAATGATAAGGTACATATGATTAGCCAGAGCACTCTCCAGAAACCTTAATGAGATTTTTTAACTGCTCAATCTGTGGGCTGAAATGTCAATTGCCACAACTCTCATGATATAATAGATAACAAGAACAGTGGGATTGAAGATTGCCCAAATAATTAAGGGTTACAAAGGCAGTATATTTAAAAGGAATGATTTTGCAGGTGCTATGATGATCTTTTTAATGAGTCAGCTTGACTAAGCTACAGTCCCCAGCTATTCAATCAAACACTAATCTAGGTGATGCTGGGAAGGGCTTTAAGGAAGATTATTCTGGGTGACTTGCATGGGACTGACTACATATATAATTTGTAAGACCTCAGAAGCATGGCTGAGGCTTCCCTGAGAGAGAAGGAATTCTACCTGGGTCTAGGCCATTGCCCACAATCACATAATTCAATTTCTTGATTGTGTGTGTATGTGTATGTTCTATCTACCTACATATCCTACAAGTTCTGTTTCTGCTGTTGAATGCTGACTGACGTAAGTGTGTGCCCATGCCCACATGCACACACCTACCCCTCAGGCCCCAATTCCTCTAAGAGTTGTTGGCATCCCATCTCTCTTTACCTTTAAAGGACTTTGCTCCTGCAGGTATCTACTCTTTCTCCTGTATCTTCAATACTCTATACCTCTCTGCTGGATTGTCTTCCTTAGCATTCAAACATTTCCTGGGATCTCACAGTTTCCTAGATCTCCAATTATAGTACTAATTTTTAGTACTGTTGTCAATGATTGGGTAGACAACTCTGCTGACCTGTGGAATTCAGTATTAAGAAGTATGATTTTTTTCAGATATAAGCTGAATTATCTAATAATAGCTTTATTAACAATAAAGGTGATATTTTGTTCGCTAACCGTGGATTCTTTGTCTTGTCTCTTAATTGGCTCAGAACTTGGTCAGGGCAGAGGGTATTATTTATTTATCACATTGCAAAACCCCCAAAAGTTTAGGACTTGGAACAGTACATTCAAAATAATTTTTTGTATTATTATAATGATCAGTCATATTTTGAAATCATGAGTACAAAGGATGCCTATTTGGTGTTCTCTTCTGGGAATTGCCTACTTGACTAATAAGGCTGAACTTCTAGAAACCATATATTTGATTTTGTCACCATGCTTCTGGCTATAATAGATTGTTGTGGAGGTGGGCAGCTGACACAAGTTGAGGTATTCAGTGTCTCCTTGGGCTTAGAAAAGGTGGAAGGGGGAAGAGAGTGAGAGAGAAGGTGTGGACAGTGCATCATGGGAATTAAAATTAATATGTACAAAGTTATAGGGTATAAAACTTACGATACTTTCATGGAATGATAAACAGTGTTCCACTAATGGAATTTGGAATACATGAGAAGCATGGAAAGAGATTTGAGTGTAGAAAGATAGTTTGAAGTCAGATCATGAAAAGCCTTAGTCCATGAATAGTATGGAAGTTTTCCTGAATCGTATAGGTTTCTTCTGAGGAATTTTTATCATGAGAATGGTACTATTACATGATGCATGCAAAAATGTTTGGAAGACCATGAGATTGGAGGCAGAGACAGTATTTCAGAGACCACTGCAATTGTTCAAGTCTGACTTCAGGAACAGCAATAGAAAAAAAAAGAGAAGGTAGATTAATGAGATCTTTAGAACATAAAAAATTGGGGTAGTTGGTGATAAACTAAAGTCGCATATTTATTTATTCAACAAATATGACTATTGTGTGTTAGTTACTCACAAAATACTAGAACTCAAAGGTACCTTCGATAATTTAGTTCAGTGCCTTCATTACCAAGCTGAGCAAACTGAGGCCAAGAAAAGAGAAGCAATTCCTAAGATAACAATAAATTAGTGAAGTGAAGAACTGAGATTAGAACAGTCTTCTATTTATTAGTGAAAGGGTAAGGTTTTTTCCTTCCAAAACACATTAATATTTATAGCAAAAATATTTTCTATTTTAAAATGAGGGAAATTGCATCTCCTACCAGTTAACTCTAAAGAATTCTGATAAAATATTTTGCCTGACCATATGTGCGTGGGTTTATCTCTGGGCTTTCTATCCTGTTCCATTGATCTATATTTCTGTTTTTGTACCAGCAATCCCACTACTGGGCATATACCCTGAGAAAACCATAATTCAAAAAGAGTCATGTACCAAAATATTCATTGCAGCTCTATTTACAATAGCCAGGACATGGAAGCAACCTAAGTGTCCATCAACAGATGAATGGATAAAGAAGATGTGGCACATATATACAATGGAATATTACTCAGCCATAAAAAGAAACGAAATTGAGTTATTTGTAGTGAGATGGATGGACCTAGAGTCTGTCATACAGAGTGAAGTAAGTCAGAAAGAGAAAAACAAATACCGTATGTTAACACATATATATGGAATCTAAGGAAAAAAAATGTCATGAAGAACCTAGTGGTAAGACAGGAATAAACACACAGACCTACTAGAGAATGGACTTGAGGATATGGGGAGGGGGAAGGGTAAGCTGGGACAAAGTGAGAGAGTGGCATGGACCTATATACACTACCAAACGTAAAATAGATAGCTATTGGGAAGCAGCCGCATAGCACAGGGAGATCAGCTCGGTGGTTTGTGACCACCTAGAGGGGTGGGATAGGGAGGGTGGGATAGGGAGGGTGGGAGGGAGGGAGACGCAAGAGGGAAGAGATATGGGAACATATGTATATGTATAACTGATTCACTTTGTTATAAAGCAGAAACTAACACACCATTGTAAAGCAATTATACTCCAATAAAGATGTTTAAAAAAAGTAACTGAGATTAAACTTCAAAAAAAATATTTTGCCTGTCTAAAACATGTAAATATAAACAATTTTCCCAGTTTAATTTCTACTAATTAAAGGGAAAAATCTACTTACCTCCTTAAAGCTGTAGAGGACAGCAACTATAGAAGATTTATGAAGGCATTTGGAAGGACATATGCTTAGAGAGTCTATCCAAAGCATAATATGAATAGAAAAGAGAAAAAAGCAAATGAAAGTCATATTAGCAAGTATAAAATGCATGCTGCTTAAATCTCACATTTAGACATCCTTGGTTCCAAACCAAAAAGATTAAAATGTTGGCATTTCTCGTAATTGTTGTGTGAATGAAATGAGAACATGCATAAAGCATATATTCCACACCTGGCCCACTTTAGCAACACAATAAAAGGAGGCTACTGTTACTGTTGATGGTTTCATTGTTATTATTTGCACATAATCAGGCAGACATTATTCACAATGAAAAATGATTTCTATGATTTCTGGATTTGTTAGCATCTGTGTATCCTTCACATTGATTTAAATAAGTTCAGTTCAGTTTAGTAGCTACTGATAACAAACTATGTGCTAACCACTTTTCTAGCCACTGGAATTAAAAGAAAAATTAGTCCTTTTTCCAAAGTCATAGTCAATTGAGAAAGTTATTCATATGTAATGGATTATATTAAGAAAAGATATATGTGCAAGGATAAGTATGATATGGGAGCAGAGATGGTTATCATTACACCTGCCTAAAGGTGTATAAGGATGCTTCTTAAATGTGGGATGCTTATACTACATTGTCAGAGATAAAGAGACATTATCCAGGCCAATGAGATTCCAGGTGGATGGAAGAGCAAGAGCAAAAGTACAGAGGCACAATGTAGTATGGTACATTTTAGAAATTATAAAGGAAAACACTGGAGTAAGTGTATGTATACATATACTGATACTTACATACATACATATATATGTGTGTGTGTGTATATATATACATATATACACACATATACATATACACATATATCCATACATATACACACATATATACATACATATATCCACCCTGTGTGGGTATATATAAATACACACACACACACACACACACACACACACACACACACACACATATATATATCTCCACCCTATCCCACACTTATTCCAGTGTTTTCCTTTACAATTCAGAAAATATATATTTTATGTAATAAGTGAATACTAAGAACATTTTTGTACCAAAAATGAGAATATAAATGAAATGGACAAATTCCTATAAAGATGCAAACTACCAAAACTGACTAAGAAATGGAAGATTTGAATAGATTTTTAATAATATATATGTGTATACAACCTGGCTCTATCGCTGCTCTGTGAGTGTCCGTGCCTTGACACTGGAGCCACTGCCACAGCAGTATCACCTGTATCCCAACCTCAGAGCCACTGTTGCTCCGTGAATGCCTGCACTCTGGACTCTGGCTCTGTAACCAGTCCACAAGGGACTGTGCCTTGCAAACCTATAGCAATGCTGCAGTGAGAGGACCTGAGCACCAGGCACTGGAACCACCAGCAGCCTGAACTCTGGAGCCATAGTCCCTCCAAGTATGTTCATGCATACACACACATATACATACACAAACCCGTGCTACTCGATAGCAAAACAAACAGTCTGATTGAAAAATGGGTAGAGGAACTAAATAGACATTTTCCCCAAAAAAGACATACAAATGGCCAAGAAGTACTTGAAAATGTGCTCAACTTCACTAATAATCATTAGGGAAATGTAAATCAAAACTACAATGGGGTATCACCTCACATCTGTTAGGATGGCTATTAAATGAAAGACATAACAAGTATTAGCAAGGATGGAGAAAAGGGAACCCTTATATACCTTTGTTGGAAATATAAACTGTTCCAGCCATTATGAAAAGCAGTATAGGTATCCCTCCAAAAATTAAAAGTAGAACTACCATATGAACTAGCAATCCCACTTCTGGGTATATATGCAAAGCAAATGAAATCAGGATCTCAAAGAGATATCTGTACTCCCATGTTCACAGCCAGGATATGGAATATATGGCTATATGTGGTATATACATACACACACACAATGGAATATTATTCAACCTTTAAAAAGAAGGAAATCCTGGGACTTCCCTGGTGGTCCAGTGGTTAAGACTCCACGCTCCTAATGCAGGCGGCCTGGGTTCGATTTCTGCTCAGGGAACTAGATCACACACGCTGCAACTAAAAGATCTGACATGCCACAGCTAAAAGGTCCGACATGCCACAACTAGGACCCGGTACAGCCAAATAAATAAATAAATAAATAAATATTTAAAAATAAAAATACAATAAAATGAAAAGACAGAAATCCTGCCATTTGTGGCAACATGGATGAACCTAGAAGATATCATGCTATGTGGAATAAGACAGCCACAGAAAGACAAATACTGTATTACCTCACATGTGGAATATAAAAAAGTTGAACTCATAGAAGCAGAGTAGAATGGTGGCTTCTAGGAGCTAGGAGGGAGGTCTTGGGCAAAAGAGGAGATGTTGCTCAAAAGTGTACAAACTTTCAGTTATAAGATGAATAAGTTTTGGAGATCTAATGTATAGCATGCTGACTCTAGTTAATAATAATATACTGTATACTTGAAATTTGCCAGGAGGGTAGATATCAAGTGTTCTCACCACAAATAAACAGGTAACTATGAGATGGTAGATTTGTTACTTCTCTTGGTTTTGGCAATTATTTCACAATGTATTTATATAATAAAACATCACACTATATACTGTAAATATATATAATTTTCATTTGTTAATAGTTCCTCAATAAAGCCGGAGGGAAAATGCTAATTATTGGTAAGAACAGTAAAGTTTGTGGCATTTTAACTTACTCCAGTTTCATCTTCTCTTCCCTATATCTGCAGTAACCATGAAAATAACAGAGTGCTTCCTAGGTATTGGTGTCCAGTACTGGAGGGAACAGAACAGACCTCATTCATAATAATTATAATTACAGTTGCCCCTTTAACAACACACAGGTATGAACTGTGCAGGTCCACTTATATGTGGATTTTTTTCAATAGTAAATACAACGGTACTACATGATCCGCACTTGGTAGAATCTGTGGCTGCAGAACTGTAGATATGGAAGGACCATGGATATGGAATGCCAACTATAAGTTATACCCGAATTTGCAACTGCATTGAAGGTTGGCACCCCTAACCCCCACATTGTTCACGGGTCAACTGAAATTATTTGCTCTGACCTGTATGGTGACTTCTTGGAATATCTGCTCCAAAGACTTGTTTTTATTTCACTTAACTGGGAACTGGCCTAGTGTTAAGGCTGTAATAGGCTCAGGGGGTATTTGTTGTATACATTTACAGGCTAATGTCTTAGGTTGCTTCTGCCTGAGGTGATAGATAAAGTTTCCGCCAATCAATACAATAACCAAATACCTTGGGAGGAAAGGGTGGGGAATGAGATGTTCAGAGGACCTTGGAAACATTAAATATATTCCTGGCAATCTAGAAAGCCACACATGTGCTCAGTGCTGTGTACATGTTCAGGGAAGACCTGAGAAGGCCCTATGATTTCATCTCCTGCTTACTTGAAGCACTATGGAATCAGTAAGTAAAGGCTAAACTATGTGTCCACTGCCTAGCTATGTGATAAAGGCATGCTTCAACACACACAGATAGTCCCTGGGCAAAGAATGGAAGATTTTTTTTTGGCTATAGGTGTTTAAAGAAACCTCTGTACAATTATTAGTTGACCACTGAGCTAACAGAGCAGAGTCTTCAGTGACCACACTTGAAAAATAATACAGACATTACAGCATTTAGTACAGGTAAGTCACTAAACAAACAAATAACAAAAAATAGAATAAGCAGTAGCAACAACAAATCCTGGGAAGGGAAAAGAATATGCTATTTAGAGTATGCACATCATAATCAAAAAGGCCATCTAAAAAATTAGGCAGAGAAATAAAAAAATGTACAACCTATACACAGGGAAAAAATATCAATAGAAACTGCCTGAGGAAGCCCATTGGACTTTCTAAAGAAAGACTTTACATCAGATGTTTAAATATATCAAATAAACTGAAGGAAACTATGTCTAAAGAACTAAAAAATGTAGGGAAATGATGTTTCACTAAATTGAGAATATTAATAAAGTGAAAAAATTATCAAAAAGAGAAAAACAGAAATTTTGGAGTTGAAGAGTAAAATAACTGAAAAGAAAAATTAACTAGAGGTTCTCAAAATCAGATTGTGGAAGGCAGAAGATAGTTTCAGTGAGCATGCAGATTGGACAGCTGAGCTTATCCTGTCAACAACAGTAAGAAAAGAGAATGAAGCAAAATGAATAGGGCCTCAGAACCTTAGGCACATCATTAATGGTACCAACACATGCATAGTGGTAGTCCCAGAAAGAGAGGAGAGAAAGGTATGGGGGAAAAATCTATTTAGAGAAGTAAATGCTGAAAACTTCCCAAATTTGATGAAAAGTATTAATCTACACATCCAAGAAGCTCAATAATCTCAAAGTAGGATAAACTGAAAGAGATCTATACCTAGACATGTCATAATCAATTTGTGAAAAACTAATGATAAAGACAATCATGAAAGCAGCAGGAGTGATTCATCATATACAAGGAAATCACAATAAGATTAATAGTTGATTTCTCATCAGAAACCATGGAGGCCAGAAAGAAGTGGGATTACAATTTAATGTACTTAAAGAAAACATAGTATGTTACAAATTCTATAACTGGCAAAACTATCCTTTAAAAATGAAGGAGAGGGACTTCCCTGGTGGTGCAGTGGTTGGGAGTTTGCCTGCCAATGCAGGGGACGTGGGTTCGGGCCCTGGGCCGGGAGGATCCCACATTCCGTGGAGCAGCTGGGCCCGGGTGCCGCAGCTACCGAGCCTGTGCTGCAACTAGAGAAAGCGCAGCAGCAAGGACCCAACTCAGCCAAAAATAAATTAATTAATTATTTTTTAAAAATGAAGGAGAAATTAAGACATTGCTAGGTAAAAACCAAACAAACAAACAAACAATGAGAGTTTGTCTTTATCAGATCTGCCTACAACAAATATTAAAGGCAGTCCTTCAGCCTAAAATAAAAGGATCCTAGACAGTAACTCAATTCTACATAAAGAAATAAAGAACACTAAAAAGGTAACTACATAGGCAAATATATTTTTATATAAAGTAAAAAGTATTTTTCTTTATAAATTCTTTTTTACTATTTGATTTAAAACACAATTTCATAAATCATAAGTCTAGGTTGATGGGTATACAATGTATAAAAATATGTAATCTGTGACAATAACAGGATAAAGGTGGAGTGGCGAATGGAGATATACAGGAGCAGACATCTGTGTACTATTGAAGGTAAGTTGGAGATATACAGGAGCAGACATCTGTGTACTATTGAAGGTAAGTTGGTATTAGCACGTTCTAGGCTGTTATATATTTAAGATGTTATTTGTAATTTCCTGGGCAACCACTAAGAAAATAACTCAAAAATACAGTAAAAATATAGAAAAAAGTAAGATTAAAACAGTACACAAGAAAATATCAAAAACAAACAGCAAAATGGCAGAAGTCCCTCCTTATCAGCAATTACTTGAAATAAATATGGATTAAACTCTCCAATTAAAAGAGAGAGATTACCCCCACAACTATAGTCAATCTTTAACAAAGGAGGCAAGAATATATTCAATACAAGGAGAAAAGACAGTCTCTTCAGCAAGTGGTGTTGGGAAAGCTGGACAGCCACATATAAATCAATGAATTTAGAACACACCCTCACACCATACACAAAAATAAACTCAAAATGACTTAAGGACTTAAATATAAAACATGACACCAGGGCTTCCCTGGTGGCGCAGTGGTTGAGAATCTGCCTGCCAATGCAGGGGACACGGGTTCGAGCCCTGGTCTGGGAAGATCCCACATGCCGCGGAGCAACTAGGCCCGTGAACCACAACTACTGAGCCTGTGTGTCTGGAGCTTGTGCTCCACAACAAGAGAGGCCGCAATAGTGAGAGGCCCGCACACCACGATGAAGAGTGGCCCCCACTCGCTGCAACTAGAGAAAGTTCTGGCACAGAAATGAAGACCCAACACAGCCATAAATGAATAAATGAATAAATGAATGAATGAATGAATAAATAAATAAATAAATAAAATGACATCATAAAGCTCCCAGAAGAGAGTTTTAGGCAAAACATTCCCTGACATAAATTGTAGCAGTTTTCTTAGGTCAGTCTCCCAAGGCAAAAGAAAAAAAAGCAAAAATAAACAAATCAAACCTAATCAAACTTATAAGCTTTCACATAGCAAAGGAAACCATAAATAAAACAAAAAGATAACCTACAGAATGGGAGAAAGTATTTTCAAATGATGCTACTGACAAGGGATTAATTTCCAAAAGTACAAACAGCTCATACAGCTCAATATCAAAAAAACAAACAACCCAATCAAAAACTGGGCAGAAGACCTAGATAGACACTTCTTCAAAGAAGACATACAGATGGCCAAAAGGCACATGAAAAGATGCTCAACATTGTTAATTATTAGAGAAATGAACATCAAAACTACAATGAGGTATCACCTCACGCCAGTCAGAATGGCCATCATCAAAAAGTCTACAAATAATAAATACTGGAGAGGATGTGGAGGAAAGGAAACCCTCCTACACTGCTGATGGGAATGTAAATTGGTGCAGTCACGATGAAGAACAGTATGCAGGTTCCTTAAAAAACTAAAAATAGAGCTACCATATACTCTAGCAATCCCACTCTTGGGCATATATCTGGAGAAAACTCTAATTCAAAAAGATGCATGCACCCCAGTGTTCATTGCAGCACTATTTACAATAGCGCAGACATGGAAGCAACCTAAGTGTCCATTGACAGATGAATGGATAAAGAAGACGTGGTTTATGTATACAATGGGATATTACTCAGCCATAAAAAAGAATGAAATAATGTCATTTGCAGCAACATGGATGGACCTAGAGATTATCATACTAAATGAAGTAAGTCAGACAAAGAAAGACAAATATCATGTGATATCACTTATATGTGGAATCTAAAACAAACGATACAAATGAACTTATCTATGAAACAGAAATAGACTCCCAGACATAGAAAACAAACTTATGGTTACCAAAGGGGAAAGAGGGGGAGGGATAAATTAGCAGTTTGGGATTAACAGATACATACTACTATATATAAAATTGATAACCAACAAGGTCGTACTGTATAGCACAGGGAACTATATTCAATATCTTGTAATAACCTATAATGGAAAAGAATCTGAAATATATATATAAATATCAATATCAATATCTATATATATATAGCTCAATCACTTTGATGTACACCAGAAACTAATACAACATTGTAACTCAACTATATCTCACTTAAAAAATAATAAAATAAAAGAGAGATTGGCACAACAGATTAGAAAACATGATCCAACTATATGCTGTCTATGGGAGATTAATTTTAGATCCAAGGACACAAATATGTTGAAAATTAAAGAATGAAAAAAGACATTCCATGAGAATAACAGCCTACAGAAAGCTGGAGTGGCTACACTAATATCAGACTAAATAAAATTTAAGTCAAAAATTGTTATGAGTTAAGGAAGCATGGATGGATCTAGAGACTGTCATACAGAGTGAAGTAAGTCAGAAAGAGAAAAACAAATATTGTGTATTAACGCCTATATGTGGAACCTAGAAAAATGGTACAGATGAACCGGTTTGCAGGGCAGAAATAGAGACACAGATGTAGAGAACAAACGTATGGACACCAAGGGGGGAAAGTGGCGGGGGTGGGGGTGGGGGTGGTGGGATGAATTGGGAGATTGACATATGTACACTAATATACATATTAGTGTATAAAATAGATAACTAATAAGAACCTGCTGTATAAATAAATAAATTAAAAAAAAATTTTTAAGTTAAGGAAGAACATTATATATTTATAAACATGTCAATCCACCAAGAAGATATAATAATTACAAACACATACACACTTAATAACAGAGTCCCCAAAACGTCTGCAGCAAAAACTGGCAGAATTGAATGTGGAAATAGATATTCTATAATAAGAAGAATTCTTTCAATAATAAATAGAAAATCTAGACATTATCAGTGAGGAAATACTCGATTGAACAATACCATATACCAAACAGCCCTAACAGACATCTATAGAAGACTTCATCCAACAAAAGCAGAATATACACTTTTTCAAGTTCACATAGTACATTTCCAGGATAGACTACATGTTAGGCCACTAATTAAGTCTATACAAATTTCAAAAGATTAAAATCATACAAAGTATCTTCTCCAGGCAAATGGAATGAAAATAGGGAAACTGGAAAGTTCACAAATATGTGGGAATTAAACAACACAGTCTTAAACATCCAATGGGTCAACGAAGTGATCATAATGGAAAGTAGAAAATACTTTGAAGAGAACAAAAACACTCTAGCATAGCAAAATGTGTGGGATATAGTGAAAGCACAGCTCGGAGGGAAATTTCTAGCTGTGAAAGCCTCCATTAAAATTAAGCAAGATATCAAATCAGTAACCTACATTACAACTTAAGGAACTAGTAAAAGAGCAAACTAAACCCAAAACTAGAAGAAGAGAGGAAATAATAAAGATTATAGCAGAGATAAATGAAAAACAATACAGAGAATTAATAAAAATAAAAGTTGGTTCTTCAAAAAAACCAAAATTGACAAATCTGTAGCTAGAATGACTCAATAAAAGAAGACTCAAATTACTAAAATTGAAAGTGAAGTTATTACTACTGACCTTTCTAAAACAAAATGAATTATAAAACAATACTATAAACAATTGTACACCAACAAATTATTTAACCTAGATAATATAGATGAATTACTAAAAACACAAAAACTACCAAAAGTGACTTAAAAAGGCAGAAAATCTGAAGAGAATAATAACACGTAAAGATTTTGAGTCAGTAATCATAAACCTCCCAACAAATCAATCCCAGGGCTTCACTGGGTAAATACCAATATAAGTACTCTTCCTAATTAATTCTACGAGGCCATCAATACGCTGATACCAAACCCAGGAAAAGATACCACAAGAAAAAGTAAACTACAGACCAATAACGCTTATGAATATAGATGAAAAATCCTAAACAAAACACTAGCAAACCAAATCCAGCAGCATTTTCAAATGCAGCATGACCAGCTGGGATTTATACCAGGAATGCAATGGTGGTTCAACATATAAAATCAAAGTTATACAGCACGTTAACAGAATCAAGGAAAAAAACCCACAAATGATCATTTCACTTGGTACAGAAAGAAAAAAAAACACTTGACAAAATCCAATAACATTTATGATAAAAAAAGAAACACCACCCAACATACTAGGAATAGAAGTGAACTTCCTCAAACATGATAAACAGAATATATGAAAATCTCATAGGTAACATCACACTCTATGACTACAATCCGGTGCTGAAATAAACAACAGTGTTCCCAATTATGGAGCCAAACCAAGTTCTATGGTAAAATAAAATGAGAAAACTTTTCCGTTTTACCTTACTTGGCGTTGCATCTTTGTGCTCAGCTGAGGTCTCCTAAGGCTTCCAGCCAATGATGTGAGTATGTCTGGTTATAAATTCTGGCACATTCCTGTGGAAGGTGAGACTCCTGTAGTAAGTAACTTTGGCTTGAGGATTCCTCCCCATCAACCTGGCCAAACCTCTCCCAGAAATGCAGTGCAGTATGAAACTCCACCCAGTTTTCACTTCTCCCCCTTCCCATTCTTCATATAGGTCACACCTGCTTTATCATCTGAAGCTCTCCTATCTACACCTGATTATTTTCCCCAATAGACCTCCGGCATATCTAAACATGCCTCAGTGTCTGCTTCTCCGTGGACCTGAGCTAATATACTCTGCATGCTCCAATTACACGTATCTCTTTTACGTATCACTGTATTATGGCACTTACCATACTGTACTCTAATGATAATTTCTTTATCTTCACTCTCAGCAGGCTTCAACCTTGGTGAAAGTAGGTGCTGCACTGTATTCATCTTTGTAATCCTCAGAACCCAGCCTATTGCCTAGAACTACAGTCCAGTATTTATCTTTTCCCATCTTCATACAACTGAAGGTTATGTTATTTAGATAACAGTGGCCTACTGGCTGTGAGTGATGGTGGCTTACAAGGCAGAGCCGCATGTTACAAATGGTTTACAGATGTATGAAGATATCATCAGGTTAACTAATTGGGACCTGAGGCAGCTGCATTTACTAGGCTGATTAAGTACCCTGAGCTGCCTTGTCTATTTATCCCAGGGGCTGTACAAATATCATCTTTCTATTGGTGCTATGACATGAAATAGTTTAGAAAATGTTATTATAGAATATACCAGAATCTGCGTCAGAGGACATTCCTGCAATTTGCAAAAAAAAATTAGTTGTAGTGGATTTTGATGTGTCCATCCCCTTCCACAATGGAAGTCCCTGACTGCACATTGTAGTAGTTCGTTAACTGTTTAATGAATGAAATATGTTTCACTCTGCACAAAAATTTTTAAATTGCAATAAATAGGTATAATCACATAGTGGGCTTAATAAACATTTGCTAAACTGAAAATTGAAACTGAAAGTAGAAAATACTAGGATGAGAATGAGCTTCACGCTTTCAGGTGAACTTCATAACTTCCTGTTATCAAATTGAGATATTTGTAGTGAGGTGGATGGACCTAGAGTCTGTCATACAGAGTGAAGTAAGTCAGAAAGAAAAAAACAAATACCGTATGCTAACACATATATATGGAATCTAAGGAAAAAAAAAAAAGGTCATGAAGAACCTAGGGGTAAGACGGGAATAAAGACACAGACCTACTAGAGAATGGACTTGAGGATATGGGGAGGGGGAAGGGTAAGCTGGGACAAAGTGAGAGAGTGGCATGGACCTATATACACTACCAAACGTAAAATAGATAGCTAGTGGGAAGCAGCCGCATAGCACAGGGAGATCAGCTCGGTGGTTTGTGACCACCTAGAGGGGTGGGATAGGGAGGGTGGGATAGGGAGGGTGGGAGGGAGGGAGACGCAAGAGGGAAGAGATATGGGAACATATGTATATGTATAACTGATTCACTTTGTTATAAAGCAGAAACTAACACACCACTGTAAAGCAATTATACTCCAATAAAGATGTTAAAAAATTATCATAATTAATTGGCTCTGCCTTTGGATGGATTTTCTGCTAAAGGGGGTTATTTTGACAAAGATCAAAGTTCTGAATAAAGTCTTAATGCAAACTGGAAAAAATATGCCTGAAGGAATTTATATGCATGAATAATCCATAATAATGAATTGGCAAATAGGATCCTGGGTGAAAACATGACTTTAGAAATTATGAGGCTCCTCATTTAATTTTCAATATGTTAAACCTGATTGCTAGATAGAATCATGAAGCACTGAAGCTTGAAGCGGCCTCAGAGATCTAGTCCTGCTGCCTCATTTTATAGAGAGAGAAATGGGGACTCTGAGAAAAGTGACTGGGCAAAAAGGTTGCAGAATGAATTGGTGACATAGTCAAAAATAGAACTAAGGGGCTTCCCTGGTGGCACAGTGGTTGAGAGGTTCGTGCCCCAGTCCGGGAAGATCCCACATGCCGCGGAGCGGCTGGGCCCGTGAGCCATGGCCGCTGAGCCTGCGCGTCCGGAGCCTGTGCTCCGCAATGGGAGAGGCCACAGCAGTGAGACGCCCGCGTACCGCAAAAAAAAAAAAAAATAGAACTAAAATTTTTTGGATCTTAGTCCAGTGTTTTGGTCTGTCTTCTCAGAATTATTGTTCTAGGAAATATTAATATTTAAGGTCACTGATAAAATGTCTCCCACAGGAGGTATATAACTGGCAAGAAACCAAATTGGTGGGAAAAGGCAAGGATTAAACAGAGGAGTAGCTGAGGAGGAACCAGATTCTGAAGAAAGAGGAAAAAGGAGGTTTTTGCTGCATCCCTTACAATTGGACCCAAGCAAGATATACATGATAGTATGTTTTTTTCAGAACCCAGACTTATGTGTGGTTATAAATTATGTCATTTTTTATTGTATACTTCACATACAATAAAAATCATACTTTTGGTGTACGTTGCTGTGAAATTTCACAAATGTACATAGTCATATAACTATGGCAACATTCAAGGTATAAAAGAGTTCCATTACCTCAAAAAATGTCCCCATTCCCATTGATAACAAATATCTTCTCCCACCTCCATGTGCTGAAAGCTACTGATCTCTTCTGTCCCTAAGTTTTGTCTCCTCGAAAGTGTCTAATTTTGGGTCTGATTACTTTGAATTAGCTAATGCCATTCAGATCCATGCGTGTACCTTCAAGGAACATGGATGAATGAGTTAACTACCAGTAGTTAGCTCATTTTTATGGCTTAGTAGATTCCAATGTATGAATGTATCAAAATCTGTTTAACTATTCCCCAGGTTAGGAATATGTGGGTTATTTCCAGTTTTTTATTATTACAACCAAAGCTATGAACATCCATGTGCAAGTTTCTGGTTTATATATGTTTTAATTTTTCTTTGGAAAATACTTAGGAGTAGAACACCTGGGACATATAGAAAGAGTATGTTTAACTATACAAGAAACTGTCAAGCCAATGCCCTTCTGAGATTGCTCTATTTTCCTACCAGATGCAGAAGATAATCATGAAGGTAAAAATAGCCCTTCTGTAACAACTACCACTTCTTCAAGAAAGCCACCATTTCAAGGGGGCCAACACTATTCGGCCATTGCCACAAGCTGAAAGAGAAAGTGAATCAAAATCAGCCAATTTAGGACCAAGAGACTCAGGAAACTGAACCACATCAAGTGGAGCCAGTAACTATCGTGTGCGGGCCAGAGACCTCAGAACTATCTACTGTATTTCCAGAGGTCTGAAATTGTCAACCATGTAAAGGCCAAATATTACAACAACAGAATATATAAATGGTGATGATTAAAATAAAATTAACAAGTTAGGAAAAGTCCTTCTTTCCAGGGGATGTGTGTATATCTTCATGATTTCTCTGACGATGGGAAGAAGGGAAGGAAAGGGGACAGGCAGGTGTGTGAGAAGGGAGAAAAATGGAGTCCTGCAGGGTTGAGGACCACAGCAGCAGGCCCACAATTAGCCAGACATTGGGGATAAGGACTGAGTGAGGGCTGAGCACTGAAGACAGATTCCTCCTAAACACTAACACACAAACAAGGTTGTGGTGTTTCCACCTGTGTTTGGGGGTGAGGATGACATTAGGGCCCAGCTTACCAGAACCCAGATGGAAAGAGGTTTTTGAGGTGTGAAAGGTGACAATGACACTCCTGAAAGACAGGCAGACAAAGAAATTGCCAACAGGTGACCTACCTCCTACTGATGTTTGTTGCACCTCACAGTATGTTGTAAGCATCTAAAGACCTTCAGAGGGAACAAAAAATTCACTGTATCAAAAGTCACCCGCAGCACCCCCAAAGACTAAAATAATGGGAAAAAATGTCAGAGGACACAACGTCAACATTGATTACTCTACTTTCTTGCTAAGACACTTACATACACCCATATGTACACTCAAACACAACCAGCCCAGGCAGAGCTGATATTTACCCTGGACAATTGTTTGGAGCACAGAGGGGTTGCTCTGCTTTCCATCTAGGCTGGTGTTGCCTGTGGTGATTACAAGGTAGCAGAAAACTAGGCGGGGATTAGAGTCCACTGATTGAGAAACTCAGGCTAATTTCTTGTGGAACAATCTAAGGTGGATTTTATTATGAGTCAAATCAGTTGCTTAGAATAGGTTTTTGATAAAGGCATCAATAATAATGGTACAGTGAAATCAGAGAACACTTCCAAGGATTGAATTTTAAAATTTTGTATGCCCATGAAATATTATATTGAGAAAATAAAGCCTTTATGGGCCTTTAGGGACTTTTAAACAAGAACATACATGCAAGAAAAAATGAAACTTTCCAGTATCACTAAATGAATGAGGCTGAAGTAGTGGTGAAAATGTGGCTGTTTACACATAACTACAATACTTTATTAGCACTGATGGAGAAAAGAAAGCATATAAAAGTACATTTCATGCATAGAAAGTACCTTATTTTTATGACTAGTACTGATGCATCCACTTCTATTAGCTCTTCAGTTTCCTTTAAGTAGAATCAGAGAGGAAAGCTTGTTAGTGGAATTCTGCCACTTAAGTATATAAAATAAAAATGTCTTTGGAAACGAGCCAGATCTTTGAAGTTTCACTCTTTAGTCCAGACCGGTAATACCAAGGCGAAGAATTGACCTTGACCTCAAAATGCCACCATTTTAAAAAGGCATGCCTGGTATTTTAGTATGAAATAATCCTCACCTGCAGAGCAAAAGGCAAGGAGACTGAAAACTATTTTCTGATATTTTCTTTTCCCCACATCATAGCTGCAAAGTCATAATAAATCTGGCTTTCTAGATGGTTGGAGAACTGAATTGGATTTGATGAAGTGTTACCCTTGGGGCCAAAGGCTTCCTTTTTGAAGTCTCTTAAAATATAATTATCTTAGCTTATCACTCACTATGTCATAAGCATTATGCTAAGCATTTTATATACACTAGCTCCCTTAATCATAACAATCTCCTCATGAGAGAGAAACTCATTAATTTTATCCCCATTTAACAGATGAACATAGTTGTGTCAAATAAGGTAAGTCACACCACAAATCCAAACTAACAGCAAATCCTGTTGCCTCTACTTTGAAAATTAATCCAGGCTCCCACCATTTCTCAACATCACTACTGCTACCATCATCATACAACACTTGGTAACTATAATCGTCTTTTACCTAGTCTTACAATAATTTTACCATTTTCCAGTCTGGTTACTGAAACCAGAAGGGCTGAATGACATCCACAAGAGAATATAGCTGCTTATTACTTGAACCAGAACAACAACACATGTATTGCTACTCATTTCCAACACTCTGAAAGTTTTCTTTAACAACACGATGCTTGTTTCTAAACTCAGTGTTAATGTTTGAATGAAAAAAAATGATCTCATGTGCAAGGCTGCTGCTAAAGAGATGATTTTTGCTTGAGTGTTTCCTTTGTTTTTTTGGGTGGGGACATTTTTATGGACCGGCAATCGTACTTTTTAAAAAGAATTGTTATTGATATACAGATACCCTATCAAAGATTCAGAATGAGTTGGTAGGAGGTATGTGCCTGAATGTTACTATCATGAAAACAGGGATAATTGAAAACAGGCTATTGTGAGGTCAAACAGATCTTGGAAGCAATTATTTTCTGTATATACCCCAAAGTGCCCCAGTTTTTAATACTCAGTTATTAATAGATGCCTATAGAAAAATTAAATGAATGTACATTACAGTTAAAAGTTGGAAGAATATTAAAATCCATAGTATAAATGTATTTTATAGAAGTGCTAATTATAATATGGATACATTTTAAAGCTTGGCATGCATTTATTTATTTTTCTAAATTTCTCAGGCCTCTCTCGTCTTGCTGCAGGGCCAAAAGCCTCCACAGGCCCACAGTGGTTCCCCTGGTCCTGGTACCGCCTGCTACACCCTCACCACTCTCCAAGGGGTCCTAGTGCCACAGGTCACAACACGGCTCACAGGGCCTGAGTGCCCTCCCCTTGGAGGTCTCCTAGGCCGCGTGAGGAATACGGGAAATGAGCCACATATGTAAAATATATAATTAAGCATTCAACCACAGCAAACAGAAATTTTTAATCCAGAAACCCATTTTCAAGATAGTCATACTACTGGAGTATAAAGCGAACTCTTCTGTTTTGCTTTTGTGCTTCATAATTCGTTTGTGTTTCCTTGACCCTGCTACAGTTTATAATACTTTGTTGTCAGAGTTTTCTAAATGTCTGACCCTGGTTATTTTAAATTGAATGACTACTCTTGTCCACCAGAAAATGTTTTGTCATCAAATCCTGTGTGGGCATCACATTATATTTTAATCACTTTTTAGGGTATTATCTAAATACAACAAAAATTGGTAAACCATGAGTTTTCTAAAACAAGTGGGTGAAAACATAAATACCAAACAACTTCCACAGCTGATATCCACTTAGGAAACATGATTTTAGAGAGAAAGGAGTAATTTAGAGAATTATGATTTGGTTACATATGCTAATTAAACTGTGGTTTCATTTAAATCCTTTGTTAGTAGACCGAGGTTAACCATCATGTAAGAGTGTGAAATATCAGAATATAATTTCATATAATTTCCCAACTACCCAAAGAATTATCTCCAAGGACAACTGGCATCTGCTGAGTCATTCTATTCTTCCCTTCAAACTGCTCGAGAGAATTGTTTGAGAAAAAAATTAAATAGTGATATACAAAGGAAAAAGTCACTAAACTAGAAGTGAGAACACCTGGATTCTAATCTCAGCTTTGCCTTTTAATATCCAGGTTAACTTAGTTGAATTATTTACCTTTTCTAAGGCATAACTTTCACGCCTTTAAAATGGGTATACCAATCTGCCTTATTATAAACAGTATTAAGAGTATTTCCAAAAGCTTCCATATTAATGGGTTAATGGGATGTGTGAGAAGGAGTGAATATGATACCTAAAGAAAAAACAAACAACTCAGAGTCCACCTTCAGCACATATTGTTACACACTGTAAGAGAAAGAATTGGAAGTGAGAGTGGGTAAGGAACATAAAGGGACCTAACTACTAAGAATTGTTTCAATGGCTACAAATTGACTTTTGAAAGCACCTCGTTCATCAATTACAAAACAAGCAGGGCACAGTACTTTTCTCTGACACTAGTGACAGGACTCCAACCCAGTTACCTGCTCTATATGAAGTACAGCAGGGCAAAACATACAGCTGAACGTGAAAAACATTTTATTAATATAATCAATCTTATAAGAACTTTGCACTCTATGATAAGAGAAAAGAGTAATAGCAACAGCCAGGAGAAAAGTTAAGGGGTCAAAGAAAATACTCTATTCGTGTTAATTTGGGTCAATCACAGACCTAGACATCTCTCTTATTTTCCTAAGATAAGCAAACATAAAACATAACAAAACCAAAATGATGTCTTGTTATCATAGGTCTTGTATCATATCGTAGGTCCCATAGCATAAAATTGAGTTGACCATAACAAAGTAGATAAAAAGTATATTAGTGCATGAAAAAGAATATGTATTTTTACCTATATCTCCTCTTCTAGCTCAGTATCATTCAAGAGAGCAAGGGCACTATTAAACTAAATGAAAATGAAGGAATAAGCAACAAGATAAAATTTAAAATTAAAGAATAAATGAGAGGTAAAAATTAAAACTGAAATGGAATAAATAATACACGAATTTCTAGAAATTAAAAATTGTATATAAGAATTCCCACATAGAGGAGCCAGTGTGTCAAAAGACTAAAGCAGTGTTTTGGAAAACAAATGCAAGGAGCTTCCTGAGCATTCAGACAAAGAGTACAAATAGGTGCTAATTGTTTTTGTTTTTGTTTTTTTTCAATCTATTGCTATGTTACGAATTACCTCAAAATGCAGCAAATTTAAAAATGCACACATTCATCATCTGACAGAATCTGTGGGTCCAGAAACTGGGAACAGTTTAGCTGGATCCTCTGGGTCTATGTTTCTCACAAGCTGCAGTTAGGCTCTGCTCTCATCTAAAACCTCAACTCAGGAAAGTTTCACTTCCCAGCTCATTTCCTCACAGGCTGTTGAACTGAGGCCTCAATCCCTCACGAGCTACTATCCAGAAATCTCCTTTGATTCCTTGCCAGGTGGGCTTCTCCACTGAGGATCTGACAATGGGGCAGTTGACCTCATCAGAATGAGAATTGCTAGCAAGATGGAAGTCACAGTCTTTTGTAACGTAATCATAGAAGTGACATCCCATTACTTTTGCTGTAATCTCTTTTTTAGAAAAAAGCCACTATGTAGAGCCCACATTCAAGGTGAGGAGATTACACAAGAGATCAGTATCAGGAGGTAGGGTCTTCAAGAGCCATGCCAAAAGATGGCTTTCACAGTAATAATTCTAGTAAAGATGATAACAATAACTACAAACACATAAATAAATAAATAAAAGCAACACACTATCAGAAATAAATGGAACAATATTTTCAGAAATTTGTAATTCAACAGCTGGGTATATGACTATAGTTTTCATATATTTAGGCATCAGAAAAGCAAATGCTCATAATTTTAACCAAAGTATAATCAAATGTTGACAAATTATGACCAATCACTTAAAATCCTAAGTTAAAAAAAAAGAGATGTAATCTAACCAACATAGAAGCAAATTAAAACTAAAAGCTTATAAATGGGAAGGGAGTGGTAAAACTATCTTGGCAATCAACATAGAAACCATTTATACCTGCAATAAAGTTAGAATCTGAATATATTAGTATGGTTGAAATACAAAATGTAAAATTATTCTTCGAAGAGAAGGTAAATAATGTAAAACAAATAATTTTAGATAATCTAATAGTTCCAAAACTCCAAATTATATAAGAAAATAATTAAATACAAGAAGCATCAGAAAAAATTTAAAATGCTAAGTTACTTATTTCTGTAGGAAGTAGATAATGCATACCTGTATTTTGACTTTGTAGTAAAAAATATGTAAGTTCAAGGCTGTTTTGAAAAAAGTGAGTATGATTAAAATGTGGTAAGAATATATTATCCAATTTATCCAATATTTTTTTGGATCCAGCTCTTAAGGAAAAGGAAATAAAAGCAAAAATAAATAAATGGGACCTAATGAAATTCAAAACTTTTGCACAGCAAAGGAAACCACTGACAAAATGAAAAGACAACATACTGAATAGGAGAAAATATTTTCAAATGATATGACCAATAAGGGATTAATATCCAACATACATAAACAGCTCATATAACTCAACACCCAAAAAGCAAACAACCCGATTAAAAAATGGGCAGAAGACCTGAATAGATATTTTTCCAAAGAGGAAATGCAGATAGCCAACAGGCACAAGAAAACATGCTAAACATTGCTAATCATCAGGGAAATGCAAATCAAAACCACAATGAGGTATCACCTCACACCTGTCAGAATGGCTATCATCAAAAAGAACACAAAAAACAAATGTTGGCGAGGATGTGGAGAAAAGGGAGCCCTTGTACGCTGTTGGTGGGAAAGTAAATTGATACAGCCACTGTGGAAAACAGTATGAAGTTTTCTCAAAAAACTAAAAATAGAACTACCATATGATCCAGGAATTCCACTCCTGGGTATATATGTGAAGAAACACTAAAACACAAATTTGAAAAGATACATGCACCCCAATGTTAATAGCAGCATTATTTAAAATTGCCAAGATATGGAAACAACCTAAGTGTGTGTCTGTGTGTGTGTGTTTGTGTGTGTACACACAATGGAATACCACTCAGCTACATAAAAAATGAAATTTTGTCATTTGCAGCAACATGGATGGAGGGCATTATGCTAAGTGAAATAAGTCAGACAGAGAAAGGCAAATACTGCATGATCTCACTTATATGGGGAACCTAAAAAATACAAGCTAATGAATATAACCAAAAAAAAGAATCAGACTCACAGATATAGAGAACAGACTAGTGCTTACCAGTGGGGAAAGGGAAGGGGGGTCACAACACAGGGGTAGGGGATTAAGAGGTACAAACTATTATGTATAAAATAAATAAGCCACAAGTATATATTGTACAACACAGGGAATATAGCCAATATTTTATAATAACTATAAATGGAGTATAATCTTTAAAAACTGAATTACTATATTGTACATCTGTAACATATAATATTGTATAGTGACTATACTTCAATTAAATTTCAAAGCATTTGATAATACTAAAAATAATAAGAGCATAGAGGCAGCATAGAAAGGAAGAATGAAACAGTCAATGACTTTAAAAGAAGTTAGTGATAAGGAGGCATAAAAATAAAATTCATAAAATTGAATTACAGAATTTTTATCAAAAATAGTAATACTGAATACAAATGGATTAAATTATGCTACTAAACAATAAAGTCTCTCATACTAGAAAAGGACTAAATATTACATGTATATGGTGTAATCCAATTTAAAGTCAAAGGTTGGGTGCCATGCAGGTTGTTCTCTACACTAAAACTTTTTATCAATAAAAATGAAAAATGTACTAGAGAATGGACTTGAGGATATGGGGAGGGGGAAGGGTAAGCTGTGACAAAGTGAGAGAGTGGCATGGACATATATACACTACCAAACGTAAAATAGATAGCTAGTGGGAAGTAGCTGCATAGCACAGGGAGACCAGCTCGGTGGTTTGTGACCACCTAGAGGGGTGCGATAGGGAGGGTGGGAGGGAGGGAGACGCAAGAGGGAAGAGGTAGGGGAACATATGTATATGTATAACTGATTCACTTTGTTATACAGCAGAAACTAGCACATCATTGTAAAGCAATTATACCCCAATAAAGATGTTAAAGAAAAAAAGAATGGCACTCTCTGATGCAGCCAAGGAGAATAAAAAATTATAAAACTTTTCTGGAAAAAAAATGAAAAATGTCAATGAATGAATCCCTGACCCATAAAATAAGATAAAGAACAAAAAAGTAAGTCAATAGTAAGTACAAAAAAAAATTACTAAATATAAAAGAAAAAGCCTGTGAGGTAAAGACTATATCTAAATAATACATCAAAATCTTGTGCTTTTTTTTTTTTGAAAAAAACCCATAAATCACTAGATAAGATGATCAATAAAACATGAAGAAAGCACAAAATTGCAAAATGATATGACAGGAAAGAAATAACAATTGAAATAGAGAAAAAAAATTAAAACTCAAAAGAGACTAAGTTGCAAACATCTTTGAAAATATGTTTAAAAACCTAGATGAAATGGGTAATTTCTTTGGGAAATACAGATTACCAGAAGTTATCTTATTTGTTTAAAAAGCTCAAGCAGACCAATTTCCATTGAATAAATAGAGGAATTTATTAAGTAAGTGCCCCTCCCCGCAAATAAAGCACGAGGGCAAGGAAGGTTCTGAGAAGAATTATAGCAAATCTTTAAAGACCAGATAATCAAATGCTCTAGAAATTATTCAAGAGGATTGAAAAAAATATCTTCTGTAATTCTCTTTAGAACTAAGTATAACATGGTCTAAAGCAGAAAGAGTAAAAAAGAAAGACTACAGACAACATCACTCATGAATACCAAAGCAAAAATATTAACAAACAGAATCCAATACCACATTAAGAAAACAATACACCATAATCAACCGGGATTTGTTCCAATAATGCAAAGTTGGTTCAACATTAGGCAAACCATTAAAAGCATTACTACATTAATAATGAAAAGACATATTACTATTTCCATTGATCCTGAAAAGGCATTTTACAAGCCGCCAACATAAAATCAGATACTGGCTTTAGGATATATAGGATATATAGATAAATATATTCTAAAACCAGTATCTTATTTAATAGGAAATATTAGCATTATTTCCATTAAGGTAAGAAACAAGGCACAGATTTCCGCTATATCACCTACTGTTTCAATTTGTACTAGAATGATTAGTAAATTTAATTAGACAGGAAAAAATCAATTATATATAATATATAATAGTACATGATGAAGAATAAAACTACTTCTATGTGTACTTAGAAATTTTAAGAGAATCCATGATTAAACTAACTCAAACAGTAAACAAATTCAGTAAAATAGTAAGATATAATATTAACATAAAAATCAATAGTCTTCAAAAACAGGAACACTAAATAGGATATAATGACAGAAGAAACCCGATTCACAGGAATAAATGGACGATTACTATCCTTGGGGATAAATTTAACAAATAATATGCAAACTTACATGAGGAAAAATTTTAAACTCTCCAGAAAGACTCAAATGGAACAAATAAAAAGGCACCTATCATTCCTGGATAAGGTAATTCTATGTTAAAAGATGAGTATGCTCATAAATTCATTTATAAACTCAATATAATCCCAATAAAAAATATCCACAAACTACTCTACAGTGTTAGACAAATTGATACTAAATTTCATATGGGGAAACAAGCATGCAAGATTAGCAAGGAAACACTGAGAAAGAAAAAGTATAAAGAGGGGATGAGCCCTACCAGACATTAAAGCAAAATATAGTGTCTAATTAAAGCAGCTTGGTGTATGAATAGAAAAATAGACTAATGGAATAGAATGGAAAGTTCAGAATTATATCCAAGTATATATGAAAATTTAGTATATGAAAAAGATAAAATTACTTTTAAATCTCCCACCATAAACAAGAATAAACTCTAGATGAATAAAGTATCTAAAGTAAAAATGATAATAGTAACAATAATAACACCACAATAAGAATACTAGAAAACAGGCATGGGTGCATTCCTCTTTAATCTGAGTGTTAGAAAAAAAACTTCTGTGACTCAAAACCAAAGATTTAAAAATTTGACCATATACATACATATATACACATATATAACATGCAATAAACACCATTTGAAAAGTTAAAAGACAGCAAAGGAATAAAGCCCAATAGAAATCTGGAGAAAAGACAAGAACAGATAATTTACAGCCACACATATACAGGGAATACAGATACTGCCCACATAATCCCCAAAGTAGAAAAATGCAAATTAAAACAATACTGCTATCTCATTTCTCACTTATCAAATTGGTAAAAATTTTCAAATGTATCAACAAATCTTGATGAGGCTGTGGGAAAACACTGTTGGTAGGAATGCAGACTGGCAAGACCTTTCCAGAAAGAAATCTGGAAATACTTAAGAAAACTAAACATGCAATTTATCTTCTGACCCAGAAATGTGACTTGTTGGAAACTACCCTGAAGATACACTTCCAAAAATACAGAAGACATATTTACAAGTTTATTGATTGCAGCATTGTTTGTAATTGTAATGTTTAGGAAATACAGGAAATCATCTAAATGCCTTTCCCTAGTAGAGAATTTGAATAAACTATGATACCTCTATGTAATCCTAATGCAGCTGTAAAAATAAAGAATGATACCCAGGAAGTTCTCTGGTGGTGCAGTGGTTAAGAATCCACCTGCCAACACAGGGGACATGGGTTCGAGCTCTGGTCCGGGGAGATCCCACATGCTGCGGAGCAACTAAGCCCGTGCGCCACAACTACTGAGCCTGAGCTCTAGAGCCCGTGAGCCACAACTACTGAGCCTGCGTGCCACAACTACTTAAGTCTGCATGCCTAGAGCCTGTGCTCTGCCACATAAGAAGTCACTGCAACGAGAAGCTCGCACACCACAACGAAGAGCATCCCCCGCTTGCCGCAACTAGAGAAAGCCCATGGGCAGCAACGAAGACCCAATGCAGCCAAAAATAAATAAACAAATTAATTAATTAATTTTAAGAAAAGAATGATTTCCTTCATATATTAATTTTAAAAAGCAAAGTGCAAATAGAGTGTCTTCAGTAGGCTACTCTCCATGTAAGAAAGAAGGCAACATAAATATGCATTCATCTGCTTATCTGTGCAAAATAAATACAAAAAAGTTACATCAGAAACTAAAGAAATTAAGTATTGGGAGAAGGTGCAAAGGAGAGAATGGGAATGAGTTAGCAGAGATGAGGAACAAATAACATTTATGTGAACATTTCTCTAAGCATACATTTTTGTATAGTTGTATCTCTTAAAGCCATAGTAATGTTTCACAGTTTTCTGAAGTAAATGAACAATTAAAACTAATATGAATGTGTGGGGAAATAAAATGGAATACAAACCAGAGCAAAGAAATATATTGATATTAGAAAGAACCACACAGAAGGGAGTGGGGAAGAAAAGAACTAACCTAAATTACTTTGGAAAATGTCATTTTGACTGGATACTGTAAGGCTAAAGACAAAAAAAAAAGAACCAAGCTGCTGTAGATATTATACTCTATTACTAAATTTGTTTTCACAGAAGTATCGTTGAATGAATATGTGACTACATTGTAGATAATGAGAGCCAGTTGTGTAAGGGCGGATTGGGGAGTTATTCTGAAGGAAAAGAGTGTCATCATCAATTTCTGTCCTTCAGTCATTCCATGAAATATAGTGCTTGCCAATGATCAATGATCTAAGTCAGATGCGGAGAATAGACTCAACCAAATGAACATCATCCTATTGCTCATTGCCGTAGGGGGCTGAAAGACTTCCAATGTCATTGCTCATGGGAGTATTTTGTCACTGTCTATCAGTGCACGCTTGGCTCCAGAATTTCAAAATTAACTTCCCTCCTCTTTCTCTGCCTCCTCCTCCTTCTTCAAGATATTTCATAACCACTAGTGACATCTTGCAGAACATTAGAATTTTGCACAACCCTGGATGAGAAATTCTGCTCTAGGGTCACCACTAATATAGTGAGATAATACATCTAACAATCTAATGGGTCTTCTGATAGCAGGGGCTGAGATGAAGTTTGGAGAAAGCCTTGTGATATGCAGCACAGCTGTGCGGTGAGCATTTCCAATGAGTGAACCACCTTGGGCTGAATTAGCTGGGCTTGAATATTCTAGCTTTGCTCAGTCACTAGATGTGGCCTGCCCCAGTAAGGGCATGACATTAGGGTAAGGCAGCATCTGTAGCTGAGACACATCCTGAAGGAGCTGACAGCTGGGTAACTAGTCCTTTCTTGAAGCAGATAATAAGTGAGGCATCACCACGTCTAACACAGTCCATCTCACGTACTTCCCAAACGCGCCCCTTCCACATATATTTGGGGAGCTCCTCCTATAGGATTCTGGTGGGCCTTTCTTACTAAGAAGAAACTAGAAGAGGAAAGTTAATGGACAAGCTGCAGCCTCATTCCCTGAACAACTGAGGCTCATTGTCTCTCCCAAAATCTATTTTAGATTCTCCTGATTCTCAACTACCACCTGTCGACTGAAGAAAAAAACACTACCTAAAAGTTGTGTTATGTTTTATTTGGAGACCTTACTAAGGGCTAGAGCCTGCCTGGGAGACAGGCTCTCAAATAGCTCTGAGGTAAGGGAGGAGCCAGGATTATAGAAGAGATTTTGCTGGGGGAAAATAAAAATGTAGTGGAACATCAAAAGATTACCGCTAATCACAAAAAACAGACATCTCAAGTTAATGATTTTAGCACTTTTCTTTGTATGGGAAGATGCAAGACTCTGGGCTCAATGAAATGATTCCTTTGATATGCACTTTAACTATCTGGGGCCATTATCCTGTTTTTCTCCATCCTGCCTTCCCCTCAGGGCACACCATCAGGCAGGCTGCAGAGGCTGAAGGCTTGATGGATGGCAACATTGTTTACTGAAATGGCAGGCAACATTCTTTTGTCTACATACCAATGCTGGCCTCAGTGGCTTACCTGGCACCCAACCCAGACCCCCATTCCTGAGGGACCTGAGGTAACCATCTCCTACTCAGGCCTGGGATGCTTTACCTGTCCTTTTACAATCATATTTGGGTAAATAAATACCAAGAAGAATCCAAGTGGATCACCAAAGTGTCATACTTAGCTCTCTGAATATATTCTCCCCTATTTTCTACTAATGAAATATAAATCAGGATCTTAGTAATATGAGGCATTCCTGCTCTGTTTCTTAAGCGGGATGAGAAAACGTGGAGCCACCTAGAGTGTGTGTCCTTGTTGTAGTTTCATGAATTTGACCCAATATGTTTTACAACTGAGCCATGGACCAAGTGTATTGAATGTCTGAATATTATAGCTGCTAGTTGTGTACTTTTCTAGGACAAGCATTTCATCAGTAAAAGGCTACACAATAGTGGTTTCTGCAACTTCTAGAAGAAAACTTTATATTATTACTGGGACTCATGAATTTATCCTTCCTTTATTTTTACAGTTATATGAATATGTGTAAGCCATGTCAGAAATAAGATATATGACTATATCTAAGTTTTAATATCATCAGAAATAACTGAATAACAGAATCTGAATGTCTCATGCTTAGACATATTATTAATTAAAACTTTACATGCCTCCTAGCAAAGTATATATGGCCATTTCTTATTTGTTAATCATGTAAATCATCAACATGTCATCAGAATAATTTCCTAATCTTTTTCCTGCCCAAAGACCAGCACGACATCTGTGTGAGCCAGCTGATCCAACCCAATTTTATTGTTCTGTCTCTGCCATACATTACAATATCTGTATTTGCTTTCTTAGTTTCCACAAAATGGCCTCTTGGTATTGGTATGCGTTTCATGAGAAAGAAAATATGAATGGGAATAATGATTTTCAGAATGGTAATATTTCAAATTGGATATTTAAATTGGGTTACTATTTTATAATACTTCAAACTTCAAGTTTACTGAGATATGATAAAATCTATGACAAATAAAATATGGATCAGATCTATTAAATGTAATTATTGGCTATGGCAATTTTCCACAGTACCTCAAAACCCAACTTTAATCATCATTATAGGTACATGTTTTAGAGGTTTTATACAAAAATTATATTGATAAACAGACACAGAAAGAGCTTTGTAACAAGAACACATATTTTTGTCTGCTTAATATTTAGTTTGAAATATTTTCTCTATCAAATATATCCTTAAAGTCTATTTTTACATTCATGAATTCATAAGAATTCTAAGGAAGGCCAGGATAAATTTTTCAACAAGTTTGATAGATTTTTTTTTCAGAACAGACATTTCATTTACATGGACCATCTTAAACCAATAGCTAACATAGTATATCTGGATATTGGGGTCACATCACAGCTGAATTCATGCCTAATTAATACTAAATATATAGTGACTGCTTACTAAATGCCTAAAACTCTTCTAAGCACGTTATATGTATTGTATTAACACAGTTCACACTCACAGTAGCCTATTAAGTAAATACTATTCTTCTCCTTCTCCTTCAAGTTTTACAGATAAGAAACCTGAGGCAAAGACAGTTTATTGATTTGTCCGCAACTAACAGGATAAAAGTAAAAATCAGTTGCTGGTTACGTATATTTACAAGCCAACAGTGCCCTAAAAGACTTTCCAAATAAATTATTTTCTCCTAAGTGCTTATACTATGACCCTGTAATTTTTTTTTATCCCTTCACTAGCCACTCTCTCTTTTGAAGCCCTGGGTAAATTCTAGTAAATTCTAAATAAGTTTATGAATGAGATAATTAAATTTCTTTATAATTCATTTTATGAACACAGGACCTCTGCAAATATTGGTGAATTAGACTAGGGATGGGGAACTTACTTGATTTGGTATAATCATTATGATGGCTAATTTTATGTGCTAACTTGAGTGGGGTAAGGGATACCCAGATAGCTGGTAAAACATTACTTCTGAGTGTGTCTGTGAGGGTGTTCCCAGAAGGAATTACCATATGAATTGGTAGATCACCCTCACTAATGTGGATCGGCATGATCCAACTCATTGATGGCCTAGACAGAATAAAACGGTGGAAGAAGACTGAATTTGCTCTCTGCTTGAACTTGGACAGCCATCACCTCTTGCCCTTGGACATCAGTGGCTCCTGTTCCTCAGGCCTTCAGGTTTGGACTTGGAAATACACCACTAGCTTTTCTGGGCTTCCAGCTTGCAGATGGCAGAAGATAATGGGCATGAGACAACCTCTCATACTAAATTACCTATCTACCTATTTATCTATCTACCTTGCTATCCATCTATCTACTATTGGTTCTGTTTCTCTGGAGAAACCTGATTAATACTGTCATATACCACTTATAGTCTACATATTTTATAGTAGAAAAAACTGGACTTGTATTAAGACAGAGGAATGATTTCCAGCTCTGTACTTAAAAACTTTATGACCATGTAAGAGTAACTTAAAATGTCTGAGCTTTACTTCTATCATCAATAAAGTGAAAAAACATCTGCCTCACAGATAGCATTTATAATGCATACATCATGGTGCTTGACCTATTATTTATGCTCAATGAATCTAAATAATATAAAGCCTATTTAATCTCAAGACTTGACTTCTGTATATCCTCTTAAGGATTTATCTCAAGTCTTCCATCCCATTTCCCCCACCAATATATAATCAACAAGTAGTTAATTTTCACTACAACCCATTTAATTACTATGAAAAAACTGGATATTAATGCAAGATTTTTGATCAGTTATTTCTGTTTTGCCTGTTTTTGTTTGTAGTTGACCAGCAGACTTGCTGAATTGTTCTCATTACTTGATAATGTTCTAGGAGATATGGTGTAACTCTAACAGGACTTCCTTTTGACTACACTGTTTTTACCTCTGTTCTGATTCAGTTATTTCATTAAAAGACAGCCTTCAACATTTTTCCTCAGGTAGAGGTTTATGGGTGGTATACCCTCTGAATCCACACATATGTAAAAATATATATTTTTAAATTTTACTCTCCAGATGACTGCTGTTTGGGATGGGTACAGGATTTTGGAATCACAGTCTTTATCTTCTACCGGCTTGTAAAGAATGTCCTAGTCACTTCCTGCTTCTTGTATTACAGTTGAGAAAACCAGTAAGACTCTGAATCCTTTGTAAACTACCTTGGAAGTTTTAAAGATATTGTTACATTATTGGAATTCATAAATTTCCCTAGGATATCTCTATGTGTATACCTTTTCTCCCTAGGAGCCCTTTCAATTTGCTGGTTCAACTAAGCCTTTTCACTCATGAGTCCCTTCAGTTTGCTGACTCCAGTCTTTCGGTGAAGCTAAATTTCTTCTATCATTTGTTTAATTCATATATTTCTTCCAATTGATCCATTTTCTTCTCCCGAAACTTTTCATTTTCCTGGATCTATCTATAAGGTTTCTTATTTTCCTCTTCATGGTTTTTGTTTTTATCTGTTTTAGATTTTCTTCAACTTGATTTTTTGGTCTACTAATTCAGTTCAGTCTTCAGCATTGATCATATTCTTTTCCATTTTGTCAACTGCAATTTTAAATTCAAAATCATATTCAAAAGAAATTTTTGATATATTCTAATTGTACCTCTTTAAGAGCTAACTTCTGTCTTTTTCATTAATTCTATTTAAATGGTGATCTTCTGTATTGAAAGTTATATTGACTTTCTTCCCTCCTGTTACTGAGACCCTATAAGGGAGTTATCCTTCTCATTTCTAAATCACAGTTTTCTATTCTCCTAGAACCCATAAAAATTGGCTAGAGGGTCTTTTTTTTTAAAAAAAAATCTTTATTGGAGTATAATTGCTTTACAATGGTGTGCTAGTTTCTGCTGTATAACAAAGTGAATCAGCTATACGTATACATATATCCCCATATCCCCTCCCTCTTGTGTCTCCCTCCCACCCTCCCTATCCCACCCCCTTAGGTGAACACAAAGCACCAGAGTTGATCTCCCTGTTCTATGAGGCTGCTTCCCACTAGCCACCTATTTTACGTTTGGTAGTGTATATATGCCCATGCCACTCTCTCACTTTGTCCCAGCTTACCCTTTCCCCTCCCCATGTCCTCAAGTCCATTCTCTACACCTGCATCTTTATTCCTGTCCTGCCCCTAGGTTCTTCAGAACCATTTTTTCTTTTTAGATTCCATATATATGTGTTAGCATACAGTATTTGTTTTTGCTAGAGAGTCTTTTTGAGAAGTGGCAAATAATCCAGTGGCAGGAGGCAGTGGTTTTGTGGGTCACCATTGAATGAACAGGAAACCATTAGGCAACCTGCTGAGATGTGGGGATGAAAAATTTATGCTTCCGGGTTTCTTGGAGATACAAACCAAATTTTAGGAGTTGAAAAGAAAGAGCAATTTCTTCAACTGACCATATTATTTAAAAGAATTGCCTTTTCAATATGTATAATGGACAATAAGTTGATATAATGTTTATCACAATTCTCAGGAAAGAAAGATTAAACACTGTAAAGGCAGGAGAGGAGAATTCAAAGAGAAGATAAAGAGGCTTTTTATGTGCTTTCTTCCACAGTAATCAACCACAGACACAGGCAATGTCCTTGAACCACCCTTCAGTTCATGCTTCCTGGATTTCCTCTGTCTGATGTTGAAACCTGGCTACCTTTTTGTTTAGCTGAAATTCCCCTCATGTACCAGGAGCAATTCTTCTAGGGCAGAAACATCCCACCCCAATCAGTTTCACTGGGTTCATCAGGGATTGGGAAGGACACTCAAATACTATATGCAGCAAATTAGTAAACATACAAGTTTAGTTCTTTGAAGGGATTCATAGACTGAGGTCCCTTAGAAAACCCTCAAACACTGGTCTTTGTCTTCAAGCTCTGAGGAGAGGCAAATCTTCTCTTCTGCTGCTATTCCCTCTACTCTCATCTGGCAGTCTCCAGGACTGTCTCTGTCACAAAGATCTCAGAGAACCTTCTACCTTAGTTGGACTCTCCAGGCTCTACAAACATGGTGATTCTACTTGCTGTTTCATTCCAGATACAAAGTCAGAAGGAAAAAGGAGTCAGTACGTGAGGATCCACCTTCCCATGCCATCCAAAAGGGTAGGGGATACAGAAAGAAAGGCAACAGAGAATATTCCTTTGTCAGTGAAATGCTCAAATTCAGATCCTTACTCAACTCAGTGAGAATCTATCATATTTATTTTTAAATATGAAAATGGTATCAGGGGAAAATGCTATTGCTTCAGACTGAATGCAGGTATGTAAGTAGTCAATATCACTGAAACCAAATTAACCATGAGATTCAAAATACATTTTAAATATGTTTATGATAAACAGTCTGCCGTGACTGAACCTATTCATTTATACTGAAATGACATATTGCTGCACTAACCAATTACACATAAGAGCATTAATGGTGCTAAGGAATTTCAGCTGTAAGCTTTACACTGAATAGAAAACAGAAGAAATGAACATAGAAGAGGTAGAAATAGGATATGTCCTTTTCATTTATCCAGCTAAAATTTAGTTTAGCTTTCCAGGGTATACCAGGTCAAAAAATATTTAACACTTGATTCTGCTGATTGACTTAAACTTCCCATTCCTTTCTATGGCCAGAAAATCACTTGCTTGGCAACCATAAAAAAAAAAAAAAGGAAAATAATCTGCTCAATGTTAATTGTAATTCACTGACCTCATTTTCTTTTGTTAGAAAAGTTCCAGCAAAACATGGATCACAGCCATGAATCAGGCCTGTACATTCCAATCAAGTTCCCTGGTTTTGACCTCCTTAGGGATAGGGTAGAAGAGGATGATGCTAAGACCCTAGAGAAGTCATACTGGGTCACTGACAAAACGCTTTTTTTTAAATCATTAAAATCCTATTGAAAAAGTACCAAAGGTAACTCAGTGGGGGAAATGACAGTCTTTTAAACAAATAGTTCTACATACTACATAGTTTTTGAAGGCATAGTTTTGAAGTTTTCAACGCCTACATGTTTTCTCACGAATAAAACCAAAGTGAGGCCTCACTGTCAGATTACCTGTATGTTCCCTTCTGAATCCACTGGATTCTGTGATTTAAGTGTGTTTAAACAAGGCTGTCATCAACAATCATCTTGACTTTTAAAAGTGTATTCTACTTCAGAATTATGTGTGGAATAAACACCTTAAAAGTGAAAAAATAAACAAATGGTTCTAGAAATTCCATGACCATATATACAAAAAAAAGAGAACCTATACACACACTTTACAATTTCACAAATATTTACTAAAACTAGATCACAGACCCAAAGATGAAATGCAAAACTACAATACTGCTAGTAGAAAACAGAGGAGTTTTTAAGATACAATACCAAAAGCACAACCAATGAAAGAAAATTGATAGTTGGGCTTCATTAAAAGAAAAAAGACCCAAAACTTCTGCTCTAAGAAAATTAAAAATTAAGCCACAGACCAGAAGAAAATATTTATAAAACACATATTTAGTAAAGGACTTGTATCCAAAATAGACATATTTAAAATCGAAAACAAGAAAACAACCCAATTAAGAAAAGAAAAATGACATAAACAGACACCTTACCAATGAAAATATACAGACTGCAAATAAGCACATGAAAAGATGCTCAAGATCATATGTCTTTATGAAGTTGCAAAGTAATCAACAATTATAGTCCACTAAACATTTATTAGAATGGCTAAATTAAAAAAAAAACCCTGACAATGAAAATTTCTGGTAAGGAGGTAGAACAACAGAATCTCTCATCCATTGCAGGTGGGAATCCAAAACAGTACAACCATTTGGGAAACAATTTTGCAGGTTCTCAAAAGCTAATCATAGTTTACCATATGCAATCTAGCAATTTTGCTCCTAGGTATTTACTAAACTGATTTGAAAACTTATACCTACATGAATAGCTATCTGCATGTGAATATTTATAGCACTTTTATTCATGATTGCACATATTGGAAGCAAAAAAGACATCCTTTAATAAGTGAATGGATGTACAAACTGTGGTGTACCCATACAATGAAATATTATTCAATGATAAAAAGAAATGACCTGTCGGGCAAGGAAGACAGGGATGGATTTCAAAGCCATATTGCTAACTGAAAGATGACTGTCTGAAAAGGCTACCTATTTTATTATTCCAATTATATGCCATTTCAGAAAAGGCAAAAATATAGAGACAGAAAAAGATCAGTGATTGCCAGGAGTTCAGAGAGAGTGGCTATGTTGAGTAGGTGAAGCACAGGAGATATTACCATCATGGAAAATCAGGTAACGAGTACATAGGCTCTCTGCATTATTTCTTACTGCTGCATGTAAATCTACAATTATCTCAAAATAAAAAGTTTGGGGCTTCCCTGGTGGCGCAGTGGTTGAGAGTCTGCCTGCCGATGCAGGGGACGCGGGTTCGTGCCCCGGTCTGGGAAGATCCCATGTGCCGCGGAGCAGCTGGGTCCGTGAGCCGTGGCCGCTGGGCCTGCGCGTCTGGAGCCTGTGCTCCACAATGGGAGAGGCCACAGCAGTGAGAGGCCCGCGTACAGCCAAAAAAAAAAAAATTAATTAAGAAAACCAACCAGGTGAAACCAAGTTAATAATACATTTCATTTACCCCAATATATCTAAAATATCATCATTTCAACATGTAATCAATATAAAACAGTAATAAGATGTTTTCCATTATTTTGGTTATAAGCCTTCAAAGTCTGGTGTATATTTTATATGGATAGCATATCTCAAATCAGATGCTCAGTTTCCTCGGGAATGCTTGATCTATGCTTGATCTATATTTACATTTCATAAAATTTAATGTTGAAAAATTAGATTCATATGTTCAAGTTATCCCAAACATACTTAAATACTTCCAATAATTGAAAGTTACCCAAAAGGCATTTTCCTTTAATATCTCTATCCACATGGCCAAAACTGGCTCATCTCTTTTAGAAAAATTGATTTCACTTTGAAGCAAAAACTCATCGATTTCAAATTACATATGTCCAAGTGAATTAAATTCACTAATTCTTGTATCAACTCAGTATTATTAATACGGAATTCAAAGGGAGTATTTCATAAGTTGAAAGGACTTTCAGTGTACCAATATATACAAAATGTTCTTCACGTTTGTCGTGCAGTTTTTGCAGTCAATGTATATAACGCTGTCTATTACAATTAATACCTTCGTGTTGATTCAGGATAGGAAAATGTGTAATGTCATTATTATTTATATAAATTCTGAAAAGTTTCTATTTGCGTATAAAATTGTGTACCTCTCTAGCTGCGTCACAAGCTTTTCCTTTCCTTGGAGCTTCAGTTCCATCTCATTGAGGTGCAATGTAGTACTGGTGAGAAAATGTAAACCATAGCATCAATTTTGGCTTTGATTACTGAATATTTGGCAAGTATTCCCCCCCCCTTTTTTTAAACATCTTTTTTGGAGTATAATTGCTTTACAATGGTGTGTTAGTTTCTGCTGTATAACAAAGTGAATCAGCTATGCGTATACATATATCCCCATGTCTAATCCCTCTTGCGTCTCCCTCCCACCCTCCCTATCCCACCCCTCTAGTTGGAGACAAAGCACCGATCTGATCTCCCTGTGCTATGTGGCTGCTTCCCACTAGCTATCTATTTTACATAAAAATATGGAACGCTTCATGAATTTGCGCATCATCCTTGCGCAGGGGCCATGCTAATCTTCTCTGTGTCGTTCCAATTTTAGCATATGTGCTGCGGACGCGAGCACCCCTCCCCCTTTTTTAAAGGAAATCTCGAATTGAAGATAATGGTGGAGTAAATATTTGTAAAGCTCTTTCATGACTCAACCAATGAACGTTGACAAAGACCACAGATCATTACATTTGCTGTCTTTCATTACTTTTAAGAGTTCCATCAACTGGTGCTGATTCATAACATTGCAGTAATATACTAAACAACTTCACCACTGTACTTTTGATATAGAGTCTGCTTCAGAACATTGAGCAAAATAGTTTTAATATGTATCATGCTGGGAATGAAGTAATAAGAAAAACATCATCCCATAAATCCAGATTTTTTTTTTTTTTTTTTTTTTTTTTTTTGCTGTACGCAGGCCTCTCACTGTTGTGGCCTCTCCCGTTGCAGAGCACAGGCTCCGGACGCGCAGGCTCAGCGGCCATGGCTCACGTGCCCAGCTGCTCCACGGCATGTGGGATCCTCCCAGACCGGGGCACGAACCCGTGTCCCCTTCATCGGCAGGCAGACTGTCAACCACTGTGCCACCAGGGAAGCCCCAAATCCAGATGTTTTACCTGACTTAGCTGGAATACCATCTTTTTTGCTTATTGAGCTTAAATTCTTTTTTGATAAACGTAAAAGATTCAGATCTATCCCATGAGTTTTATTTCGTAGGCTTCAAATTGATATTTCTTCATAAATTTGGATGCACTTTGACACAAAATATATCCAAAGTGTTACCTGGGCAATGTCTCTTATATTACATGCAGTAGTGACCTCTGAGTTGAGACTGGTCCCAGGGGGTCTTTCACAGCACTATATGGGCTCCAAACCCAGAAGCATAGAGTAAAAAACAAGGGAGTCCAAGGTCATGATGCAGTATACCCTATATGACTGTAAATTTAATCCAAGAGCTCTCTAGTGATTATAGCTATCTGAAAATGGAGTGCATTGAATGGATAGATTGTGAAGTTTTCCATATTTGAAGTGTTCAATTAAAGTCAGAGTTTGGTAGGGATCCCACTTGTTCTTTTTGATTGTTACAGAATTTTCAGCAGTAGGCATAAAACTAGTAGTAGAATAAAAAATGGGTCTCTTCACCCCTGTCCACTTTATCTGAATACTAGTTAGAGACTGGGGATCTAGAGCACCAGGAAAAATTTCTCAAAGCATCCTTTTCCTTGTGGTATCACAGAGTACTTAATTCTAAACATCAACCATAATGATAGAGTCTAGACAGAGTATTGTTTCTTATGATTTTGAAAATAAATTGTCTCTAATTCTTTACCTATATTCATAACAATTGGAAATACATTTGCATGCATATTTGATCACGCTGCAAGTCTTCAGACTTCTTCATCCTTAGGAAAATACTTGAGGAGAAAAAGAAAAAGATATGTTTCACACCACATCCTATCAGCTCACAGTACCTAAATTCAATATACCAAATAAAGGCCACTCAAGGCAGTGAACACAGTTCATCTCCAGAGACAGGACTATCAATCAAATGATTTTGCTTCCTCTCCCATCCTTGAGCATCCTGGGACCTGGCTATTGGTCTTTAACAACAGCAACAACAACAAATCTGCTTTGCTACAAAACCAGTGAAATAGTCAGATCCTACCTGTATGTGTTCTTGCCTGTGCAGTAACCTCTGACTCTTAGCTAGTCTACCAAACTGTTATCTGTGAGAGACAAGTATGTATATATACAAGGATGTAGGATACTGCCTGGAAATTAAGACACTAACATAATAGAAAATATTATCAGTAAATTCTACTTGACTATGGGTAGCTCACATTTCAGAACAGGAAATAGCTGTCATGGGCACTGAGGTGGAATATGTTTCCATGTTACTAATATTTTATCAGCTGAAAAGTCAGTCCCTTCCAGGTATACCCACAACCTAGTAAATGTCAAAGATGAATGTAAGAGACTTGGGGATTCTCTTCATTGCCTTTATTAGTATGCATTAGTGTTGTTTTTGTAGATAGGTTCACATTTTCAGTGACTCATCAAATATTTGATCGGGATACTGTTCAATACCTTCAAGTGAGACAAAGGAATAAAAGGCCACCTATGGCCTTGGTGTCTTTAGGGAATAAAGATAGAGAATCTGGCAAATTCTGTGTGTCCCTTAAGTTCATTATAAAACAAGTACTATTCACAAGCTGTTACACCATGAGCAATTTAGTAGAGTCGATATCTAAGCCTACACCAATGCTCCTGGTCCAATTATTGCTGTGTATCTATAGGTCATTCTTTTAATTTTTGAGTTTGTATATTTGCTGAGTGTTGAATCTCACAGGCATAGAAAGAGTCTTCTCCCTGGAATCCTCTCCTAATTTTCACCTCCCTGGAGAGGCTTCCTTGATGGCTTAGGCTTTAAAGCTCAGAAAGACTACAGCAACTTTTGTGCATGCCACATGGGTGCCATTTATCTTGTGCGGGCGCCCAAGCCATCTATCCTTTGGTAGACCTGGGACCGAGCACAGGGGACTGCAAGTAGGAAGTGCCCAGCACAGGTGTGCTGTGCACTCAGCCTCTCACTGTTCTGGGGGAAGCATTCCGTTTATTGGGTAAAATAATTAGGGGGTGGAATATTATAATGAAAGAGAAAACTCTCAGATTTTATAATTGTGAATATATGAAATGCTGCCTTATCCACAGCCTACACCAGACCTATATGGTGATGTACTACTGTCATCTGTATTGCCAAAACAAATGTAAAAAAATAAACAGAACCCCTGCACAACATGATACTAGTACTGTATTTTAGAAACTGACAGCAGGCTATTTTTATCTTTAGCCCAAGCTGAACGCTGACTTCGCCTTGATTTCCCTCCCTTGGCAAGGGCAGAGACTACAGCTTAGCAGCCTCTCTAACCTCCCACAACCCAGTGTTTAACTTACAGATTTATATACAGTAATGCTCAGCGAATGCCTGCTAAATCAGTGGGCTTTAATGTAAGGTACATGTCCTTGGAGTACACAGATAATTTCCAAGAGGCCCACAGGCATGGCTACACCTAAGGACCCCAGTTTTCAGATCTTCCACCGCCTATGTACCCTTTCTAAAACTAACCTGCCTGAACACACCTCTGGTCCAGGCTCATGCTGGTTCTGCTTTCACATGTCCACTTCAAAATTGTCCTCCCGCTTTACAAAAGAAAGGCATCCAACTCAAAAATCTGGAATCTTACTATAGTGCCTTACATTATACTGATAGCCTCCCAGATGCCAAGCAAAAGGGAAATTTGCAATACAGTGAAACTTCCTTTAACAAAGAATGGTATTGAAATGTGGTATTTGGAGTTATCTTGGAAAGTTCTGAATCCAGATACATTGTAGAATGGGGTGGTAAAGAAAAAAAATTGCTTAACGAACTCTCTTCCTCCATATCCCAAGCATTTTCAAAGAATTGAGTATCAGTAGAGTTTTGTGAGAGCAAAACAAAGAGAGCATTGTTAAGAAATATGGATGGTGATGGTACTTTCAGATAGGTGACAAACTCAAGGTAACGCTTTGTGCCTTACCCATCTTAGATTTAGAATTCAGAAGTCAGATGCAGTCATGAAGAGTATATTAATACACTTATTTAAATTGGAAAAAAATGAAGTCAGACTTTTTCTGACAGTCTGATTGGTTTCATAATGAAGACTGCCGTTGATAATTAGTTTATTTGACAAGTTGATTGCCAAATTTTTAATAAGCTAAATCTGCATCCCCACAATTTTGAAAAAAATATATTTAAAACTCATGATAAGATGAATCATTTTATATAAAACATCTTTTATTTTCAAAAGTGGGTTGAAATTAACAATATTTTAATTCCTCAAAGCTTTCCAAGTATATAAAGGTTCCTATAAGTAAGGGAGGAATACATGTAACTAGGACCCATTTAAAAATTTTCAGAATAGTTACGAGCACACATATTCCATAAAGGCAGGGGTCTTTATTTTCTTTGGTTCACTGTTTTATTTTAGCCTACAACAATACCTGACACATAGTAGAAACTCAATAAATATTTGATGATAAATGAATAAAGTTTTCTGTATTCCCCTGGTACTGGTTCTCAGCATGTTGAAGAAAGAGCAGTATATCAACTTTTAGAATCTTTTTTTTACTCTTTCACAATTTTCCACTTGCAAAGTTGAACCTTTCACATAATTTAGTGCCATTTAGTTTTGTCTTTTTCTCCTGGATTTCACACATACTTTTTCTTCTTCTTTTTTGCGTTTAAGGGAAGGAAAGTTTGGTGATATGCCTCAATTCAATTAAGTTTTCTTAGAAATCCAAACTTTGGAAAGACTTTTATAGCTCCCATACTTATTAGAAAAATGAAGACAAAGGGAAATTCAATGACTTAAACTCACTGCTATTTCTAGTCAGAGTATACTGCTCTTGGCTGTGATCATAATGTGCTCCATAGTGAACGAATTGGCCTAACAACAATAGCATCAAAAAGAATTAAAAAAAAAACAGGAATAAATTTAACCAAGGCTGTGAAAGAACTGTATGTTGAAAACAATAAGACAGTGATGAAAGAAACTGAAGACAACACAAACAGATGGAAAGATATACTACATTCATACACTGGAAGAATCAATACTGTTAAAATGACTATACTACCCAAGGCAATCTACAGATTCAAAACAACTCCTATCAAAATTCCAACGGCATTTTTCACAGAAATAGAACAAGCAATCCTAAAATTTGTATGGAACCACAAAAGACCCTAAATAGTTAAAGCTGTCTTGAGAAAGAACAAAGCTGAAGTCATCATTCTTCCTGATTTCAAACTATACCACAAAGCCACAGTAATCAAAACAGTATGGTATTGGCATGAAAACAGACACATAGATCAATGGAACAGAATAGAGATCAGAAATAAACTAATGCACATATGGTTAACTAATTTATGACAAAGGAGTCAAGAATATACAATGAGGAAAGATAGTCTCTTCAATAAATGGTGGTGGGAAAACTGGATAGCCACATGCAAAAAAAAAAAAAAAGAAAAAGAAAAAAATAAACTAGATTTCTATCTTACTCCATACACAAAAATCAAATCAAAATGGATTAAAGACTTGAACATAGGACCTGAAACCATAAAAGTCCTAGAAGAAAACATAGGGGATACGCTCCCATTGATCTTGGTGATGATATTTAGATTTGACACCAAAAGCAAAAGCAACAAAAGTAAAAATAAATAAGTGGGACTACATCAAATTAAAAGGTTCTGCACAGCAAAGGAAACCATCAACAAAATGAAAAGGCATCCTACAGAATGGGAGAAAATATTTGCAAGTCATGTATCTGATAAGGGGTTAATATCTAAAAAATATGTTTTTAAAAACTCACACCACCGAATAGCAAAACAAGCCAACCATCTGATTGAAAAATGGGCAGAGGAACTGAATAGACATTTTTTTAAAAAAGGTATACAAATGGCCAACAGGTACATGAAAAGGTGCTCAACATCATTACTCATCAGGGAAATGCAAAACAAAACAATGAGATATCACCTCACACCTGTTAAAATGGCTATCATCAAAAACACAAGAAATAACAAGTGTTGGTGGGGATGTGGAGAAAAGGGAGCCCTTGTGCATTGTGGATGGGAATGTAAATTGGTGCAGCCACTGAAAAACAATATGGAAGTTCCTAAAAATTATTAAACAGAGCTACGATATAATCCAGCAATTGCACTCTGGGTATATATCCAAAGGCATTAAAAATAGGATCTCAAAAAGATATCTCACTACCATGTTCATTGCAGCATTATGCACAAGAGCCAAGCTATGGAAACAACATAAGTGTCCACAGACAAATCAATGGATAAAGAGGGTGTGTGTGTGTGTGTGTGTGTGTGTGTGTGTGTGTGTTTGTTTACAGTGTATGTATGTACATACAACAAAATATTATTCAACCTTGAGAAAAAAAGGAAATCTTGCTATTTGCGACAGCATGGATGGAACTTGAGGACATTATGCTAAGTGAAATAAGTCAGACAGAGAAAGACAAAACCACATAGTATTACTTATACGTGGAATTAAAAAAAGAAGTCAAACTCTTAGGAACAAAGAGTAGAAAAGTGGTTGCCAGGGGCCAGGGCAGGGGGTGGGAGAAATAGGGGGGTTGATAAAACGGTACAAACTTTCAGCTGAAAGATGAATAAGGTCTGAGGATCTAATATAAAACATGGTGACTACAGTTTGTTATAACACTATATTGTATAACTGAAATTTACTAAGAGAGTAGAACTTAAAGGTTCTCACTAAAAAAAAAAGCATAAATATGTGAGGTGATGGATGTGTTAATTACTAGACGGTGGAATTTGGCCTAACAGAAACAAATTCAAGCTCACTATTCTGATTGGGCTTGCTTCATATAGATTATTCAAGGGTCAAAAAGAATTATATTACATTTAAATTTTTTGGTTTAAAAACCAACAGCAAATCTTAAAACATCTTTTCTGATAACTAGGGTGAGATCTATAGAATTTTATAAATAATGAAGGTTATATGCTTTGTTCATTTTGAAACTAAAAGTTTGTGCTCAGATATGAACCTGTTGTTTATTTTTCTTGTTTTGTGAAATCTGTTTTGATTGACTGCTTCTAGAATGAGAGCTGCAATAGATGTGCTCCATCAAGTTCAAGTCCACGTCTATATCATAGTCTTTTCCCAAGTTCCAAGCATAGGTTCTGACATAGGGATGAATCTCAAAAACGTGTGTGTGTGTATATATATATACACACACACACACACACACACACACATATACATATATATGTATATATATGCATATCCTCTACATGGCCCAAACCAGAACAGTAAAGATATTAAAATCATACAAGATGAAGAATAGTTGAAACTTAGTAATTATTATCCTGAAAAATAGAAAATTTATAGTTGATTGACAGCTTTTATCTTGTTATGTGAAAGATATTTGTTTGTATATGTCAACAGGATTCAAACAAATAATTAAAAATTGTAAGAATTGTAAACCAAAAGGAAGACATTCCTAAGAACTCAGGCATATAACTAGAAACATTCAATTGTCTGTAACTAGAAAAATTCAAACATCCTTTTAAAGGATGCTGTAGGTTGTACTTATTTTTAAGAACAAAATTAGATATATTCAATGCCCATTATTGAACTAAAATCCCATAATCCTATAAATCCTATGATGCTACAGCTAAGTTGTGTTGAACATTTATTATACGTGTTCATCACTGACAGATAGTTTTACCTAGTTTTTTTCTTTAGACCTATGTGATAAACCTTATTTTCATCACTGTTTTACATATTAACAAACTGAGGTATTTAAAGTAACTTACTCATGCTACCACAGGCATCAGGTGGGTGAACTAGGTCTTGAAATACTTGAAGGCTACCCGCAATTTTAGATTGAGTAAAATAACTCTCACCTCTATTTTCTTCTTTTATTGCGACAACCAGGTACTTGGTGGTTGGGTACAGTAAGTTACCCTTACCCCTTTAGAACAGTGAACGTTCAAATATGTAAAGTCTACGGGCAACTTGTCTAATATTACAGTTAATTACTGGCATCAAAAGTGGATTTTCAACTCAAAATCCCCAACAGCCAGCAGGGATTTTTACAGTAAAAAAAGTGTAAGAAGTATGTGGAATCTAAAATATGACACAAATGAACTTATTTATGAAACAGAAACAGACTCATAGACATTGAAAACAGACTTGTGGTTGCCGAGGGGGAGGGAGAGTGGGGGAGGGATGGATTGGGAGTTGGGGATTAGCAGATGGAAACTATTATACTGTATATAGAATGGATAACAAGGTCCTACTGTATAGCACATGGAACTATATTCAGTATCCTGTGATAGACCATAATGGAAAAGAATAAGAAAAAGAATACATATATGTATAACTGAATCAGTCTGCTATAGAGCAGAAATTGACAAAACATTGTAAATGAACTATACTTCAATAAAATAAATTTTCCAAAAAGTATAAGAAAGAAACAAGCCAAACTCTCTAAATGGTTTTTTTTTTGTAAATACAATGAATTCAATAACCCAATGACAGCTGATGTAGGAGAATTCTCTAGTTTTAGCAATTACAATATCCTCGCAGGGTTTAAGCCTTAAAAATCCCTGCCTCTAGCCATGATACATGAACTGAGACAGGAAGAAAGAATAATTGAAGGGTTTTGGGGAGATTTACATGACCAGCACCTGTGGTAAACTGTCCCATGGATTCTCAGGCTCAGTGAATTTTACATTATGTGAAATTTTAAATCCCACTGCTGAAGTTTACAGACATTTTTGTCTTCTGTTTTTGAAGGAATTGGGAATAAGTCATCTAAAACTTATATGATAATCCTTACCCTGAAAACCTTACACAACTTTAGTAAAGCAAATGAGCAAAGCAAAGTGCTTTGTAACTTTCTGTATCTACAGACGGAACAGTCTGTCATCATATTCCAAGAAAACAGTAAATGATCTGATACCATTTCTTAGGAAGCCAAAAACTTATTTTATCAACTACCTCTTTTAAAACAATTCTGTCTTGATTGAATAGTACCCTCATTTTGTTTGCTCAAAAATAAAGAGATGGATTGCTTGGACTGATTCCTGGCAAGTTTGAAGTCATCTCAGTATAAAGAGAGGCTGACTGAGTCAAACCTTTGTCCTCCTAACTCTTGGCCATGTGGCTAAGACAAGACACGCCCTGCTTTTCAGGTAGTTGTGCATCACATCAGCCATCTCTGAGCTCTCTGGTCACATTCCCAAGATTAAGCCCTGAAATTGAGAGTCTTTTAAAGGTTTACACTCAGCAGCAAGATAATCCTCATGGAAGAGTGCACATGAATTAATCTTCACAAAAAATGAGAGGTCACATTTTTCAACACATTTTGAAGCCATTTCCCTCAGCTGTTGATTGGATTTTTGAATTGTGGCTTTGGCATCAAAATAAAAATTTATAAGTTCCATAAATTAAATTGCTTTAGAATACCTGTCATACTGGAAATAGTAAGAAAGTAAGGCTGTCAGTTGAGAGAGACTTACTTTTTAACCCTTAATATAGCGAAGGTTAGTTGCATTGTGAGCTCTGAAGCCATATGGATAACATTTTCATTCGTGATTACACTAAAATCCATTGATCTATCCTGAATGTTGAGTGGGTCTTTTTTGCATATGTGATTTCTAACATCCTGCATGGGTCATCTGGAAAATGTTCATAGAGTTATGTAGATCCTCCAAATATTGACATATTTCATTATACGGTATCAAAAATCACATTCCTTAATATTACCACCAGTCTGATCAGAAAATACTTCATGTATTGGGAAGCTTACAGCGACAGACACACATTTTCCAAAATTATATACTTTAAGACTTTGAAAGCTTGAATTTTACTATTGGGAACAAATGCTGTCAGTTAATTTCCTTGATGTTATAAGCTCATTTATATCATTTTTGACAAAATGCTTGTCAAATACTGGAGTCTGAATAGCCATGGTTTGTCTGTCAGTTGTTCTTTCTAGAAACAATAAAATTCCATAAAAGAAAGCAGACAGTTTGACTCTCAACTCAGTCACACAAGTCCTTTCTGTTAAAAGACAACCATGAGCCGGTGGAGTCAAGATGGCAGACTAGGAGGATATGGAACTCGCACTTCCACACAACTAGGGCACCTACCAGGCACTGGTGGGGGACCATGGACACCTGAGGGGACGGGAGGAACCCCCAGAGACTGGGTAGGACGTGGGGTGTGAGGGGAGTGAAGGGGGAGGAGAAGTGGAGGCAGGATGGGACTGGTGCCCATGCTGGGGGAGGGGAAGGGATCCCACGCCCAAAGGGGGAAATTGGGGGACCACTGGGAGGGCAGAGGATCAAAAGGGAGCGTGGCCAGGTTTCCCCTGCCCACTTGGGCCCACGGGAGCCTGCTGAGATACGAGGCCTGATCCTCTGCCCACCAAGGCCCCCTCCACCCGTGTGGGTCCTGAGGGAATGGGAGGGAGGGAAGGGGGAGCAGAAGTAAAGGCCGGACCTCCAGGACCAGCACCCCTGAGGGGTGGCTTGGGGAAGGGAGGACTTCCTACACCCAGCAGGACCCACCTACGGTTAGGGGTCCAGTGGGGACAGGGGAGACCCTGGGGGAGATGGTGGGAGAGGGGTACGAAGGAACAGAAGGGAACACGGCCAGCACTTTCCCTGTCCACTTAGGCACCAGGGAGCCTGTTGGGCTCCTGGGACTGATCCTCTGCCCTCGGAGCCTCCCTCCTGCCATGCAGAGCCTAAACCCTGCCCCTACACCCCCACCCAGGGCCCTAACTCTACACTTGGAGACCCCCTCTGAGACCCCCTCCAACATGCTGGGCCTAAACCCCACCCACACACCCTCACTCAGGGCCTAACCTCCAAACTCTGGAAATCCACACTCTGGAGGCCCCCCATTGGATGTGCTGAGTCTCCAATTCCACACAGGTCCTAAGCAGAGACACCACCCCATGCTTGAAGGTGGCCCTGCCCACAAGGCCTTTTCCAGCTGCATGGATCCAGACCCTAGGCCCTGCCCCATGCTCAAAACCCCCCACCTAGGCCCCACCTCACCCTAAATCCCGCCCTGCATAAGTTCCACCCCCGCCTAAACTCCACCCCCAATAGCCATGGCCTTTTTTTTTTTCTTTTTTGTTCTTTATGGTTGGGGTTCTGTTTTACCTTGCTGTTGTTGATTCGTTTATATTTTTATTTTTTCTAATAAATCTTTTATTTTTCTAATTTTATTTTATTCTTTATACTTTGTTATTTTTCTGCTCTTTTTGGCTTGTTCCCACCCCCCCTTTTTTCTGTTGTGGTTTTGTTTTACCTTGTCATGTTGTTTCAATTATATTTTTATCTTTCCTAATATATTTTTTATCTTTTCAATTTTATTTTATTTTTTATTCCTTGTTATTATACTGCTCCTTTTTTTCTTTCTTTTTTTTTTCTTGTTTTTCACCCCACCACATGGCTTGCGAGATCTTGGTTCCCAGGCCGGAGGTAGGATCCAAGCTCCTGTGGTGGGACTGCTGACTGCAACAACTGGACTAACAGAGAACCTCAGACCCCAGGGAATATTAACTGGAGTGAAGCCTCCTGGAGGTCCTCCTCTCGGCACCAAGACCTGGCTCTACCCAACTGCCTACAAACTGCAGTGCTGTAGGCCTCAGGCCAAACAACCAGTAAGATAGGAATACAGCCCTACCCATCAAAAAAAAAAACTGAAACGACAAAAATATATGTTACAGATGAAGGAGCAAGGTAATAAACCTACAAGACCAAGTAAATGAAGACAAAATGGGCAACATACCTGAAAAAGAACTCAGAGTAATGATAGTAAAGATGATCCAAAATCTCGGAAACAGAATGGAGAAAATAAAAGAAACATTTAACAAGGACCTAGAAGAACTAAAGAGCTAACAAACAGTGACGAACAACAAAACAACTGAAATTAGAAATACTCTAGAAGGAATCAATAGCAGAATAACTGAGTCAGAAGAACAGATAAGTGAGCTGGAAGATAAAATGGTGGAAATAATTGCCGGGGAGCAGAATAAAGAAAAAAGAATGAAAAGAATTGAGGAAGGTCTCAGAGACGTCTGGGACAATATTAAACGTAACAACATTTGAATAATAGGAGTCCCAGAAGAAGAAGAGATAAAGAAAGGGTCTGAGAAAATATTTGAAGAGATTATAGTTGAAAACTTCCCTAACATGGGAAAGGAAATAGTCAATCAAGTCCAGGAAGCACAGAGAGTCCCATACAGGATAAACCAAAAGAGAAACATGCTGAGACACATATTAATCAAAATATAAAAATTAAATACAAAGATAAAATATTAAAAGCAGCAAGGGAAAAGCATCAAAGAACATACAAGGGAATCCCCATAAGGTTAACAGCTGATCTTTCAGCAGAAACTCTGCAAGCCAGAAGGAAGTGGAAGGGCATATTTAAAGAGATGAAAGGGAAAAACCTACAACCAAGATTACTCTACCTGGCAAGGATCTCATTCAGAATCAACAGAGAAATCAAAAGCTTTACACACAATCAAAAGCTAAGAGAATTCAGCATCACCAAACCAGCTTTACAACAAATGCTTAAGGAACTTCTCTAAGCGGGAAACACAAGAGAAGAAAAAGACCCACAAAAACAAACCCAAACCAATTAAGAAAATGGTAACAGGAACATATATATTGAAAATCACCTTGAATGTAAATGGATTAAATGCTCCAGCCAAAAGACACAGACTGGCTGAATGGATACAAAAACAACACCCTGATATATGCTATCTACAAGAAACCCACTTCAGACCTAGGGACAAATACAGACTGAAAGTGAGGGGATGGAAAAAGATATTCCATGCAAATGGAAATCACAAGAAAGCTGGAGTAGCAATACTCATATCAGATAAAATAGACTTTAAAATAAAGACTGTTACAAGAGATAAGGAAGGACATTACATAATGATCAAGGGATCAATCCAAGAAGAAAACATAACAATTGTAAATATTTATGCACCCAACATAGGAGCACCTCAATACATAAGGCAAATGCTAACAAGCATAAAAGGAGAAATAGACAGTAACACAATAATAGTGGGGGACTTTAACACCCCATTTACACCAATAGACAGAAAATAAATAAGAAACACAAACTTTAAATGACACAATAGATCAGACAGACTTAACTGATATTTTTAGGATATTCCACCTGAAAGCGAAAGAATACACCTTCTTCTCAAGTGCACGTGGAATGTTCTCCAGAAAAGATCACATCTTGGGTCACAAATAAAGCGCTGGAAAATTTAAGAAAATTGAAATCGTATCAAGCACCTTTTCTGACCACAACTCTATGAGATTAGAAATCAATTACAGGAAAAAACAGTGAAAAACACAAATACATGGAAGCTAAAGAGCGTGCTGCTAAATAACCAAGAGATCACTGAAGAGATCAAAGAAGAAATTTAAAAATAGCTAGAAACAAATGACAATGAAAACAAAACAATCTAAAACGTATGGGACACAGGAAAAGCAGTTCTAAGAGAGAAGTTCATAGCAATTCAAGCTCACCTCAAGAAACAAGAAAAATCTCAAATAAACCAACTAACCTTACACCTAAAGCAACTAGAAAAAGAACAAAGAAAACCCAAAGTTAGCAGAAGGAAAGGAATCATAAAGACCACATGAGAAATAAATGAAAAAGAAATGAAGGAAACAATAGCAAAGATCAATAAAACTAAAAGCTGGTTCTTTGAGAATATAAACAAAATTGATAAACCATTAGCCAGTCTCATCAAGAAAAAAAGAGAGAAGACTCAAATCAATAGAATTAGAAATGAAAAAGGAGAAGTAACAACTGGCCCTGCAGAAATACAAAGGATCATGAGAGATTACTACAAGCAACTATATGCCAATAAAATGAACAACCTGGAAGAAATGGACAAATTCTTAGAAAAGCAAAACCTTCCAAGACTGAACCAGGACGAAACAGAAAATAAAAACAGACCAATCACAAGCACTGAAATTGAGACTGTGACTAAAAATCTTCCAATAAACAAAGGCCCAGGGCCAGATGGCCTCACAGGCAAATTCTATCAAACATTTAAAGAAGAGCTAACACCTATTCTCCTCAAACTCTTCCAAATATAGCAGAGGGAGGAACACTCCCAAACTCATTCCATGAGGCCACCATCGCCCTGATACCAAAACCAGACAAAGATGTCACAAAGAAAGAAAACTACAAGCCAACATCACTGATGAACACTGATGCAAAAATCCTCAACAAAATACTAGCAAACAGAATCCAACAGCACATTGAAAGGATCATACACCATGATCAAGTGGGGTTTATCCCCAGGAAAGCAAGGATTCTTCAATATACGCAAATCTATCAATGTGATACACCATATTAACAAATTGATGGATAAAAACCATATGATCATCTCAAAAGATGCAGAAAAAGCTTTTGACAAAATTCAACAGCCACTTATGATAAAAACTCGCCAGAAACTGGGCATAGAGGGAAACTACCTTAACATAATAAAGGTCATATATGACAAACCCAGAGCAAACATCATTCTCAATGGTGAAAAACTGAAAGCATTTCCTCTAAAATCAGGAACAAGACAAGGATGTCCACACTCACTACTCTTATTCAACATACTATTGGAAGGGCTAGGCAGAGCAATCAGAGAAGAAAAAGAAATAAAAGGAATGCAAATAGGAAAGGAAGAAATAAAACTGTCACTGTTTGAGGATGACATGATACTATACATAGAGAATCCTAAAGATGCCACCAGAAAACTACTAGAATTAATCAATGAATTTGGTAAAGTTGCAGGATACAAAATTAATGCACAGAAATCTCTTGCATTCCTATACACTAACAACAAAAGATCAGAAAGAGAAATTAAGGAAACAATCCCATTTACCATTGCAACAAAAAGAATAAAATACCTAGGAATAAACCTACCTAAGGAGGCAAAACACCTGTATTCAGAAAACTATAAAACACGGAAGAAAGAAATCAAAGATAACATAAACAGATGGAGAGATATGCCATGCTCTTGGATAGGAAGAATCAAAATTATGAAAATGACTACATTACCCAAAGCAATCTACAGGTTCAATGCAATCCCTATCAAATTACCAATGGCATTTTTTACAGAACTAGAACAAGAAATTTTACAATTTGTATGGAAACAAAAAAGATCCCAAATAACCAAAGCAATCTTGAGAAAGAAAAACGGAGCTGGAGGAATTAGGTTCCCTGACTTCAGACTATACTAAAAGCTATGGTAATGAAGCCAGTATGGTACTGGCACAAAAACAGAAATACAGTTCAATGGAACAGGAGAGAAAGCCCAGAGATAAACCCACACATATATTGTCACCTTATTTTTGATAAAGGAGGCAAGAATATACAATGGAGAAAAGACAGCCTCTTCAATAAGTGGTGCTGGGAAAACTGGACAACTACATGTAAAAGAATGAAATTAGAACACTCTCTAACACCATACACAAAAATAAACTCCAAATGGATTAAAGACCTAAATGTAAGGCCAGACACTATCAAACTCTTAGAGGGAAACATAGGCAGAACACTCTATGACATAAATCACAGCAAGATCCTTTTTGACCCACCTCCTAGAGTAAGGGAAATAAAAACAAAAATAAACAAATGGGAAGTAAAGAAACTTAAAAGCTTTTACACAGCAAAGGAAAACATAAAAAAGACGTAAAGACAACCCTCAGAATGGGAGAAAATATTTGCAAACGAATCAATGGACAAAGGATTAATCTCCAAAATTTAGATGCAGCTCATGCAGCTCAATATAAAAAAAAACAGCCCAATCCAAAAATGGGCAGAAGACCTAAATAGACATTTCTCCAAAGAAGATATACAGATGTCCAACAAATACTTGAAAAGATGCTCAACATCACTAGTCATTAGAGAAATGCAAATCAAAACTACAATGAGGTATCACCTCATACCGGTCAGAATGGCCATCATCAAAAATCTACAAACAATAAATGCTGGAGAGGGTGTGGAGAAAAGGGAACCCTCCTGCACTGCTGGTGGGAATGTAAATTGATACAGCCACTATGGAGAACAGTATGGAGGTTCCTTAAAATACTAAAAGTAGAACTACCATATGACCCAGCAATCCCAGTCCTGGGCATATACCCTGAGAAAACCATAATTCAAAAAGAGTCATGTACCACAATGTTCGTTGCAGCACTATTTACAATAGCCAGGACATGGCAACAACCTAAGTGTCCATCAACAGATGAATGGATAAAGAAGATGTGGCACATATATACAATGGAATATTACTCAGCCATAAAAAGAAACGAAATTGAGTTATTTGTAGTGCGGTGGATGGACCTAGAATCTGTCATACAGAGTTAAGTAAGTCAGAAAGAGAAAAACAAATACCATATGCTAATGCATATATAGAGAATTTTAAAAAGCAGTACTTATGAGCCTAGTGGCAGGGCAGGAATAAAGACACTCACGTAGAGAATGCACTTGAGGGAACGGGGGTGGAGTGGAAGCTGGGATGAAGTGAGAGAGGAGCATTGGCATATATACACTACCAGATGTCAAATGGATGGCAGTGGGAAGCTGCTGCATAGCACAAGGATATCAACTTGATGCTTTGTGACGACCTAGAGGGATGGGATAGGGAGGGTGGGAAGGAGGTTCAAGAGGGAGGGGATATCTTTATACGTATAGCTGATTCCCTTTGTTGTACAGCAGAAAGTAACACAACATTGTAAAGCAATTATACTCCAATAAAGATGTTTAAAAAAAAATAGAAAAAAAGAAAAAAAGAGAACCATAGGGCTTTCCTGCTGGTGCAGTGGTTGAGAGTCCACCTGCCGATGCAGGGGATGCGGGTTCGTGCCCCAGTCCAGGAAGATCCCACATGCTGCAGAGCGGCTGGGCCCGTGAGCCATGGTCGCTGAGCCTGTGCGTCCGGAGCCTGTGCTCCGCAACAGGAGAGGCCACAACAGTGAGAGGCCCGCGTACAGCAAAAAAAAAAAAAAAAAAAAGAGAGAGAGAGAACCATTATACTTCAGCATGTGGCTGAAGCAGTTTACCCAAAAGGTAGGACTTTCGGTCCTCACCCTAAGCGACAAACTAGTGGGGGGAAGTTGCTTCTAGTGAGATCCCTTGAGGTCAGAAGGCCTCAAAATGTTTGCCTACGTGGGCACAAATGAAAACGGAATGAGCCACATGATAGAGCTCTATTTAGCGCCATCTAATCTCCAGTCTCTGACCAGTGCCAGAGACTTGACCTTTCAAAAACACCAGAAGCTGGAACCTGCAGAGAGGTAGACGTGAATAACTTTTGCAACTTCCTGTTTCCAACTATGAGGTTCTACCTTCTTTGTCAATATTACTGACAGGAGAGCTTGAGACCCTCTGGAAGCTTTTTAATTGGGGGTTGGGGGGGAGAGGTATTAATCATAATGTATATCCTATACTTCAACCCACAGTCAAGCAATCTGTTTCGTCTAAAGATTACAATGCCATGTGCCTTCCTCCAAAAATTCAATTGGAGACATATGTTATAGCATTTGAATGCTAGAATATTGTATTCTCTTTAGTAAACCTTTGTTACTTCAGACTGTTGCAATCATTATATTGCACACTTTCTATACTCTAATATTTGCCACTGTGAGGGCATGCTGCAGAGTCCTACTGCCTGTATTGTTCTAAATGCAGCTCTGAACACATCCCTTCCTTGTACAAAAAGTTCTCTTAGCTCAACTTGCTAGAAGATCCCTCACTCATCTTCTCTGTCCCATGAAATGAAAGCTCATTCTTCAAGGCCAAATATTTGCATTGCCTGGAACACAGCAGTGCTTAATCAGTGGTAACGATCTGGAAATACCCAAGTTAAAATACATTTTCTTCCTGAAATCCTCCATGATGACCCAGTCTGTAAGTCATACGCTTTAAAAAAATATATTGAAAAGCTTATCTATGAAACACATTGTTCTAGCAACTCATAGAACAATGAACAATATATGTAATGATCTTGCTCTCAGAAAACTTGTATTCTGCTTCAGATACAGTTAACCAAAAAATAAATACGTAATATTGGGTTGGCCAAAAAGTTCGTTCGGATTTTCCCATAACAGCTTACAAAAACCCGAACGAACTTTTTGGCCAATCTAATATAAGGTTGGTAGCGATGAGACCTACAAAGAAAAATAAACAAGTGACTGAGGGTTAGAAGGGTGAGCTCGTTTTGAGGGAGGTGATGAGAAGGGCTTGTCTGAGGAGATAATACATGAGCAGAGAACCAAATAACTAAGAAGTGGCTGGCCATGTAGAAATTCAGACATGCAATTATGGTGGCTTAGACTAAGACTAGAGATAAGAGTACATAGATTTAAGATAATTTATCATTTTCATCAGAACGTCTATAGCACTTTGGTTTTACACCTATTGCCACATAATGCGTGATATATTATATACAAATGTGGATTGCAAGTTACTTGAAAGCAAAGATTGTATCTTTGTATTCCCAGTGCCAAGAATGGTGCCTGGTACAGAGGAGGCACTTGGTACATGTTTATTGACTGAATCTAACTTCCTAAACTTTCTTGCCTGCCTGTAGGGATCTGTGACAGCTGCATGATACCTCCTGTATAGGCTGAATCTATTCTGAGCCTCTTGCATTCTACCCTCAGTGTCCTAGGCAAGCTTACAAGACACCTTTATAATAAATGAGCTTACACAGCCATTCTATTAATCACATACAATCGTCAGTTCCAAATTAAGTGCATGTGGAAAAATTAGATCCTCAAATAATTGTTATGTGCAATCGGCTGCTTGAACTCCCTAAATAAGGTTTAAGTGGTCAATTGCTCCAGAAACTAGCCCCAAAAGCCAACAGTTGGCTAATTTCATGTGTAATGAACTGTGTCTATTATTTCACCACCTGCAGCTAATTGTCTATAGATAATTATACCTTAAGAATGGAAAACTGCCCTTGGAAGTTGAGCCTAACTTGGTGTCCAATATACTATATCTAATATATCTCTTATTATAACCAAGAAAAAAAAGAATCAGGTCAGGAGCAATTATAGAAAAATGAAGTTTGTCTTCTCAAGTGCTAGGGTCTTTTTAATGACATTGGTGTTCCACCAAGTTCATTTGCATAAATGCATATTTGTGTTTATCTAAAGTCTCCATCTAAAAAGCAGAAGCCACTGGTCATCCTTCAGCATTTCTACCACCATCACTCACTCACATGACCTGAAGATGTACCCATATGATCATGTAGAGGACTTCATACTTCATATTCACAAAATATAGCCAACTTACACACTGGGCTAGTTCTCATTAAATCACTATTCAAACAAACCAGCTGGGATTAAACATTCTCATGTCAAAAGAGTCTGTGTTTCAAAAAATTTCACAATTTGTATGGAAACACACAAGACCCTGAATAGCCAAAGCAATCTTGAGAAAGACAAACAGAGCTGGAGGAATCAGGCTCCCTGACTTCAGACTATACTACAAAGCTACAGTAATCAAGGCAGTATGGTATTGGCACAAAAACAGAAATATAGATCAATGGTACAGGATAAAAAGCGCAGAGAAAAACCCACACACATATGGTCACCTTATTTTTGATAAAGGAGGCAAGAATATACAATGGAGAAAAGACAGCCTCTTCAATAAGTGGTGCTGGGAAAACTGGACAGCTACATGTAAAAGAATGAAATTAGAACACTCTCTAACACCATACACAAAAATAAACTCAAAATGGATTAAAGACCTAAATGGAAGGCCAGACACTATAAAACTCTTAGAGGAAATAGTAGGCAGAGCACACTATGACATAAATCACAGCAAGACCCTTTTTGACCCACCTCCGAGAGAAATGGAAATAAAACCAAAAATAAACAAATGGGACCTAATGAAACTTAAAAGCTTTTGCACAGCAAAGGAAACCATAAACAAGACAATGGACAACCCGCTGAATGGGAGAAAATATTTGCAAACGAAGCAACTGACAAAGGATTCATCTCCAAAATATACAAGCAGCTCATGCAGCTCAGTATGAAAAAAACAAACAACCCAATCCAAAAATGGGCAGAAGACCTAAATAGACATTTCTCCAAAGAAGACATACAGATTGCCAACAAACACATGAAAGAATGCTCAACATCACTAATCATCAGAGAAATGCAAATCAAAACTACAATGAGGTATCACCTCACACCAGTCAGAATGGCCATCATCCAAAAATCTAGAAACAATAAATGCTGGAGAGGGTGTGGAGAAAAGGGAACCCTCTTGCACTGTTAGTGGGAATGTAAACTGATACAGCCACTATGGAGAGCGTATGGAGGTTCCATAAAAATCTAAAAATAGAACTACCATACGATCCAGCAATCCCACTACTGGGCATATACCCTGAGAAAACCATAATTCAAAAAGCGTCATGTACCACAATGTTCATTGCAGCTCTATTTACAATAGCCAGGACATGGAAGCAACCTAAGTGTCCATCGACAGGTAAATGGATAAAGAAGATGTGGCACATATATACAATGGAATATTACTCAGCCATTAAAATAAATGAAACTGAGTTATTTGTAGTGAGGTGTATGGACCTAGAGTCTGTCATACAGAGTGAAGTAAGTCAGAAAGAGAAAAACAAATAGCGTATGCTAACACATATATATGGAATCTAAAAAAAGAAAATCGTTATGAAGAACTTAGGGACAGGACAGGAATAATGACACAGTTGTAGAGAATGGACTTGTGGACACGGGGAGCGGGAAGGGTAAGCTGGGATGAAGTGAGAGAGTGGCATGGACATATATACACTACCAAATGTAAAATAGACAGCTAGTGGGAAGCAGCCACATAGCACAGGGAAATCAGCTCAGGGTTTTGTGACCACCTAGAGGGGTGAGAAGGAGAGGGGGAGGGAGATGCAAGAGGGAGGAGATATGGAGATATATGTATATGTATAGCTGATTCACTTTGTTATAAAGCAGAAACTAACACACCACCACAATTATACTCCAATAAAGATGTTTTAAAAAAAAGTCTTTTTAGCAGATATATGAGGAGCAAAGTAAAGAGGTATGTGTGACTCAAACCTTTGACTTTGTATATTATTTGATGAAGTATTTCTAACAAATTTCAGGGGACACACATACACACATCCGCACACACTAACTCTAAAATGTTGGTCAAACAACAAACTAACTGATAAATATTCCTAAAGAAGTCTATGTTAATTACATACTCCACCACTGAGGTCTGTGACTTTTGCATGATATAGCACTGCCAACGTGAAATTCAATACCAAAAGAAGGTCATTTGAAAATGAATAGTTTTCAACACGTTCATCTTTCAAAAGAGATGCCTCTTTTCACTGCTTATATAATGGGAGAGAAAAAAAATGCACAACTCTAAAATTGTTCGTATCAACATCTTAGAAGATCTTTGTAAATAAGCAGTGCCTACTTAAAGTTATTGATATTCATTTTTAAACCAATAAAAAGAGCTAATCAATTAATTCACCCTGTGGTTAAGTGGGGGAAAAACTCAACAGGTGGTGTGAGAAATCTGATGGAGATCGAGCTCTATCAGTAATGCTACTCATTAACTTCGTTATTTGGGGCAAAGTATTTAACCTCTCTGAACCACATCTGTGAAATGAGAACAATATTGACAATTTACCAGAGCATTTGTGATAATTAAGTGAGATAATATTGTGTATTTAAGTGCTTTATGAAATGTGACACCCTATAGCATTGTAAGATACCGTGTAATGTGTAATAGAAATAACACTAAATATAGAATGAGAAGATGTGTTTGAGTCCTAACACTGCCACTAACTGGACAAGTTCTCTTGATGAATGTGTAGACAAATGAGTGCATAAATGAATGAATGGACTGTATCAGCCTTATTCATTGAGTCACGTGGCACTAGGCATTTTAACAGGCACTGTTGATATAGAGGTGAATCCCACAGAGAGCTGATACTTTACGAAGGAAGACTCACAAAAAAACAGATGGCTTGCTATGCAGCAGTAGATAACTGGAACATTATGGAACCCATTCATGGGCATCAAACATTGAATCTAGCTTCACTTGACATTTTGATGTTAAGCATATCACTTGATACTAAGTGTATACTAATCATCTATGCACCAGGCAATTTAAAAATTACATAATTCCCACACACAAGTAATGGATTCTAAAAGAAAAGGATCTACAGGTTATTATCAGGTTTCCCTGAGTTAAATTAATAAATATATATGGGATCTTGTAGAGTTGTAAAAATTATTAACACTGCAGAACAAAAGGAAAAATAATTAACCAAACCATATCTCACTACAGATTCATGAGCCAGTTCAACACAGCTCCTCCAATTACATGTGAAGTCCTTTTCAACATAAGCCTCAAACAAAACTTGTCTTTATAACCATTGTATTTCTTTCTTTTTGGATTCATTAATATTAATTAATGTTAACTCATTTAGGCTATTAATCAAGTAATATATTACTACTTTACCTACCCATTGATAATTTCCTCTTTTTTAACACTTACTCCTGTTTCTCCAGAATAAGAAAGGAATAACTTTGTGTAAAGTAACTTACAGTCTTTGAAAATTATAATTAATTTCAAAAGAACAGAAGCCTGCTTTGTTCTAAATCCCAGATGACTTTTTTCAGGTAATTAAAAGCCAAGAGAACAGAATTTGAATACACTCAAAAGGTGAGAAAAAAAACCATGGTTGTTATACCTATGAATGGCAAGCTTGGATATATCATTTCCTCTGATTCTCAAAGCATTATTAACAAAATGGAGAGATCAGAAATTCATCTGTTACTTTAACTAAAGGTAATGCCTATATTATAAGGGAATTGATAAAAAAAAAAGCAGTGAGGATTACTTTGAAAAAAGATCAACACTCCGATGAGGTATTCAGTATTAACTGGGATCTGACAAATTTTAACTGAGAACACATGAATGGGGCTGGGAAGCGCCAAAGCATTCAAGAAGGAAGGTTTTCTAATTGCAGTGGGCAAGTTTTGCAACCTCATAAGTGAGTTTCTCTCAATTTGATACCCAAAGTTTAAGTGAAGCAGTGCAATGCAGGCTTTGTTAAGAAACGTAACGGTCAGTCAACTATGAGATATTTTTCCAACTCCTATATGACCTGAAAGCAAGAAAATGAGTCCATCTTTGAATATCATACGCCTCAGGTTTATCAGCTCTAATCATTTCTGCTCACCAGTCAGGAGTAAAGATGCTCTCATTCATCCTAGTCCCTACTCATAGCAATTGCCCTATATTGAAGGCCGCTAAGAAGATTTTAGGAAATGTATCTACTTCAAAAATATGCTTTGGGTACTTCCCTGGTGGTCCAGTGGTTGAGACTTCACCTTCCAACGCAGGGGGTGCAGGTTCGATCCCTTTTCAGGGAGCTAAGATCCCACATGCCTCAGGGCCAAAAAAACCAAAACACAAAACAGAAGCAATATTGTAACAAATTCAATAAAGACTTTAAAAATGGTCCACATCAAAAAAAAAATCTTTAAAAAAACAACTATGCTTTGCACATAGTCTGCAAATTTGTCCCGATTCTTGCTCTCTTTTGTTTAAAATTTATTCTACTGAAGTATAGTTGATTTACAATGTCGTGTTAATTTCTACTGCACAGCAAAGAGATTCAGTTATACATGTATTAAGGGGTGCTACTTCTATGGATGACAGAGCACAGACCAGGTTAGGTTTGACTCCAAGTCCCAGGGGCACCCAGAGTCACTGCCTTTTCTCTGCTTCACTATCTGTCAACTGGTTTGTGCTTCTATCTTTGAATTTTCAACGTGGTGTGAAAATAGAGCAGTGTTCTCTAACTCTCCAGAAGATTTAAACAGTAGTCTATATTATTCATAAAGTGAGCAATGTGCTTCCCCAAACATACTTGACTCTTGTTCACCCCTTTCTTTCCTTGTTTTTAAAACTGTCTCTGTTTCATATATCAAACATTTATATATGCCTGTCATGGGCCAGGCACTATCATGTGTTTTATTAGTATTAACTTGTTTAAACCCAATAGCGATTCTGAGGAACTACTGTTACTAGCCCTACCCTACAACAAGGAAACTGATGCACGAATAGGTCAAACACCCTGCCCAAGTTCAACAGTAAGCAGGGCTCAAATTCAATCAGCCTGGCTCCAGAAACTGTATTTTAATCAACATGCATCCTATCAGAGAGCCAAATAGGAAGCTAGAAACACAAAAGAGGGATGCAAGGGTTGTTTATTGTGCTGGTCTCATGTGGAAGGGATTATGAAGTGATTTAGATTAAGCATGACTTTCTGAGATGAATGATAAATATTTTCCTCATCTCTGGAATTATAAATGATTAGTTTAAGAAAATGTGGGGTGTGTGGGGAGTACAAGCTGATTCAAAACTTCTAGCAATCTTTCTCTGCATATCAACTGCTCATCAGAATTAGTTAATATAGAGTTTCTTTCTGCAGTTCTCCAAATATGTGGTAAGAAGTTATTGATGCTGACAACAATCCTATTCAGAAGGATATTGCACATCCCATAAGAAAAGCAATTAGAATTTTATAAATCCAATTAAATAGAAATATCTTGCTTTTGCATAGTACTCTGTAAGACAAACTTGATCTCGGTTTTAGAAAAGGCCCCAAATACTGTCTTCCATCCTCCTCTTAATATTCTTTATGACAAGGAGCTGTCCCTCAAAATCCAGTTGGCTGATTTTTCCCAGGCTAAATACCATTTAAAATTAATTTTATCTTTTGTTTATTCCGTCAGAGTATATAGTGCATTCTCCAGAATGTGAATGAAGACAAGCAGCTATGATTTTGAAGAGTATTAATACGTAAGTATGATTGACTTTTCCTCCTCTATTTTGTTCCTCTCTTCATAACAAATGAAAAGCCTAAAATCTTGCTTTGGAACTGAGACTAGCAGAATTTGAAAGGACAGAGTTCATTGCTGGACAACAGCTGGAGAGAAACAATATGGAGGAGTGTCAGCTGAAGTATGTACTGTAATATGCTGATGAATTTTCTGTAAAAGCAAAACAAAACTTTTCTATGCCCCCAAATTTTGGTAAAAATATACATTCTGTGTCCTTTTTGGATATTTACTCTGCATACTGGCATCGAAAAAGTTCTGAGAAATCCTATAATGAAGGCAAATCTAATTGTATTCATCCATTATTCCCTAAGAAGCATTCAACTGAAATTTCTAAAGCTATAATGTGTACTGGGCACTCTACTAGGTGTTAGAAATATAGTTGCATAAAGAAAGAGACAAGGGGCTTCCCTGGTGGCGCAGTGGTTGAGAGTCCGCCTGCCGATGCGGGGGACGCGGGTTCGTGCCCCGGTCCGGGAAGATCCCGCGTGCCGCGGAGCGGCCGGGCCCGTGAGCCATGGCCGCTGAGCCTGCGCGTCCGGAGTCTGTGCTCCGCAACGGGAGGGGCCACAACAGTGAGAGGCCCGTGTACCACAAAAAAAAAAAGAAAAGAAAAAAAAGAAAGAGACAGGTTTCCTGGAGATGAGAACTTGGTATACAGGAGAATGAATATGAAGTCTCACAGGAACAATACGTGGACTCCACTACTCAGAAGTAGTGTTCTACACAACCATTGCTCCCTGAGGACATCTGATGAATCTCGGCATTAGAAAGCCATAGCAGTAGTCGTAGTAAAATGTAATCTGGACTTTAACAAGAGTACTGTTAGTAAAGTTGGAAAGGAAGGGCAAATGCAAGTGGCATCAAGTATTGATAGATCCTATAGAAATAACAGATAATCACCGTGAGAACGGACAGAAGATTTCATCCAGGTTAGAATCTTCCAAACTATGTTCCTAGAAATGTGTTTCTCAGGAAATATTTATCTGGACAAATAATTTGGGGAAGTTTCAAAGTCTATTTTTCTCTTGGAGATTGACAGTACACATTAGCATTTGCATGAAAGCTCTCCTGTAAAAAAGCCTGCTTATATTTATTTAAACTTTATTTCCTAAATATGTGTCCACATAACACTCCCTATTATTTCAGTAAATGCAACTGAATAGCATTTGCATGGAAAGCTCTCCAATAAAATGCATGCTTATATTTATTTAAACTTTATTTGCCAACCATATGTGTCCACATCCCTTTCTACTATTTCAGCAAACACAGTTGAATGGGGGATAATCCTCAATTGATTTTGCTGTTGAAATAGCCTAGAATTATAGCAGCTTAAAACTAGAAGAGACATAATTATCACCAAGGAAACGATACCTCTTAACTTCCAGGCATCATTTTTTTTGGTGGTGGGGGATCAGCACAGTACCACTTTTCTGCCATAAAGGTAGGGCTTGATGAAATTCCTCAAATAAACATTATACAGTGGAATAAGGAAAATAATAAATGAAAAACATGCATTTGATGCAACAGTTTATTCTTAACTTAATGAATTGTGGAGTGCATCTTACACAGTGCTATCAGGTTTTGAGCCCGAACTCTCTCAGCAAGAGTGTTTTCCAACACAATATAATGGGCAGCAGAGCAGAGGAATTAGAATGCAGAGTGTGAGTAACCAACAGAACTACAAAATAAATGGATCTAATTTTCCCTAGATAATGGCAGCACTGCAGGTGTCTGCATAGTAATCTCTACTCTATTGTTATATTTCATGTCTGCAAAAGCTTTAAATATGCCTAAATGTGTATCAACACTGAATTGAACAGTGAAAAAACACACAGACTGCATATATTTTTTTTCACAATTTGCATGATATTTCTGATAGAATGGATGAGATATTAGGTATTGAGCAGGTGCAACTCAGAAAAATTATCTTTTGCACAGTAAGTGATATATCCGATATAAAATTTCCAGGAAGTTACACCACTTATAATTAGAGGTTTATGGCTTAAAATTTACACTGTATGATAAACACCATTCTATGGAATAATATATCAGGATCTTTATCCAATTTGTGCATATATTACAGCTGTCTCAAAAGTATTTTGTATATGCCATCATGGTCCTGCCAATAAACATTCTTTAGCTACCTCCATACAAAAGTGGCATCAATTAGAAGTGTCGTAGAAGCTCATTTTAAGAGAATGTAGAGCCTAACTTACTCCCATATTTTCTTTATATATCAAGTTTTTGTTTTTTCCTTTTCATATGAATATAATATACATACATAAAAGTACTCACAAGTGTTCAGCTCAAATTATTTTCAAAACTGAACAAACTCATGAAATTATCACCCAGATCAAGAAATAGAACATCACCAACATCCCAGAAGAATTTATTGTGCTCATTCCCACATAGTGTTTTCCCCAAGAATAACCACTCTTCTGATTTCCAATACTGTAGAGAACTTTTACCAGTTTTCAGTCTTGATATAAATGGAATCATAAAGTATATGTTATTTTGTGTCTGGTATTTCACCCAACTTTATGTCTGTAAGACTTATCCATGTTTTTGCACGTCATTATAGATTGTTCATTCTCATTGTTATATAATATTATAGAATTCCATTGTGTGACTACACCACAACTGAATTATCCATTCTACTATTGATTAACATTTATGAATAGGGATTTTACGAAAATATTTCATGGGCATATTGGGCATATAGCTAGGAATGAGATTCAAAGTCAAGAGGTGTACATAGGTTCAACTCTCCTCATTGCAATTCAGTTTGCCTTGAGTCACAAATCAAGTGAACATATATGGGTAGGTCTGCTTCTGAAGTCTTTATTCTCTTGCATTTGTCAGTTTGTCTATCCTTTTACCAATATCATACAATTTTAACTATTATGACTTAATAATGGTCTTTATATCTACAATACTAAATCCTCCAACTTGGTTCTTCTGCTTCAAAATTGCACTGCTTATATTTGGCCCTTTGAATTTCCATTAAATTTTTAAAGTCAGCTCATCAATTTTCACAAAAATAAACATGTTTGGCTTTTGATTGGGATCTCGTTGAATCTATAGATTATCAATTAAATGATATTTTACAATATTGAGTCTTCCCTTCTATAAATATAGAATGCTGTTCATTTTATTTAAGTGATCTATATAATTTTTCTCAACAATGTTTAATTATAGAGGTCCTTTAACATCTTTTGTTAGAGCTACTCCTAGTTGCTGTAAGTCTTCCAAATTTTTTTGTTCCTTCTCAAGACTGTTTAGGCTATTCTAGGTCCCTCACAATTCAATTAAAATTTTGGAATCAATTTTCCAATGTCTCTAAAAACCTGCTTGGAATTTTGATTGAAACTGCTATAAATCTATAGGCTAGTACGAAAAGAATTGTGATATTTGAAATAATGAGCCTTGCCACCAATGAGAATGATATACCTCTCCATTTTTTAACATTTTCTTTAAATTTTATCTAACTTCTCACAATTTCAGGCACACAGATATAAAATCCTCAACAATTTATTAGAAAATCCATTCAACAATGGATAAAAAGAATTATACAACATTATCAAGTGGTATTTATTTAAGGTATGCAAGGCTGGCTCAACACTAGGAAATCAAGCAATGAAATCTACCACATCAACAGACTAAATTATAAATATTATAATATCATACAGTCATATAGGTGTTTTTCAAAGTCCTTAATTCACCTAATCAACACCCTCTCTACAGCTTTTCATCCAGGTTTTTAGTATGTCTATGGCTTCGCCCAACTATAATATTTTGCCCAAGGTGGAAGCTTGATTTATTCTGAGGATTGAATAGACAGTCTTGAAATTAAAGAACAAAACTGATGGAACTCAAAACTCCCAATTCCAAAACTTGCTACAAAGCTTCAGTAATCAAAACAGTGTATTAGACATTCCATCCAAAAACAACAGAATACACTTTCTTCTCAAGTGCTCATGGAACATTCTCTAGGACAGATGATATCCTGGGTCACAAATCAAGCCTTAGTAAATTTAAGAAAATTGAAATCGTATCAAGTATCTTTTCCAACAACAATGCTATGAGACTAGATATCAATTACAGAAAAAATCTGTAAAAAATACAAACAAATGGAGGCTAAACAATACACACCTTAATAACCAAAGGATCACTGAAGAAATCAAAGAGGAAATCAAAAATTACCTAGAAACAAATGACAATGAAAACACAACACCCCAAAACCTATGGGATGCAGCAAAAGCACTTCTAAGAGGGAAGTTTATAGGAACACAATCCTACCTCAAGAAACAAGAAACAACTCAAATAAACAATCTAACCTTATACCTAAAGCAATTAGTAAAAGAAGAACAAAAAAACCCAAAGTTAGCAGAAGGAAAGAAATCATAAAGATCAGATCAGAAATAAATGAAAAAGAAATGAAGAAAACAACAGAAAACATCAGTAAAACTAAAAGTTGGTTTTTTGAGAAGATAAACAAAATTGATAAACCATTAGCCAGACTCATCAAGATAAAAAGGGAGAAGATGCAAATCAACAGAATTAGAAATGAAAAAGGAGAAGTCACAACTGACACTGCAGAAATACAAAGAATCATGAGATATTACTACAAGCAACTGTATGCCAATAAAATGGACAACCACTTTAAATGGTGGTTGGACAAATTCTTAGAAAAGCACAACCTTCCGAGACAGAACCAGGAAGAAACAGAAAATATAAACAGACCAATCACAAGCACTGAAATTGATACTGTGATTAAAAATCTTCCAAAAACAAAAGCCCAGGATCAGATGGCTTCACAGGCGAATTCTATCAAACATTTACAGACGAGCTAACACCTATCCTTCTCAAACTCTTCCAAAATACAGCAGAGGGTGGAACACCCACAAACTCATTCTACGAGACCACCATCACCCTGATACCAAAACAAGACAAACATGTCTCAAGGGAAGAAAACTACAGGCCAATATCACTGATGAACATAGATGCAAAAATCCTCAACAAAATGCTAGCAAACAGAATCCAACGGCACATTAAAAGGATCATACACCATGATCAAGTGGGATTTATCCCAGGAATGCAAAGATTCCACAATATACACAGATCAGTCAATGTGATACACCATATTAACAAATTGATGGAGAAAAACCATATGATAATCTTAACAGATGCAGAAAAAGCTTTTGACAAAATTCAACATCCATTTACGATAAAAACCCTCCAGAAAGTAGGAATAGAGGGAACTTATCTCAACATAATAAAGGCCATATATGACAAACACACAGCCAACGTCGTCCTCAGTAGTGAAAAATTGAAACCATTTCTACTAAGATCGGGAACAAGAAAAGGGTTGCCCACTCTCACCACTATTATTCAACATTCTTTTGGAAGTTTTAGCCACAGCAACCGGAGAGGAAAAATAAATAAAAGGAATCCAAATTGGAAAAGAAGAAGTAAAGCTGTCACTGTTTGCAGATGACATGATACTATACATAGAGAATCCTAAAGACTCTACCAGAAAACTACTAGAGCTAATCAATGAATCTGGTAAAGTTGCAGGATACAAAATTAATGCACAGAAATCTCTTGCATTCCTATACACTAATGATGAAAAATCTGAAAGAGAAATTAAGGAAACACTCCCATTTACCATTGCAACAAAAAGAATAAAATACCTAGGAATAAACCTACCAAAGGAGACAAAAGACCTGTATGCAGAAAACTATAAGACACTGATGAAAGAAATTAAAGATGATACAAATAGATGGAGAGATATACTATGTTCTTGGATTGGAAGAGTTAACATTGTGAAAAACACTATACTACCCAAAGCAAACTACAGATTCAGTGCAATGCCTATCAAACTACCAATGGCAGTTTTCACAGAACTAGAACAAAAAACGTCACAATTTGTATGGAAACACAAAAGACACTGAATAGCCAAAGCAATCTTGAGAAATAAAAACAGAGCTGGAGGAATCAGACTCCCTGACATCAGACTATACTACAAAGCTACAGTAATCACGACAGTATGGTACTGGCACAAAAACATAAATACAGATCAATGGTACAGGATAGAAATCCCAGAGATAAACCCACACACATATGGTCACCTTATTTTTGATAAAGGAGGCAAGAATATACAATGGAGAAAGGACAGCCTCTTCAATAAGTGGTGCTGGGAAAACTGGACAGCTACATGTAAAAGAATGAAATTAGAACACTCCCTAACACCATACAGAAAAATAAACTCAAAATGGATTAAAGACCTAAATGTAAGGCCAGACACTATAAAACTCTTAGAGGAAAAAGTAGGCAGAGCACTCTATGACATAAATCACAGCAAGACCCTTTTTGACCCACCTCCGAGAGAAATGGAAATAAAACCAAAAATAAACAAATGGGACCTAATGAAACTTAAAAGCTTTTGCACAGCAAAGGAAACCATAAACAAGACAAAAGGACAACGCTCCAAATGGGAGAAAATATTTGCAAACGAAGCAACTGACAAAGGATTAATCTCCAAAATTTACAAGTAGCTCATGCAGCTCAATATCAAAAAAACAAACAACCCAATCCAAAAATGGGCAGAAGACCTAAACAGACATTTCTCCAAAGAAGATATACAGATTGCCAACAAACACATGGAAGAATGCTCAACATCATTAATCATCAGAGAAATGCAAATCAAAACCACAATGAGGTATCACCTCACACCAGTCGGAATGGCCATCATCCAATTATCTACAAACAATAAATGCTGGAGAGGGTGTGGAGAAAAGAGAACCCTCTTGCACTGTTCATGGGAATGTAAACTGATACAGCCACTATGGAGAGCAGTATGGAGGTTCCTTAAAAAACTAAGAATAGAACTACCATACGACCCAGTAATCCCACTACTGGGCATATACCCTGAGAAAACCATAATTCAAAAAGAGTCATGTATCACAATGTTCATTGCAGCTCTATTTACAACAGCCAGGACATGGAAGCAACCTAAGTGTCCACTGACAGATGAATGTATAAAGAAGATGTGGCATATATATACAATGGAATATTACTCAGCCATTAAAAGAAATGAAATTGAGTTATTTGTAGTGAGGTGTATGGACCTAGAGTCTGTCATACAGAGTGAAGTAAGTCAGAAAGATAAAAACAAATATCGAATGCTAACACGTATATATGAAATCTAAAAAAACAAAAAAAAAGTTATGAAGAACCTACAGGCAGGATAGAAATAACGACGCAGTTGTACAGAATGGACTTGAGGACACGGGATGGGGGGAAGGGTAAGCTGGGACGAAGTGAGAGACTGGCATGGACTTATATATGCTACCAAATATAAAATAGATAGCTAGTGGGAAGCAGCTGCATCTCACAGGGAGATCAGCTCAGTGCTTTGTGACCACCTAGAGGGGTGGGATAGGGAGGAGATATGGAGATATATGTATATTTATAGCTGATTCACTCTGTTATAAAGCAGAAACTAACACACCATTGTAAAGCAATTATACTCCAATAAGGATGTTAAAAAATTAAAAAAGAAAAAAAGAAAAGAAAGGAAAACAGTGTATTAATGGCACAAAAATAGACACGTAAACAAATGGATTAGAATTCAGATTTCAGAAATACACCCATATATCTACAGTCAAATGATTTTTGACCAGGGTTCCAAGATCTTTCAATGGGGAAAGAATAGTCTTTTCAATAAATGGTTTTGCGATAAGTGGATATTCACGTGGAAAGCAATGAAATTGGACTTTACTGCACACTAACTACAGAATTTAACTTAAAATGAATCAAAGATGTAGATATAAGAACTAAAATCACAAAACGTATAGAAGTAAACATATGGTGAGTAATGGGCTGGAGAGAATGCTATAAGCCTGGAGAAGCACCAGAAACACCTAAGAAGATCTTGGTTTTGGTAGTGCTTTCTTAAATATGACAACAAATGCACAGGCAACTTAAGAAAAATTTAGATAAATTGAACTTCATCAAAATTTTAAAATTTGTGCATCAAAGGACACTAGGAAAAGAGTCAAAAAGACAACACATATATCTGATCAGGATTTAGTATCCAGAATATATAAAAATCTCCTACAACTCAACAACAACCCAATAAAAATGGGCAAAGGGCTTGAATAAACAGTTATCCAAAGAAAACATACAAGTGGCCAACAAGCACATGAAAAGATGCTCAACATCAGTAATTAGTAGAAAAATGCAAATCAAAACCACACTGAAATATCACTTCATAGCCCGTAGGAGGGGTACAATTTAAAAAATGAAAATAACATTTAATGGAAAGGATATAGAGAAATTGGAACCCTCATATACTGCTGATGGGAATATAATACAGTGTAGCTGCTATGGTATACAATTTTGGCGGTTCCTCAAAAGTTAAACGGAGTATGACCCAGCAATTCTATCTTAGTTGTATATCTCAAATAATTGAAAACAGTTGTTCACATAATGTTCATACTAGCACGATTCACAACAGCCCCAAAGTAGAAGCAATCCAAATGTTTTTCAGCCTTCCATATCCACAGTTCCACAACCACAGATTAGACCAACTGTGGATCGTGCACTACTGTAGTATGTACGTACTGAAAAAAATCCACATAAAAGTGGACCTGCACAGTTCAAACCTGTTTGTTCAAGGGTCAATTGTACTGATATATGCTACAACATAAATCAACCCTTGAAAATACCATGCTAAGTGAAAGTCACACACAAAATGTCACGTGTTGCATGATTCCATTTACATGAAATATCCATAATAGGTAAGTCCACAGACACAGAGAGCAGATTAGTGGTTGTCAGGGGCTGGTGGGAGGAATGAATGTCCTTTGGTTTTAAAGGTAAGAGTCATTTAGTGGATAACTGCTTTCAGAAAGAAAATAATTTTAAAATTCAGCATATTCTTCACTTAACTAGAGACACAGACCTAGGTAGAGGTGTGTATATGGGAGAGAAGAGCAGTAGCTTGGTTGCCCACCTGGAAGCTCACAATTCAAACACAGATTTGCAAGAAGAGCCTAAACCAGTAGAGAGTGGTAATACTTTCAAAAGTATCCAAGAGGAACTTGATTCACTCACTCTGTAGAAAAAAGTGGATGGGGGTAGGCTTGAATTAATATTAGAGAATATTGATAGCATAATTAAAATATATGCATTTCCTTACAGGTGTAATAAAGATTGGCTAATTTGAATATTTGGTAGGGAAAAGTGCATTAACATGAGTGTTCGCTCTCTCCCCAAACACATATTGCATTTGCTAGCTCAGCTCTTTCCCTTCCCAACCACCCTAAGTATGGGTTGGTATTTGCCAAACTGACACATGAAACTTTAGTGAAGCAGTATCAATGAGGAAAAAAACTAGAAAAGAACGCAGATGACCTAATTTAATCGATTTCATTAAGACCTGAAAAGAAGAAGCAAGCATGAACAGAAGTGCTGAATGTTTATCAGAGAGACAGTCTGTGGTTTGGTGAATGAGAAACTATGAAGTAGTTTCTAAGAATGAGAGAGTTGTTATGGAAAGGAAAGATAATTCTGAGAACTGTTGTTATGGTGTATGGAGTGAATACTTTATAATGGTTTTCAAGGTGATGAAAATCAATGTGGAGCTCTTTAAAATTTTCTTTTAGCAACTACACTGATTCTGTAATGCAACTCCCTGCAGAGACTTGGCCACATAGACTGTAGATTATACTAAGAATTCTACATTGATTTTCTCTAGGTGATGGGATTTCAGGTGATTGTTTCTCTTTCCACATTTCTCACTTATTTAAAAAAAACACTTTATAGTGATAATGCATTATTTTTATATTCGTAGCTTTAATTTTTTTAAAGACCAACATTAGTTTTCACTAGTTGAAACAGTCAACAAAATATATTAAAATGTGAGGCCGGGGGTAAGAAAACTGAAAGTTAGTAAAGTGCAAGAAACTTTGAAAGTATAATATTTATTTAATATGTTGTAAAAATTTTCACACTCACTGACTTCCTAAAAGTGTCTGTTATTGCATAGTAACCCAATGCACACATTATATTTTAAAGTAAATCTATAATACATAGTTATTATATTTTAAATTACTTATATGTATTTTATGTATGTACTTCTAATAACAAAAGTTATTTGTGTTACTTTTAGAAAACACTGATTTTTTTAAATAAAGCATATAGGGAATTTTTAAAAAATCACAATTTCCCTTCGATCCATTTCAGTCTGGTTTATGATTCTACACTAAAAATGCTATTGTCAGAGTTATCAATGACGTCCATGTTGCTAAACCTATGAAAACGTTTCTATTTTCCTTCTAAAAAGTCCTTAATAACATTCTACAAAGTTAAGCACTCCTTCCTGGAGTTATTTTCCTCTTATAGAATTCTTTTTTTAAAAAATTAATCCACAAAAAGAATCTTTAAATCACAAATGACTTACACATGTCCTCATATAGGTTAACAATACATGGATAGATCTTGTTTGCATTTCTATGAATGGGGTCAATTTTTCTGACTGGCTTTTCTTATTCCTCCTTTTCTATTGTGGTAAAATACATGTAAGATAAAATTTATTCTTTTTACATCTAAAGTGTTACAATTCAGTGGTATTTATAACAGTCTGCAGTTGATCATTGGGTTTATTCTACACAGCTGGCTTCAGATAAATACAAGGGAATGAGTAGGCAAACAATTGCCCTGGTGCTCTGGTTCTACTTGTGACTCTATCACATCAGAAAGAAAGTAACAGCTACAGGTCCAGACTTGAGCACCAGATTGCTCTCTGGAGAATCTACTTAATAAGAAATACAAAATATGCTTATTCATGCCTAACAAGCTTCTTTTTGCGGGGAAACGTAACCTCAAGATGTAGAACTATACCTGCATCTCATCAGGAAAATCTGTGAAAGACTCCGAAATGGACCAAAAGAAGCTTATTCAGGAAAACTAGTCATTATCTAATTCTGATTTTCTGAGGTTTGTCTCTCTCATTATCTTTTGTAGTACTTACAACTCTGTATATTGTAGGTAACTGATAGAAATGCAAACACGGTCCAACCGAAATTCCATTTGCATTAGGTAAGCCCGTGGATAAGGAGGGCCAACTGTACTCCCCCATTTTATATAAGGGACTTGAGCATCTGCTGATTTTGGTATCCACTTGGGTCCTAGAACCAATCCCCAGTGGATACGGAAGGACAACTTTAACTCCTGTCTGAAGACTTCTTTCCTTCTGGTGGAGAAACAAATCACTTCTCTCCCTGTCCGGTGGATAAAACCAGTTTTGCATCTACTATATTTGTAAATTCCATAAGTGTGGTACTTAGATTTCTCCTTTGAATCAGCTGTAACATCTTACTAGATCCTTTGCTAATTAATTAAAGAATTAAATTTGAAAACTTTGAAAATTTTTATATTTGTGTGAGAGTCATGATTTTACCTTTTACTTTTCAATATCCTTTAACAGTTTCAAAGGTCATCCTTCAATACTCCCAGTGGATGGTGTTTCTGGAGAAATAAGTATACCTTTTTCATGTTCTTTTCCATTATGGTTTATCACAGGATATTGAATATAGTTCCCTGTGCTATACAGTAGGACCTTGTTGTTTATCCATCCTATATATACCAGTTTGCATCTGCTAATCCCAAACTCCCCATCATTCCCTCCCCCACCCCCTCCCCCTTGGCAACCACGAGTCTGTTCTCTATGTCTGTGAGAGTCTCTATTTCGTAGATAGGTTCATTTGTGTCATATTTTAGATTCCACATATAAGTGATATCATATGGTATTTGTCTTCTCTCTTTACTCTTTTTTCCCACCTCTCTGATGATTTAACATTTTGTTTTTGCTTCTTTTATGGATAATTAGTTATTCCCCATTGATGGCAGCAATGGCTGGGAATTTGGTTTTATGGTCTGACCACTTGGTGATCTCTGTAAATGGATTAATGGATTATAAAGTTGTTGTCTCTGGTGGGTGAAAGACATGAAAGAATTTGGCTTGTTAACTTTTGTGTGTTTTCTATTATTCTGAGGTCAAATAAATTAAGAATTTTGTACCCACTAGGAAGGAATTGGACTCTTTGGTATCTGGACTGTGAGTTTATTGTGTTTCTAAGTCTCTTGTGTTTCTTGATGTTGAGATAAAATTAGAGAATTTTAGTAGCAAGTTCTTTCTGTCTCTGTATGATAATTCAGAAAGGCTACTATGTCTCGTGTTGACTGTGCAATGTTTTCTTATCTCCAGAGAGAACTAAAAAATTAGATTATAAGGTCTCTTAAATTAAAAGAGATCTGGGCTTCCCTGGTGGCGCAGTGGTTGAGAGTCTGCCTGCCGATGCAGGGGACGCGGGTTCGTGCCCCTGTCCGGGAAGATCCCACATGCCGCGGAGCAGCTGGGCCCAGTGAGCCATGGCCGCTGAGCCTGCATGTCCGGAGCCTGTGCTCCGCAACGGAAGAGGCCACAACAGTGAGAGGCCCGCATACTGGAAAAAAAAAAAAAAAAAGAGATCTGTTCTTATTTGTTTATACAGATAAATAAGCACATATGAAATCAAATATACCTTAAATTCCCAGAAAACAGAGAAATTGAACTTCTAATGCATTAAAATATGCTATCCTTAAAAAATAATTATTCTTATGGAAACTAACTCAGAAACCTTTTAGGAAATCCAATTTCATATAATGAAAGTAAATCTTTGGTAAACAAGAGTAGTTTAATAACTTTAAATAAAACATCTATGTCTTTTCTGACTTACCAGCATTAAGTATATTGCAGGCATATATTTTATCCTACTCTACTTAGATTTGTCTTTTGATCAAGTAAGGTAACATCACTCCTCAATAATTAACATTATTAAAACTGCAACCTGTGCTCAACTATATTGAATAATTATTCTGACAGACTTTATGTCAACAGTAATTATATTTTGTAGTGTGTCAATATGTCAGCTTGAGGATAATTGCCAAGGTGACGGTTAGGTAACTTAAAACCTTGGACTGTTATTAAATTGAGGAAAAATATGAATACTGTTGAATATCTACATAATTTCTAAGTAACAAGAATATTGAAACATTGATTATTAAGCATAATTTAAGCCTACATGCTTTTGCCTCTTATTTTCATATGTAACAGAGGGTTTAAAACATGAACCATGTTAATGTGTTGATTTCTGTAACTTAAGAATCTGTGTAAAAGATATGTGTGGCTATAAAAAACCAGTGCTGTGTGTGCTCATGAACTTTGGTAATTGGCTAACATGCTTCTATAATACAGTTCTCAAGTATTACCCCCCAATTTTCCCTGTGAAATAGTATTTTGGTACATTAGTGAAAGAGTACAATTAATATGAATAGTTGACACTATATTTTGGAGTAAAGGTTATAGAAAAATACAATTGTGTATGTATTTGTGTGTGTAGGAAAGAATTTGGACTTGCCCAAAGAGAAGGTCTTGGCCTTTGTTCTTGGCATCTGGGAAGTAATCTCTCGGGTCTTGGAAAATCCTAGGAACATCTGTTTTTGTTTGCCTGGGGGCCTTGCGTTGTACTGGATAGTCTAACAATGTAACTTTGGGAGCTAGCCATATCCATATAGTCTTAAGGTGGAGGCTGGCCACACCAAAAAGATCAACACTGTGACTTAGAGTGGGGGGCTCTGGGTCACATGGTATCAGTCTACCTGGATGCTGAGATTAACTACATAGGCAATCAGTCAATCAGTCATGCCTACATTATGATGCCCCAATAAAATCTCTGGACACCAAAGCTCATGTGAGTTCCCCTGGTTGGCAATATTCCATGCATATTATCACAAATCAATTCCAAGAGAGTAATGTGTCCTGACTTCATAGGGAAAGGAAAATGGAAGCTCTGCCCTTGGTACTTCTCCTGGACTCTGCTCTATGCACTTTTTCCCTTGCCTAATTTTAATCTGTATCCTTTCCCTGCAATAAACCATAATGATAAGTATAATAGTTGTGGTGAGTTCTGCGATTTCCTTTCAGTGAACTATAAAACTTCAGGCTGATTCTGGAAAAGCCTCAAATTTGCAGATGATGTCCAAAGTGAGGACTGTTTTCTCTAATTTTACAGTTGTGCCTAGACTTCATTGTGCTTTTCAAAAAGAAGACATTCTGTCCTGAAGCAGAAATTCTCAGCCTTTTTGGGTCTCTTGATCCACTATACTCCTGGGACTTATTGTATATTACAAAGAGCCTCTGTTCCCATAGATTATAAAAGTAAATACTTACTGCATTAGACATTTAAAACTGAGAATTTAAAAAAATATTTATTGATTCAAGTCAAAATAGCAATGATGAATGTTTCAAACGTTAACATAAGTAACATCTTAGAATTATTGCAAAATTAATTTTGACATCATGGACCCCAGAGATACGTCCTAAAGTAAGGTATCACTTTGTTCCAGGTTATGAAAGAGCATAATGAATGTCAAATCCTGGAAAGAATATTTACCATTGTTTATATTGATATTAACTGTCACTGAAAAGAAGCTATTAAAATCTTAGCAAAGTTCACTCGATTTGGATGGGTTTGTTTCTTTGGTTTACTAACTAGTGTCTTACCTACTGGTTCTATATTCATTTTTAAATGTTTTGTCACTTTGGTTAAATATGCAACCAGGTATCATAACAGGCCCACAATGGAATCACTTATGAACCTAAGAGCAGTTACAACCACCCCTGAGGACTGTAACTTTTAACCAGTCAACCTGGAATTATCTGGTCAGCACTAATGAGATATTCTACCCTATAGGTCCTTTAGGAGTGTGACCTTGCCTGAAACAATGCATTTTTTTGCTAATAATTTACTTTTTCCACCCCCTTCTGCAACTTATCTAATTTCTTGAATGACTTTATTACCTTTGTCTCATATGCCACCAAAATGGGCAAATTTCCCTGTCAGTCGCATTATTCTTATTATGAACTTCATAAGAACTTTCACACTTGAAAAACTGTCAGTAACACATTAACCACAGCAATTTTAAGTGTCTGCTTTCTACAGATAATTTTTGCTTTACTTTGATGCTTGTATGAAGGCTCTTCTATAAATTAGAGGCCAGAGTTTGTATCTTCAACAAAGGACAGTCTCAAAATCTTATAAAAAAAAAAAGGACTGTACCAAATACTTCAAACTATTGACACTTGAAAAACTCTCAACTTTCAAACTGACATCAGTTAGACAACTTTCGTATTGTACCAGGAGACTGAGTCAGGACATCCAGTACACTTTTTAGTAAAGAAGCAAACAGCTTCATGGTAATCCAAGATCCAGAAGAATAAGAATTGATTATGTTGACTGAAGAGAGTTTTATTGCAGTTATTTGCTTGAAATATTGTTGATACTGTTTTAATGCTTTATATTCTAAATATATAATGTAGCTCTTTCTCTTTCTTCTTAAGCTATCTCTAATCCACAATAATTTCCTAAACTTTGCTTTTGTACTGTGAAAGGAAATATTTTAAAATGAATCTGATTTTCACTCACTTTCAGAATTCAAAAGCTTACCAAGCCTCCTTACTTTTCATTGCAATATTGCTACTTATATTGGTTCAATAAGAATCTGCCTTCCTTTTTACCAGGATATTATTAACAAATTGATTATACAACCAAGGCACTACCTGAAGTGTCATATAAGAGAACAGTGCTCTTTAATTCACATAGGACAAACCACTTTTAATGAAATAGGTTGGCTTTACCTCTGAAGTCAATGCTTATAAAACCTTCCTAGGAAAACTGGCCTGCTACCTGACTTTAAGGGTGCCAGACTTACAGGTTTTAAAGAAAATCTTTCTGTTAGACCAGGAATCTTAAGACATGCTGAGGACCCTGGAAAAAACAGAAATTCACTCAAATCCATAGGAAGTATAGGTACAATCTGGTGAAGGGGGTTTTTGAGACTTGTTCCCTACACTTGAAACAACAAAATATAGAGACCCAGAAATCCCAGAGCCTTTTAAAAGTCCAATCTGAGATTAATTATATGAATATCAAGACAGAAGTTAATTTTGTGGCCTTAGTAATTTTTTCAATATGGTATGGCTCTAGATTTGCAAAGCAAACTCAAGGAAGACTATATGGTAAATTAACACTAATGCTGCACCTACATAAATAATCAGGAAAAATCTACTGAAACCAGTCTTATTTTGTGACTAAGAATAATCTTCCTATGAGATTATGAATATCAAATGGGTGGCAATGTTAAGAAAGATTGTGAAAAACTTTGAAATGGACCAAAAAAAAATTCTGTATCTAGGAAATCTAGATGTTGCCTAAATCTGGATTTTCTGATTTTATGAGCTTTGCCTTTAAGCTTTTTACAATTCTATACTTTGGAGATAATTGATAGCCATGTAAATGGCTCTTGTCCATAGACATGCAAATGAATTCTGTCCAGTGGAGGAACAATTGATTTCCCTTTGTGGGGACAAAAATATATTTAGGCCTATTTACCAAAAGTATGTAGCCACTGGACCCTTCCCTGTAGACCATGGAAAACATTTTGTAACTGTTTGGCTTAGTTTGAAAAGGGCGAGCCTCTACCAGACTCTTAATTATTACTCCAACAGCCCTCTCAATGGCTCCTCTGGGTGCCTCTTTCATAGCTAATTTCAAGGTAAGTTCTGAGATGTATGAAGCAGGAAATCCAAAAAGCTCCCAGATTTTCAGGGTAGTTTAGGCTCAGTTGTGATTTTGATTGAATTGACCTCTTGGAGAGTCATGTTTTTTGTCAAAGTGTGTTCCAGGACCACCTACATGTGGATACCCAGGGAGCTTGTTAAAAATAAAAATTTTCTGTGGTCACTGGAAGGTCATGGAATCTACATTTACCAAACTCTTCAAGACATTCCTAGGTACATGAAATAAGGATAGAATCACTATCTTGTGCTTCACAAAGGGGGAGAGCTATGAAATTACTATGGCTTCTGTGACATTTCAGAAAGCTTCAGAGAACTTAGGTGATTTTGGTCAAAAATTTCTGTTATCCATGATACTGCCAATATCACATCATCTGAGGAAAATCTTCTATTTGCAGCTATATTTTGTCTTTAAAAAGATAGAGTATAATTAACCATCTAAGTCTTAATTGCAGCTATATCTATTTTCATTATTTTCACACTGACCACTCTGCTCACTTTGCAGATGCAGGCATAATTTCTTTAGGGGCAAGACAGCATTGGACTAGAATGTCCAAAAGTACCTGCATCACCACCTGCCAATCTTTTTTTTTTTTTGCGTTATGCGGGCCTCTCACTGTTGTGGCCTCTCCCGTTGCAGAGCACAGGCTCCAGATGCGCAGGCTCAGCAGCCATGGCTCACGGGCCCAGCCGCTCTGCGGCATGTGGGATCTTCCCGGACCGGGGCACGAACCCGTGTCCCCTGCATCGGCAGGCGGACTCTCAACCACTGCACCACCAGGGAAGCCCCTGGCAATCTTTTAAGTGAAGATATTATTCTTTTGGTAAGGCTTCTGGATGCAACAACACATTCAAATATTATACTTGGAATGGGAATTGTAATTGAGAATGGTTTTCAGAATGTTAGTATCTTTTTTTGAGGTAGAGTTGTTTATTAAAGATAGTTTATGATTTTGTGGTCACCTGGTGACATATTAGAAATAATGAGAGAGGGTCAAATTTAAGTAGGCATGAAAACTAGGTGGGGAGGTGGGATTGTTCCACGTAGGCCCTCTAGAATATATCAGTCACGATGGAAGAAATTCTATGTTATTCATATTAATGTCAGTCTTTCTGTTTTAAAAGATTATCTAGTATCTTATGTGGACTGTTATGGTGTTATATTGGGGTATTCATATTTTAACAAATAGATTATTATCCTCTGGGCCAAGTGATATGGTACAATTTATCTATTAGTGTTCATTCATGCTCAGGATAACTTTTACAAGTGTTGAATTACTTCTTTAACTCCTTAACAAGTAAAAATATAGTGATTTTTTGAACCTCTGGTTAAGGCAGGATATGTTCTTGAGAACATGGTCCATTTTTCCACATTAGCAGCTTGTAGAGAAGCCTACATATAGTTATGTAAACCGTACTGAGCCTAGAACTAGAAATTCTGAAACATTACAGAAAACCGATGCAAATTTCTCTTGAAAAGAAGCATATTACATTTTGCAGAAAACTGTGTTTTGAAAGGTAGGCACATGGAAGATCTTATTTCACAATTACATGCAAATGGAAAGATACTGTCCTTCAACCACACATCTGCACAGTGGGGAACACATTTCAGTGACCCTGAAGTAAAGGGTCCCGTGATCTTGTAAGAAAAATGCTATAATCCCACGAAAAAGACAATTCAAACAATTCCATTGGTTAAGCTGTAAACTATTCTTGCTTGTCACATTATATGATGTGACAAAATTTTATAAAGCTTAATGGGATGTAAACACTGTTATGTCACCCATTTGCAGAAGAGAGACAACTCCATTTATGTTACATCTATTTTCTAACAACGAAGTGTAATTGAAATAGAGCAAACACAATTATCTCTTTCCAGCCAGCCAGTGAAATGTTTCTCTCACATACAGAACATGCAGAAAGATACTACAAAGGGCAAAGAAGAGATAAGAAATAGGCTTCTCTTCCTGATCCTGACAGCATATACAGATTCTTTCAACAAATACACTAAGTACCTACTATGTGTCAAGACAGTGAGAGAGAGCGAAATAGTGAAGGTACAAATCAGGCAAACATCCTGCTTTCGATGAGCTCATTATCTGGTATGGGAGACAGAAAAATAGAGAAAAGGAATATAGAAAAGAATAGGGGAGCAGAGGATAATAATTAGGCCAACTAAGGCAACCCAAGGAAGGCTCTGTGGAAAAAAGGATCTTTCACCTGGGTATCTAAATGAGTAAGAATCCATTACGAAAAATGTACATAATGAAATTTTCTATACTTTACATTCAAACTGTGTTTTTATTTATAATATGTTTCTTGTCAAGTAGTCTGTCTTATCTAGTCTGAAAATCTCTTCCTGTTACATAGCTTAGTTGTTTTTACATTTACTGTAATTATTGCTCTTGTCTGTTATGTTTCATCCTATTCATTGCATATTGCTTTTTTCTTATTTATATTCCTTATTCATTTGGAATTTATTCTTGTGTTCAATGGGAGGAATACAAGGAACTGTATTCTTTTTCCGAATGACTATTCATGTTCCCAACATCATTTATTTAAAATCTATTTTTGATGAAGTGATTTAAGATACTATGTTCATTATATACTAAATTTCTGTGTGTACTTGGGTCTATTTCTGGACTTGCCATTCTATTCCTTTGATCTGTTTGTCCACTCATATGCTGGTAACACACCGTTTTAACTATACAGGCTTCATATTATGTTTTTATATCTAGTCGTGCTATACCCCATCATGTCCCTTCATTCAGTGTTTTATAGCTATGTATGAACATTTATGTTTTCACATACACTGTAATATCAACTTGTCTAGCGTCCTAAAGAAATTTAATAGTATTTTCATTAGGATTACATTATATTTTAAAAGTAATTTAGGTAGAACTGACATTGTGATGACACCGAGACATCCTAACTAAGAATGTGATGTGTTTACATTTGTTCAACCCTATTTTTTTTCTTTAAAGAATGTTTTATAGCTTTCATTATATATGGTTTCAAAATTTCTCATTAAATTTATTCTTAGACATTTTATCTTATTGTTGCCATCATAAATAGAATTTTTCTCTTCCATTATATCTTCTAGTTAGTTATAATTTGGGAACACAATGGTTTTGATTTTTGCATGGTAATTTTGTACATTCCCATCATGCAAAACTATTTTATAACTGAGTTATCTTGTTATTGATTTTCTAGGATTTTCCAGGTGTACTCTTTGTCATTTCATAATAAATATAGTTATATTTCTTCTTTTTTCCAAGTCTTATGCTTCTATTTTTTGCTTATCTAATTGCATTGACTAACACTTCCAGAACAATGTTAAAATTACACTGGATATGATGGGCATCACTGCCTTATGGGAATGTCTGCCTCTAATTGTTCCCTATTAAATGTGTGTGTGTACACAGCTGACACTTGAATAACATAGGTTTGATCTGCACAGGTCCACTTATTTGTGTACTGTTTTTCAATAATAAATACTACAGTACTACACAATGTGCAGTTAGTTTAATCCACAGATGCTGAACCACAGATAGAGGGGAACCATGGATACAGAGGGCCTACTATAAATTATACCCAGATTTTTGACTGTGCAGAAGGTTGCCACCTCTAGTCCCCATGTTGTTCAAGGGTCAACTGTGTATACATACTTACATTTTTAAGGAACAGGAAATATACATCCATTTCTAATTTCTCAAGAGGTTTTAAAGAATGGAGATTGATTTTTGTCAAAGACATTTCAGTATTATTAGCATGAATATAGACAAATAGATCAATGGAGTAGAATAGGGACTCCATATATAGAACCAAACTGAGGTATATCTTTGATTGTTGAGATAAGTTCTAATGAAATTAAATGTGGGATGGAAAGCCTTTTCAACAGACGGTACTGGATATCTGAATGGTAAAATGAACCACAGCCCTGAATTCAAAGAATTGTCCCCGATTCTTTTTATATGAATCATGGACATAAACATAAAATCTAGAAACCATACAGCTTTTGAAGAAAACAAAATATAATTTTGTAATCTGAAGGAAGCAAAATTTTCCTTATAAAAGATACAAAAAGGGACTAGCTGTAAAAGAAAACTGATGAATTGGGTTTCATCAAAATTTAAAAATTCTTCTCATCAAAAAATGCAGTTAAAGTAATAAACAGTCTAGCCATAGACTGAGAGAAAATATTTATCATATAGTCAATTTTTGTTATGTGTAGTAAGTATGTTCTATAAACTCACCATGAACACTGAATTAGCAAATATTGAGCTATTGATCCTAGGGAAAATACAGGGTTTCATGTGATCCTCTGATCAAAACATTTTTATCAACAGATCAATAAATAACATTGTTTTATATGTGTTTCTATACAAAGACATTTCATTTAATATATAGTGTTGATTAATTAACATTGAACTCACAGCCAACAGCACTATAACTCATGCCTGAACGGAGGTTATTTAACACACATATTTTCTCCTTAAGGTACATCGCAGACTTATTTCACTCAAGAACACAAGACAGCACTTTAGCACTACACTCGGAGGCCATTATAAACACAAAAAGGTGAAAAATGTGGCACTAGACTACAAATAAAACTTGTTTACAGTATTAGAGCTGAAATAAGAAAGCAGAGAATCCCCTTCTTTGCCCTCAACTAGGAACGTGGGTGTCAGGTGACTCAGATTTTTCAACACTTTGTGCATGTCTGCGAATGACTGAGAAAGTGCAACAAGTATTGATTATGGAGTTACAAATAAATTTTAGTGAGTGGGGGAATTCACAAATATGAATCTGTCAATAATAAGGATTGACTGTATGTATCTCTGAATATGTAATAGATGGTTAGACTTTTTAGTAAAATCAACAAAAGGCAAAAGTAATCCCTGACTAGAGAAATCAGAGCATTGTTTTCCTTTTTGAGGGATACAGACAAAGCAACTTTCTGGGATGATGTAAGTGTTTTATATCTTCATTTGGGTGGTGAATTAGTTGAGTTTATGCATTTTTCAAAACTTATCAAACTGTACATTAATACCTCAGTAAAAATAAAATATTGAAGATAGAGCTGTTTTCTATCATATTTCTTTCAATCTACGTGTATCATTGTATGTAAAGTGCCTTGTATTTAGTATACAGTTGACTTCTCTTATTTTAATTAGTCTAAAATTTTTTTTCTTTCAATTGGAGCTTTTATTCTAATTTCCTTAATATGATTCTAGGATAATTAGGTTTAAGCCTATCAAGTTGTTATGGTTTCTGTTTGTCCCACCTGATATTTGTCAATTGATTCCTCCTATCTTGTCTGTTTTTGGACTAATCAACTATTTTTTTCATTATTCCATTTTCTCTCTATTTGCTTTAAATTTTCATGATCTTGTGTGGTTCATCATAAAAACCACTCTTTTATGGTTTCCCTAGTGGTTAAAATACGTAACAGTGACTTATTACAGTCTAACTTAAGTTAATACTTTTACCATAACAGGAAAGTGCCTAAAAAGAGCTTATCTTCATTTATTCCTTCTTCTTTTTTCTTCCATTTTTATCCTATACTTTACTTCCATATATACCATAAATCTTTTAAAACATTATTAAGAAGAAATACAGATGACCAATAGGCACATGAAAAGATGCTCAACATGGCTAATTATTAGAGAAATGCAAATCAAAACTACAATGAGGTACCACCTCACGCCGGTCAGAATGGCCATCATCAAAAAGTCTACAAATAACAAATGCTGGAGAGGGTGTGGAGAAAAGGGGATCCTCCTACAGTGTTGGTGGGAATGTAAGTTAGTACAGCCACTGTGGAAAACAGTATGGAGGTTCCTCAGTAAAATAAAAATTGAATTACCATATGATCCAGCAATCCCATTCCTGGGCATATATCCAGACAAAAGTATAATTAAAAAAGATACATGCACCCCTATGTTCATAGCAGCACTATTCACAATAGCCAAGACATGGAAACAACCTAAATGCCCATCAACAGATGAATGGATAAAGATATGGTACATATATACAATGGAATACTACACAGCCATAAAAAAGAATGAAATAATGTCATTTGCAGCAACATGGGTGCAACCAGAGATTATCATACTAAGTGAAGTAAGTCAGAAAGACAAATACCATACAATATCACTTATGTGTGGAATCTATTATATGACACAATTGAACCTATCCATGAAACAGAAACAGAATCAGGGACATAGAGAATTGACTAGTGGTTGCCAATGGGGTGGGGGGTGGGAGAGGGTTGGACTGGGAGTTTGGGATTAGCAGATGCAAACTGGTATATATAGGATGGATAAACAACAAGGTCCTACTGTATAGCACAGGGAACTATATTCAATATCCTGTGATAAACCATAATGGAAAAGAATATATATATGTGCATAACTGAGTCACTTTGCTGTACAGCAATTGACACATTGTAACTCAACTATACTTCAATAAAAAATAAATTTAAAAAACACAAAAAAACAAACAAAAAAGACATTATTGTTTTAGTTTTTTGAACAGCCAATTTTAGCTTATAATTACCCACATATCTTCCTTTTGCATTCTTCTTAAAAGAAGGTCTTTCGGGATCCACCCATTCCCAGCCAGTCCCTCATTTCATCTTAACTAGTTTTATTTTTGCATAGTATTGATGACCCTAACAAATAATCTTGCTCTTCCTTTCCTGGCTTATTTTCTGACTACCCCTAAGGGCAGCGAAGGGTCCCTGAGAGTGAATTTGTGTGTACTCCCAGAACGTAGCACAGCCCCTGTCCTGGAGAAATGGGCACTCATTCCACATGTGTTAAATGACCCCAGCATCCCGGCTTTGCCTTTTGAAGGCTTTCAACTTCCCATCACCACCCACAAAGTTCCATCAGTGCTCTGGCTTCGTGATGCCCAATCCGAGGAAGAATGAGGAGCCTGAGGTTGGAGAAGGAGGGCCGAGAGGGAGGATGTGCCCAGAGGGGAGCCGTCCTCTCCACAATGAAGGACAAGGAGCTGGGGAAGAAGGAAACGAGTGCACTGCACGGGGGGCAAATGGGGAGCCTGGACGTGCCCCGTCAGGGGTGGAGGTGACAATGGCAACTGCTGCTTCGCAGCTTGCAGGATCTTAGTTCCCTGACCAGGGACTGAACCCGGGCCCCGGCAGTGAAAGCACAGAGTCCTAACCACTGGACCTCTAGGGAATTCCCAAAAGCCCCTCTAAATGAATGGACCTCTGAGGACCGTCTGGAAAATCCAGCATCAGAGGGACAAGAGAGGCTCCTTGGCTGCAGGACACCCTCAGACCCATGCCACCTAAGCGAACATGAAGTTCCTTCTGGATACTAAGAGGTTTGGTGTGCACGCCTTGGGGAAGCTACAGTGTAGACTCGTACCTCTCCTGAGCCTCTGATGGTTACTTCCTTGGGCCGTTTTCTCTGTGAGTGTCCTTGAGAGGATCCGACACCTCCAGAATGGTTCTGCACATACTCCTGGTTCCTGCACATACTCACAGATTAGTCCCTGGGCCTGGAGTGAGGCAGGTACTTCTAGGAGAGGGGTTGGGAGTTGTGGGGCATAGAGGGCTGTGGTGGGTGACTGAGGGTCCCTGCTCCCTATCAGGCCTGAAAACCCCTGTGTTATCCTGCCGCAGTGGAAGGGGCACTCACTCAGGCAGGGATGGAGGAGGGAGGATAGAGGGGAGAGTGAAGCCAGGTCCTTACAGGAAGGTTTGTGGCCACTCCAGGCTGATCACTGCAGGGGTGGGGTAAACTTGTGTGGGGCGGGGTGGGCAGTGCTCTTTTCTGTTCAGGGGCTGAGTAGGAACAGGATTCCCCACCACTCCATCCCAGAAAACCCTGCATCCTCTCTGTTCCCTGCCTCCTGGTTCCTAAGAGGCGCTGGCATTGCTATTCTGTGGTGTGGAGTTCAGGTAAGTGATTCTGGAACAGGACGCTGCTTGGAGTGTCTTTCTCTTTCAAGCAGACTTAATTCCAATTGAATTAGGACATAGGCAAACCCCACTTAAGTGGGCATCTCACCCTCCTGTGAAAGTCATCAAGCAAGGATACTCCTGCCCTGGGGACCTTTTATCATGAATGGAAATTGCATTTTGTCAAATGCTTTTTCTGCATCTATCGAAATGATCATGTGATTTTTATTCTTCCTTTTGTTAATATGGTATATCACATTGATTGATTTACAAATGTTAAATCATTCTCATGTCCCTGGAATAAATTCAAAGGATCATGATATATGATCCTTTTTATATATTGCTGCATTCGGTTTGCTAATATTTTGTTGAGCATTTTTGCATCTATGTTCACCAAAGTTATTGGCATTTAAGTTTCTTTTTTTTTTTTGCAATGTCTGTCTGGTTTTGGCATCAGGTAAATTGTGGCCTCACAGAATGAATTTAGGAGTGTTTCATCCTCTTCAATTTTTTGGAATACTTTAGGAAGGATAGGTATGAGTTCCTTGTCCATGTCCATTCCTAGATTTTTGTTTGCTGGGAGTTTTAAAATTATAAATCCAATTTCACTACTACTGATTGGTCTGTTCTAATTGTCTGTTTCTTCTTGAGTCAGTCTTGTCAGGTTGTATGTTTCTACAAATATGTTCACTTCTTCAATGTTGGCCATTTTGTTGGAATACTGCTCTTCACAGTATCCTCTTATAATTTTTTTTGTACCCCTGTGGTATCAGTGGTTATTTCTCCTCTCATTTTTTATTATTTCGTATTTTGGTTTTTGGGGGTCCTCTCTCTTTTCTTCTTGGTGGGCCAGGCTAAAGGTTTATCAATTTTGTTTATCTCCCTCAAACAGCACAAACAAAATTATGAGGAAAAACTCCCAATGAGTCTCATCACAATGTAGTATGTATTATGGGTAGTTAAGATTCAGTGCCTTAGAAAACCCTCAGAGTGCAGAAAGGACGAAAGTAGACACTGTGAGGAAGAGAGGTTGTCCACCAGCAAGCATGTTAGGAAGGAAAACTGAATTATTTCTACCGTCATCATCAAAAACCTAAATTCTTCCAAGTATTGGGGTATAGTGTGGCATGTGACTGTTTTGAGATCAGTCACAAAACTGCACAAATATGCCGGTTTTTACTCATGAAAAACCCTGATGTGATTAAAGGAAGATCACCTATGAGTGGGTAAAAGATCTTCCCCTATTTCCCAACACGGGGATGCAACACTGATAACCTACTTCCCAGATGCACATATTGCTCGGATGCCGTAGATGGTCTCCAACAGTCTGCTGCTTGCTGTCTCTGTCCGTCTGTCTGTCTCTCTTTTTCTCTTTCTCTTTCTTGTCAGCATAGGGTTAAGAGTTAAGAAGTTCCACCATAAGAACATGGGGAGAAAAACCTAGGCAATATCTCCTATCCTTCAAATATAACTTTAAAATATTTTTTAAAAAAACATTTAAAAAGTAAAAGCTTCTTGAGAAACTATGGTTAACCCCTAATAAATGTATAATAATTGGTAACAAATGTTTAAAGGGTATTTTCAAAGTCAACTAATAGGAATATAACAAAGGAAATTCATAAACTTGGAAACAACTGAGGTAGCCACCCAAAGAGTGAAATAAGTGAGACACAGAAAGAAAAATACTCTATGATTTCACACTTATATGTGGAACCTAAATTGTCAGATTCATAGAACCAGAAAATAGAATGGTGGTTGTCAAGGGCTGGAGGATGGGGGAAATGAAGAGATGTTAGTCAAAGGGTACAAAGTTTCAGTTATAAGATGAGTAAGTCCTGGGGATCTAATGTACAGCATTGTGGTTATAGTTAATAACACTGTATCATATACTTGAAATTTGCCAAGGGAGTAGATATTAAGTGTTCTTATCACACACACACAAAAGGTAACTACGTGAGGTAATGGAGATGTGTTAATTAACTTGATTGTGCTAATCGTTTCACAATTGTATATGTATTTCAAACCATCATATTGTACACCTTAAAAAACTCCCATTGTCCAACCTAAATATATACATATTTTATTTGCCAATCATACCTCAATAAAGCTTAGAAAATATAAGAAAATGTTTCAGTCTCTAAGAGGAAAATGGGTTTTGGGGTTCAGCAGTGGAGAAATCTGAGGCAGGAGAGTATTTGGGGAGCTCTAAAAGACAAGCTTGGCAAATGAGAAGTTCATATGTGATAAAAGGTTGGGGAATTTGGCAATATAGGGGAAAAACGCTCAGCTGGCAAAGTAGGAGTATTATTTTCTCAATACAATGTTTTTCCAATTTTAATCAAGCCTCATTTGGCAAAAGTATGAATATATAAATTCTTAAGGACTTAAGTGGAAGTGTTTTCCCAGGAGCCCATAGTTCCCATGTATATTCTCTTAGAAGGCACAAAAAGTTTCTTGAGGTAGCCCAACACTGAAGAGTGGGTGCCTGGTCTCCAAAAAAGGCATCTGTGCTCCCAGCTACAACCCCACCCCAGGGCCACCACCTATGCCCTACATGTTGTACATTACTCTTCTCAGAAAGGTGCCGTTCATATTTTAGTCCACATTAATGACACCTTCTTGTGAAAGGAACTGCACACTGAATGGCTCAGTGTGGCAGCCCCATCCAAATATGATTAATATATTTACTATCTAGTGGAAAAAGTAGACATCTTGTAAGAGGAGATGGGGAATTTCAGCACAGAGATAGAAACTATAAGAAAGAGTTAAATGGAAATGCTTTCATTCAAGCCTTCACAGGTTTCTTCTGCCTTTGCATGGCACTGAAATAATTATGGGCACATTAAAGTAAATCTTCATCTCTGAAAGAAGTTTGTTGTTTTTCTATATTTGTAGCATTTCCATTTAACTCTTTCTTGTAGTTTCTACCTCTGTGCTAAAATTCCCCATCTGCTCATGCAGTATGTCTACTTTTTCTATTAGATACTTAAATATATTAATCATAGTTATGGTAAAGTCCCTGTCTGATAGTTCTGATATCTGGATGATCTTGGAACCTGGTTTTATTGTTTTGTTTGTCCCTTGATAGTAGGTTTCCTTCTCTTTCTTTTGAGTGTGTATTTTAAAACTTTCAGTTGATGCTGAACATCATGTAGAACAGTAGAAAACGAGGTAAATAATATTTGCACCTGGAAATGAACACACCGCTTCTTCTTGCAGGCTTTTCTTATGTGATAGGGCAGTTGAGTCAATCTTGTCAGTTATTAATTTGGGATTGGGATTTATCCTTGTGGTAGTTAGCTTAAATGCAAGACAGGGTTTTAATTCTTCTAGCATTGTTTTGTGCTTAGGGTAATGTCAGGTTTCCAGAGGATTTTTCTCAGTGCTTCTGCTTTACTCCTTGATCTCTGACATCCATCACACCTAAACCACACACTGATCCCTCTCCAGGTCCCTACCCCCTTCCCAGTGGTGTTCTTGCTCGTGCCATGGGTGCTTGCTAGGCAAGTACAATTACTTCACTTTCTCTGTCACTGGTAAGCCAGTCTCTGCATCCCACTTCTCCTGGGAGGAGCTATCTTTCCTTAAAATCAAGCTGCTTAATAGATCTAGAACCTAAGATCTCCAAGTGGTTCAAGAAAAATTATGATTTGGGTGTTCATCTGACTTGCTCATGTTGTTAGGTTGAAATCCACACCTTTCATTGTTCTATATACCAGGCAGAAGCAGAATTAGATGTGCGCTTTTTAGTTGTTTCTTAGTTTCTCTTACCTTCATTTTGGAATAATTTTAGATTTATGGAAAAGTTGTATATAAATAAAGTACAGTGAGTTCTCATGCACCCATCACCCAGCTTCCCGTAAGCTTCCCATCTTATGTAACCACGGTACATTAGTAAAAACTCAGAAATTAACAGTAGCACAGTAATATTAACAAAACTACAGGCATTATTTGTATTTCACCACTTTTCCCAGTAACACGCTTTTCTGTTCCTCTGATGAGTAAAATTTCCCAGTCCCTTTTTGTGTTTTGTGCCATTGACATCTTTGAAGAGTACTGGCCAGGCATTTTCTAGAATTTCCCTCAACTTGAGTTTTTCTGATGCTTTCTTTTGATTAGACTGGGGGTCTGAATTTGAGGGAATACCACAGAGATGAAGTGCCCTTCCTCCTTGCATTTTATCAGGAGGTGTATCCACATAACTTATCACTGGTAGTATTAACCTTAAATTCTTAGTTACGATAGGATCTGTCTGCCAGATTTCCATAATGTAAAGTTACCACTTTTCACCTTGTCTACACTACTCTTTGGAAGTGAGTCGCTAACCCCAGCCCACATTCAAGTGGTGACAGTACGTAACTAGGCTTATAGTGCTAATATAATGTATATAAGTATCAAACCACTATGTTGCACACCTGAATCTAATATAATATTATATGTCAATTATGCTTCAATTAAAAATGTGTTAAGACCCCACCTCTCATACTATCAGTGGCTTTTTGTCCAAGAAAGGCTCAAGGACAATCAATACATGAGTCATCCAATGGCCTTATCAAGTGGACTGGCACAAACTAAAAACAACAAGAGTAACATCCTGCCCATAAAGATATGGGTTGAGCTAGTATTGGGCTGCTGAGGTGAAAAGAATGAATAGAAAAATGTCATAAAATAAGAGGGACCAGAATGTTCCATAGGAGAGCTAAAGTTATAGCCCACGAGAAACCAGAACCTAGCAGGTAGAGAAGTCTATGGAATAGTGAATTAAGTAGCCATTTGGTGAAGTTCCCATTGTTGATAAATTTATAATCTAGGGATAACACATTTAAATTTTCTACGAATACCATCAGTTGATCAATAGATAAAGTTTTCTTACTATGAATTACTTACTATGCATTGTAATTATAAAAGAAGTGAGGAAAGTGTACTCATACACAAAAAAGCTGAGACCAAGAAAAAAATAATGTACTAAGGTAGACTTTGTGTGACAATTATGTCAATGTAGGCTCATCAATTGTAAGAAATGTACAATTGTGAGTGGTGAGTGATACTGATAATGGGGGGCCAGGAGCTATATCGGAAATCTCTGTACCTTCCTCTCAATTTTTCTGTGAACCTAAAAACTGCTCTAAAAAAAGTCTTTAAAAGTTAAAAACAAACTAATTTTAAAAAGTAAAACTGCATATAGTAAGAGCATATAGATAAAAAAATAATGTGCAGTAAAATTGAATTTTTTTGTATGTACATAGACCTATGATTTTAACATATGTATAGATTTGAGTAAACATCACCACTATCAAGATAAAGAATAGCTGCATCACCTAAGATACTTTCCTTGTGTTATTGTTTTATAGTTACACCAACTTCCACTCCTAAACCCACGAAATGATTAACCTACTTTTCATTAATATATGTTTATCTTTTCAAGAACATCATATAGGGCTTCCCTGGTGGCGCAGTGGTTGAGAGTCCGCCTGCCGATGCAGGGGACACGGGTTCGTGCCCCGGTCCGGGAAGATCCCACATGCCGCGGAGCGGCTGGGCCCGTGAGCCATGGCCGCTGAGCCTGCGCGTCCGGAGCCTGTGCTCCGCAACGGGACAGGCCACAACAGTGAGAGGCCCGCGTATCGGGGAAAAAAAAAAAAAAAAAAAAAAAGAACATCATATAAATGGAATCATGCAGTATGTAAGCTTTTTTTTTTTTGGCTTCTTTTAATCAGCAAAACGCCTTTGAGATTCAACCCACTTGTATATGTCAGTGGTACATTCCTTATTATTTCTGAATTGTATTCTAGTGTTTTACTTTTACAAGTAAAGTTCTCTAAAAAAATATACAAATAAGCACATAAAAATGCTCAGCATCATTAGTTATTCAAGAAACGCAAAATCAGACTATAATGAGGTAACACTTGACTCCTGCTAGGAGTGCTAAAATTAAAAAGATTAACTATGCTAAATGTTGTTAAGGATATAAAGGCACCAGAAATTTGAAAACGTAAAACACTACAACCAATTTGGAAAGCAGATTATCAATTTCTGAAAAAGATAAACATAAATCTGCTATATGACCTTGCCATTCCAAAACAAACGTTCACACAAAAAATTGTACATCAATGTTCATTGCAGCATTACTCATAATAGCCCAAAACTTGAAACAACCCAAATGTTCATCCATAGGTGTGGAGATGAGCAAAATATGTTCTATACATGCACTGCAATACCACTCACGCATAAACATATCTGAATCATTGATACACACAAAAACTTGGATGAATTTCTAAATAATTATGCTGATGAAAGGTACTAGGCAAAAAGAGTTATACAACTTTTTCTGAAAGGAAAAGCAATAACAAATAGCAGTTGCCAAGGCAACACATTGGTGTGGTTTAAGGGAGATCACCCTGGAGGGAGGGAGCAACAGGATATACTACATTTCCTAACACAGGTATACAAAATAGATAACCTGCTTCTCAATTTCTGCCTTCCAGGGCCCTGATATGCATAGGGATACACATAAAAGAGTAAATGAAGCCAATGTAAAAATCTCCTCATTCTCAAGAGTTCTAATCAAATACTCAACAAAATACTAGCAAACTGAATCCAATAGCATATTAGAACCTAACTTAAATATAGAACAATAATGTAAGAACATGTAAAGAGTAAAACCCATAAACTAAATATCAAAACCAACGCAATGAAAATATCCACACAACATAAGCACACCCACATAAAATTACAACCCCAAACCAAACACACATACATATTACTCTTTCCAATGGCATGTAAACATGCAAAAATGAGGAAAAACTCACTCAGAGTGGTCACTACCACAGACAAGCACATAGAATATGCTGGGAGTTCAAAAAGGAGCATGTAAGTTAGTGGTAACAGTAGTCACGTGAGGTACCCTTCCTACAATATTAGGTGACAAAGAACAATTTGTGTACTTTGTAATTCAAACTAAAATTTCCCTCCACAGTTTGGAGTGGGGTAAGCTATGGGGTTATTAGATTTAGGCACAAAAAAATCACAAACACAATTGTCAATTCAACTGTGTAATGGTTTGAACAAGCATATATTGGAGGTGACACCAGTTTCTACCCCATTTCCCAACAGAACAATGTGAAATTTACAATTTACCTTTCAGGCACTACTCGAGTCCTGTGATCATGTCCAAAAGTGTGGCTCTTGTCACCCTCTCTCTTTTCTCTTTCTCTCTCACTTAGCCTTGTATTAAGAAGGAACAACTGTAGAAAAATTAGGGAAAAAAGCCAATGCATTATTTATTCATATTTAAGAGGGTTGTAATATTTATTCAGACTCAAACAATCCTTTTGTCACTTCATCCCTTCACATGTAGTATTTTTAAAAGTTAACATTATAATTGTAATGAGATGAACTGAATAAAAAGTTCAGGTACCATCTTTTCCTTTCTCTTAATAATTCAAGTCATTTACTATGTTCTAATAATCAATGTTTAAAATTGATTATATACAAATAAAATTTTGTGATAGTTTAAAGTTTTTTGTCAATTATAGATGTTTTGTGCCCAATGATTTTATTTCTTTTAATTGACGTATAGTTGATTTACAATATTATATTACTTTCAAGTGTACAGCATAGTGATTCAGAATTTTTACAGATTATATTTAATTAAAAGTTATTACAAGATAATGGCTATAATTCCCTGTGCTGTACAATATATCCTTGTTGCTTATGTATTTTATATATAGTAGTTTGTATCTCTTAATCCCATACCCCTAATTTGTCCCTTCCCCATTCTCTCTCCCCTTTGGTAATCACAAGTTTGTTTTCTGTATCTGTGAATCTATTTCTGTTTTGTACATACATTTGTATTATTTTTTGGATTCTACATATAAGTGATATACAGTATTTGTTTTTCTCTGTCTGACTTATTTTACTAAGCATAATATTCTCTAGGTCCATCCACATTGCTGCAAATGGTAGAATTTCATTCTTCTTTAAGGCTGAGTAACATTCCATTGTATATGTATATCACCTCTTCTTTATCCATTTATCTGTCGATGGACACTTGGGTTGCTTCCATATCTTGGCTGTTGTAAGTAGTGCTACTATGAACACTGGGGTGCACGTATCTCTTCAAATTAGCATTTTCATTTTTTCCAGATATATACCCAAGAGTGGAATTGCTGGATTGTGTGGCAGTTCTATTTTTAGTTTTTTGAGGAATCTTCATACTGTTTTCCATAGTGGCTGCACTAATTTACATTCCTACCAACAGTGCACAAGGGTTCCCTTTTCCCGATATCCTTGTCAACATTTGTTATTTGTACACTTTTTGATGATAGCCATTCTGACACGTGTGAGGTTTTCATCTGCATTTCTCTAATAATTGGTGATGCTGAGCATCTTTTCATGTGCCTGTTGGCCATCTGTATGTCTTATTTGGAAAAATGTCTATTCAGGTCTTCTGCCCATACCTTGACTGGGTTGTTTTTTTGATACGGAGTTGTATGAGCTGTTTAAATATTTTGGATATTAAGCCCTTGTTGGTTGCATCATTTGCAAATATTTTCTCCCATTCCGTAGGTTGTCTTTTTGCTTCGTCAGTGGTACCATCTTAATCTCTAAATATATGGTGACATCAGAGAGGAGTTTCTAACCACTGGCAAAGCTCTAGGCTCTGAGAAGAAGAGTAGAATAAATGAGTTACAGGGTAAAGGGATTTGGTGTTCAGATAGAAAGTTTTCTGTATACGGAAAGAATTTGAGCAATTCCATAGGAGACCTGAATACTATAAATAAAATTGATCTTCTAATAACAAGGCAGTTTCCTTACCTGGTACCATTATATGTGCATTGAGAATATTGTTTATATATTATATGTAGCTTCCAGAACCATAACTACAAAGTGAGTTTGGGGAAAGCACGTACCATTTATTTATATGTGACTAACCTGCTTTCTGGGGGAAAGAGCTACCCCGGGACTGTGCATAATTAGAACCTAAGAAAAAGGGTATGAAGTCCTCAACTCAGAATTTGCCATAGCTTTACAGCACTGAGCACAAGTCTTTTTCACCCAAATACATCGAGGAGAAAGGAACTCCCCCAATTCTGTGACACAGAGCCTAATTCTGCAGTATCTGAGAGACTAAATGCTAGTAACCTAGTGAGCTTTGCATGAGATAAGGAACTGGAGGATCTCAAGTCCTGAGATCTGGTCAACATGAACACTGTTGGAATACTAACTTTCACCTCTACCAAGGGAGAGGCAACTGTCCTCTGTTTATTTTACTTTTTCATTTATATGCCTCTTCCTCTCTGACATGAGTACAAGTTTCTTGAAGGCAGGTCCAGTTCTTGTTCAACTACGTATCACCTCATACCAAAAATCTGCACATTAGAGACATTCTACAAATGCCTTTAAATTTATCCCTTTAAATTTTGAGATCCCATAGATCTCAAATCAATAACCTAACTTTCCAATATAATAAACTAGAAACAGAAGAGAAACTAAACTCAAAGCAAGCAGAAGAAAGGAGCTAATAAAGATTAGATTAGAAATAAATGAATTATAGAATAGAAAAACAATAGACAATATCAATGAAACCAAGTTGGTTCTTAGAATAGTTCAAGAAAATTGACAAAACTTCAGCTAAACTGACCAATAAAATAAGATTCAAATGACTAAAATCAGGAATGAAAGAATGGACATTACTATCAACTTTACAGAAATAAGGATTATAAGGAGATACTATGAAACATTATATATTAACAAAAATTCCTAGGAAGACACAAACTACTGAAACTAACTCAAGAAGAAATAGAAAATCTGAACATACCTATAAGTAAAGAGATTGAATTAGTAATCAGAGGGTTTCCACAGAGGAAACCCCAAGACAAAATAGCTTCACTGCTGAATTCTACCAAATGTTAATACAAGAATAAACACCAGTCCTTTTCCAAAATATAGAAAAGGAGGGAATAGTTTCCAACTCATTCTATATGGCCAGTATTATCCTGATACCAAAGCCAGAAAAATACATACAGGCCAATATCACCTAGGTGGTATTATAGAATATAAAAACCCTCAACAAAAATACTAGCAAACTGAATACAGCAACATAGAAAAAGGATTATATACCAAGCAAGTGGGATTCATCCGAAGTATGCAAAGTTGTTCAACATATGTGAATCAATGTAACACATCATTTTAATAGAAGAAAGGAAAAAACACATGATCATCCCAATAGAGAACAAACATTTAACAAAATCTAACATCATTTCACAATAAAAACCATCAACAGACCACATCTCCACCAAAATTCTTTCCAGTTTGGTCAGGCCTTTTCAGAACAGTGGGCTGCAAATCTCTGAAGAATATGTATGAGAAGCTTTTTCCAGGGACCCTCATATGCTGTGTCTGGACTCTTTTTTTTTTTTTTTTTTGGCCTCAATGCACAGCTTGTGGGGTCTTAGTTCTCCAACCAGGGCAGTGGTGAAAGCTCCTAGTCCTACCCCCTGGAGCATCAGGGCCTGGCCTCTTGAGATGCTCTTCTGAGGGTCCTCTGTAATAGCTCAGCACTGAAGGGCGGTACCTTACTCACAGGAGGGCAGCTCTATGTCTGAAGCTCCACCTCCACTCCCAGGACTACCACATGTTGATGTACATGTTGTACATGACTCTACTTCAAAAGCAAACTTCACGGTTTAGTTTGTGTGAATCACACTATCTTGAGTAGGGCACTGCATACAATGTGGCTGAATGTGGCAGCCCCGCTCAAAGACATCTCACACAGCTTTCATGCCACCTCTCACACCTTTAAGCCTTTGAATAGACACCAACATTTATCTAAAGTGCCTCTGCAACCTCTACATCACTGCTCTTCCTCTTCCATCTTTCTCTGAGAGTCCCCTCACCTACTGCATCTTTAATGAGCCAGGTTTCAGGAGCAAGGTAGAATAAATCTTCCTCTATCTCTTCTTACTTAGGAATAATAATCCATATCTGCATTATCCTTTTGATTTTCAAAGTATTAATAATATTAGTGTTAGTTCATTAAAAACCATTTGCCCCCCCAAAGTAATCCTTTAAGTAGAAAAGTCAAACACCTCATTCCCCAGGCTCCTGCGCTGCAAAATTCCTGATCTTTTTTTAAGTATTCTTTATCTAAACTCCAACCCACAGAAAAGCCAGTCAAGAGCATCAAGAACGTCCTTGGAGAGAAGAGTGGGAATTTAGGTGCCAGGACAGTGAGATCAAAAGCCCACTTCTTCCACAGATGCTGGAGGAAAAAAAAAATGGCCTGTATAAACAAACAAAAATGGTTTACAAAACAGAATTTTTGAGGCTTTCATGTGAGAACTGTTTGCTAAGTGCATTTTCTTCACCTTTCCGTTCTGTCTCTCTAGGTTTTTTCAACTCTCATGACAACATGCAACTGCGTAAATTCAGAATGAAGTTCAGGGTAAAGAATTTCCAAAAATAAATGGGACTTTGAGAGATTAGCAACCGGAATTGGAAGTTCTTACAGACAGAGAGGTGGGGAGATTTGGGGAAATCCATACCTGGCTGTAATACTTTTCATTGAAAGAAAAAGGAAAACTGGGGTGAAGTAAATAGATCCAGATGACTCCAACTCCTTGGCCTCTTCTACTTAATACCCATCACTGATAATAGGAATCTTAGAATGAATGAGACAAATCGCATGAGGACACTGCAGTTCTGAGGCTTTTATTTTAATGATCAAAGGAGAGGAATAAGGAGCCTACCTAGACCACTTCCTGTTGCTAGGTAGTGGATTGGGAAACACCATGCCTGTATTGACTTCTTCTGCTGGGTGAGGGATCGTAAGATAATCTCCAGTCTTGAAGTTCCGAACCAGTTCACCTCCTTCTTTCCAACTTTCTGAGTTTTCCTTTAGTTGCCTTTTGTGTTATTTCCAGTTTTATAGTTGTATTTAGCTGAGATGTGCAGGGGTTGGGCTATGCCACTTTGTCTGAACCTGAAGTCTCCCAATTTACTTGCAAGATTTGGATTTGCAATGATTTTCAGTGCAATGTTTTTTTGCAAATTCTGGTTTTAAGCCCATGGCAACTACTGAGATAGTTCTGGTGATGAGAGAGCTAATATCATCTCCCTGCCACATGCATTCCTGGGGAATGTTTTAGGATAGAGAAAAGGAAGTGGTAAATGGTAGGATATTCATGACTATTTAGTCAAAAGCAGCTATTGCAAACATAGAAATGGGAAACAGGAGAATACAGAAAATCAGATATACCCATATCTGCCTTTATCCACCACCACCATCCTACACAACTCCCACTCTCATCTCAGCCCAGACCCTCTCACTGGACACCTAAAGACAGAGGTGACAGAGTTCTCACTCATCCCTTTTGTCTTAGTCCACTCAGGCTGCTATAAAAGTACCATAGACTGGGTAGCTTGTAAACAGAAATATATTGCTGATAGTTCTGGAGGTTGGAGGTCTGGGACCAGGATGCCAGCATAATTGAGTTTTGATGAAGGTCCTCTTCAATTCTGCCAATTCTGGTTAGGGAAATACCTCTTAGATCAAAAGCATGATCCATAAAAGAACAAACTGAAAAACTGGACCTCATCCAAAGTAAGTTCTGCTCTTTGAAAGATATTGTTAAAGAATGAAAAGACCACATAGTAGAGAATGGGAGACAATATTTGCAAAATCACATATCTGATAAGGAACTTGTACCCAGAAATTATAAAGAACCCTCAATACTCATTAACAAGTCAAACACAATTAAAAATGGACAAAGGATTTAAATAGGCACTTCACCAAGAGAGATAGAGGGATGGGGATTAATCACATGAAGAGATGCTCTACATCTTTAGTAAACAGGGAAATGCAAATTAATACCACAACGAAACACCAGAATACATTTATTTGAATAGCTAAAATTAAAATGATAGGCAATAAAAAATACTGGCAAAGATGTAGAGTAACTCTTATAAACTGGTACTGGGAATGTAAAACAGTACAACCACTCTGGAAAACAGCTTGTTAGTTTCTTGGAAAGGTAGATATATGACTACTATATTATATGATCCAGACTTTCAAAGAGAATTAAAGTATATTTCCATACAGATATTTATACAAGGACCATAGCTACTGTATTTCTAATAGTTAAAGCCCAAATCACTCCAAACTGGAGACAAATGCTAATCAACAAGTGAATGCATTAAGGAAAAAAAAATCTGTGGTATATCTACACAATAAAATACTATTCAGCTATAAAAATAAGTGAATTATTGATTCACATAACAATATGGATGAAGTTCAAAATAATTATGCTGAGGAAAATAAAGTAGACAAAAAGGCTACATACATACATTTTTATATATATATATATATATATATATAAATTATTTTTGAATTCACCATAACCATAGGGGTTATGAAGCTGCCTAGAACATTTAACAACAAGGACCTACTGTAAAGCACAGGGGACTATATTCAATACCTTATAATGGAAGAGAATCTTAAAAAGAATATATATATGTGTAACTGAATCACTTTGCTGTACACCTGAAACATTGTAAATCAACTACAATTTAAAAAAAAGAATTGCTATATATATACAAAACCATATATTTTAAATAAATATTTACATATACTTTGAAAGGAAACATGCATATGTTTTCAAGTAAGAAAGTGCATCCAAACTCCTGAGGAACAACTCATCTTCGATCTTGAGAGAGTAAAGAGCTTTTGGGTATAAAGTGAAAGCAGGAGGGAATTTGAAAAGTCCCAAAGGAAAAGGGAAAGGCTTGGGAACTATAAAGAATACTGCTAGGAAAGAACAGGTCAGAGGTTTGGAGGGGCATAAAAAGTACTAGGTTCTGGGCTTCCCTGGTGGCGCAGTGGTTGAGAATCTGCCTGCCAATGCAGGGGACACGGGTTCGTGCCCCGGTCCAGGAAGATCCCACATGCCGCGGAGCAACTAAGCCCGTGCACCACAGCTACTGAGCCTGCGCGACTGGAGCCTGTGCTCTGCAACAGGAGAAGGCCGCGACAGTGAGAGGCCCGCGCACCGCGATGAAGAGTGGCCCCCGCTCGCCGCAACTAGAGAAAGCCCTCGCACAGAAACGAAGACCCAACACAGCCAAAAATAAATAAATAAATAAATTTATAAAAAAGTACTAGGTTCTGCAAACAGTAGAAGCTTTGAATTCACAAAGAGGGAAAGCCACATCCTCACTACAAATGTGATACCCCTGTGGGCACACCTCCTTTGGACAAGGGTATAAAAATCTACAAATCCCTGGAAAAACTCCATGGGTGACTTTTCCCAGAAGCCCTCAGTCCCTAGGTCTTATTCTTCAAGACCTGCTTATAAGAGTCAATTGAGGTAGCCCAGCAACGGGAGAAAGGTGCTTGGACTCAAGGAAGAGCAGCTCTGTGTATGCAGCTATATACAGTCACCCCCAAAGCCACCACATAGGACGCATATGATGTGCATTACTCTACTCAAAAAGGTGATAATCATGCTTTAGTGGATGTGAATGACACCATCTAGAGTAGGGCACTACACGCAGCTGAAGTTGATGGCCCTGCCCAAATACATACATGTAATTTTCATTCAACATTGAATTTCCAGCATGGGAGCGACCACCCCACTGTCCTTCTCTTATCCTTTCTGAGTGAGTATCCCCTTACTTGCTACATATTTAACACGCTGGGTTTGAGGCCTGAGAGATAAAAAGCCACCTCCTTTTTTCTTTTCCTCAGGTAAGAGATAACCTCATCAACATTTTCCTATTGATTTTCAAGTTGTGAGAAATAGTTTGCTTTCCACCAAAGCTAAAGGTTTGCCCAACACACCCATCACATCCTTCTCTGCCCTGACCTTCCCAGTCTTTTGTTCAGAGTTCTATAACTTAACTCCCAAACCCTAGAAGCAGCAAGGTAAACATGCAGGAAACTCAAGAGACCAGGGGACATTATTTAGATGGTGCCAGGATTCACAGGGCAGAAATTCCACTTTCTCCACCATTCCTGGGAGTGTCTGATTCTACCTTCAGAGTCCTGGATTTTTTCAACTTTTCCTAGAGTTCCCATTATTGAGAGAATATCCTCCAATCTTTTCATTTGGAGGCACAGGCCTCCAAGAGTCTGTCTTTTGCTTTTAAAACCGAAGCTGAGGGAAGGTGGAAGCAAGTAGGTGAGAGAAATTCACACACTCAGAACCAGTTTTATTTTAAGAGCTAGGGAGATGAGTTAAACAAGAGCCTGCATAGAGGGAGGTAGGTATATTTAGTAAAATACACAATTGGCTAAATCACTTGTCATGGAGAGACAGGGAGAATGAAGTAAGAGACATTTAAACTGGAGGTCCCCAAGTCCCCCAACACTCAGGCACCTACATTGCTGTCAATAGACTAAAATGACTCAAGTCTAGATCTCAAATCCACATCTATACAACAAGTAAAAACTAAAATAAACAGAATATATATATATTTTAAAATTCCCAGTCAATAAGGACATGAAACGATTCTCCACATCACTCATCATTAGGAAAATGAAATCAAAACCACAATGAGATACCATTTCACAACCATTAGGATAGCTATTATAAGAAACAAAAACAAACTAGAAGATTACAACTATTGGTGAGGACGTGGGGAAATCAGAACCTTTGTCCATTGCTGGTGGGGATGTAAAATGGTACAGCCACCATAGAAAACAATATGGCAGTTTTTCAAGAAAATAAAAATAAAATTACCATATGATCCAGCAATTCCACTTCTGGGTATATACCCAAAACAATTAAAAACAGAGACTGGGAAAAAAAAAACAGAGACTGGAACAGATATTTGTACACCAATGTTCATAGCAGCATTATTAATTTTTTTATAATTTTTAAAAATTTATTTATTTATTTATTTTTGGCTGTATTGGCTCTTAATTGCTGCGTGCGTGCTTTCTCTAGTTGTGGCGAGCGGGGGCTATACGCTTTGTTGCGGTGCATGGGCTTCTCATTGCAGTGGCTTCTCTTGTTGTGGAGCACGGGCTCTAGGGACGTGAGCTTCAGTAGTTGTGGCACACGGGTTCAGTAGTTGTGGCTCACAGGCTCTAGAGCACAGGCTCAGTAGTTGTGGCACACAGGTTTAGTTGCTCTGTGGCATGTGGGATCTTCCCGGACCAGGGCTCGAACCCGTGTCCCCTGCATTGGCAGGTGGATTCTTAACCACTGCGCCACCAGGGAAGTCCCTTATAGCAGCATTATTATTCACAATAGCCAAAAGATGGAAACAACCCAAAGGTCCATTGGCTGATGAATGGATATACAAAATGCGGTATACAATACACTGAAATATTATTCAGCCTTAAAAAGGAAGTGTTGATAAATTCCACATGCTGTAACATGGATAAGCCTTGAAGACATTATGCCAAGCAAAATAAGTCAATCACAAAGAGATACTGTATTATTCCAGTTATATGAGGTACCTAGAATAGGCAAATTCATAGAGGCAGAAAGTAGAATAGAGATGACCAAGGGCTAGTGCCAAGGGGCTAATGGAGAGTTATTGTTTAACAGGAACACAGTTTTGGTTTGGGAAGACAAAAAAGTTCTGGATATGGGTAGTGGTGATGGTTACATGGCAATGTGAATGGACTTAATGTCAATGAATTGTACACTTTAAAAGGGTTAAAATTCATTATATATATTTAACCACAATTTTTTAAAATTCCAAATATATAACACCAAGAAGAACATAAGCACCTTGCCAAAAAATACCAAAACTAAAATAAGAAGTAATAAATAAAAAATCACTCAACCTCAATATAAAATAAAACCACTCTAAGTACACACACGGTGTTCTGTGTTAACAATGCTAGTAGACAAAATAGAGGATTTTTTCCTCCTCTTTCCTCTTTAACCCAAATTCCCCTGTTAAAGCTAGGTAGCAAATTTCCTCAAAAAGAAGTTGTCAAGTAAACCCCTAGTGCGGATTAAAGGAGAGTAGAATCAGGAAGTCCCCATTTCCCTACATAGAAATGTAAAATGTACAACTTGCTCCCCATACATTGCTCCAGTCCCAAGGCTTATAGCACTGTCGCTGTCTTTCGCTCTTTCTCCCCAACTAGGTTAAGAAGGGACATCAAGAGTGGGATATAAAAACCAACAATATTTCATCATAGAAGGCTGTCTGAGCACTGGTTCCTCCTTGCCCTTTCTCTCCCTTCACATATACATTTGAAGGGAAAAAATGGCAAGAGTCTAAAGAGTGTAAAAGTTTTGGGAAATTTGGGGTCATTTGGTAACGTCATATAAGATCCAAAAGTATATCCAAAAGAATGGGAATATTTTAGGTCCCTGAAGAAAGTCGTGGCTTCAATCCCTGAGATTCAATAAAGTTTTGGTCCAGTGGTGGGGGAAACTGAGAAGCAGGAGAGAATCTGGGGAGTAAGAAAGAAAACATTTTGGAAAAAGTGAAGGGAAGTGATAGGTGGAAAAGGTTAAGAGTTTGGGGAGAAAGGAAGAAAATTGGGTTCTACAGAGTGGAAAAGGAGGGATAAGACAGAAAGGAAGGCTTTGTTCTTCTAGCAAGTCTTGTTTCCATTTGGTCAGGCCACTTTCAGACAAAGGATTTTAAATCACTGAATAACCTATATGCGAGGGAGGCTTCTCCCATGGGATCTTAGCCTGTAGGTTTTACACCTTAGGAGGCACTTAAAGTTTCCTGAGGTAGCTCAGTATTGAAGTGGAGAAGAGTACCTAAGCTCAAAAGAAAGCAGCTCTCTTAATGCTGAAAAACACCTGCCAGTTTTAGGGCCACCACTTATTTGTGTATGCTTTGCCAATATGATGTTACAGGGAACTAATTTATCCTCCCACCTGAAACAATGAAAAAAAGCTGTCAAAATATAGGAAACAACAGATTATAAGACACCAGAAATCAGGCAGGGAAGGCTAGTGATCCACCCCTGAGACATGGGCAGCAAACCATACATAATATTTCTATTACTAGGAATGAACAATTATGAGTTAAACATTTTTAAATGGTACCATTTAAGCTAGAATAAAACTTACATATGTAGCCACAAATAAATGGAGACATATATTGTGCTCATGGATTGGAAGAGTCAGTATGGTAAGATGTCAAATCTTTCCACATGCATCCATAAATTTAATTTCATCCTAATCAAAAATCTCATGAGGAATTTGCATAAATATCAACAATTTGATGCTAAAATTTATAAGGAAATACAAAAGAACCAGAATAGCTACACCAATTTTAAAAATAGGTACAAAGTTGTAAGACTAACACTGTCTGATTTCAACACTTACTATAAAGGTACAGTAATCAAGAGAGTGTGGTATTGGTGAGAAAATAGATCAATGGAACAGAATAGAGAGCCCAGAAATAGGTCCTTATAAATAAAATTAAAAAGTAGGATGTGGATCAACTAGAGATATCACACATTTCTGGCCGCAGTGCAAAGTGGTACATCCACTTTGAATGTTCGGCAGCTTCCTGTAAGTTAAATATTCACATATGGCTCAGTGATCCCACTCCTAGATATTTACTCTAGAGAAATGAAAACTTGTGTTCACACAAAAATCTGTACTCAAATGTTTATAGCAGTTCCATTCTTAATTGCCCCAAATAATTGGAAACAACCCAAATATCCTTCAATAGCTGAATGGATAAAAACACTCTGGTATGTCCATACCATGGAATATTACTTAGCAATAAAAAGGAGCACACACAACAACTTCATGAATATCAAATGCATTATGCTAAGTGAAAGTAGCCTAACATAAAGACTATATTCTGTATGATGTCACTTATCTGCAATTATGAAAAAAACAAAACTACAGTGACAGAATGCAGATCTGTTGTTTCCGGAGTCTAAGGGTGAGAAAAGGGATTGACTCTAAACAGACATGAAGGAATCTGGGGCTGACAGAAATGTTTGGGTGTTAGTTACACTACTGAACATATTTGTAAAAGTTTATTAATATATATGATATGGGGTGAAGCGAGACAAGTGGCTGTTTGGAAAGAGCAATATTGACAAACATCAGCTGTCAACTCAATGCTCTGTTGTTATTCAAAGGCTGGGGAATCAGGATATACTAATTTTTCAACATAGGAATGTACAATATACAAAGTATTTCCCAATAATTGCTGCAGTGCTGAACTGGTCTCCAGGACTGTGATGCTTGCCATCTTTTACCTTTCTCTGTTTGTCTCTCTCTTCTAGTCTCTCTTTGAAGGAGCTGGGTTAAGACAGGACCCTTTAAGAACAGAAAGAAAAGTTTGTGCGATGTGTCTTTAGTTCTAAAGGTCTGATAAGTGAAACCCCTCATCACTCACTTCAACAAATGTTGCACGTAAAACACAAAAAAATACTTAAAGTGTGCAAAGAGACTAACTGAATGAAAAGTTCTGGTCACCATCTGAACTGCTGCTGATATAGTGATATCGTAGAGGATATTAAAGAAGAAGAAGCTTCTAGGTTCCTTAGAAGAGAAGTGGCATTAGTGCACAAGAGGGAAAAGGGTGAAAGAAAGGGAGAACAATGGACCCAACCCAAGTCTTTTTCCGGGGTCTCAGGTCCTTTTTGGATAAAGGTATGTGAATCTTTGAAGAACCTGGATGGGAAGTTTTCCCAAGAGCCCTCAGATCCTAGGTCTCATCTTTCCGGAGGCACTTAAGGGTCTTCTGAGAGGATGGTGATTTGGCCAAAGTGAATACAGCTGTGTAGAGACAACCACACCACCTCCCCACAGGGCCACCACATGTGATTGTACATGTTGTGAATTATCTCACTCAAAAAAGTGCCAATCATATTTTAGTGTACCTGAATGACACTCTTTGGAGTGGGACACTGCACAGAGTATGGTTAAGTGTGGTGACTCTGCCCAAATGCTCCCCAGCCGTGTTACTTTCATAGTCACCTGATGCTTCCATGTGTGGCCCCCAGGATTTATACAAAACGTATATAAAACACCCACTCCAATGCCTTCTCTCTTCCACCTCTCCCTGCATTAGTATCCTCTCACCTGCTGCATGCTCGATTTGCAGGTTTTCAGGCTGAGACAGAATGATCCTTTCTTCTCTCCTCCTCCTCCTCACTGCCTGTAGCCCAAGCTCCAGAGCAGTGAATCAGAGATTTTTTGCCAAGTGTGAGAGGCTGGTCTAAATAACATAGGGTATTAAAGCTCTCATAAAAATGTGAATTCATTTGTGACAGAGTGTGGGTAAAGTCAAACCTAATGGCACTCAGGAAAATAATGCAGGGACTTCCCTGGTGGCTCAGTGGTTAAGAATCCACCTGCCAATGCAGAGGGCACGGGTTCAATCCCCGGCCCAGGAAGATCCTACATGCTGCGGAGCAACTAGGCCTGTGCTCCACAGCTACTAAGCCTGCACTCTAGAGCCCGCGAGCCACAACTACTGAGCCCGCACACCACAACTACTGAAGTTCACATGCCTAGAGCCCATGCTCCGCAACAAGAGAAGCCACTGCAATGAGAAGCCCCTGCACTGCAACGAAGAGTAGTCCCCGCTCACCGCCAACTAATGAAAGCCCGCATGCAGCAATGAAGACCCAATGCAGCCATAAATAAATAAATTTATAAAAAAGAAAAAGAAAATAATGCAGACTTGGGGGATAAGTAAAAGATGAGGCTGGTAGCTATATGAGAATAACAAACTAAACCAAAGGCCAGCTTGTCTACCAGAGAGCACCAGATAAAGAGAAAGCAAGTAAGAGCTCTTCTAATACCACAACAAATCTGAAAGACTTAATTCAACAACTACTTGTTCAAAGTGGTTCAAATTATTTTTATTTAACTCTGAGGAATTTTTTTCCCATGGCATTTTTGAAAACTATAGAAAAATCAGCCTTCAGTTAGGAAACCTAATAGCTGGGTATGATACACACAGAGACAGACACCTTGACAGAGAGATCAAGAAAAGAAAGTAAGAGTACCCATGAAAATTACTACCATATCAGAGTGACTGTGTGCCTGCACAAGGCTGTGCCCTTTGAGGAACAACATAAGAAAACTCATAGCAGCCAAAATAGACTTTACTAACATACCCCAGCCCAGTAAAAAACCAAATAAAAAAGCAGACAGTAACAATACAATCACTGTATGGTATCAGTATCCAGAGTAGCAAATGTGCTGTTGTAGAGGAAATTATGAAATGTGCAAAGATAATATAACCCTTACACAGGACAAAAACAGATGACAGAAACTGCCTATGAGAGTGCCCGAAGTTATACTAATATACAAAGTCTTTGAAGCAACCATTATAGAATTTTCCAATGAAATAAAAGCCATGTTTGAGAAGTAAAGAAGTTATGATGATGCTGTCTAATCTAAAGCGTATATTGTTGGTGGGAATGTAAATAAGTGCAGTCACTATGGAGAACACTATGGAGGTTCCTTTAGAAACTAAAAATAGAGCTACCATATGATCCAGCAATCCTACCACTGGGCATATATCCAGAACAGACAAAAACTCTAATTCGAAAAGATATATGCAACCCTATGTTCACTGCAGCACTGTTTATAATAACTAAGACATGGAAGCAACCTAAATGTCCACTGATGAATGAATGGATAAAGAAGATGTGGTACCTATATACAATGGAATACTACTTAGCCATAAAAAAGAATAAAATAATACCAACTGCAGCAACATGGATGGACCTAGATATTATCATATTAAGTGAAGTAAGTCAGACAGAGAAGGACAAATATCATATGATATCACTTATATGTGGAATCCAAAAAAAACTGATACAAATAAACTTATTTACAAAAGAGAAATATACCCACAGACATAGAAAACAAACTTATGGTTACCAAAGGGGAAAGGGGGGAAGGGATAAATTAGGAGTTTGGGATTAACATATACATACTACTATATATAAAATAGACAATCAACAAGGACCTACTCTATAGCACAGCAAACTATACTCAATATTTTGTAATAATGTACAATGGAAAATAATCTTTAAAAGAATATATACATATTCAGATATATATGTGTGTGTGTGTGTATATATATATATATACCTGAATCACTTTGCTGTACACCTAAAACTAACACAATATTGTAAACCAACTATACTCCAATATAAAATAAAAATTAAAAAAAAGAAGAGCAGAGTGCTCCAGTGTATTTCAAAATGGTTCCTTTTCCCTTCCCTGTGCCAGAAGACCAAGGAAATATTTCTCTGATAATTACTGTGGGAATCTTGTAAATTTCCCAGAGGTAAATCTTACAAAATTGTGGGGTCCTGTATGACTGGGTCCCCCTGGAGTTTTTAACTCTCAAGAGTTGTCTACACTGAGCTTGTAGCAACTCATCAACTACAGTTGTTTTCCTACAGCAGTCTGCTCTTGAGTCTCTGATTCTGTAAGCTGAGACCCCCTTTATTTGCTTTTTTGTCTCACCAATCTTGGGGGTAGTTGTTTGCTCTGTGTCATCCCCTCTCATGCAAATCCAAGAAGAGTTTATTTTTCACTCTGTTCAGATTACTTGTTGCAAGGATAAAGTGGCAATTTTTATGCTTTTTACCTCCAGAATTAGAAACTGATAGTAAAATGAATCTTGTATTCACATGCACATCTGTTTGCAAATAAGAGTAGCCTTATTCATAATTGCTTAACACTAGAAAAAACCCAGATGTCCTTCACCTGTGACAGGTACCCTGCACAATAAGAAAAAGAAACAGAGTATTGATCTAATGATTCTCTATCTCCTTCTCTTTCCCTTTCCTCCCTTCTCATTTCCTCTCTCCTCATTGCATTAGGAAGGGACACCAAAAGGAAAGTAAGAGAAAAACTAAGAATATGTGAACTTTTTAAGAGTGACAACAAAAAAATACTATCAAAGAGTATGTTTCTCAGTATGATGCACAAACCCTAATAAATTGGTGACTTACATAGGATTCAAACAGTCTTTCAAAAGAATGATCATGTTTTAGACACATGTAGGAAGGAAGGAAGGGAGAAAGAAAGAGATAAAGAGAAAGAAAGAGAGGGAGAGAGAAAGAAAGAAAGAAAGAGAGAGGAAGGAAGAGAGAGAGGGAGGAAAGGAGGAAGGAAGAAAGAAACAAAGAAAAAAAGAAAGAGGGAGGGAGGAAGGAAGAGAGAAAGAGAGAAAGAATGGAAAAAACGTATCTCTATACCCAAGAGAGAAAAGATTTTGAGCCTCAGAAGGTTAAGGAGAAGCCTTAAAATGGGGGAGGAAGCTAATACATGAGAATAGTTTAACAGATTCGTTGGTTGGGGTCAGGAATAGGTTCTGCAAAATGAATAATACTTTACAGGCAGCATGGTACAATATAATAGCACAGAAGGCCTTGTTCCTGTTTCAGTAAAGTAATTTTAGAAAAATGGATGTGAGTCTCAGAAGAACTCAGTGGGATGCTTTTAGGTCCTTGCCTCTGAGAAGGCTCCTAAAAGAGTTCTCTGAAGTAGTCTAGCACAAGTATGGAAGGTGCATAAGAGTGGCATAGTTGCACTCTAGGGAAATCATCCCCCTGCAAGTAACTAAGCACTCCCAATGCACCCACAGTGTCATCACATATGTCGCACATGTCATGTGTTACTCCACTAGCAGAGGCATCAATTATTTTTAATTATACATGATAGCCACTGCTGCAGTAGGGTGGTACACACAGCATGTATAGGGATGGCAGCCCTGCCTAAACACCCACTAATTCACTTTTGAAGCAACCCCTTAGTGTTGTCAGGTTGTGAGTGATCAGTGGAATTTGTACTCAGGACCTCTGTAGCACTGACTCCACTGCCCTTCCTCATACTTGCCTCTTTGGTGGTATCCACTCACATGCTGCCGCTTTGATATGGCAGTTTTCAGAATTGATAAATATTAATTCTTACTGTTAGGTTCTGTTGCTTATGGAAGAAATACCCTTGCATGCCTTATCCTATTCCTTTTCTCGCTGTTGTATATAAAGCATTAACAAGAAGTTTGCATTCCCCAGATCCATTAATTAAGCAGTAAATATACTTCACGTCACCAATCCATACTTGAATCACCTGATGTGAGTCCCTCTACCTGAGTTACCTATCTCAACTCCAGTGAAACAGAAAAATCAGGGAAAGCATACATGATCCTAGATGTAAAGAAAAAGAGAATACACAGTAGGTGGTGGAATGGAGAAAATAGAAATCCCTTTCCTGCCTCAGACCCCAGGGTGTAAAAAGCCCATTTCACTTAATAGGACTGATCTACAAGATGTAAAATATACCTGACATCTGAGGATGCCATGATATTCCTTCAGCTCTTGGGTTTTCTGGGTCATTATCTGAAACAAGATTGTTTAGAACATGTTATTGCACTATTTCCATTCTGAGATATATTATATGGTGCCTGCATTTCCCTGTCTTGTTCCCAAGGTACCACAATATAGGTACACAGATATGGTGAATGGATGCCAGACGCTGGGGTTTTAGTATTTAAGGTGACTATGGCCTACAAAATGGGTTCTCCCTACCTCTAGCTCCCAATCAAGAGCTACAGTGTACTAGTGAAGTCGCAACCCTCCAGAATTTCTCATCCATTCTCAAAACCAGATTATTGTTTCAGAGGCTAAATATGAGGAACATGTGGTGAGAGTTCAGGGACACTATTCCACCACTCAGCCTCCTATCATAGAGTGGAGGCTCTACTGCAGGTACAGCATCTAAGAATACTGGATCTCTAATATACTTTGCTCTAGATTGATCATTGAGTTTAGGTTCCACATCAGGTGAGGCAAACAGAGAAGAACTGCCACTGATAAGCACCCTACTTACAAAGCAGAAACATCACTCTGAGAGAAGCAGGCCTGCCTTTAGTGCCAGCTCCAGATCAGTGATTCTGTTATTCTTGCCCAGTGTGAGAGGTTACCCTGAATAACAGAATATTAAGGCTCTCCCTAAAGAACAAGACTTTATTTGTAACAGAGTGAAGGGGATGTCAAACCTAACCACATTCTCAAAACCAATATAGATTTTGGTGGTCGGTAAATAAAATGAGTTTACAGCAATCTGAGAGTAATAATCTGAAAAATAGTCCAGCTTGTTTACCACAGAGAAACAGGGGTAGACATAGCTAATAAGAGCCCTCATGGTATCCAAACAAACCTCATAGATTTGCCTCAAAACTACCCGTGCAAAAGGGTCTGAATTATTTAGATCAAACTCTGCACCACTTTTGCCTGTAGCATTTTGAAAACTACATAAAGATCTGCCTGCAATTAGGAAGTCTAAGGGCTGGGTGTGATACACGTGAAGGCAGACAGCTTGACAGAGAGATCAGGAAGAGAAAAAGTCAAAGAGAACTCCACTGAAACCACTGTCTTCTCAGAATGCCTGTGTGTATAACAAAGCCTGTGCACTAATCAGAAAAACACAGAATGCTTCATGCTGTAGACAAAACTTCACCGATATAGTATTGCCAAGTCAATAAACAAATAAAGAAGCAGAAAATAACAAAAACAACAAAACAATCCCAGGGATGGGGAAACATTATCCGGAGTTGCTTCAATTAATCATCTTTCAACTGAACTTATGAAAGGAAAGGAAAAGAAAATATATTCTATACACAGGAGAAAAACAGACAACAGAAAATTCCTGTGACAGGTTCCAAATATCATACTAATAAAGACCTTAAAGTAAACATTATATTTTCAAAGAAAGAAATAAACCATTATTTGAGAAGCAAAGGAAGTTATGATGACATATATACAAAGGTATATCTCTTCAAACATGCATACTAAAAAATTGGCAAAAAATATTTTTAAAGTAAAGAATATGCTTTACTTTAAAACAACTAGAAAGATAGGAACACAAACCCACCCATTATCAGAGAGGCTGCCTCAAATCATAATAAGGTCACAGACACCCCAAAACACACAACTGGATGTGGTCCTGCCCACCAGAAAGACAAGATCCAGCCTCATCCACCAGAACACAGGCACTACTACCCTCTACCAGGAAGTCTACACAACCCGCTGAAACAACCTTAGCCACTGAGGTCAGACACCAAAAACAACAGGAACTACAAAGCTGCAGGCTGTGAAAAGGAGACCCCAAACACAGTAAGTTAAGCAAAATGGGAAGACAGAGACACACGCAGATGAAAGAGCAAGGAAAAAACCCACCAGACCAAACAAATAAAGAGGAAATAGGCAGTTTACCTGAAAAAGAATTCAGAGTAATGATAATAAAGATGATCCAAAATCTTGGAAATAGAATGGAGAAAATACAACAAATGTTTAACAAGGACCTAGAAGAACTAAAGAGCAAACAAACAAGGATGAACAACACAATAAATGAAATTAAAAACTCTCTAGAAGGAATCAATAGCAGAATAACTGAGGCAGAAGAACGGATAAGTGACCTGGAAGATAAAATAGTAGACGTAAATATTGCAGAGCAGAATAAAAAAAAAAGAATGAAAAGAATTGAGGACAGTCTCAGAGACCTCTGGGACAACATTAAACACACCAACATTCAAATTATAGGGGTCTCAGAAGAAGGGAAAAAGAAAGGGATGGAAAAAATATTTGAAGACATTATAGATGAAAACTTCCTTAATATGGGAAAGGAAATAGTCAATCAAGTCCAAGAAGTGCAGAGAGTCCCATACAAGATAAATTCAAGGACAAACACGCCAAGACACATATTAATCAAACTGTCAAAAATTAAATTCAAAGAAAAATTATAAAAAGCAGCAAGGGAAAAACAACAAATAACACACAAGGGAATCCCCATAAGGTTAACAGCTGATCTTTCAGCAGAAACTCTGCAAGCCAGAAGGGAGTGGCAAAACATATTTAAAGTGATGAAGGAGAGAAACCTGCAACCAAGACTACTCTATCCAGCAAGGATCTCATTCAGATTCGATGGAGAATATAAAACCTTTACAGACAAGCAAAGCTAAGAGAATTCAAACACCAAACCAGGTTTACAAGAAATGCTAAAGGAACTTCTCTAGGCATGAAACACAAGAGAGGGAAAAGACCTACAAAAACAAACCCAAACCAATTAAGAAAATGGTAATAGGAACATACATATCGATAATTACCATAAATGTAAATGGATTAAATGCTCCAACCAAAAGACATAGACTGGCTGAATGGATACAAAAACAAGACCCATACATATGCTGTCTACAAGAGACCCACTTCAGACCTAGGGACACATACAGACTGAAAGTGAGGGGATGGAAAAAGATATTCCATGCAAATGGAAACCAAAAGAAAGCTGGAGTAGCAATTTCATATCAGACAATATAGACCTTAAAATAAAGACTGTTAAAAGAGACAAAGAAGGACACCACTTAATGATCAAGGGATCAATCCAACAAGAAGATAGAACAATTGTAAATATTTATGCACCCAACATAGGAGCACCTCAATACATAAGGCAAATACTAACAGCCATAAAAGGGGAAATTGACAGTAACACAATCATAGTAGGGGACTTCAACACCCCACTTTCACCAATGGACAGATAAACCAAAATGAAAATAAATAAGGAAACACAAGCTACAAATGATACATTAAACAAGATGAACTTAATTGATATTTATAGGACATTCCATCCAAAAACAACAGAATACACTTTCTTCTCACGTGCTCATGCAACATTCTCTAGGATAGATCATATCTTGGGTCACAAATCAAGCTTTAGTAAATTTAAGAAACTTGAAATCGTATCAAGAATCTTTTCCAACCACAATGCTATGAGACTAGATATCAATTACAGGAAAAAATCTGTAAAAAATACAAACACATGAAGGCTAAACAATACACTACTTAATAACCAAGAGATCATTGAAGAAATCAAAGAGGATATCAAAAAATACCCAGACACACATGGCAACGAAAACACGACGACCCAAAACCTATGGGATGCAGCAAAAGAAGTTCTAAGCGGGAAGATTATAGCAAAACCATCCTACCTCAAGAAACAAGAAAAATCTCAAATAAACAACCTAACCTTACACCTAAAGCAATTAGAGAAAGAAGAACAAAAAACCCCCCAAAGTTAGCAGAGGGAAAGAAATCATAAAGATAAGATCAGAAATAAATGAAAAAGAAATGAAGGAAATGATAGCAAAGATCAATAAAACTAAAAGCTGGTTTTTTGAAAGATAAACAAAATTGATAAACCATTAGCCAGACTCATCATGATAAAAAGGGAGAAGATGCATATCAATAGAATTAGAAATGAAAAAGGAGAAGTAACAACTGCCACTGCAGAAATACACAGGATCATGAGAGATTACTACAAGCAACTCTATGCCAATAAAACGGACAAGCTGGAAGAAATGGACAAACTCTTAGAAAAGCACAACCTTCCAAGACTGAACCAGGAAGAAAGAGAAAATATAAACAGACCAATCACAAGCACTGAAATTGAGACTGTGATTAAAAATCTTCCAAAAACAAAAGCCCAGGACCAGATGGCTTCACAGGTGAATTCTATCAAACATTTAGAGACAACCTAACACCTATCCTTCTCAAACTCTTCCAAAATGCAGCAGAGGGTGAAACACCTGCAAACTCATTCTACAAGACCACCATCACCCTGATACCAAAACAAGACAAAATGTTTCAAGGAAAGAAAACTACAGGCCAATATCACTGATGAACATAAATGCAAAAATCCTCAACAAAATACTAGCAAACAGAATCCAACAGCACATTAAAAGGATCATACACCATGATCAAGTTGGGCTTATCCCAGGAATGCAAGGATTATTTAATATATGTAAATCAAACAGTGTGGTAAACCCTATTAACAAACTGAAGGAGAAAAACCATATGATCATCTCATTGATGCGGAAAAAGCTTTCGACAAAATTCAAAACCCATTTTTTATAAAAACCCTCCAGAAAATAGGCATAGAAGGAATTTACCACAACAAAATAAAGGCCATATATGACAAACCCACAGCCAACATCGTTCTCAATGGTGAAAAACTGAAACCATTTCCTCTAAGATCAGGAACAAGACAAGGTTGTCCACTCTCACCACTAGTATTCAACATAGTTATGGAAGTTTTAGCCACAGCAGTCAGAGAAGAAAAAGAAATAAAATGAATCCAGATCAGAAAAGAAGAAGTAAAGCTGTCACTGTTTGCAGATGACACGATACTATACATAGGGAATCCTAAATATGCTACCAGAAAACTACTAGAGCTAATCAATGAACTTGGTAAAGTAGCAGGATATAAAATTAATGCACAGAAATCTCTTGCATTCCTAAACACTAATGGCGAAAAATCTGAAAGAGAAACTAAGGAAACACTCCCATTTACCACTGCAACAAAAAGAATAAAATATCTAGGAATAAACCTACCTAAGGAGACAAAAGACCAGTATGCAGAAAATTATAAGACACTGATGAAAGAAATTAAAGATGATACAAACAGATGGAGAGATATACCATGTTCTTGGATTGGAAGATCAACATTGTGAAAATGAATATACTACCCAAAGCAACTTACAGATTCAATGCAATCTCTATCAAACTACCAATGGCATTTTTCATAGAACTAAAACAAAAAATTTCACAATTTATATGAAATACGAGACCCCAAATAGGAAAAGCAATCTTGACAAAGAGAAACGCAGCTGGAGTAATCAGACTCCCAGACTTCAGAATATACTACGAAGCTACAGTAATCACGACAGTATGGTACTGGCACAAAAATAGAAATACAGATCAATGGAACAGGATAGAAATCCCAGAGATAAACCCACACACATATGCTCACCCTATTTTTGATAAAGGAGGCAAGAATATACAATGGAGAAAAGACAGCCTCTTCAATAACTGGTGCTGGGAAAACTGGACAGCTACATGTAAAAGAATGAAATTAGAACACTCCCTAACACCATACACAAAAATAAACTCAAAATGGATTAAAGACCTAAATGTAAGGCCAGACACTATAAAACTCTTAGCAGAAAACATAGGCAGAACACTCTATGACATAAATCACAGCAAGATCCTTTTTGACCCACCTCCTAGAGAAATGGAAATATAAACAAAAATAAAGAAATGGGACCTAATGAAACTTAAAAGCTTTTGCACAGCAAAGAAAACCATAAACAAGAAGAAAGGACAACCCTCCAAATGGGAGAAAATATTTGCAAATGAAGCAACTGACAAAGGATTAATCTCCAAAATTTACAAGCAGCTCATGCAGCTCAATATCAAAAAAACAAACAACCCACTCCAGAAATGGGCAGAAGACCTAAATAGACATTTCTCCAAAGAAGATATACAGATTGCCAACAAACACATGAAAGGATACTCAACATCACTAATCATTAGAGAAATGCAAATCAAAACTACAATGAGGTATCACCTCACACCAGTCATATTGGCCATTATCAAAAAATCTACAAACAATGAATGCTGTTGAGGGTGTGGAGAAAAGGGAACCCTCTTGCACTGTTGGTGGGAATGTAAACTGATACATCCACTATGGAGAACAGCATGGAGGTTCCTTAAAAAACTAAAAACAGAACTACCTTACGACCCAGCAATCCCAGTACTGGGCATATACCCTGAGAATACCTTAATTCAAAAAGCGTCATGTACCACAATGTTCATTGCAGCTCTATTTACAATAGCCAGGACATGGAAGCAACCTAAGTGTCCATCAACAGATGAATGGATAAAGCAGTTGTGGCACATATATACAATGGAATATTACTCAGCCATAAAAAGAAACAAAATTGAGTGAGTTGTAGTGAGGTAGATGGACCTAGAGTCTGTTATATGGTGAAGCAAGTCAGAAAGAGAAAAGTAAATACCATATGCTAACACATATATATGGAATCTAAAAAAAAATGGTTCTGAAGAACCTAGGGGCAGGACAGGAATAAAGAGGCAGACGTAGAGAACGGACTTGAGGATATGCGGAGGGGGAAGGGTCAGCTGGGACAAAGGGAGAGAGTGGCATGGACATATATACACTACCAAACGTAAAACAGATGGCTAGTGGGAAGCAGCCGCATAGCACAGGGAGATCAGCTCGGTGCTTTGTGACCACCTAGAGGGGTGGCATAGGGAGGGTGGGAGGGAGGGAGACACAAGAGGCAGGAGATATGGGGATATATGTATATGTATAGCTGATTCACTCTGTTATAAAGCAGAAACTAACACACCATTGTAAAGCAATCATACTCCAATAAAGATGTTAAAAAAAATAAAAACACAGTTGAAGGAATGAACAGCAGACTAAGTTATATAGCAGAATGCATAAGTGATCTGGAAGGCAGAACAATGGAAAACACCCAACAGGACAGCAAAAAGAAGAAAGAAATTAATAAAAACAGTTTAAGAGGTCTGTGGATAACATTAACCATGAGAACACTCACATTATAGGGGTCCCAGAAGGAGAAAAGTGAGAGAAGGGGATTGAAAATATATTTGTTGAAATTATAGCTGAAAACTTCCCAACTCTGAAGAAAGAAACAGATATTCAAGTACAGGAAGCACAGAGGGTACCAAACAAGTTGGACCCAAACAAACCCACACCAAGACATAACACGATTAAAATGGCAAAATGTAAAGACAAAGAGAGAATGATCTAAAGGCAACAAAAGATAAATAAATAGTCATATACAAGTTATACCTGTAAGGAACTCAACTTATTTTTCTGCAGAAATTTTGCAGGCCAGAAGGGAGTGGCATGACACATTCAACGTACTGAAAGGAAAAAGCCTATAACCTGGGATACTCTACCCAGCAAGATTCTATTTAGAATCAAAGGAAATATAAAGAACTTCTAGGACAAACAAAAGCTAGAAGAGTTCATCAATACTTAACCTAACCTAAAAGAAATGACAAAGGGTATTCTCTAAATGGAAAAGAAGAAAGAATTCATAGGAAAGGGAAAAATCCAACTTGGAAAGGCAAATATATAGTAAGGACTGAGAATCAACCACTTAAATAAGCCAGTACAAAGATTGAAAGATGAAAAATAGTTAAAGCAACTAAATATCTAAAGCAAATATTAACAGACATAAAGGGAGAAATTGACAATAATACATTAATAGTAAGGGACCCTACCTTCATCATTGGTCAGATCATCCAGACAGAAAATCATGACCACATTGTTAGATACTGTACTATATGCATTTTTCAAAACTCATAGTTATTCACCATAAAGGGAGAGTCTTATTTTAGGTTAATTTTTACCTGCTTATTTGTCAGGATCAGTGTCCCAAGAACAAAATTCTGTCTGTGGCACTCTCTGAAATTCAAGGAGTGCCTTGAGACATGGGGTTGTTAATTATCCCAGTTATTTACAGATCAGGCAAATCAGCAACAACCAACCAATGACTCAAAATGAAAATAAGTAAATACATTAAAAAATTTTATGTTCAAATCACATATATAAAATATCTGGGCTTCACTGGTGGCGCAGTGGTTGAGAGTCCGCCTGCCGATGCAGGGGACACGGGTTCGTGCCCCGGTCCGGGAAGATCCCACATGCCGCGGAGCGGCTGGGCCCGTGAGCCGTGGCCACTGAGCCTGCGCGTCCGGAGCCTGTGCTCCGCAACGGGAGAGGCCACAACAGTGAGAGGCCCGCGTACCGCAAAAAAAAAAAAAAAAAAAAAAAAAAAAATCCAGAAAACTGACTCCAAAAACACTCAATGAAAAAATAAATCAAAAGACAGACAATGAAATAAAAACACAAAATTAAGCCATAATCAAAGTACTATGATCAGTACCAGTAGTTATTTGTAGAATGGCCATGAAGGTAAGATGGTAAGAGACAAAAGAACAATTTATCCCCTAAACTTTTATGAAGGATTGAAGTATGATGATCTGTATGGCTTGTTAATACAGACAAAAATACCACAAGGACCCATTTCTACCTCAACTCCTGGGTCAGAATTAAAGGAGAGAGGTACCAGCTTATCTCCCTTTGTCCAACACAAATTTGTATCTTGCTTCACAGACACCCCTCCAGTTCAGAGAACAGCACCCAAGCATATGATACTTACCATCTCCCACCCTCTCCTCTGCACAATAACAAAAGATACATAACTTTTTAAAAGCAACAAAATAAAATCATGTCAATAAGCAAAATTTTCTGGGTATTATGCATAAACCTAAAAAATTGGTAACTTACGGAGGATTCAAAAGTATTTTTTAAAGAATGAGGGTATCCTAGGCTCAGGAAGAAAGACAGAGCTTCAATACCTGAGAGTCAAAAAATTTGAGCTTCAGTAGGGTAGAGAATGAGAAGCAGTGGGGAACTGTGGAAGGCCTAAAAAAGAAGCCTTGAAATAGGAGAGAACAGGTTAAAGAATTTTGGATGGTGTAGGGAAAAGTTTCTACAAAAAGGAAAAATACTCCACAGGCATGACTACCCTGAAAGTCTTATTCCCATTTCTGTCAGGCAGCTTGGGAAAGGGAATATGAATCTCAGAAGAAATAATGGGAGGATTTTTCATGGGACCCTCATTTCTTAAATCACACCTCTGAAACAAGTACTCCCTTGATGTACCCCAGGGGGTCTGTACTCTAGGGAAAGCATCCCTCTGCAAGTAACTAAACACTCCCAATGCACCCACAGTGCCATGGTCTATGTTGTACATGTCATACATTACTCCACTCACAGTGGGGTCAATCACATCTAATTGTACCTGACTGCTACTCTCTGGAGGAGGATACCACACAAAGAATGTCTAGTGAGGACAACCCTGCCTAAATATGCACTCATGCTCGTCTGAAACAAACGCTAAATGTTTTCAGGCAGTGAGTGGCCACTGACATTTGTCCAAAGGACCTGTGTAGCACCCACCCCACTGTCTTTCCTCATGCAACCCTCCTGAGTGTTCTCCTCTCTCATGTTGCACGTTTTATGTGACAGTTTCCAGAACTGAAAACCTTTAAAACTTTTCCCTAGGTTTTCTTGCTCATGGAAGAAATATCCTTGCATGCATTATCTTACTCTTTTTTCCCATTCTTTTAACAATGTACTAACAAGCAATTTACATTACTCAAATCCAGTTAGGCAGAAAATACACTCCATCACATCAACCCCAGCTTTATCTCTCAAAGATTTGAGGCCCTCTACCTGAGTTTCTTACCTCAACTCTAGAACTATAGAATAAGCAGTGAAAACACACAAAATCCTGAAAACAAAGTGGGAGAAAATGGTCTTTTATTGGTGGGGTGGAAAGAATAGAAATCCCTTTTCTTTTTAACACTCTGGAGTAAAAAAAAAAAATTACTTATCAGGAGTGATCTACAAGACATATATGAACTTGGGGCCTAAGGATGCCCTTATATTCCTTTCAGCACCTGGGTTTTCTGACCCTCTTCCTGGAGTAAGGTCATTTTGAGCATGTTCTTCCATTTTTTATCTAAGACACATGCTACTATGGGCCTGTGTTTCTCTGGAATACTGAGCGTGGGACACCAAGGTATAGGGAAACAAATATGGTGAATGGATTCCGGAGTCTGGGAATTATGGGATGTTTTTACTCTAAAAGAGCTGGTAAAAAGATTCTTTTGACATAGTGGTACTATTCTGTATCTTGAATTTTATCACTATTATATAAATTTCACATTCATCTAAACTCATATAAGTGTTCACTAAAAAGAAGCTATAGTACTGTGTATACACTGAAATGTTAAACGGTACACACACACAAACACACAGCTGAAAACGTTGGAAGGAAGTTCAGGTGAGAAGATTCCAAGTCTTAAACTGGAGGTTTTTTTAGAACTTGACGACTATGGGCTGAAGATCTTTTAAATAGGGAAGTAGACAAGTATGGGAAACATCATACTTAGTTTATAAATTTTTATTGAAACAACCATGAAGACTGAGATAAAGGAAATTGTCTTGATGTCTGAAAGTCTTGAAATCTTCCTTCTTTAATAGGAAAAATACCTGGCCTATATTAATAGCCACAGGAAGCCCCACATTTTTCCAAAAAGTACAGTCATCCTTTGGTATCCACAGGGTGCTGGTTCCAGCACCCCCAACGGATACCAAAATCTGAGGATGCTCAAGTCTCTTCTATAAAATGGCATAGTATTTGCATATAACCTATGCACATCTTACTGTGTACTTTGCTTTTTGCTTCTTGTTTTGTTTTGTAATTGAAATATAGTTGATTTACAATGTGTTAGTTTCTGAATCAGCAAAGTGATTCAGTTTTATATATATGTGTGTGTGTGTGTGTATATATATATATACACACACACATATATATGTACATATGTATGCTTTTTCATATTCTTTTCCATTATGGTTTATCACAGGATATTGAATACAGTTCCCTGTGCTATACAGTAGGACCTTGTTGTTTATCCATTCTATATATAACAGTTTGTATCTGCTAATCCCAAACTCCCAGTCCTTCCCTCTCCCAACCCCCTCCCCCTTGGCAACCACAAGTCTGTTCTCTATGTCTGTGAGTCTGTTTTTGTTTTGTAGATATGTTCATTTGTGTCATATTTTAGATTGCACATATAAGTGATATCATATGGTATTTGTCTTTCTCTTTCTGACTTCAATTAGTATGATTCCGTATACTTTAAATTATCTTTAGATTATGTATAATACCTCATACAATGTAAATGCTACGTATATAGTTGTAAATACAATATAAATGCTCTATAAAGTTACTGGTCCTCAGAAAATTCAAGTTTTGCCTTTTGGAACGTTATGAAATTTTTTCCAAGTAGTTTTGATCTGTGGTTAGTTGAACCTGTGCCTGTGGAACTCATGGATATGGATGCCAACTGCATCAGGATTTTCAAGAAGACTGTAACTCTTCTCAACACTATTAGCCCTTATAGTCCTCTTCCCAACTGATTGTCTGAAGGCCCACTGGCCACTTTATGTCTCTGTCCTCTCTGTGCAGATTACCCCAAATAAGGAAATACCACTTTCCCCTCTATTGACCACAGGAGAGAAAGAAAATCATAATAGAGAGGGTCCAATCTCCTACTGACACTGCAGATGTGATGAGCTCTGTTATCAGAGAGCTTGACTGCAGACCATTGTCCAACTCAACCTTCTCTTTTACCGCCATGTTGTCTTGTGCTAGGTCATTCTCAATTTAACCTAGCAGGAGTGCAGAAGCACAAGCAGCAGCCACAGTAGCCATGCACTGGTTTTAGGTTGGTAGACAGTAGCAAGTTAGACTAATTCTCACAGACATACCTGTGCACATGCACGATCAGTTTAACAGGCAGCTGCAACTCCTTTAAAACAAACAGATGTCTCAGTCTCTGATCTGAGCTTCTCACATTCAAGGATAATCAATACTGGCAAAAGCATCATTTACAATGTCTTCAATTTCTCCTTTTTCCCCTTAAAAAAATACACTCAATTTCTTATTGGTGATTTCTGGAAACCTCCCAGGGAAGAGAAATCCTCTCTACATAAAGCATTATGGCAACAGTTATTTTTTTTTCTGATTTCCATCAACTCCTATTCTCCTGTCTTGGGGATATATTATCCAGCTTGACAGCCTCTTTGTTTGTTTGATCCCCTTTCCTTCCCATTTCTTAAACCAAAGTGTCTCAATATTTCCATGAATTTTCATCACAAAAATCCCCTGAAACAGGACAGAACTATACGGGCTGGAGGTAGGTATGGACAGTAAGAAAAGATCAGCAGGAAAAACTGGGATTGCCTTCCATGCCAAGGCAGAAGGGAAGTGTTGGAGCACTGAGCAATTGCGGATTGATTCTATCCCTTCCTAATACAGGACTTCACTCAAATAGTGCTTTATCAGAGAAGCCTTCCCTGACCGCTCTATGTGAAACTGCCCCATCCCCTCCTTTCTGGAGCACTGCCCAATCCTCAATACACTTTAATGTTTCTCCACAGTACTTTGGGCTGTTGTGCACAATTCACATTCTATTCATTTACTAGCTATTGTATATCTGCACTAACAGCTTCTTGAAGTTTTGCCTCTCCTGTTCTACTATATTTGTAGCACCTCACACATGGACTGGCATACTGTGTGTGCTTGGTAATTTTTCAATTGAAAAATCGGTGGATATTCCATCTTGTCTCAGCTGCCACATCCATGTCCAATCTTGGTCTTTCAGATGTCCTGTGGTATGTAGGACCTAAAGCCATGTTGAAATTCCAACAGAGAGCCCGACAGGGAACCCTGTTGCTTCTATGAAGACGGAGTGGCATTATATTGCCGAGTATAGAGAACACCATGTTGACAGAGTCTTGCTGTTGTCTAAATCAGGGAAATTTTCTTAGCAGTATTTAGGTAGGGCTATATTCCCAGTGCATGCCTCCTTCTCGGTGGCCATATCTCTTTACAATAAAGGATTACAGACGACTGAATGACTTATTTGGGACAAATTTTCCTCAGGGACTTCAGTCACCAACAAAGTTGTACTTGTTGAGCATTACTCTAATCAGAAAGGCACACTTCATAATACAGTATATGTGAATGGTATCTTCCTAAATAGGGCACTGCACACATCATGGCTCAAGGTAGCTTCTCTGCCCAATACACCTTATACCAATGTAGCTCTTCTCATACCTGCCCAATCTCCACTGCCATGGCATGACATTCGTCATTTTTCCATAAGAACTTGGCATTGCCCATCCTACTTCCTGCCAGATTCCATCTCCACCTGAGTAAGTTTCTCCTCACCTACTCTATGAATCCTTGGATGTTTTTCATGCCCAAAAGAGAATAAGCCCCTTCCTGGTGTTCCTTCTTCATTTAAGAAATATTTTTATTCTCTCTAACCTGTTATCTTTCAAGTTGTAAACCCAAACAAAATAAAACAACAAGAACAAAATACTTACAACGCTCCATGGTACCCCCAAATTCCTTCATTCCAAATCCACATAATATTAGTGAAAACACACTAAAACCCTTAGGAAGGAAAGGGGAGATCAGCCATGGGGTGCAAATACTGAGAGGGCAGAAATCCAATTTCCTTTTCTCTTGAGAAGAAACTAACCACTTAATATATCGCTGTTCAATTCTAAGAGAGAGATGAACTTAAATCCTAGAGATATCCCTTTCCTCCTCTCAGCTCTAGATTATCTCGGCCCTTGACGAAAGGTCTGGCTGTTGCTAATGTATTTTCCCACTTTTCCACTCTGTGACACAGGTGCCTAGCACTCTTGACTTTCTGATGACCAAATGAACTTCAAAGAAGATGAAAGGGAGCATGGAAAGGTGTCAGGAGACCACAAACTAGTCATAGTCGAAGAGAATGAGAGCCATGTTATGCCATTCCTACAGAGAGAGAGAGGAAAGAGGATTTGGAAACACACTTCCAGCTAAGTTACTTGCTGTGGAGAAGGGAAAAAAAAAGACTTAGGGAAGGGACATATAAACTGGACTTTCCCAAGTCTTTTTTTTTCTTCCAATAGACTTTCAATAGTTCCCATTTCACAAAACTGTTAGCACTTTCACAATTTCAATAAATACATCTGAGCCATCTGTGACCCAAGTGTCTGACCGTGATAAGGATTTTGCTATGGACTAAATACCCGGTCACTTCTTTCAGCTCTGACAGCCTTTTGGCTGGTACTTGTTTCTACCTCAGCCACACCCTACAGCCAATTATCATTATATAAGGGAAGTGTAATGAAACAGAGGATGTTCTCACGTGGTGAACAAAGAAAACAGCTGCATCCCTTCGTGCTTGTCTTTAGGCAGCAGAGTAGGAATTCAGAGTTCTTTGAAGTGGGCAGTTTAGTACTGAACCCAGCTGTATAGTAAACTTGAGTATTTTGGTTCTGCTAGAGACCAGAAGACAAAAATAATATATTCCCAACTTGCCGAGTCCCTAGGCTGACTGGTCCTCTTCTCTTTGTGGGACAAGAGGCACCTACTCTGTCCTCCCAACCCCATTGCTGAACCTAACTTTCATCTTTGACCTTGGTGTCTACAAGAACCAAAGCAGGGGGAGAGAGATAAATTAGGAGTTTGTAATTAACAGATACAAATTACTACATATAAAATAGATATACAACAAGGACCTACACATATCTGGAGTAGTGAGACTTTCTGTGTAGGGTGATCCTTAGATAGTGTGAAGGAGGAAAGGAGATACCATAAGTAGTAGACACAGGTTGTACGTGGGTAATAATGTGGAGAGACAGATAGAGGAATTTCCTTCTTTTGACCACAACCTAAATTTTTGCCAAGGAGTGAAGTGGGAGTGAAACCTGTGGCTCTCTGAGATGCAGGAATACCAAAACCCCTCGTTTTCTATAACCACTGATTTGGTTAAAGAGGGCTTACCTTTGCAGAGCATCAAGATTCTTGTTCCCACAGAAGAATGTAAAATTTATAACTTGCTTCCCACGTACTGTTCTAGTTCTATAGATGGTCTCCAAATACTGGCTATCTTCTTTCTCTCCCTCTGTGTGCAGGGTTAAGAATAGAAATCCAAAGGTGAATAAGAGAAAAAAAAGTCATATTTTATCATTATCAAGAGTTCTAAAGTGTAGTTCCTCCTTGCCCATCCATTTTTCACATAACTAAAAAATAAATGAATAAGCATACACATAATAAATCAATAAATAAGAGTTGAAAAGTATATATCAGACTGACAAAGCTTCGCCTAACTTAACCATGGTTAACCCCGAGTACTTTGGTGACTTCAAAGATGATTGAAGGAGAATCCAAGAAAGAGGAAATTTGGTTCTGCAGAGAGAAATACCAATGGGGAGACACAGGGGTATCATAACTTACCTCATGTTGTAGTCTCATATGCACAGTCCCCTTTTTAACCAACTTTTAAACTCCTCAAGAACATACATATGAAGATTTTCCTAGGGTGCCCTAATTCCCTGTCTTACTCCTTAGAAGGCACATTTGAGGGTCCCTTGATGTGGCCCAGTGCTGAAAAGATGGTGCCTTGGTTCAAGGAAAGATTCAGGTAGCCATACCTCCTCTGGGACCACCATGTATATTGTACCTGTTGTACATTACTTCATTCCAAGATGTGCCAATCATATTTTTACGCACATGAATGGTACTTCCTGGAATGGGGTACTGCACACAGAATGGTTGAAGGTGGCAATCTTATCCATACTCAAACACTCCTCACCATGCCATTTCAGTCAATACCCCAACACTCTCAGTCCATGATGGGTCAGAAGAATAGACTCAAAAGCATGGAAAACAATCATTTAGCTCCCCTCTACCTTTTACCCATCTCTGAATATATATCCCCTCCCCTACTATGCTTCTAATGGGACAAACTTTAGAACTGAGAGAGAATAAACTTTCCTCCCCCAACCTCTACCTCTGGGACTTAGAATATTTGTCTGCATTACTGTGCTGAGTTTCAATTTAATATAGTTGTCACATGAAAAGCTAGTTTGCATTCCCCAAAAGTGAGCTGCTAAGTAGAAAGGACCACTACACTCACCCATCACATCTAGATATCACAGGCCACATAAAGATCCAATTGGAAGAGAGCTGGACAGAACTCTCACCTTCTTCGCAACTTGAATTTTCCTTACACTAGCAAATGAGCCTGACTGGGGCATCCTCTGGTCAAGGACGGAGGACTGTAGTAGCAGAAGAAGCAGCCACGTACCTCATTTAGAAGAAGAAGGCAGTTTCTCCCTCCTAGTCTTCCCTGTGCCCAACCCCAATCAGTTTACCAGGCTACTTAGATACTTTCACCACAGTACTTGGTCTTGGAACTGGATCATGGCCAAGGAAACATCGTTCAGCCAACAAAACTACTCAAAATATCTCAAGTCCTTCTCTTGAATTTGTTGATCTCGATGAAAGAGACTAAAGGTATAATATACTCCACTGCAACATTTATATATACCACCTTCCCTTTCTATATACTTCTCTCATACCCCAAAGTTTTTCCCTGGATTGCTATTTCAGTCACCACAATGGACACCTAATACCTTACAATAAAACAAATATACCTATTTGTCAACCACCCGGCCACGTGCCATTTCTCCTTCTCTTCCTCTGTCTCCTCTTTCACAATAACTTCAAAGAAGTCATGGCCACAGCCGGACACAGCAGGGGTAGTTGAACCTAAGAGCTCAGAGAAGTCCCAAACTCAACAATTCTCTACCTCTTTAGTACTCAAGGTCCAATTCAAAGGGAGAAACAACAGTAATTTGAACAAGAAATATATAATATAATAAGTTATTAACTAAACTAGGAGATTCAAGTAATGAGGGTTGGCTAGCATAAACTAAATCGAATTTTAAAGAATATAGTAATACCAGATATATAACACCAGATATATCATTATATAAAATTATATACAGTAGCCACTAACCATCAGGCAACATCTGATTTATCTCAGTGTAGGTGTCTGGTCAGTTTGTTGGTTGTCTTTTCTCATTCATGTTGCTATTTTCCTGGTTCTTGGTATGACAAGTGATTTTCTACTAAATATAAAATGGACATTTGGAATATTAATTATATAATGAGATGCCTTATCATATTTACTCTTTATTTGTTGTTAAGCAAGCAGTCTCTCCGTTGAGGGGCAGGTAAGTATACAGGTTCAACTCCCCACCGTGCCCTGCCAACAATACACTAGCAAAAGAGGGACACTGCCTCACACTGCCTCTCTGAAGACATGTGGGTAGAAATACAGCTGCCCCACCTCAGCCCCACTGACATTATCCCAGAAAAAGTGGGGTATCAACCTGCATGGCCTAATAACCTCAATGTGGGAAGGTAAAATCAGCTTCCCATCAGGCCCCACTTTCACTAGACAGAAAGGAAGTAGATGCCAACTCACCCGCTTTACTGCTGTTTGGTCAGGGTGGACGCTCAGCTCCTTATTGGGCCCTGTCGCTCTAAGGAGAGAGGAGGAAAGAAGGGTTCCTTGGATAAATGACTAAATTTAGGGATGGGGCAGGGAAATTACAAGACAAGACTGCAGCATCTTATAGTACCAGAAAGTTATGAAGAGCTCAAAAAAACAAAGGATGGGGACATATCAAGGGGACACAGAAGCCAACCTGAAAGAGCTCCAAAAGGCCAAATCTGGAATAGTAGCAGCAACAGAATGAATATTGTAGTATTTGATTATAACCCCAAATTCAAAGTAAACATATAAAGGTCCATATTGATACAAATAAATAATTCAATAAATTAATTGAGAAGTTACAAACCTTCTTGTAGAAAAATTTCAAATTATGTATATATGACATATATATATATATATATATATATATAACGTCCCTCCCAGAAGTGTCACTTAAGCCGCCTTTTCACCCTGTGCCCACAATCCTGGAGTATAGCCTTTACTTAGTAACTAACTTACAAATAATAAAGTATGAGAAGGGAAAATATATTAATTTTTCACTGGAGATATGTGACAAACACTAACATAACCAAGTGACAGAGGCTGACATCATTAGTGATGTCATGTATATGCCATAGACCCCCTGATGTGATATGATGGGCACTTCACCTCTGGTATTTTTTCTCAAACCCAATATCTTGACTCTAATCTTGAGGAAAAAAAGAAATTAAGTGGTATATTTTGAACTAACATTGGAAGACTCACTATTGTTCAAATACCAGTTTTCCCCAATTTTGTCTATAAATTCAAAAAATGTAAGTCAAATTTGCCAGCTGGTTGTTTTTTTTTTTTTGTAATAATTTAGCAGTTGATTCGTTTTTTGTTTCTTTTTTAAAACTATTTTATATTGGAGAATAGCCGATTACCATTGTTGTGATAGTTTCAGGTGCACAGCAAAGGGACTCAGCCATACATATGCATGTATCCATTCTCCCCCAAACTCCCCTCCCATCCAGGCTGCCACATAACATAGAGCAGAGTTCCCTGTGCTATACAGTAGGTCCTTCTTGGTTATCCATTTTAAATATAGCAGTGTGTACATGCTGATCCCAAACTCCCTAACAAACCCTTCCCGCCATGCTTCCCCCCTGGTAACCATAAGTTTGTTCCCTAAGTCTGTGAGTCTGTTTCTGTTATGTAAAGAAGTTCATTTGTACAATTTCTTTTTAGATTCTACATATAACGGATATCATACGATATTTCTCTTTCTCTGTCTGGCTTACTTCACTCAGTATGACAATCTCTAGGTCTATCCATGTTGCTGCAAATGGCATTATTTCATTCTTTTTACTGGCTGAGCAATATCCATCGTATATATGTACCACATCTTCTTTATCCATTCCTCTGTCAAAGGACATTTAGGTTGCTTCCATGTATTGGCTATTGTAAAAAACAGTGCTGCAATGAACACTGGGGTGCATGTATTTTTTCAAATTATGGTTCTCCCCAAAGTGGGATTACTGGACCTTACGGTTTAAATCTTTTTGGGTTATTTGTAACATCTTTATTGGAGTATACTTGCTTTACAATGGTGTGTTAGTTTCTGCTGTATAACAAAGTGAATCAGCTATACATATATTCCCATATCTCCTCCCTCTTGTGTCTCCCCCCCACCCTCCCTATCCCACCACTCTAGGTGGTCACAAAGTACTGAGCTGATCTCCCTGCGCTATGCAGCTGCTTCCCACTAGCTGTCTATTTTACATTTGGTAGTGTGTATACATCAATGCCACTCTCTCACTTCATCCCAGCTTACCCTTCCCCCTCCCTGTGTCCTCAAGTCCATTCTCTAAGTCTGCATCTTTATTCGTGTCCTACCTCTAGGTTCTTCAGAAACATTTATTATTATTATTATTATTTTTAGATTCCATATACATGGGTTAGCATACGGTATTTATTTTTCTCGTTCTGACTTGCTTCGCTGTAGGACAGTCTCTAGGTCCATCTACCTCACTACAAATAACTCAATTTTGTTTCTTTTTATGGCTGAGTAATATTCCATTGTATATATGTACCACATCTTCTTTATCCATTCATCTCTCGATGGACACTTAGGTTGCTTCCATGTCCTGGTTATTGTAAACAGAGCTGCAATGAACATTGTGGTACATGATTCTTTTTGAATTATGGTTGTCTCAGGGTATATGTCCAGTAGTGCAATTGCTGGGTCATATGGGAGTTCTATTTTTAGTTTTTTAAGGAACCTCCATACTGCTCTCCATAGCGGCTGTATCAATTTACAATCCCACTACAGTGCAAGAGGGTTCCCTTTTCTCCACACCCTCTCCAGCAATTACTGTTTGTAGATTTTTGGATGATGGCCATTGTGACTGGTGTGAGGTGACACCTCACTGTAGTTTTGATTTGCATTTCTCTAATGATTAGTGATGTTGAGCATCCTTTCATGTGTTTGTTGGCAGTCTGTGTATCTTCTTTGGAGAAATGTCTATTTAGGTCTTCTGCCCATTTTTGGATTGGGTTGTTTGTTTTTTTGATATTGAGCTATATGAGCTGCTTGTAAATTCTGGAGATTAATCCTTTGTCAGTGGCTTCATTTGCAAATATTTTCTCCCATTCGGAGGGTTGTCTTTTCATCCTGTTTATGGTTTCCTTTGCTGTGCAAAAGCTTTGAAGTTTCATTAGGTCCCATTTGTTTAGTTTTGTTTATATTTCCATTTCTCTAGGAGGTGGGTCAAAAAGGATCTTGCTGTGATTTATGTCATAGAGTGTTCTGCCTATGTTTTCTGCTAAGAGTTTTATAGTTTGTGGCCTTTCATTTAGGTCTTTAATCCATTTTGAGCTTGTTTTTGTATATGGTGTTAGGAAGTGTTCTTATTTCATTCTTTTACATGTAGCTGTACAGTTTTCTCAGCACCACTTATTGAAGATGCCTTTTCTCCATTGTATATTCTTGCCTCCTTTATCAAAAATAAGGTGAGCATATGTGTGTGGGTTTATCTCTGGGCTTTCTATCCTGTTCCATTGATCTATATGTCTGTTTTTGTGTCTGTACCATACTGTATTGATTACTGTAGCTGTGTAGTATAGCCTGTAGTCAGGGAGGCTGATTCATCCAGCTCTGTTTTTCTTTCTCAAGACTGCTTTGGCTATTTGGGGTCTTTTGTGTTTCCATACAAATTGTGATATTCTTTGTTCTAGTTCTGTGAAAAATGCCAGTGGTAGTTTGATAGGGATTGCATTGAATCTGTAGATTGATTTGGCTAGTATAGTCATTTTCACAATGTTGATTCTTCCAATCCAAGAACATGGTATATCTCTCCATCTGTTTGTATCATCTTTAATTTCTTTCATCAGTGTCTTATAATTTTCTGCATACAGGTCTTTTGTCTCCTTAGGTAGGTTTATTCCTAAGTGTTTTATTCCTTTTGTTGCAATAGTAAATGGGATAGTTTCCTTAATTTCTCTTTCTTTCTCTTAATTTCTCTTTCCTTAATTTCTCTAATTTTGTATCCTGCTACTTTACCAAGTTCATTGATTAGCTCTAGTAGTTTTCTGGTAGCATCTTTAGGATTCTTTGTGTATAGTATCATGTCATCTGCAAACAGTGACAGCTTTACTTCTTCTTTTCCAATTTGGATTCCTTTTATTTCTTTTTCTTCTCTGTTTGCTAAGGCTAAAACTTCCAAAACTATGTTGAACAAGAGTGGTGAGAGTGGGCAACCTTGTCTTGTTCCTGATCTTAGTGGAAATGCTTTCAGTTTTTCACCATTGAGGATGATGTTGGCTGTGGGTTTGTCATATATGGCCTTTATTATGTTGAGGTAAGTTCCCTCTATGCCTACTTTCTGGAGGGTTTTTATCATAAATGGGTGTTGAATTTTGTCGAAAGCTTTTTCTGCATCTATTGAGATGATCACATAGCTTTTCTCCTTCAATTTGCTAATATGGTATATCGCATTGATTGATTTGCATATATTGAAGAATCTTTGTATCCCTGGGATAAATCCCACTTGATCACGGTGTGCCGTGTGTTCTCCCAGGGAAGTTGTCCTTGGATCATGGGACCCTGGCAGTGGCGGGCTGCACAGGCTCCCAGCCCCCACCGGCCCTGGCAAGTTGAGCAGACAAGCCTCTCGGGCTGGTGAGTGCTGGTCGGCACCGGTCCTCTGTGTGGGAATCTCTCTGCTTTGTCCTCCGCACCCTTGTTGCTGCACTCTCCTCTGTGGCTCTGAAGCTTCCCCCCTGCAACCCCCCCCTCTCCGCCAGTGAAGGGGCTTCTAGTGTGTGGAAACTTTTCCTCCTTCACAGCTCCCTCCCACTGGTGCAGGTGCCTTCCCTATTCTTTTGTCTCTGTTTTTTCTTTTTTTCTTTTGCCCTACCCAGGTACGTGGGGAGCTTCTTGCCTTTTGGGAGGTCTGAGGTCTTCTGCCAGCGTTCAGTAGGTGTTCTGTAGGAGTTGTTCCACGTGTAGATGTATTTCTGATGTATTTATGGGGAGGAAGGTGATCTCCACGTCTTACTCCTCCACCATCTTGAAGGTCTCTCCTAGCAGTTGATTCTTAAATTTCTATGAAAATCAATCCAACCTACATGAAAACAAAATATAACCAAAACAATCCTGAAAACATATATTTGTCAGTGTCACACTATTCAGTTTCAAGATTTACAATAAAGCTAAGTATTCAAGAAGAATACAGCAATTCATCAATGAAACATCATAAAACCGTTTAGCTATATTTCTATATATATTTAATTGTATGGCCAACTGCTTTTGACAAAGGTAGCAAGGCAACCTAAAGGTAAAAGTAAAGTCTTTTCAATAAATGTTCATGTAAATCTGCATATTCTTAGGTATAATATAAACCTTGTCTTCTTGGAATATCAGTCATACACCTAAACATTAAAGTAGAACAATGAAGCCTCGGAATGGAAGCATAGCAAATATGGTGACCTTGGGGTAGGTAAATGTTTCTTAGGGAGTACATAAAAGCACTAAATCTAAGATAAATTACTGATTAAAAATGTTCACCAAATTAAATTCTGTGCTCATGAAAAGATATTATTAGAAAATAAGTAGTTAGACTGAAGATTACGAAAAAACATTTTTAGTCTATCCAGAATACATACAGCATTCTTACAACTCAAAAAAGAAGGTAAACACCTCAATAAAAATTAGCAACACATTTTCACCATTGCTTCATAAACATAAATAAATTGCCAACAATCACATGAAAAGATGCTCAAAACCATCAATTATCACAGAAATACATATTATAACCATAATTAGATACTGCTACATGTGCATTAGAAAACCTGAAGTTAAACAGACTGACAATGACCAAGTGTCAGTGAGATGTGAAGCAAGTGGAACTCCTGTGCATTGCCGGTAGGAGTTTAAGTGGTACAATTATATTAGAATATTATTTGGCAGTTTCTTTTAATGTTAAATATTCAACCACCCCATGACCCAGCAATTCAATTGCCAGCTATTTATCCCAGGGAAATTAGTAACAGTCAGAAATGAATATGGAAGATAGAATTCAAGTCACAAATAGTGATGGTTATCCACAATATGTAAATACATTTCAGAGTTCAACTGTACTTTAAAGTACCTCAGATTGAATTTTTCTTGATTTGGCAATATTTTTCAAGGCTTCTCATTCAAAGGTGGACAAAATGGGACATAACGCTGTACAATTACTCAGTAATTATTATTACCTAGTAACTATGATCAAAAGAGAGAGTCAAACTGTAAAAGAAAACATCTTCTGAAAGAGTGAAGGGGAAGAGAGGATGAAACAGAGAGAAGGTTGGCTGAGATTATCTGAAAGTTGCCTCTATTTCCTGAGCTTGTGCTTCTAATTTGCCTTCTAATACATGTTCTTACAGTCAGGCTTTTGGAAAAAAGTACTATTGAATTGCAAAATCATATCACAAATGTTTGAACAGGGTGATTACTGTACAATAATATTCCCTAAGGTTATAGACTTTTCTTATAAGCAAAATTTCTGAGAGTTCCACAGCTAGGTCTCTTGGAAGTTGCAGGGCTCAACCCACTAAGTTAAAAAATTTCTTTATCATTAGTGAATTCACTGTAACCAGTTTACCTGAAAAGCCTTTGAAAGGCATAAATAAAGAGAATGAAAGGGGGACATAATAGAAATGAACATGAATGCCGACATGCTTTGACCAGAAACTGTGACCAGTTTCACACAACAATGCCAATCATTGCATGCATTTTTCTATTTTTAATTTCTAATATTCTAAACAGATATCTCAACTACTTAAGCCTAATCAAAGTGAATTTTATTTTGTCTTTTATATTTTTTGTATGATTATGACTTTGGAGAAGTGTTGTATCATCTAGTTGTGCACACTGCACTATATCATGGGCCAAGTAACTTTTTCTCTAATTCTTTCATTCAACAACCATTTAGTGAGCCACTAAGTGGCCACAGAACATCATGGCTACAGTAAAAGCTAAAGGGAATTCACAGTCCCTGACCAACCTACCACCATTTGATTCATAAGATTCTTATTCCCTAGCCTCTATAACCCTATCTGGTTCTTATTCTGATTCAAGTAGCTTTGAGCCTCTTTTTGTTTACCCTCCAAATGACTCTACTTTCATTTAGTGTGAAATTACATGATGATAAACAGAAATTTGTCTTTTTAAGTCTATGGTATGTCAGCGGTAATTGCGGAAGTGTATTAGTAGACCAGCACCACCATTGAAATTATTGATAGAGATCAAGCCTTGGTCTGTCTCTGAAGATTAATGTTTCTCACACAGATATCATCATAATCACTCCAGAGGAAAGTAAAAAAATTACAAACTCCAGTTCAGAAATTACAAAAACAGGAATTTATTCTCCAAACCTGTCAATAACTTTTTATGAAAACTCATTCCATGGGAAGATTTCTGGAATAGAAAGACCCTGACTCTAGCTAACTCAAGGATCTCATGAATTTTCATTTTAGTTACAAATTAATGCCTGCTGGCAAAAAGTACTAATTCTTTAGCAAATTGTATATTAGTAATTGCAATTGCAACAGGGATGCTAATTTTCGTTTGCTAAATGCTCTTTAGAAAAACGCTTTTTGTAAATCAAGTCCTTTAACATTAATACCATCATATTTTCACCGTTTTTAAATTAAAGGTTGTTAAATTAATTCTGAATTCCTACATAAAACCCAAACCAAATACAAAAAGGAAAATAAAATTATCAAGGGAAGGTCTGTTTCATGTATATGCAGTTGTACGTCTTGGTGTGTATATAAATGTGTGTGCATACATGTATGAGAAGGTATATACGGGCATATGGCAATGAGGGGTGTGTGTGTGTGTGTGTGTGTGTGTGTAATATATTTAGATTTGACAATGGTTTCATAACCTATTTTTTCAAAGTGGTAATTAATTTATCATTGGGGGTGTGTGAGATGATTTCAACTGGCATGTTGCCAAGCAGTGTAGTCTAATAGCTATGTTGTATTTGAATGGGTATTAGAAAAAAACTAATTAATAAGTAAAACCTTTGGCTTCAGGGATATTATTCCTCAAAGAAACCAAATACAAAAAATGATTTGATATAAAAAGATAAGAAGTAAATCATAGTAGAGGTAAAATATGAAAATGGCAAAACTGTGAATATGTCACATAGGCCCTGAAGTTTAGGATACAATGATTTAAATCATGTTGCAAAAAAATATAAATGGAACACAGAAATAAGTAGCTTTATATTTTATATTTGTGTTTAGCTACAAGAACAAGTTCCCTCCTTTGAGGCAGTAGTGAATGGATTATGACAAAAATAACCTTTTATAATGTAATTGACGTTATGTTTACACCTATGCTATTGTTAACAAGTGATTACAATGCTACATTGTGACCTTGAGAATAAAGAATCCCATGAACAATCTTCATCAGTTACACAGTAAAATATTATGAAAAACAGTAACTTCACATAAGTGGGAAAAAGAAATAGCTGTGACGTTGCAGCTTCTTAAATCACTGAAATGTGTCATTTGATATCTCAATGGGAATGAAGATGTGCATAACAAACTTTATTACATTAAATCACATGTCACTTTCCCTGGTGATGTATTTCCACACCTAATCTGAGGTCAGGAGGTTTCAAAGAACTCACTGAATCTGGATCACTAAGCTGGATTTTTTTTCCCCTAAATTGAAGTACAGTTAATTTACAGTGTTGTGCTAGTTTCAAGTGTATGGCAAAGTGATTCAGTTATACATACACAAAGACACACACAGACACACATATATATTTCAGATTATTTTCCGTCATAGGTTATCACAAGATATTGAGTATAGTTCCCTGTGCTATACAGGTCCTTGTTATTTACCTATTCTACATGTAGTAGTGTGTATATGTTAATCCCACACTCCTAATTTATCTCTCTCTCTCCCTCTCTGCTATCCCCTTTGGTAACCATAAGTTTGTTCTCTATGTCTGTGAGTCTATTTCTGTTTTGTAAGTAAGTTCATTTGTATCATTTTTTAGATTCCACACGTAAGTGATATCATATGATACTTGTCTTTGTCTGTTTGACTTACTTAATATGATAATCTCTAGGTCCATCCATGTTGCTGCAAATGGCATTATTTCATTCATTCTTTTTTATGGCTGAGTAGTATTCCATTGTAAATATATATATATATATATATATATATATATACACACCACATCTTCTTATACATTCCTCTGTCAATGGACATTTAGGTTCTATGTCTTGGCTATTGTAAATAGTCTGCTATGAACATTGGGGTCCATGTATCTTTTTGAATTAAGAGTTCTCTCCGGATATATGCTCAAGAGTGGGATTGCAGAATCATACGGTAACTCTGTTTTTAGTTCTTAAAGGAACTTCCACACTGTTCTCCACAGTGGCTGCACCAATTTACATTCCCACCAACAGTGTAGGAGGGTTTCCTTTTCTCCACATCCTCTCCAGCAATTATTTGTAGATTTTTTGATGATGGCCATTCTGACTGGTGTGAGGTGATACCTCATTGTAGTTTTGATTTGCATTTCTCTAATAATTAGCGATATTGAGCACTTTTTCATGTGCCTGTTGGCCATGGATTTTTGTATAATGAGCCAGAAATTATGTTGGGAATTGGTAAGGATGAAATGCATTTACACACGCAGAAGGACAAAACATGGCCTAGCATATTTGGCAATACCCAATACCCAGTTATATTATCCACAGATAATACATAATGTAGACAGAGGATTTTGATAATTTCATTTGAAAATGGTCATGGTATAGGCTAAATCTTATTTCATGAGCTATACAACTCATTATGGCAATCTGTTCCTTAGCCATGTACACAACTTTGGCTATAACTCTTAGATCCATAAAAGACTAATACCACCAGGATTCCCTGGCTTCTAAAATCTGTGATTTATTTAGTAACAGAATTAGAATACCTTTTGGTCACTGATGATCTTAGTGAGAACTTTTTTAGGGTAAGGAGTAGAAGTTCCTTGCAGTATAATAAAGAGAAAAGAGAAAGGGAAGATATAGGACCAATGAGTGCAAAAACCTCCCAGAAGAGAAGAACAAGAGGTCTTTTGGTAGTAAGTGAAGGGAATACAGAGAAGAATATGTTTGGTCTGTTTGTAGTCACCACCTGTCATTGAAGAGAGCTCAGGACAAATTCTGCAATATCAAATAGCATGAGTTAAGGAATAGACTTTATTAGGGAGAAGAAAAAATTGCAAGAACTGAATCAACAAGAAATGATGTTACAAGTCCTCCATTATTCCATTATCACACAAAAACATAGGTCAGTGTCTGATCCTGTTGGACACACAGCATGAGTGAGGCTAAAATAGAACTCCCGTTGCTATCCCTTCTTCTTATAGGCACACATGAGAATGTGACCTTGTCAGATGGGTTACAAACAGACCCCTAGGCACAAGGCAGACTGTTTTCAGGTGCCAGCTTTATATAGGAGCTATATGGAACTACAGCTATCCAGAGTCCAAAGAACTTGGGCCCCTTGGGGTGATAGTTTCCGTTCCTCATTAAGTACTGAACTTGGATGCAGCCAGTCCAGCTGAGAGGAGAAGCCTGGAGTCACAGATAGTTTATTGTTCGGGCAACTCAGAATAAGCCAGTAGGTTTATTTTAAACTTATTAAATATTCCTTCCTTCCTTTCTTTCTTCCCTCCTTCCTTCCTTTCGTGTGTGTGTATGTGTTCCTGTTTGATTTCACTTTTGATTCATTCCTTGTTTGATTTCATTTTGATATATATACATAAAATATATCATTTATATGTTTGCTATATATTATATAATTATATAAATATATTTCCTTATATTCATTATATATTATATAATTGTGATCTCCTACTAATACTCTTTGCAACAAATCTCTTAATATATATCTCCTAATGATACATAGCCCATATGGCTCCATTGGCACATTCTACATTTTTTTTTTTTTTTGCAGTACGCGGGCCTCTCACTGTTGTGGCCTCTCCCATTGTGGAGCACAGGCTCCAGACGCGCAGGCTCAGCGGCCATGGCTCATAGGCCCAGCCGCTCCGCGGCATGTGGGATCCTCCCAGACGGGGCATGAACCCGAGTCCCCTGCATTGGCAGGCGGACTCTCAACCACTGCACCACCAGGGAAGCCAACATTCTACATTTTTGAAGCCACCATATCCTAGTTCTAAAACCAGACATGTGCCTCAGAAGAAAAGTAAACTACAAACAATATTTCTCATAAACATCAAAACAAATATCTTTAAAAACAATTTTTTTGGCAAACCAACCTAGCAATATATAAAAGGATAATACATTATAGCCCAATGGAATTTGTCCCATGAATGCACAGCTGCACAGCTGGTGTAATATTCAAATATTGACATAATTTACCTCATGAAAAAAAATGAGAAAATCTAGATAATCATTTCAATTAATGTAGAAAAGTATTTGCAAAGATCAGCCCCTATTCATGATAAATTCCTCAGCAAACTATGAATAGAAGGGAATATCATCCTGATAAAGGACAACTACAAAAAGCAAACAAAATAAACAACAGGCTTTTCAAAATAGTTACATTTAAAATAATCATCAAATCAAAGAATTTCATCAAATTCTTTGCCAGTAACATTTGTGTGGAAGGGATTCTTTCAACGGAAATATTTAATAGTTGTAGAATGTAAACCATATGAGGGCAGAGACTTGATTTAGTTCACTGCTGTATTCCTAGAGCCAACCACCACAATGCCTGCCAGAGAGTAGCAGTCAATAAATATCCATTAATGAAATAAGTTTTCTTTGCACTTAACTGTTGAATAAATTCAATAAAGCCAGAGATTTCTTATTAAAAATGTAAAACTTGATGTATTTGTCTGTTTTTGTTCCAGTACCATACTCTTGATTACTATAGCTTTGTAGTATAGTCTGAAGTCAGGGAGCATGATTCCTCCAGCTCCATTCTTCTTTCTCAAGACTGTTTTATCTATTTGGGGTCTTCTGTGTTTCAATTTAAATTTTAAAATTATTTGTTCTAGTTCTGTGAAAAATGTCATTGGTATTTCAACAGGGATTATATTGAATCTGTAGATTTCCTTGGGTAGTATGGTCATTTTATTTTTTTGATGCAATGATAAACAGGACTGTTTCCTTAATTACTCTTTCTGATATTTCACTGTTGGTGTACTGAAATGCAACAGATTTCTGTATATGTTTTGTATCCTGCAACTTTACAGAATTCATTGAAGAGCTCTAGTAGTTTTCTGGTAGCATCTTTAGGATTTTCTAGGTATAGTATCATGTCACCTGCAAATGGTGACAGTTTTACTAAACTAGTGTTCAAGAAGGAGAGAATAATGACCATCTTTTAAACTATGACCACTTATATTACATCAATAAATAAAATAATAAGGTAAAAGTGATGAAATAAATTGCATTTTTATTGCAACAAGAACAAATGAGAGGTATTATTTTTCCTTCTTCTGTGATAGGCTTAAGTACTATATTACATGTAAAGTGCCTATTATAGTGTTTGATACATAGTATAAACTCAATAAATTACAGTCACTAAGGACACACAGATAGCTTAAGAAAACCAGAGATGCAGAGTCAAAAGAAACGCAGCATGAGGAAATTCTTCGACAGCTAGCCTCTAGAAGACTATATGGGTGTTATTCATACCACCCTGAACCCTTCTTCTCTGTCCCACATGCCAGTCTTACAGTCGATATCTCAATTAAAGAAGCATGTCCCCAATAACCTACCACTAACTCTACCTTGAAAGTCTATTGGTGTAGCTAATCCGATCATTTCTCAAAGTCACATGTTCTAACACCCAGGGTCCAATACATCCCAATGATTTTCTTTCCTCTTGTACATTTACATATATGTGTGTATATGTACATATATGTGTATATATGTACTATATATTTATATATAAATATATAATTCTGAATCTACTTTGGAATATATATATAGTTTTTAATCATCAAAACCCATTAAAGAGGAGAGTTTTCTTCTCTATTTTAGGAAGAAAGTGATTTTTTTTCCAAATAAAGATTTCATTTCATTCTCAGAGTGTGTAATCCATTCCATGGTATCCTATTTGATTTGTGATTTTCGAAAAAGTGACTTAAGGTTGGGAGGGGTTTTAGCTAAAATAAGATGGCTTAAGTATTCTGAAGTCCCTGCTGTATTGACTTAATGAGATTGTTCCATCAGTGCCTGCAGCAAATTAACACCAGGGAAGTGAGCAACTCATTTGAGCTTGTTTGAATAATTTACCACCACATTTTTAGGAGGTTCAAGACAGCCCCTCGTTTTATGTTTGCATAATTATAAATGATTTCTTTAGAGTTTATTTCCCTCCTTGTAGAGTGTATTTCCCTCCTTGTAGAACTGCATATGATTTAAGAAAGATGCTTTTCACATGATGCCTACTTTCTCCTCCATTTCAATGTGCTGTTAAAAAGCTTCAGGGGACACTGTTGTTACATGGGTGATGGTGTCTGACGGAATGACACCAACATACCCAGGTAAATGATCCAAGTTCATTTAATGTGAGTAACATAAACTAATTTTACTACACAGAATGGAGAACCCAGAGGATCTAGTAGCCTATTTCCAGTCAGAATGAAACTATTTCCTTGTTTTGAAGTCCCTATGAGCGTCAGCAACTGCTAAAGTAATGCCTAATCCAAAGGGAGGTGGGGCAGGGACAACCTTATCTGGATCTTCTAAGAAAGATGATGATCTTTATACCACCTGTCCCCTCCTAACTAGAGACTCTGATTAGGCAAGTATTTATTGCAAAATGCCTCAGCATATTCCTGAGTGCCCACTATGAATCAAAAGTCAAATATTCAATGTCATATTATACATACTATTATTGATGTGATTTTCAAGTGAGAAAACTGAAGCTCATGAAGCTAAGTAACTTATTCACCATTACATATCAGGTAATGAAGAGATTTAAAACCTGGTCTGGGGCTTCCCTGGTGGCGCAGTGGTTGAGAGTCCGCCTGCCGATGCAGGGGACACGGGTTCGTGCCCCGGTCCAGGAAGATCCCACATGCCGCGGAGCGGCTGGGCCCGTGAGCCATGGCCGCTGAGCCTGCGCGTCCGGAGCCTGTGCTCTGCAACAGGAGAGGCCACAACAGTGAGAGGCCTGCGTACCACAAAAAAAAAAACAAAAAACAAACCTGGTCTGCCTGGTCAAAATCCCATTGATTTGTACAGTACTGCATATTTTCCCAAATGTGCTTATTTGGGCTACTACTAGTTAAAGTCAGAAATCTCAAAAGATTTTCTTCATAAACAGAGAATAACTGTTCAGATTGAATAAAGAAACAATAGGAATGTGCTTATGTTGTAGCTCCACTTATGTACATTTTCATGAATTTTCCTGCATAATTTGCATTAGGAAGTCATATATCCATTTTCCTGAACTTTTAGCATGATGCAAATCACAGAAAAAGTCTTCTTATTACAATGCTATATTTAGAATTTTAATTGATAACATATATTATATGACACCCATTCAACATTAAGCACTTCCACTGTAAATAGATATGAAGAATTCCCATAAAGTCTCTGTGCGCAAACCATTTCCACATCATCCACTAACCAAACTTGGGACTGTATGCTCCTTTGCTATTCAAACTTCCTAATTCTCTCCTCACCTCACTGGTACCTCAGACAATATGCTGACTTTGGTCTTCTCCATGAAACTGCCTCTTTTGTTTGCCAGAGATCCACTTCCTATGCCCTTTAGTCCTTCAATATACTTTCTGTGAATTCACTTCTACATTCAGTTGTGTAAGACAAAGTTTTTTGGTCATCCTTGAAATCTAATATTCCTGTTATTGTTATCTTTAACCTTCACAAGATCATCCACTTCTCTCAAACTCCACTGATTTATTTACTTTTTTGGCAAATATTTATTGAGTGCCTACAGCATGCAAGGTACTGGTGATAAAGCAAAGCTATACATATGACCGGGGATTCTTGAAATTGTTATCTATTCGGATTGCTTAATTATATGTCTCCCCGACAGACTGTAAGCTTTGGGAGAGCAGGGATCCTGTCTCCCCTACTCTGCCATCCTCTGTCTAACTAGATCTAGATTATACCATCATGGTCTGGACCTTCTCACCCACCTGCCTTGGCCCTAGAATTGTATACCAGTCTGTGTTTTCCTTTGGCTTGTCTCTACCTGCTTGTGGGTGAGGGCCAATTTCATTAGCAGTTTTGTCAAGTTACAGATTTTACAAGTCTGTGCCTAGTAAGATTATTTTAAGATAATGTTTATACTCAATACCTGCCTGAAGTGGGTTCTCAAATTTGATCATGAAAATTTATTCATTGCAATTTATTCATTCCTTCATCAAATATTATTGAGTGTCTAGCACATGCCAAGCACTGTCCTGGAAGTTGATATAACTCAGATTTCAAGTCCACCATATCCCTCCCTTTGAAATGGAACAGTAGATGGACATAAAGGAGACTGTAAACAATGGTGCAAATGAGACTATTTCCTTCTCAGCAGCACAATACCATAAATTACCTCATGATATCCTGCTTCCTTTTATTATTGGAAATGAAATCAAAATAATTTCATATTCAAAACTCAGCAGATCATGTGCTGCAAAGCCCAGATGTTTATGATCTTCTTATCTGAAATTCATTTCTATTATAATTCATTGAGAAAAATAGACTCATAGCCAGTGTCAGTGAATATATGCAGACAAGAAAATATACTGACAATGTAAATGAAGGGATTATTCTCTATTACTGCTCTAAATATTATTATTTGAATTTAGGTTATTTTCATCTGCAGTTTTCTTGTTTGATTATATATGTTATGCAGATATATAGTAGCAAATGAATTATCTCTAGATGCCTGGCTTATAGCATATATCAGGTGGCAAACTTTATTTCCTCTAATTTTTAAAAAGAGATAAAGAGATTGTAAATCCTTTTTGAGGCATACCATGGGAATACTGTTGTAGATACATGCAAATCAGTTCAAAGCTGTATATAAAGCCTTATTTATCCTGCCAAGTTTCCCCAAATCAAACTTAAACACCCTTCAGAAGAGAGGAGAATATTAGAAAATTGAAGGAAAATTTGCTCAAAGCTGTTACAGTGCATTGCACATGATACAGTCTCATTAAATATTTGTTGATTTGATGAAATGAGAGGCAACTCAACGTAACCAATGATATGGATCATATGCCATTATGTAGTACATATGTAAGCCAGTGAGAGAAGCCACAAAAATCTTAATTATAGTTGATTTTTCCCTTCAATTGAACAGACAAAGTTAGAAAGTCAGGGTTTTTTTTGTTTTTGTTGTTTTTGACAGAAAGCCTAAATAGAGTAATAAATTTACATAAAATTTAACAAAGAGCTTCAGATCAACAACAATCAAATCTCAGTGCATTCAAAGAGAATGGATTATAGCTGAGAATTAATCTGTACTTGGAAATGGGGAATGCTCATCTCATTCCTTGGAATTATATAGGAAGTTACAATGCACTACCTCTAATGAATGAGAAATTCTTAATAGCCCCAGGCATTTACACTTTTTATGTTCAGATATTTCCAACTGGATGTGTATCTGATGTCCTCTTTTACTTTAATAGATTTTATCCTTTGGTTAGTTGGTTGTCAGAAGAAATAATTTTCTATGAAGATAAAAATCTTTGTTTTGAATAATATTTTAGTCCCTTTTAATGCAATATGCCATTGACTTGATTGTCAAATATTTTTACTGATGAATACCAGTTCTGCTTCTTGCCTGAACTCCAGACTTCTATAACTTCAGTGATTTCTTTACTCACTGATTCATTTTCATCCACTTCTGAATCAAATATTTAAGGAGAACCTACTGTGTGCAAAGCCTTATTCTAGGCATTTCTACATGTAATCTTCCATGTCCCACGCCATCCCACAAAATATTTTATTGAATTTGATTCCCCAGTGGCATACATATGGGTCATGTTAATGTGACATTTCCAGGCACCTCCTGTTTATCACTACTTTATTTTTCTACCCCACTGTCTCAGTTATGGGGCCAACCGCATCTACAAGATAAAACTCTCTTGATTTTCTTCTTAACTGACTGTGGTGGAGAAAATCAAGGATGACCCCTACTTGTCACTTCCTTTGGTAGTCATGCCCTTTTGTGATGTCCTCGTTCTGAGTTTGGATGAGACCTATGACTTGATTCTGACCAAAGTAATATAGCAAAAGTGATGCTAATCCACTTCTGGGATTACACTAAATAGAAAGGTGGCATCTGTGTAGTTACAATATTCTTTCACTTGCTAGCTTTGATGGGGTAAATGGCTATGTTGAGGAGTCCCATGTTTGAAGGAATTGAATTTGAACTCCAGCTAACAGCCATCAAGACAATGAGGCCCTCAGTCCAACAGTATTTATAGGAAACTGAATTTCACCAACAACCACAAGAGCTTGGCGGTAAATCCTTCCCCGGTAGAGCCTCAGATAATACCACAATCCCAGCTGACATCTTAATTTCAGCCTTGTGAAACCCTAAGGCAGAGGACCTAGATAAGCTATGCCCAGATTCCTGATTCACAGAAACAGTGAGAGAAAAACTGTGTGCTATTTAAGGCACTAAATTTGTGGTGATACTGTCACACAATAGATAACTAATACCAGTGCTTCCATTTTAGTGTTCTTCATTGGTCTTACTTTTCTCCATCCTCTCTTGAAATATACATGTTCCAAAGTTATACACCTCACAAATCTAGTTTTCTCTTCCTAATATCTATGGGTGCTATTTATATAAAGCCATCACCTCTTGCCTTTACCTAATAGATTCCAATTTGATTCCATAACAACATATCCCATTTTTGTCCAACCTCCACCCTGTTTTCAGAACTGTTATTTCAAAGATCAGATTATGTCATTTCCCATTATTAAAAAAGCATTTTCCTTCCCAAATCATTTTATGAGAGCAATATTACCCAATATCCAAACTAGATAAAGATAGTACCAAAAAAAGAAAGGAAGGAAAAGAAAACTACATACCAGTATAGCTCATGATCTTAGATTCAACAACTCTCTATAAAATATTAGCAAATAAAGTCCAGTAATGTATAAAAATAATTATGTACTATAACTGTGACCAAATGAATTTATTCCAGGTTTGCAAGTCTTGTTCAACATTTAAAAATTAATGTAATCTATCATATCAATAAGCAAAAGAAGAAAAATTATATAATCATATCAATTGATACAGAAAAAAAAACTGAAGAAATCCAGCACACATTCATGACAAAGATTCTCATTAAGGTAGAAGTAGAATTACCTCAACTTGATAAAGATCATCTGCAAAATACTTATAGTAACTTAATGGTAAGACACTGGACTATTTCCTTTTAAAATTGGGAATACAGCAAACATGTCAGCCCTCACCACTTTTACTCAACATGACAATAAAAGTTTTAGCCAGTGAAATTATGCAAGAAAAATAAATAAAAGGCAAACAGATTGGAAAGGAAGAAATGAAACAATCTCTATTTGCAGGTGACAATTGTCAACATAGAAAATCCCAAGTAATCTACAAAAAAATAAAAACCTCCTAGAAGTAAAAACTGAGTTCAGCAGAGCTACAGGATATAAGATGAACACATAAAAACTAATTATATTTTTATATACCAACAATGGACATATGGAAACTGAAATTTTAAAAATGATATCATTTACAAGAATACTTAATAAAACATGTACAACATCCATATGCTAAAAATCACAAATGTTAATGAAATAAATAAAAGAAAACCTGAATAAATGGAGAGGCATACCATGTTTATGGATTGGAGGAAAACAGTAAAGATATCATACGTCCCCAAAGTTATTTATAGGCTTAATGTAATCCTTTTCAAAGTCAAAGAAAGACTTTTTGAAGGTACACAGAAGCTTATTTGAAAATTTATGCAGAAGTGCACAGGACTTCCAATAGCTAAAAAATCTTGATAAAAAAGAATAAACTAGGAAGAATCAGTCCATCATATATTAAAGCTTACCATATAGCTACAGTAATCAAAACAGTATGGTATTTACAGAGGAATAGATGTGTGTCTCAGTGGAACAGGACAGAGAACCCAGAAATAAACCCACAAAAAATTACCCAACTAATTTTAGGCAAAGTTGCAAAAGTAATTCAATTCATTTCAACAAATGGTGCTGGAGCAACTGGACATGCATTAACCAAAAAAAAAAAAAAAGACCTATGTGTCACACATTTAACTTACAATGGATTAAAAGTATAATGTAAAACTATGAAACTTTGGGGGAAAAATAGTATATGAGAAATCTTTGGGATTTAGGGCAGAGCAAAGAGTTCATAGGCTTGACATCAAAAACAATCAAAAAAAGGAAAAAAAATCCAAAAAATTTACATTATATCTTTCCATCAAATTTTTAAAGAAATCAAATTTTGCTGTGAAAGCTCATTTGAAGATTAAAATACAAGCTATAAACTGGGAGAAAATATTTGCAAACTACATATTCAAAGTACTCATATATAGAATATATAAAGAACTCTCAAAATTCAACAGAAAAAAAAATTAGAAAATTTGATAAATACATGAACAGACATTTTACCAAAGAGGATACACAGATGTCAAATAAGCACATGAAGAAATAATCAGCATTATTAGCTGTAAGGGAACTGCAAATTAAAATAACAATGAGATATCACGACACACTTACCACAATGGCTTGAAAAAAATAGTGACAACATCAAATGCCAGCGAGGATATGGAGAAATCTGAGTCATTCGTACATTGCTTGTGGGAATATAAAATGGTAGAGCTACTCTGGAAAGCAGGTTGGCAGTTTCTTTTTTAAATAAACATGTAATTGCATTCCTGGGCATTTATACCAGAGAAATGAAACCATGTTTACACAAAAACATGTACATGTAGCAACTTTACTTGTGATAGCCAAAAACTGGAATCATTCCAGATGTCCTTCAACAGATGACTGGTTAAACAAACTGCAATACATCCATGCCATGGAGTACTACTCAGCAGTAGAAAGGACTAAACTACTGATAACACACGAAAACCTGGATGAATGTTCAGGGGAATTACGCTGAGTGAATAAAAATCAATCCCAAAAGGCTACGCACTAGATGACAGAAGACAGGTTAGTGGATGGGATTGTGAATTAGGGGTTAGGGGTTAGGTTTAGGCATGGGACAAGAGAGGGTGGTATTTAAAGGTTATAAGAGGGCAACAAAAGGGATCCTTGTGATGCAGGAACTATTCAGCGTTTTGACTGTAGTAGTGGATATATGAACCTATCAGGTAACAAAACTGGAGAGAACTTCACACACACACACACACACACACACACACACACACACGTGCACTGAAAACAGAAAATCTAAATAAGATCAGTATCAGGGACTTCCCTGGTGGCGCAGTGGTTAAGAATCCACCTGCCAGTGCAGGGGACATGGGTTTGAGCCCTGGTCCGAGAAGATCCCACATGCCGCGGAGCAACTAAGCCCATTTGCCACAACTACTGAGCCTGTGCTCCAGAGCCTGTGAGCCACAACTACTGAGCCCGTGTGCCACAACTACTGAAGCCCGTGGGCCTAGAGCCCATGCTCTGCAACAAGAGAAGCCACCGCAATGAGAAGCCCGCACACCTCAATGAAGAGTAGCCCCCGCTCGACACAACTAGAGAAAGCCCACGCACAACAATGAAGACCCAATACAGCCAAAAATAAATAAATTAATTAGTTAAAAAAAATAAGATCTGTACCAATATCAATTTCCTGGTTGTTTTACTGTACTATAGTTTTGCAAAATGTCAGCACATGGGAAAACCAAGCAAAGTATACAGGAATCTCTCTGTCTTATTTCCTACAACTCCACATGAATCTACAATTATCTCAATAAAGAGTTCATTTTATTTTTTTAACATCTTTATTGGAGTATAATTGCTTTACAATGGTGTGCTAGTTTCTGCTTAAGAGTTCATTTTAAAAAAACACTTTAGTGGTTCTTCATGCTCATAAGACTGGGAATAGCGGAAGTAGTGTTCTTGCTGCAGACACAAAATTTTGAGTGATACAAAATTTCATAAGATACCCTGAGTTGAAGATTCATTACATCATGGACACAGTTAAGTGCTATGGTATTGCAGAGGCAGATAAATCATATCAAATAGAAGAGGTAAAGCCATAGTATACTGAACTATAATGGTGGTTGATCTCAGTAATCTACAATACACATTTCTGTATTTCTTTTTAACTTGATTTTTAGAAAATAAATTTTGGTTTACATTACATTTACTTAGAATTTAATTCATTTTAATCTACAAATGAAAATAAAATGAAAATAAAATTCTTCATGAACTAGAAAGGACTTGTTAATGAACAGCAGCAAAAGGAAACAAAAGAGAAGTGCATTAGAGTTTTGGCAAGCCCCTCATTGTTATAGTGTTTGAATATGAAGCCTTTGGTCTCAGCTTCCTTGTTCACAGCTGGAGCGTTTCTCTGCACTATCATGGAGTTGAGCAGGGCTTGTCTGATCAGGTTTTGTTCTACAATCCCAAGACAGTTTTGTAGGCTTTGGAACAAATCTACAAAGAGGAAACACATACTCTAGATTTACTGTACATGACAGTGAAATCATCTGATCTATTTCATATGACTGGCCTTTAAGGCTGCTAAATCAAAGTCAAAGTTGGAAGATAATCATTCTTGGGAGCGTACAGAGGCCCACATTTGCATAAGTACTTCCAAAGGACTGATGTTATTAGTTTGATCACCGCTCTTTTTTTTTTTACATCTTTATTGGAGTATAATTGCTTTACAATGGTGTGTTGTTTTCTGCTTTATGACAAAGTGAATCAGTTATACATATACACATGTTCCCATATCTCTTCCCTCTTGTGTCTCCCCCCCTCCCACCCTCCCTATCCCACCCCTCCAGGCGGTCACAAAGCACCGAGCTGATCTCCCTGTGCTATACGGTTGCTTCCCACTAGCTATCTACCTTACGTTTGGTAGTGTATATATGACCATGCCTCTCTCTCGCTTTGTCACAGCTTACCCTTCCCCCTCCCCATCACCTCAAGTCCGTTCTCTACTAGGTCTGTGTGTTTATTCCTGTCTTACCCCAAGGTCCTTCAAGACATTTTTTTTCTTAAATTCCATATATATGTGTTAGCATATGGTATTTGTCTTTCTCTTTCTGACTTACTTCACTCTGTATGACAGACTCTAGGTCTATCCACCTCATTACAAATAGCTCAATTTTGTTTCTTTTTATGGCTGAGTAATATTTCATTGTATATATGTGCCACATCTTCCTTATCCATTCATCCGATGATGGACACTTAGGGTGCTTCCATCTCCTGGCTATTGTAAACAGAGCTGCAATGAACATTGTGGTACATGACACTTTTTGAATTATGGTTTTCTCAGGGTATATGCCCAGTAGTGGGATTGCTGGGTCATATGGTAGTTCTATGTGTAGTTTTTTAAGGAACCTCCATACTGTTCTCCATAGTGGCTGTACCAATTCACATTCCCACCAGCAGTGCAAGAGTGTTCCCTTTTCTCCACACCCTCTCCAGCATTTATTGTTTCTATTTTTTGATGATGGCCACTCTGACTGGTGTGAGATGATATTTCACTGTAGTTTTGATTTGCATTTCTCTAATGATTAATGATGTTGAGCATTCTTTCATGTGTTTGTTGGCAGTCTGTATGTCTTCTTTGGAGAAATGTCTATTTAGGTCTTCTGCCCATTTTTGGATTGGGTTGTTTGTTTTTTTGTTATTGAGCTGCATGAGCTGCTTATAAATTTTGCAGATTAATCCTTTGTCAGTTGCTTCATTTGCAAATATTTTCTCCCATTCTGAGGGTTGTCTTTTGGTCTTGTTTATGGTTTCCTTTGCTGTGAAAAAGCTTTGAAGTTTCATTAGCTCCCATTTGTTTATTTTTGTTTATATTTCCATTTCTCTAGGAGGTGGGTCAAAAAGGATCTTGCTGTGATTTATGTCATAGAGTGTTCTGCCTATGGTTTCCTCTAAGAGTTTGATAGTTTCTGGCCTTACATTTAGGTCTTTAATCCATTTTGAGCTTATTTTTGTGTATGGTGTTAGGGAGTGATCTAATCTCATACTTTTACATGTACCTGTCCAGTTTTCCCAGCACCACTTATTGAATAGGCTGTCCTTTCTCCACTGTACATTCCTGCCTCCTTTATCAAAAATAAGGTGACCATATGTGCGTGGGTTTATCTCTGGTCTTTCTATCCTGTTCCATTGATCTATCTTTCTGTTTTTATGCCAGTACCATACTGTCTTGATTACTGTAGCTTTGTAGTATAGTCTGAAGTCAGGGAGCCTGATTCCTCCAGCTCTGTTTTTCGTTCTCAAGATTGCTTTGGCTATTCGGGGTCTTTTGTGTTTCCATACAAATTGTGAATTTTTTTGTTCTAGTTCTGTGAAAAATGTCAGTGGTAGAAGTTAAAGGGAAGAAAGTATTTGCAGGAGAAGGAAGCGATCACCTGTAACAAATGCTGTTCATATCAACATCAAATAAATTGTACCTACAGGCTAAATTATGCTCACTTTGTACCAACTTGTGATCTCTCATTAGTCCACCCCTGTCAATATACAGATGAAGAAACTGATTGATTCCCCAGACTGGGGAAGTACCTGTTTCAAAGTCTCAGAGCTGGTTAGAGGCAGGCCTAGTGTTAACACTCAAGTCATCTCACACCCAATCAAGTGTTTTTGTTTTTGTTTCACTAACACTCAGCATTCAATCATTCAGGTTTTCTCTCTGAGAAGTCTTGAATTATATATTAATGAATTGATATTTCCAAAACTGTAAAATCCTTAGTAAATATTAAGCATTATGTTTAGATTAACACAGTTCATTTAAATCTAGGGAGGGCTCTCATAAAAAGCCCTCCTTAAGAACTCAAGTAGAAAGATCCTAGATCATCTGGAATCTCATACCACCAGATACCCAGAAGACCAGCGTGCAGTGAATTACAATAATCTATTCTAAAAATAAGGGAAAAAAGCACTAATTAACTGCATCACATCTTTTTTGAGCAGGGGTTGTCATCTGGTAATACTGTAAAGATGGTGAAAGCATGTCTTAGTGTCAGCTATAAGATAGTTATCAACCTGCAGATAAAAAGAGGATAGTGCTCCAACATGGATTTTGAAATTCACAGATGGAAGAAAGAATTAGTGAAAAACATTGCCTCTAATGAAACCCTTCCAGACACTGCAAGGATTAATCAATAATGTTTCACAAAGAGAAAGACTTGAAAATCTCCTTAGGCCCATTTGGAATACTTGGCTCCTCTGTCAATGTAATTAGCCTTTTCAATTGAATGTGAATTTACTTTTGCAGAGTCATATATTTCTTTACCTTGGTTGTCTTAATGCAATTCACATACCCCTCTGAGCTTCAAGATTTTTTTTTCAATTTGGAAAAAAAAAGTCAACAATGTAGAAAGTACAGAGACTGCTATAGCAAACATCTATTTATCCATGGCCTTGAATGTGACAGATATTATTTTGCTGTACCATGTCACATTTTAAAAATATAAGCAAATAAACTTTTCTGATTTTTGTCCCTAGAATTTCCTCCTCAATCCTATTCTCCTACCTTAGCCCCTCCCCAGAGGGAACCATGAATTTTGTGTTTATCCTACCAATCCATATTTTATAAATATATATTTATTTCCAAAAATACTATATATTGCTGTTATATGTTTTTAAATTACATAAATGGTATCCATACTATCTATATCTTCCTATAAATTATTTTGCTCCACATTATATTTTGGAAATCTATCATGTTCATTATTTTTAACTGCTACATAATATTGTACTTCATGAATATACCAAACTTTATTTTGGTATTTTTCTATTGATGGACACTTGTTTCTAATCTTTATCTAGCACAAACTGTGCTGCATTGACTTGATGTATGTCTCTCTGCACTCATACAGGAGAGTTTCCCTAGGAATTATATCTAGAAGTGGAATTGCTGGGGTTTAGTGTATGCATATATTCAGATTTTCTAGCTATTTCTGAATTGCATTCTGCAAAATGGTTGGCCTAATTTATACACTCATCAGAAGTATATACTTGTCATTGCCAGATTTTATAGTTCTTGCCAGTGTGAAGAGCTTGAAATGGTATTTCACTGATGTTTTTATTTACATTCCCCTGATTACTACAGAGGTGTAGCATTTTTTCATATATTTATTTGTCATTCAATTTTTTCTACTGTGAATTGCCTATTTGTATTTATTGCCTATTTTCCTCCTGGATTAGTCATACTCTTTTTATTCACTTGTAGAATGTCTTCATATATTTTGGTTTCTAATCCTTTCTCCATTGTTCATGTTGGAAATATCCCCTCCTAATCTGTCCTTTGTCTTTTAAATTTTTCATGGTATGTTTTTTTTTTTTGGTCACAGGAATGTTTTAATCTTGATGTCATTTTCATTTTAAATAAATGTTTTAAAAATAAATCTTTTAAAAGAAATCTTATTTCCCCACAAGATCATGCAAATGTTTTCTGACACAGTTTAAACATGTTTAAATTTTTTTGGTTCACAATTAGGTCTTTAATTCATTTGGAATTTACTGTTGTATATGGTGTGAAGTAAGGACCGAATTTTAGGGTTTGTTTTTCAATTATCTGGTAACTAATTGTCCAAACACCACACATTAAATAGTCCATCCTTTGCCTACTAATCTCTAATACCATCTCTGATACATACCAAGTTTCCTTGCATGAGTTATTGATGCATTCACTTTTGTAAACTGTAAAATTGCAATATTAATATATTTATCTGCTTTATTATAGGAAATTCCTAGAAAATCTGTCTCTATGGGCCAGAGTGAGAAACTGAAATGCTTCAGTACAATCCTTTGGAATTTTTTTTCTATACTCACCCTCTGGTTTCAAGACAACTGTCAAGTTCATAAAAAACTGCATTGTAGAATGATGAGAAATAATTCAAGGTAGGTGGCAATAGGAAATGGTAATTATACTGTGTGGAGGCCAGAGCCACTCATACAAAGGATAATCAATACCTAGATTATAAACCAAACATAGGTCACTGACCAGCAGTGTAACTTTGAGTAATGTACTTAGTATTTCAGAGCACAGTTCTGTCACTTATTAAATGGTCATTATAACACTTCCAAGGCACAATGTTTATGAGAAATTAATGAGACATGTATGAAAAATTCTGATCATAGTGCCTCGCACATAACAAGAGTTTACTAATTATTAAGTTTCCCCACTCAAAAAAGATGAACACTTACAGTTGCATTTAACAATTAATTCTGTTCACTCGGTTTCATAACTCTCTCTCCATTATTCTGGCAATGTCCATTATCCCACTTGCAAAGCAAGTTGTAATACATAAGAATTATAGGAACTGTAAGAAAGGAGTAGACTCATCAAATGCTGTCCACAGCAGCATTGTTGGAAGAGAAATGTGTGTAAATGCAGCTTTTCAAAGTCAGCATTGACTCTTCACCCTCAGGAGGTACAAGAGAATGCTAGGCTAGCAATAGTTCTCAAACTTTACGATGCATCAAAGTCCCCTGAAGGGCTTGTTAAACACAGATGCCGGGTCACACCCCCAAAGTTTCTGGTTCTGTAGGGCTAGGTGGAGATACAGGAATTTGCATCTCAGTAACAAGTTCTAGGAGATGCTGGTGCTGCTAGTCCAGGGAACCACACTCTGAGATCCACTGCTCTATAGTGTCACTACATGTGTGTTATTGCCATTAAACACTTCCTGGTATTGTTCTCTTTGAAATATGATGTCTTGGAGAAAATGTAGTTATAATTTTCCAAGCAATGACCATTCATATCAATCTAGAGAAGATTTCAGAAGAACATATTACACAATAATTATGCTATTTCAAGTAATTTTGTGATGCTGTTTGTAGAAAGTAACTATTTAAAACTGTAGAGCAGATAAATTGTTGAGTTTCCAACTGTGTAGAAAATGTAAATTCTTGTAACACTGTATTTGTCCAATTCATTTGGTCAAAGAAACCACAATGACAATTCAATGTGCTGTATGTTCTACTCATAGCAATCTTAATAATATGAATCCAATGGAATCATACAAAGCAAAACAACTGGATTAAAAAAGTGCCCACTGGGAATAGTTTTAGATAATGGAAAACAAAAGAAAATCTGCTTCTGGTAAAACATAAAATGCACAGATCTAATTAGTCCAAGAGACAGCTTGGGCATATTAGCAAACCAAATCCAACAATATATTAAAAGGATCATACACCATGATCAAGTGAAATTTATCCCAGAGATGCAAGGATTTTCAATATTTACAAATCAATCAATGGGATACACCAAGTTAAAAAATTAAAGAATAAAAACCATATTACCATCTCAATAGATGCAGAAAAAGCTTTTGACAAAATTCAACATCCATTTATGATAAAAACTATCCAGAAAGTGGGTATAGAGGGAACATACCTCAGCATAATAAAGGCCATATAGGATAAGCCCATAGTTAACATCATACTCAAGGGTGACAAGCTGAAAGCATTTCCTCTAAAATCAGGAACAAGACAAGGATGCCCATTCTAGCCACTTTTATTCAACATAGTATTGGAAGTCCTAGCCACAGCAATCAGAGAAGAAAAAGAAATAAAAGGAATGCAACTTGGAAAGAAAAAAGTAGAACTGTCACTATTTGCAGGCGACATGATACTAAACATAGGAAATCCTAAAGACTCCACCAAAAAACTATTAGAGCTCAGCAGTGAATTAAGTAAAGTTGCAGGATAGAAAATTAATATAGGAAATCTGTTGCATTTCTATACACTAACAATGAAGTATCAGAATGAGAAATTAAGGAAACAACCCCATTTACCATCACATCGAAAAGAATAAGGGGCTTCCCTGGTGGCGCAGTGGTTGGGAGTCCGCCTGCCAATGCAGGGGACATGGGTTCGTGCCCCGGTCCGGGAAGATCCCATGTGCCACGGAGCGGCTGGGACCGTGAGCCATGGCCACTGAGCCTGCAGGTCCAGAGCCTGTGCTCCGCAATGGGAGAGGCCACAACAGTGAGAGGTCCATGTATCACAAAAAAAAAAAAAAAAAAAAAAGAATAAAACAGCTAGGAATAAACATAACTAAGGAGGTAAAAACTTATACTTGGAAAACTATAAGAGACTGATGAAAGAAATTGAACATGACACAGACAAATGGAAAGATATACCATGTTCATGTATTAGAAGAATTAATACTGTTAAAATGTCCATACTACCCAAGGAAATCTACAGATTCAAAGCAATCCCTATCAAATTACCAATGACATTTTTCACAGAACTAGAACAAATAAACCTAAGACTTAAATGGAAACACAAAAAAACCCAAACAGCCAAAACAATCTTGAGAAAGAAGAACAAAGCCAGAGGAATCAGGCTCCCTGACTTCAGACTATAATACAAAGCTACAGTAATCAAAACAGTATGGTACAGGCACAAAAACAGACAGATCAATGGAACAAAATAGGGAGCCCAGAAATAAACCCACACACTTATGGTCAATTAATCTATGACAAAGGGGGCAAGAATATACAATGGGGAAAAGATAATTTCTTTAATATGGTTCTGGGAAAACAGAATAGCTACACGTAAAAGAATGAGATCAGAACATTTCCTCACACTATATACAAAAATAAATTCAAACTGGATTAAAGACCTAAATGTAAGACTGGAAATCATAAAAATCCTAAAAGAAAACATAGGCAGAACACTCGTCATAAAGCACAGCAATATTTTGTTAGCTCTGTTTCATAAGGCAAAGGAAACAAATGCAAAAATAAACAAATAGGACCTAATTAAACGTAAAAGCTTTTGCACATCAAAGGAAACCACTGACAAAAGGACAACCTACTGAATGGGAGAAAATATTTGCAAATTATATGACTGATAAGAGGTTAATATCAAAAATAAATAAAGAGCTCATACAACTCAACATCAAAAAAACAAACAACTGGAGAAAATATATGCAAATGAAGCAACATGACAAAGGATTAATCTCCAAAATTTACAAGCAGCTCATGCAGCTCAATATCAAAAAAACAAACAACCCAATCCAAAAATGGGCAGAAGACCTAAACAGATATTTCTCCAAAGAAGATATACAGATTGCCAACAAACACATGAAAGGATGCTCAACATCACTAATCATTAGAGAAATGCAAATCAAAACTACAATGAGATATCATCTCACACTGGTCAGAATGGCCATCATCAAACAATCTACAAGCAATAAATGTTGGAGAGGGTGTGGAGAAAAGGGAACCCTCTTGCACTGTTGGTAGGAATGTAAGCTGATACAGCCACTACAGAGAACAGTATGGAGGTTCCTTAAAAAAACTAAAAATAGAACTACCATACAATCCAGCAACCCCACTACTGGGCATATACCCTGAGAATACCATAATTCAAAAAGAGTCATGTACCACAATGTTTATTGCAGCTCTATTTACAATAGCCAGGACATGAAAGCAACCTAAGTGTCCATCAACAGATGAATGGATAAAGAAGTTGTGGCACATATATACAATGGAATATTACTGAGCCATAAAAAGAAACGAAATTGAGTTATCTGTAGTGAGGTGGATGGACCTAGAGTTTGTCATACAGAGTGAAGTAAGTCAGAAAGAGAAAAGTAAATACCGTATGCTAACACATATATATGGAATCTAAAAAAAAAAAATGGTCATGAAGAACCTAGGGGCAAGACGGGAATAAAGACACAGACCTACTAGAGAATGGACTTGAGGACATGGGGAGGGCTAAGGGTAAGTTGGGACAAAGTGAGAGAGTGGCATGGGTGTATATACACTACCAAATGTAAAATAGATAGCTAGTGGGAAGCAGCCGCATAGCACAGGGAGATCAGCTCGGTGCTTTGTGACCACCTAGAGGGGTGGGATAGGGAGGGTGGGAGGGAGGGAGATGCAAGAGGGAAAAGATACGGGGATATATTTACATGTATAATTGATTCACTTTGTTATAAAGCAAAACCTAACACACCATTGTAAAGCAATTATACTCCAATAAAGATGTCAAAAAATAGTAATAAAAAAAAAACAAACAAAAAAACAGCCAATTAACAAATGGGCAGAAGACCTGAATAGACATTTTTCCAAAGAAGACATACAGATGGCTAACAGTCATATGGAAAGATGCTTAACATTGTTAATCATCAGAGAAATGCAAATCAAAACCACAATGAGATATCACCTCACACCTGTCAGAATGGCTATCATCAAAAAGATCACAAATACCAAATGTTGGCAAGGATGTGGAGAGAAGGGAACACTTGCATACTGTTGATGGGAATGTAAATAGGTGCAGCCAAACAGTATGGAGGTTCCTCAAAAAACTAAAATCACAACTACCATATGACCCAGCAATTCCACTCCTGGGTATATATCCAAAGAAAACAAAAACATTAATTCAAAAAGATATATGCCTCCCAATGTTCGTAATAGCATTATTTACAATTACTTACAATAGTCAAGATATGGAAGCAACCTAAGAGTCCCTCTCAACAGATGAATGGACAAAGAAGATGTGGTACATATATAGAATGGAATATTGGCCATAAAAAATAATAATGAAATTTTGCCATTTGCAACAACATGGATAGACTTCAAGGGTATTATGCTTAGTGAAATAAGTCAGACAGAGAAAGAAAAATACTATAATTATATCACTTATATGTGGAATCTAAAAAATGAAACAAACTAGTGAATATAACAAAAAAGAAACAGACTCATGGATATAGAGAACAAACTCCTCGTTACCAGTGGAGAGAGGGAGGGATTGAGGAGCAAGACACTGGTAGGGGATTAAGAGGTATAAACTGCTATGTATAAAATAAATAAGCTATAAGGATATATTGTACCACACAGAGAATATAACAAATATTTTATAATAACTATAGATGGAGTATTACCTTTAAAATTTTTGAATCACTATGTTGTACATCTGAAAATCAACTAAACCTTAATAAAAAATAAATTTTTAAAAATAAACATAAAATGCTGAGATCTAATCAGTCCAAGAGACAGCTTGGGCATAGTTGAAACAACACTGCATATGGAATCAGATGGTGAGTAATTACCTAATATTCCACTAACTAGATGTAAAACTTGGACAAGCACTCTATAATCACTCTGATTTTCAGTTTTCTAATATGTAAAGTGGGGATGAAAATGCTTATCTAAAACTCCTTGTAAAGATCATGCAAGATATATAAATCCAGTAATATTATCAATCAACAATATCATGAGGCAAGTAGCAAGGAACCAATACCTGAAACAATCTCCTCCACAAAAATAACTGAGAGAAGGAGCAAAGCTGACAACCCCAAGACCCCCAAGATTAGGGTTGCTAGATTTAGCAAATAAAAATACAGGGTGCACAAATTTGAATTTCAGATAAACGAGTGATTTTTATTATATTTGGTATATTTCCCTTACAATGTTTGGGCTTCTATGTACTAAAACTATTATTTTGTTTATATCAAATTCAAATTAACTGTGTATCTGTTAGAGGTCATTGAGAGGATCCTGGAGCTGGATCCAGGCAATTGCAGGCCCTTTACCCCTTCCCCTGCCCTTGGAATGTACATTCCACCCACTGTTCCCACACTAGTAATTACTTCAAGGACGCAGCCTTGAGAAAGTAAAGTGTTATTGAGACCATCTGCACTGTATACTTGAGTGAACCCCATTAAGGCCTCTATATAATCTCTTAAGATTCTGGTGGGCGGGTGCAGAGATATACTTGTCTTGCAGGCACCCAAGATGAGCCTGTAAGTTCCCTAGCTTATTAATACTGGCGACTACAAACATGGAGTGCTCTGCCTCTTTCTTCAGTCTCTCTTTGCCCTGCCTGTATGGGGTCCAGTTTCAAATTTCGCCCAGGGAACACACGAGGCTGTGAACCAAAAATATCCTATATATTACTGGGCAACCCTACTCAAAAAGCTTACATTGCTAGAGATCAGGGAAAGATGATCCAATGTTTCCATTCCCTTCAAACCTCTAGTCCCTTCTGCAACCCCTGCCCCCTAACTTCTGCCAGTGAATGACTTCTTTCACTTAACTGAAAAACTGTACCTTACCCTAGATCAATTCCTGCAGTACTCACACCACCTCAATGGGCATGTCTAAATCCACGAATTCTCCATTTACTCCTATTGCTGCTGGTAGTTTTTCACTGTCAGCTACCTCACAGAAGACAATATACCAAACTAATTTGATTCTCACAGCAAGTCTGTGAGGCTGAGGCCAGGTATCATATTATACTCATTGGAACAATAAAGAAGCTAAGGCTTGGAAAATTAAGTGAAATATGTAATATTGTAATAAATGCCTTTTCTTGAATCGTGAACCTAGGGCTCTTTCCATCCCACTCACATTCCCACCCCAATCTCTGACACCCTACTCACTATCACCTCCAGAAGGAAGAGAAAAAAGGAAGCTATTATCTGGTCATATAGGTAGAACTGAATTAAGAAATCAATAGGCATTAATATGTATAAATGAGAACTAATTGAATCACAAAATTGATGGTACTTGATATAATGGCTCAAGGTAAAACAAATCCATCATTTAAACTGATGCATCTTAAAGATTCAGAAGCCCTACTTGAGGGCTTCCACAATTTTCTGTGGTTCATTAAGCACACCTGACTTGCTCATAGGGCAAGTTTAGCCATGCAGGTAGGAGAGAAGACAACTAACAGCAGGGTTTTCAGTACTCAAGTGTAGCAGCAAGTTTTTACATTTGTGCTTCCAAAACTTTTTTGTTGTTGATTGTTCAGTTTGGAATTTTTAGTTATCCCAGTGCAGGAAAATACATACACCAAAATGCAACCCAGAAGTCAAATGGATTTCAAGCTATGGCAGAGTGTTCCACAGGCGAGTCTCAAGTACAATACATGCTTGCTGTTTTGTCACTGCCTTTCCTATCTTTTTTTTTCCCTTTTGATGACCACATAGCAGATAGCTCTTCACTCCTTGAAAGAACCAGTATCGCCATTAGCTCTTATAGCTCTGTCTTTAATTTCTCTTAAGTTTTAATAAGGCAAGTGCTCAAAGTCTAGTTCATACCTAAGTAGAGAGATGTGTAAAATTCATACAAATCCTACAAAGTGGTGGTTTTCTAACTTGGCTCTATATTGGAATAAATTTGGGGAGCTTAAAAATACTGAAGCCTGGAAGGCGGAAGATGGCGGAAGAGTAAGACGCGGAGATCACCTTCCTCCCCACAGATACACCAGAAATACATCTACACGTGGAACAACTCCTACAGAACACCTACCGAAGGCTGGCAGAAGACCTCAGACCTCCCAAAAGGCAAGAAACTCCCCACGTACCTGGGTAGGGAAAAAGAAAAAAAGAAAAAACAGAGACAAAAGAATAGGGATGGCACCTGCACCAGTGGGAGGGAGCTGTGAAGGAGGAAAAGTTTCCACACTCTAGGAAGCCCCTTCGCGGGCGGAGACTGCGGGAGGCGGAGGGGGGAGCTTCGAAGCCGCGGAGGAGAGCACAGCAACGGGTGCGGAGGGCAAAGCGGGGAGATTCCCGCACAGAGGATCGGTGCCGACCGGCACTCACCAGCCCGAGAGGCTTGTCTGCTCACCCGCCGGGGCGGGCGGGGCTGCGAGCTGAGGCCGGAGCGCAGGGAGAGGACTGGGGTTGGCGGCTTGAACATAGCCTGAAGGGGTTAGTGCACCACGGCTAGCCAGGAGGGAGTCCGGGGAAAAGTCTGCACCTGCAGAAGAGGCAAGAGACTTTTCCTTCCCTCTTTGTTTCCTGGGGCGTGAGGAGAGGGGTTTAAGAACGCTGCTTAAAGGAGCTCCAGAGACGGGCGCGAGCCGCGGCTGAAAGCGCGGAATCCAGAGACGGGCACGAGCCGCGGCTAAAAGCGCGGACCCCAGAGGCGGGCGGGAGACGTTAAGGCTGCTGCTGCCGCCACCGAGGGGCCTGTGTGCGAGCACAGGTCACTCTCCACACCCCTCTTCCGCGGAGCCTGTGCAGCCCGCCACTGCCGGGTTCCCGGGATCCAGGGACAACTTCCCCGGGAGAGCGCACAGCGCGCCTCAGGCTGGTGCAAAGTCACGACGGCCTTTGCCACCGCAGGCCCGCCCCGCACTCTGTGCCCCTCCCTCCCGCCGGCCTGAGTGCGCCAGAGCCCCCGAATCAGCGGCTCCTTTAACCCCGTCCTGTCTGAGCGAAGAACAGACGCCCTCCAGCGACCTACACGCAGAGGCAGGGCCAAATCCAAAGCTTAGCCCTGGGAGCTGTGAGAACAAAGAAGAGAAAGGGAAATCTCTCCCAGCAGCCTCAGGAGCAGCGGATTAAAGCTCCACAATCAACTTGATGCACCTGCATCTGTGGAATACCTGAATAGACAACGTATCATCCCAAATTAAGGAAGTGGACTTTAGGAGCAAGATCTATGATTTTTTCCCCTTTCCTCTTTTTGTGAGTGTGTATGTGTATGCTTCTGTGTGAGATCTTGTCTGTATAGTCTTGCTTCCACCATTTGTCCTAGGGTTCTATCCGTCCATGTTTTTTTTTTAATTTTTTTTCTTAATAATTAATTTTAATAACCTTATTATACTTTACCTTCGTTCTTTCTTTCATTCTTTCCGTCCTTCCTTCCCTCCTTTAGACAACGAATCATCCCAAATTGAGGAGGTGGTCTCTGACAGCAAGATTTAGGATTTTTCCCCATTTACCTCTTTTAGTGAGGGTGTATGTGTATCCTTCTGTGTTAAGATTTTGTCTGTATAGCTTTGCTTCCAACATTTGTCCTAAGGTTCTTTCCGTCCCTTTTTTTTTTTTTTCTAAATAAGAAGTTTTTAATTCAATAACTTTATTATACTTTATTTTATTTTTACTGTATCTTCTTTTTTCTGTCTTTTTTCCTTCTTTCCCTCCTTCCTTCCTTCCTCCCTCCCTCGCTCCTACCTTTCTTTCCTTCTTGCCTTCTTTCCTTCTTTGCTTCTTTCTTTCTTTCTTCCTTCCTTCCTACCCTCCTTTCCTTCTTTCTTTCCTCATACTTCTACTAATTCCCTCTACTTTTTCTCCCTTTTATCCTGAGCCTGTGGATGAAAAGCTTTTGGTGCTCCAGCCAGGAGGCAGGGCTCTGCCTCTGAGGTAGGACAGCCAACTTCAGGACACTGATCAACAAGAGACCTCCCAGCTCCACATAATATCAAACGGCGAAAATCTCCCAGAGACCTCCATCTTAACACCAGCACCCAGCTTCACTCAACGACCAGCAAGCCACAGTGCTGGAAAACCTATGCCAAACAACTAGCAAAACAGGAACACAACCCCACCCATTAGCAGAGAGGCTGCCTAAAATCATAATAAGGCCACAGACACCCCAAAACACACCACCAGACGTGAACCTGCCCACTAGAGAGACAAGATCCAGCCTCATCCACCACAACACAGGCACTAGCCCCCTCCACCAGGAAGCCTACACAACCCACTGAACCAACCTTAGGCACTGGAGACAGACATCAAAAACAGGAGGAACTACAAACCTGCAGCCTGCAAAAAGGAGACCCCAAACACAGTAAGATAAGCAAAATGAGAAGACAGAAAAACACACAGCAGATAAAGGAGCAAGATAAAAATGCACCAGACCTAACAAATGAAGAGGAAATAGGCAGTCTACCTGAAAGAGAATTCAGAATAATGATAGTAAGGTTGATCCGAAATCTTGGAGATAGAATGGACAACAGATTGGACAAAATGCAAGAATCAGTTAACAAGGACCTAGAAGAACTAAAGATGAAACAAGCAACGATGAACAACACAATAAATGAAATTAAAAGTACTCTAGATGGGATCAATAGCAGAATAACTGAGGCAGAAGAATGGATAAGTGACCTGGAAGATAAAATAGTGGAAATAACTACTGCAGAGCAGAATAAAGAAAAAAGAATGAAAAGAACTGAGGACAGTCTCAGAGACCTCTGGGACAACATTAAACGCACCAACATTCAAATTATAGGGGTTCCAGAAGAAGAAGAGAAAAAGAAAGGGACTGAGAAAATATTTGAAGAGATTAGAGTTGAAAACTTCCCTAATATGGGAAAGGAAATAGTTAATCAAGTCCAGGAAGCACAGAGAGTCCCATACAAGATAAATACAAGGAGAAATACGCCAAGACACATATGAATCAAACTGTCAAAAATTAAATACAAAGAAAGCATATTAAAAGCAGCAAGGGAAAAACAACAAATAACACATAAGGGAATCCCCATAAGGTTAACAGCTGATCTCTCAGCAGAAACCCTACAAGCCAGAAGGGACTGGCAGGACATACTGAAAGAGATGAAGGAGAAAAACATGCAGCCAAGACTACTCTACCCAGCAAGGATCTCATTCAGATTTGATGGAGAAATTAAAACCTTTACAGACAAGCAAAAGCTGAGAGAGTTCAGCACCACCAAACCAGCTTTACAACAAATGCTAAACGATCTTCTCTAGGCAAGAAACACAAGAGAAGGAAAAGACCTATAATGACGAACCCAAAACAATTTAGAAAATGGGAATAGGAACATACATATCGATAATTACCTTAAATGTAAATGGACTAAATGCTCCCACCAAAAGACACAGATTAGCTGAATGGATACAAAAACAAGACCCATATATATGCTGTCTACAAGAGACCCACTTCAGACCTAGAGACACATACAGACTGAAAGTAAGGGGATGGAAAAAGATATTCCATGCAAATGGAAGCCAAAAGAAAGCTGGAGTAGCAATTCTCATATCAGACAAAATAGACTTTAAAATAAGGACTATTAAAAGAGACAAAGAAGGACACTACATAATGATCAAGGGATCGATCCAAGAAGAAGATATAACAATTGTAAATATTTATGCACCCAACATAGGAGCACCTCAATACATAAGGCAAATACTAACAGCCATAAAAGGGGAAATGGACAGTAACACATTCATAGTAGGGGACTTAAACACCCCACTTTCACCCATGGACAGATCATCCAAAATGAAAATAAATAAGGAAACACAAGCTTTAAATGATACATTAAACAAGATGGACTTAATTGATATTTATAGGACACTCCATCCAAAAACAACAGAATACACATTTTTCTCAAGTACTCATGGAACATTCTCCAGGATAGATCATATCTTAGGTCACAAATCAAGCCTTGGTAAATTTAAGAAAATTGAAATTGTATCAAGTATCTTTTCTGACCACAACGCCATGAGACTAGATATCAATTACAGGAAAAGATCTGTAAAAAATACAAACACATGGAGGCTAAACAATACACTACTTAATAATGAAGAGATCACTGAAGAAATCAAAGAGGAAATCAAAAAATACCTAGAAACAAATGACAATGGAGACACAACGACCCAAAACCTGTGGGATGCAGCAAAAGCAGTTCTAAGGGGGAAGTTTATAGCAATACAAGCCCACCTTAAGAAGCAGGAAACATCTCGAATAAACAACCTAACCTTGCACCTCAAGCAATTAGAGAAAGAAGAACAAAAAAACCCCAAAGCTAGCTGAAGGAAAGAAATCATAAAAATCAAATCAGAAATAAATGAAAAAGAAATGAAGGAAACAATAGCAAAGATCAATAAAACTAAAAGCTGGTTCTTTGAGAAGATAAACAAAATAGATAAACCACTAGCCAGACTCATCAAGAAAAAAAGGGAGAAGACTCAAATCAATAGAATTAGAAATGAAAAAGGAGAGGTAACAACTGACACTGCAGAGATAAAAGAGATCATGAGAGATTACTACAAGCAACTCTATGCCAATAAAATGGACAATCTGGAAGAAATGGACAAATTCTTAGAAATGCACAACCTGCCAAGACTGAATCAGGAAGAAATAGAAAATATGAACAGACCAATCACAAGCACTGAAATTGAAACTGTGATTAAAAATCTTCCAACAAAGAAAAGCCCAGGACCAGATGGCTTCACAGGCGAATTCTATCAAACATTTAGAGAAGAGCTAACACCTATCCTTCTCAAACTCTTCCAAAATATAGCAGAGGGAGGACCACTCCCTAACTCCTTCTACGAGGCCACCATCACCTTGATACCAAAACCAGACAAGGATGTCACAAAGAAAGAAAACGACAGGCCAATATCACTGATGAACATAGATGGAAAAATCCTCAACAAAATACTAGCAAACAGAATCCAACAGCACATTAAAAGGATCATACACCATGATCAAGTGGGGTTTATTCCAGGAATGCAAGGATTCTTCAATATACGCAAATCTATCAACGTGATAAACCATATTAACAAATTGAAGGAGAAAAACCATATGATCATCTCAATAGATGCAGAGAAAGCTTTTGACAAAATTCAACACTCATTTATGATAAAAACCCTGCAGAAAGTAGGCATAGAGGGAACTTTCCTCAACATAATAAAGGCCATATATGACAAGCCCACAGCAAACATCATCCTCAATGGTGAAAAACTGAAAGCATTTCCACTAAGATCAGGAACAAGACAAGGTTGCCCACTCTCACCACTGTTATTCAACATTGTTTTGGAAGTTTTAGCCACAGCAATCAGAGAAGAAAAGGAAATAAAAGGAATCCAAATCGGAAAAGAAGAAGTAAAGCTGTCACTGTTTGCAGATGACATGATCCTATACCTAGAGAATCCTAAAGATGCTACCAGAAAACTACTAGAGCTAATCAATGAATTTGGTAAAGTGGCAGGATACAAAATTAATGCACAGAAATCTCTGGCATTCCTATATACTAATGATGAAAAATCTGAAAGTGAAATCAAGAAAACACTCCCATTTACCAATGCAACAAAAAGAATAAAATATCTAGGAATAAACCTACCTAAGGAGACAAAAGACCTGTATGCAGAAAATTATAAGACACTGATGAAAGAAATTAAAGATGATATAAATAGATGGAGAGATATACCATGTTCTTGGATTGGAAGAATCAACATTGTGAAAATGACTCTACTACCCGAAGCAATCTATAGATTCAATGCAATCCCTATCAAACTACCACTGGCATTTTTCACAGAACTAGAACAAAAAATTTCACAATTTGTATGGAAACACAAAAGACCCCGAATAGCCAAAGCAATCTTGAGAACGAAAGAAGGAACTGGAGGAATCATGCTCCCTGACTTCAGACTATACTACAAAGCTACAGTCATCAAGACGGTATGGTACTGGCACAAAAACAGAAAGATAGATCAATGGAACAGGATAGAAAGCCCAGAGATAAACCCATGCACATATGGACACCTTATCTTTGATAAAGGTGGCAGTAATGTACAATGGAGAAAGGACAGCCTCTTCAATAAGTGGTGCTGGGAAAACTGGACAGGTACATGTAAAAGTATGAGATTAGATCACTCCCTAACACCATACACAAAAATAAGCTCAAAATGGATTAAAGACCTAAATGTAAGGCCAGACACTATCAAACTCTTAGAGGAAAACATAGGCAGAACACTCTATGACATAAATCACAGCAAGATCCTTTCTGACCCACCTCCTAGAGTAATGGAAATAAAAACAAAAATAAACAAATGGAACCTAATGAAACTTCAAAGCTTTTGCACAGCAAAGGAAACCATAAACAAGACCAAAAGACAACCCTCAGAATGGGAGAAAATATTTGCAAATGAAGCAACCGACAAAGGATTAATCTCCAAAATTTACAAGCAGCTCATGCAGCTCAATAACAAGAAAACAAACAACCCAATCCAAAAATGGGCAGAAGACCTAAATAGACATTTCTCCAAAGAAGATATACAGACTGCCAACAAACACATGAAAGAATGCTCAACATCATTAATCATTAGAGAAATGCAAATCAAAACTACAATGAGATATCATCTCACACCAGTCAGAATGGCCATCATCAAAAAATCTAGAAACAATAAATGCTGGAGAGGGTGTGGAGAAAAGGGAACACTCTTGCACTGCTGGTGGGAATGTGAATTGGTTCAGCCACTATGGAGAACAGTATGGAGGTTCCTTAAAAAACTACAAATAGAACTACCATATGACCCAGCAATCCCACTACTGGGCATATACCCTGAGAAAACCAAAATTCAAAAAGAGTCATGTACCAAAATGTTCATTGCAGCTCTATTGACAATAGCCCGGAGATGGAAACAACCTAAGTGCCCGTCATCGGATGAATGGATAAAGAAGATGTGGCACATATATACAATGGAATATTACTCAGCCATAAAAAGAAACGAAATTGAGCTATTTGTAATGAGGTGGATAGACCTAGAGTCTGTCATACAGAGTGAAGTAAGTCAGAAAGAAAAAGACAAATACCGTATGCTAACACATATATATGGAATTTAAGAAAAAAATGTCATGAAGAACCTAGGGGTAAAGCAGGAATAAAGACGCAGACCTCTTAGAGAACGGACTTGAGGTGATGGGGAGGGGGAAGGGTGAGCTGTGACAGGGCGAGAGAGAGTCATGGGCATATACACACTAACAAACGCAGTGAGGTAGATAGCTAGTGGGAAGCAGCCGCATGGCACAGGGATATTGGCTCGGTGCTTTGTGACAGCCTGGAGGGGTGGGATGGGGAGGGTGGGAGGGAGGGAGATGCAACAGGGAAGACATATGGGAACATATGTTTATGTATGACTGATTCACTTTGTTATAAAGCAGAAACTAACACACCATTGTAAAGCAATTATACCCCAATAAAGATGTTAAAAAAAAAAAAATCTTTGAATCCAGGGCAAGTAAAGTGTATTTTAATCTAAAGATAAACTTTTTGGAAAGGAAACCATTAAAAAAAATGGCCTATCTGTGGGCTTCCCTGGTGGCGCAGTGGTGGAGAATCTGCCTGCCAATGCAGGGGACACGGGTTCGAGCCCTGGTCTGGGAAGATCCCACATGCTGCGGAGCAACTAAGCCCGTGAGTCACAACTACTGAGCCTGCGCGTCTGGAGCCTGTGCTCCACAACGGGAGAGGCCGTGACAGTGAGAGGCCTGTGCACCGCGATGAAGAGTGGACCCCACTCGCCGCAACTGGAGAAAGCCCTCGCACAGAAGCAAAGACCCAACACAGCCAAAAATAAATAAATAAATATTTTAAAAAATGAAAAAAAAAAATACTGAAGCCTGATTCTTAACATCCCTCCCTTTTCTATTTAATTGGTCTATGGTGTGGTCTGATCATCCAGGTATTTACTTAAGGACTCCCTAGGTCATTAAATGTGCAAACAAGTTTGAGAACCACTAATTTAGGAAAGCATAGGTACATATTTAGAAGCATCTGAAGGAGCTTTTAAAAATTCCCAATGCTCAAGATAGATCTCACATCAACTAAACAAGAATATCTGAGGGTGGAACCCAGACATGTAATTTAAAGATCTCCCAGTGATTCCAATGTGAAACCAAGGTTGAGGATCACTGCTTTAGCTCTGGTGCCTTTTCATGCCCTTTTCTTGGCATATAATTCATTGGAAGGGGACAGAGGACAATTATTTGTTAATCTATTTAAACTCACATTTGACTGAACACAGTGAATTCTGACTCATCCTGAGTGCTTGGAAAGTATTTGTTTAATGCATGACCATATTTGAAGATCTTAACACACTGAAGACATAGTGAGTTCAATATGTAGTTAAGTATGCATCCTGACAACATGACTGATTAAAAAACGTATAATATATATGATACAGTACAGTAAAATTAGGTATGAGTATGTGATGTTAATACAATGCACTTATTCTCAATTTCTGAATTTTACTTTTCATATAACTGCTGAGATAAAATGGGGGTGCTTGTGCATGCTCTCTGTGGTTTCACCCAGTTGTCAAAACAAAAGGACATGTACATGATGCTCTACCTTTGTGACCAGTCTAGGGTTGTCAGATTTAGCAGGAAAAATAACAAAGAAAAGAAAAGGACTCCCAATTAAATTTGAATTTCAAATGAAAACAAGTAATTATTTTTAGTATAAGTATGTTCCCTGCAATATCTTGGACATACTTATACTAAAAACTATATATCCTTTGTTTCTCTGAAATTCAAATTTAACTAAGTGTCCTATATTTTGTCTGGCCACCTGAGACCAGTCCAGACTGTTGAGCGTGCAAGTGTCTTTAAAATAAAAAGAGAGAAAAGTGAAAATACTGATGAAACACATCTAATGGTTAAAAAACTTCTTAGATGTTACCTTTATAAATTCATCTTGCAGTTGCTAATAAAAATAAGAATTTAGTTATCAACTTCTATTTTAAATTCAATGTCTCCGCAGCATGTGGGATCCTCCCGGACCGGGGCATGAACCCGTGTCCCCTGCATCAGCAGGCGGATTCTCAACCACTGTGCCACCAGGGAAGCCCCCTTACTTTAAATTTTAATCCTACTTAGTGTGCAGTGTATTTGGGAGCAGATTCAGGAAATAACTGTATCAACCTTACTTAATCAGCAACATAATTATAAGTGGAATATTAGCAAACAAGATACAACTAATCATAAAATAAAATGTATTTTAAAATAATTGATGAGGCTTACTTTAACATAGCAAAATGATATACACTTCATTCAATGGAGTTGATACATATGTGTTGATTTTTTTTTGTATTCAAAAGCATCATTGATGTGCACAAACTGAAAACACAAGAGAGTACTTTAACAATTTGCTTAATATAAAGAGGATTTATGGAGAACAGGGATTAGGCAAACCACTTGCTTATGGAATATCCCCATTCTTTAAGAGAGAACACATGAGAATACAGATAAACTGGGTCTAGGACTGACTACACCAGTGGGTGGGTCTTTGGATTAGCAATATCAGTATCACTTGAGAACTTGTTAGAAATACAAATTATTAGACCACCTAAATTTACTGAATCAGAAACTCTGACCCAGAAGACAGCTTTAACAAGACCTGCAGGGGATTACCACGCACACTGAAGTTGGAAGACAAAGGTTTGAATCCTGCCTCTGTCATCATCAAGCTGAGTAACTTCTACACATTCCCAAATTTATGGAATTTCAAGCCCATCATCTCTAAAAGGAAATAAACATCATCCACATTGCAGGCAGGCCTGTCAAGAGAATTCACAGAGATGTTGAACATGAAAACACTTTGTAAACCTAAAAAACTATAGAAACATGAGCAATCTATTATCTATCATGTGGAAAATTTTTAAAAGCTTTTGAAACTCATAATGATATTAATTCAGTATATGATAAAGCATGCATGTCTGTTCTTATCATTATTTTTTGGTCATTTTGATCATCAAATAACAGATATAAAAAGGAAAAGAAAACATCCAAATTAAAATGACCTTGGGCTTTAAGCTACTGATTCTGTCTACTAAAAGCATCCTGTTTAAACTTAAATGCTTTACTCCAAACTGTATCCCATACTACTGATACCACTTGCAAATGGAACAGCTCTAGTGATGACTCCCTATACATGAGTACATAGTAGAGAAAACCTATAGTGGGGACCAATTTTACTGGGTTCAAGGACTGGCTCTGCTGTTGACTCACAGTGTGACTTTAGGCAAGTGTCTGCGCCTCTACACATGTTGATCAATTTGACAAGATCATCTCTGTGAGTTCTTTAAGCTCTAAACACTATACTGGCTATATTTTATCATCTTAATGCGCCCTATGTTCTTCCATTGCCAGCCAGCACCTGAGAGAGAATTATTCTGATCCCATTCATATTATTTTAACTTTCAACGATTCCAACATGGTATGTGTTTCTTAAAGACTCCAGGGAATTGTTAAAGAGAAATGAATCTCTAAAAGCATTTATCCATCTTTTAATTTTCAATGTATTCAGATCAAACATTTTATCTGACCGAATTCATAAGACAAAGACTTAGAAAAATGTGCTCTGAGCTCAGTCCACTGCAGTGTCACTGCTTCCTGAAGCCAAATCGCTACTCCACGGAGACAATATTCCATTGAGTAGGTGTATTGTATCACCACTTACAGTAAAAACTCTAAGTAAAATATGCTTTAGTTCTTAGAGCTTTGGATGACTGCTTTAACCAAGAAAATCTCAAGGTCAGGAGTAAACCTTTTGTGAGAGATACATAATCAAAAATCGATATTTCAAGCAAAATATATTGGCTTTGAACATGCAAAGCAATTAAGAATTCAAAAATAGTTATTAATGGACAGGCATCTCTCCAGAATATTCATTGACTAGTAGAGGAGTATCCATTTATTGCTCTAAGGCAAAAGGATGTTGAGATCTATATTTCAACCCTTTTAAAGTACCATTTTAAGGAGCTGTACATGGTAACTTTTCTCATTAGAGAACCATTTTTTGACTATGTACTATAGCTCACTTTAAACTGAAATATGAACTATTATTAGTCTATGTCTACAGAATACCATTCACCCATGTCAGAAAAAAATATATGTATGAGCATTATCCATGTAGATTTTCTTTATGATGTTATTCACTTTTATTTATTATTTATGCCTGCATCTTCTAAAGGAATCTTAAGTAGATAGCAGAGAATACATGTGTATTCAGTGTCAACTCTGTCCTTAGTCCTAGGCCAGGGGTTATAAATGCAATGGCTAATAAAACATATACGATCTCTCCTGTCACTGAGCTTACCATCACTTGAGAGAGACAATAAAAAAATACACAAATAGATTAATGCAGAAATAAAAGTCACTATAGGTTCATTGAATGAAATAGAGGGTGCAGCAGTAGTGAATTGGATGGGGATCTAGTTAGAATGGTCAGGAAAAAACTCTCTATAGATACTGTGGAGCTGAAACATGGATAACAATGAAAGCAGGCTAAGTGTGGTACAGCCTTGAAAGAAGAAAACAAGATGTCTTTCTGGATGAAGAGAATAATGACCAGTAAAAATGAAAATGAAAGGAATACTGTAGTGAACAAAATCCCATCCTTACCCTTATAGAACACACAGTCCTTCAGGGAGTACAGATATTAGACAGATAATTACCAATAAAGATGAATAAGTCAGCCAGGTCCTGCAGTGGAAAGTTACAGGGAACTTTGGGGGCATAAAATAAAGGGAAATGCCAAACCTGGAGAGTAGGAATCATGAAAGTCTTGAGTTTAAATCTGAGAATGTTTAAATCTGAGAATTAAGAGTCAAAATAATAAATTAGACACATGATAGAAAAGAGGGATCATCTATGGAGGATTGTGAAAGTGTCTATGTAAGTATAAGGTCTTAAGGAAGAACTACAAAGTAAGTGCAAGTGAAAGGCTACGCCTAATCATTATTACTCTTCTCATTATGATCATCTTACCAACCCCCAAATTCTGGTAATAATTTGGCTTTGGTGGAAAATAAACACATTGATGGATATTAGTCAAAAGGCTAATAGAATTTCTCTTTAATTATAAAAAAGTCCATTTAACTATAGAAATTATTACCAGCATTAACTGTGTTTGTAAAAAAAAAAAAAGCTTTCCTTAGAATATCTAGGCTATGAAAAAGTAATTTGGAGCATTTCCAAAGATGATTATGCTCCACAAATGCAGGTGCCATGATAACCATGTAAATTTTTGTGTCTTTGAGGCTTTGTGTCTGTTTTAAATGTTTTTTTTAAATTGTGGTAAGATATATGTAACATAAAATTTGACATGTTGACTAAGTGTACAATTCAGTGGCATTAATTACATTCACAGTGTTATGCAACCATCACTACTATTTATTTTCAAAACTTTTTCATGACCCCAAACAGAAACTTGTAATTATTATTATTATTATTATATATATTTTTTTGCGGTGTGTGGGCCTCTCACTGTTGTGGCCTCTCCCATTGCGGAGCACAGGCTCCAGACGCGCAGGCTCAGTGGCCATGGCTCACGGGCCTAGCTGCTCCACGGCATGTGGGATCTTCCCGGACCGGGGCACGAACCCATGTCCCCTGCATCAGCAGGCGGACTCTCAACCACTGCGCCACCAGGGAAGCCCAGAAACTTGTAATTATTAAGCAAGCAACAACTCCCCATTTCCCCTTCCACCCAGCCCCTGGAAACCTCTAATCTACTTTCTGTTTCTCTAAACACGTCTATTCTAGATGTAAAATATTTTTGTAATTGTGGGTAGCTGAGAACGTTTTACAAATAAAAAGATTGGAACAATGTTTTTGATACATCTCTGAAATCTAATTGCACATGGTTGCTATTTGACCAACTTCCTCAAGAGTGAGTATGGCCAGTTACACTATAAAATTCCTAGGGTAAAAAATTCATACTCAATATAAGAAACAAAGTGTAATGCAATAAAGACAAGGGTTTGGGATTCAGGTGGAACTAGACTTTAACCTGGCTCTGCAATTTACTAAATATCTATATTTACTTGAGTAATTTATTTAACCTCTTTCATCACATTCATAATGAATGAAGTTGCTGATGACTATGCAAGGGAAAAATACCAAACTGATCTTCATGGATCAATCTTAGGCTAATAAGGAAGGAAGAGAAGTCAGTGGCAAGCTTGGTCATCTAAAACCTTCTCAATCATGTCCAATAATGCATAATGTTACTTGCCATTAGATCCATAAGAGGATCAACTACAGTTTCTGAGAAACTCCATCTATCATTCTCTACGTAGAATGTCTTTGACACAGACTACTCTGACTGGGATGGAGGAAAACTGGAGTTATGGTTTCTCATTTGTTTTGTCTCTGTATTTGTTTTGCGACCTTGCCCAACTCAGCCATTTTGGGGGTAAAATACCCATACTGTCCCATAAGAGTATTCAAATGATTATATAAAGTAATAAAAGTTTAAAATGCATTGGAAAAAAGAAAAACATTATTTGGAAGACCAAAATATTATGTATCAATACTGAAAGCAAAAATCTAGACATACGAAGACATTCGATTATAAAACAAAATTTTAAGATGTAATTAATATGTTAAAAGGATAAGGAGAGATAATAAAACAGTTTACTAACTTTCAATTTAATGTTAATATTTCATCTTATTTCATTTAACTAAAGCACAGATTAGCAAAAGAAGCACATCCAAAAGCCCCCAAATATCATGGAACTTGGTAAGAGAGCTCGTATTTATACAATAGCAACAGCAACGAATAGATTCTCAGCAATGGTGTGCTGAAAGCATCTTGTAAAAGCATGAGGGAATAGATTATACACATCTCTCCTCAATTCCACGTTCAGTGTCACCACGCTGTTAGCTTGAAATCAGCCACGGTGAGAGTATTCACACCAAGGAAACTGGTAAATTATAGGAATCAGGACATTTCTTTTTTTCAGGAAGTCACTACCACACCACTGGTTTTTGACCACAGTTACTTACATTATGGCTGTAGAAGGAAGAAATGTGGAGGCACAAATGTCTACCAGGCCTGAAATCATGTACAAAACTTTTTCTACGATCTGGGAACACTTTTGCTAATATCAGTGCTTCTCATACTTTAATGTACATAGGAATCACCTCAGGATTTTGTTAAAATGCAAATCCTGATTCAGTAGGTGTGAGATTATATATTTTTTTACACTCTCCCCAGGGAAGTCTATGCTTCTGGTCCAAGGATCACGTGAGTAGAAGGGATAATGAGACATCTAATTAATTTCCTTCAACCAAACAAGGCCCCGGAGGGGGTGGGGAGGGAACTTTTGCCAGCAAAAGTTTTTAGTTATTGGTGTTGAAACCAAGCTCTTGAAAATCCACTACATAAATGATTTCTGGTTATTGTTTTAGTGGTAGAATAGTACAAAAGTATATTGTATTTTTTCTACAAAATAGACAACAATGTATCCTCCCTAAATAGTAAGCTATTTATTCTACTAGAAATTCTATTAAAATTAATACAAATTCTCCAGTTAAAATCTGAAGAGCAATGTTGCTTTACTGTTCTATTTCCCTCTCTCAAAACCCACCAATAGCATAGGTACAAAGTAGACTGTGCGTGTATGTGTAGGGGAGTGGATCAGTCTTCAAAGCCATGAGGAAATGACCACAACCTCAATATACAAATTTTGAAACATGCCTACAAAACACTATGAAATATGAAGCAAAACAAGAGAGAAGATTCAGACATAAAGTACACACCTCTTTCCACCTTGAGAAGGATTCAGAGTTTGTCCAAAATAACTATTGCTAACCTTAGCATTATATTCAATAAACCTTTTGAGTAATTGGATTGACAAGGATGGACAAATAACTGGAGAAACCGAGAATACTTCTGCAAAAATGCGGAATGGCATGAGACACGGACTTGAAGAAGAAACTATACTGATATGACAAGTTTATCTATGATCTAACCTTATAACCAGCTGGAACTGTGAGAGCGGAAATGGAATAAATGACAGAAGGGAAACAATAATCACTACAGCACACAACAGAGAGCCCACAGCTTAAGTGATTTGCTGTGAATGACCAATCACTTGAACGCCAGTAACTGAGAGAATACATGCCACTAGGGAAAAAAGACAGATATTTGTGGTGAGAAGTTCGCCTAGGAAATAAACCCATATCAAAGATATTGGCATCTCCACATCATTATCTCTGCCCCCACCCCTAAAATATGAATAATAATATCAAAGAAATAAACATAAAAGAATCCAAAGAAATTTTTTAAAATGTTATTTTTAAAAGAAGGAATTAAACATGAGCAAAGGCCAGTGAATAACATGTCACAGGAAAAATTACCCAAGGACACAGAAGCCAGGTTCAGACAATTACTTCCTCACGTTCTCAAAAAAAAAAAAAATTAAAAATAACATGAGTTAGATAACAAGAAAGATCTCTAATAAGAATAAAAGTTCAAAACTTTTATTATGATGAAGATGAAAAGCTAGTAAAACCTAGAAAGTGGGAAAGGCCTAAACACTATAGATGTAAGATCATATTAGAAACAACAGAATTATATACAAACTTTATTGGAAATACAGTGAGGCTTAAAGAAAAAGCATGAATAAATTATAGTAAATAAAAGCAAAGACAAAAGAGATTTTAAAAAATTAAAAGCAAGACCTGTAAACCCGACAAACGATGTCCAACTCACACAGAACTTGCATTCCTGAAGAATGAAGCAAGACACATCAAGGCTACGAAGGCTTGAATATGCAGATAAAAATAATATACTGCAACTCAGGGGAAAAAACGGTACAGAATATTCAGTATGAGAAGCTATCTGGAAGAAGTTACTGAATTTCAAGGACAAGGAAAGATACATGTGGGCATTCAGGAAGAAATAAGTCAATTACAAAGAGGGTTCTATTCTCTACTTGCCAAGACAGATTAACTGATACTAGATTTCCTCTTCTGCTGTGAAACTAGAAAACTGGACAAAATATATGACACAATTGTTTCCAGACAGTGTACAATAGTAAATTTAGGACTGTGATCTCCAAAATAAGGAAAATAAATGAACTAAGCACAAAGACCACTACAGGTATATACCTGGAAACAGTTCGGGACCACAGAACAGGGATAGAGAAATGAAGCTAAAATAGTAGTCTTGCTGATTGAAGGAAGCAAAGATCAGAGTTTGGGGAGGATGAAGCATCTAGAAATAAGAGAATAGACAACTAGAGAGGCAAGACATATGCAGAAAGAACTGCAGATTTCTGCACAGAGATCCCCTTAAGTTTCTGACTGAATGTTAAGCTGTGCATGTATAGCATGAAACTCCAAGAGATCAAATAACATATCCTGGATATTGATAAGCTTAACAATTCTTAGAGTTTACACAGGGCATGAAGACTTTTGAGTTCCAACCAGCCAGAATGAAGACACTGTGCTGAACACCCAGCACATTAAGTAGAGACCCCAGAAGGACTATGCTTTAGGAGTAGGTACAAAATACACCTAAAGTTTATTCTACATATAACAAAAGAAAGCCTAAACACCAGCTTCTGAAAGGTCAAGCAAGTTAGCAAGTAACGCAAATCACTGCACAAAATAAATAAATATTAACACTCTTTCAGGAAGACTTCAAAACCTAGACACTCAACAATGTAAAATGGCAATGTCTAGTAAACAATAAAAAGTTCCTAGACATGTTAAAAAGCAGAAAAACATACTCATTACTGGGAGAAAAGTAAGTCATTAGAAACAGACTCAGATATGAAATAAAGAGAGAAACTTTAATTCATAGAGCCCCAAAATACAATATATGAAAGGAAAAAATTAATTGCCTGGATTTAATGACAGATAAGACACTGCTGAAAAAGAGGTAAATGAACCTGAAGACATAACAAAAGAAACTATTGAGTCTAAACCACAGATAGGAAGAATACTGTAAAAATATAAACAGTGGGGCAACTGGAGGACCTTCAAGATGGTGGAGGAGTAAGACGTGGAGATCACCTTCCTCCCCACAAATACATCAAAAATACATCTACACGTGGAACAACTCCTATAGAACACCTACTGACACAAGCAGAAGACCTCACACTTCCCAAAAGGCAAGAAAATCCCCACATACATGAGTAGAGCAAAAGAAAAAAGAAATAACAGAGACAAAATAATAAGGATGGGACCTGCACCAGTGGGAGGGAGCTGTGAAAGAGGAAAGGTTTCCACACACTAGGAAGCCCCTTTGCGGGCGGAGACTGCGGGAGGCGGAGGGGGGAGCTTCGGAGCCGCGGAGGAGAGCACAGCAACAGGGGTGCGGAGGGCAAACTGGAGAGATTCCCACACAGAGGATCGGTGCCGACTGGCACTCACCAGCCCCAGAGGCTTGTCTGCTCAGCCGCCGGGGCGGGCGGGGCTGGGAACTGAGGCTCGGGCTTCAGAGGTCAGATCCCAGGGAGAGGACTGGGGTTGGCGCGTGAACACAGCCTGAAGGGGGCTAGTGCATCACGGCTAGCTGGGAGGGAGTCCGGGGAAAAGTCTGGACCTGCCTAAGAGGCAAGAGACCATTGTTTCAGGGTGCGCGAGGAGAGGGTATTCAGAGCGCCGCCTAAACGAGCTCCAGAGACGGGCACAAGCCGCGGCTAAAACCGCGGACCCCAGAGACGGGCATGAGATGCTAAGGCTGCTGCTGCCGCCCCTAAGAAGGCTGTGTGCGAGCACAGGTCACTCTCCACACCGCCCCTGCCGGGAGCCTGTGCAGTCCGCCACTGCCAGGGTCCCGTGATCCAGGGACCACTTCCCTGGGAGAACACACGTCATGCCTCAGGCTCTTGCAATGTCAGGCCAGCCTCTGCCGCCGCAGGCTCGCCCCGCATTCTGTACACCTTCCCCCCCGCGAGTGAGCCAGAGCCCCCTAATAAGCGGCTGCTTTAGCGCCCGCCGCTCTGGGCGGGGAACACACGCCTGAGGGCGGCCTACATACAGAGGCAGGGCCAAAACCAAAGCAGAAAACCAGGAACTATGAGAACAAAGAAGAGAAATGGAAATTTCTCCCTGCAGCCTCAGGAGCAGTGGATTAAATCTCCACAATCAACGAGATGTGCCCTGCATCTGTGGAATACCTGAATAGACAACCAATCATCCCAAATTGAGGAAGTGGACTTTAGGAGCAAGATCTATGATTTTTTTCCTATTCCTCTTTTTGTGAGTGTGTATGTGTATGCTTCTGTGTGAGATCTTGTCTGTATAGTCTTGCTTCCACCATTTGTCCTAGGGTTCTATCCGTCCATGGTTTTTTTAAAAAAATTTTTTCTTAATAATCAATTTTAATTTTAATAACGTTATTATACTTTACCTTCGTTCTTTCTTTCTTTCTTTCCTTCCTTCCTTCCCTCCTTTAGACAACGAATCATCCCAAATTGAGGAGGTGGTCTCTGACAGCAAGATTTATGATTTTTCCCCCTTTACTTCTTTTAGTGAGGGTGTATGTGTATGCTTCTGTGTAAGATTTTGTCTGTATAGCTTTGCTTCCAACATTTGTCCTAAGGTTCCATCCGTCCCTTTTTTTTTTCAAAATAAGAATTTTTTAATTCAATAACTTTATTATACTTTATTTTATTTTTACTGTATCTTCTTTCTGTCTTTTTTCCTTCTTTCCGTCCTTCTTTCCTTCCTCCCTCCTTTCTTTCCTTCTTCCCTTCTTTCCTTCTTTGCTTCTTTCTTTCTTTCTTCCTTCCTTCCTACCCTCCATTCCTTCCTTCTTTCCTCATACTTCTAATAATTCCCTCTACTTTTTCTCCCTTTTATTCTGAGCCGTGTGGATGAAAGGCTCTTGGTGCTCCAGCCAGGAGTCAGGGCTCTGCCTCTGAGGTAGGAGAGCCAACTTCAGGACACTGGTCAACAAGAGACCTCCCAGATCCACATAATATCAAACGGCGAAAATTTCCCAGAGACCTCCATCTTAACACCAGCACCCAGCTTCACTCAACGACCAGCAAGCCACAGTGCTGGACAACCTATGCCAAACAACTAGCAAAACAGGAACACAACCCCACCCATTAGCAGAGAGGCTGCCTAAAATCATAATAAGGCCACAGACACCCCAAAACACACCACCAGACGTGAACCTGCCCACTAGAGAGACAAGATCCAGCCTCATCCACCACAACACAGGCACTAGCCCCCTCCACCAGGAAGCCTACACAACCCACTGAACCAACCTTAGCCACTGGAGACAGACATCAAAAACAGGAGGAACTACAAACCTGCAGCCTGCAAAAAGGAGACCCCAAACACAGTAAGATAAGCAAAATGAGAAGACAGAAAAACACACAGCAGATAAAGGAGCAAGATAAAAATGCACCAGACCTAACAAATGAAGAGGAAATAGCCAGTCTACCTGAAAAAGAATTCAGAATAATGATAGTAAGGATGATCCGAAATCTTGGAAATAGAATGGACAAAATGCAAGAAACAGTTAACAAGGACCTAGAAGAACTAAAGATGAAACAAGCAACGATAAACAACACAATAAATGAAATTAAAAGTACTCTAGATGGGATCAATAGCAGAATAACTGAGGCAGAAGAACGGATAAGTGACCTGGAAGATAAAATAGTGGAAATAACTACTGCAGAGCACAATAAAGAAAAAAGAATGAAAAGAACTGAGGACAGTCTCAGAGACCTCTGGGACAACATTAAACGCACCAACATTCGCATTATAGGGGTTCCAGAAAAAGAAGAGAAAAAGAAAGGGACTGAGAAAATATTTGAAGAGATTAGAGTTGAAAACTTCCCTAATATGGGAAAGGAAATAGTTAATCAAGTCCAGGAAGCACAGAGAGTCCCATACAGGACAAATCCAAGGAGAAATACGCCAAGACACATATTAATCAAACTGTCAAAAATTAAATACAAAGAAAGCATATTAAAAGCAGCAAGGGCAAAACAACACATAACACACAAGGGACTCCCCATAAGGTTAACAGCTGATCTCTCAGCGGAAACCCTACAAGCCAGAAGGGAGTGGCAGGACATACTGAAAGTGAAGAAGGAGAAAAACCTGCAGCCAAGACTACTCTACCCAGCAAGGATCTCATTCAGATTTGATGGAGAAATTAAAACCTTTACAGACAAGCAAAAGCTGACAGAGTTCAGCACCACCAAACCAGCTTTACAACAAATGCTAAACGATCTTCTCTAGGCAAGAAACACAAGACAAGGAAAATACCTATAATGACGAACCCAAAACAATTTAGAAAATGGGAATAGGAACATACATATCGATAATTACCTTAAATGTAAATGGACTAAATGCTCCCACCAAAAGACACAGATTAGCTGAATGGATACAAAAACAAGACCCTTATATATGCTGTCTACAAGAGACCCACTTCAGACCTAGAGACACATACAGACTGAAAGAAAGGGGATGGAAAAAGATATTCCATGCAAATGGAAGCCAAAAGAAAGCTGGAGTAGCAATTCTCATATCAGACAAAATAGACTTTAAAATAAGGACTATTAAAAGAGACAAAGAAGGACACTACATAATGATCAAGGGATCGATCCAAGAAGAAGATATAACAATTGTAAATATTTATGCACCCAACATAGGAGCACCTCAATACATAAGGCAAATACTAACAGCCATAAAAGGGGAAATGGACAGTAACACATTCATAGTAGGGGACTTAAACACCCCACTTTCACCCATGGACAGATCATCCAAAATGAAAATAAATAAGGAAACACAAGCTTTAAAGGATACATTAAACAAGATGGACTTAATTGATATTTATAGGACACTCCATCCAAAAACAACAGAATACACATTTTGCTCAAGTGCTCATGGAACATTCTCCAGGATAGATCATATCTTGGGTCACAAATCAAGTCTTGGTAAATTTAAGAAAATTGAAATTGTATCAAGTATCTTTTCTGACCACAATGCCATGAGACTAGATATCAATTACAGGAAAAGATCTGTAAAAAATACAAACACATGGAGGCTAAACAATACACTACTTAATAATGAAGTGATCACTGAAGAAATCAAAGAGGAAATCAAAAAATACCTAGAAACAAATGACAATGGAGACACAACGACCCAAAACCTGTGGGATGCAGCAAAAGCAGTTCTAAGGGGGAAGTTTATAGCAATACAAGCCCACCTTAAGAAGCAGGAAACATCTCGAATAAACAACCTAACCTTGCACCTCAAGCAATTAGAGAAAGAAGAACAAAAAAAACCCAAAGCTAGCAGAAGGAAAGAAATCATAAAACTCAGATCAGAAATAAATGAAAAAGAAATGAAGGAAACAATAGCAAAGATCAATAAAACTAAAGGCTGGTTCTTTGAGAAGATAAACAAAATAGATAAACCACTAGCCAGACTCATCAAGAAAAAAAGGGAGAAGACTCAAATCAATAGAATTAGAAATGAAAAAGGAGAGGTAACAACTGACACTGCAGAAATAAAAGAGATCATGAGAGATGACTACAAGCAACTCTATGCCAATAAAATGGACAATCTGGAAGAAATGGACAAATTCTTAGAAATGCACAACCTGCCAAGACTGAATCAGGAAGAAATAGAAAATATGAACAGACCAATCACAAGCACTGAAATTGAAACTGTGATTAAAACTCTTCCAACAAACAAAAGCCCAGGACCAGATGGCTTCACAGGTGAATTCTATCAAACATTTAGAGAAGAGCTAACACCTATCCTTCTCAAACTCTTCCAAAATATAGCAGAGGGAGGAACACTCCCAAACTCCTTCTACGAGGCCACCATCACCTTGATACCAAAACCAGATAAGGATGTCACAAAGAAAGAAAACTACAGGCCAATATCACTGATGAACATAGATGCAAAAATCCTCAACAGAATACTAGCAAACAGAATCCAACAGCACATTAAAAGGATCACACACCATGATCAAGTGGGGTTTATTCCAGGAATGCAAGGATTCTTCAATATACGCAAATCTATCAATGTGATAAACCATATTAACAAATTGAAGGAGAACAACCATATGATCATCTCAATAGATGCAGAGAAAGCTTTTGACAAAATTCAACACCCATTTATGATAAAAACCCTGCAGAAAGTAGGCATAGAGGGAACTTTCCTCAACATAATAAAGGCCATATATGACAAGCCCACAGCAAACATCATCCTCAATGGTGAAAAACTGAAAGCATTTCACGAAGATCCGGAACAAGACAACGGTGCCCACTCTCACCACTCTTACTCAACATAGTTTTGGAAGTTTTAGCCACAGCAATCAGAGAAGAAAAGGAAATAAAAAGAATCCAAATCGGAAAAGAAGAAGTAAAGCTGTCACTGTTTGCAGATGACATGATCCTATACATAGAGAATCCTAAAGATGCTACCAGAAAACTACTAGAGCTAATCAATGAATTTGGTAAAGTGGCAGGATACAAAATAAATGCACAGAAATCTCTGGCATTCCTATATACTAATGATGAAAAATCTGAAAGTGAAATCAAGAAAACACTCCCATTTACCACTGCAACAAAAAGAATAAAATATCTAGGAATAAACCTACCTAAGGAGACAAAAGACCTGTACACAGAAACTTATAAGACACTGATGAAAGAAATTAAAGATGATACAAATAGATGGAGAGATATACCATGTTCTTGGATTGGAAGAATCAACATTGTGAAAATGACTCTACTACCCAAAGCAATCTATAGATTCAATGCAATCCCTATCAAACTACCACTGGCATTTTTCACAGAACTACAACAAAAAATTTTGCAATTTGTATGGAAACACAAAAGACCCCGAATAGCCAAAGCAATCTTGAGAACGAAAAAAGGAGCTGGAGGAATCATGCTCCCTGACTTCAGACTATACTACAAAGCTACAGTTATCCAGACCGTATGGTACTGGCACAAAAACAGAAAGATAGATCAATGGAACAGGATAGAAAGCCCAGAGATAAACCCATGCACATATGGACACCTTATCTTTGATAAAGGGGGCAGGAATGTGCAGTGGAGAAAGGACAGCCTCTTCAATAAGTGGTGCTGGGAAAACTGGACAGGTACATGTAAAAGTATGAGATAAGATCACTCCCTAACACCATACACAAAAATAAGCACAAAATGGATTAAAGACCTAAATGTAAGCCAGAAACTATCAAACTCTTAGAGGAAAACATAGGCAGAACACTCTATGACATAAATCACAGCAAGATCCTTTTTGACCCACCTCCTAGAGAAATGGAAATATAAACAAAAATAAACAAATGGGACCTAATGAAACTTCAAAGCTTTTTCACAGCAAAGGAAACCATAAACAAGACCAAAAGACAACCCTCAAAATGGGAGAAAATATTTGCAAATGAAGCAACTGACAAAGGATTAATCTGCAAAATTTATAAGCAGCTCATGCAGCTCAATAACAAAAAAACAAACAACCCAATCCAAAAATGGGCAGAAGACCTAAATAGACATTTCTCCAAAGAAGACATACAGACTGCCAACAAACACATGAAAGAATGCTCAACATCATTAATCATTAGAGAAATGCAAATCAAAACTACAATGAGATATCATCTCACACCAGTCAGAATGGCCATCATCAAAAAATCTAGAAACAATAAATGCTGGAGAGGGTGTGGAGAAAAGGGAACACTCTTGCACTGCTGGTGGGAATGTGAATTGGTTCAGCCACTATGGAGAACAGTATGGAGGTTCCTTAAAAAACTACAAATAGAACTACCATATGACCCAGCAATCCCACTACTAGGCATATACCTTGAGAAAACCAAAATTCAAAAAGAGTCATGTACCAAAATGTTCATTGCAGCTCTATTGACAATAGCCCGGAGATGGAAACAACCTAAGTGCCCATCATCGGATGAATGGATAAAGAAGATGTGGCACATATATACAATGGAATATTACTCGGCCATAAAAAGAAACGAAATTGAGCTATTTGTAATGAGGTGGATAGACCTAGAGTCTGTCATACACAGTGAAGTAAGTCAGAAAGAAAAAGACAAATACCGTATGCTAACACATATATATGGAATTTAAGAAAAAAAATGCCATGAAGAACCTAGGGGTAAGGCAGGAATAAAGACGCAGGCCTCCTAGAGAACGGACTTGAGGTTATGGGGAGGGGGAAGGGTGAGCTGTGACAGGGCGAGAGAGAGTCATGGACATATACACACTAACAAACGTAGTAAGGTAGATAGCTAGTGGGAAGCAGCCGCATGGCACAGGGATATTGGCTCGGTGCTTTGTGACAGCCTGGAGGGTTGGGATAGGGAGGGTGGGAGGGAGGGAGACGCAAGAGGGAAGACATATGGGAACATATGTTTATGTATGACTGATTCACTTTGTTATAAAGCAGAAACTAACACACCATTGTAAAGCAATTATACCCCAATAAAGATGTTAAAAAAAAAAAAAGATATCAGTAATACCAGAAGAGCTTGCTAAAGATTTTACAAGAGGGAACAATAAGCCTCAGTGCCTTCCAATCTCTGATACTTGCTCCAAACAATAATATGTTTAAAAAACCATATCAACTATAAGCCATAAAGAAAAAAATATAGCTTACTAGAAAAAAATTAAGGATGTCTATATGCCAGAAAGATGATGAACACATTTCTCAAAAGACAAATGGGAATCTGGGTACCATTTTAGACAGATCCATTTGACAAACAAAAGGTAATTTTACATAATACAGTATGACCTTCACACAATTAAAGAGTAATTACTTTATACAGATAGAGAAATTAAGGACAAAGAGGCCCAAGGAAAGGGACATGAATAAGGACATCAGAGGAAAGAAACACCAATGGCTTACTGGCATGTATAAATATGTATTAGTCTTAATGAAATGCTTATTTAAACAAGATGAGGATTATTCAACACAATAATCATAGATGATGATGTGAAAGTTGACATTTAGTGCTTCCCAGTAGCAGTATTCTCACGGGTGCCTATTTGTTTATTCATGTGATCATTCACTCACTCGTCCAAGCATTTACTGAGCCGTTGTTACATGTCCACTGCCTGAATAGAGAGCAAAGCCTCCCACTTTCTGTTCACTAAAATCTCACATTATAATAATAAAAGTAAAGGTGTGAAAGATCAGAATCAACTGTGATTAAAAATTTCCGAGCTGGGGGAAGTCTCAAATGTTTCAGTTCTACTCCCCACAAGCACAAATGTAGGGAGATTTCCCCTCCACTCACTAGGGGTCCAGAGACCTATACATTTTTCTAATTCTTGCAGATGTTCCGGGACTTCGCAGTGAAGGTTCAGCCTAGGGCCATCAGATGGACACCTGGAAAAGTTTTTAGGCTCAGGCAACTGTCCAACTAGATTAGTCAGCGGAGGAGGTACTGACTGCTGACCAAGTGTGGTCCTCATCAGAATTATGGTGGGTGAAGGGGAAGAGATGGAAATCATTATGCCAGGCAACAAGAAACCAAAGGAGAAGGAGAGAAAAAGCAAAGATAGAGGATCTGAATAATAGAATTAATAAGCACAAACTGGTATAGAGAAAACTTACCCTCCACAAGTAGAGGATACACATTATTTTCAAGCACTCAAGGAATAGTCTCAAAAGTTTACCATGTACAAGTTTACAAAGAAAGTCTCAGAAAACTTTCATGAGTTAATATCCTACAGACTGTGTTGTTTGACTATAATAAAATTAGGTCTTTTAAAGGATAGCTTAAACACCTAACATGCTTAGAAACTAAAATCATACTACCTAATAATCCTTGGATTAAAGGAGAAATAATAAAAATGAGATACTCCTAACATGAATTAGCAGGAGAAGATTTGTGACTTGTAGCTAACACAGAACTCTGTGAGAAAATTGCTGCTCTGAATACGTTTATCAGAATTCAAAAAAGTATATTGAAGACAAATAAGCTTTGTGTTCAATTTAACAAGCTAGAATGAAGGGCAACAGACTAAATGTGAAAGAAACCATAAAGGAGGAAATAGATATGAATAAACAAATGAGGAAATACAGACCAAAAATAAAGAATAATTATAAAATCAAGAAATGATTACTTTAAAAGATTTACAAGATAAACCATGGGAGACATCAGGGGAAAAAAAGAGCCAAGACTAAAGCAAAATATGAATGAGAAAAGTAAAAATACTATAGCAATTTAAAAAGTAACGAAATAATATTATGAATTCGTGTATGCCAATAAGCTTGAAGCCCAAGAAGAATGAGCATACTGCTGGGGGAAATAATATAAATGGCTAAATTTTGCAGAGAAAAACCTGAAAAGGCCAATTGTTTGGGAGACTCTTACTTGTTCTAGTGTAACTTTTTATTTTATTTTACTTTATTTTTGGCAGCGCTGTGTGGCATGCAGGATCTTAGTTCCCCAACCAGGGACTGAACCCGTGCCCCCTGCAGTGGAAGCATGGAGTCCTAACCACTGGACCACCAGGGAATTCTCTCTGGTCTAACTTTTAAACACATTTAGCCTCACTCGCTTCTCACCAGGAAGAGACAGGGATTTATTTGGTAAAATTGTAAGCAGCAGTGGGGCATGCTTCACCCAGCCCCTTCGGATCCACTCACTTTTCACAGGATCAACCTACCAGCTGAATGATGAATTCTGATCTGCCACGTAGTAAGGAGTGGAGCAAATTCAGGGGTGAATTATTAGCAAGTCTGCTTGGCTAGAGATCTAAAGTCACAACTTGCAGTCAGCTTTATCTATGACTCTCTGATGCATACGTATCTACCAATAGGTTCCAAACTCGGAAAGGGAAGAAATGGGTATTATTAATTAGCCCATCTCACAAATCCAAATGCCTGTAACTATTACAGAAATAGAACAGTCATCAGACTCACCCTTGTCCACTGCTCCACATACAGGAAAGCCCTAGATCTATATAGCTTTAGAGATATATTGTACAAAATGTTCAAGGAACATATAATTCCACCTCTCACACAAGCTGTTTCAGAAGATAAAAAATGAGAGAAACCTTACCAACCCGTCTTACAAGGCTCGTGTAAACCTTGGTTTCATAGCTGAGATAGAACGGATCATACAGTGAAATTTAAAGGCTATCTCCCTTATGAACATAGATACAAAACTGGAAAATAATATATGATAATAGGATAATGCATCATAATCAAGTAAGATTTGTCTTAGGAAGAGAAGACTGATTTAAGATAGGAAAATACGTCTGTGTGATCCCCCACCCTAAGAAGATAAGGAAAACATTTAATTTAAATAATCATCTCAATGGGGAGATCAAAAGCATTTGGTAAAGACACATGATTTTTTACAAAGTGCTTTCCAAAACCTAAGAATAGCAGGAAACTTCTTTAACATGATGTAGTCTCTGTAGCAAATAAAACAAAATAAAACCCAGAAAACTTTCTCCTAATTACTATAACACATTAGGCACATAAATTTCAGGATATCCATGTCTGATACTGTCTCTACATTCAACCTAGTACTAGAGGCCATGATCAATGAAATAATACCCCTTCAAAATAAAAGGTATATGATAAAGATATCACCACATACCACATGGTGCAGGAACTCTATGTGGAGGATAACACAAGTATTGAACATTACCCAAAGCATATCAAAGTTCACTAACAAAGAATTAGTATCCATAAAATACAAAGGAATGGTAAAACCAACATGAAAAAGAGAAGAAATCCAACAGAATGAGAAACATTATTAACCAAGAAACAATTTAAAGAATAGAAAATCTAAATAGCTGAATCACTAGTAATCACAGAAGTGAAAGGAGATTACACTATTTACCAATCAGAGTTTTTTAAAATTAAAAGTCGGGTAATACTAAGGGTCTTTGTTATCACTTGCTGTGTAAAAACTTACCCCAAAACTTAGTGGCTTGAAACAACAGAATCTATTATCTCAGAGTTTCTATGGATCAAGAATATGGGTGCAGCTTAGCTAGTCCTCTGGCTCTGCATATCTTCTAAGGCTACCTCATCTCAAGTCTCAGTTGGGAAGGATCTGCTTCCCTAATTGGGTGTTGGTAGCACGCAGCTCCTTGTGGGTCGTTGCACTAAAAAGCTCAGGTCCTCAGGAGCTGTTCCTTGATATGTGAGTCTCTTCACTGAGCACCACACAATATGCTTTCATCAGAATGAGAAAACAAGGGGGCAAGAGAGACCGTCAGCAACAAAGTTCTAGCAAGAGGAAACTTAATCATGTTGATCACATCCTATGACTTTTGCTGGCTTCTATTGATTCAACTCATTAGAAGCAGGACACTAGGTACAGCCCACACTCAAGGAGAGTGGATTACACAAGCATGTGAACATCAGGAGGCTGGGATTATTGGGAGTCATATCAGAAGCTGCTTCCACACTGTGTATTGATGAGTATGCAGGGAAACAAGTAATAATAGAATTCTATTGGGAAAACAGACTGGTACTGTCACTCTGGAGAGCAACCTGGCAGTATTTAGAAAAAAATATTGCTTATAGACAATGTTTGTGTCCCTCCAAAATCCATATGCTGAAACCCTAGCCCTCTAGATGTGATGGTATTTGGAGGTGGGGCTTTCAGGAGAAAACTAAAGTCGGATTAGGTCATGAGGATGGGGGCCTTATGATGGGATTAATGCCCTTAGAAAAAGAGGAAGACACAGGAGATAGCTGTCTCTCTCTTTGTGTGTACACACTGAGCTAGGCCATGTGAGGACATAAGCAGGAAGACGGCCCTCACCAGAACCCAACCATGCTGGCATCCTAATCTTGGCCTTTCAGCCACCAGAACTGTGAGAAGTAAATGTTTGTTGCTTAAGCCACCAGTCTATGGTATTCTGTTCTAGCAGCTCAAACGGACTAAGGATATCTATGACCCAGAAATTCTATTCCTAAGCGTATATTACAGAAAAATATATGCAGAAGTCCATAGGGAGACATGAATGAGAATGCTCCTCATAGCAATGTTTCTGGCAGTGGAGTGGAGAGCCAACATAGATGCCCCTCAAAAGAGGAAGGAATGGACAAGTTATACTTGGGATATTCGTTCTAATGGAATATGATGCAGCGTTAGAAACAATTAGCTAGAGATACATATAGCTACATAAGTTGAACTTAAAAGCATAAGGTAAGAAACAGAACGAGGTCTACGGCACAATGCACCATATTCACACGCACACACATTTCATAAGGCTATATGTTTCGCAAGAGTACAAACATATACGAGGGCATGATTCAAACACATCCGAGCAGGTGCCTAATTGTGGGAAGGAAATGAGTGTTGGACTCTAGGATGAAAGAAAAATAGAAAAACTGTAGGAGAAAGAACCTTGTCAAACTCAATGATGACAATATGGCCAGAGTCCAAGAATACAATAAAAGAAAAAATAAAAGCAACCTTCATGAGTGGGCAGTTAATTCTAATCCCTGCCTTTAAGTTGCAGAGCGGGCAGAAGATAATTTAATCAAAATCAGCAGGCTTTAATGCCAGATGCTCTAGGTAGGGAGATGTTTATTCATGGGAGCTGTCTTTTTGTTAGTTTGTAAGATGATTCATATCTCCACCAATATTTAAATTCAGCCATACAGCTTTTGGAGGGATTTTAAGTAAGATATCCAAAACACTAGCTGATAACTAAGGGTGGGAGATCTCAGAATAAACCACTGAGTAGGGGTGGCCTTGGAGAATAGCTTGGAGGAAAGGTTTGTTCTCTACCATGTGCACCACCACAACTGAACATAGGGATATGAGGAGGGTGGCAGTTCGGCTTGGGAAGACTCTTCTCTCTAACCGAGCCATCCTGGCCTCATCATCATCCCCCCCCCACCCCGCCTCATCATCATCCCCCCCCCACCCCGCCCCAGGTGTCAGGAATGGTTCTTTGAAATGTCTGAGCTACATCAACAGACGTGTCACAAGGGCTGCTTTGTGATGGCTAAGTCCCTCCTTAGCCACCATTGGCTGAGGGTACGGACCCTTCATCGTCCTGGGGAGCTGTATATATAGCGTGGTCAGTAGGCCTGGAGTAGACCACTGGTAGGCTTCAATACAGCTGAGGTGTGCCAAAGACTACTAGAGCCTGATACAGACATGGATCGAAAACCCTCGAGAGCCAAAAGGAGGAGGGTGGCTGAGGTTCCCTATAACCTCAGACCTAGACGTGGTGGCCACGTAAGATGACCCTACCCAAGCTGTTTTCTTCATGGATTCCCTCTCCCCCAAGAATCCTACCCTCTCCCTGCCTGGCACACACCCCCTCCTCAGCCCTGACCCCTTCTCATGAAGTCTCCCTTTCCATCAATAGCCCATCTTCTTCTCCCTAATCCAATGTCCTTTTGACCTCACTCTGTTGTCCTTCCAGGTGCTGAAGACAGCCAGGACTGTGACGAAACCCCTTCAAAGGAGTCTGAATAAAAAAGCCTCTAAGAAAGCTGTCAACCCCACAAAAGAGCAGAAGAAAGCTACAAGACAAACACTCTCCAGCTGTTCTCACAGGCTGGATGAGACATTAAATCAAAATCAGAATAATGCAGAGCAGAACCAAGAGGCCGAGCAGAACCAAGAGGCCGCGCAGAACCAAGTGCCGTGTGGCAACACCCCTCCAAGCGAAGGGCTGGTGAGCCAGTAAAGCTCAGGGGGAGGCCAGAGACTTCAGAAATATCTGCCAAGTCTGAGGTCTGAGAAATGGCCAACTGTGTAGACACGGAATTTTACAACATCAGGGTACACGGATGCTAATTAAATAAAAATCAACTTGTGAAAATTTCTGTGTGTTTCTGCGAGTTCTCTCATGGTGGGAGCAGGGAAGGAAGGGAAGAGGCAGGTGTGTGAGGAGGGAGGGACGTTGAGTCCTGCAAGGTTGTGGGGGACACTGGCAGAATCACAGTTAACCAGACAGTGGGGATAAGGAATGGGTCAGGACTGAGTGCTGAAGATAAATTTCCTACTTAACACTTGAACCCACAGGCAAGGTGGAAAGGGGCTTGGCGTTTCTGTCTTTGGGGTAGGGGGCTGGACGAGGGGCATGACAAAGTGTACATTGCCAGAACCTATGTGGTTTGAGGTGTGTAGGTGGCAGTATCATCCCAAGAAATAGACAAATCACTTCCAGGCCACCTACGTCATAGAAGTGTTTGCTACATCTCACCCTACGATGCCAGCGACTAAAGGTCCTCCAGAGGGCCAAAAATCTCACCCTACTAAAAGTTATTGAAAGCACCCTGAGGACTCAAATAATGGTGGATGGAAGCCACAAACTCAACACTGATCAGCCCACTTTCTAAAGAAACTTAAGGTGGAGCAGTGGCTTCCCAAGGGCAGGGAAGTAAGAGCTGTCTGCTCTCAGTACAGGCAACTGTCTACAAAGAATTCTAAAACAACATCATCTCCCCTCCAAACATCTTTTATCTCTATTCCTTCCAAAGTTGTTGTTGTTTTTTCTCTGAAGAGACGATCCTTTTAAGTGGTTTTATTGAAGTATAATTGACATATAATAAATTGCACATGCTTAAAGTGACCGCTGAATGAGTTTGGCCATATGTGTATACTTGTTAAACCATTACCACAATTATAAGTGTGAAAATACCCATCACCCCCATAAGTCTCCCCTTACCCCTGACAATTGCTTCCTCTTGTCCCTCTCTGCACCCCCATCCTCAGATAACCACTGATTTGCTTGCTGTCTCCATAGATTACATGTTCTAGCATTTTATATAAATGGAATCAGTATGTACTCATTTTTATCCAGCTTCTGTTACTCAGCATAGAGAGTCAATGTTCTTGTGTACATCAATATTACATTTCTTTTTAATATTACGATTGTTATTTTGTTGAGAGTTTAGTAGCATTTAAATGATGCCACAAACTTGCTTTAATTTTATTTAAAAATTAAGATCATCGTCAAGCCATGTGCAGTCATAAGAAATAGAAAGATACCTTATACCCTTAAATGTTGCATATAGTGCAACTTTTAATAATCTTCCACTACATAATTTTCTCTTTACATCCCATTTTAACCCCCAGTATCTACCTCATGGGTTTCACTGAAGTATATCTGTCATATACAAAGAAAGAGAGAGAGAAAGAGGGAGGAAAGGAGAAAGAGGGAGAGGGAGAGGAAGGTGGGGGTCGGCGGGGGAGGGAGAGAAATTCCACTATAATGCCCTGTATGGGGTGTTTATTTTATTTTCCTATAAACATTAGAACACACTATGCACATCATTATGCAGCTCATTTACTCTTCAGATCACTCCATGGACATCCACGCCAAGATGTAGATATATCACTGGATAGATACATAGATTTATGGATATAGACAGCAGATTTTAAAATTTAGCCTCTGTAAACCACAATGTCTTGTGGGAAGAGCTAGTTTTTGTAAAATGGAATCGATTTTTCAATGGGAGATTCAAATTTCTCTAACAGCATTTTATGTGTTCATTTATTTTCCTACTGTACACGTCATTAAAACTCTAGCTATAAATATATATTAAAAAAACTCTAGGTAATGCCATATTCTAAAAATGCACGTATGACAGAGCCTTCATATACTCTGGTTTCTGCTATTGCCAATCTTCTCAGCAGGCTCCTTTTTTATGGTAAATCTAGAAGATTTTTGTTAAGACTTCACGTGGCAACTAACTAAAAGTTGCGCAGGTTTGCAAATACCAGTTGTGTTGACTGGAGATTTGACTTATAAAAAGTGAAAATAAAATGAAATATCCAATATTTGGGGGGAAAAAGATAAAAGCTGTGACCACTGGTGAGAATAGGAGAGTAATAATATAATAATAGCCCAATAAGATAATGAGGAATTATGATATATACATTATAAGCAGGGGTCCTAGAATCTGGGAGACTGGATCTAAGTCTCAGCTCTGTCAGTTACACATTAGTGTGAATTTGGGCAGGTTACTGGACTTCTCTGAGATTCACTGTTCTGATCTATAGAATACTGGGTCAGTAAACATTTTCTGTAAGGGGTCAGGTAGTAAATACTTTAGGCTTTGTAGGCTATATAGGTTTCTGTTGTGTTAGCACAAAAGCAACCACAGACACTATGTAAGTAAAAGTGTACAGCTATGTTCCAACAAAGTTTTATTTGTAAAAATAAGCAGCTGTGGTCTATATTTACCCCCACATGGACACTGGTTTTCTGGCCCCTAAATCACAGTGACTATATATATATATTTGTTTTTTTCAATAACTGCCATCGAGAAAGAACTCAAGCAAGAATGTAAAATATCCCAACATATTAAATACCCATAAAAGAGATTTTAAAGTGAAGGATTACTATAAGCCACGCTAAGATAATAGGTTTGAAAAATGCAGTCTGATCGATTTCCTTAAGGTTATAAAATACCAATTTTCACATATTAAATTTCAAAAAAAGGAAAGAAAAGCAGAATAACCGACCCAACTATAAAATTATTAAATGTATTCTATAAATCTCATTTGGTCCTTATTAAAAATATAATAAAGGAGATTTCATTCTAAAGGTTGTTTATAACGGAAAGGCAAAGCTCTGACAATCTGGCCCATCAATACAACCCCCAAATGATTTAATTGTGATGCAAATAAGATAAAATGTGGAAGTACAATATTACAGAAAACATTTGATTTTTAAAAATATATTTTAAAAATTATTTGTCAGCCCTGGATTTATATTTAGAAAGATAGATTTCTCATATCCTGAAATTGCTTTATCAGGGGGAGAGCATATATATATATTTTTTACCAGTAATAAGAAATATTAATCACGTCATTACTGACAGTCCAGTCCTATATTGACTATTTCTTGGTACTCCATGCAAAAAGGATAATTTACTCATTAATATTTTACTATTAGAAGTTCTTCTGGGCTTGAAAAGTTAGTTCAGGTTCCAGAAAGACCTAATTCTAAATATTGAGTTACGTAAAGATCAACATTTAAACATTTAAAAATATTCCTCCTTTGTTTTAAGGTTTTTGCTGTTTTTAAGTGGATTCTGAGGCTGCAGCAGAAAATTACGGCACCATCAATTAGCTATGCTTTCATATATGCATTATGGTGGTTGTAGAAATGTCATTTCCCTACCCATTTTTAGCATGAAAGACAGACACTAACAAAAAACTATTAAAACTTGTGAAAAATGTCATAAAAGACATGTATATAAGACAAAAGGTACTTAAAGATATCAGAGGGGGGACCTTGAAGATGGCGGAAAAGTAAGATGCGGAGATCACCTTCCTCCCCACAGATACACCAGAAATACATCTACACGTGGAACAACTCCTACAGAACACCTACTGAACGCTGGCAGAAGACCTCAGACCTCCCAAAAGGCAAGAAACTCCCCACGTACCTGGGTAGGGCAAAAGAAAAAAAGAAAAAACAGAGACAAAAGAATAGGGAAGGCACCTGCACCAGTGGGAGGGAGCTGTGAAGGAGGAAAAGTTTCCACACACTAGGAAGCCCCTTCGCGGGCGGAGACTGCGGGAGGCGAAGGGGGGAGCTTCGAAGCCGCGGAGGAGAGCACAGCAACAGGGGTGCGGAAGGCAAAGCGGGGAGATTACCGCACAGAGGATCGGTGCTGACTGGCACTCACCAGCCCGAGAGGCTTGTCTGCTCACCCGCCGGGGCGGGTGGGGCTGGGAGCTGAGGCTCTGAGGCTCGGGTTTCGGTTTCGGACGGAGCGCAGGGAGAGGACTGGGGTTGGTGGCTTGAACATAACCTGAAGGGGTTAGTGCACCACGGCTAGCCGGGAGGGAGTCCGGGGAAAAGTCTGCACCTGCCGAAGAGGCAAGAGACTTTTTCTTCCCTCTTTGTTTCCTGGTGCGTGAGGAGAGGGGTTTAAGAGCACTGCTTAAAGGAGCTCCAGAGACGGGCGCGAGCCGCGGCTAAAAGCGCGGACCCCAGAGACGGGCGGGAGACGCTAAGGCTGCTGCTGCTGACACCAAGGGGCCTGTGTGCGAGCACAGGCCACTCTCCACACCCCTCTTCCGCGGAGCCTGTGCAGCCTGCCACTGCCAGGGTCCCGGGATCCGGGAACAACTTCCCCGGGAGAACGTACGGCGGGCCTCAGGCTGGTGCAAAGTCACGCCGGACTTTGCCGCGGCAGGCCTCCCCGCACTCCGTGCCCCTCCCTCCCCGCCGGCCTGAGTGCGCCCCCGAATCAGCGGCTCCTTTAACCCCGTCCTGTCTGAGCACAAAACAGACGCCCTCCAGCGACCTACACGCAGAGGCAGGGCCAAATCCAAAGCTGAGCCCCTGGGAGCTGTGAGAACAAAGAGAAAGGGAAATCTCTCCCAGCAGCCTCAGAAACAGCGGATTAAAGCTCCACAATCAACTTGATGTACCTGCATCTGTGGAATACCTGAATAGACAACCAATCATCCCAATACTGAGGCAGTGGAATTTGGGAGCAACAGTAGACTTGGGGTTTGCTGTATGCGACAGACTAGTTTCTGATTTATAGGTTTATCTTAGTTTAGTTTTTAGCACTTGCTATCATTGGTGGATTTATTTATTGGCTTGGTTGCTCCCTTCTTTTCTTTTTTTATTATTATTATTATTTTTTTTTTGCGGTACACGGGCCTCTCACTGCTGTGGCCTCTCCCTGCTGTGGCCTCTCCCATTGCGGAGCACAGGCTCCGGACGAGAGGCTCAGCGGCCATGGCTCACGGGTCCAGCCACTCCGCGGCACGTGGGATCCTCCCAGACCGGGGCACGAACCCGTGTCCCCTGCATTGGCAGGCGGACTCTCAACCACTGCGCCACTAGGGAAGCCCTATTACTTTTTAATTTAATTTAATAACTTATTATATTTTATGTTTTTTCTTTCTTTTTTTTCTCCGTTTTCTTAGGAGCCGTGTGGCTGACAGGGTCTTGGTGCTCTGGCCAGGTGTCAGGCCTGACCCTCTGAGGTGTGAGTGCTGAATTAAGGACCCTGGACCACCAGAAACCACCCAGCCCCATGTAATATCAATTGGCAAGAGCTCTCCCAGAGATCGCTGTCTCACTGCTAAGACCCAGCTCCACTCAACAACCAGCGAACTCCAGTACTGGATACCCCATGCCAAACAACTAGCAAGACAGGAACACAACTCCACCCATTAGCAGAGAGGCGGCCTAAAATCGTAATAAGGTCACACACACCCAAAAACACACCACCAAATGTGGTCCTGCCCACCAGAAAGACAATATCCAGCCTCATCCACCAGAACACAGACACGAGGCCCTCCACCAGGAAGCCTACACAACCCACTGTACCAACCTTACCCACTGGGGTCAGACACCAAAAACAACAGGAACTAAGAACCTGAAGCCTGAGAAAAGGAGACCCAAAACACAGTCAGTTAAGCAAAATGAGAAGGTGGAGAAATAGGCAGCAGGTGAATGAGCAAAGTAAAACCCCACCAGACCAAAAAATTAAGAGGAAATAGGCAGTCTACCTGAAAAAGAATTCAGACTAATGATAGTAAAGATGATCCAAAAACTTGGAAATAGAGGGGACAAAATACAAGAAACGTTTAACAAGGACCTAGAAGAACTAAAGAGCAAACAAACAATGATGAACAACACAACAAATAAAATTTTTAAATCTCTAGAAGGAATCAATAGCAGAATAACTGAGACAGAAGAATGGATAAGTGACCTGGAAGATAAAATAGTGGAAATAACTACTGCAGAGCAGAATAAAGAAAAAAGAATGAAAAGAATTGAGGACAGTCTCAGAGACCTCTGGGACAACATTAAACACACCAACATTCAATTTATAGGGGTCCCAGAAGATGAAGAGAACAAGAAAGGGACTAAGAAAATATTTGAAAAGATTATAGTTGAAAAACTCCCTAATATGGGAAATGAAATAGTCAATCAAGTCCAGGAAGTGCAGAGAATCTCATACAGGAAAAATCCAAGGAGAAACACACCAAGACACATATTAATCAAACTATCAAAAATTAAATACAAAGAAAAAAGTAGTAAAAGCATCAAGGGAAAAGCAACAGATAACATACAAGGGAATTCCCATAAGATTAACAGCTGATCTTTCAGCAGAAACGCTGCAAGCCACAAAGGAGTAACAGGACATGTTTAAAGTGATGAAAAGGAAAAACTAACCCACCAAGATTACTCTACCCAGCAAGGATCTCATTCAGATTTGAAAGAGAAATTAAAACCTTTACAGACTAGCAAAAGCTAAGAGAATTCAGCACCACCAAACCAGCTTTACAACAAATGCTGAAGGTACTTCTCTAAGCAGGAAACACAAGAGAAGGAAAAGACCTACAATAACAAACCCAAAACAATTAAGAAAATGGTAATAGGAGCATACATATTGATAATTACTTTAAATGTAAATGGATTAAATGCTGCAACGAAAAGACATAGAGGGGTTGAATGGATACAAAAACAAGACCTGTATACATGCTGTCTACAAGAGACCCACTTCAGAACTAGGGACACATACAGATTGAAAGTGAGGGGATGGAAAAAGATATTCCATGCAAATGGCAATCAAAGGAAAGCTGGAGTAGCATCCTCATATCAGACCAAATAGCCTTTAAAATAAAGACTATTACAAGAGACAAAGAAGGACACCACTTAATGATCAAGGGATTAATCCAAGAAGAAGATATAAGTGTAAATATTTATGAACGCTACATAGGAGCACCTCAATACATAAGGCAAATGCTAACAGCCATAAAAGGGGAAATCGACAGTAACACAATCATAGTAGGGGACTTTAATACCCCACTTTCACCAATAGATCATCCAAAATGAAAATAAACAAGGAAACACAAGCATTAAATGATACATTAAACAAGATGGACTTAGTTGATATATATAGGACATTCCATCCAAAAACAACAGAATACACTTTCTTCTCAAGTGCTCATGGAACATTCTCCAGGACAGATCATATCTTGGGTCACAAATGAAGCCTTGGTAAATTTAAGAAAACTGAAATCATATCAAGTATCTTTTCCGACCACAGTGCTAGGAGACTAGATATCAATTACAGGAAGAAATCTATAAAAGATACAAATACATGGAGGCTAAACAATACACTACTAAACAACCAAGAGATCACTGAAGAAATCAAAGAGGAAATCAAAAAATACCTAGAAACAAATGACAATGAAAACATCATGACCCAAAACCTACTGGATGCAGCAAAAGCAGTCCTAAGAGGGAATTTTATAGCAATCCTACCTCAAGAAACAAGAAAAATCTCAAATAAACAACCTAACCTTACACCTAAAGCAATTAGAGAAAGAAGAATAAAAATCCCCAAAGCTAACAGAAGGAAAGAAATCATAAAAATCATAACAGAAAAAAATTAAAAAGAAATGAAGCAAACAATAGCAAAGATAAATAAAATGAAAAGCTGGTTCTTTGAGAAAATAAACAAAATTGATAAACCATTAGCCAGACTCAACAAGAAAAAAAGGGAGAAGACTCAAATCAATAGATTTAGAAATGAAAAAGGAGAAGTAACAACTGACACTGCAGAAATACAAAGGATCATGAGAGATTACTACAATCAACTATATGCCAATAAAATGGACAACCTGGAAGAAATGGACAAATTCTTAGAAAAACACAACCTTCTAAGACTGAACCAGGAAGAAATAGAAAATATAAACAGGCCATTCACAAGCACTGAAATTGAGACTGTGATTAAAAATCTTCCAACAAACAAAAGCCCAGGACCAGATGGCTTCACGGGCGAATTCTATCAAACATTCAGAGAACAGCTAACACCTATGCTTCTCAAATTCTTCCAAAATATAGCAGAGGGAGGAACACTCCCAAACTCATTCTATGAGGCCACCATCACCCTGATACCAAAACCAGACAAAGATGTCACAAAGAAAGAAAACTACAGGCCAATATCACTGATGAACATAGATTGCAAAAATCCTCAACAAAATACAAGCAAACAGAATCCAACAGCACATTAAAAGGATCACACACCATGATCAAGTGAGGTTTATCGCAGGAATGCAAGGATTCTTCAACATACATAAATCAATCAATGTGATAAACCATATTAACAAATTGAAGGAGAACAACCATATGATCATCTCAATAGATGCAGAAAAAGCTTCTGACAAAATTCAACAACAATTTATGATAAAAACCCTCCAGAAAATATGCATAGAGGGAATCTTCCTCAACATAATCAAGGCCATATATGACAAACCCACAGCCAACATCGTTCTCAATGGTGAAAATCTGAAACCATTTCCACTAACATCAGGAACAAGACAAGGGTGTCCACTCTCACCACTATTATCCTACATAGTTTTGGAAGTTTTCACCACAACAATCAGAGAAGAAAAAGAAATAAAAGGAATCCATATCAGAAAGTAAGTGGTAAAACTGTCACTGTTTGCAGATGACATGATACTATACATAGAGAATCCTAAAGACTCTACCAGAAAACTACTAGAGCTAATCAATGAATTTGGTAAAGTAGCAGGATACAAAATTAATGCACAGAAATCTCTCTCATTCCTATATGCTAATGATGAAAAATTTGAAAAGAGAAAGTAAGGAAACACTCTCATTTACCACTGCAACAAAAAGAATAAAATACCTAGGAATAAACCTATCTAAGGAGACAAAAGACCTGTATGCAGAAAACTACAAGACACTGATGAAAGAAATTAAAGATGATACCAACAGATGGAGAGATATACCATGTTCTTGGATTGGAAGAATCAACATTGTGAAAATGACTATACTACCCAAAGCAATCTTGAGAAGGAAAAACGGAGCTGAAGGAATCAGGCTCCTTGACTTCAGACTATACTACAAAGCTACAGTAATCAAGACAGTATGGTACTGGCACAAAAACAGAAAGATAGATCAATGGAACAGGATAGAAAGCCCAGAGATAAAGCCAAACACATATATTCACCTTATTTTTGATAAAGGAGGCAAGAATATACAATGGAGAAAAGACATCCTCTTCAATAAGTGGTGCTGGGAAAACTGGACAGCTACATGTGAAAGAATGAATTTAGAACACTTCCTAACACCATACACAAAAATAAGCTCAAAGTGGATTAGAGACCTAAATGTAAGGCCAGGCACTATGAAACTCTTAGAGGAAAACATAGGCAGAACACTCTATGACATAAATCACAGAAAAATCCTTTTTGACCCACCTCCTAGTGAAGTGGAAATAAACACAAAAATAAACAAATGGGACCTAATGAAACTTCAAAGCTTTTGCACAGCAAAGGAAACCATAAACAAGACGAAAAGAGAACCCTCAGAATGGGAGAAAATATTTGCAAATGAAGTAACTGACAAAGGATTAATCCCGAAATTTACAAGCAGCTCATGCAGCTCAATATCAAAAAAACAAACAACCCAATCCAAACATGGTCAGAAGACCTAAACAGACATTCCTCCAAAGAAGATATACAGACTGCCAACAAACACATGAAAGGATGCTCAGCATCACTAATCATTAGAGAAATGCAAATCAAAATACAATGAGGTATCACCTCACACCAGTCAGAATGGCCATCATCAAAAAATCTACAAACAATAAATGCCTGAGAGGGCATGGAGAAAAGAGAACCCTCTTGCACTGTTGGTGGGAATGTAAACTGATACAGCCACTATGGAGAACAGTATGGAGGTTCCTTAGGAAACTAAAAATAGAACTACCATACGACCCAGCAATCCCACTACTGGGTATAACCCTGCGAAAACCATACTTCAATAAGAGTCATGTAACACAATAAGCACAGTTGGTCTTGGAAACTTTAGATTAGCAACCATTTTAGCATATGTTATTTACAACATTCTTTACTTTTCTATAATCTTCACAATAACTCTGCAAACTCAGTAGTATTTTCCTTAAGTGTCCTTAAAGGTAAAGACAGTGTATCTCAGAGAGGTTCAGTACCTTACCTAAGGTCACATGACTAGTAAATGGCAGGGTGAAGATTCAAACCTGAGGCTTCTTGATTCCAAAATCTGGGCCGTAAAATGGCTTGATTGTAAGCTTCCTGAGGATAAGAATAGACTCGATACCAATGGTACTCAACCAGGGGGTGATTTTGTGCCTCAAGGGACATTTAGCAATGTGTAGAGATATTTTAGGTTATTAACAACTGAGTACGTGAGGGTCACTACGGGCATCCACTGGGGAGAGACCATGGATGCCGCTAAATACCCTATAGTGCACAGGACAATCCCCAAAGAAAAAAATTATCTCAACCCAAAATGTCAGTACTGTGGAAACTGAGAAACCTTGCTCTTTAGCTTCTCTCCCTTAGCACAAACCCTTACAATGGCAGGTGCTGATTGACTGTAGAACTGGAGAGTGGCTTCTGTTTCACAGAATAATTCTATTTAATGAAAACACTGAGGCCTGCCTTTTCATGCTGGATTTACCAAAATGATAGTCCTTGGATACTACTTGGTACCACCACTACGGGATCACATCCAATTTTTCTGCTAATGCATAAACAAACAAAACAATTTGACCTGACTCCCATAAATCACAGTAGGGGGCATATGTTTTATTTACCATTCCTTGCCAAGGCTCTCCAGGCACTTTGGTATTCAGACTATTAAGCATTTGAAGACAATTAAAACATTTAAATGCAGCAACAGACAAATATATTTCAACTTAATTTTAAATGTTCTAGCAAACTGAGTGTTCTGAATACCAATAGCTTGCTAACGCTGCAGCAAATCCCCATAGATGCCATGTGTTCCAGCCCTTGCTGACACATGATTATAATTAGCAAACACTAGGGAATCAGTTCATTCTCACCTCAGTAAATACCTATGAACTTCCAGAGATCAAAAGAGAAAATGGGGCTTCCCTGGTGGCGCAGTGATTGAGAGTCCGCCTGCCGATGCAGGGACACGGGTTCGTGCCCAGGTCCAGGAAGATCCCACATGTTTGGGTACTGCAAAAAAAAAAAAAAGAGAGAGAAAATGTCAGGAGTAGTCTTTAAAAAAAAAAAAGGACTCCACAGGCAATGGGATAAACCTTACTGGAAGCTAATATAAATAGGTGTGTTGAAAATTCTGAGCAGCTAAGATCTTACTACTTCCAGGCTCTCCTTCCCAATTCCTTCTAGCACATCCATATCTATTTCTCCCAAACCCATCTACCACACTGTGCCTTGATGGATGGAATTATCCTAAAGTTCAAAAGTGACTACGTCACTTACTTGTGCAAAAGTTCTCCCTATGTAATAAAACTGAAATTCAAAGTCATTAACAATGTGGTCTCTTCCTACTTCTCTTAGCCCACTTTATGCTTTGGTCAAAACTACTCATTCTCTATGTACACACCATGCCTTCTTTCCCGACTATTTCCCTTACCCAGTATACTTCTCCCTTCCCAACCCGGTTTCTCTCAATGGGAGGCACCCACCCAACATCCCAAGTTCTGGTACTCTTAATCTTGATTAATCCATTAGGGCAAAGTGCTGTACTATTTGTCCTTTTTAAGGGTGACCTTAACAGACTGACACAGAAGAGGCAGTTAGGAAGTGAATTTTTAAATATGTAAATAAATAAAGTCATGAAATACAGAATAGAAAAGAATATAACCATTGATGGACAAATAACAGTGTATCAGGAGCCAAGGATTACTATTTAATCAATTCTGTACATTTGAGATCCACGATATACATAAAGATAAAAAGAAGAAGAGAAAAAGCATTGCCTCTATTGTTTCAACTACTGGAAGATACTGAAAACTGCATTCAGGTAAAAACGAGATGAAACCAATGTTTTTGAGATGCAATTCTCTGCATAAAGAGGCAGTGGACTAGGAGCTATTGAATTATAGGAATATGGGATGAGTTTGAGAGGCATTAAAGGAAAAATAAACTTTAATTTAGAGCTTGATTAAAGAGGAATTATATGTATGAATTTTTATGATAAACATGTTTGTTAAACATCAAGTGCTTTTTCAGCAAAAAATAAAGAAGTTAAAATCAATAGTAATTATTTTAAGCCTTTTCCCCTAAACATAAAAAAATTTCTTCTAGAACAAAGTAAAAAAGCTAATAAAAATAGTACATTTAACTGGAATATATTTTATCCATTAAAAACAAAAACATTAAAACTATGAAAATGGTTACAATGGAAAATAACAAAGTGAACTGATTCATTACTGTATTGCCACACACTGACAAAGATTCTTTGCTTAACCAAACCTTAGTCAGGATCCTGAACCTTCTCCTAGGCCCATCTGTGCACTTCCTTGCAAAATCCAGTTTTAGCAATAACCCTGCTAAGTCAGTTTAACCAGAATCCCCCTTACTCCTGATTTTCTCTTAGTAATTTTCCATTCACTGACTCTCCACTCTGCTCCTTGGCTATAATGTTCCATTTGCACATGCTGTATTCAGAGTTGAGCTCAATGTCTCTCCCCCACTGTAAAATCCCAATGCAGTATTCCGTATACATAGCACAATGGTCCTGAATAAAGTCTATCTTATCATCTATAAGTGTCACTGAATATTTTTTCTTAACTACATTTCATGGCAAACAATGATATTGTCAACTTTTTATAAGAATGTCAACAGGTCCTTTTGTAATTGTTATCATGTCAGCCAAGAAATAAGCACGGTTAAAGTGAGTTTCAGCATTTAACTGTATCTACACTTTCAAAGAAGAGGCCTAAAATCAACTGAAGGAAATACCTGAAGCTGGTATTTTCCATGCTACTCTTTCTAGTGATTCAGTGTATTCCAAGCAAATGTCTTAAAAATGGGTGTTTAAAAATTGGTGCTAACAGTTAACCATTAAAGGCACAGGGGTTTTTGAAGACAATTTTTTCAGTTCTTTTTTATTTCAATTTTGTATCATTCTCTCCTATAAAGTGTGGAGAATAGGCATCAGTTCAGATACTGCTATCTCAGCCTTCTAGTTGAATGGACATTAAGATTATCGTTGTTGCTTTTAAAGTGAAAACATTGCCTACCTTGAAAGAAGGGCATTTACTAAAATAATGCTGACATGATCAACACATCTGAGTGCGAATTTTTTAAATGTCATTAATCTCCACATATTTCTCTACCCAACGCAATAGAGAAAAATAATGTTTGCCTTTGCTGATTATTCCCCAGATATTAACACCCAAAGGATATGGTTCCAAATGGGCAGAAATGATTACTCCAATATTTGCACTCTTTGTGGGAGACCATGTGTTTGGGTTACAGCAGTGTTTGTACAAACAAACTCATTAAGTCCTTTAGCTTATTTGAAAACTGCACAGACCTTTCCCTTTAAAACCTAACTGTTGTCCACATGGGCAGACTAGCTGCATAGCTTCTGCGACATATACTCGATTCAAATCTCCCAACAAAATCAGTTTAAATACAGATGTGGCTCAAATATTTTATGTGATCTGAAAGTTCTACTATTCTGAAATTGAAAAAAAAGGCAAAACAGTTTTTAAAGCTTTACATTAAAAAGGAAACATCACACAGTAGATTATTTCAAAATCAGAAAGATTTCCCTTTGTATAATAATTTTATTGTGGTAAAATAAACATGACATAAAACCTACTACAGTCACCAGTTTTAAGTGTGCAACTCAGTGGTATTAAGTACGTTCATATTGTTGTGCAACGATCACCACTGTCCATCCCCAGAACTCTATGAGTGGACTATTAAGTCCTATAGTCAGTCAGTCATAAACGAATGGATTTTAAATCTTTTTAAATGTGCAGAATTTAAAATATGGGAAATTACATGCAAATGCAGATCTATAAATGATAAACTTTACCCATGGAATAAGGTAGTTTTGCCTGTATAATGGATCATTTAAAATAGGGTTTAAGTATATACAATGGACTACTACTTGGCCATAAAAAAGAATGAAATAATGCCATTTGCAGCAACATGGATGCAACTAGAGATTATCATACTAAGTGAAGTAAGTCAGAAAGAGAAAGACAAATACCATAGGATATCACTTATATGTGGAATCTAAAATACAACACAAGTGAGCCTATCTACAAAACAGAAAGAGACTCTCACAGACATAGAGAACAGACTGGTGGGTGCCAAGGGGAAAGTGGGTGGGGGAGGGAAGGATTGGGAGTTTGGGATGAGCAGATACAATCTAGTATGTACAGGATGGATAAACAACAATGTCCTACTGTATAGCACAGGGAACTCTATTCAATATCCTGTGATAAACCACAATGGAAAAGCATATAAAAAAGAATGTGTACACGTGTATAACTGAGTCACTTTGCTGTACAGCAGAAATTAACACAACATTGTAAATCAACTACACTTCAATTTAAAAAAATAAGATAGGGTTTAAGAAAGTTGAACAGTGAGTACTGAGCGGAGACTATTAATTTCTCATACACAATTTGAAAACCATATATAGTTAGTGAGGTTCTGAAACATACAGGAGCAGTTAACTCAACTAATATGTCAACATGGATAACTATTTTAAGGCCTAAAGGATGAATGGCCTTTACTTGAACTGATGCATTTTATGGGGAAAATAAAATGGAATTATCTACTACAAAATCTGAGAGAAGGATTTATTCTTAAAATGCTGTCTAGACTATTAAAAAGAAAATTGATTCTAAAAATGCCGGGATAGAACAATTGAAATATTATGTACAAATAATTCTTGGCCCAAAATACCCTAGGTAGTAAATATAATTTTAAGACTTCCCATTAACTCTTACTCACTACTGTCCACTATGTTCTCCAAATATAATAACTAAAATATTGTTTATCCTTTTACAATACAAAAAGTATTTCTACATTTCTAGGGTAAGGTAGGAGTATTATGTGGACAGTACAAATCCATTTTTATTTTTTGTGTGTATACGTATTGGTATGGGGTTGAAAATCATAGCATTGTTAATGATTATACTAATAATCATGGATTTCACTGAATCACCAAATAGCTGAATTAGACTGGATCCTAGAGATCATTAAGTCCATTTCTTTTCAAACTTCATAAAGCAATAGAATGAAATCTGTCACAAAAACCCCAATATTTACTAGTGTGATAAAAGTGGAACTATCATACTGAAAGCCATTCTGTACCCCGGGGTTTTTTGTGAGAACTTCGTATTTAATTGAAAATTATCTTCTTTAATATAATTTCTATATTTTCCAAAATTTATGCCATGGCTCTCTATGGGCTTTATAATTAGATAAACATTCATCTATTCATTCAACAAATATTTAGTAAGCACCTAATATGTGTCAGGCCCTCTCCTGGGTTCTGCATATGTAGCAGTGAAAAAAATGTAGACAAGGTCCCTGCTATCCTATAGCTCCTATTAGAGCTCATGATTTACCACATTCCCTTCCTCCTGCCTCATTGTTGAAGCACACGATTTCCTACAGAAACTGGATGACTTAAGATGACTTACTTGGTTTGGTATGCTTCGAAGAGGTTTATGTATATGGAGTTTTAACATCAACTCTTAACACGGAGTTTTTTAGTAAGATTGGCAGCTGCAAACCAAACTTTCTCCTAAACTGTTATAAAATCTTTTGAAACAAAATGATAATAAATACATAAATAAAAATAAAACTATAGACTTTCTTTGCAGAGCCCTATTCAAGTTCACTGAGGTTGTTTCCAACCTTCGTTATTTGAATTGAATTCCTATTGACTAAAAATATGGTTTACCTTATGATAGGCAGAATGCAGTGTGTGTGTGTATTACTGTAATTACTATATTAGACAGAGCAATATTCTGGGGATTCTTAAGCATACAGTCTGCTACCTGTCCAAACCCCCCACCCAATTTTTTGGTTACATCGTTTTACATCAACCAGATAGGCAGTATTTTTTAAAGGCAGCTGTAGCTGTGTCAAATACATTGCAGCTATTTCTAACTCTTTGAAAAGTATAAACAAGAACAGAACAAAGGCAGCCTGTGAAGATCTAAAACATATCTCAGGAAAGTTATCTGCCTTGGAAAGCTGGAGTTTGCTTTGCTGTAATGACCTATTTTCAAGGACAAAGAGTTTATACAAAAGGATACAATTTGCTGAGTAATATGAAGAGTGTAAAGGGTAACAGTGTAAAGTGTAATTATAGTAGTATCAGTAAGACAAGATATTCTTCAAATAATTTTTGAAAGTAACAACAGGATTCTACGTGGCTTTCTGATTCACAGTAGCCTCGAATACAAGCTGTTAACCTGCAATTTTTTCTGGGTATATGCATATCTAAAGAAAAACACTGCAAAAGAATCCTTGAAAATGAAACAGGCCCATGCATAATATTCAGCAATTTATCTTGAAACTGACCAAGAAATGGGGTTAAACGTTTTCCGTGGGGTCTCTAAATTGAACCCACACCTTCCTTTCCTCTGTAATTGCAGAAAAAAGGGAAATTTGATGAACTTCAGTTTTATTTGTAGTTGAACATAAATACAATACTACATAGTTTTATCTGTCACAAAGGACATATGTACTGGTGAATATTCACTCAGTATAAATTTATGTCCTGTTTCAGATCGGGACTTGGCTGGAAAAAGTCTCTCCCTAGTCCCTCCCTATCAATAACATTTACCTAAGCAGTTTTGGTTTCTTAAGAGAGAGATGGAGCAGGGGGCTTTGAAAGAAACAAGAGATATTTGTTAAAATTTAGTGTGTTTCAGGCACTTCATCGTGTACCTTACATCTATTTCCTCATTGAATCCACTCAACAATTCCATTAGGCAGGCACTACTGGCATCCCAGTTTTACAGATAACTAAACAGAGAAGGTAAGTAACTTGCAAAGATCACAAGGTTGATACATGGAAAGGCTAGGACTTGAATCTAGGACAGTACATCTCCAAGCCCCTACTCTAAACTACTATGCTATGCTGATTAAATGCAGAAATGGGATACTTGCTAATTTATTCAATACCTATTCATTGACTACTATTTTGCATGTACCAGGCACTGGACTAGGTGCTATATAAATGAACAGGACGTGTTCTCTGCCCTTGAGGAGCTCAAGGTCCTATGCAGGGGACTAATACATTAATGAATGAATATAAAGTGAGATAACCGTAATAGTAAAGAGTATGTACTACATACTGTGGAAATACCAACAAGAGGACAACCAACTGTGTATGGTGGCTAGAGAGAGACTTCACAGTGGAGAGAGACATTTCAACATTGACTTGAAGGAAGACTGGTTGCTCAGCAACTAGAGAGGAGAGTTTGGTGGAGGGGTAGCAGGGTGGATCCATTTTAGGCCAAACATATACCACACCTGAAAGTATTTCTTTTGTGCCAGTAATTCAAAATGATTTAGTTTAATAGATCACTGTCAGCTTAGGGGCAGAGGTAAGGCTAGAAAGTTATGAAGGGCACACAGTATAATGAAAAGTCCCTTTGAGAGAGATAAAGAAACTCTGCTGTTTATCACATGATCACTTAATCAGTCACAGCTTTCCCCCTTCAAAACTGGGTATTAAGGCTGCTGTTGCTTTGTGAACTTTGTATGTTTTCTTTGGGGAAGGAGAAGTGAAAGAAATGGAAGATAATGTTAAGAACTGCTATTAGCATGTTTATGGTATTCTAGAGGTCAGCCTTTAAGGTTTTCAAAACAATACGCATTGAAAGATATGGGTCCTGTCAACAAGTTGGGGAAGACCCTCTACAACGTGAGGCTGTGATTGATCACACTGCCAACTCCAAGGCGACGCCTCAGCATTTACTACTTATATGAGCAGAAAATCAGCAGCAGCCTGTACTGCAAGGAAGAGAATACTTAGAGAGATAAGGGAAAGCTCTATGGCAGTTAAAGTAAGTTATTATTTTGCAGGCTAAAAGGACGCTTGCTATATTTATAGTTTATATGATAATACAACCATTCAGGATAGCAAGCTAAAGTCCTGCAACTGTTAGTTCCAAACTATTCTGAATAGTTTTTTTCTTCCTGTTTGGTATGACTGAGACAACATACATGTGTGCACATGCATGCCCTCTCACGTGTACACGTAGATACACACATACACACACATAGAGACATTTTCTTCAAGAGAAGGGTATGCTGAAACTGACCCCAACCTTTTGGGTTTACTTTGTCCTCTAAAGAAAAGTAAAAAGTTTGCCACTTTTTTTAACATTTTACTGGGGTATAATTGCTTTACAATGGTGTGCTTCTGCTTTATGACAAAGTGAATCAGTTATACATATACATATGTCCCCATAACTCTTCCCTCTTGCATCTCCCTCCCTCCCACCCTCCCTATCGCACCCCTCTAGGTGGTCACAAACCACCTACCTGATCTCCCTGTGCTATGCGGCTGCTTCCCACTAGCTATCTACTTTACGTTTGGTAATGTATATGTGTCCATGCCAGTCTCTCACTTTGTCACAGCTTACCCTTCCCCCTCCCCGTATCCTCAAGTCCATTCTCGGTCCATCCACCTCAATATGAATAACTCAGTTTTGTTTCCTTTTATGGCTGAGCAATATTCCATTGTATATATATGCCACATCTTTATTCATTCATCTGTTGATGGACACTTAGGTTGCTTCCACGTCCTGGCTATGGTAAACAGAACTGCAATGAATATTTTGGAACAAGATGCTTTTTGAATTATGGTTTTCTCAGGGTTATATGCCCAGTAGTGGGATTGTTGGGTCGTATGGTAGTTTTATTTTTAGTTTTTGAGGGAACCTCCACAGAGTTCTCCATAGTGGCTGTATCAATTCACATTCCCACCAACAGTGCAATAGGGTTCGCTTTTCTCCACACCCTCTCCAGCATTTATTGTTTGTAGATTTTTTGATGATGGCCATTCTGACCGGTGTGAGATGATATCTCATTGTAGTTTTGATTTGCATTCCTCTAATGATTAATGATGTTGAGCATTCTTTCATGTGTTTGTTGGCAGTCTGTGTATCTTCTTTGGAGAAATGTCTATTTAGGTTTTCTGCCCATTTTTGGATTGGGTTGTTTGTTTTTTTGATATTGAGCTGCATGAGTTGCTTGTATGTTTTGGAGATTAATCCTTTGTCAGTTGCTTCATTGGCAAATATTTTCTCCCATTCTGAGGGCTGTCTTTTCGTCTTGTTTACGGTTTCCTTTGCTGTGCAAAAGCTTTTAAGTTTCATTAGGTCCCATTTGTTTATTTTAGTTTTTATTTCCCATTCTCGAGGAGGTGGGTCAAAAAGGATCTTGCTGTTATTTATGTCATAGAGTGTTCTGCCTATATTTTTCCTCTAAGAGTTTAATGGTGCCTGGCCTTCTATTTAGGTCTCTAATCCATTTTGAGTTTACTTTTGTGTATGGTGTTAGGGAGTGTTCTAATTTCATTCTTTTATATGTAGCTGTCCAGTTTTCCCAGCACCACTTATTGAAGAGGCTGTCTTTTCTCCATTGTATATTCTTGCCCCATTTATCAAAGATAAGGTGACTGTATGTGTATGGGTTTATCTCTGGGCTCTCTATCCTGTTCCATTGATCTATATTTCTGTTTTTGTGCCAGTACCATACTGTCTTGACTACTGTAGCTTTGTAGTATAGTCTGAAGTCAGGGAGTCTGATTCCTCCAGCTCCGTTTTTCCTTCTCAAGATTGCTTTGGCTATTTGGGGTCTTTTGTGTTTCCATACAAATTCTGATTTTTTTTTTCTAGTTCTGTGAAAAATGCCGGTGGTAGTTTGATAGGGATTGCATTGAATCTGTAGATTGCTTTGGGCAGTAGAGTCATTTTCACAATGTTGATTCTTCCAATCCAAGAACATGGTATATCTCTCCATCTATTTGTATCATTTTTAATTTCTTTCATCAGTGTCTTATAATGTTCTGCATACAGGTTTTTGCCTCCTTAGGTAGGTTTATTCCTAGATATTATATTCTTTCTGTTGCAATGGTAAATGGGAGTGTTTTCTTAATTTCACTTTCAGATTTTTCATCATTAGTGTATAGGAATGCAAGAAGTTTCTGTGCATTAATTTTGAATCCTGCTACTTTACAAAATTCATTGATTAGCTCTAGTAGTTTTCTGGTAGAATCTTTAGGATTCTATATGTATAGTATCATGTCATCTGCAAACAGTGACAGCTTTACTTCTTCTTTTCCGATTTGGATTCCTTTTATATTTTTTTCTTCTCTGATTGCTGCGGCTAAAACTTCCAAAACTATGTTGAATAATAGTGGTCAGAGTGGGCAACGTTGTCTTGTTCCTGATCTTAGTGGAAATGGTTTCAGTTTTTCACCACTGAGGTCGATGTTGGCTGTGGGTTTGTCATATATGGCCTTTATTATGTTGAGGAAAGTTCCCTCTATGCCTACTTTCTGCAGGGTTTTTATCATAAATGGGTGTTGAATTTTGTCGAAAGCTTTCTCTGCATCTATTGAGATGATCATATGGTTTTTCTCCTTCAATTTGTTAATATGGTGTATCACGTTGATTGATTTGCATATATTGAAGAATCCTTGCATTCCCGGGATAAACCCCACGTGATCACGGTGTATGATCCTTTTAATGTGCTGTTGGATTCTGTTTGCTTGTATTTTGTTGAGGATTTTTGCAATCTATGTTCATCAGTGATATTGGCCTGTAGTTTTCTTTCTTTGTGACATCTTTGTCTGGTTTTGGTATCAGGGTGATGGTGGCCTCATAGAATGAGTTTGTGAGTGTTCCTCCCTCTGCTATATTTTGGAAGAGTTTGAGAAGGAAAGGTGTTAGCTCTTCTATAAATGTTTGGTAGAATTCACCTGTGAAGGCATCTGGTCCTGGGCTTTTGTTTGTTGGAAGATTTTAATCATAGTTTCAATTTCAGTGCTTGTGATTGGTCTGTTCATATTTTCTATTTCTCCCTGGTTCAGTCTCGGAAGGTTGTGCATTTCTAAGAATTTGTCCATTTCTTCCAGGTTGTCCATTTTATTGGCATAGAGTTGCTTGTAGTAATCTCTCATGATCCTTTGTATTTCTGCAGTGTCAGTTGTTATTTCTTTTTCATTTCTAATTTTATTGATTTGAGTCTTCTCCCTTTTTTTCTTGATGAATCTGGCTACTGGTTTAGCAGTTTTGTTTATCTTCTCAAAGGACCAGCTTTTAGTTTTATTAATCTTTGCTATCATTTCCTTCATTTCTTATTCATTTATTTGTGATGTGATCTTTATGATTTCTTTCCTTCTGCTAACTTTGGGTTTTTTTTGTTCTTCTTTCTCTAATTGCTTTAGGTGTAAGGTTAGGTTGTTTATTTGAGATGTTTCTTAAGGTAGGATTGTATTGCTATTAACTTCCCTGTTAGAACTGCTTTTGCTGCATCCCATAGGTTGTGGGTCTTAGTGTCTTCATTGTCATTTGTTTCTAGGTAGTTTTTGTTTTCCTCTTTGATTTCTTCAGTGATCCCTTGGTTATTAAGTAGTGTGTTGTTTAGTCTCCATGTGTTTGTCTTTTTTACAGATATTTTCCTTTAATCGATATCTAGTCTCATAGCGTTGTGGTCGGAAAAGGGTTAAAGGAGCCGCTGATTTGGGGGCTCTGGCTCACCAAGGCCGGGGGGAGGGAGGGGTACGGATGCGGGGCGAGCCTGCAGTGACAGAGGCGAGCGTGACGTTGCAGCAGCCTGAGGCGCACCATGCGTTCTCCCGGGGAAGTTGTCCCTGGCAGTGGCGGGCTGCACAGTCTCCCAGGAGGGCAGGTGTGGACGCAGGCTTCTTGGGGGCGGCAGCAGCAGCCTTAGCGTCTCATGCCCGTCTCTGGGGTCCGCGCTGATAACCGCGGCTCGCGCCCCTCTCTGGAGCTCCTTTAAGCAGCGCTCTTAATCCCCTCTCCTCGCGCACCAGGAAACAGAGGGAAGAAAAAGTCTCTTGTCCCTTCGGCAGGTCCAGACTTTTCCCCGGACTCCCTCCCGGCTAGCCGTGGCGCACTAACCCCCTTCAGGCTGTGTTCACGCCGCCAACCCCAGTCCTCTCCCTGCGCTCCGACTGAAGCCCGAGCCTCAGCTCCCAGCCCCGCCCGCCCCGGCGGCTGAGCAGACAAGCCTCTCGGGCTGGTGAGTGCTGGTCAGCACCGATCCTCTGTGCGGGAATCTCCCCGCTTTGCCCTCCGCACCCCTGTTGCTGCGCTCTCCTCCGCGGCTCCAAAGCTTCCCCACTCTGCCTCCCGCAGTCTCCGCCCGCGAAGGGGCTTCCTAGTGTGCAGAAACCTTTCCTCCTTCACGGCTCCCTCCCACTGGTGCAGGTCCCGTCCCTATCCTTTTGTCTCTGTTTTTTCTTTTTTCTTTTGCCCTGCCCAGGTATGTGGGGGAGTTTCTTGCCTTTTGGGAGGTCTGAGGTCTTCTGCCAGTGTTCAGTAGGTGTTCTGTAGGAGTTGTTCCACGTGTAGATGTATTTCTGATGTATCTGTGGGCAGGAAGGTGATCTCCGCGTCTTACCCTTCTGCCATCTTGATGCTCCTCCAGTTTGCCACTTTTTAAGACATCTCTAATTTGACCCTGGATACTTCCCCTTCAGCCTAGCGAAGGGGTTGCCATGGTTATATAACAGGGAAAACATTTTTCAAAAAATCTATTCTCATATAGTTATGTATGGTCAGCAGGAGTTCTTCCTTAGAGAAAATTAACTCAGGTCTGACTATGGGATGGTAAGCTGATTTTTAGGTTTTTTGTTTTTCATTTAACTTTTTCTAATTTAACTTTCTTATTTAAATTGGCCTAGAAAGTTTCATAAGTGAGACTTATCTTGATGTGGATTTACCCTCAGTTGTTTACAAATAACATTTCCTATTTTTTCATGACCTGGGTATTAGCAAGAGGGAATAGAGCAAGTTCAATATATAGTAGAGCAAAGATGGTCGCTGGCTTAAAAAACATATATATATGCTAATGACTGTATTTATAAAGGCTATTCAAAAAACTGTCAACACCATAATCAAGTAATTAAAAAGACATGATTCAGCCCTTTTAACAGGTGAATGCCTTCCTGGCCCCTCAATAGTACTGTAGATATATATTTTTTTAATTTACACAATTCTTCACTGTCTGATTGGTGTATTAGTCCATCCCTGAAGTAGTCAGTCTAGACTGACTACTGTAATAAACAATTCCAGAATAACTATGGTGGTATGCTCCGCACAGTCAGTAAAGGATCAAGGCTTCTTCCAGTGAGTAACTCCACTGTCCCTTAAAGCCTAAGAAAAATCCAATTTATCCAGTTTAAAAATGGAAGAGTATACAGAAGATCACATGGAAGGTTTTTGGAGCCTGCCCTGAATGTGACGTCCATCACTTCAGTCTACATTCTATTTTCCAGAACGCAATCAAATGCCTCCACCTGATTATGGGGAGGATGGGAAATGTAGTCTAGCTGTGAGTACATAAGGAAAAGGAAACAGAATTTGATGACACGTAATATTTTCCCATATAAAATCTCTTTCCAGTAACTGCTTTGCTTTGGGGGCAGGTTTTTAGATACTAATAAGGATGTTCTGGAGATCTACTAAGCAGCATAGTGCCCATAGCTAACAATACTGAATTGTATACTTAAAATTGGTTAAGAGGGTACATCTTATATTAAGTGTTCTTAACAAACACACATGATAAAAATAATGAAAGGGAAAGGAGGTACCTTTGGGAGGTGATAGATATGTCTGTAGCCTTGATGGTGGTGATGGTTTCGGGGGTATATACTTATCCCCAAACTCATCAACTTGTATACATTCAATATGTACAGATTTTTACATGTCAGTTGTACCAATAAAACAGTTTCTAAAAAAGGAAAATTTTCACTGACCTCTCTTTAGTATTCACACTTATTCTTCCTCAAGAAGAAAGGGTGACAACATAAATTTCACCTTTAGAAGCTGACAATGCCATGCTGTGCCTAGATTTTCTCATGGCAGTTTGATAGTCTGGCAAAATTGCAGCATTTGGGTGAAACAAGGCAGAAGTTAGAGGTACCAAACATGGGGGAAAAGTCATCATAGGCTTTATCAAAATTTTAATATGAGTTCTTGTTGTAATCATAAAAAGAAATATATAGAGCAGTGATTTTTTTTTTTGGTCACACACAGATTGCATGGAGAATTTGATAATGATAACTGTGGGCCCTTTCCCCACAAATGCATATATACGTATACAAACAAAAAATGTGAAACAATTTCAAGAGATTAGCATACCCTCAATTAAGAATTGCTGCTTAGACCCCATATACCGAAGCACTTTAGGACACACACATTTTCTATGGCCAATGCAGTTTATGTTTTAAGAAGCTTACTTCCTCAGGACATTATTTTACATTAATCAAGAACATCTCGATACTAGTCTAGAAAAAGGGTCAGCAAACTTTTTTCTGTAAAGGGCCAAACAGCAGATATTTTAGGCTTTCTCTGTCACTACTACTCAACTTGCACCAATGTAACATGAAAGCAACCATAGGTAATACCTAAACAATTGAACATGGCTGTATTCTAATAGAATTTTATTTACAATAGCAAGTGGCAGGCCAGATTTGATCTGCACAACATAGTTTACTAACCCCTGGTCTAGAGTAATCACCCTTGGATGTTCTAAAGTCCTTACCAGGTGATCAACCAAATCTAAGTTTGAATATCTCAAGGATGGAGAGCTCATTATCTCCAAAGAAAGGCCCTTAAACATTGGGACAACACTGAATATTACCTATGAGAACACTCTTTTTTTCAAAACATCAAAACCTATAGTTAAATATTGCTTTCATTCAAAAAATATTTGAATGCCTATTATGTGCAAGGCCAGCACAGCATTGGAAGACATAGCTGTATTTTATTAATTGAGTAGTCTGAATTTTAATGTAGTGTATTCTCAGATTAATACTTTCCCATTAAAGATAAGTGTAGCCTACATTAGAAAAATGGCTGACGTATCAACTGATGGGGCTGACAAGCAGGCTGGCAATTTAGTTCACATGAAAAGATAAATATATCTTAATGTGCTGCTTTCAGGAAGTAGTAAGTACAGAAAAAGACAGAAATCTATACATACATGTTGCATGGGGCTGAACACTCCATAATGATGCACAGACTATATACTCTGTGCATGTTTCTACCCAAATGGGTACTGACTGGATTCAACAAAGCAAACTGGACACTACAGCAGAAATAAAACATACTAGAAGAATGAATACTTATCCTCAAATATAGTAGAGAACAAGAAGTGTTTGTAGAAAGAAAAGAAAATTGATCTAGGAAAAAGTTTAGGAAGAAAAATATCTAGAGAAGAGAGACCATTATAAAGGCCAATATCATGTGGTTTGTAATCTTATGGATGAAAGCCAGACAGAAAACAAGAAGAGAAAATTATGCACCAAAAGAACTATAAAACAGGTATAAAGTTCTGCTCATGGAACATGAGTCCAGAATCTCTGGAGAAGTGGCACCATAAGTCATGTAAAATATCATAAATGAAAAGTAAACCCTTAACGTGGGTGGTATCACATTACTATTCCAGGAGGAAGAAAACTGCATGGCTTTGGGGAAAAGTGTCTATCTATAGACAAAGGGAGACTTCTAAATAAATACCTGAGAGAGCAGCAGAAAATTCTAAAAAATTCTAAGACTGAACTTGGAAGGCTAGGGAGTACAGAAGACACCAGAAGTAGACGAAGGATTGTACTGAATATATTGTGGAAGGTGACCATGATTTTCAACAGGAATAAGCAAGGAAAAGGGTCAGAAACAGTACTTTCGGTCTCAGAGGCAAGGAGGTGATTCAAAGACTACTGCAAAACACATGATGTGAGGGGATAAGAATCTGTACAAAGGTGGAGATGGAAAGGAAGAGATAAACATAAAAGATATCATAGAAGAAGATATGCAAAATTTAGATTTTGCATGTGAGGATGAGAGTGGCAGAAAGTCAGGCTCTTACAGTCTTAATAAAAATATCCTCTACTTAATATCCTTAGTTGACTTAGCACATGATTAAACTCCACTGGCCCCAATTCTTACTTTGTTTTGGTATATAGGGTTTCAGAAGACAATAAGCTATGAAGAAGCAGACCAAATTTTGACTTATAAGTGTGAACCATATTAATTCCAATTTGCCTCTATGGTCCATAAATCTCTCAGTCTTTCTGTAAATTAGGTTCATGTTCTCTCATTGGGTAATCACTATAATTTAATAAGTAAGTTTTACTGCCAGCCATCAGTTTTTACTTTTCTAGGGGAAAGAAAACAACTGGAAATGTTGGAATTTAGAGGAGACTCAAAGGAAGTATTTTCTTTCATACTTCAGCAGTTAAGTAAATCTTTGGTAATGCTATGGCTGTTATGTTAAAAAAAAATATGAGTACAGGTAGTATTTTGTAAATTCATAAGAATTCCATAAAGTAATTTCACAAGGTTAAATTATAAAGCCAAATTCATAAAAATAAATTGTAAAATTATGATCGTGAATGTACTTTATTTGCTGATCACAAAATTACACCATTCTATAATAGATGTTGCCAAATTTTTTAAAAGATGACTGTATATAAAAATATATTACACTTTATTTTAATGTATTTTATTTATTGTTACATATGTTCTCTTGATTTACCCTCAATCTTTAAAAATGAAACAGGGAAACAGGGACAGAGAGGTTACGCGGTTCATAAAAGATCAAATGGTGAATTATAAAGAAATTGGATAAGTATAGGATATCCATTCTCCTTCCTGGGAATGGTGTGGGTGAACTGCAGCTCTGGCTGGTGTACTCCTGCTATCCATTATCCAGAAATCCCTGGAAACAATGCATCTAATAACCGCCTCCTCAGCCTCACATAGCATCACCATAAACAAGCAGATTTTTTTTTTCTTAATTTTTGGCTGTGTTGGGTCTTCGTCGCTGAGTGCAGGTTTTCTCTAGTTGCAGCAAGCGGGGGCTACTCTTCATTGCCATGCACAGGCTTCTCATTGTGGTGGCTTCTCTTGTTGTGGAGCACAGGCTCTAGGTGCGTGGGCTTCAGTAGTTGTGGCTCGTGGGTTCTAGAGTGCAGGCTCAGTAGGTGTGGCGAACAAGTTTAGTCGCTCCACGGCATGTGGGATCTTCCCGGACCAGGGCTCGAACCCATGTCCCCTGCATTGGCAGGCGGATTCTTAACCACTGCACCACCAGGGAAGTCCCAACAAGCAGAGTTGTTAGAAGCCAATCTCCAAGCATTTTTCCAAAGACATTTTATTACTAAGAATTCTCTTTGGTTCTTTTTCAAATTTGCTGGTCATTTTGTATACTCTCTCACTGATTGCTAATTTTACTGCATTCATTTTTCATTTCTTTAAACATTTCCTAAATAATGACTTTACATTACATATAGGAATTACTTATGTATACAAAGTCTCAATTTGTTAGGGTTTTTTATTGTTGGGTTTTTTGTCTCACTCATGATCACTTGCTTCCTCATGCTTCTGGTGATGCCTTACTGTGACTGAACTTAACTGTTCAGAACACTGAAGATCTAAATGGGAGTTGCTTTCCTCCAAAGAGAACTGGTGTCTCCTGTTACTAGAAGACAAGGAGTACTTAGGCACCTATGACAGTACGACACTATAGCCTTCTTCAATGTTGTCTAATGAATGCAGAAGTCTCGTTTTCATCTCTTGCATCTAGCAGGCGTGAAGGGGGGAAGGGGGGCAGACTCAGATCACAGAGCAACTCTGAATTTCATGTTTGCTTACCACTCACCTTTAGAAGTTTCAGTTCACTGATTTTTTTCTTTCATTAATCTCCTTTCTGAACCCTTAGAGGCTTTCATTGCTTTCATGAAACATGGTGGTGCTTTAAAAGTTAGCTTGTTATAATTTATCCATAATCTATTTTCATTTTATTGGAAGAACTCTTAAGAATATCTAGTCCATCATACTGATCAAAGCAGAATTCATTCTAAAGTTTTTGGTACTCTAAATTTTATATGCTTACAACAACTCGTAAATGAGTTGTATCTCCTTGGTGGATGTCAGGCTTTGTGGGGAAGCCTTAATGGTAAGCCGATAAGCACAAAGCTGAGGAGATGAGTCACAGAATTTGGCCTCAATTTATACCACTGGTACCTGCTCATGATGATATTTATGTCTTTATTTTGTTAACACTATAATTTAGTAATACACCAACCACTTTTAAAGCATATATATTTTCTTCTTTCCATATTTATTTGTAACTGCCTTGTCTCCTATGCTCTTGTGTGAATGTGCAGCTGCAGTATCTGGCAGTAATATATAAGAGATAATGCTCTTATGACATTCTCTATTCAAGGACATGCCAGACACAAAGCTAAACAATTCTGATACAGGGCTGACTACGGTAAGTGCTATTATAGCAAGTATATAAAGATAAAATGGCAGCCTGGGGGAGAGAAAAGTTCACCATGACTGATGAGAGATAAATAAATGTGCCTTCTTATATTTTACTCATTTCTCCAAAATTTGGGGATACACTGTATTGATCTCTTAAATTAAATATATCTTTCATTCATGATTTAATATTTCTTTTAAAATATTTTGTTTAGATTTTTTTCTGAACCATTTTTATACAAGTTCAAAATCTGTCATTTTTCTTTTAATTTTACTTAAAATAACAAACCATCAATGATTAAATATATGAGTTGAAACAACACTTTCCATGTTATAAATTTTCCATTTTTAACCGTACAATGAAGCCCATAACAGTATACTAGTGATTTGAACAGTGATACATTTCTAACAATACTTCTCTGAGCTTAAGTGGTTTTTACATTTAAGTACTACAGACCTTAGCATTATTATAGGTGAGATAGAATGAGGATTCGAACAGAAATTGGATGCAGCTCTTATTGCTAGAAGCTCCACACTGAGGCTTTCCTTTGTAATCTACAGAATAGCCAGAATAGGGGCTGGACCTCAAAATAGAGAAACTGCTGTCCTTTGCAGCCATAGGATCATAAATATTCTTCATCTCAAGTTATCTCTTCTCTCATTTAATCCTAAGATTCTATGTGCAGTGTCAATGTATATGTATCCAGACAGGGGAAAAATACAAAAAAGAACAGTGCTATAAGAAATCATTGCCACCAATTCTGAATTGTATAGCAAAGTATTAAGATCATAACTTTGATTATCTTCTGCAAGCCAGGGACTTATATTTCATCTCTTAAAAAAGAATCCTGGGCTTCCCTGGTGGCGCAGTGGTTGAGAGTCCGCCTGCCGATGCAGGGGACACAGGTTCGTGCCCCAGTCCGGGAGGATCCCGCGTGCCGCGGAGCGGCTGGCCCCGTGAGCCATGGCGGCTGAGCCTGCACGTCCAGAGCCTGTGCTCCACAACGGGAGAGGCCACAACAGTGAGAGACCCGCATACCGCAAAACAACAACAACAACAACAAAAGAATCCTGAAACTTCGTCACTTTGGCTATATGGCTCATACTTTATCAAGTACAACGCTGAAGTTCCACTGTATCTCCCAAAACCCATTAGGACCATGTAGACAGCGAAGATACTACAGTACAATAGCTCTGGCCCTGTCTTCCAATTAGCGCATGTAGCCAAGTCAACCAGGTTCAGTAAGTCATAAAAAATATTAATACCTAATATTTATTAAGTGTCAGACACTTTGCTGTAGACATTAAATACATTATTCCATTTAATATTCAGCAAAATCTCTGGAATAATTACTATTATTTTTTACCCACTTTAATATACAAGAAGGTAAGAAATTTTCCACTGTCCATTTGATCCAATAAACCATATTCTCCAAGTCTAAGACAATAAGTAGTAACAATGCAGGAATCAAGGAGCATCAGGAACACATGACTCTGTGTTCCACGAGAGGGAAGCTCACTGAAATAGAACTGTAGTCCAGAGAGATGTCCTCAGAGACATTTATACCACAAAGTATCTTTTCTCCTCTCTGGTGCAGAGAGGTTAATATGTGATCAAAGAAGTCATAACAGTAAGGATCACTGCAGACCTCACTGAGGGTAGATAAGGGCTGCACAATGAACACCTAAGTTTTGGAGGCAGATCGGCCCAATTTCCAGCCCCAGCTCTAGCCCTTACTAATTGTGTAAAGTTGTTAAGGTACTTAACCTCTCTGAGCTGTAAAACGAGAAAAAACATGGACATCTATGATTCTCTAAGACTAAGTATCTTCAGCTACAAAAAGCAGCAAATGATAATTATTTTTTAGGCTATTACAAGAATTGAAATAATGTATGAAAAGAGCCTAGTAGTGTCGGGCACATGACGAACACAAAAAATGAATATTACAGTTAGACTTTAGTCTTCATATGTTTCAATTCCACATAAACTGAACTTGCAAGCAGTATACATTCAGATCCTTATTCCAACTTCCCTAAAGTAACTAGCAAACAAGTATGCCAATCTATCACATAGTAGTACATCTGCAAACTAACCAGTGCAGTTTTGTTTCTATATAGTCTATCCAACCATCCATCCATCCCTTTAAAAGACATGCATGGGGCATCTATTATGCATTAGGTGCCATTCTATGCATTGGGAATGCAACAGTGAACAAAACAACATGGTTCCTGCCTTTAGGGAACTTAGAATCTACTAGAAGAACCAGATCCTAAAGGAACAACCTCAGATAAATTTATAATAATAGTAGAAAGTAGAAGGAAAATTGCATGATAATATTACAGACACAGTCCTTGCCTTCATAGAGCCAACAGTCTAGCAGAGAATACATCAACTTAAAAAGCAGCTGTAGGGCTTCCCTGGTGGCGCTGTGGTTGGGAGTCCGCCTGCTGATGCAGGGGACGCGGGTTCGTGCCCCGGTCCGGGAAGATTCCACATGCCGCGGAGCGGCTGGGCCTGTGAGCCATGGCCGCTGAGCCTGCGCGTCCGGAGCCTGTGCTCCGCAACGGGAGAGGCCACAACAGTGAGAGGCCCGTGTACCGCAAAAAAAAAAAAAAAAAAAGCGGCTGTAATAAGTACCTTGTGATAAGTGCTATAATAGGAGATGTATAAAGTGCTCGTGACAGAATATAGCAGAAACTAGCCCAGTCTAGAGAGAAGTTGGGGACCAGGCAGGCAAGTTTCTCATAGTGATGTTTAACCATAACCAGGTGCAGAAGAGGGAAAGGAATGTTCTAGGCTGTGAGGCCAGAGAGAGCCTGGTATGTTTAAGGAACTGAACAAAGTTTAATAAAAACAACTTAAAAGATGATTAAGAAAATGGGAGAATGGGGAGAGATTGGTTAAAGGGTACAAAGTTTCAGTTATGCAAGATGAATGAGTTCTGGAGTTGTAATGTACAGCATGGTGACTACAGTTAACAATACTGTGTGCTTGAGTTGAAATTCGCTAAGAGGGTAAATATTAAGTGTTCTCACTAAAAAAAAAAGGAAAAAAGGTAAATATTTTGAGGTCATGGTTATGTAAATTAGCTTGATTGTGGTGACCATTTCACAGCATACATATATCAAAACATCAAATTATTATACACACACACACACTAGAAGTTACGGGTGATAACAGGATCATAGTGAGCCCATAGGAATGATGGGGGACTGAGATGGAGGGGAAGAACAACAGATTATTAAGGATGAAGAGACAGACCAAGGGATTTATGGACAGTGAAATCCACTAGGACCGTGATCAAGCTAGGGATGGATAGGAATACTGTGAGCTGGTGAGAAATGATTGAAAGCTCCCATGTAACTGATTAGAATTGTGCCACCCAATGCTGCAGCCACTAGCCACACGTGAACATTTGAAAGGTTTCAAATAAACTGTGACAAATAAAATGCATTTAAAAAATTAATTTCATCATTTTCTTTTTACTTGTTTAATGTAGCTACCAGCAAATTTACATTTACATATATGGTCTCCACGTGTGGTTCAGATTATACTTCTATTGAACAGTGCCTGATAAGAGGAAGAAATAGAGAATGCTTTACCTGAATTAAATGATGCTTCAGGAGCTGGGGATGTTTTATATATTATACAGCAATACCTCTTGGTGCCATTTTCTAAATGTTTTGCTTTCATGTGCCTTTATTACATCATAAAGATGAGTAGGAAATGAAAATGCCAATACTAATGTTAATATGATTATGATGAAATTGAGATATACCTACACCAAAACAATCACCTAACTTGAATTGGATTCTCACTGACCAATACTTCATACTTGAAAACACAGATAATCTCTTGCCACTAAGTAAAGACAGATCTGCAGGCAGTTTCTGGGAGGACCCTGAACTTCTCTGTCACTCTGTCATGACTTTGCCCCTAGTACTGGGGAGTGAGCTGAAGACTGGCCTTTCTTTCCATTTGAGTGATAACATCTATGTCTACAACTGGGTTTAAGGAGAATAGACCAAACCAGTTGCATAACTCAAAGAAGTTCTCTCCATTGGTTTTGTTTTTGTTTTTGTTTTGTTTTCTTGTTTAATTTCCTAAAATTCTCTGTGCATTGAGGGGTAGGGAAGGGAGAAGCAACGTAGCCACAGCCAATAAAAATATAGCATTTTCCCTTGATTTATACTCTTAAAGTCTTCCCATTCCATCATTCCCAGGATGAAGTAAAAGCAAAAATAAATGAACAAAAGAGCAAAAATGAAAAGCTAGAAAGTCATTCAAAACTGTCTAAATTACAAGGTGTAGTTCTGTTGCAAATGAAGAATTATTGATTGAAGAGTCAGAGCTAATTTTTCAAATCCAGCCAGTCAAATGCAGAGAAATCCACAAATCCGTAGAGCTTTGATAATTTGTTACACTTTCACTGTATTAGAATCTCTGGCAATGGGGTCAGTGAATCTGCATTTTTAACAAACTCCCCAGGTGACGCATAGGTACACTAAAATGTAAGAATGCTAGCCTTGTCAGAACTGCCCATTCTACTAATAAGGAACTTGAGACCCAGAGAACCTTAGTGACTTACCCAAGGTCATACAACCAAGTAAGTGGCAGAACAGGGCTCAAACTCAGGACTCCTAATCCCTACTTTAAGACTATTTCAAATGACTCAATACTGCATTGCTCACCCTATTTTAGGTACTAATCTCTATTAATGGAGTCTCCGTTTCTCCTGATATTTTGGACAGTCTTTTCAAACTGCTTCTTCATGCTAAGCTAGAAATTTACAAAAGAGTAAGAGAGATCAGGATAGAAAGTTATCAAAAAAATATTTTTCCTCAGCACGGCTCTAGAATGAATCTCCTCTATAGCATCCTCATCAAATGGTTGCCTGTGTTACCTGTCTGGCTGCTGAAAGCATATACTCATTGCTACCCATGCTTTAGGCCCACTTCCTGTATCTGTATCTCTTAAATTGTCATACCCAGATGCATGATGTAAGCTACAGATGTAATTTTTCCAGCAGGAAAAAGAGCAAAAAGATCCCTTTCCTTGAGAAAGACAAATACCCTATGATATCACTAATGTGTGGAATCTAAAATATGACACAAATGAACCTATCTACGAAATAGAAAGAGACTCTCACAGACATAGAGAACAGACTCGTGGTTGCCAAGGGGGAGGGGGGTGGGGGAAGGAAGGATTGGGAATTTGGGATTAGCAGATGCAAACTATTCTGTATAGGATGGATAAACAACAAGGTCCTACTGTATAGCCCAGGGAACTATATTCAATATCCCGGGATAAACCATAATGGAAAAGAATATAAAGAAGAATGTCTATATGTGTATAACTGAGTCACTTTGCTGTACAGCAGAAATTAATACAACATTGTAAATCAACTAGACTTCAATTAAAAAATAAATTAAGAAAAAGATCCTTGCCCTTATCACTACATTCTGATACATGTGCACACCTACAGGTTATCTCTTACCTGGACTTTGGCACTGTCATGCTAATTCAATTTCCTGAATGCCATCTCTCTCTACCTCACAGTAAACCACTAAAGAAATTTTTCTAAAATATAGCCCTGATCATGTTACTTTGCTGCTTGCAAATCTTGGATTGATCCTCATTGCTCCTTGGCCTACCATTCAAGGATCTTCACAGTTTAATTTTGTATTTGAATTATTTACAGGCCTGCCTCCCTGGCTATCTGTGATTTCTGTGAGGGCAGCAAATGGATCTTACTCCTTTTTTTAGCTAAATTTTCTTTGGTCCTAAACCACCCCCTTGTACCTACCCAGGATTATACCTTTTGTATATTAAAACAATCTGTTGTTATTTTCTGCATTGCAAATCTCCATGGAAAGGAGCTGAACATCCTTATGCGTGATTATATCTGTTACATGCTGAGTTTTAAATAAGGCATGTTTTCAACTCATATCTGAATATTTATCATTTCAGGAATGCTTTCATGTCAAATTCAAATGGGAACAAGTTTTATGAAGCCAATACCCTATTCTCCTGAGATCAAAGTACACTTGTTCTAAATGAAAAACAATTATCTTTCAATTAAGTTATTGGAAAATATCACAGAAATTATCTGCAAATTAAAAGATCTACAAAAAGGTATGAAAAAACAATTACGAATGAATTTGAAAAATTACCCAATTATGGATATGTAATGCAATCTAGTCAGTTGCCCCCAAATCAAATGATAAGTTCCCATATGCAGCGATCATTCTTAAAAATCAAAAATCACTGTCCTAAAAAAAAAAATCACTGTCCTCTGCAAGTAATAAATATCAGGCCTTCCTTGACTAAAATTTTATGTTCTTTTACCAGCTCTACTGGGAGAATTCCTCTCTTAGATTGGAATTTTCCTTCTACTTCCTGTGCTGTTCAAAATACAAGTAGATGGAGTTTGGAGACATAAAATATCACACACCATATCTGAGATGTTTTGAATGGAAGTAACATGGTGCAGTGTTAAGTACAGTGAACTAGGAGTCAGGACTCAGATGCTAGTTCCAGTGCTGTCATTTACTATTAGTGTAGTAAACTCTTTTCATTCCACATTCTTCAAATGACTTCCACAAAGAAAGAAAAAAAATTCTATGGAAAAATTAGTACTCAAAAGTAGGCCTTCAGACTGCAAATGATGAGTTATTTCCATTATATCATAATGCCTATAAAGTTTGAATTTTTTCTTCATATATGGATGAGGAAGGGGAGTGTTCAAATTAATAAGTGGAAGCAACCTAAGAGGACGTAGACCCAGAAGACCTGGGCTTGAATCCAACTTTTCCATTTACTAACATTTTTTGTCCTTGGCGACCACGCTGATTCCGGATTTTCTCATTTGCTAAATGGTGATAATGCCACTTACACCACAGGATGGTTTTGATAATAAATAGTGCCTCATCCTGGCTGACTGTGTGGTTGATATTAACTCAAACTACAATAGTGATTCCAGAAGTACTTTCAAAGATTTTGTTTGTACACTCGACTTGCTCTACATTTGTTTCATTCCAACCATCTGGTCCTAACTAAAGTTGGAAATTTTAGACTTCCATCAATTACAAACTTGAAAGTTTAAATATGAGTGGGTTGGACTACTGATCTCTAAGATCCATTTTTACAGAAAGTAATTTTGCCACTGGTATAAATTAAATGATCCCATGCTTAAGTTAGAATGCCAGAGACATAAATTCAAAGAGCACCACTTTGTTTCATTTGTCCCCAAAGGACACTTTGGTCTGAACTATACAACTGAATACAGACAACTATGTACTGTGATTCAAAATATTTGTTAGTGATTAATGGGGAAATATCTAACAGTTCTACAACCCCAAAACACTTGTGTTCTCATGGGTATTTATAATGTATTTCATTACTACATGAGCTAATTCGAATACTCTGATAACAATTCACCTCCATCTGCCTGTTAAGTTAGAAACTCTGAAGGATCTGAAATTTTTATCTTACTTGCAAACTAACAAATTAGCCTATATATATTAAACAAGACCTCTGGATCAGAGACAAAGACCACTTATTACTCACACCAGAAGCAGTAGTCAGAGTAATGCCTTAGCACGAGTTTCCTGAGCCCAAATCCTCATGGGATAACACAGTGAGGGTCAGATGGCATTGGTACATGCAACGAGTCACATCAAAGGAGAGGAAGCACAAACTTAGGAAACTCTGGTCTTATATAGGGCTACTGGTGAGCCTCTCTCTCTGGGGAGAGAGCAAGCTCATCTTAACTCTGGGTAAGCAAATATCTCTGGGAAAAGGAAGAAGAGGTCTTTATCTTTACTACCCTCCATTGTCTCCAGGGAGGGCGTTGTCTCTAAGCTTTACTATCCTACAATTTCTCCTTATACAAACATTCTTAACTTGACTGCAAATGATCAGAGGACATCAACCATGCAGAGTCATGAAATATTCATGGGGAATTGTTTCCCAACACTCCCTTCTAACCATCCACTATGTTACCCAAAGAGAATTCAAATATTCAAGCTCAAAATAGTATGTCTGCATTTTAGCTCTTTTTCTTGGATTGTGTATATACAATGTCAAAACCAAGAAAGGCTAATTAAGGCAACTGAGAGGAAAGATATAACTATGGAAGTAGCTCAGTATAGTTAAAAAAAAAAAGACCAAAATGGCCTCAAAGTCAGGAAATCAGGGCTCTAGCTCTGATCCTATCTTATTACATGATCTTGCCTTAGTTACTTCTCTCTGGGCCTCAGCTTCCTTATCTGTAAAATTCGAATATGGAAGAGATTCAGACTAACTAGGTTCTAAAGTTCCTTTCAGCCATCAAATTCTCTCCTTCTATCAGTCAATCAAATCAGTTGGCTGGCACTGTGTACACTGACATCTTTAAATTCTCTGCATTAGGACCACGAGCAGATATAACACAGTATCGGTTAAATAGCTGTTGCTTGCAGCTAACATATTGCCAAACACAATGACTTTTATGGGAAAACTATAAATAAATATTGAATAAATGAATAAAAAATAAATGAAATATACTTCTTAAAATCTTATGACTGTGTCTACATGAAATTGACTATTTGAATACTTGGAATATCTAGTATTCTGGCTTATTGAACCTTCTAAATAAAGAGTCCTATATAACACATATAGATTAGTAATTTTTTTCCAAATATTGAAATGGCATAAATATACTTGGCATTAACATTATGTTGAATAGTTATTCAAAAGATGTTTAATGATCAAATAATAACGCCAATGATCAATGTGCAATGATCAATTTATATAAGTAATTGCGATATGGAATAATTTCACATGACACAATGGTGTCCACTTGCTATTAATTCACCCCTCTGCAGGTAAGTTCCAGGCTATCAATGCCCTACTGTCCACCTCAGAGTTTCACATTTGCTTATGTTTGACTAGCACATATTAAGCACTCAATAAAGTGATGCTTAAAAGCTGTTTTATCCCCAACTATTGGGTTGCCAAAAAGTTCGTTCGGGTTTTCCCATAAGATGGTATGGAAAAACCCGAACGAACTTTTTGGCCAAACCAATATATTGTGTGCTTTTTAAAAGTAGGTACCTTTGAATTTACTGACTACATAGCTTACAGGACAGGTAGCACAATACTGTGCTTTTGAAAAACACTCAGTACAACATGGCACACATTCACTGAATCTCCACACTTTGCTGAGGGTGCAGAGATGTCTGAGATATACTTTACATGAGCTCACAATTTACATGTTGATAGACTGATTAGCAGTTTTAGAAAGAGGCCTACTAAAGTGCATATATCATATGTATATACCCTGCAGTTACACTTTCAGTCTTAAGCAAATACTCTCTTTATTGATTTTTTTCAGATATAATAGCATATATCCAAAATTAAAATATAGATGGCAGTAGATTCTGGTCACAATATTTCAAGTCCTTTAAAAGCCAAGAATGAATGCCAAATGATATAATATTTCAGGATAAAATCAAGACGATAAAAGATGATGAGAGTTCTTTCAATTTACCCAACTTCCCACATATATGGGTTGAATTTTTTAAAGAACATTGTACTTAACGTGGCTCAAAATATAGTCATACAAATATTTTAATTTCATGGCTAGCTCTAGGATTTAAGAATAAAACTATGCCACTGAAATTACTGATTCTATAGTATTCCTTTGAGATCCCATCACTAATTTATTATTGTACATAAAGTTTGGGTAGCTAGTTTTGTGGGATATAGTTCTGCTGGGATTAATTTCATAGTCTACCTACTTAACAGAACTAGTGACCTAGAAATTTTATTTTACCTTTGCAAACTAGAGAAACAGAATATGAGAAGTAGCTTTCTTCCCTTATCCCAAATGCCTTTCCTCTATCCAATTCCTGAATCTGTCCTTCAATTTAATTTATATGCTTGAGAGAGAGAGAGAGAGAGAGAGAGAGAGAGAGAGAGAGAGAGAGGGAGAGAGAGAGAGAGAGAACTAAAAATATGTCAAGGTCAGTGCTAGATAAAGTGATTAATACTCCACCTAAGATTTTTTTAATGACTTAAAACCTGTGCAGGTATAGACTATGAATATATTAGATTCAGACAAGTCTGAAATAGTTTTACAAATAGGGAACGTGTGGCTAAGTGAAGGGAAGTGATTTGTGTATGTTTATATCAGATTTCCGTGACAGCAGCATGATAATACCCAATTTTGCTTTGTGTTTTCTTTTTCTAATCCAGTTGTTTCTGCTATAGCATACTACTATCAAACTTGTTTCTTTGTAGGCATAGTCCAATACACACTTAAGAGTCTTGTAACTTTAGTTTCAAAGATAAATTATTAATATAATTATCTTGCATTGAAACTTCTTAATGATATACATTAAAGAAAACTGCTATACAAGGTGATCTACCTCAGGTAGCTTGTATTAGTTTCTTATTGCTGTTGTAAGAAATTATTAGAAGAAACTAACCCTTTGCACGTGATATTTATGTAGGCTTTTCCATTCTGCCCTTACAGTTATCTCAAAAATAAGTCAGAGATATATTAATATACTTTCCAGCTCTAATGTTCTTTCTAAATGTAATGCTTCAGTGATAGAACTGAGCCAGGTCTCAAGCCTAGATCTTCTGATTCCTGAGCTTCTCTCACCATTCAATGTGAATTGCATTTCAATGTAAGCAATATTTTAAAGGTAGACTTCTATAAAACACACACTAAAACTTTTGCAGGGAAGAAAAAAGGCAAACTAAACTAAACAGTAAAATCACAAGCTAATGCTCAGCAGAATTCATTAAAAGCTCTGGGAAGTCCTATGGAAAAGAAGCCTGCTCTATTTTGCCCAGCATTTCTCAAACTTATTTGACTCAAAATCCACCTATATGCAAGTGATGTTAACATGTGGAAATCCATTGTTGAACAATGGTACAGAGTATTCCTATGCTCATATATTTTTTTCTAGGTCAGGATTTGAAAAAAAACTGAAAAACAAAACAAAGCAAATATTTAAAAATGCAAGCTGTAAGCTGAATAAAGTCTGGGGATTTAGGGAATAACATGGTAAATAGAGTTGATAAAACCATATTATATAATTTAAATTTGCAAAGTGAGTAGAACTTAAATGTTCTCATCAAAAAAAAGATAAATATGTGCAGTGATGGATGTGTTACTTAACCAGATGGGGGGAATCCTCCCATGATGTACTCGTACATCAAATTACCACAACGTACACCTTAAGTTACCTGACAATTTTATTTGTCAATTATATCTTAACAAAGCTAAGATAAATAAAAACAAAAATGCAGAATATAATGAAACAAAACTATATGTTCCTATCACCCCAAATGAACAGTCACGGCAGAGAGACTATCAGTGTTCCTCAAATATCTTTGTGTTTATAAAAAATATTTTTCAGCTTTCCTTATAGTTTTGCTAGGTCCAGGTGACTAGTCCTAGCAAATAAAATGTGAATGGAAGTGACAGGTATCCATTTTAGGTGAAGGTCATTAAGAGCTGGTATGCTGCTTTGACCTATGCCTATACCTCGGTAGTGATCTTTGAGACCCCAAGTTTCATAAGGAGTATTTAAAAGGTGAAAGCAGGGACTCAATCTGCTTTCACCTTTTAAATACTCCTTATCAAACTTGAAGCCACTGAAGAGCAGCAGCCCCAGAGAGCTGCCAACCTGCAGGAGACTGATGTGACGGGGCACAATGTTTTTCATGGGTTAAACCAATGAAATTTCTGTACTTTTTATTAATGCAACATAAACTAGCCTACTTTGACCAATACATTGGAATATTTGCCATAGATCTTTTAAGCAATTAACATTCTAAGCAAACACTGAAACACTATCTTGATTTGTTGTGTATCCAGTTTATGTTTTTTACACTTTTGTGATATATATGCATCAACAACCAGTATATGTATATGTTTATCTTTAATTTGTGTAAATGGTATAATACTCTATTGTTATGCAACTTATCCAAAACCATATTTTCCAGATTTGCTACATATTAACTTCTGTGCACTACAAATCTACCAAAATTTATTTATTTGTCCCCTTACTAATGACACCGGCTCTATTGACACTTTTCATTACTAAAATTTTTATTTCAGTTTAGAGTTTTTCCATAATACATATATACAGAAGTAAAATTTCTGGGCTATAGACTGTCAGCTTCAACTCTAGATATTACAAATTGTTCTACAAAGTGGTTTTAACGGTTTAATTCTACATCAGTGGTATATGAAAGTTGCTGGTTCCCTACACCATCACTCACTATCACATGTCCATTAAAAATATTTTTGCCAATCTCATGGTACAACTGGCATCTCATTGCTGTTTTAATTTGTATTTTTTCAACTACTTCCATAATTAGGTTGCAAAAGACTGACTTCCGTTTTAATAGCCCTCTCTTGCTTGCTCACTTGCTCGTGAGGGCGTGTCCTCTGTCTCTGTATCTTCCTCTCTCTCTCTGGCATTCTATCTTGTGCTTCCCTCACTTGCTTGCTTTGATGAAACAATATGTTGCACTGAAGAGGCCCACATGGCAAGGGACTGAGGGCAGCCTCCAAGCAACAGCTGGCCTCAGTCCAACAACCTGTGAGGAACTAACTCCTGCCAATAATCATGTCAATGTCTAGGAAGTGGAACTTTCTAGAGGTAAATTCAGATTACTACAGTCCCAGCCAACAGCCTGGGAGAGGCCCTGAAACAGAAAACTCAGCTAAGGCATGCCCATAATTCCTGACCTATCAATAGATTGAGATAATAAATATTATTGCTTTAAGCCTCTCACTTTGCAGCAATGTGTTACACACATTGATAGATAATATACAAATTGACATTAAAGTAGTCTCACATATTTTTCTTTCACATTAATTCTTTAATCCATCTGAAATTTTGGTGTAACAAATGAACTTATTTTTTTCCACATGAAAAAGCAAATGTTTTATCTCCATGTATTAAGTAAAACATACTTTACCCCCAGCTATTTGTAATGTCACCTTTGATATAGGCCAAGGTCCCACATACTATATGCTTAGATCTGTTTCCGTGCTTTCTCTTTCTTTTCATTGGTCCATCTTTCTATCCCTGCCTAATACCACCTTTCAAAAATTACTGTGGTTCCACTGTAAATCTTGACCTAGTCTGGAAACTTCTACACTTTGTTCTACATTTTTAGAATTATCTTTACTATTCCATATGAATTTTTCAAGTTTTTCAAGTTTGCTGAAAAAATCTTCTTGGGATTTTTGAGAGGAATTTCATTGAATTTAGAATTTAATTTGGGCAGAACTTACATTTTATTATGTTGAGTCTTCAATCCTATAAGTACAATATACTGCTTGCCACTTGTTCATATTTGCTTATCTTCACTTAAAAAATATTTTGTACTCTTTTTGGCAATGGATATATATATATATGTAAACATATACAAATATGTGTATATTTGTATATACTTAAATTTATCCTTACAAACTATATTTTTCTTGCATTTGTAAAAGGTATATGATTTTCTGCTATATATTTCAATTAGTTTTTGCTGGTGTGTAGGAAAATTTGGGGCATTGTATTTACCTTGCATTTTTAACCAACTTTCTGAATTTTGTTATTAGATAATTCACATTTCAGTCTGGTGGCCTTAATATTGTCTCTTTATTTCTCATGTTCTACAATTTTATTATATTTCTAGATATCTATTTTGTGCATCAGATTTTAATAAGATAAAATTTCATCAAAATCTATAAGATAATACATATCAGATACCAATGTCTTATAAGACACCCCAGCCTACATAACGTGTAAAGAAATAGCTTGCCAAGAACCATCTAGATGATTCTAAAGCTCATCATTAATTTTGGAAACATAAAGGATCAGGAGAAGGAAAGATTGGAGAAGAGAATTTTTGGAGACACACACACACACACACACACACACACACACACACACACACACACACACACACACACACACACACACACACACCCAAGAATAGCAAGGGCAAAGAAAGTGGTTATTCCTCACCTCAAGCCTGTATGAGGAACTTCAATCTGACCACTCAGAGGGTTTAAGATGTATTCTCAGAGATATGAGCGAGACAGTGGACTGATATCTAACACTGAGAAAACTAAAGGGCAAGAGTAGAGATGATTAGCTGTAAATGGAAGGCCCTACAATGGGGTTGGCTTGTACTTGTAGAATTTTTCTGGAAAAGGAAATGTGTTTTCTATGGACTGGGTATAGGCTATGTGTAAGAGATAGCTGGCATGGATTTGTTTTGGATGGTCAACGGGGCCTCAGCAGAAAGAAGTTGGAGATTGACCATCAGATTCCTAGGAGGTTTGGGAGTAAATGTTGTATCAAGTAAATTGTAAGGAATCCTCAATGGTGGGGGTAGGGTGGGGCAGGCTCTGAAGAACTCAGAAAAATGCACTATGAAAGAGGTAGTTTTAACACTTTGCCAGAGGAATAACACATGAAGCCCATCAAGTGAGAACTTTTCTTCTCCCTTCACTCCTCTCCTCAGTGTACCCCAACCTCAAGGAAGGAGGTGAAAAAGAAAGAGAAATGAAGCTTACTACACCCTCTTTCCATCAATGTAGGCTTTCCACTACAAAACCCCAGCAAAGGGAGTTGAGAAAGTCCTAGATTTGAACATTAAAATGTTGATTATGACATGAAAATTGATATTCTAATTTCTGAATTGATATAATATTTGATGCCTAAAAGTAATAATTAGTTTTAAAATTTATCTAAGAATGATCAGAAAAGTAGTGGCATTATCTTGAGTTTTCCTCCCGGTGGAAAAAGAACTCACCTATTAAATTTAAAGATTAAGCAGGAGGCCAAAACGAAAAATCAAGTTGCTTTGTGATTACATCAAATAAGATAAGCCTATTCAATGCACAACTCAACTCCACTCTTACCTCTTTCCTTGCTCTGGAATTGGAATTAAATCATTTAGACTCATATTCTATGACTCAGGCACAACTAAGAGGACAGTGGTATTTCTACTACATTGCAGCTCTAAGGGCGTATGCCATCTCCAGAGTCAGTTACAATATCTGGATTTGTCTCCACAAGTCTTGGTTCTGCCAGGGTGCTTTGATTTCTATTTACTCCAAGTCTTCTTCATTTTTGTCATTCTGGACCTAATAAAATATCTGTATATTATTTTCCTTTATTGTCTTGATGCATGTCATTGAGTCGAGCCTAAAATAAGCGAACTACGTCTTCTCTGAACTAATTCAATTACATGAATGAGTCCTTCTACTCAATCTTTAAGACTTACATCAAGTATTAATTCCCCCAGAAAGCCTTTGCTGACCACCCTCGCCCCAGTCTTCTGTTCCCTCCTAGCACTCCTTTGTATCTCTAGCACTAATTCACAACTGACCCTTCAGACATTACGCAACTTATGAAGCTAGAGTTACCTTTTGTTCAGCATTTACTATATGTACCAGGTATAGTAATATATGCTTTTATGTATATTGACTCATTTAATCCTCATTAAAACCCATTTACCAAAAAAAGAAACTGAGGCTCAGATAGGCAAATTCACCAGTCTAACTGGTAAGTAGAAGAGCTGGTATATTAGAGTTCTCCAGAGGAACAAAACAAATAGAATATAGATATAGTTGTATAAATATGTATATACATATGACAAATTTATATATAGATATTTCCCTATCTATCTATCTCTCAATCTATCAAAAGAGAGAGATTTAAGGAATTGGCTGACATGATTGTGGAGGTTGGCAAGTCCAAAATCCACAGAGCAAGCCAGCAGACTGGAAATTCAGGTAAGAGCTGATGACACAGTCTTGAGTCTGAATTCCACAGGGCAGCAGGCTGAAAATTCAGCCAGAATTTCTATATCACATTCTTGAGGCAGAATTCCTCGTTCTTCGGGGAACCCTACACTTTACTCCCAAGTCTTTCAACTATTGGGTGGGGCCCACTGACTTTATGCAAGATAATCTGCTTTACTCAAAGCCAACTGATTTAAATGCTAATCACATCTTTAAAAAACCTTCACAGTAACATGTAGACTGGTGTTTGAACAAAGGACTGGGCACGGAGGCATAGCCATGTTGACACAAAATTAAACATCATAGTTGGAACTGAAACCCAGGATTGACTCTGGGTTTCAGTTTCTCTGCCCTTAACCACTATATTTTGCTGATCCTCTGGTGACAGAATGTGCGCCTCTGTCTTCTTTCTATTTCTAGTGATTAGCATTTAATCTAGTAAAGAGTAGTCCCTTAGTGAATATTTGTTGAATACCTAAATGAACCTATATTGAAACAGTCTTCTGGAACTTCAAAATGAGTTTGAAAGGAGGTAGTGAATGAGTCTGGTGTTAGGTATTGAATACACTGAAAATTTTAAAAGAAAAATACAGCAAGTATATAATTCTCCAAATACTGGAGACAAAGTGAAGCTTATAAATAAAGAAGTGGTAAGAACAAAACAAAGAAATGAAACATGTTGTAGATGTTCTGATTCCAGGAGTAATAAGGGAAAAATAATTCCAGACAGAAAAATAAACAAAAATGACAGCAAAGGGAAATGGCTAGGCAACTCTTAGAAATAGCCTAGTAGCTGAAGCTCTGTAAACGCTTCTGCGAACATCAAGTTTTCATTCTATTTAGACTGCCCCCAAAATATTACTGTTGATAAGATTCAAAACATCTGATGGTCAATTACTAGCTCCTATGAAAAATACAACTTTCCAGCAAAACCCAAATACACTGGCCAACAAAGCACAGATACTACTGTTAAATAATATCAAAGATTCTTTAGAAAAAAAGAGATAAGATAAATGGAATATTAGCCCCTGAGGAAACACATTGAGTGATGCAAGTTATTGTCAACTCAAATCATTGGAGACAGTAGATCACAGAAGGCCCAAATGCCTGAGCTAAATATTCTTTCTGATCTGTTTGAGTACAGGAACTCAGGGGAGCATGTGAAAAGAATTTCAAGTAAATGTATCATTAAAAGTATTACACTGGCAGATGGCTTATGTTTAAAAAATTGGCCATGACTCACAGGACTGCAAATATGCACAAGTCACACTTTCTCCCTTTACTTGGTTCCAAATTTAAATTAGAAATTTATTACACTTTTCTTATCCCTTGCCCATAGTAATGGCACAGATAAAAGAAATGTTGCTTTCTTGTTAATTGAGGTAAATAAAACACTGTGGCCTACTTATGTCAATATCTAGAGCATCCTAAGTCAAACCGTGGAAGTAGTGACAAAGTGGTTCCTTGCATAATTATCACTTCTTTCATCCTTTTATCAGAGACAATCTAGGAGCAGATATTCTGGCTCTGTTAAAACTAAGCCATGGCAACAGTCCAGAGATACAAGATGAGATTAATGCCAGCCAAGGAGCCAGGCAATAAATGTTTGTGTTCCCATAAGTATAAAACTTATAAGCTAACAGTATCCACTAATTATATTGCCTCCTCGAGTGTTTTATCTCCCTTCGTTAAAACTTGTAATGTGAAATTTAATTAGCTAAGATTGTCTTCCTAATCTCTACTGGACAGAGGAAAGCTAACAAAAAAAGTATAGAATGATTAAGGAGAAAACCACTCCCTTTGAAAGGGACCATTTTTCCTCCTTGTGTACCTTTTCAGGCCTTTTCGGGGGTTGTGTGTTTTATTTGGAAATTTTTTCCAATATTGGAAAAATATATGTGTTTTATTTGGAAAATGTTTGCAATATTTATTTCTCTACATTTCAAAAATGGTATCCTCAGTGAATATACCAAGCCTCTCCAGGCTTAATGTCATATTTAGAAATACTCCAGAGAGACCTTCAAGATGGCAGAAGAGTGAGACGTGGAGATCACCTTCCTCCCCACAGATACATCAAAAATACATCTACACAGGGAACAACTCCTACAAAACACCTATAGAACACTGGCAGAAGACCTCAGACCTCCCAAAAGGCAAGAAACTCCCCCACGTACCTGCATAGGGCAAAAAAAAAAAAAAAAAAAAAGAAAAAAACAGAGACAAAAGAATAGGGACGGGACCTGCACCAGTGGGAGGGAGCTGTGAAGGAGGAAAGGTTTCTACACACTAGGAAGCCCCTTCACGGGCGGAGACTGCGGGTGGTGCAGGGGGGAAGCTTCGGAGCCACGGAGGAGAGCGCAGCAACAGGGGTGCGGAGGGCAAAGTGGAGAGATTCCCGCATAGAGGATCTGTGCGACCAGCACTCACCAGCCCAAGAGGCTTGTCTGCTCACCCGCCGGGGCGGGCGGGGCTGGGGGCTGAGGCTCGGGCTTCGGTCGGAGCACAGAGAGAGGACTGGGGTTGGCGGCGTGAACACAGCCTGCAGGGGGTTAGTGCACCACGGTTAGCCGGGAGGGAGTCCGGGAAAAAGTGTGGACCCACTGAAGAGGCAAGAGACTTTTTCTTCCTTCTTTGTTTCCTGGTGCGCGAGGAGAGAGGATTAAGAGCGCTGCTTAAAGGAGCTCCAGAGATGGGCGCGAGCCACGGTTATCAGCGCGGACCCCAGAGACGGGCATGAGACGCCAAGGCTGCTGCTTCCGCCACCAAGAAGCCTGTGTGCGAGCACAGGTCACTGTCCACAACCCCCTTCCGGGGAGCCTGTGCAGCCCGCCACTGCCGGGGTCCCGGGATCCAGGGACAACTTCCTTGGGAGAACACATGGCGCGCCTCAGGCTGGTGCAACGTCACGCCGGCCTCTGCCACCGCAGACCCACCCCGCACTCCATGCCCCTCCCTCCCCCTCGCCTGAGTGAGCCAGAGCCCCCGAATCAGCGGCTCCTTTAACCCCATCCTGTCTGATCGAAGAACAGACGTCCTCAGGTGACCTACACGCAGAGGCGGGGCCAAATCCAAAGCTGAGCCCCAGGAGCTGTGCGAACAAAGAAGAGAAAGGGAAATCTCTCCCAGCAGCCTTAGGAGCAGCGAATTAAAGCTCCACAACCAACTTGATGTACCCTGCATCTGTGGAATACCTGAATAGACAACAAATCATCCCATATTGAGGAGGTGGACTTTGAGAGCAAGATTTATTATTTTTCCCTTTTTCCTCTTTTTCTGAGTGTGTATGTGTATGCTTCTGTGTGAGATTTTGTCTGTATAGCTTTGCTTTCACCATTTGTCCTAGGGTTCTATCCGTCCATTTTTGTTTTTCTTTTTTACTTTTTTAAAAAATATTTTTCTTAATAATAATTTTTTTATTTTAATAACTTTATTTCATCTTACTTTATTTTATTTTCTTTTATTCTCTTTCTATCTTTCTTTATTTCTTTCTACTTTTACTCCCTTTTATTCTGAGCCCGGTGGATGAAAGGCTCTTGGTGCTCCAGCCAGGAGTCAGTGCTATGCCTCTGAGGCGGGAGAGCCAACTTCAGGACACTGGTCCACAAGAGACCTCCCAACTCCACGTAATATCAAACGGCAAAAATCTCCCAGAGATCTCCATCTCAACACCAAGCCCCAGCTCCACTCAATGACCAGCAAGCTACAGTGCTGGACAACCTATGCCAAACAACTAGCAAGACAGGAACACAACCCCACCCATTAACAGAGAGGCTGCCTATAATACTAATAAGTTCAGAAAAACCCCAAAACACACCACCAGACGTGGGCCTGCCCACCAGAAAGACAAGATCAAGCCTCATCCACCAGAACAAAGGCACTACTCCCCTCGTCCAGGAGCCTACACAACCCACTGAACCAACCTTAGCCACTGGGGACAGACACCAAAAAAAACGGGAACTACGAACTTGCAGCCTGCAAAAAGGAGACCCCAAACACAGTAAATTAAGCAAAATGAGAAGACAGAGAAACGCACAAAAGATGAAGGAGCAAGGCAAAAACCCACCAGACCTAACAAATGAAAAGGAAATAGGCAGTCTACCTGAAAAAAATTCAGAGTATGACAGTAAAGATGATCCAAAACCTTGGAAATAGAATGGAGAAAATACAAGAAACATTTAACAAGGAACTAAAAGAATTAAAGAGCAAACAAACAGTGATGAACAACACAATAAATGAAATTAAAAATTTTATAGAACGGATCAATAGCAGAATAACTGAGGCAGAAAAACGGATAAGTGACCTGGAAGATATAATACTGGAAATAACTACTGTAGAGCAGAATAAAGAAGAAAGAAAGAAAAGAATTGAAGACGGTCTCAGAGACCTCTGGGACAACATTAAACGCACCAACATTTGAATTATAGGGGTCCTAGAAGAAGAAGAGAAAAAGAAAGGGACTGAGAAAATATTTGAAGAGATTATACTTGAAAACTTCCCTAATATGGGAAAGGAAATAGTTAATCAAGTCCAGGAAGCACAGAGAGTCCCATACACGATAAATCCAAGGAGAAACACACCAAGACACATATTAATCAAACTGTCAAAAATTAAATACAAAGAACAAATATTAAAAGCAGCAAGGGAAAAACAACAAATAACATACAAGGGAATCCCCAAAAGGTTAACAGCTGATCTTTCAGCAGAAACTCTGCAAGCCAGAAGGGAATGGCAGGACATAGTTAAAGTGATAAAGGAGAAAAACCTACAACCAAGATTACTCTACCCTGCAAGGATCTCATTCAGATTCAACGGAGAAATTAAAACCTTTAGGGCTTCCCAGGTGGCGCAGTGGTTGGGAGTCCACCTGCTGATGCAGGGGGCACAGGTTCATGCCCTGGTCTGGGAGGATCCCACGTGCCACGGAGCGGCTGGGCCCGTGAGCCGTGGCCACTGAGACTGAGCGTCTGGAGCCTGTGCTCCGCGGCGGGAGAGGCCACAGCAGTGAGGGGCCCGTGTACTACCAAAAAAAAAAAAAGAAAAAGAAATTAAAACCTTTAGAGAAAAGCAAAAGCTAAGAGAATTCAGCACCACCAATCCAGCCTTACAACAAACGCTAAAGGAACTTCTTTAGGCAGGAAACACAAAAGGAAGAAAAGACCTAGAAAAACAAACCCAAAACAATTAAGAAAATGTTAATAGGAACATACATATCTATAACTACCTTAAATGTAAACGGATTAAATGCTCCAACCAAAAGACACAGACTGGCTGAATGGATACAAAAACAAGACCTGTACATATGCTGTCTACAAGAGACCCACTTCAGACCTAGAGACACATACAGACTGAAAGTGAGGCAATGGAAAAAGATATTCCATGCAAATGGAGATCAAAAGAAAGCTGGAGTAGCAATTCTCATATCAGACAAAATAGTCTTTAAAATAAAGACTACTACAGGAGACAAAGAAGGACACTACATAATGATCAAGGGATCAATCCAAGAAGAAGATATAGCAATTGTAAATATTTATGCACCCAGCATAGAAGCACGTCAATACATAAGGTAAATACTACCATCCATAAAAGGGAAATCAACAGTAACACAGTAATAGTAAGGGATTTTAACACCCCAGTTTCACCAATGAACAGATCATCCAAAATGAAAATAAATAAGGAAACACAAGCTTTGAATGATACATTAAACAAGATGGACTTAATTGATATTTATAGGACATTCCACCCAAAAACAACAGAATACACTTTATTCTCAAGTGCTCATGGAACATTCTCCAGGATAGATCATATCTTGGGTCACACATCAAGCCTTGGTAAATTTAAGAAAACTGGAATCATATCAAGTATCTTTTCCGACCACAACGTTATGAGACTAGATATTACTTACAGTAAAAAATCTGTAAAAAATACATGGAGGCTAAACAATATACGACTTAATAACCAGGAGATCACTGAAGAAATCAAATAGGAAATCAAAAAATACCTAGAAGCAAATGATGATGAGAACACGACGACCCAAAACCTATGGGATGCAGCAAAAGCAGTTCTAAGAGGGAAGTTTATAGCAATACAATCCTACGTCAAGAAACAAGAAACATCTCAAATAAACAACCTCACCTTACACCTAAAGCAATTAGAGAAAGTAGAACAAAAAACCCCTCAAACTTAGCAGAAGGAAAGAAATCATAAAGATCAGATCAGAACTAAATGAAAAAGGAATGAAGGAAACAATAGCAAAGATCAATAAGACTAAAAGCTGGTTCTTTGAGAAGATAAACAAAATTGATAAACCATTAGCCAGACTCATCAAGAAAAAGAGGGAGAAGGCTCAAATCAACAGAATTAGAAATGAAAAAGGAGAAGTAACAACTGACACTGCAAAAATACAAAGGATCATGAGAGATTACTACAAGCAGCTCTATGCCAATAAAATGGACAACCTGGAAGAAAAGGACACATTCTTAGAAAAGCACAATCTTCTGAGACTGAACCAGGAAGAAATAGAAAATATAAACAGACCAGTCACAAGCACTGAAATTGAAACTGTGATTAAAAGTCTTCCAACAAACAAAAGCCCAGGACCAGAGGGCTTCACAGGTGAATTCTATCAAACATTTAGAGAAGAGCTAACTCTCATCCTTCTCAAACTCTTCCAAAATATAGCAGAGGGAGGAACACTCCCAAACTCATTCTACAAGACCACCATCACCCTGATACCAAAACCAGACAAAGATACTACAAAAAAGAAAATTACAGACCAATATCACTGATGAACATAGATGCAAAAATCCTCAACAAAATACAAGCAAACAGAATCCAACAGCACATTAAAAGGATCATACACCGTGATCACGTGGGGTTTATTCCAGGAATGCAAGGATTCTTCAATATACGCAAATCTATCAATGTGATAAACCATATTAACAAACTGAAGGAGAAAAACCATATGATCATCTCAATAGATGCAGAGAAAGTTTTCGACAAAATTCAACACCCATTTATGATAAAAACCCTCCAGAAAGCAGGCATAGAGGGACCTTACCTCAACATAATAAAGGCCATATATGACAAACCCACAGCCAACACTGTTCTCAATGGTGCAAAACTGAAACTATTTCCACTAAGATCAAGAACAAGGGAAGGTTGCCCACTCTCACCACTATTATTCAACATCGTTTTGGAAGTTTCAGCCACAGCTAAATATGGCATGTGAGATGAAAATAGAGAGAAGAAATGTGTCTCTTTTTTATATTTAGGTTTTTTATCATAAAAATCATAATTTCATAATAATTAAAATAATAAGGTAAAGAAAGAAGGGTTGATAATTGACTCAATAAGGCCTTGAGAAAGCAAGTGAGCATGGGCTCCGGAGTACAAGTGGACAGGTTGGTCTTTGATAAGACAAAGTCATCTTTTTCTGTTGTAACAGAGGAAGGAAAAAAGGAAATAGGTACAAATGGTAAGTATTCTTTTAGCCTTGATGGTAGGAAAATAAGCTATGCCTCTGATTGTTTCAGTTCTCCAGGGAAGTTTGTTACAATTCATCAGCCAGGAGCGAGGGTGGGAAAAGTACTCTAGGTGAGCATTGCTGAGAAAGAGAGAACTTGGAAGCTTGAAATACCTGTCTATAGATGGCATTTCGTCTCCCCACTGCTATTTCACAACTTTGTCAGCTTAGTACCTATATGCAGCGCCTACCTGGTTCTCTGCAGGGCACTGGTACTCTGCAAATTGTTCTTTGGGGCTAAGTAGAGAGAAAAGCTTGACTGAGAGCCTTTAAAACAAGTAAGGTAATAAAAGGGGAAAAATTGTAACTGTTATTACATTCAAAACCAGTAACTTCAAAAGCAAATTGAAAACCACATTTATTGAGTTAACAAATCATGAGTTAAAAACAATTTAATTTTTAAAGACTTTCATTGAGTTCAAAAAATAGTACAACTACTTTATTAATTTAATTGTTTTGAAGTCAGTGTTTTGGAACTCAATAAAAGTGTTTTTATTACTTTCATTTTCCTAAGCTTTCTTCCATACTCAGTCAGATCCCCTTTGCCAATAGAGCTGGCCCAACTGTAAATAGGGCAGATTCTACATATGAGAATTACATTTCTCATGTCCTTTCCTGACCTTAAAATTTTTTTTTTCTATCGTCTCCTCCAAAAGTCTTGTTGGTTGGTCAGTTTATTTTGACTTCTGCCCTATGCAACACATGTGTGTGTGTGTGGGTGTGTGTGGGTGTGTGTGCGTATTGCTGTGACAGTTATTAAATGTAACAGTCAGGGTCCATTCAGATGATACACAGAAACCACACCAGTACTTTCATTAAGAAAAGTATAATATAAAGAATTGTTAAGTAGTTAGACATGGTTAACTACTGAGAGAGGTATAAGCTGATTCTAGGGTTGAGGGAGATGGAACAAGGAAAGAACTTAGAAGACGCCCTCCCCAAGGCTAGATTCAGACCTCTGATGGGAGGGACATGACTACTACAGGAACACACAGCATGTCAGTGGGGGAAACTTGCCAGAAGCCAAAATCTACATCTAAATCTGATGCGGGGCAATTCATCACTGGATGGAGCAGACACCTGCTGGATAGCGTGGGCCACAGCTGAACTGTGAGGACTGCCACTGTGGCGGCAAAGAACCACGCCAGAAGAAGTGGGTCGCTGCTGAACAGTGAAGGTTGATGCTATCAGCACCCAGCACCCCTGACAATCCCAATGGAAAACAGCACACAGAAAGGCTTCTTCCTCCTTCTCTAGCCCAGCAGTATTCCTCTAGCGCCCTCTATTGGTATAACCTAGCAACAAGCCAGCTGGCAAAAAAAACAAACATCTGCGTAGTCCACTTCCAAAGGAAGGCAAAGAAGTGTGGATTCAGAGATGAAGGAAAATAAATGAATAACTATCACATTAAGCTATCGTCTCTTAGCTCCAAATCTGCTCTTTTATACTCTTGCCATTTGAGAGCTGGGGCTGGAGTTATCCTCCTCCAGATGACATACAGATCAACTCACTCCCCCCCCATTTAAATATGGGGAAGACTGATATTTATGCAAGGTGACATGTCCAATATCTCACGGTTGGTGATTAGGACAGCAGATTTTTCTGATCTCCAGCACTGTGGTTTTCCCAATGATCTTTTACTCCTCCCCTAGTAAGTCAACATTTTTAAAACACCACCTTATATGTTTATGCTCCCTTGTCAATATTAGTAGTTCTTTTCAGTCATCTACTTACGACAGTAAATCTAGCTTTTACAAACAAAGAGGTACAAAACCCAACTTGTAAATCTTTTGGGGAAATTTCCAAAAACTGCAAGGAAAACCTGTCATTGTGTCACATCCAAACATGTTTTTAAACTTTGGAAGAGAAAAATAAACAAAGCTTCTATTTAATTTAAAAAAAAAAGTCTTGGCTAGGCTGGTTAAGTACTCTTAAGTGGTTTCATGTAAAAGGAACTTTAAGAATGAGTTGCACAGCCACTAGCATTTGTTACTCTGGTTGCAAAAGTAAACTTTATCCTGGTTCCTGAATAGGAGGTGATGTTGGATGTTTGCCACTGTGCTCTTCCTATCGGTATTTTAAAGTGTTTAAATAACTAAGAGAGAGAACAGAAAGAAGGTAAGATTCAGGGCTTCAGCAGGTCTGTCTGCAAAAAAGAAACAGAATTTGCTGAGGAAAGCTACTTCTAGCGCTCATTAGCAGAGGCAAAAGTGATACATTGCCTTGATAAAACAGCCGGGATGAAAGCCTGCCTACAGGGCTTCTGGAATACCCAGAAGCAGCTGATCTGAGCCAAGCTGGAAGTAGAGAAGCAAGCCAAGGTGACAGAGTTTCATACGGAGGCTGCTCTGTGCCCACGAAGACCAGATCCTTGTGTCAGCTCGGTTGGGAAAGGTCTTTGGCTCTGTACAGACAACGGAAGCAGATGTCTGGTTGGGGTGAGGAGGGTTCCCTTTGCAGTAAGAACTAGATGAATTCAGGTGGAAGGGGAGAACCCTGAGGAAGTCCTAGGTATTTGTGTTCAGGAGGCCTTGACAGAAAAAGCAAGCGTTTTAGAACTTACACAGATCTAGATTCAAATCTAGGCTCTACAAGTGATTTAATCTCTCAGGGTTCAACTTCCTGTGAATAAAATGAAACTACCAGTGCCTACTTGTAGGTTTATAGGGAAATTAAATAAGATACGGAAGTAAAGCACCTAGTTCCATGCCTGGCGTATGGGTGCTTGGTAAATGGTAGCTGATGTTACCGTTACTATCACTACAACTACCACCATTACCACCACTACTACTCCTCTGGACCGTTACTACTACTCTGAAATTTAAAAAGGCCTTTTCTAAGGGGAGAACCGTGACAAAGCCAGCTTATGTAGCTGGATCCCTAATATCAGGGGACAGACTGGACTGAGCACAAAGACACACATAAACCTCCATCGTCCTCCCACCCCACACACATCTCCATGGCCATCTCCCACCCCCTTAAGCATGAAAGAGAGGTTGTGCTCTTAGTGAGATTAAAATATGCTTTTATCACAGAAAACAACAAACATAACAAGATAAAAAACCAAAAGTAATAAAAGTATCTAAAACCAATACTCAAACATGAAATGCTAAGTGAAAACAATGGTTTTAACCTGACCTTATAGGATCTACCGAGAGATTAGAGAACACGAAGAGAAAAATGTTTAAATATGCTATAAAACAAACACCACAATATAGAAATAAATAATAAAACCTAGAAAGTCAGAGAACAAACAAGTAAAATGTATCATTAGCTAAAATGATACCCTAACAATATTGCCTAGTAAAATGAAATAGTTTAAAATAAAGAACTTGTGACAAAACCACATAATGTAAATATGTACAAAACCAGCTTAGGATCAAACCTGTCTGGACAAAAAGCCATTTTTACATGGAGGACTGAGGCACATCTTAGAAAAGGACACACTACAAGGGAAGACAGAGGCAAGATGCGTATATGTAGCTCAAAGGTGATGGTCCAGTCACTGAAGGAACAATTCTGAACACAATGCACACTATGTCCCTTAGCTGTCATAAGACAGTGGCAATACAAGTTTGTACTATTTTACAGCAATTCCTTATATTAAGGGTTGAGTTTGGGCTCTGGTGAGAGATAGACCTGCGTTCATATGCCGGCTCTACAACTTACAAGCTGTGTGAATTGGGACAAGTTATATAATTCCTCTGTGTCTCAATTTTCTCATATATAAAACAGGGATATGAGTAGTGCCTTCCTCATAAGGTAGTCATAAAAATCAAATGAGAGGGACTTCCCTGGTGGTCCAGTGGCTAAGAATCCACCTTCCAGTGCAGGGGATTCGGGTTCGACCCCTGGTCAGGGAACTAAGATCCCACATGTTGCAGGGCAACTAAGCCCCTGCGCCGCAACTACTGAGCACGTGAGCCACAACTACAGAGCCCACGTGCTCTGGAGCCCATGTGCCACAACTAGAGAGCCAGCACACCTCAACTAATGAGCCCATGCCACAACTAGAGAGAGAAGCCCACGTGCCACAATGAAAGATCCTGCATGATGCAACTAAGACCCGACGCAGCCCAAAAAAAAAAAAAAAGTGGCTAACTTTCCAAACCTGGAGTTTCACCCAAGATTCAGGAGCTATTTTTTTTCTGTTTGCATTTGTGGCCTTTCTTCCAAATAAATACCTTCTTAAAAACATAAGGTCCAATATTTAAAAGCAATTACTGAAACTGGGGAAGACTAAGGACTTCTAATCACTCTCACTGTTGCAGCCTGCATTTCATCATATCCAACTACATTTTTACGAAAGAAACAACACGAATGGATTTTGTATTTCACTTACATAAGGAAACTGTCATAAATTGAAGACATACCTATTCAGACCCCAAAATGTTCTTCCCTTATAAATGATTTAGGTTAAAATGGCATGTTAATTGAAATATCTGAGAACTACAGTGATTGCTGCTCTAGAAAAACAGTCTCTTATCAGTAGTATACTGTAGTTTGAAAAAATCATTACTGAGATAATGGCAAAGATAATTAGATTGAAAAATCCCTGTTAAAAGCAAGGCACCCCAGTATTTGTTTTTATTCAGAGTCCAAAAAAAAAAAGCCAGATGTAGTATACAACTAATATAATCTATCCTACAGTCTGTTTTTAAACGTCCAATCTAAAAATACTGTCTTGGGCTTCCCTGGTGGCGCAGTGGTTGAGAGTCTGCCTGCCGATGCAGGGGACACGGGTTCGTGCTCAGGTCCGGGAAGATCCCACATGCCGCGGAGCGGCTGGGCCCGTGAGCCATGGCCGCTGAGCCTGCGCGTCTGGAGCCTGTGCTCCGCAACGGGAGAGGCCACAACAGTGAGAGGCCCGCATACCGCAAAAACATAAATAAATAAAAATACTTTCTTAAGTGACCTTAGTTATCATTTTAATGCAATAGTTAAATAACATTACATCTCTGGGGTACAAAAAAATATATGTCCATTTACATTTTGTGCCTGTTGTTGCCAATTAAATCAACTTCTGGAAAAAAATATATATATAAATCAAATGAGATTATCCATTTAAATAGCTTAGTTTAGCCTGCCACATTAGCATGAGCTCAGTAAGTGATACACATGTTCCTCTTGCTATTATTAGCTTAGGTAACAGAATTAACGCAAGTGGGGCAGAGCTATTTAGAACATGACACACAGCGAACTAAGCAGCTGATCAGACTGGCCAGTAATAACATGGAGATATGGAGAGGCAAGAAATATATGCCCAACACAGGTATCTTCAGCATCAGAGGAAAGGAGGAAAGTGACAAATGCCATGTAGAATTTGAAGGAAGTAATCAATAAATGGACACGAGACCGTCTTCTTGATGAGGATAAAACACTGTAGGATAAATTTAAAGAGTCTGGAGTTCCTACAAATTGGTTGGGGAAAGAGCCAGAAATATACTCTTCTGTAATGTCTACCATGGTCATATTTGTGCCCCCATCCTACTGTGACCTGGGGAAACATATCATGACAGCAAGAATAGAGTCCAGGAATTAACAGGGAGGTAGACCTTTGGGTGAGACGCTGCAGGCCCCAGAAGGCCCCCTGTATAAATGCCCTCCTAATAATGAAGTTCTCTGCAGGAAGTCCTTGAGAATTAAGCCCCGTGCAGTTATGCCTGAGATGGAAAACTTCTGACCAAAAAGCCCTTCAATTATTACTGGCATCTTTAAAACAACAGAGAAGATTTCCAATTATCTACCAAAAGATCGCCAGTGAATTCCCTACAAGGCTCCAAAGGCAACCCACAACACAAGCAGACAGTCATACCAAATTCACCCTAAAAGAGATAAGCCTAATGAAACGTGTATACCAAAGGAATTTTATGTTACAAGGATCACTTCATGGTAGATTAGTTATAACCTCAGTCAGGTACATAGCCCCATTCCAAGGTATGCTCTTTTTAAAAAATTATTAATTTAAATTATTTTCCTTTGAGGTTTTTGCCCATGTCATGATTTTTTATCTTTCTAATTGAAATACATAAATTATTTTTTTAACATCTTTATTGGGGTATAATTGCTTTACAATGGTGTGTTAGTTTCTGCTTTATAACAAAGTGAATCAGTTATACATATACATATGTTCCCATATCTCTTCCCTCTTGCGTCTCCCTCCCTCCCACCCTCCCTATCCCACCCCTCCAGGCGGTCACAAAGCACCGAGCCGATATCCCTGTGCCATGCGGCTGCTTCCCACTAGCTATCTACCTTACGTTTGTTAGTGTATATATGAATTACACATATATTGAGTGTTCAATGAATTTTCACTAACCAAACACACCCACAACCATCACAGAGATGAAGGTATATAACACTACCAGCTCTCCGGTAGCTCCCTTCATGCCCTGTCAGTCGCTACCCTTCCAAAGATCACTATCCTTCTGAATTTCTTACAACATAGGTAAGTTTCTGCTGTTTTTGTACCTTATATAAATGCAGTCAGACAGTATGTACTTTCCTCTTGATGACTTCTTTTGCTCAAAATTATGCTTTGAGATTTCTCCACATTGCTGCAAAAACCTGTAGATCATTCCTTCTAAATGCTGTCTGGTATTCCATTGTGTGACCATGTATTTATCCAGTCTATTGTTGATGGACATTTGGATTGTTTCCAGTTTGGGGCTATTATAAATAGAACTGCGATGAACATTCTTGCACATATTGTTTAGTGATCATATGTATGCATTTTTGTTGATTATTTACCTAATAAAGGAATTTACAGGTAATAAGATGCTTTAGGTTTTTAATGTTTCAAAGCTGGTGATATTAAATAAATCTTCTATCTGAAAAAGAAACTGATGGAAAAAGCTTACTGAAGTGTGGGCATGCATGATCTACCATTAGAGAGTCTGCAACCCATTGAGGGTGAATTTACCTGTTGAGCCAAAGCTACTTCAATACTATAAGTTACCTTGAAGAAATAAGCCTCACAGGGCTCATTTTTGAAAATTCAAACTAATTCACTCACGTCATTCATCTCAAAGATTACTTTTTAATGTCCAACTACATTATGAGTAGCCACATATTAAAAAAGACTGACAAGACACATTGAGGGACATCAACACTATACTCTTGTACTAAAATTACAAGAAAACTGAATTTGGTATTTGATTCCTTAATTTTTCCCAAGATTTGGTTGGATCATATCCATAACATTTTTTCTTGTTATTGTTTTCTTAATAACATTCAATAAGTCTGTTAACTATATGAAAAAAAACAAAAATCACTGGAGAAAATCATCTGTTTAAGTCTTTGTACTGAAATCACTTTTTCTACACCTTTTAAAATGTCCAGTCTGATTAAAAAATAGAAAGGTTCTCAAAACTGTGAAGCTGCTAGGACTTGATGGGAATTAACTCAATAGCATTTTTAGTTAGATAAACATTGCATCTGGGAAGTAAAATCTCCTGATGTTCAAAATGTGATTAGCAACGCCCATATCCTAAAGGAGCACTCCTGGTCTAAGAAAGAAAGGATCATGCAGCTGAGGCAGTTTCGCCAGTATTTATGGTTTTGCCATTTTCAGTAAATCACTCATATTGCTGCCTGGAATCACATACCCTCAGATGATGAAGGGCCCTGACAGACTGTCTCTAATCTACCTCCCTCCTCCATGCCTATTTTACAGATGAAAAAATTGAAACCCAGAGAGAGAAAGGAATTTGCCCAAGCTCAACCAGTATGTTTTTAGCAAACCTGTACTGGCAAACCTGTGACTGGACCCCAGCTCTTTTTGCCTACCACATTCTTTTATACCTCCATTTATGAATATTAATTACTCCTTTTTACTATGGTAGATACCAACAATACACATAATATTCCAGATATGATACAACATCTGTGCATAACCAAACATTCTTGTCATACCCAAAAAGATCTCATACAAACTTAAATAAAGTACTCATCACACATGCACTTTAGTAAGGCAACCTAGTAAACATTTATTCACTTATGCATTTATTCACTCAGCAAATACACTGAACATCAATTATACACAAGGCATTGTACTTGGAACTTGGAAGAGAAAAATTATCAACGAGTATATCTGACCTCAAAGAGTTTACAGATTAGCTGGGGCTACCATCAAGAAAACAAATAATAGCAAACCAATGAGATGACTGTTATAATAAAAGACTAAAAATAGAACTACCATATGACTCAGCAATTCCACTCCTGAGTATATATCCAAAAAAAAAGCTCCACAACATTAATTCTTAAAGATACATTCACCCCAATGTTCATAGCAGCATCACTTACAATAGCCAAGATATGGAAACAACCTAAATGTCCATCAACGGATGAATGGATAAAGATAATGTGGTGTGTGTGTGTGTGTGTATATATATATATATATATACACACACATATATATATGTATATATATACATACAATGGAATACTACTCAGCCATTAAAAAAATGAAATTTTGCCACTTGCAGCAATATGGATGGACTTGGAGGGCATTATGCTAGGTGAAATAAGTCAGACACAGAAAGACAAATACTATATGGTATCACTTATATGTGGAATTTAAAAAATACAACAAACTAGTGAATATAACAAAAAAGAAGCAAACTCACAGATATAGAGAACAAATTAGTGGTTACCAGTGCGGGGTGTGGGGGGGCACTATAGGGCTGGGGGAGTGGGAGGTACAAACTACTGTGTGTAGAATAGGCTTAAGGACATATTGTACAACACGGGCAATATAGCCAATATTTTGTAATAACTGTAAAGTAACCTTTCAAAATTGTATTAAAAATAAAAATAAAATTTTTTAAATAAATAAATGTAAGTTTTTATGGGGGTCACAGTCTGAGGAAGTAGGGACTAAATCTTTCTGGCAAGGGCAGGAATCATAGAGGGTTTCACTGAGGAACTTACATTTAGCCTCATTACTGAAGGATGAGTAACAAAAAAGCTTGCCAAAGGGCATCAGGGAAGAGGGAAAGCATATTCCTGACAGAGGTGACATCATGTAAATAACAGTACATGTGAGATCATAATGTATGAAACTGGTAGAATAGACATTGTGCAGAATGCCTGGAATAGAGGGTGCACATGAGGAAGGGACTAGAAAAGTAGGTGGAGAAGATCACAGTGGGCTTTATATGTCATACTGAGGAGTTTGGGCCCCATCCCATAGACATTGCAGAACCCCTAGAGTATTTTAAGAGGCGGACAGGACCCTGTTTTCATTTTAGGAAGATCACTTCAGCTGCAGTATAGAGATACATTCACAGGTTTAAAACAAAACAAAACAAAAAAAACTGGAGGTAGAGGCCAGATGAGGAAAGCCAATTGAGATACGATAATGGCTTCATCAAATATAAAGAAAATGGTTATTAAAAGTAGGTAACACACAAAATGAAGACACTTTCCTCTATCCTGAAAGTAATGGCAACTTAACAACTCTGTAACATTATGTGGAGTATTTTCACATCTCCTTTGAAAACAACCTTGTATAAACATTTCTTAATTTCATCTTTGTTGTCCTTTCCTGAAAACATTAAGTAATAGCATAAGACCACTATCCCCACCTCCGTTGGAGAATCTTCCAAAAGCTGACTGGGGAAATAGTCAGGACAACAGCTCACTATTGATCTTGATCTCCTGCCCCATGTCTCCTTGTAAAAAGCAGGGGTGTTTTTTGTAGTGGGAAGAGCATGGGATTTGGCATGAGGTGAACAAGGTTCAAGTCCCTGATTCACTATTTGCTTATTTTATGACCTTGACTAATATAGTTCTCTGAAACTGAGGCTCTGAACATATAAAATGGAATATTCCTACTTAACTCACAAGATTCTTGAGGGGATCAAATGAAATAATAATGGTGTGTGAAATTACTCTGAAAACTGTAACATGCTATTTATTTATTACTAGCACATATATCACAGATTACATCCCTGAACGTAAAACAACTGACACACTAATTCTTGCTCTCAGTCATAGATACAAATCACAAAAACAGTCAACAAAAATCTGAAGAGCTTCTAGATGCTGCTAGATTCTCCATTACCACCACATTACCTGACTCAAAACCTAAAAGCAAATTCCTGCTAGACTCTTAGTGCTACCTCATTCTATCAGAAACCCCAGAAGCAGAGGTTAGAATGGTTCATTTGACTTGCCATCATCACTCATAAAACATCACAATAAATCTATATCCTTTTCTTAAAAGCAAATGTTCTCCTCCTCATGTGTCTATAGACTGAATGTGTCAAACTGGACAGCATATGAAGTAATGAGCCCAGGCCACCTCATGCATTACGGCCACTGATATTGGAAGTTTCTCCAATACATCTGAAATCTCTGCCACCTACACACTTGCTAAAATCAAGTGGCTCTACTTCTAGACACATGGCCTGTACCCTCATCACGCTCAGCCATGACCAGTCTGCATCTGTACATGGTGGAAATCAGGGTTGCAGACAGCAACACTGAAGCAGCACCACTCAAGAAACAACTATGGCTTGAGGGGAGGGGCAGTTGGAGCAGCCCAACGGCCTTTGTGCTGGTTAAATGCCAAGTTATCCAATAAAGGATTCATCTGTACAGAGTAGATTTTGCACAAGTTTTACAAATTTTACCCCAATAAACCCAGTATTCTGATAAGAAACAATCCCTTTTATTCTTCTAGGATATGTGCAATGACAGGAAATTGCTTGGCATGTAGTATAGAGTCAATAAATATGTATTTGTCGTTGACTGAGATCCAGGAGTATTCAGAGTATCTATAAGGCTCAACTAGAACAGCCAGCTGTATTAATACAAATCATCCCTCAGAGGCTCCTTTACAAACTATCTCTAAAGTGCTGAATAATGGGTGTAGCAGACAGCTTTGGTTTGCTGCCCAACATCAATTTTCTCTCCTTCGTGGTAACAGAATCCTGAACTTTCTCTACTAGGTCATTTGCATAGAATTAACCTTACTCCCAACTTTTGGAGGTGAATTCTGAATGGCTTAGGCCAATTAGTATTTTCCAAACACCTGAACACAACAATATCACTGGGAATGGTAAAACACATTCATTCTCTCTCCTGAATAAGGAAGCATATCCCTAGGGAATTGCTCACAACTTCCTGTGACATCAGGAATAAATGGCCCTAGGATGACATTAACACTATGGAAAACTGAAATAAACTAGGGGCTGGTGAGCCTGTTTGGTCGCTGAATCAAAATATCTAAAGCTCACAGTGTCTCTGAGTTTTCCAGTTACATGAATCTACAAATTCCCTTTGTTATGTAACCAATTTTGAGTTGGGCTATTTGCAGCCCAAAACATCCCCATTTATACTGTAGTACTTATGAAATGAAATTGAAACTGGTACTTACGCTAAGATTTATTTTCTGAGTGACAGAACTAGAGTATCTTCTTGAAAAGAAAGAAAATAAATAAAATGACAAAGGTTCTGCACAAACACGTGTAAATCCATGGAATAGACTCTGAAACCTTATTATACCTCCAGAAGGGACTGAAGTCCTTTTTTCTACCCTCTGGTAAATTATTTCCTAAACTATTGGTTAGTGATAGATCTTTACTCCTTTACAGAGTGCAATTCTGGGAACCTGAAACAGATTTCATTGCTTATGATGCGCTGACCTGAATGCACTCCATTCACTTCACTAGCTTCCTTAAAAGACTCCTCTACAAACGTTACAACACTGTGAAAGTATAAATTAGGATCAGTGTTAAAGTTAAGATCTATCAAGGGGAATTACTGGACATCCAAGGCTGTTCCAAGAGGCGTGAATGACTCTGGGCTGTTTGGATCTAGTCGAAGGAAGAGGCGGGGATTACTGGATTACTGGATACCTGATTGAAAGTGCACAATTCCATGAGCAGACCTCTTAGGAAGGACAATCGGAGTTTCTTACATAATGAGAGTAAGTCAGGCTCCACATTTTTTTTAATTCAAAAGGTATTTATTAATACGTATCTTCAGTGTTTATAATTGCCCATGCAAACAAACACAATATTTCTGCTATTCTTTATCTAAATCAATTGTCAACATAAAAAATCAACAAATGAAGACTGTTCCATTCCAGGAATATGCAATTTTTAAAATGTACCTTTAAGGAAGAGCATGATAGCATATTTTTGCAAGTATGAGCAGATCATGTGTCCCACTTCACCTTTATCTGTACAGGAACACTCCTCCCCTCAACCTTGCGAAGTGGCTTAGATGGGTAGAGCCTTCCCTTGAGGAAATGCTGTGGCCTTCTATTTAACAGGTGAATGAATCATAATTACACTAAGGCTCACAGAATTGGTCAGGTTGCTATAACTGCGAGAAGGCAGGCTTTGGCATTAAATCTGCAAGATTGAATCTTGGCTAAGGACTTATCAGATGCAGGCCCCACTTTTTCATAACAAAACAATACCTTTTTAATGCCAGCACTTGGTTACTAAAGCATATGGCCCAACTTCCAGTGATTTACATAGAATATCTAAACTCCAGGAACCCAGACTTATCAATAATTTGACTGCTATCAAGTTATTGCCAAAAATCCCAGCTAAATGGTACTGGCACAAGAATTGATGGGCAGATTGATAGGATTTCATAGATTTCATCAAAACAAAATCAAGGCTAAATAAAAATGGAGCAAGTGATAAAGAAAGTAGCATAATCCAATGAGAAAAAAAGTGGAAGGACTATTCAAATAGTTTTGAGATAATTGTTGACATAGCAAATGACTCATGATAGATCTTTAAACTATATGCTAAAATAAATTTCTAGATAGACCGAAAAGTCAAATGTAAAAAATAAAACTTAAAAATGAATATATAGATGAATAATTAAATAATCTCTCAGTAGAGGACAACTTCCTAAATATAAATGTAATAAAAGACTTTGCAAGGGAAAGGATGAATTGTATTACCCAAAAATTTAATACTTTAGTATGCCCAAAAAAGCTTTTTTTAAATATTTATGTATTTATTTGGCCGTGCCGTGTCTTAGTTGTGGCACGCTGCCACATGTAGGATCTTCATTGTGGCATGCGGGATCTTTTAGTTGCGGCATGCAGGCTCTTAGTTGCGGCATGCAGGATCTAGTTCCCTGACCAAGGATCGAACCCAGGCCTCCTGCATTGGGAGCAAGGAGTCTTAACCGCTGGACCATAAGGGAAGTCCCCCCAAAAATTTTTTTAAGGAAAATAACAAATTGGTAAAAAATTTCCAAAATTAGGTAATGCTGTCTTAATATACTTAATAAAGAAAATGCTCTTAATAAATTTTAAAAAAAATACCCATCCTCTAATAGAACAACAGGCACAAAATGGAAGGAAATTCACATAATAAAAATAAATGAAGCTAAAACAGACCTATTTGAATGGCTAAAATAAAAAATAATTATAATACCAAATACTGATGAAGATGCAGAGATACTGAATTATTCATACATTGATGTTGGGAATGTAAATTACAGTCACTCCGGAAACTGTTTCTCACAAAACTAAACATGAGCTAATCATATGACTCAGCAATTGTACTTTTGGGCATTTACCCCAGAGAAATCAAAATTCATGTCCACATAAGAATGTGTACAAAAATGTTCATAACAGCTGTATTTGTAACAGTCAAAACCTGGGACCAACCAAAACATTCCTCAATAGATGACTGGTTAAACAAACTGTATTACATCCATACCATGGAATACTACTCAGCAATAAAATGCAATGAACTATTTATGCATGCAAAAACTTACATGGATTTTAGAGGGGTTATGCTGACTGAAAAATACCAATCTTAAAAGGTTATAAGCTATATGATTCAGTTTATATAACATTCTAAAATTGACAAAAGTTTAGAAATGGAGAACAGATTAGTGGTTGCTAGTGGTTAGGAATGGGAGTAGGTGGGTAGGTGTGGCTATAAATGGCTATAAATTGATGTGTCCATCAATTCAGGCTGAGTGGTTGGCTGGTGGAGACATTTGGATTTGGACTTACGAGAGAGAGGGTCTTCTTCATAAGCTCTGAATTTGAGTTACAGGCTCAAACTCAGTTTTATCAGAAAATCTCTGAAATGGTACCTTGATTTTTCTATTTGTCATTGCTCCCTCTGTGTATGGTACCCTTGGATACTGCATGGAGAAAATGAGACTGGCAGGGCAGGATTTGAGTATTTTGGGTCCTATCTGAATCCTATGAAATACAGTCCCAAACTCTACATTGCACCTCTACCATAGCTTAAAGAAATCATCAGATATGATCAAAGATTTATGTATAGATTGTTCACCTTAGTATTAATCATGAGAATTAAAAATTAGAAAAACCAAATGCTATAAAAACAAGGGATAATTTAAATAGTATAGGATATAATGGAGCTATTACAAAGAGTAATTTTGAAAGACAGTGAAACTGTAAAATCTTCAAAAATTATATAAAATCTTCAAATCAGGATAAAGTAAAACATTTTTTATTTATTCTTAGGTTGAAATTGTGAAAGTAAATCTACATGCAAGTTGTAATATCTAGTAGTGCACATCTATATTATAATTGCTAAATTACAGTGTATTTTTATAATATTTCAAAATGGGCCCTAAAATAATTGACATTTTCCTTAAAAAATGGATGTTATAGGTTTTAATCAGTTTTTAAACTATATCTACTTATTAAGTAGTATATTACTGTGATCTAGACATAGGTGTTATACTTTTAATCATGGCAATCTGGTTTTTTAGAGTTACAGTTGTTAATTTTAACTAGTTATGGAAATAAAATTATTGCTTCTGTAGAAACTATGACTCTATAGTTAGCTTGAAATCTTCCCAGTTTCTCTTTCCTCCTCTGAAGTTAAAAAAAAAAATGAAAAGCTACATCAAAGCTATATCGAAGATTATATCTAATCACTTAATTTCTAAATCCTCAAGAAAATTATATGAAAGAAAGTTCCTTCTAAACCTAATGTTTTGTGATTTCAGTAGACTTTTACACAGCAGAATGCAGGAGAAACAAGAAAAATAATAGCATGAGCAGGAAGTCTAATCTACTTTCCATTGGTTATTGCCAGATATCGGTTTTTCCATTAACCTACAAAGCCTTTCCAAAACTATTCCTGGGGAAAATGCAGGAAACAAAAGTGGACAGAGAGCTGAACCTCCTGTGGTAGTTCTGAACATCAGAATGGATGGAGGTCCTGCCATGTCACACTTGTTTGTATCTCATAGGAAAGATTCATGTATCTAGCTAGCAACACTGAAGATTTAGGTATTAAATATATTTATATTTTCCAGATAGACTTAAGCATTAACCTTTTCACTATCAAGTTATGTTTGCAGGAAGCCTTATTTTGTTATACATCCTTATATTCTTAAACTGCTAAGAGTAAATCTAACTCAGCTTTTTCAAATAACATTTTAAAATCACTTGTTTCAACATTGTGAACATTGACTCTGTCATATGATACACTCAGAGTTTAGTGAGCAGTGTAAGATTGTTCACTCTTACCCCATATGGTGTCTGAATTATCTGTGTTTAGAGGTGTCTATCTCTCCCCAATGTTTGTAACCATATTTTAGGGACACCTTTGTGCCTTCTCTACTTCTATTCTGACTTACAGTGAGATAGTGTTAGGATTTCATGTCGATGAAGGCATCTCTCATCCGCTGACCATGCCTAGGGCAACAATATAAATTATTGCCCAAATCAGGATACTTTTAAAAGTGCAAAATGGTGCTATTAATAATTATGTAATAACAACATGAAAAAACCAAGACTACCTTAGGCTCACTAGATGTATGGTCACCTCACCCATGCCCCAAGTAGCCATCAAAGAGAAGCTCAAAGTCACAGGGTGTGACAGATATCCCTTGGAAAAAAAAATTGCTTCAGCGCTCATTTGTCTTTCTGGATTCCCAATTTCATTCCCTTTCTCTCCTCTAAGGATTTAACTTAATTTCCTAGTTGAGTTCAGTGATGCAACTTAAAATATGTTTCTTTTATTTTTTTATAAATTTATTTATTTGTTTGTTTGTTTTTGGCTGCATTAGGTCTTCACTGCTGCGCGCGGGCTTTCTCTAGTTGCGGCGAGCGGGGGCTACTCTTCACTGCAGTGCACAGGCTTCTCATTGCGGTGGCTTCTCTTGTTGTGGAGCACGGGCTCTAGGCACGTGGGCTTCAGTAGTTGTGGCATGTGGGCTTCAGTAGTTGTGGCTCGAGGGCTCTAGAGCGCAGGCTCAGTAGTTGTGGCACACAGGCTTAGTTGCTCTCCAGCATGTGGGATCCTCCAGGGCCAGAGCTCGAACCCGTGTCCCCTGCATTGGCAGGCAGATTTTTAACCACCGTGGCACCAGAGAAGCCCCAAAACATATTTCTTAAAAATATTTTATCCAGTATTTTTAGTTGTTTTGCCACTGGAGGATAGTTCAGAGTATCTATCTAGTCTCCCACTTGGCTATAAATAGGAATCCTGAAAGCCGTTTTTTAGTATATATAAACACAAGTATACACATACAGAGAAATGCAATTAGAAAAGAAAAATGTCTGGAAAGAAACATAAAATGTTAAGTGCCACAATTTACAGGAAGCAGGAATATGGGTAACATGTTTTTTCTTCAAAAATGTCTCTATTTCCAAATGCTTTACAGCGAGTTGTGTTACTTTTGTATAAGAGAAAAAAAGATGAGATAATTGATATTTGAGGCTATCAATCTAAGAAATAAGCTGATGCAATATTAGTTGAGATTCAGCAAGCTCTATTCCTATACGAAATCATATAATCAAAAAGTTCTGTACCTCGACTACAGTATTTTACTTCCCTTTAGAAACACTTTCATTTTGTTATTTATAACTGCTTTGCCCTCGTTTTTTTGTTGTTTTTGTTATCAAAGGCCAATATACAAGAAACAATTATTTGAATAACATCTCAGAATGCCCTGTAAGACTACAATGGAAGACACTACCCAAAGTGCTGTTCAATGTCCTTTATGTATAAGCATTCATGTGACAAATTTCTCTTAGAGAAACCAGAGAAAGTTTACCATCTACGGTTTTGCATGGTTACTTTTCATCACTGATAGCTATAAAATATACTTCTTTTTGCCTAAGTGTTAGTATCCTCGGCTGCAAAGTAGGGATAATAGTCTACTTAAGTGGGTTGTTGTGGAAATTGCATAATTTATACAAGACACCTACTATGACACCTACTACAATGCTCACAAAATGCTGTTGTTCTTTTCCATCCCCACCTCTTTTCTGCATTGAGAACCACATGTGGCCCTCAATTATATTAAATTGTCTTTGTTTTGTTTGTTTTCCCCTTATTTTCACTGTATTGAGTCCTTTCCTGTAAAACCAAATTCTTTTGAAAAGTAGGTAAGTATAAACAACCCGTTGAAATTAATAAGTTTATTGTAAAAGGGCTATGCACCATTTTTGCCACCACTAGAGGGCTCATTTACCTTTCAAAAATACCACTGATTCATTTAACATCATTTACTGGCTGAGCAAATTTTACTTAACACCTACTATGTGCCAGACACTTCTAGACACTGGGGATACAAAAATGATTGAAGTAGACTAAGTAGCTGTGCTCATGCTGGTCATTTTTGTCTGTGTTTGTGGAGGAGGTATGATGGTAAGGAAACAGACAATAAACAAGATGATTACAGATTACAATACACAACTGGATTTCGATAGGCAGAATAATATGATTTAGAATGACTGCATGGCTGTTTAAGCAGAGTATCAGGGCTATGGAGATGACATCTGAGCTACTTATAGCTAACATTTTTTACTAGTGTCAGGCATATTGCTAAGCACTTTGCATACATTAACTTTTTGAATGTCATAACATCCCTACAAAGTAGTATTATCATTACCTGCATCTTATGTATGAGGAAACTGAAGTACCAAGAAATTAAATAACTTGACAAAGTTAGGAGGTACAGACAAGATTCAAATGTAAGTATTTTGATTCCAAAGCCTATGTGCTCCACTGCTATGCTATAGTGCAAAAAAACAGGGGAAGGGCATAACAAGGAAGAGTAAATTCAAAGGCCCTGAAGTAGCCATGATGGAAATGATCCAGCAGAAATGGTAATGCATCAGTAAAGAAAAGATATTACAGCAGGAGTGACATCCTTAAGTAGTGGGAATTAGTGCTGAGAGAAAAGGCAGCTGTGCCTTTTGCCAGAAAAGTCTCTCAACTTCTCAACATCTTTTATTTATGGCATAATAATAGTATGAAGTGTTTTACTGTACTTCTCTTTAACCATGGAGAATATTTCTGTTTAATTTTCAAAAAGAAAATTAGCCAGTGACCTAAAGAGACATGTGGAGAAATGGGGTTAATCTTATAACTACACCTATCTCCTTTAGTTACCATCCCTCAAAATTGTTCTTATTATAAGAAGAGGCAAAGTATATTTCATTTCCTCCAATGCTAAACAGTTTCATTTGGTTCATTATTTTCTTTTTAGATATGGGGTTATTGATCCACTGATAAATTATATTAGGATCCTAACAATTCAATGTTCTTTTGTGATTTAACAATTAAGAAAGGTTTTGTCTACTATATATAAAAGAGGTAAACAACAAGGTCCTATGGTATAGCACAGGGAACTATATTCAATATCCTGTAATAAAGCATAATGGAAAAGAATATGAAAAAGAATATGTTTATATATGTATAACTGAATCACTTTGCTATATATGAGAAACTAACACTAACAACACTGTAAATCGACTATGCTTCAATTTTTAAAAAAAGAAAGGTTCTGTAATAAAATCTGCATTCTTCAAGATTCTATTTTCCACAGGAATTAGATTTCCCTTTGGGAAAAACTGGATCTTTCCTGTCTGTCAATACATTATACATTTTTGCATTTCCAACCTTAAGGGTGACCTTTGCACAATGTCTTCCTACCATCTCTCATTCACACAGTTACTATCAGTCATTAACATGGTATTTTGATTGTTAATTTAGTAATAATATATAGTGAGATAACACATGAGGAAGTAAAATGTACAACAATAACATAAAAGCTAAAAGGAAGGAAATGAAACTATACTATTATAACTGTTTAACACTATATGAGAAATGGTATGTTATTTGAAAAGAGAAATTGATTAAAGTTGTACTCTGCAAATTCTCAAGTAAACACTTTAAAAATAGAGGTATAGCTAACAAGCCAATGAAGGAGATAATACTCCTAATACCAATTTTCAATCTAAAACAAAACAGGAAAGAGTAAAAAAAAAAGGAGTAGAAGAGTAGATGGGACACATAGAAAGCAAATTAGTAGTTGCATTACATTTAAATCATGTAACATGCTAAATAAAATACATTGTAATATTTGATTAAAAAGCAAAATATAATTATATGCTGCCAACAAGAAAACAAAACAAGGAAAAAACATATCATACTAACACTAGTCAAAGGAAAGGTGAGGAAAACTATAATAATATCAGACAAAGTATATTTCAGAGCATGGAATATTACCAAGGATAAAAATAGTTATTTAGTAATGATAAAGGGGTCAATTTTTTAAAAAGGATATGCATCTTTCAATGCACTGATTGAAAGATCTTTGAAATAAATGAAGTAAAAACTTTGAGAACTAAAAGAAGAAGTAGAATAGACCACAATTATAGTTGGAGATTGTAAGCCCCTCTATTAACAAGAGCATAAGGAAATAGCAAATCAGTAATTACATAAAAGATTTGAACAAGTTATCAACCTAACTAACTTATTTGGCATTTATATGACACTCCATTTAAAAAATAAGAAAGAAATCATATAATGTTCTCTGACCAAAACAAAATTGAATTAGAACTCAATAACAGAAAGAAATCGAGAAAATCAGCAAATATTTATAAATTAAACAATGCACCACTAAATAACCTATGGCCCAAATAAGAAATCACAAAGTAAATCACAAATTATTTTGAACTAAATAAAAATGAAAACAACCCAAAATTTGTACTAGGCAGCTAAAGCAGTGTTTATATGAAAATGTAAAGCAGTGAATCCTTCATTAAAAAAGAAGAAAGTTTTAAAATTAATGATTTAATCTTCCACACTGAGAAAGTTGAAAAAGATTAAATTGAACAGAAAGTAAACAGAAAGAGAAATGAGAGTATGGAAAATTTGAATGGCAAAATCACCTAACTGGCTTAAATGACATTTATAGAACAGCCAACCTAACAATAGCAGAATTCATATTCTTCAAGTACACAAGAGACATTCATAAATATAGATCACATGCTGGGCCATAAAACAAGCCTCAATAGACTTAAATGGACTCAATTCACACATATCATAGTCTCTGACCACAATGGAATAAAATTAGAAATCAATAACAAAGATTTCTGGAAAATCTTTCAAATATTTGAAGAAAAATTAAAACCTTCTAAATAATCTCTGGGACAAAGAAGTCACAGAAAAAATAAAAAATTATTTTGAAGTGAATGAAAATTAAAACACTGTCCATCAAAACTTGTGGGATTTTGCTAAAGCAATATTTTGGGGAAATTCATATTTCTAAATGCATATATTAAAAATAAGGAAAGGTTTCAAACCAAGAACCTGAATTTCCACATTAAGAAACTACAGAGACACCTTAAGCTAATTCAATGTTATATGTCAATTATATCTCAACAAAACTGGGGGCAGGGGGAGGAGAAACTAGAGTAAAAAAAGAGTAAATTAAACCCAAAATAAGCAGAAGAAAGGAAATAATAATCATTATGGAAATAAATATAAGAGAAAACAGAAAATACAATAGAAAAAAAAAAGAAGAAACCAAAGGCTAATTCTTTGAGAAAAGGCAATAAAATCAATAAACTTCTAGCAAGACTGACCAGGAAAAAAGAAGCAAAATACAAATTATCATATGTCAGGAGTGAGAAAGGTGACATAAGTACAGATTCTACAAATATTAAAAAAGATAAACAGGGAGTATTATAAATAACTTTTTGACAAGAAATTTGACAACTTAATTAAAATTATCAAATTCTTTGAAAGATATAAGGGAATAAAATCACCTAAGAAGAAACAGATAATCTGAATGGCACCATATCTACTGAATATATTGAATTACAGTTGACCCTTGAACAATGGGGAAGCTGGGGTGCCAACCCCCTGTGCAGCTGAAAATCCACATGTAACTTAACAGTTGGTTCTCCGTATCTGTGGTTCCACATCCATGGATTCAACCAATCATGGATCATGTAGTACTGTAGCACAAAAAAATCCCCATATAAGTGGACCTGCACAGTTCAAACCCGTGTTGTTCAAGGGTCAACTGTAGTAGTAAAAATCCTTTTCATGATGAAATCTCCTGGCCAGATAACCATACTGATGAATTTTAACAAACATTTAAGGAAGAAACTATACCAATTCTACATAAAGTTCTATATAAACTCAGAAAATTGAAAAAAATAGTTCCAAACTTATTACCTAAGGCCTGCATTACCTTGGTACCAAAACCAGGGAAAGATATTTTGAGAAAATAAATAAATAAATAAATACACCTCCTGGACTTACGTGAGAAAAAAAATCTAAGCAAAATTTTAACAAATCCAGCAATATAGGAAAGGATTAAATGTCATAAACAAGAGGAGTTTATCTTAGAAAGGCAAAATTGCTTTAGCATTTGAAAGTCAATCAGTGTAATTCACATCTTAACAAACCCAAGAAGAAAATCCTCATAATCATCTTGGTAGACAAAGAACACACATTTGAAAAAAATCCAACATCCTTTCCAGTTAAAAATCTCTCAGTAAATTAGAAATAGAAGGAAACTTCCTAACCTGATAAAGGGGAACTGTGAAAAAACTACAACTAATATATTACTTAGAGGTGAAATGCTGAATGTCTTCCTCCTCATATCCAGGATGTGACAAGGATTTCTGTTCTCACCACTGGTGGTACTAGCTAGTACAATAACCCAAGAGAAACAAATTTAGAAATTTATGATAGGAACATATAATAATTAATTGAAATATTTAACAAATAATTGAAAAACTATAAAAATACCATTTATTATATAGTCATAAACATGAAATATTTAAGGATAAATCTAATGAAAACTGTGTAAGACCTATACACTGAAAGCTATAAAATTTGCTCAGAGAAACTAAAGATCTAAGTAAATGGAGTTGATATGTTTATGGGTCAGAAGACTCAATATTGTTGAGCTGTCAATTACTCTCAAATTTATCTATAAGGTAATGTAACCTCAATCAAAATCATACCAGGTATTTTTTGGTAGAAATTAATAAGTTTATTCTAATATATATATGAAAATGCAAAATAACTTTAATTACCAAAATAACTTAGAAAAAGCACAAAGTTGGAGAACTTGACTTCAAGGCTTATTTTAAAGCTACAATAATCAACACATTGTGCTACTGGTATAAATATATACTATATATCATTAGACCAGAAGAGAGAATTCAGAAATAGATAATACAGTTATGGCCAAATGATTTTTAAAAGAGGTGCAAAGACAGTTCAGTAGAGGAAAGACAGTTTACTTATCAAATGGTGCTGAAACAACTGAATATCCATAAGCAACAAAGAAAGAATTTAAATCCATATTTCACATCATACATAAAATTTAACTCAAAATGGATCACAGACCTACATATAGAAGCCAAAACTATAAAACTACAGAACTTCTAGAAGAAAAGAGGAAAAAACAAATACGACCTTGGGTTAGGCAAATATTTCTTAAATACAACATCAAAAGCACAACTCAAAAACAATCACCAGTTGAATGTCTTCAATACTAAAACTTGTGTTCTTTGATACTGTTGAGAGATTTCAAAGATCAACAACAGGTTGGGAGAAAAACATTTGCAAAGCACATATCTAATAAAGAACTTATTTTCAAAATATATAAAGAACCCATGAAACTTAACAATAAGACCACCCACTAAAAAAATGGACAGATTTGAAAAAGCATATCAGCAAAAAGATATGAGGATAAGAAATAAACAAAAGATGTTCAACATCTAAGAAATGCAAGTTGAAAAACCATAGTGAGATACTGATACACACTTATTATAAAAGCTAAAATTAAAAAGACTGACTGTGGGACTTCCCTGGCAGTCCAGGGGTTAAGACTCCATGCTTCCAATGTAGGGGGTGAAGATTCCATCCCTGGTCAGGGAACTAAGATCCCACCTGCCTTGCAGCATGGCCCCCCAATAAAAGACTGACGGTGCCAATTTTGGCAAGGATATGGAGGAACTGAAATTCTCATACACAGCTGGTAGGAATGATAAAAGGTACAAACACTTTGGAAAACAGTATGACAGTTTCTTAAAAGCTTAAACATGCATCTACCATATGATCTAGGCAATCCACTCCTGGGTATTTACCAAATAGCAACATCCATTCAAGAACCTGTACACAAATGTTCATGGCAGCTTTGTTTGTAATGATCAAAAAAATGAAGCCAACCCAAATGTCCATCGAGTAATTGATAATCATACTGTGCTATATCCATATAATAAAACACTGCTCAGAATTTAAGAGGAATTTACTATTTGATATGGGAATTAACACCAGTGAATCTGAAATTAATTATTCCCTCTGAAAACAGCCATACAGAAAAGGTATATCTATATGATCCAATTTATGTACAGTTCTGAAAAATTCAAACCAATCTAAACTAAACTAAAAATTTCACAACAAACAGACCAGTCATTGTCTGGGGATGGGGGGCCTGGAGACAGCAGCAGAGAGCAATTACCAAATGGCACACGAAAACCCCTGAGAGGGATGGCTATATTCTAGTGACAGTTTCACAAGTGATTAATGTCAAAACTTATCAAATTGTGTATTTAAATACATACTATTTATTTTTTGTCAATTATACCTCAATAAAGCCATTAAAAATAAATACGGTCACATGAAAAAAGATGAGGATTATAAACAACTTCATGCTGATGATTTTGACTACCTAGATGGAATAAAGTTTTTGAAAGACAAATACAATACTGCTAGAGCTCATTCAAAAAATATATATATAATTTTAATATTTTTAAAACAAATTAAGTTCACAATCAAAATCAACAACAGGAAGTGGAACTTACGGTAGTACCAAGGCGAGAAGGTAGAATGATCCCCTTCTGCAGAAAACAAGTATAAAATTTAAAAATTTTTTTCATACTATTTTGAGACATGGGAAACTGAACAAAGACAAACACACACTGAGAAGCAAAAACCCCAACAACATAGGGTGATTATAGCAGTAATCTATTGTGAATCTACGGGCTTCCTGTCTTGAGTTACTCCCATCCATGCACCCTCCACTCAGCTACCAAAGCGTAGTTCAATGATTTGAGACTGACAACATAAACAGTACCTTTGCAGCCAGTGGTGGTGAACTCAAATTGCTTTGTAGGGGGATAGGGAGTAATGCAGAAAATTGAAGGCTTTGGTGGCTTAAAGTTACAGAGTCATGTCAGAGCACAAAGGAAATGCCCAGGGCCTTGTAAGCACAGCCAGGCTAAAATGATTCAGGCTGAATAACAGACAAGGAAGAAAATTAAGGGGGTGATCCTAGAAATTAGAGAGCCACGTAAGGGCTGAGATTAGCTTTCACACAACCCTGGCTGACTGCTAAACCACACATGCACTGGGGAGACCCAGAAGAAACCGTTAAAAAAAAAATGAAAGCCAAGGGAAACTTGAGAATTGAATGCAACTTTGAATGCATTTCTGAAATGACACAGCTCAGTGCAAAAGGGTGGAGGCCTAATGGGCTCAAAATATCTGAGCACAAACTTTTTCCAAATCAAAGGTTGAAAACTACCATATATAGGCACAGGTGCAATCCCTGTGAAGCCAGACTAAAAATATATATAAATAAGAATTTTTAAAAAGGAAAATAGAAAACTTAGCTGAAGCATTAGGGGCTACACAGGTGCAGGAGACAGACTCCACAGTAGTCCAGGCAAATTAGTAAAACAAAAATATACACGAACAAATGATTTTTTAAAACTAGAAAAAATACAATAGAAGCCACAGATGCTATATGATATAAAATTATCTATTTCAACCAAAAATTACTCAACAAGCAAACAAAAAGAAAAGTGTGACCCAGACTTAGGAGAAAAACGGTCTATATAAACAAACTGCACCTAGATGTTGAGTTTAGCAATAGCCTCAAAATAGCTATTATTAATATGCTCAAAGAATTGAAGAAAACATATGTAAATACCTAAAGGATAATGTGGTAACAGTGAGTTAAAAATCAGGAATCACAACAGAGGAATTAAAACTATAAAAAAGAACAAAACGGAAATTCAAGATTTTAAAAGTACAATAACTTACATGAAAGAGTCACTACTTGGGTTCAACTGCAAATTTGAGATTGCAGAATAAAGACAGTAAACTTGAAGGTAGATCAAGCAAATTATCCCATTTTTAAAAGATCTTTAAAAGCCAAAGAAAAAATGAACAGAGCATCAGAGTTCTATGAGACAATGTAAAGCATGCCACCTATGCATAATGGGAGGCTCAAAAGGAAAAAAGGGGGAGATGCATAAAGATATTTGAAGAAATAATAGCCAAAGCTCCTAAATTTTACTTTAAAAAATCCATAAACTTAAAGATCCAATAAGTTTAATGAACCCTCTGTAAAGTATTCACAAAGAGAATCACAACTAGAAACATCATAGTAGTCAAACTCTTGAAAGACAAAGATAAATAGAAAATCAATATAAACCACAACTATCTCCTCACATCATAATAAAAAATTTACACAAAAGAGATAATAGACTTAAATGTAAGAGCTGAAACTATACATTTCCTAGAAGAAACATAAGAAAAAAATGTGACTTTGAGTGATACAATTATTAAATGACTCAAAAAGCATAAACAATAAAAGAAAAAAATTGATAAATTGGACATTATCAAAAGTAAAACTTTAGCTCTTCAAAACACAGTGTTTTTAAAATGAAAATACAGGCCAAATTCCATGGCAAAATATTTGCAAAACACATATCTGATAAGGGACTTGTACTGACAACATATAGAGGATTCTTACAACTCACTAATAAGTCAAAGAGCCCAATAAAATGCTGAACAAAACACTTGAATGGACACTTTAGAAAAGAAGATATAAAAATGGCAAATAAGCACTTGTATAGATGCTCAAGATGATGAGTCAATAGGGAAATACAAATTAATGACACTGTGTGATGCCACTGTATGTCCAATAGTATTGATAAAATGAAGACTGACAATGAAATTTTGGTGAGGATATGCAGAAACAGGATACCTCATGCATTGCTGGTGAGACTATAGAATGGTTGCAGACACTTTGGGAAACTGTCAGTTTATTAAAAAGTTTAACATACACTCATTACATGAAATAGGAAATCTACTCCTAGGTATCTATCCAAGAGAAATTAAAATATATTTTCACATAACCACTTGTATAATACAAGTATGCTTATAACAGCATTGTTCATAATATCCAAAATTTAAAGACAATCCAAATGCCGACCAACTGGTGAATGGATAAACAAATTGTGGTATGTACACACAAAGGAATACTGTTGATACTGTTTTGATTACTATTGCTTTGTAATATACTTTAAAATCAAAAAGTGTGATGCCTCTAGTTTTGTTCTTTCTCAAGATTGCTTTGGTTATTTGGGGTCTTCTATGGTTCCACTGAAATGTTGACAGGGACTGCACTGAATCTGTAGAAGGCTTTTGGTAGTATGGGCATTTTAACAACATTAACCTTTCCAATTCATGAACATGCAATATCTTTCCATTTATTTGTATCTTCTTCAATGTCTTTCATCAATGTCTTATAGTTTTTGGTGTATAGATCTTTCACTTCCTTGATTAACTTATTCCTAAGCATTTTATTGTTTGTGATAGTATTGTAAATGGGATGGTTTTCTTTCTTTTTCAGATAATTCACTGTTACTGTATAAACACACAACTGAATGGTACTAACAAAAACAAACACGTAGATCAACTGAACAGAATCAAGAACAAAGAAATAAACCCAGGCATATATGAATAACTAATATTAAGCAAGGAAGCTAGGAATACTCAATGAGGAAAGGATAGTGTCTTCAATAAATGTTACTAGGAAAACTGGATAGTCACATGCAAAAAAAAAAGAGAAATTGGACCAATATTACACCACTCACAAAAATTAACTGAAAATGGATTGGGGGTAAGCTCACTGACATTGGTCTTGGCAATGATTTTCTGGATATGGCACCAAAAGCACAAGCAACATAAGCAGAAATCAATGAGTGGGAATATATTTAAAATTTCTGCACAAAGAAAGGGGGACCAAGATGACAGAGTACGAAGATCCTGAACTCACTTTCTCCCATAGGCACACCAAAATTACAATTTATGAGGGACTTATGTATAAGAATGTCATTAACACTAGAAGAAAGTGTTTTCCACAAGTAAATATATAAAGAGGGAGCTACAACAAGATGGGTAGGAGGGGTGCAGAAGCAGTCTAGTCAGGACCCACACCCCTAGGTTGATGATCCAAAAGCAAGAGATATCACACAACTGTAGAGGTCCTCCCCAAAAAGCAAGAGGTCTGAGCCCCATATTGGGCTCCCCATCCTGGGGCTCCTGCACTGGGAAGATGAGCCCCCATAATGTCTGTCTTTGAAAACCAGCAACGTGTACACTCAGGAGAGGTGGAAGGCTATAGGAAACAGACACTCCAGCCTAAAAGGGCATGCACAAAATCTCACATGCTCCAAGTCTCAGCTCAGGAATTTGAATGGTGCCTGGGTCAGACCCACTTGCTGATCTTGAAGAGCCTCCTCAAGGGGCAAAAGGCATCTGGGAATCCCCTGGGGATTGAGATGCTGGTGGTGGCCATTTTTCGAATCTTGTTCGACCACAACGACACCAGCACTGGCAAGCACCATATTGGAATCCTCCATCTAGCCTATTAGCACAAGGTGCTTACCCCACCAAACAGTGGACCTATAGTAGTCACATACCACTAGGCCACACAGTTGCCACACAGGAAGCCTACCCAGCCTATATGGGCTACAGCAGTCATGTACTACTGTGCCACACAGTCTACTGTGCCACACAGTCAGCTGTGCAGGAACCCTACCATGCCCACCAGTGGGCCTGCAGAAAATGCACATGATAGGCCTTCACAGCCAGCTGGACCAGGGGCCAGCACTGGCTACCAGTGTACCCATAGCAGTCAGGCCAGGCACAACCAAAGTGCGCACGCATCCCACACAGGGAACACCCTTGAAGCATCTAACTCTGGTGGCCACAAGGTAGCAAGCTACCGGGCCCCACAGGACATCTCCTACACAAGATCACTTCTCCAAGATTGGGAGATGTAACCAACCTACTTTATACACAGGAATATATAAAGAGAATTAGGCAAAATGAGGAGACAAAGGAATACATTCCAAACAAAGAAACGAGACAAAATCTAAGAAAAAGAACTAAATGAAATGGATAAGCAATGCACCCAATAAAGAGTACAAGGTAGGGCTTCCCTGGTGGCGCAGTGGTTGAGAGTCCGCCTGCCGATGCAGGGGACACGGGTTTGTGCCCCGGTCCGGGAAGATCCCACATGCCGCGGAGTGGCTGGGCCCGTGAGCCATGGCCGCTGAGCCTGTGCGTCCGGAGTCTGTGCTCCGCAATGGGAGAGACCACAACAGTGAGAGGCCCGCGTACAGCAAAAAAAAAAAAAAAGAGAGTACAAGGTAATGATCATAAAGATGCTCACTTGACTCAGAAGAAGAATAGGTGAACATAGTGAGAATTTTAACAAGGTACTAGAAAATATAGAAAAGACCCAACCAGAAAGGAAGAAACCAATAACTAAAATACAAAACCCACTAGAAGGAATGAATAGCACACTAAGTAATACAGAAGAATGCATAAATGAGCTAGAAGACAGAATAGTAAAAATCACCCATTTAGAACAACAAAAAGAAAAACAAATTTAAAAAATGAAAACAGTTTAAGAGATCTTTGGGATAACATCAAGCATACCAACATTCACATTATAGGGGTCCAAGAAGGAGATGAGAGAGAAGGGGATCAAAAATGTATCTGAGGAAATTATAGCTGAAAACGTCCCAAACCTGAAGAAGGAAACAGATATCCAGGTACAGGAAGCACATAGAGTCCCAAACAAGATGAACTCAAACAGACCCACATGAAGACATAACATAATTAAAATGACAAAAGTTAAAGATAAAGAGATATTTCCTAAAGGCAGCAAGAGAAAAACAAAGAGTCAGTTACAAGGGGACCCCCATAAGAGTATTAGCTGATTTCTCTGAAGAAACTCTGCAAGCCAGAAGGGAGCGGCACGAAAGATTCAAAGTGCTAAAAGGGAAAAAAACTGCAACCTAGGATACTATACACAGCAAAACTCTCATTTAGAATCAAAGGAGAGATAAAGAATTTCTCATACAAACAGAACTAAGAGTTCACCAATACTAAACCTACCCTAAAAGAAATGTTAAAGGGGCTTCTCTAAGTGGAAAAGAAAAGGCTTCAACAAAAAGTAAGAATTTATAAGAAAGGAAAAATCCCACTAGTAAAGACAATAGCCAAGATATGGAAGCAACCCAAATGCCCATCAGCATACAAATGGATAAAAAAGCAGTGGTGTTTATACACACACACACACACACGCGCGCGCGTGTGTGTGTGTGTGTGTGTGTGTGTGATGGAATATTACTCAGCCACAAAAAAGAATGAAATATTGCCGTTTGCAGCACTGTGGAGAGACCTAGAGATTATCACAGTAAGTGAAGTAAGTCAGAAAAAGACAAATATCATATGATATCATTTATATGTGGAGTCTTAAAAAGTGATACAAATGAACTTATTTACAAAATAGAGACTCACAGACATAGAAAACAAACTTATGATTACCAAAGGCAAAAGGATGGGGGGAGAGATAAATTAGGGATTTGGGATTAACAGATACACATTACCACATATTACATAGATAAACAAGGTCTTAGTGTATAGCACAGGGAACTATATTAAATATCTCATAATGAACTATAGTGGAAAAGAACATGAATATATATATGTATATATGTGTGTGTGTGTGAATCACTTTGCTGGCCACCAGAAACTAACACAAAACTGTAAATAAACTATACATCATTTGAAGTGTTTTCTCTAAGTGAAAAAGAAGTAAGAATCTAAAGAAAGGGGAAAAATTCCATTAGGAAAGGAAAATATATAGTAAGGGCAGAGGACCAACCACTTAAATAAGCTAGTATAAAGATTAAAAGAAAAAAATTGTAAAAGCAACTGTAATTACAATAAACAGTTAAGGGATAAACATGAGGATGTAAGTATCAAAACATCAAAAACACAAAATTTGGGGGAGGAGAGTAAAAATGAAGATCTTTTAGAATGTGTTTGAACTTCAATGACTATGTGTTTGACCAATCACAACTACTGAAATTGAAACTGTGATTAAAAAACTCCCAACAAACAAAAGTCCAGGACCAGATGTCTTCACAGGCAAATGCTATCAAACATTTAGAGAAGAGTTAACACCTATTCTTCTGAACCAATTTCAAAAAACTGCAGAGGAAGGAACACTCCCAAACTCATTCTATGAGGTCACCATCACCCTGACACCAAAACCAGACAAAGATATCACAAAAAAAGAAAATTACAGGCCAGTATCACTGATGAACATAGACACAAAAGTCTTCAACAAAATAAGAGCAAACTGAATCCAACAACACATTAAAAGGATCATACATCATGATCAAGTGGAATTTAACCCAGGGATGCAAGGATTTTTCAATATCTGCAAATCAATCCGTGTGACACATCAAATTAACAAATTAAAGAATAAAAACCATATCATCATCTCCATAGATGCAGAAAGAGGTTTTGACAAAATTTAACACCCATTTATGATGAAAACTCTCCAGAAAGTGGGCATAGAGGGAACCTACCTCAACATAATAAAGGTCTTATATGACAAACCCACAGCTAACATACTCAATGGTGAAAAGCTGAAAGCATTTCCTCTAAGATCAGGAACAAGACAAAGATGTCCACTCTCACCACTTTTATTCAACATAGCTTTGGAAGTCCTATCCACAGCAATCAGAGAAGAAAAAGAAATAAAAGGAATCCAAATTGGAAAAGAAGTAAAACTGTCACTGTTTGCAGATGACATGATACTATACATAGAAAATCCTAAAGATGCTATCAGAAAACTACTGCACTAGAGCTCATCAATGAATTTGGTAAAGATGCAGGATACAAAATTGATACACAGAAATCTGTTGCATTTCTATACCCTAGCAATGAAAGATCAGAAAGAAAAATTAAGGAAATAATCCCATTTGCCATAGCATCAAAAAGAATAAAATGCCTAGGAATAAACCTACCTAAGGAGACAAAAACCTGTACTCCGAAAACTACAAGACGCTGATGAACGAAATCGAAGATGACACAAACAGATGGAAAGATATACCATGTTCTTGGGTTGGAAGAATCAATATTGTCAAAATGACTATACTATCCCAGGCAATCTACAGACTCAATGCAATCCCTATCAAATTACCAGTGGCATTTTTTGCAGATCTAGAACAAAAAGTCTTAAAATTTGTATGGAAACACAAAAGACCCTGAATAGCCAAAGCAATCTTGAAAGAGAAAAACAGAGCTGGAGAAATCAGGCTCTCTGACTTCAGACTATACTATAAAGCTAACAATAATCAAAACAGTATGATACTGGCACAAACACAGACTTATGGATCAATGGAACAGGGTAGAAAACCCAGGGATAAACCCACGCACCTATGGTCACCTTAACTATGACAAAGGAGGCAAGACTATACAATGGAGAAAAGACAGCCTCTTCAGTAAGTGGTGCTGGGAAAACTGGAAAGCCATATGTAAAATTAGAACATTCCCTAACACCATACACAAAAATAAATTCCAAATGGATTAAAGACCTAAATGTAAGACCTGAAACCACAAAACTCCTAAATGAGAACATAGGCAGAACACTCTCTAACTTAAAACATTAGGAATATTTTTTGGATCTGTCTCTTAAGGCAAAAGAAATGAAAGCAAAATAAACAAATGGGACCTAATTTAACTTAAAAGCTTTTGCACAGAAAAGGAAACCATCAACAAAACGAAGAGACAACCTAGTGAATGAGAGAAAATATTTGCAAATGATGTAACTGACAAGGGATTAATATTCAAAATATATAAATATCTCACACAGCCCAGTATCAAAAAAATAAACAACCAGATTTAAAAAACAGGCAGAACACAATAGACATTTTTTCAAAGAAAATATATAGATTGCTAACACACATGAAAAGATGCTCAACATTGCTAACTATTAGAGAAAGGCAAATCACAACCACAATATCTCCTCACACCTGTCAGAATGACTATCATCAAAAAGTCTACAAATAGCAAACGTTGGCGAGGATGTGGAGAAAAGGGAACTCTTGTACACTGTCGGTAGGAATGTAACTTGGTGCAGCCACTATGGAAAAGCAGATGGAGTTTCCTCAAAATACTAAAAACTAGAGCTACCATATGATCCAGCAATTCCACTACTGGGTATATATCCAAAAAACACAAAAACACTAGTTTGTAATAAACTAATAAATGCACCCCAATGTTCATAGCAACACTATTTACAATAGCCAAGATATGGAAGCAACCCAAGTGTCCTTCAACATATGAATGGATAAAGAAATGTGGTTTATATATACAATGGAATATTATTCTACCATAAAAAAGAATGAAATTCTACCACTTACAACAACATGGATGTACCTAGAGAGTATTATGCTTAGTGAAATAAGCTAGACAAAGACAAATATCGTATGTTATCACTAGTATGTGGAATCTAAAAAATAAAACAAATGAATGTATATAGCAAAATAGAAACTGACTCAAAGATATAGAAAACAAACTAGTAGATACCACTGGGGAGAGGGAAGGGGGGAAGGGCATGATAGGGGCATGGGATTAAGAGATACAAACTACTATATATAAAATAGAGAAGCAACAAAGATATATTATATATCACAGGGAAATATAGCCATTATTTTGTAATAACTCTAAACAGAGTATAATCTATAAAAATACTGACTCACTATGCTGTACACCTGAAACTAATATAATATTGTAAATCAACTAAACTTCAATAAAATTAAAAGAAAATGGTCAGAGGACCTGTATAGACAGTATTCCAAAAAAGACATGCAAGTGACCAAGAGGCACAGGAAAAGATGCTCAACATCACTATCACCAGGGAAATGCAAATAAAAACCACAAGATACCACCTCACACCTATCAGAATGGCCATGATCAGAAAGACAAAAAATAACAAGTGTTGGTGAGGGTGTGGAGCAAAGGGAGCCCTTGTGCACTGTTGGTGTTATTGTGAGTGTAGCTAGTATGGGAAACAATTTGGAGGTTTCTCAAAAATTTAAAATTACAATTACCATATAATTCAGCAATTTCACTTTGTATTTTTCCAAAGAAAACAAAACACTAATTCAAAATGATATATGCTTTTTTTAAAATTTAAATAATTTATTTTTCCAATCATTTTCCAATCACGAGAAAAGGTTCTTAAATTAAATGATACCTCTAAGGCAGTGATTCTTTTTTTTTTAACATCTTTGTTGCAGTATAATTGCTTTACAATGTTGTGTTAGTTTCTGCTGTATAACAAAGTGAATCAGCTATATGTATACATATATCCCAATATCCCCTCCCTCTTGCATCTCCCTCCCACCCTCCCTATCCCACCCCTCTAGGTGGTCACAAAACACCGAGCTGATCTCCCTGTGCAATGCGGCTGCTTCCCACTAGCCATCCATTTTACATTTGGTAGTGTATATATGTCAATGCTACTCTCTCACCTCCTCCCAGCTTACCCCTTCCCCCTCCCCGTGTCCTCAAGTCCATTCTCTACATCTGCATCTTTATTCCTGTCCTGCCCCTAGGTTCCTCAGAACCACTTTTTTTTTAGATCCCATATATATATGTTAGCATACAGTATTTGTTTTTCTCTTTCTGACTTACTTCACTCTGTATGACAGACTCTAGGTCTCACTACAAATAACTCAATTTCATTCCTTTTTATGGCTGAGTAATATTCCATTGTATATATGCACCACATCTTCTTTATCCATCCGTCGATGGACACTTAGGTTGCTTCCATGTCCTAGCTATTGTAAATAGAGCTGCAATGAACATTGTAGTACATGACTCTTTTTGAATTATGGTTTTATCAGGGTATATGCCCAGTAGTGGGATTGCTGGGTCATATGGTAGTTCTGTTTTTAGTTTTTTAAGGAACATCCATACTGTTCTCCATAGTGGCTGTATCAATTTACATTCCCACCAACAGTGCAAAAGGGTTCCCTTAATAAAAGATATATGCGGGCTTCCCTGGTGGCACAGTGGTTGAGAGTCCGCCTGCTGATACAGGGGACACTGGTTCGTGCCCTGGTCCGGGAAGATCCCACATGCCGCGGAGTGGCTGGGCCCGTGAGCCATGGCCGCTAAGCCTGCGCGTCCGGAGCCTGTGCTCCGCAATGGGAGAGGCCCCAACAGTGAGAGGCCCGCGTACCGCAAAAAAAAAAAAAAAAGATATATGCACCACTATGTTCACTGAAGCATTATTTACAATAGCCAGGATATGGAAGCAAACTAAGCATCCACTGATTGATGAATGTACGAAGATGTGGAATATAGTCAGCCATAAAAAAAATGAATGCTTGCCATTTGTGACAACGTGGGTAGATCTAGAAGGTATCATGCTAAGTGAAATAAGTCAACTGGAGAAAGAAATATACCATACCATACTTTTCATCAGTGCCTCAGCCACCTATGAGGTTAAATGCTAGGTCTGGAACAGGTACATCATCATGTGCACTGCACTCTATTAGTCAAGGTAAGTCGTAAGGCAAGCCCACACTCAATTCGAAGGAAAACAGACTCCAACTTTGGAAGTGAGGAGTGGTATGCAAGTATTGGTAGGGAAGAAATTGATGGAAGCCATTTTTGGAGACTACCACACATACTCGAAAACATTGAAAAACAAAAACATATATACTAACAGAGTTACGCTAGTATAACATGGTAAACCTTGAATTTAACTGACATCATCTCAATTATCAGAAGGGAAAATTTTTAAATAGAAGTTCTGTATTAGAAAGGATAATCAACTTTAGTTGTTGCAACAGACAATCACTGACATTTCTCAGGCTTAACACCATAAAAGGTTTTCCCTTGTTCACTCAAACCTGATGTAGACTGGATCGCCTTCCACCATCTGGTATTTATTTTATCTGGAACATGTGGTCTCTGGGCAAGGGATGTTAGTGTTTTGTTTTCTTCCTCTGGGAGGAATGAAAGACATAGGTCACTTCACAATCAGTAGCAGAAAACTATTCACATGGTCCAAATCTAACTGCAAAGGAGGCTGGGAAAGCACATGAGCTATTTGGTGAGCACTAAATGTCTCTGCCACAGTATATTAACTAGATACCCCTAAAAGTAATTTTAAAAAATAAATTAAGGGTATATATGCATACATGCATTTTATCTGGAGTCAGGTTCATACTGACAGGTTCATTTTACCTGGAGTCAGCTCTTGTCATATTCTCGAAGGAATATGTAACCCTAAAATATTAAGACCCTCTGTTCTGAAGACAGGGATTCTGATTCCTTTGTAGCATGTAAGTATTAGACACTAATATACCCCAAAGAATATTTCATTCACAGTCTCAATCAAAACTAATAATTGGATTCACATAATTCTGTCCTTCATTCTCAACATTTGGTGAATAGGAACTGGAGAGAAATTCTAAGAGTTTAAATGATATCCAGTATAATAAAATAAAGTTGAGCAACAGGGACCATGCAAAATACAAACTAACCAGGCTCTGGTAATAGTTTGAATTTAAGAGAAATTATCTTTTTCTGCCAGTGAGATGAATACACTAAACAGCAATTGTGAGCCTGAACCTAGGGGCATGTAAACAGTAGCTGATTTTATACCTAATAGTGAGTACCTCTTACTCCCCTACCCTTATCACTCCCTCCTTCCCTCTCCCCACTGGTAACTACTAGTCTGTTCTCTGTATCTGTTAAAGCCTATATATTGGTACTTTTAAAAGGCTCACATGATTGGGTCAGGCCTACCCAGGTGATCTCCATAACATAAGGTAAACTGACTTGGGACTTTAATTATATCTGCAAAATCGCTTCACAGCAGCACCTAGACTAATGTTTAATTCCATAACAAGGGGTCAAGTATCTTACAGGACCAGCATCTTTAGAATTCTGCCTACCACACTGGGTGATCATAGTTTTTATAGAGAAATCAAGAGGAAGCTTTAAAAACAAAGATGATTTGAAATGTAAAGAGTCTACAAGTAAGGGGGAAAAGTTACAAACGTTTTAGTCTGGAAGTCAGGTTTAGGGCGATCTTGGCAATGCCTTCAAGAAGAAAAGAGAACTTTATAGTTGTGCTGTTGAATGTTCGTTCTCTGGATTGAGAGTGAACAGATCTAGAAAATAATGGTCACATTATTTTTTACGGGTTCAGTATTTTTGGTCTCTTTATTATATATATATGCATGTGTGAATAGATACATGACACATACATGTACACATGTATTTTCATATGTACTTGTTCATATATATCATTTTTACATGAATTGATCATTACATAAATTGCTGTTTACATAATTTTTTTCCTTTACAATTCTGCTGCTTTTTCTAACTGAACAATATGCTCTGGAGAGCTTTTTTAATGTTCATACCTATAGAGTGCCTCATTCCTTTTACAGATGCATAGTATTCAATAGTCTAGATTTAACCTAATGTAAAAACTAAGGTCACCTATTGATGGTCATGGAGCTATGAGTGGTAGCTGTGTGATCTTAAGAAAATGGTTTAACATCTCTTTGCCTCAACTGCTCATTTATAAAACGATGATAAAAATAGTACCTCCCTCATAGGATAGACTTGGTTATGTTTCAGTAATAAACCATTCCAAATCTCAATGGCTTAAAACAGTAACGATCTATCTTGCTCATGCTTTATGCCCATCGCAGGTCAACAGCAGAGCTATGCTCTTCTTAGTAACTCAGGGTTTCCAGATAATGGAGAAGCCACCATCTGTAATTTTTCCTTTTGCCATGACAGAAATAAAGGGAGCTCTGAAAGGATTTCAAAATGGCAACTGGGGCTTCCCTGGTGGCGCAGTGGTTGAGAGCCCGCCTGCCGATGCAGGGGATGCGAGTTCGTGCCCCAGTCCGGGAAGATCCCACATGCCGTGGAGCAGCTGGGCCCGTGAGCCATGGCCGCTGAGCCTGTGCATCCGGAGCCTGTGCTCCGCAACGGGAGAGGCCACAACAGTGAGAGGCTCGCGTACCGAGAAAAAGAACAAAAAAAAAGGCAACTGAATGATCCAGCCAGTAAGCAGCACACATCAGTTTGACTCCCAACTCATTGTCCAGAACCAGTCCCATGGCCTTACCCAACCAGAAGGGAACCAGGAAATAACAATTATCTCTGTTCCTGAAAGATGGACAGCAGGAAATATTTGATGGAAAGCATTAAAGACCATGACAAGGATCAAACGACTTAATTCTTAGTATAGCACCTAGTTCATATAAGTGCTCAGTACATGATAACTATTATTTTTAAAATATGCATCATTATAACAATGCTGTAACAAATATCCCTGCACACCAATATTTGTGTGCAAATGCACGTATTCACTGATAATAGATTTCTAGAAGCAGAACTGCAAGGTCATAAAATATAGGTATTTTTAATTCTGAAAAATATTTTAAATTGCTTTCTTTCTCCTCCATTTGTGTTACATAAGTTGCCAATGTAATTGGGAGAGGACTCAGGAAGTTTGACTTGTAAGGTCTTTGTGAAAGATTTGATCACTGAGTCAGCCTTAGACTGGAGCTTTGTCTCACTCCAATGACAAGAGGGATGTCCTGCAGGAGGAAAAAACATTTCGAGATACTGCCTGATAAATAATCACTGAGTTCTCTGAAGTTATCCCAAAACAATATGACCCCAGGGTCATAAAAGAAAGGTAAGGCACAAAAAGGTTATATATGTCTCACACTGGAGTACCTCATGGGTTCAGGTAGCTATAAGACAGGGGGATGAAATTGGACTTTTTTTTTCTCAACTACAAATATCGATCTTAGAATTCTACATGCAATCCTACTTTAATCATATGCCTTAGTACGTGATCTCTTTAGATAATTTCCAAGTCGAACAGTCTGCAACATTAGTATTATTTTAATTCTTTATTCAACAATTATTGACCATCTGCTTTATGTCTGTCACTGTCAGAGATTAATAAATGTAAGCCTTGTCTTTAAGAAATGCACAGCTACTACAGAAGATCAACTTAAAATAAGCACCATATACCCATGAAAAGATGTTCAACATCACTAATTATTAGGGAAATGCAAATAAAACCACAATGAGATATCACCTAATGCCTGTTAAAATGGCTATTATCAAAATGGCAAGAAATAAGTGTTGGTGAGGATGCAGAGAAAAGGGAACCCTCATGCACTGTTGATAGAAATTTAATTGGTGCAGCCACTATGGAAAACAGTATGGAGGTTCCTCAAAAAATTAGAACTACCATATGGCCCAGTAATTCCACTCCTGGGTATTTATCCAAAGAAAACAAAAACACTAATTAAAAAAGATATATGCACCCCTATGTTCATAGCAGCATTATTTACAATAGCCAAGATATGGAAAAAACCTAAGTGCCCATCAACAGATGAATGAATAAAGAATATGTGGTATATATATATATATATATATATATATATATATATATATATATATATATATATATATATATACACACACAACGGAATACTACTGACCCATAAAAAAAAATGATGAAATCTTTCCATGTGTGACAACATGGATAGACCTTGAGGGTATTATGCTAAGTGAAATAACTCAGATGGAGAAAGGGAAATACTGTATAATTCATTCATTTGCAGAATATAAAAAACAAGCAAAAATCAATCAATGAGTCAGTCAACCAAACAAAAACAAACACACAAATACAGAGAACAGAGTAGGGGTTACCAGAGGGGAAGGGGCTGGGGGGAGGGTGAAATGGGTAAAGGGGATCAACTGTATGGTGATGGATGGAAATTAAATTTTTGGTGGTGAGAATGCTGTAATGTATACAGAAGTAGAAATATAATGTTGTGCACATGGAACATATAAGGTTATAAACCAATGTTACCTCAATAACAAATTTTAAAAAGCTATCACCAAAAATTTTTAAATAATAATAAAATAATAATAAAATAAAATGAATGCCATATAGAATGGCAAGTACAATAATGTGGCAGATTGTGAACATGGTGGTTAAAAGCATATGCTCTGGAGTCATACAGATCTGTTTGTTGCATCCCAGTTATGCGATATTGAGTAATTTGCTTAGCCTTTCTTATCTTCTCTTTCATCATCCATAAAATGATGATAAAAATAGTGCCAACACAATATTGTTGTGTTGTTTTTATTATGATGGAAGTGAACTTCACAATATTTTGAAGACACAAAGACAAAATCATCGATTCTTCCTAGGATTGTCAAAGAACGCTTCATAGAGCAAAATTAGTAGGAGTTAGCCAAAGAACTGTACAACAGCATTACATATTTGGAAATTTCTAAGATCTTGGGGATGGCGAAAGGGTAAAGGATATGAGGAAATATGAGGAAACAAAACACAAGATGAGAAGGGAAAGAGAGGAAAGAAGGTAGACCAGATATTAAATGCAATGCCAAGCAGTTTGGTTTTTAACCCATAGACAATGGAATGTCAAATACTGATCACTTGATCTTTGCTCTGAAATATACTCCAAGTTCTCTATCTCAGTAAGTGATATCACCCTCCAACTAATTTATCAAGCAAGAAATCCACCCATCCAATTCACAAGAAAATCCTGCAGTTCTGCTTCTAAGATAAATATATCCCAAATCCACCCATATTTTCTGGCTTCACTGCCACCACCCTAGTCCAAGACATCACCCCTCACTGATTTTGATGGCTTGCTAACTGGTCTCCCTGTTCTTTCTCCCCTAAAATCCATTCTCCACAATGTAGTCATAGTGATCTAAAACATAAATTGGATTACGTCATTACCATGGCATTGTACAAAATTTAGAATCAAATGAAAAATCCTTACAAGGGAAATCTAGAGTTGAAAGATGGCGGAACAGTAGGACGCGGAGATCAACTTCCTCCCCACAGATACACCAGAAATACATCTACACGTGGAACAACTCCTACAGAACACCTACTGAATGCTGGCAGAAGATCTCAGACCTCCCAAAAGGCAAGAAACCCCCCACGTACCTGGTGCACGAGGAGAGGGCATTAAGAGAGGTGCTTAAAGGAGCTGCAGAGACGGGCGCGAGCTGCGGCTAACAGCGCGGACCCCAGAGACGGGCGGGAGACGCTAAGGCTGCTGCTGCCACGAAGAAGCCTGTGTGCGAACACAGGCCACTCTCCACACCTCCCTGCCGGGAAGCCTGTGCAGCCCGCCACTGCCAGGGTCCTAAGATCCAGGAACACCTTCCCCGGGAGAACTCACAGCACGCCGCTGGCTGGTGCAACGTCACGCCGGCCTCTGCCGCCGCAGGCTCGCCCCGCATCCATGCCCCTCCCTCCCCCCCCCCCCCCCCGCCCCGGCCTGAGTGAGCCAGACAGTGAAGAACAGACGCCCTCTGGCGACGTACACGAGAGTTGAGGCCAAATCCAAAGCTGAAACCTGGGAGCTGTGAGAACAAAGAAGAGAAAGGGAAATCTCTCCCAGCAGCCTCAGGAGCAGCGGATTAAAGCTCCACAATCAACCTGATGTACCCTGCATGTGTGGAATACATGAATAGACAGCCAATCATCCCAAATTAAGGAGGTGGACTTTGAGTGCAAGATTTATGATTTTTTCCCGTTTTTCCTATTTTTCTGAGTGTGTATGTGTATGCTTCTGTGTGAGATTTTGTCTGTATAGCTTTGCTTTCACCATTCGTCCTAGGGTTCTATCCATCCGTTTTTGTTTTTCTTTTTTACTTTTTAAAAAAAAATTTTCTTAATAATAATTTTTTTATTTTAACAACTTTATTTTATTTTATCTCACTTTATTTTATTTTATTCTCTTTCTATCTTTCTTTCTTTCTACTTTTTCTCCCTTTTATTCTGAGCCTGGTGGATGAAAGGCTCTTGGTGCTGCAGCCAGGAGTCAGTGCTGTGCCTCCGAGGTGGGAGAGCCAACTTCAGGACACTGGTCCACAAGAGACCTCCCAGCTCCACGTAATATCAAACGGTGAAAATCTCCCAGAGATCTCCATCTCAATGCCAAGACCCAGCTCCACTCAATGACCAGCAAGCTACAGTGCTGGACACCCTATGCCAAACAACTAGCAAGACAGGGACACAACCACATCCATTAGCACAGAAGCTGCCTAAAATCATAATAAGGCCACAGACACCCCAAAACACACCACCAGACGTGGACCTGCCCACTAGAAAGAAAAGATCCAGCCTCATCCACCAATACACAGGCACTAGTCCCTCCACTGGGAAGCCTACACAACCCACTGAACCAACCTTAGCCACTGGGAAAGACACCAAAAACAACGGAAACTACAAACCTGCACCCTGTGAAAACGAGACCCCAAACACAGTAAGTTAAGCAAAATGAGAAGACAGAGAAACACACAGGAGATGAAGGAGCAAGGGAAAAACGCACCAGACCAAACAAATGAAGAGGAAATAGGCAGTCTACCTGAAAAAGAATTCAGAATAATGATAGTAAAGATGATCCAAAATCTTGGAAATAGAATACAGAAAATGCAAGGAACATTTAACAAGGAACTACAAGAACTAAAGATGAAACAAGAAATGATAAACAACACAATAAATGAAATTAAAAATACTCTAGATGGGATCAATAGCAGAATAACTGAGGCACAAGAATGGAAAAGTGACCTGGAAGATAAAATAGTGGAAATAACTACTGCAGAGCAGAATAAAGAAAAAAGAATGAAAAGAACTGAGGACAGTCTCAGAGACCTCTGGGACAACATTAAACGCACCAACATTCAAATTATAGGGGTCCCAGAAGAAGAACAGAAAAAGAAAGGGTCTGAGAAAATATTTGAAGAGATTATAGTTGAAAACTTCCCTAATATGGGAAAGGAAATAGTTAATCAAGTCCAGGAAGCACAGAGAGTCCCATACAGGATAAATCCAAGGAGAAACACACCAAGACACATATTAATCAAACTGTCAAAAATTAAATACAAAGAAAACATATTAAAAGCAGCAAGGGAAAAACAACAAATAACACACAAGGGAATCCCCATAAGGTTAACAGCTGATCTTTCAGCAGAAACTCTGCAAGCCAGAAGGGACTGGCAGGACATATTTAAAGTGATGAAGGAGAAAAGCCTACAACCAAGATTACTCTACCCAGCAAGGATCTCATTCAGATTTGATGGAGAAATTAAAACCTTTACAGACAAGCAAAAGCTGAGAGAGTTCAGCACCACCAAACCAGCTTTACAACAAATGCTAAAGGAACTTCTCTAGGCAAGAAACACAAGAGAAGGAAAAGACCTACAATAACAAACCCAAAGCAATTCAGAAAATGGGAACAGGAACATACATATCGATAATTACCTTAAATGTAAATGGATTAAATGTTCCCACCAAAAGACAAAGACTGGTAGAATGGATACAAAAACAAGACCCATATATATGCTGTCTACAAGAGACCCACTTCAGACCTAGAGACACATACAGACTGAAAGTGAGGGGATGGAAGAAGATATTCCATGCAAATGGAAACCAAAAGAAAGCTGGAGTAGCAATTCTCATATCAGACAAAATAGACTTTAAAATAAAGACTACTGGAAGAGACAAAGAAGGACACTACATAATGATCAGGGGATCGATCCAAGAAGAAGATATAACAATTGTAAATATTTAGGCACCCAACATAGGAGCACCTCAATACATAAGGCAAATACTAACAGCCATAAAAGGGGAAATGGACAGTAACACATTCATAGTAGGGGACTTAAACACCCAACTTTCACCCATGGACAGATCATCCAAAATGAAAATAAATAAGGAAACACCAGCTTTAAATGATACATTAAACAAGATGGACTTGGTTGATATTTATAGGACATTCCATCCAAAAACAGCAGAATACACATTTTTCTCAAGTGCCCACGGAACATTCACCAGGATAGATCATATCTTGGGTCACAAATCAAGCCTTGGTAAATTTAGAAAACTGAAATTGTATCAAGTATCTTTTCTAACCACAACTCTATGAGACTAGATATCAATTACAAGAAAAGAATTGTAAAAAATACAAACACATGGAGGCTAAACAACACAGTACTTAATAACGAGCTGATCACTGAGGAAATCAAAAAATACCTAGAAACAAATGACAATGGAGACAGAGGACCCAAAACCTATGGGATGCAGCAAAAGAAGTTCTAAGAGGGAAGTTTATAGCAATACAATCCTACCTTAAGAAACAGGAAACATCTCGAATGAACAAGCTAACCTTGCAACTTAAGCAATTAGAGAAAGAAGAACAAAAAAAACCCCAAAGTTAGCAGAAGGAAAGAAATCATAAAGATCAGATCAGAAATAAATGAAAAAGAAATGAAGGAAACGATAGCAAAGATCAATAAAACTAAAAGCCGGTTCTTTGAGAAGATAAACAAAATTGATAAACCATTATAGCGAGACTCATCAAGAAGAAAAGGGAGAAGACTCAAATCAACAGAATTAGAAATGAAAAAGGAGAAGTAACAACTGACACTGCAGCAATAAAAAAGGTCATGAGAGATTACTACAAGCAACTCTATGCCAATAAAATGGACAACCGGGAAGAAATGGACAAATTCTTAGAAATGCACAACCTGCCAAGACTGAATCAGGAAGAAATAGAAAATATGAACAGACCAATCACAAGCACTGAAATTGAAACTGTGATTAAAAATCTTCCAACAAAGAAAAGCCCAGGACCAGATGGCTTCACAGGCGAATTCTATCAAACATTTAGAGAAGAGCTAAGACCTATCCTTCTCAAACTCTTCCAAAATATAGCAGAGGGAGGAACACTCCCAAACTCATTCTACGAGGCCACCATCACCCTGATACCAAAACCAGACAAGGAGGTCACAAAAAAGAAAAGTACAGGCCAATAACACTAATGAACATAGATGCAAAAATCCTCAACAAAATACAAGCAAACAGAATCCAACCGCACATGAAAAAGGATCATACACCATGATCAAGTGGGGATTATTCCAGGAATGCAAGGATTTTTCAATATACACAAATCAATCAATGTGATACACTATATTAACAAATTGAAGGAGAAAAACCACATGGTCATCTCAATAGATGCACAGAAATCTTTCGACAAAATTCAACACCCATTTATGATAAAAACCCTGCATAAAGTAGGCATAGAGGGAACTTTCCTCAACATAATAAAGGCTATATATGACAAACCCACAGCCAACATTGTCCTTAATGGTGAGAAACTGAAAGCATTTCCACTAAGATCAGGAACAAGACAAGTTTACCCACTCTCACCACTCTTATTCAACATAGTTTTGGAAGCTTTAGCCACAGCAATCAGAGAAAAAAAGGAAATAAAAGGAATCCAAATTGGAAAAGAAGAAGTAAAGCTGTCACTGTTTGCAGATGATATGATACTATATGTAGAGCATCCTAAAGACGCTACCAGAAAACTACTAGACCTAATCAATGAATTTGGTAAAGTAGCAGGATACAAAATTAATGCACAGAAATCTCTGGCATTCCTATACACTAATGATGAAAAATCTGAAAGTGAAATCAAGAAAACACTCCCATTTACCACTGCAACAAAAAGAATAATATATCTAGGAATAAACCTACCTAAGGAGACAAAAGACCTGTATGCAGAAAATTATAAGACACTGATGAAAGAAATTAAAGATGATACATATAGATGGAGAGATATACCATGTTCTTGGATTGGAAGAATCAATATTGTGAAAATGACTCTACCACCCAAAGCAATCTACAGATTCAATGCAATCCCTATCAAACTACGACTCACATTTTTCACAGAAGTAGAACAAAAAATTTCACAATTTGTATAGAAACACAAAAGACCCCAAATAGCCAAAGCAATCTTGAGAACGAAAAACGGAGCTGGAGGAGACAGGCTCCCTGACTTCAGACTGTACTACAAAGCTACAGCAATCAAGACAGTATGGTACTGGCACAAAAACAGAAAGATAGATCAATGGAACAGGATAGAAAGCCCAGAGATAAACCCAGGCACATATGGTCACCTTATGTTTGATAAAGGTGGCAGGAATGTACAGTGGAGAAAGGACAGCCTCTTCAATAAGTGGTGCTGGGAAAACTGGACAGGTACATGTAAAAGTATGAGATTAGATCACTCCCTAACACCATACACAAAAATAAGCTCAAAATGGATTAAAGACCTAAATGTAAGGCCAGAAACTATCAAACTCTTAGAGGAAAACATAGGCAGAACACTCTATGACATAAATCACAGCAAGGTCCTTTTTGACCCACCTCCTAGAGAAATGGAAATAAAAACAAAAGTAAACAAATGGGACCTAATGAAACTTAAAAGCTTTTGCACAGCAAAGGAAACCATAAACAAGACCAAAAGACAACCCTCAGAATGGGATAAAATATTTGCAAATGAAGCAACTGACAAAGGATTAATCTCCAAAATTTATAAGCAGCTCATGCAGCTTAATAACAAAAAAACAAACAACCCAATCCAAAAATGGACAGAAGACCTAAATAGACATTTCTTCAAAGAAGATATACAGAGTGCCAACAAACACATGAAAGAATGCTCAACATCACTAATCATTAGAGAAATGCAAATCAAAACTACAATGAGATATCATCTCACACCAGTCAGAATGGCCATCATCAAAAAATCTAGAAACAATAAATGTTGGAGAGGGTGTGGAGAAAAGGGAACCCTCTTACACTGTTGGTGGGAATGTAAATTGATACAGCCACTGTGGAGAACAGTATGGAGCTTCCTTAAAAAGCTACAAATAGAACTACCATATGACCCAGCAATCCCACTACTGGGCATATACCCTGAGAAAACCATAATTCAAAAAGAGTCATGTACCAAAATGTTCATTGCAGCTCTATTTACAATAGCCCAGAGATGGAAACAATCTAAGTGTCCATCATCGGATGAATGGATAAAGAAGATGTGGCACATATATACAATGGAATATTACTCAGCCATAAAAAGAGACGAAATTGAGCTATTTGTAATGAGGTGGATAGACCTAGAGTCTGTCATACAGAGTGAAGTAAGTCAGAAAGAGAGAGACAAATACCGTATGCTAACACATATATATGGAATTTAAGAAAAAAAAATGTCATGAAAAACCTAGGGGTGAAACAGGAATAAAGACACAGACTTACTAGAGAATGGACTTGAGGCTATGGGGAGGGGGAAGGGTAAACGGTGACAAAGCGATAAAGAGGCATGGACATATATACACTACCAAACGTAAGGTAGATAGCTAGTGGGAAGCAGCCGCATAGCACAGGGAGATCAGCTCGGTGCTTTGTGACCGCCTGGAGGGGTGGGATAGGGAGGGTGGGAGGGAGGGAAACGCAAGCGGGAAGAGATATGGGAACATATGTATATATATAACTGATTCATTTTGATGTGAAGCTGAAACTAACATACCATCGTAAAGCAATTATACTCCAATAAAGATGTTAAAAAAATAAATAAATAAATAAATAAATTTATAAAAAAAAACATAGGCAGAACACTCTATGACATAAATCACAGCAAGATCCTTTTTGACCCACCTCCTAGAGAAATACAAATAAAAACAAAAATAAACAAATGGGACCTAATGAAACTTCAAAGCTTTTGCACAGCAAAGGAAACCATAAACAAGACCAAAAGACAACCCTCAGAATGGGAGAAAATATTTGCAAATGAAGCAACTGAAAAAGGATTAATTTCCAAAATTTATAAGCAGCTCATGCAGCTCAACAACAAAAAAAGAAACAACCCAATCCAAAAATGGGCAGAAGACCTAAATAGACATTTCTCCAAAGAAGATATACAGACTGCCAACAAACACATGAAAGAATGCTCAACATTATTAATCATTAGAGAAATGCAAATCAAAACTACAATGAGATATCATCTCATACCAGTCAGAATGGCCATCATCAAAAAATCTAGAAACAATAAATTCTGGAGAGGGTGTGGAGAAAAGGGAACACTCTTGCACTGCTGGTGAGAATGTGAATTGGTACAGCCACTATGGAGAACAGTATGGAGGTTCCTTAAAAAACTACAAATAGAACTACCATATGACTCAGCAATCCCACTACTGGGCATATGCCCTGAGAGAACCATAATTCAAAAAGAGTCATGTACCAAAATGTTCATTGCAGCTCTATTTAGAATAGCCAGGAGATGGAAACAACCTAAGTGTCCATCATCGGATGAATGGATAAAGAAGATGTGGCACATATATACAATGGAATATTACTTAGCCATAAAAAGAAATGAAATTCAGCTATTTGTAATGAGGTGGATGGACCTAGAGTTTGTCTTACAGAGTGAAGTAAGTCAGGAAGAGAAAGATAAATACCGTATGCTAACACATATATATGGAATTTAAGGGAAAAAATGTCATGAAGAACCTAGGGGTAAGACAGGAATAAAGACACAGACTTACTAGAGAATGGACTTGAGGATATGGGGAGGGGAAGGGTAAGCTGTGACAAAGCGAGAGTGGCATGGACATATATACACTACCAAACGTAAGGTAGATAGCTAGTGGGAAGCAGCCGCATAGTTAGTGGGAAGCAGCCGCATAGCACAGGGATATTGGCTCGGTGCTTTGTAACCGCCTGGAGGCGTGGGATAGGGAGGATGGGAGGGAGGGAGACGCAAGAGGGAAGAGATATGGGAACATATGTATATGTATAACTGATTCACTTTGTTATAAAGCAGAAACTAACACACCATTGTAAAGCAATTATACTCCAATAAAGATGTCAAAAAAAAATCCTTACATGACTTAGGAGGCCCTACGTGATATGGACCCTGACTTCCTCAGCCTCAGGTTATTTCAGCCTCAGGTAATTCTGTTCTAACCATATAGAGCTTTCTGTTCTTCATACACACTAGGTTCTTTCCTTCCCAAAGCATGTGTCCACATTGTTCTCTTTGCTTAAAACACTCATCTTACTGTTCACCTGGAGAACTACAAATTTTTGCTGAATGGACAAATGAATTAATCTTCTATATAGCACAAACATATTATCATATTTAAATACATTGGATTTTGCGGCCAAAGTGTTGTTCCCATTTACTGTTCATGATCTTGATTCCTATCAATCAGGAGAAAATAAAACAAGTTTAAGTGTTAAATTTTTTTTTCCATCATGAATTTCTTTGATTTGTGAGATACCTAGCAGAGGGAGGCTGAATCAACAGTTGGCCAGAAATATAGATTTGAGAATCAGCAATGTGTAAGTGATAGCAATAGTAGACGAAACTGCCCCAGGGGACATTCGGGAAACTACAGTGTCACTGAAACCATGATACTTTTAAGAATGGAATAGCACGTGTCAAATTCTATTAAAGAAGATGAAGATCCAAAAGTATTTATTGGGTATAGTAAAATAGGAATCAGTGCCATCATAGTTATTTCAATGAACTAATGGGTTTGGAAACAAGACTAAAAATAGGGTAGGGAGTTGACGGGAGCAGGCAAGGGGAGATATTTGGTGGAGGAATTTGTGAAGGGATATAGCAGCACCAGCAACACCTGGGAACTTGTTAGAAACGCAAAGCTTCAAGCCCGACCACAGGCTTACTGAATCAGAAACTCTGAGGATGAGCCCCAGCGATCTGTTTTACAACTCTCGCAGGTGACTCTGATAGTAGCCACGCTAGCTTTGGAACCACTTTCCAGTGAAAGGGGCAGCTACTGAGAAAAAATTGGGGGAGACTGGTGAAGGTTTGCGTAAATAGATGCTCCTTGAATAAGGGAATGATCAAGAAAAACCTTCCCAGTGGCATTAAAAATTCAACTGAGACTGCATATCAAATACCCTCCACAGTAGTAAACTGTCACTGTCCTTGTGCTGACCGTGATTAGTGTGGTAGTGATCTTCTCCAGCCCTATTTGGAAATTTGTAGAAAGGAATGAAGTCATATTATGAGCCTGGCCCAGAGGTGAAGGTCGGCAGGGTAAGTTTGTGATAAGTGTTGAGAGTCCTAAAAAGAAAGTAGGTTAAGTGTTAGACTTGGGAATCCAGGCTCAATAGAGAGGGAAATCTGAAGGGGAATGTGGGATAGACCCTAAGGCAAAGGAAGATTAAGCACCCAGGACTCCTTGGTGAGGTCAAAGATCAGGTTCGGGGCTTCCCTGGTGGCGCAGTGGTTGAGAGTCCGCCTGCCGATGCAGTGGACGCGGGTTCGTGCCCCGGTCCGGGAAGATCCCACATGCCGCGGAGCGGCTAGGCCCGTGAGCCATGGCCGCTGAGCCTGCGCGTCTGGAGCCTGTGCTCTGCAACGGGAGAGGCCACAACAGTGAGAGGCTCACGTACTGCAAAAAAAAAAAACAGGCTCGGAGGGCCTGAAGAATGGACGAACTTTCAGAATAGGAGCTATCAAAATGGTCAAAGCAAGTTTAATAATAATAGTAGTAATAGAGAAGTAAGAGTCCAAGGAAGAGAACAGTTGACCCTTGAACAACGCAGGAGTTAATCCTCTTATAATTTACTGTCGGCCCTCCATATCTGGCCTTTGCCATCCGAGGAATCAACCAACTATGAACTGTGTAGTACTGTAGTATTTTCCATTGAAATATATCCTCATATAAGTGGACCCACGCAGTTCAAACCTGTGTTGTTCAAGGGTCAACTGTAATATTTTTTAGCTTATTGATAGCAAGGCATTGTTATCTGTTAATAAATTGCTTTGTCTTTCCTGTGTTCTGGGTATTTTGCTAAGTACTTTAAACGTTTTAACTCACTTAGTCCTTACTGAGACATACAGAGGTGAAATGTGTTATCCGAAGTCATAAAGATAGGAAGTGGAGAATCCTGGATTCAACCCAGGTCTGCTGAAAGCATGCTAATTACCCCCCAAATACTGTGACTATACAGGTTAATGCCCAACTTGTGAGGCTAAATTTAGCTTTCACCAACATCACAATTGCAACCACCTAAAAACATTATAGAGCATCTGGATGGATTTGTACCATGCTAGGAATCTGGGCTGCAAAATGAAATATGATGTAGTTCCTGCCCTCAAGGGCCTTACAATTTAGTTACAGTTCTAGGAAAGTAATGTAAGATAGCTGCTTATGACACAGATACTATCAGTTAGGTACTAACTAAATACTACCAGCAAAAAGTAATTTGGGGCATCACATGAGGGCATAATTCTTAAGAGCTAAGAGGATCAAGGAATTTGTGGGGTGTTAGTGGATCTAAAAATAGGTCCTGATTGGTAAAGATGGTGAAAAATCCACCAAGCATGGGAAACTATGTGGCCAGAGATAGTGGCCACCCTTAAAACCCACTGATATGTGGAGGGAAAAAATTAGCTTTCTGGTTTAGGCAGAAGCAAAAAGTCTGTGTAATAATAATGATAAGTACAGCGTATAGATTAACAAGTTGCAAAGTCATCCACATGGATTATCTATTCTAAACTTCACAACAACTCTGAGAAGTTTCTATGGTCTACAATTTACAGATATAAAACCTGAGGTTAGAAAGGTGTAGGGCTTTTTCAGAGTCACATTACAAGTAAGGGGCAGAGCTGGGATCTGATCCAGGGCTGATTCCAGAACCTTAACTACCCTTCCATGTCACTCCTCTGAAGCAATGCCAGCTTGGAGAGCCTGAAAGGTACCAGATGGAGGAAGAGTTCTTCAATGGGCTCCTTCCTCAACTAAATCAATGTAAATGCATGTTCAGTAAGTGCATGATGGTACTAGTTGAAAATTTGCCTGAAAATCCTCAATAACAAATATCTTCCATTTTTTTCCAATAAAGTGACTTGCAGTTTTTTCCTCTTACTGTAGGATTTCTGACCATTCTGCTTCTTTGTCTTCTCCTTTCACAGTTTCTGCCTTGGTTTTCAATTTAAGTTTTAGAAACAATGAATTACATTTTACACCATAATCGCTTTTGTCCCTTGTCCTGTAGCAGGATACAGAAACCAGAGAGATACTTCAAAATGACAATGGCATTTCCAAAATGACAAGAGTACATTCATTCAGAAATCTGTGGTATGCTGAACTGAATGGAACTGCTCTCCTCAGGGGAATAAGAAGATAAAAGGGGGTCACTAAATATGACCTAAAGGGAGAATCTGATTCACATCTGTAACAAGCAGTAGCCACACTTGTTGATCTACCATTGAAAACTGGAGCCATGGAAGGAAGGCACAAGACAATTACTGATACAGAAATAGACCATTCTAGACAGCACTTTCACTCCCCCTAGGTCCTAAGGGAGAAAGTCCTTCAAAAAGAGCATTTTCATCAGCAAATTTTAGGCAATTAAATATCATCTTTAGCAGCTTTATACATTAGCAATTTAATGTATATATATGAATGTTAAAGTCTTTAGAGAAAAGGGAATGAGAGTCATACCAAAACTAAGCAAGGCAACACACACACACGAAATTATATTGAAGTAGTAAAACTGTCCAGGTTGTAATATAAATCATAGCAAATCAGATTGAGGTAAGAGGTTAGAGCTAGTTCATCCCTACATGTTTGCAGGACAAGACACTGAGTGGTTCATTTTGTCAACAATGGTAGGAGGTGTCTGCCACCATCATATTTCCCCTCACATATGCATTTCCCTGTTGTCAAATTATAACTGGGCTGAGGATCCAATGAGGTGTAATACCTCATGTGTGTATGATTTTTCAGAGAGAAAAACACACTACTTCGACAAACTTTTCCTTGACTCTTCTTGTTCATTAGTTACTAAGTCCTGAAAATATTCTGAAACAAAACAACATTGTCCTCCTTATCTTTCCAAGATCACTGCCGTTACCCTAAACTAGCACCCATGCTCTCACGCTTAACGGTGAGCACATTGATCTCCTAAGTGATATTCCTGCATCTTGTCCATCCTACACATTGCTGGCCAAATACATTCAACCGTTATTGAGTGCCTTGTATGGGTCAGGCACTGTCCTAGGTGCTTGGGATCCATTAGTAATCAAAACAAAAATCCCTGGCCCCATGGAACTGATACTCTAGCAGTAGGAGATAGACAATGAAAAATAATAAATTGTAATGTGTGTTATAAGATGATAAGTGCTGCAGGAAAAAAGAAAGAGGAAGATACATAAAATCTTCCCCAAGTAGTATTTTTCATCATGCTCTCCTCCCCCACTGTTTATCAGCTTTCAATGCCTCCCTGTTATATGTTTAAATGGAAACTCTTCAGCCTGTCAGTGGCTTCCGTTATCTGTCCCACACTCAGGATTCCACCACCAATTTATCCTCTATCCCTCCCCATCCACAATTTCCTGCTCTGGCAAAGTCACCGAGGTTCCAGTAGGGAGCTCACAACAACAACAGTAGCAGATAAAATACACGAGCACTTACTATGTGCCAGACATTGTGCTAAACTCTCCACGTGGACTACTTCGTTTCACCCTCACATCCTCATGCTGCCCAGTAAGGTAGGTATTATTATTATCTTTACTTTTCAGATGAGGGAATTGAAGGATGGAGAGTAACTTGTTCAAGGTCACATAGTTGCATAAGTTGCCAAGCTCATATATGAACCCATATCTGTCTGACACCTGTGCTCTTCAATGGTATGCACTGGATTTTAACGATGACCTCAAACCATTGGACTAGAGCAAGGTTTGGCAAACTTTCTTCTGTAAAGGGCCAGAGGGTAAATATTTTAGGCTTTGCAGGCCACATGGCTGTCTGTGAGGACTACTCAGCTCTGCCATTGTAGCATGAAAACAAGCATAGACAATATGTCAACAAATGGGCATGACCGTGTTCCAATAAAACTTTATTTATAAAAACAGGTAGCAGGCTGGATTTAGTGAATGGGCCCAAAGTCTGCCTGCCCCTGCGCTAGACTGCATACTTCTATGGAGTCTGTGAGCTCCATAAGGTCGATGATCAGGTCCTATGCATCTTGGTAATCCCAGTGCCATCGACAGTGATTAGAAACTAGGCCCAGAGTCCACACAGTTTGTAAGTAATGGATCTAGGATGCTGATCTAAGCAGTCTGACTGCAAATTTTATGCTCCTGACCAGCATGCTAGCCTGACTCTTAATGATTAAATAATATCAGACACATAAAGTTCATACAGAGTGCCTGGCACATAGTAAGTCCACAAAAATAACAGTGGTTATCATATCATCATCTACAAAAGAAGCACTTAGGTACACAATAGTGAGGGCCATTGCTGCCAGTTTAAAGACAAAATAATGACAAATTTTATTCTTCCAGCTTTATTGAGATATAACTGACAAGTAAAACTGTATGTATTTAAAGCATACAATGTGATGATTTAATATATGTATGTAATAGGGAAGAACAAATCTGACTTCATATTAGATCTGTTTCTTTTACTTTAACCTTTGTTTTCTATTGCTTTTGCTACAAGTTAATCACTAAAGGGATGTTGCCTGTAACTTAAAGTATACATACTGGCCCATCTCCGGGAACCCTGCTCCCCATGCCTGAAGGTTAAACAGCTAAAATGTCTTTGTTCAGCTCAGAGGAAACATCCTGACCCAGCCCACCCGTGAATTTGCAACAATTTACGGCCTTTTTACTTTATGTCTTCAGCTCCCCCTTTCTTTGTTCTATAAAAGATATTAGCATCCAGACCCCAGTAAGATGGTTCTCTAGGACACTAGTCCACCATCTTCTCAGACTCCCAGAGTTCTGAATACAGCCGTTATTCGTTGTCCCAACACCTCATCTCCTGAGGTATTGGCCTGTCGTGCGGGGAGCAGAATGAGCTTGGAGTCAGTAGCATGTATATATTGTGAGATAACTACCACAATCAAGTTCACTAACACATCCATCACCTCACATGGTTACCTTTTTGTGTGTGTGGTGAGAATGCTTAAGATCTACCTCTTAGCAAATTTCAAGTATACAGTACAGTATAATTAACTATAGTCACCATATTTTACAGTAGATCCCCAGAACTTATATGTCCATCTTGATGGGTGATACATTTCCGAACATCCACAAAAGACCAGCAAATGTGATAGCAACATCCATCCTTGCCAGTACTTCAACAACAGAATGGGCCTAACCTCATTCATAGACAGCAAGTTTCTTGTGGGTGTGGTCTAAAGTATCTGGCACTAACTCAGGGTTAAGTCAGGGTCTTGTCATCTTAGGAGGCAGAAGAACAAGACCCAGAAGCCAGGTCAGGGCCTTCAAAGCTTCTCTTGGCCACAAGATGCAGCATGAATGGTTATCAGAGTAAACTGGCTCCTATACACTCTCTTGGGGCCTGGCTGCTCCTTGACAAGCCATAATCTGCCTCGGTATGAATTCCAGTTTTGCCGTGGGTTCCATCTTTCTGGTTGGGCACACAAACAGCCTCAGTATCAACTCAGACTGACACCCTCTACTGTGAGAATGCTGGTCCTGGCTCCTCTGTAGAACCCCTCACCAGGGCTCTCGTACCACTGATAAGCAGACACAATCAGCCTGCTTCTTTCCTGCTGTCCTCGGCTGCCTTCCGCCTGCTACATTCAACTGTCAATACCAACTCTGCTGGCCTCGCTTGAGTTGTGGAAGAGAACGTCTCTGGATTGCAGCATCCCAGGATATTACACAAAGTTTTGTTTCTTTGTTTGTTTTACTGGCAGGGGAAAAAAAAATTATCTTGCCTGTGACACTGATCCAGAATCAGAGGAACTCCTCAAATGTTACTTTCTGTAAGTATCTACCCATGAGCCAACTCACTTTTTCCCTTTATCCTATAGGATAAAGTGTATGTTCAAATACTGTTATATATATAATAATTTCCAAAGGTGTGCATATATATATATATATACACACACACACATATTCTGTAAAAAAAAAAAGATTGCCCAAATTGTTACCAGCAAGAAGAATATCACAAAACCTGTACATTTCCCAAAGAGAGAATGTCCCTTCCACATTCACAATAAAGCCCAATACCAAAGACCATGAGGGAAACTCCTGTAGTCAAAATTAGGTTTTCTAACCTGTTGCAACAAGGAAGACTACACACCATGAGCAATCATAGGGTGCCATGAGAAGAGGGAGTCGGGGTGGTATATTCCTTTGCTAGGGCAACCATAACAAGTGCCACAGAGTGGACGGCTTCATAGAAATTTATTTCTCCCAGTTCTGGAGGCTAGAAGTCTGAGATCGAGGTGTCAGAGGGTTTGGTTTCTTCTGAGGCCTCTCACCTTGACTTGCCATGACTGTGCTCTCCTGCCTGCTGTCTGAGTCCTAATCTCTTTTTATAAGGCTACTGGTCAGATTAGATTAGGGTCCGCTCTAAAGATCTCATTTTAATTTAATCACCTCTTTAATAGAGGATCTGCAAATATGCTTACATTCTGAGGTATGGGAGGTTAGGACTGCAACATAAGAATTTTGGGGGGTGGAGGGACTATTCAGTACTTAGCAGATGGAAATATTTGGGCTTGTGCTGCATAATTTTAGGGAGAATTTAAAGAAATGGGGGTCTGTTCTGATAGCATTCAATATGCTATCAGAAAACAAGGACAATTCTGCACTTTAGGATCATAAGTTTTATTCAGGAAGTAGAAGAAATGATTTGGGGCTAGAGTTGCCATTGGTAAAGTGGTTATATTACCAGGAATGAGAAGAGTTTAATTATTTTTTGTGGTTACATAGTGTTCTTGCTTTTTGTCTGAGTTTAGTCCCGATTACCGAGTGGTCTTATTTTTTCTCTTATTTCATCAAGGTCATGGAGTGATCTCTTTTCAAATATTGTTGATATTGTATGGAATTGTTTATTTCAGCAGGGAACACCATGGCCTAGCTATTTAGCAGTAAACACCATGGCCTAAATTTAGTTACCAGGCCTGCTACCAGCTGTCAGCTGTCAGGGATGTTCATTTCTTTCTTACTCACTTTCAGATGTGGCAATGAAGAATAATGAGCAATAAAGAACACTGCAGAATGTATAGATAGCCAGGGGCCACTGAGAGTAACAGAAAGAAGGAATTCCTCTGAGAAAGCAGAATTAGGGGCTTATCACGGAAGTTTCTTCACTTGGCAGGGAAATCTCACAATATCTGCCCAGCAGAATTCCATCATTGCTCTAGATCAGTAATTGCTGAATGTTTCCCAATTTTCCCTTTCTTATTGGGATTTCTCATTGTGCTCATCCTTCCCCATCCCACCACTGGGTACTGTGAGGTAGAGGTACTGATAATTCAGCTTGTCTTTTTAGGTCATAGGTAGTCAGAACATAAGGAACTATCTCAAGATCTGACTGAACTAGATTTAGTGACTACATGAGATTTTCGGGTGTCTCACTTATAGAGGTCTCAGACGTGTGCTATGTGTGAGAAGGATACAGAGGACTATTTCAACCAGAATGGCAAACATGGCAGAGACTGTTAGCAATTCACATAATAGTAGATTACATTTCCGAACCTCATCGCATCAACTGTGGTTATATGAATGAGATCTAGCCAACAAAATGTATGGGTGCCGTACTAATCCTTGCTGCATTAGAATCTCTCAAGTGTATTCATGCTCACCTCCCACTTCCAGCTGATTTGAATAGAAGTTACCATGGAGACCAAGGAGGCCAAGCATGATGATGGCAAAGTCTTTGCCAGCCTGGAATGATTGTTTGTAGGAGAACCAACCTCCCCAACCAGAAATACCCCTTTACATATTTAAATGAACAAGAAATAAATCTATATTTTGATCAGGCCATTACACATTTGGCTGTATATTCACTACAGCAGCTGGAGGTACCCTAATCTCAGCCTTATTTAGCATAATTATTGACTGATGAAATGGTTAGTTAGTTGTTGGTTGACTGCTATACTAGAAAAAAGTAATATAAACCCTTAGAAGTACATAATTCTTTAGAAAGGTACTTTTTTGCTTGCATATTTAACCATACCTAGGTCACATCCCTCTGGCAGCGAAAAAAGTCACCATTATAGAACTATAAAATGTCTTGGCCCTCGGCTGTCCTAAGCATCATAGATGTCACTGCACAGGGGAATGCCATCAAGTATATCACTACTAACACTCCTTCTACCACTTGGTTTATGTGTTTTATCCAAAGTTAAGATCGCTCCTCTTAGAAAATTCATACTTCTATGTATGTTGCCTTGCAACTTTCTTGGAATCAGACATTGGATATTCATATACTTGCATATTTGCCTTTCTTGTTCAATTCTTCTCAAAATTCTACATGATCTCTAAAGTTTTCCCCCAATAATTCCGAACCTTCCTATTCCATATTATTTTTACTTATTTGAAACCATCCATGGTTATCAGTAGAAGGCTTTGAGTTCAGCAATCAGGTTAATAATCCAGAAGCAGTATGGTTTGGGAAGAATACATGCAATTAAAATGGTCCAAGAAGCGAAGAGTATCCAGCTACTTCTCACTGACCAGTGGAAGCAGAAGGCAGAATAAGACACTTCCACTCATGTGTCATGACATAGACACAGGGGATCCATATTGATTTTCGCAGTAAAATAAGAAACATCTCCAGGTAAAGCAAGTCACTCTGGGTATTTGCTATCTGGTTAGAATGTACTTTAAGACTGAGGGAAACGCTTGAGCAGTGACTTGGGACATCTGTAGTTGCCTAGTCCTTCTCCGAAGGACTTAGCTATCTTACAACTTAAGAATGGAGATTCCAGAGTGATGTCAGCAACATGGCTGAACAAGACGTCCCTCATTCGTATACCCCCTCGACAAAAATTTAGTCCGCTCCATGGACAAAAGTGCCCTTGTGGGAGCTGCGGGACCCAGCACCATACACTAAGGGACCCAGGAGGAGTCTCGCCCACCCACTCATTGGGTAATAGGTATACAGACCTCGGTCCTGGCTTTGGACCCTTCAGCCCCTCCTGGTCAAGGTCCGGGAGTCCCTGGAGAACACTATCTCAGGCGCACAGCCACAGATGAGAGAGCCTTTGTGGAAGTCAAGGTGCCCAGCGGAAAAGTTGCAGCACATCGTTGGAGGAAAACTTATCTGAGTTTAGATGCACGGGAGTGGGTAAGAGGAGCAGCTTGACTTTACTAGCGGCACAGCTTAGTGCAGAGAACTCTTTTCAGCTGTGATTTCTCCCGAGAAGAAACGTGAGCGCATGCGATGCTGCCGAAGAGGCCCCTTTCTCTCTCGCCCCATCCAGAGCTTGAGTCCTGAGCTGCAAGACTGGGGTTGGAAAGACGCTAGGTGCGTTGCAGATCGGACTCTCCAAGGGCATTAAAGGGAAGTGGGTCCGACTAACTGCATCAGGGGTTCCACCAAGAAGCCCACCCACAAGCCACTGGGAACACCTTGTCCTCAAATACCCTCAACTGCTCCTTGGGCACCCTCAGCACTCCACACGCCTCATCCTAAGTGTCAATCTATGCAGGAGTAGGTAAAGATGTGCTATGTATATAGAATGGAATATTATTATTTAACCACGAGAAAGAAGGAAATTCAGCCATTTGTGACAACGTGGATGAACCCTGAGGGCCTTATACTAAGTGACATGTCAGACAGAGAAAGACAAACACTGTATGATCTCACTTATATGTGGAATATAAAAAAGCCAAACTCATAGAAACAGAGTAAATTAGTAGTCGCTAGGGACTGGTGGCGGGGGTGGGGGGGAGAATGGGGAAATGTTGATCAAAGGGTAAAGACTTCCAGTTACAAGATGAGTAGGTTCTGGGGATCTCATGTACAGCATGGTGACTGTAATTAACAATAGGTATTGTATAATTGCAAGTTGCTATGGGAGTAGATCTTAAATGCTCTCACCACACACGCGCATGCACGCGCGCGCGCACACACACACACACACACACACACACACACACGGTAACTATGTGAAGTGCTACGTGTGTTAACTAACCTTACCATGGTAATCATTTCATAATATGTAAGTGTATCAATCATCACATTGTATACCTTAAACCTACACAATGTTATATGTCAGTTATAGTTCCATAAAGCTGAAAATAATGGAGATTCTAAATTTTAATATCACTTTTTAAACAATCAGTACAATCTCCTCTTCTCCCACTCCCATTTCTGTTGTTTTCTCAGAAATATATAAAAATATTCACCAAAATTTTTTTTCCAAAGCATTCCAAAGATAGCTTTTAAAGAACAGAAGAAATTAATGCATTTGTCAGAAACATGGCAGCTTACAGATGTAAGTAATTTTGACACTATTCTTTGTTACCAAAGTTTGAGAATCTGTAATGTTAATGAATGTTTCACTACTCTCTGTCTGTACCTCAAAACTAGAGCTGTGATAGAAACTAGCATTCTGAGAGACTGCAAACAGAAGAGCCTCCGTCTGCCTTCATCTTTTCATTTCTTCTAAGGCTCTCCAAAGTTACGCTCAATAATACACTCGGACATAGAATTACAAATAAGAGCTAGGCAGGGCCTTAGAAGTCACCTAGTTTAATCATCTTTTCTTTTTTTTTTTTTCGTTTCCTTACTTCTGTCTTCTTCCTTAGCACCTGAAAAAGACTTTAGCTAACCAAGTAATTAATGAGAGAACCAGTAAGATATAATGACCATTTCAAAAAACAATTACAAAGCTAAGAGATTTATAGGAAATTTAACCAAAAAAGTTAGGTCACTGTCCAAAAGGTCATAAATATTTAAGGTTATATATTCTATTTAAGAAAAACAATTTGCATCTGTACTGGAAAAAATCTACAAGTTAATAAGAAACTTCACTAAGTACAGGACCTTTATTTAAAATTAAACAGTGAGTATATCTAGAATATGGGTTATATAAAAATTATTGTAAAGAAGAACCCCAGGGTTGAGCTCTCACCAAGGTGAGTAAATCATTAATTATTTATGGATTCATGAAAAATAATTTGGAAGTAGTGTAGTAAAAAAGATTATCGTAAAACTAGTTCTGGATCCTTTAAGTACTCACTAGTTAATTAACTAATTAATTAAGGAGTATCAAGAGTTAGTGAGTAAACAATGAGACAAGCTAAGTTCATTCCCCGACACAACGCTTGCTCCCATATGATATGGAGAGGATGTGTCTTATTTCCAAGTTTCAGAAGTTTTTTTCTGACAGTACTCTCTCTCACTATCATAGTCCCCACAGATTATTTTTAAGGGGGTTTCCCTCAGTAGGTTTGGCATGTTTATTTCTAATAGGTACAACAAGAATTCTATTTAATCACATAGGCCTCCTTGATTTTGTTCTGCAAATGGAGAACACCTACTATGGCCCACAAGTTAACTTCTGTCTAGAAGTTTACATAAGAAATCTTGAGTTCGATTTTATAAAAGCTTTTATTGTTTTCCTCCTTACCAAGGCTATGAAACCAAGCCCAAAGATACACTGTGCACCAGATTTCATGTACAGTACCTATAAATTTAGGTTAAATCCTCTCTTTTTCAGGTCCCCCAATTTTGATAATAAAGTCCCTGACCTGTCAAGAAGTGACCTTCTTTACCACCTGTGAGACTGGGACCCTCTAACCAGATACCAGGCCAGTTTGCTTTGTAGGCATTAACCCCATATACATTTCTTAACAGTGGGCTTGTCATATCTGATTAAAAGAGACTCTCTCTCAAATATGGCACTCCAGGTAGGGCCCTGGTTGTACAACTGAGTTGGTCTATTATAACCTGGTAAAAAGGAGGACATATTCTTGACTACTCAATGTCCTGTCAGTGTTAAGTTTTTCCCATCTGGATGTTGGAAAGAGGCACTATTACCAGCCCTGTGTGAGCTTCAGGCACTGTTATCTCTGATGCTACTGGATGGCTCTTTCCCCAACCTCAGGTAATTTCACACAAGTGTTGATCAGTACTATACTGAATACTCATGGAAGACTCTCCACAGAACTTCAGACTTCTTTCTCTGTGTAGGTCTCAGAATAATTCAGTCTTACTGTTTTCTTTACACATATATATAAATGTGGTCAATGGCTTAAAGACTTGCTGCTGAAGGAAGTTTTAATCATTACCTCAGAGAAATTCAATTCCTTTTTATAAAAACCAAATACCATTACCTAACAGATATATTTAGTAAATAAATTAAATGCTTACTTAACTGCTCAGATTCTGAGCATTTTAATGGTAATTGCTATGCTGTAGATATTAATCTAGTACATGAACAATTCTCCCCCCCCCACTATTTTTTTAGTATTTCTCTAAGATGCTCCACTCATTTATGCCTATCATTTCCTACACTACTGATCTGAAGAAGAGCTTGCACCTTCTATCATAGACAAGACTCTTATAAGGGAGAGAAGAAAGTTTCAAGCACTGGGGAGCTTGTGTATTTGAGTGTCTGTGGGGGAAATTCAGCAGGATTGCAGTGTGGGAGAAGCATGAGTATGAGGGTATGGGGGAGTGTGTGTATACTTACATGTGCACCAGAATGTACCATAGCCATGTGATGAAGAGCCTTTTGCATAGTTACATATCTGAGGGAATGAGATTTAGCATGGCTGTGTATCTATGGGGTTCCCTGTGTGGTTCTGTGTCTTGTGCAAGAGAACTAGACTTCTGTAGGGTTATGCAAGGTGGTGAACTAGGCTGCCATGAGGAAGCTCTGTGGAAATGGCAGGCGAGGATGGATGGAAATGTTATGGAAAAACCCAAATGAACTTTTTGGCCAACCCAGTAGATTGCGTGGTAACAATGAACAGGCAGAGCTTCAGCTTCTAAACTTCCATAGAAATGAGATTTCATTCTACCTAATTTGAATTCAATGACCATGTCCTCAAAGCCCTTTGTTCTAGGACAAATTTTGAAAAATAAATGAAGATTACAAAGCATACCACCAAAACCTCATATTTGAAAATGCTTAATGTTTCAAAATTTCATTTTGAAGTAATGTTTATGCTGCAGCAGCATTTAAATAAAATTTGGATGACCTCTAAAAACACCCAGAAAAACAAATGAAGTATTATGAGCAAAGAGCTAAAGAAGTCAGGATCTATTTATTTAAATACGATTTGGCTGTGGAAGCTGACTTTGCTTGCCAAATTCAAGACAGCCTATCTTGGTAGCTGCTTTGCTGTCAGATGCAGTACTTCCATGGATAAATAGAAAAGCAAAATTAGTAGGCAGAGAAGGGTCATTTTAAAAAGAGCCCATCACTCCCGTTATTTCTGCATGTCTAATGGAAAGAAGCCCAGATCAAATTCATGACCCAGTTGGAGAATCATGTAAAGATATTCTTTTAGAGGAAAGACTCTGGAAGGTATTAGAAAAGAACCCAACAAATGCCCAGTTGATTATTGTGTGTGAGCCCATTCACCAAACAGTTCCTAAATACATCTTCTCAGCGTGCCTAGCAAAGTACTAAGAGCAGAGTAGGCAGAAGTTGGGCAGACATATGAACCTTATCCTGATGCTCAAGTGGAGAGATATCCAGCATACATAAATGAGGCAGCATTTAATCCTGAAGAAGGTGCCATGTTTCCTGTTATCCACTCAAGCCCCAGCACTATGCTATGCTCGGCATAGGTGGTTCAGCATCAAAGGACCCAGTGGTAATACAGTATGACCTTTGCTTGCTATCTGCATTGAATTCTGATATTAAGACATTGCTTTTCAGTGATGTATGAGCAATATTTGCCTAAACATAAACTTATTCAAAGTTCACTCAACAGTTATTAGATGAGTATTATGTTCCAGGCACTGTTCTAGGACCTTAAGATAAAATGGTAAACAAAATATAACAAGATCCTACCCTTCTAGAGCTTATCTTTTAACTGATAAGCTGAAGAGAGAGAATAAACAATAAACATAATAAGGCAGCCACCTAATATGGTAAAAGATAAGTGTCATGGGGTGGGAGGAATGATGGGCTGGTTAAGAGGGATCGGGGTACCGAGGGGGCAGGTTGGACACTTAAATAGGGAGGACAGGGTAGCCATCATTGGGAAGGTGATACTTGAGTGAGGACATGAAGGAGGCAAAGGCGTTGGCCAAGGAGATATGTGGGGAAAGAACACTGGAGAAAGGGCATTGCAGGCAAAGAAAACAGGTAGAAGATCCTGAGGTGGGAGCATACATGGACTGCTCAAGGAACAACAAGGTGGCCATTGGGCTGGAACAGAGTGAGGGGACAGTAGGAGATGAAGGGATGAGTGTGGTAGTGGTACAGATCATGTAGGGCCTTAGGGGTCATGGAAAGGACGTTGAAAGAACGTTGTAATATGGGGGAAAGAACACTGCACCTGGAGTCAGAAAGATCAGGTTCACATTCTGATCTATACATTTCTAGTGGTATAACTTTAGGCAAGTCAGCTAATTGCTCACGGCCTACGTTTCCTCAGGTCAGCTCAACAAATATTTTTGAAGTGCTTCCTCTGCATCAGTGGATTCAGAGATGTGAAACTTCCCAAGTGGGAATCACCCATTTGGCCAAGAAGTCTACAGATTCTTAGGGAGAGAAAACAAGGAAACTAACAGGTGCAGTAGAGAACAGTGAATAAAACAATACAAGTGAAAGATAGTGAGACAGAGGCAGGGGGTGTTTTTCCTGACCACCCAATCACCACCCCCATCCTCCTTCTCTATTACATCAACCTGTATTCTTTTCTTCATGGCACTGATCACAATCTGAAACTCTTATATTTTTAGTTTGGTTTATTGTCTCTCTCTCCTCACTACAAAAATGTCTCAATAAGCACAGGACCCTTTTTCGTCTGCTTCGCTGCTCTATTGTATCCCAAATGCCTAGCACAGGGTCGGGCACAAGGTTGGCCCTCCATACTGTGAAAAGAATGACTAGAGAGTATATAATAAGGGAAAGAGTCACAGAGTAGGGAACACGTCAACATTTAAATAGAGTTCAGTAGGAAGCAGCTTGTGCAAAGGCAGAGGGTGTGCTTAGCAAGAGTCACGCATCAACAACACAGGGGGATAATATCAGTTCTCTCATAAAACGGGTATGAGAATTCAACAAGGTCATGCATCTGAGTGTATGGAATGGCTCCCCGTAGCTGCCGTTGGAGCCATGCGGACAGTATTTGTTATAGATGGATTTACCTGTGTGATGCCAAGAGACCTCTTTGACGGAACTGTTATACAACTGCCTAGATACCTGGGTCATTTAATGCAGCTGTTGTATCAACAAGAAAAATTTATGAACAGGTTGTTGCTGCCTTTTAACTTTCCAAATGGGCGTCCAAACCCTGATTCTCGTTTTGTAGTCTCCTACTACTTCAGCACCACTGGGATAAAACTCTAATAAATAACCAAAATCACTCCTCTCAAGGGAAATGCCATTCCTGCAGTCCATGAAAGATAAATGTTGCTGTAGCCTTTGAAAGAAGTCACCTTTATGAAAGATCTATTAAATCATTATGGGGGATCTTCAGGGTGAGAAAAAGAAGGCCAACAAGCGATTTTGGCAGACTCACACATACCAATCCAGAAATGTTGTAAAACCATATACACATAACGCCAGAAGTCAGGAATCAGCATTTATAATGCAATTGGGATCCAGCCTTCTGATGTGCTCATATGATTTCCACAATACTGTTTTTAATTTAAACCAAAACTGACAGTTGAAAAGATTTTCAGAAATCTCTGCCCATAATACTGTTTTTAGTGATTCATTGCATCTAGTGTGAGAGTAATGGGGCAGGAAATGAGATAGGAAAAAAATATGCACAGGAAGATTGTTTTTGGAGCATTTGATTCTATCGAGGCTGAAGACTAGAAAAATAGTAGGGGATTTGGAATGACAGAATATTTGGTTTCAAATCCTGGCTCGGACACTTAAAGCTGTATGCTTATCAGTAAGTCACTTAGTCTCTAGGCCTCATCTATAAAATGGAAATAATAATAATATCTGATGTCATGGGGTTGACAGAAGGAACAAATGAGTTAATACATGTGAAATTTATTCTTTAAAATGTGATATTACTTACAAAGGTTATTTATTTTATTATTCCAGTTGTTTTACTTTCTGTAAGCATTAACTGGGAATAGCACAGGTTTTCCAACAGTTTCTACTAGTGATAACACATTTCTAGTACTTTGTAAATACTTTTTTTTTTCTGAAAAGCTATGATCATGTTTCTGCCATACTATTTTTGATAATCCCCTTACTTGCAGACTACCAAAATTCTATATTTAGCATCCAAGGAATTTTGCAAAATTACATGAGATTAAAGACTGCCTTGTCCATTCTTCCATCACCACTGTCCAGACCAGTCCCTGGCACATAGGTGGTACTCAATAAATACCTTTGATGGATGAATTAGTTAACAAACCTATTTTTACCCCATTTCCCATAACTCTTCTTGATACACATCCCAGAGTTCAGCCTCATTGAATTACATTCTCCTCATATGTATTCTGTACTTCCTCAGCTCCAAATCTTTGTTCAAACTTATTCCTTCCACCTGGAATGCACTCCCACCATTCATTTTCATGTGTTCTAATCTTAACTTAGAGCCCTTCACTTTTGTCCCAATTAGAAGTAATATCTTCATCCTCTGGGATCACAGAACATTGTATTTGTACTTCTTATATGATACTTGTAACATTCCATCTTCTGACATGCAAACTGAAGAATGTGTTTTATTTCCCCTACTAAGCTACATCCTTGATGCATTTAACACAGTGCCTACAACAGTGTTCTGCACAAAATAGATGCTCAATAAATATTTGTGGAATATATGAATGAAAGTCAAACAGAAGGGAGAAAGAATTATGTTTCCTTCTCACTGAATAAAAATTATAGGAAGTGCTCCAATTCTATTTAAACCAGAGTATGGTTTCTTGAGAAAATAAGCCCACAGTTTCCTATCGAAAAATTAAGTCACCAGAACATTTTGAATTCAACACTCATTAAAATGTCTTGGGAGCTTATATTTTCTAATTTAATGATTCAGTAGAGATGAAGGAAATATATATGATGCAAATTTGTTAAAAATTCAGCAACCTATATTAACTAAATCTCAATCTGCAAGCTTGAAAGTTTCTCTATGATAATATTCTATTCAGTGACCTTTTATATTTATCCTTTGGAAACTATGCTTATACTTAATAACCCAACTTTCTCATTATCATTTATTTTGACCTCAAGACTAATTTTGCAGCCTGCAGGGGAAAACTTTTCCTGCTAATTAGTTCTTCTTGGTTATATTCCAATAGAAATGACAAATTTCACCTTGTTTCAGATGCCTCTTGATACTGGTTTAAGCCAGCTAAAGAAACCATGCATAATTTTTAAACTCACATATTTTTCCCCATGACAAAGAACCCAACATTTTATCCAAACATTTCTCATTCTTTAATACCATTTAACAATACACAACTTGGAATTCTGGTATTTAATTGTTAGCATAATGAAATATAGAAGTAGTAAAATAATTTGGAAATCACATACTATTTTCAATAAATTGACTAGAGTCTGACTTTCATCCTCGATGTATTTCAAATGATTAGTTTATCACTAAAGTCTACCTCTATTTCCTCTGTCAGGTTGATTATACACTATTAAGTCTTATGCAATTAGGGGATATTTTAGTGTTGAAGTTAAATAGTTTATTAATGGAGCTATATTATGAGTGGCAGTCCTCAGCCATTTGTTTATCCTTCTAGAGGGAGACACAGAGGTACAATTAGTAATTCTGTTTTAATTCCAACTTCTCCACTGTTTCAAAATTCCTGGAGATGATTCGGCTTTTTAGAGTCACCCATTTTCAATAGTGACATTTTTACTGGACTGCCAGCACGACCCTCCCACATGTCCTTTTATTGTTGTTCTATTAAACTTCTCAAATCAAGAAAGTATATTTTCTCTATTTCCCACTTACTGATCGCTTTATCAAAGCGATATTTGGAAAATCTGGGTTCAAATTTCAGTTTTGCCCACTAACTCATGGGTTTTGGTTTTGCCAATATTCTCTTCAATACCCATTGCCATAAGATATTTAATATCTCTGTGCCTATTTTCTCACTTATAAAATGAATATAACACATGTGCTACCCTTAATTTACCTCCCAAGACTTTGCAAAACACAAATTTAGCCATGCTATCTATCTCTGCTTAAAATTCACCAGTAGCTTCCTGTGCCTACAGGATGAAGTCTGTACTCCTTATCTTGGTAAACTAGGTCCTCCTTGATCTGACCATATTGATCTCCACAGTTTTTACACCTGCAAAATGAGGTGCTACAACTGGCTCACACTACTCCATGACAACTGTTACCATGGCTTCTCAACTCCACATTCAGTGATGTGAAATCAGCCACGATGGAGGTATTTACATCACGGGAATAGCAACCAGACTGCGGCTTGTTAAACATTGAGCATCACACCACTGGGGTTAGGCACTTTAATCAGAGCAGCTCTGATTATAAATCTCCAATAATATCTCATCCAACTCAAAAGAAAAGGCAAAATCTTTGCAATGGCTTGGAACACCATTCTTATGCACACTGGCCCTCATCACTTGTCTAATTTCATCACCTCTTCTTCTCCCCCCTGCTTTGTCTGCTCTTCTATCCACATTAGTCTATTTACTGCTCCTCAATATACCAGGCAAACACCCACCTAAACGGAAGCCAGACAACCCTTGCTGTTCTACCTCAAATACAGATCTTCAGGTGGACTTCTTCTTATCCTTTAAGTCAAATCTCAGATGTTACCTCTTCAGAGAGATCTTTCCTGATCAGTGCTGCTGCTTCCTTTTGTAGCCTGTTTGTGAAAATTAGAGAAAAGTCCCCCCTTGCGTGAGTTCATCCCTGCAGGCCCAGGCCCTGGAGAACGGGCAGTACCTTCGGAGGAAGCAAAAGGTGGCCCTAACTCAAAGCAAATGCCACCTGACACAGCGCACTGAACCTGGCAAGCAGAGTTTGAACTAAGTGTCAGCCCTCACTTTCCCCCTCAGCTGAGCACCTGTGTGCAGCGCCAAACTACGCATGCATACGTGGGGCACTGTCCCTCACCAGGCTTTATCAATAGCCACGGCCTCAGGTAACCTCTATCATAGCAACTTCTTTGTTTTCTTTATACCATCTATCATAATATGTAATTACTGGTTCAAGCCGACTGAAGAAGCTATGTACAATTTTTAAACTAGCATATTTTTCCTCATAAGAAAGAAACCAGTGCTTTACCCAAACATTCCTTCCTCTTTACCACCATTCAGCAACACACAACTTGCAACTCTTGTATTTCATTGTTAACATGATGAAATATAGAAGTAGTAAAATAACTTGGAAACCACATACTAATTTCACAGTATCTGACTTTGATCCTTGATTTAACTCAAATAATTGGTTTATTACTAAAGTCTACCTCTATTTCCTCTGTCAGGTTACATTGCTTGTTTATTAGTTTAGTTGTTTAATAGCTCTCTCCCCCATTCACAGAATGTGACCTTCATGAAAGTAAAGACCATTCTTGTTTACTATTGTATCTGCAGACCTTAGAACAGTGTTCAACAAATGTTTATTGAATATTGAAAGAATGTTGAAACAATAGGCTTCCATGTAATATTTCATGTTAATGAAGAATATTTTTTCTGCCTAAAGGTATAAAAACTTTTGAACTACATTACCTCAATGTCTCTTCCAGTTCAGACATTCTAGGATTTGATATTATTATCACTCTGAAAAATTCCTACCACAATAGATAGGGTAGCAAAGGTGGAGTGAGGAAATGCAATGCAAACAAGATTCCAAGATCCTTGATTCTTCCTCCTCTGTTTTCTGGAGGTGGAAGGTTAGACTTTGAACCCCAGTTTATGTACCTTGAAAAAATATGTTCCTCCTTTTGGGCCTCAGTTTCCTCATCGGCCAAATGATGGGCTTGGACCAAACTGATCTTGAAAACGAAAAGGCTCTACTTTTATTTAATTTTTTTAATATCAAAAATATTTTCCCCCCCAAAAAAACTTGTGAGGAACCCCAGTATGTGAAAATTGAGAAGTTTCTGCTCTGGTAGAAGAGAGGGCAAGAGAACCCAGACTTCATCAAGTCTATAGAACACAGTGTAAAAACTCCTGCTCTAGATGCTCCTGAAAGTCTATGCCATCCCTAACATTCTATTCCTTTAGATTTTGTCTTTCACCAGAGTCCAGGACCAGTGGGGGTATATATGGGCAATGATGAGTTGAGAATTCATCCATTCAACAAATATTGAGTGTCTTCTGTATTCTAGGTACCATGTCACATGAAACAGTGGGTGAACAACATGAAAAAAAGCATGAAGACTCTAAAATCGAATCAGATGGATTTCCTAAACCATTCTCTCAAGACTTCTTCCATTGTCACCATACCCAATCCCATCTCCTCCAGTAAAAGAAGATTGCATCTAAACATACAGAAAAAAAAAGTGACCTTTATGTAGGGCCTTAGGGCCTAGAACCCTAGGCCCTAAGGGCCTAGAACCCTAGAACTTAGGGTTCTAGGCCTTAGGGCCTAGAACCATAGGACCAACATTTTTCCATTACAGGAGTAATCTCTTCTGCTTAAACAAGTCCATTTGCCCAAACCTTTGCAACTGTGAAATAAGTAACCTAAATATTACTCTGAGATAATCCATGGTAGTTTCCTCTGTACTTCAGTCATTGGAGCGAAGCCAATTGCAAATAAACTAAAAAGCAATACCAAATCAACCAAGAAGTTCATTGGCTTGCAAAGTCCATGCACTGAACGTTCCATGACTTATTTACTCAATAAAAATCCTAAAAAGTAAGTGTCCAAACACCCAGCCTACCAATTTGAGTAAGATCTTGGTTCAAGACCTAATTTACCATCTTAATTTCTGACAAACAAGGAAACCAGCCAGAAGACAGTTGTACTAAAACGACTATTATAGGGTTAGCTACGTTAATGGCATGAAATGCAGCAACAGTAGTCAGATAAATTCTAGAGATGTTTCGAAGGTAGGCTCAGCAAAACTTGATATTTTATTCTCTGTAGATGACAGACAGAAGGATGGGGTCAAGGATGAATCTGTTTTCTTACTTGTACGACCAGATAAATTAGGTGGTACCCACTGCTGAGACAGGGAGCACAGGGTAAGGAGACGGTTGAGGTAGAAGAAAATGATGAGTTTTGTTTAGACATTTCCAATTTAATTTTCCCATGAAACTTGAAAGTGAGGTACTCAATCTCAAAGGGGGGTCCACAGACATATTCTCAGGGCTCTTTTATTTATTTTTTTAATTCTCTCTTTTCACTGTGATGGTAAAAATTTTCTATAAAAATTGTAGAAATAAGCATTTTTTATCATCTAGTGGGATGGAAGTAAATAATAAATGATGTATTCAACTTAAGTGAAGGCCAAATGATGAACTGGAAGTCTATTATATATATATATATATATATATTTTTAAGTTTCATATTGTTTAAAAAAAGAAATGTGACAGAACTGAGTCATCTCAGAGCACATAGTGTAGGCATGCTGAATTCAAAAATCTCTGTCCCTTAGCAGTCAGCACCATATCCGCAATGAAGGAAGTGACTTAGCTTTAACAAAACAACATTATCGGAGGAGCTTCAAGATGGCAGAAGAGTAAGACATGGAGATCACCTTCCTCCCCACAATTACATCAGAAAAACATCTACACGTGGAACAACTCCTACAGAACACCTACAGAACGCTGGCAGAAGACCTCAGACCTCCCAGAAGGCAAGAAACTCCCCACGTACCTGGGTAGGGCAAAAGAAAAAAGAAAAAACAGAGACAAAAGAACAGGGACAGGACCTGCACCAGTGGGAGGGAGCTGTGGAGGAAAGGTTTCCACACACTAGGAGCCCCTTTGCAGGCGGAGACTGTGGGTGGCGGAGGGGGAAAGCTTCGGAGCCGTGGAGGAGAGCACAGCCACAGGGGTGCGGAGGGCAAAGCGGGGAGATTCCCGCACAGAGGATCGATGCCGACTGGCACTCACCAGCCCGAGAGGCTTGTCTGCTGACCCGCCGGGGTGGGCGGGGCTGGGAGTTGAGGCTCGGGCTTCAGTCGGAGCACAGGGAGAGGACTGGGGTTGGCGGCGTGAACACAGCCTGCAGGGGGTGAATGCACCATACCTGGCCGGGAGGGAGTCCAGGGAAAAGTCTGGACCTGCCGAAGAGGCAAGAGACTTCTTACCGCTTTGTTTCCTGGTGCGCGAGGAGAGGGCACTAAGAGCGCTGCTTAAAGGAGCTCCAGAGATGGGCGTGAGCCGCGGCTAAAAGCGAGGACCCCAGAGACGGGCATGAGATGCTAAGGCTGCTGCTGCCGCCACCAAGAAGCCTGTGTGCGAGCACAGGTCACTATCCACACCCCTCTTCCGGGAGCCCGTGCAGCCTGCCACTGCCAGGGTCCCGTGATCCAGGGACAACTTCCCCGGGAGAACGCACGGCACGCCTCAGGCTGCTGCAATGTCCCGGCGGCCACTGCCACTGCAGGCTCGCCCCACACTCCGTACTGCTCCCTCCCTCCGGCCTGACCGAGACAGAGCCCCTGAATTGGCTGCTCCTTTAACCCCGTCATGTCTGAGCAAAGAACAGACGCCCTCTGGCAACCTACACACAGAGGCGGGGCCAAATCCAAAGCTGAACCCCGGGAGCTGTGAGAACAAAGAAGACAAAGGGAAATCTCTCCCATCAGCCTCAGGAGCAGCGGATTAAATCTCCACAATCAACTTGATGTACCTGCATCTGTGGAATACCCAAATAGACAACGAATTATCCCAAATTGAGGAGGTGGACGTTGAGAGCAAAGATATATATTTTTTCCCCCTTTTTCTCTTTTTGTGAGTGTGTATGTGTATGCTTCTGTGTGTGATTTTCTCTGTATAGCTTTGCTTTTACAATTTGTCCGAGGGTTGTGTCTGTCCATTTGTTTTTTTTTTATTACTTAAAAAATTTTTTTCTTCTTAATAATTATTTTTCATTTTACTAACTTTATTTTCTTTTATCTTCTTTCTTTCTTTCTTTTTTTACTCCCTTTTATTCTGAGCCATGTGAATGAAAGGATCTTGGTGCTGCAGCCAGGTATCAGGGCTGTGCCACTGAGGTGGGAGAGCCAAGTTCAGGACACTGGTCCACAAGAGACCTCCCAGCTCCACATAATATCAAACAGCGATAATCTCCCAGAGATCTCCATCTCAACGCCAGCACCCAGCTCCACTCAATGACCAGCAAGCTACAGTGCAGGACACCCTATGCCAAACAACTAGCAAGACAGGAACACAACCCCACCCATTAGCAGAGAGGCTGCCTAAAATCATAATACGGCCACAGACACCCCAAAACACACCACCAGACGTGGACCTGCCCACCAGAAAGACAAGATCCAGCCTCATCCCCCAGAACACAGGCACTAGTCCCCTCCACCAGGAAGCCTACACAACCCAGTGAACCAACCTTGGCCACTGGGGACAGACACCAAAAACAACGGAAACTACAAACCTGCACCCTGTGAAAACGAGACCCCAAACACAGTAAGTTAAGCAAAATGAGAAGACAGAGAAACACACAGGAGATGAAGGAGCAAGGAAAAAACGCACCAGACCAAACAAATGAAGAGGAAATAGGCAGTCTACCTGAAAAACAATTCAGAATAATGATAGTAAAGATGATCCAAAATCTTGGAAATAGAATAAACAACATGCAAGAAACATTTAACAAGGACCTCGAACAAAAAAAGATGAAACAAGCAATGATGAACAACACAATAAATGAAATTAAAAATTCTCTAGAAGGGATCAATAGCAGAATAACTGAGGCAGAAGAACGGATAAGTGACCTGGAAGATAAAATAGTGGAAATAACTACTGCAGAGCAGAATAAAGAAAAAGGAATGAAAAGAATTGAGGACAGTCTCAGAGACCTCTGGGACAACATTAAACGCACCAACATTCGAATTATAGGGGTTCCAGAAGAAGAAGAGAAAAAGCAAGGGACTGAGGAAATATTTGAAGAGATTATAGTTGAAAACTTCCCTAATATGGGAAAGGAAATAGTTAATCAAGTCCAGGAACCACAGAGAGTTCCATACACGATAAATCCAAGAAGAAACACGTCAAGACACATATTAATCTAACTATCAAAAATTAAATACAAAGAAAAAATAATAAAAGCAACAAGGGAAAAACAACAAGTGACACATAAGGGAATCCCCATAAGGTTAATAGCTAATCATTCAGCAGAAACTCTGCAAGCCAGAAGGGACTGGCAGGACATATTTAAAGTGATGAAAGAGAAAAACTACAACCAAGATTACTCTACCCAGGAAGGATCTCATTCAGATTTGATGGAGAAAGTAAAACCTTTACAGACAAGCAAAAGCTAAGAGAATTCAGCACCACCAAACCAGCTTTACAAGAAATGCTAAAGGAACTTCTCTAGGCAGGAAACACCAGAGAAGGAAAAGACCTATAATAATAAACCCAAAACAATTTTAAAAATGGTAATATGAACATACATATAGATAATTACCTTAAATGTAAGTGGCTTAAATGCTCCCAAAGCTACAGTAATCAAGACGGTATGGTAGTGGCACAAAAACAGAAACATAGATCAACGGAACAGGATAGAAAGCCCAGAGATAAACCCATGCACATACGGACACCTTATCTTTGATAAAGGTGGCAGGAATGTACAGTGGAGAAAGGACAGCCTCTTCAATAAGTGGTGCTGGGAAAACTGGACAGGTACATGTAAAAGTATGAGATAAGATCACTCCCTAACACCATACACAAAAATAAGCTCAAAATGGATTAAAGACCTAAATGTAAGGCCAGAAACTATCAAACTCTTAGAGGAAAATATAGGCAGAACACTCTATGACATAAATCACAGCAAGATCCTTTCTGACCCACCTCCTAGAGTAATGGAAATAAAAACAAAAATAAACAAATGGGACCTAATGAAACTTCAAAGCTTTTGCATAGCAAAGGAAACCATAAACAAGACCAAAAGACAACCCTCAGAATGGGAGAAAATATTTGCAAATGAAGCAACCGACAAAGGATTAATCTCCAAAATTTACAAGCAGCTCATGCAGCTCAATAACAAAAAAACAAACAACCCAATCCAAAAATGGGCAGAAGACCTAAATAGACATTTCTCCAAAGAAGATATACAGACTGCCAACAAACACATGAAAGAATGCTCAACATCATTAATCATTAGAGAAATGCAAATCAAAACTACAATGAGATATCATCTCACACCAGTCAGAATGGCCATCATCAAAAAATCTAGAAACAATAAATGCTGGAGAGGGTGTGGAGAAAAGAGAACCCTCTTGCACTGCTGGTGGGAATGTGAATTGGTTCAGCCACTATGGAGAACAGTATGGAGGTTCCTTAAAAAACTACAAATAGAACTACCATATGACCCAGCAATCCCACTACTGGGCATATACCCTGAGAAAACCAAAATTCAAAAAGAGTCATGTACCATAATGTTCATTGCAGCTCTATTTACAATAGCCCGGAGATGGAAACAACCTAAGTGCCCATCATCGGATGAATGGATAAAGAAGATGTGGCACATATATACAATGGAATATTACTCAGCCATAAAAAGAAACGAAATTGAGCTATTTGTAATGAGGTGGATAGACCTAGAGTCTGTCATACAGAGTGAAGTAAGTCAGAAAGAAAAAGACAAATACCGTATGCTAACACATATATATGGAATTTAAGAAAAAAAATGTCATGAAGAACCTAGGGGTAAGGCAGGAATAAAGACACAGACCTCCTAGAGAACGGACTTGAGGTGATGGGGAGGGGGAAGGGTGAGCTGTGACAGGGCGAGAGAGAGTCATGGACATATACACACTAACAAACGTAGTAAGGTAGATAGCTAGTGGGAAGCAGCCGCATGGCACAGGGATATTGGCTCGGTGCTTTGTGACAGCCTGGAGGGGTGGGATAGGGAGGGTGGGAGGGAGGGAGACGCAAGAGGGAAGACATATGGGAACATATGTATATGTATAACTGATTCACTTTGTTATAAAGCAGAAACTAAAACACCACTGTAAAGCAATTATACCCCAATGAAGATGTTAAAAAAAAAGAAATATTAAAAAAAAAAAAGATATCAGTAATACCAGAAGAGCTTGCTAAAGATTTTACAAGAGAGAACAATAAGCCTCAGTGCCTTCAAATCTCTAATACTTGCGCCAAACAATAATATGTTTAAAAAACCATATCAACTATAAGCCATAAAGAAAAAATTATAGCTTACTAGAAAAAAATTAAGGATGTCTATATGCCAGAAAGATGATGAACACATTTCTCAAAAGACAAATGGGAATCTGGGTACCATTTCAGACAGATCCATTTGACAAACAAAAGGTAATTTTACATAATACAGTATGACCTTCACACAATTAAAGAGTAATTACTTTATACAGATAGAGAAATTAAGGGCAAAGAGGCCCAAGGAAAGGGACATGAATAAGGACATCAGAGGAAAGAAACACCAATGGCTTACTGGCATGTATAAATATGTATTACTCTTAATGAAATGCTTATTTAAACAAAATGAGGATTATTCAACACAATAATCATAGATGATGATGTGAAAGTTGACATTTAGTGCTTCCCAGTAGCAGTATTCTCACGGGTGCCTATTTGTTTATTCATGTGATCATTCACTCACTCATCCAAGCATTTACTGAGCCGTTGTTACATGTCCACTGCCTGAATAGAGAGCAAAGCCTCCCGCTTTCTGTTCACTAAAATCTCACATTATAATAATAAAAGTAAAGGTGTGAAAGATCAGAATCAACTGTGATTAAAAATTTCCGAGCTGGGGGAAGTCTCAAATGTTTCAGTTCTACTCCCCACAAGCACAAATGTAGGGGGATTTCCCCTCCACTCACTAGGGGTCCAGAGACCTATACATTTTTCTAATTCTTGCAGATGTTCCGGGACTTTGCAGTGAAGCTTCAGCCTAGGGCCATCAGATGGACACCTGGAAAAGTTTTTAGGCTCAGGCAACTGTCCAACTAGATTAGTCAGCAGAGGAGGTACTGACTGCTGACCAAGTGTGGTCCTCATCAGAATTATGGTGGGTGAAGGGGAAGAGATGGAAATCATTATGCCAGGCAACAAGAAACCAAAGGAGAAGGAGAGAAAAAGCAAAGATAGAGGATCTGAATAATAGAATTAATAAGCACAAACTGGTATAGAGAAAACTTACCCTCCACAAGTAGGGGATAAACATTATTTTCAAGCACTCAAGTAATAGTCTCAAAAGTTGACCATGTACAAGTTTACAAAGAAAGTCTCAGAAAACTTTAATGAGTTAATATCCTACAGAATGTGTTGTTTGACTATAATAAAATTAGGTCTTTTAAAGGATAGCTTAAACACCTAACATGCTTAGAAACTAAAATCATACTACCTAATAATCCTTGGATTAAAGGAGAAATAATAAAAATGAGATACTCCTAACATGAATTAGCAGGAGAAGATTTGTGACTTGTAGCTAACACAGAACTCTGAGAAAATTGCTGCTCTGAATACGTTTATCAGAATTCAAAAAAGTATATTGAAGACAAATAAGCTTTGTGTTCAATTTAACAAGCTAGAATGAAGGGCAACAGACTAAATGTGAAAGAAACCATAAAGGAGGAAATAGATATAAATAAACAAATGAGGAAATACAGACCAAAAATAAAGAATAATTATAAAATCAAGAAATGATTACTTTAAAAGATTTACAAGATAAACCATGGGAGACATCAGGGGAAAAAAAGAGCCAAGACTAAAGCAAAATATGAATGAGAAAAGTAAAAATACTATAGCAATTTAAAAAGTAACGAAATAATATTATGAATTAGTGTATGCCAATAAGCTTGAAGCCCAAGAAGAATGAGCATACTGCTGGGGGAAATAATATAAATGGCTAAATTTTGCAGAGAAAAACCTGAAAAGGCCAATTGTTTGGGAGACTCTTACTTGTTCTAGTATAACTTTTTATTTTATTTTACTTTATTTTTGGCAGCGCTGTGTGGCATGTAGGATCTTAGTTCCCCAACCAGGGACTGAACCCGTGCCCCCTGCAGTGGAAGCATGGAGTCCTAACCACTGGACCACCAGGGAATTCTCTCTGGTCTAACTTTTAAACACATTTAGCCTCACTCGCTTCTCGCCAGGAAGAGACAGGGATTTCTTTGGTAAAATTGTAAGCAGCAGTGGGGCATGCTTCACCCAGCCCCTTTGGATCCACTCACTTTTCACAGGATCAGCCTACCAGCTGAATGATGAATTCTGATCTGCCACGTAGTAAGGAGTGGAGCAAATTCAGGGGTGAATTGTTAGCAAGTCGGCTTGGCTAGAGATCTAAAGTCACAACTTGCAGTCAGCTTTATCTATGTCTCTCTGATGCATACGTATCTACCAATAGGTTCCAAACTCGGAAAGGGAAGAAATGGGTATTATTAATTAGCCCATCTCACAAATCCAAATGCCTGTAACTATTACAGAAATAAAACAGTCATCAGACTCACCCTTGTCCACTGCTCCACATACAGGAAAGCCCTAGATCTATATAGCTTTAGAGATATATTGTACAAAATGTTCAAGGAACAGATAATTCCACCTCTCACACAAGCTGTTTCAGAAGATAAAAAATGAGAGAAACCTTACCAACCCGTCTTACAAGGCTCGTGTAAAACTTGGTTTCATAGCTGAGATAGAACAGATCATACAATGAAATTTAAAGGCTATCTCCCTTATGAACATAGATACAAAACTGTAAAATAATATATGATAATAGGATAATGCATCATAATCAAGTAAGATTTGTCTTAGGAAGAGAAGACTGATTTAAGATAGGAAAATACGTCTGTGTGATCCCCCACCCTAAGAAGATAAGGAAAACATTTAATTTAAATAATCATCTCAATGGGGAGGTCAAAAGCATTTGGTAAAGACACATGATTTTTTACAAAGTGCTTTCCAAAACCTAAGAATAGCAGGAAACTTCTTTAACATGATGTAGTCTCTGTAGCAAATAAAACAAAATAAAACCCAGAAAACCTTCTCCTAATTACTATAACACATTAGGCACATAAATTTCAGAATATTCATGTCTGATATTGTCTCTACATTCAACCTAGTACTAGAGGCCATGATCAATGAAATAATACCCCTTCAAAATAAAAGGTATATGATAAAGATATCACCACATACCACATGGTGCAGGAACTCTATGTGGAGGATAACACAAGTATTGAACATTATCCAAAGCATATCAAAGTTCACTAACAAAGAATTAGTATCCATAAAATACAAAGGAATGGTAAAACCAAAATGAAAAAGAGAAGAAATCCAATAGAATGAGAAACATTATTAACCAAGAAACAATTTAAAGAATAGAAAATCTAAATAGCTGAATCACTAGTAATCACAGAAGTGAAAGGAGATTACACTATTTACCAATCAGAGTTTTTTAAAATTAAAAGTCGGGTTATACTAACTGTCTTTGTTATCACTTGCTGTGTAAAAACTTACCCCAAAACTTAGTGGCTTGAAACAACAGAATCTATTATCTCAGAGTTTCTATGGATCAAGAATATGGGTGCAGCTTAGCTAGTCCTCTGGCTCTGCATATCTTCTAAGGCTACCTCATCTCAAGTCTCAGTTGGGAAGGATCTGCTTCCCTAATTGGGTGTTGGTAGCACGCAGCTCCTCGTGGGTCGTTGCACTAAAAAGCTCAGGTCCTCAGGAGCTGTTCCTTGATATGCGAGTCTCTTCACTGAGCACCACACAATATGCTTTCATCAGAATGAGAAAACAAGGGGGCAAGAGAGACCGTCAGCAACAAAGTTCTAGCAAGAGGAAACTTAATCATGTTGATCACATCCTATGACTTTTGCTGGCTTCTATTGATTCAACTCATTAGAAGCAGGACACTAGGTACAGCCCACACTCAAGGAGAGTGGATTACACAAGCATGTGAACATCAGGAGGCTGGGATTATTGGGAGTCATCTCAGAAGCTGCTTCCACACTGTGTATTGATGAGTATGCAGGGAAACAAGTAATAATAGAATTCTATTGGGAAAACAGACTGGTACTGTCACTCTGGAGAGCAACCTGGCAGTATTTAGAAAAAAATATTGCTTATAGACAATGTTTGTGTCCCTCCAAAATCCGTATGCTGAAACCCTAGCCCTCTAGATGTGATGGTATTTGGAGGTGGGGCTTTTGGGAGAAAATTAAAGTTGGATTAGGTCATGAGGATGGGGGCCTTATGATGGGATTAATGCCCTTAGAAAAAGAGGAAGACACAGGAGATAGCTGTCTCTCTCTTTGTGTGTACACACTGAGCTAGGCCATGTGAGGACATAAGCAGGAAGAGGGTCCTCACCAGAACCCAACCATGCTGGCATCCTAATCTTGGCCTTTCAGCCACCAGAACTGTGAGAAGTAAATGTTTGCTGCTTAAGCCACCAGTCTATGGTATTCTGTTCTAGCAGCTCAAACGGACTAAGGATATCTATGACCCAGAAATTCTATTCCTGAGCGTATATTACAGAAAAATATATGCAGAAGTCCATAGGGAGACATGAATGAGAACGCTCCTCATAGCAATGTTTCTGGCAGTGGAGTGGAGAGCCAACATAGATGTCCCTCAAAAGAGGAAGGAATGGACAAGTTATACTTGGGATATTCGTTCTAATGGAATATGATGCAGCCTTAGAAACAATTAGCTAGAGATACATATAGCTACATAAGTTGAACTTAAAAGCATAAGGTAAGAAACAGAACGAGGTCTACGGCACAATGCACCATATTCACACACACACACATTTCATAAGGCTATATGTTTCGCAAGAGTACAAACATATACGAGGGCATGATTCAGACACATCCGAGTAGGTGCCTAATTGTGGGAAGGAAATGAGTGTTGGACTCTAGGATGAAAGAAAAATAGAAAAACTGTAGGAGAAAGAACCTTGTCAAACTCAATGATGACAATATGGCCAGAGTTCAAGAATAGAATAAAAGAAAAAATAAAAGCAACCTTCATGAGTGGGCAGTTAATTCTAATCCCTGCCTTTAAGTTGCAGAGCGGGCAGAAGATAATTTAATCAAAATCAGCAGGCTTTAATGCCAGATGCTCTAGGTAGGGAGATGTTTATTCATGGGAGCTGTCTTTTTGTTAGTTTGTAAGATGATTCATATCTCCACCAATATTTAAATTCAGCCATACAGCTTTTGGAGGGATTTTAAGTAAGATATCCAAAACACTAGCTGATAACTAAGGGTGGGAGATCTCAGAATAAACCACTGAGTAGGGGTGGCCTTGGAGAATAGCTTGGAGGAAAGGTTTGTTCTCTACCATGTGCACCACCACAACTGAACATAGGGATATGAGGAGGGTGGCAGTTCGGCTTGGGAAGACTCTTCTCTCTAACCGAGCCATCCTGGCCTCATCATCATCCCCCCCCACCCCGCCTCATCATCATCCCCCCCCCACCCCGCCCCAGGTGTCAGGAATGGTTCTTTGAAATGTCTGAGCTACATCAACAGACGTGTCACAAGGGCTGCTTTGTGATGGCTAAGTCCCTCCTTAGCCACCATTGGCTAAGGGTACGGACCCTTCATCGTCCTGGGGAGCTGTATATACAGCATGGTCAGTAGGCCCGGAGTAGACCACTGGTAGGCTTCAATACAGCTGAGGTGTGCCAAAGACTCCTAGAGCCTGATACAGACATGGATCGAAAACCCTCGAGAGCCAAAAGGAGGAGGGTGGCTGAGGTTCCCTATAACCTCAGACCTAGACATGGTGGCCACGTAAGATGACCCTACCCAAGCTGTTTTCTTTATGGATTCCCTCTCCCCCCAAGAATCCTACCCTCTCCCTGCCTGGCACAAACCCCCTCCTCAGCCCTGACCCCTTCTCATGAAGTCTCCCTTTCCATCAATAGCCCATCTTCTTCTCCCTAATCCAATGTCCTTTTGACCTCACTCTGTTGTCCTTCCAGGTGCTGAAGACAGCCAGGACCGTGAGGAAACCCCGTCAAAGGAGTCTGAATAAAAAAGCCTCTAAGAAAGCTGTCAACCCCACAAAACAGCAGAAGAAAGCTACAAGACAAACACTCTCCAGCTGTTCTCACAGGCTGGATGAGACACTAAATCAACATCAGAATAATGCAGAGCAGAACCAAGAGGCCGAGCAGAACCAAAAGGCCGCACAGAACCAAGTGCCGTGCGGCAACACCCCTCCAAGCGAAGAGCTGGTGAGCCAGTAAAGCTCAGGGGGAGGCCAGAGACCTCAGAAATATCTGCCAAGTCTGAGGTCTGAGAAATGGCCAACTGTGTAGACACGGAATTTTACAACATCAGGGTACACGGATGCTAATTAAATAAAAATCAACTTGTGAAAATTTCTGTGTGTTTCTGCGAGTTCTCTCATGGTGGGAGCAGGGAAGGAAGGGAAGAGGCAGGTGTGTGAGGAGGGAGGGACATTGAGTCCTGCAAGGTTGCGGGGGACACTGGCAGAATCACAGTTAACCAGACAGTGGGGATAAGGAATGGGTCAGGACTGAGTGCTGAAGATAAATTTCCTACTTAACACTTGAACCCACAGGCAAGGTGGAAAGGGGCTTGGTGTTTCTGTCTTTGGGGTAGGGGGCTGGACGAGGGGCACGACAAAGTGTACATTGCCAGAACCTATGTGGTTTGAGGTGTGTAGGTGGCAGTATCATCCCAAGAAATAGACAAATCACTTCCAGGCCACCTACGTCATAGAAGTGTTTGCTACATCTCACCCTACGATGCCAGCGACTAAAGGTCCTCCAGAGGGCCAAAAATCTCACCCTACTAAAAGTTATTGAAAGCACCCTGAGGACTCAAATAATGGTGGATGGAAGCCACAAACTCAACACTGATCAGCCCACTTTCTAAAGAAACTTAAGGTGGAGCAGTGGCTTCCCAAGGGCAGGGAAGTAAGAGCTGTCTGCTCTCAGTACAGGCAACTGTCTACAAAGAATTCTAAAACAACATCATCTCCCCTCCAAACATCTTTTATCTCTATTCCTTCCAAAGTTGTTGTTGTTTTTTCTCTGAAGAGACGATCCTTTTAAGTGGTTTTATTGAAGTATAATTGACATATAATAAATTGCACATGCTTAAAGTGACCGCTGAATGAGTTTGGTGATACGTGTATACTTGTTAAACCATTACCACAATTATAAGTGTGAAAATACCCATCACCCCCATAAGTCTCCCCTTACCCCCTGACAATTACTTCCTCTTGTCCCTCTCTGCACCCCCATCCTCAGATAACCACTGATTTGCTTGCTGTCTCCATAGATTACATGTTCTAGCATTTTATATAAATGGAATCAGTATGTACTCATTTTTATCCAGCTTCTGTTACTCAGCATAGAGAGTCAATGTTCTTGTGTACATCAATATTACATTTCTTTTTAATATTACGATTGTTATTTTGTTGAGAGTTTAGTAGCATTTAAATGATGCCACAAATTTGCTTTAATTTTATTTAAAAATTAAGATCATCGTCAAGCCATGTGCAGTCATAAGAAATAGAAAGATACCTTATACCCTTAAATGTTGCATATAATGCAACATTTAATAATCTCCCACTACATAATTTTATCTTTACATCCCATTTTAACCCCCAGTATCTACCTCATGGGTTTCACTGAAGTATATCTGTCATATACAAAGAAAGAGAGAGAGAAAGAGGGAGGAAAGGAGAAAGAGGGAGAGGGAGAGGAAGGAGGGGGTCGGCGGGGGAGGGAGAGAAATTCCACTATAATGCCCTGTATGGGGTGTTTATTTTCCTATAAACATTAGAACACACTATGCACATCATTATGCAGCTCATTTACTCTTCAGATCACTCCATGGACATCCATGCCAAGATGTAGATATATCACTGGATAGATACATAGATTTATGGATATAGACAGCAGATTTTAAAATTTAGCCTCTGTAAACCACAATGTCTTGTGGAAAGAGCTAGTTTTTGTAAAATGGAATCGATTTTTCAATGGGAGATTCAAATTTCTCTAACAGCATTTTATGTGTTCATTTATTTTCCTACTGTACACTTCATTAAAACTCTAGCTATAAATATATATTAAAAAACTCTAGGTAATGCCATATTTTAAAAATGCACGTATGACAGAGCCTTCATATACTCTGGTTTCTGCTATTGCCAATCTTCTCAGCAGGCTCCTTTTTTATGGTAAATCTAGAAGATTTTTCTTAAGACTTCATGTGGCAACTAACTAAAAGTTGTGCAGGTTTGCAAATACCAGTTGTGTTGACTGGAGATTTGACTTATAAAAAGTGAAAATAAAATGAAATATCCAATATTTGGGGGGAAAAAGATAAAAGCTGTGACCACTGGTGAGAATAGGAGAGTAATAATATAATAATAGCCCAATAAGATAATGAGGAATTATGATATATACATTGTAAGCAGGGGTCCTAGAATCTGGGAGACTGGATCTAAGTCTCAGCTCTGTCAGTTACATATTAGTGTGAATTTGGGCAGGTTACTGGACTTCTCTGAGATTCACTGTTCTGATCTATAAAATACTGGGTCAGTAAACATTTTCTGTAAGGGGTCAGGTAGTAAATACTTTAGGCTTTGTAGGCTATATAGGTTTCTGTTGTGTTAGCACAAAAGCAACCACAGACACTATGTAAGTAAAAGTGTACAGCTATGTTCCAACAAAGTTTTATTTGTAAAAATAAGCAGCTGTGGTCTATATTTACCTCCACATGGACACTGGTTTTCTGGCCCCTAAATCACAGTGACTATATATATATATTTGTTTTTTTCAATAACTGCCATCGAGAAAGAACTCAAGCAAGAATGTAAAATATCCCAACATATTAAATACCCATAAAAGAGATTTTAAAGTGAAGGATTACTATAAGCCACGCTAAGATAATAGGTTTCAAAAATGCAGTCCGATCGATTTCCTTAAGATTATAAAATACCAATTTTCACATATTAAATTTCAAAAAAAGGAAAGAAAAGCAGAATAACCGACCCAACTATAAAATTATTAAATGTATTCTATAAATCTCATTTGGTCCTTATTAAAAATATAATAAAGGAGATTTCATTCTAAAGGTTGTTTATAACGGAAAGGCAAAGCTCTGACAATCTGGCCCATCAATACAACCCCCAAATGATTAAACTGTGATGCAAATAAGATAAAATGTGGAAGTACAATATTACAGAAAACATTTGATTTTTAAAAATATATTTTAAAAATTATTTGTCAGCCCTGGATTTATATTTAGAAAGATAGATTTCTCATATCCTGAAATTGCTTTATCAGGGGGAGAGCATATATATATATTTTTTACCAGTAATAAGAAATATTAATCAGGTCATTACTGACAGTCCAGTCCTATATTGACTATTTCTTGGTACTCCATGCAAAAAGGATAATTTACTCATTAATATTTTACTATTAGAAGTTCTTCTGGGCTTGAAAAGTTAGTTCAGGTTCCAGAAAGACCTAATTCTAAATATTGAGTTACGTAAAGATCAACATTTAAACATTTAAAAATATTCCTCCTTTGTTTTAAGGTTTTTGCTGTTTTTAAGTGGATTCTGAGGCTGCAGCAGAAAATTACGGCACCATCAATTAGCTATGCTTTCATATATGCATTATGGTGGTTGTAGAAATGTCATTTCCCTACCTATTTTTAGCATGAAAGACAGACACTAACAAAAAACTATTAAAACTTGTGAAAAATGTCATAAAAGACATGTATATAAGACAAAAGGTACTTAAAGATATCAGAGGGGGGACCCTGAAGATGGCGGAAGAGTAAGACGCGGAGATCACCTTCCTCCCCACAGATACACCAGAAATACATCTACACGTGGAACAACTCCTACAGAACACCTACTGAAGGCTGGCAGAAGACCTCAGACCTCCCAAAAGGCAAGAAACTCCCCACGTACCTGGGTAGGGCAAAAGAAAAAAGAGACAAAAGAATAGGGAAGGCACCTGCACCAGTGGGAGGGAGCTGTGAAGGAGGAAAAGTTTCCACACACTAGGAAGCCCCTTCGCGGGCGGAGACTGCGGGAGGCGGAGGGGGGAGCTTCAGAGCCGCGGAGGAGAGCACAGCCACAGGGGTGCGGAGGGCAAAGCGGGGAGATTCCCGCACAGAGGATCGGTGCCGACCGGCACTCACCAGCCCGAGAGGCTTGTCTGCTCACCCGCCGGGGCGGGTGGGGCTGGGAGCTGAGGCTCTGAGGCTCGGGTTTCGGTTTCGGACGGAGCTCAGGGAGAGAGAGGACTGGGGTTGGCGGCTTGAACATAGCCTGAAGGGGTTAGTGCACCACGGCTAGCCGGGAGGGAGTCCGGGGAAAAGGCTGCACCTGCCGAAGAGGCAAGAGACTTTTTCTTCCCTCTTTGTTTCCTGGTGCGTGAGGAGAGGGGTTTAAGAGCACTGCTTAAAGGAGCTCCAGAGACGGGCGCGAGCCGCGGCTAACAGCGCAGACCCCCGAGACGGGCGGGCGACGCTAAGGCTGCTGCTGCCGACACCATGGGGCCTGTGTGCGAGCACAGGCCACTCTCCACACCCCTCTTCCGCGGAGCCTGTGCAGCCCGCCACTGCCAGGTTCCCGGGATCCAGGGACAACTTCCCCGGGAGAACGCACGGCGGGCCTCAGGCTGGTGCAAAGTCACGCCGGCCTTTGCCGCCGCAGGCCCGCCCCGCACTCCGTGCCCCTCCCTCCCCGCCGGCCTGAGTGCGCCCCCGAATCAGCGGCTCCTTTAACCCCGTCCTGTCTGAGCACAAAACAGACGCCCTCCAGCGACCTACACGCAGAGGCAGGGCCAAATCCAAAGCTGAGCCCCTGGGAGCTGTGAGAACAAAGAAGAGAAAGGGAAATCTCTCCCAGCAGCCTCAGGAGCAGCGGATTAAAGCTCCACAATCAACTTGATGCACCTGCATCTGTGGAATACCTGAATAGACAACGTATAATCCCAAATTAAGGAAGTGGACTTTAGGAGCAAGATCTATGATTTTTTTCCCCTATTCCTCTTTTTGTGAGTGTGTATGTGTATGCTTCTGTGTGAGATCTTGTCTGTATAGTCTTGCTTCCACCATTTGTCCTAGGGTTCTATCCGTCCATGGTTTTTTTTTTAAATTTTTTTCTTAATAATCAATTTTAATTTTAATTACGTTATTATACTTTACCTTCGTTCTTTCTTTCTTTCCTTCCTTCCTTCCCTCCTTTAGACAACGAATCATCCCAAATTGAGGAGGTGGTCTCTGACAGCAAGATTTATGATTTTTCCCCCTTTACCTCTTTTAGTGAGGGTGTATGTGTATGCTTCTGTGTAAGATTTTGTCTGTGTAACTTTGCTTCCAACATTTGTCCTAAGGTTCTATCCGTCCCTTTTTTTTTTCTAAATAAGAATTTTTTAATTCAATAACTTTATTATACTTTATTTTATTTTTACTGTATCTTCTTTGTTTCTGTCTTTTTTCCTTCTTTCCCTCCTTCCTTCCTTCCTCCCTCCCTCCTTTCTTTCCTTCTTCCCTTCTTTCCTTCTTTGCTTCTTTCTTTCTTTCTTCCTTCCCTCCTTTCCTTCTTTCTTTCCTCATACTTCAACTAATTCCCTCTACTTTTTCTCCCTTTTATTCTGAGCCGTGTGGATGAAAGGCTCTTGGTGCTCCAGCCAGGAGTCAGGGCTCTGCCTCTGAGGTAGGAGAGCCAACTTCAGGACACTGGTCAACAAGAGACCTCCCAGATCCACATAATATCAAACGGCGAAAATCTCCCAGAGACCTCCATCTTAACACCAGCACCCAGCTTCACTCAACGACCAGCAAGCCACAGTGCTGGACAACCTATGCCAAACAACTAGCAAAACAGGAACACAACCCCACCCATTACCAGAGAGGCTGCCTAAAATCGTAATAAGGCCACAGACACCCCAAAACACACCACCAGACGTGAACCTGCCCACTAGAGAGACAAGATCCAGCCTCATCCACCACAACACAGGCACTAGTCCCCTCCACCAGGAAGCCTACACAACCCACTGAACCAACCTTAGCCACTGGAGACAGACATCAAAAACAGCGGGAACTACGAACCTGCAGTCTGCAAAAAGGAGACCCCAAACACAGTAAGATAAGCAAGATGAGAAGACAGAAAAACACACAGCAGATAAAGGAGCATGATAAAAATGCACCAGACCTAACAAATGAAGAGGAAATAGCCAGTCTACCTGAAAAAGAATTCAGAATAATGATAGTAAGGATGATCTGAAATCTTGGAAATAGAATGGACAAAATGCAAGAAACAGTTAACAAGGACCTAGAAGAACTAAAGATGAAATAAGCAACGATGAACAACACAATAAATGAAATTAAAAGTACTCTAGATGGGATCAATAGCAGAATAACTGAGGCAGAAGAACGGATAAGTGACCTGGAAGATAAAATAGTGGAAATAACTACTGCAGAGCAGAATAAAGAAAAAAGAATGACAAGAACTGAGGACAGTCTCAGAGACCTCTGGGACAACATTAAACGCACCAACATTTGCATTATAGGGGTTCCAGAAGAAGAAGAGAAAAAGAAAGGGACTGAGAAAATATTTGAAGAGATTAGAGTTGAAAACTTCCCTAATATGGGAAAGGAAATAGTCAAGTCCAGGAAGCACAGAGAGTCCTATACAGGAAAATCCAAGGAGAAATATGCCAAGACACATATGAATCAAACTGTCAAAAATTAAATACAAAGAAAGCATATTAAAAGCAGCAAGGGAAAAACAACAAATAACACACAAGGGACTCCCCATAAGGTTAACAGCTGATCTCTCAGTAGAAACCCTACAAGCCAGAAGGGAGTGGCAGGACATACTGAAAGTGATGAAGGAGAAAAACCTGCAGCCAAGACTACTCTACCCAGCAAGGATCTCATTCAGATTTGATGGAGAAATTAAAACCTTTACAGACAAGCAAAAGCTGAGAGAGTTCAGCACCACCAAACCAGCTTTACAACAAATGCTAAAGGATCTTCTCTAGGCAAGAAACACAAGAGAAGGAAAAGACCTATAATGACGAACCCAAAACAATTTAGAAAATGGGAATAGGAACATACATATCGATAATTACCTTAAATGTAAATGGACTAAATGCTCCCACCAAAAGACACAGATTGGCTGAATGGTTACAAAAACAAGACCCTTATATATGCTGTCTACAAGAGACCCACTTCAGACCTAGAGACACATACAGACTGAAAGTAAGGGGATGGAAAAAGATATTCCATGCAAATGGAAACCAAAAGAAAGCTGGAGTAGCAATTCTCATATCAGACAAAATAGACTTTAAAATAAGGACTATTAAAAGAGACAAAGAAGGACACTACATAATGATCAAGGGATCGATCCAAGAAGAAGATATAACAATTGTAAATATTTATGCACCCAACATAGGAGCACCTCAATACATAAGGCAAATACTAACAGCCATAAAAGGGGAAATGGACAGTAACACATTCATAGTAGGGGACTTAAACACCCCACTTTCACCCATGGACAGATCATCCAAAATGAAAATAAATAAGGAAACACAAGCTTTAAATGATACGTTAAACAAGATGGACTTAATTGATATTTATAGGACACTCCATCCAAAAACAACAGAATACACATTTTTCTCAAGTGCTCATGGAACATTCTCCAGGATAGATCATATCTTGGGTCACAAATCAAGTCTTGGTAAATTTAAGAAAATTGAAATTGTATCAAGTATCTTTTCTGACCACAACGCCATGAGACTAGATATCAATTACAGGAAATGATCTGTAAAAAATACAAACACACGGAGGCTAAACAATACACTACTTAATAATGAAGTGATCACTGAAGAAATCAAAGAGGAAATCAAAAAATACCTAGAAACAAATGACAATGGAGACACAACGACCCAAAACCTGTGGGATGCAGCAAAAGAAGTTCTAAGGGGGAAGTTTATAGCAATACAAGCCCACCTTAAGAAGCAGGAAACATCTCGAATAAACAACCTAACCTTGCACCTCAAGCAATTAGAGAAAGAAGAACAAAAAAACCCCAAAGCTAGCAGAAGGAAAGAAATCATAAAAATCAGATCAGAAATAAATGAAAAAGAAATGAAGGAAACAATAGCAAAGATCAATAAAACTAAAGGCTGGTTCTTTGAGAAGATAAACAAAATAGATAAACCACTAGCCAGACTCATCAAGAAAAAAAGGGAGAAGACTCAAACCAATAGAATTAGAAATGAAAAAGGAGCGGTAACAACTGACACTGCAGAAATAAAAGAGATCATGAGAGATTACTACAAGCAACTCTATGCCAATAAAATGGACAATCTGGAAGAAATGGACAAATTCTTAGATATGCACAACCTGCCAAAACTGAATCAGGAAGAAATAGAAAATATGAACAGACCAATCACAAGCACTGAAATTGAAACTGTGATTAAAAATCTTCCAACAAACAAAAGCCCAGGACCAGATGGCTTCACAGGCGAATTCTATCAAACATTTAGAGAAGAGCTAACACCTATCCTTCTCAAACTCTTCCAAAATATAGCAGAGGGAGGAACACTCCCAAACTCCTTCTACGAGGCCACCATCACCTTGATACCAAAACCAGACAAAGATGTCAGAAAGAAAGGAAACTACAGGCCAATATCACTGATGAACATAGACGCAAAAATCCTCAACAAAATACTAGCAAACAGAATCCAACAGCACATTAAAAGGATCACACACCATGATCAAGTGGGGTTTATTCCAGGAATGCAAGGATTCTTCAATATACGCAAATCTATCAATGTGATAAACCATATTAACAAATTGAAGGAGAAAAACCATATGATCATCTCAATAGATGCAGAGAAAGCTTTTGACAAAATTCAACACCCATTTATGATAAAAACCCTGCAGAAAGTAGGCATAGAGGGAACTTTCCTCAACATAATAAAGGCCATATATGACAAGCCCACAGCAAACATCATCCTCAATGGTGAAAAACTGAAAGCATTTCCACTAAGATCAGGAACAAGACAAGGTTGCCCACTCTCACCACTCTTATTCAACATAGTTTTGGAAGTTTTAGCCACAGCAATCAGAGAAGAAAAGGAAATAAAAGGAATCCAAATCGGAAAAGAAGAAGTAAAACTGTCACTGTTTGCAGATGACATGATCCTATACATAGAGAATCCTAAAGATGCTACCAGAAAACTACTAGAGCTAATCAATGAATTTGGTAAAGTGGCAGGATACAAAATTAATGCACAGAAATCTCTGACATTCCTATATACTAATGATGAAAAATCTGAAAGTGAAATCAAGAAAACACTCCCATTTACCATTGCAACAAAAAGAATAAAATATCTAGGAATAAACCTACCTAAGGAGACAAAAGACCTGTATGCAGAAACTTATAAGACACTAATAGAAGAAATTAAAGATGATACAAATAGATGGAGAGATATACCATGTTCTTGGATTAGAAGAATCAACATTGGGAAAATTACTACCCAAAGCAATGTACAGATTCAATGCAATCCCTATCAAACTACCACTAGCATTTTTCACAGAACTAGAACAAAAAAATTTCACAATTTGTATGGAAACACAAAAGACGGCAAAGAGCCAAAGCAATCTCGAGAAAGAAAAACGAAGCTGGATGAATCAGGCTCCCTGACTTCAGACTATACTACAAAGCTACAGTAATCAAGACAGTATGGTACTGGCACAAAACCAGAAAAATACATCAATGGAACAGGCTAGAAAGCCCAGAGATAAACCCATGCACATATGGTCACCTTATCTTTGATAAAGGAGGCAGGAATATACACTGGAGAAAAGACGGCCTCTTCAATAAGTGGTGCTGGGAAAACTGGACAGCTACATGTAAAAGAATGAATTTAGAACACTCCCTAACACCATACACAAAAATAAACTCAAAATGGATTAAAGACCTAAATGTAAGGCCAGACACCATCAAACTCTTAGAGGAAAACACAGGCAGAACACTCTATGACATAAGTCACAGCAAGATCCTTTTTGATCCACCTCCTAGAGAAATGGAAATAAAAACAAAAGTAAACAAATGGGACCTAATGAGACTTCAAAGCCTTTGCACAGCAAAGGAAACCATACACAAGACGAAAAGACAACCCTCAGAATGGGAGAAAATATTTGCAAATGAAGCAACTGACAAAGGATTAATCTCCAAAACATATAAGCAACTCATGTAGCTCAATATCAAAAAAACAAACATCCAATCCAAAAATGGGCAGAAGACCTAAATAGATATTTCTCCAAAGAATATATACAGATTGCCAACAAACACATGAAAGAATGCTCAACATCATTAATCATTAGAGAAATGCAAATCAAAACTACAATGAGATATCACCTCATACCAGTTAGAATGGACTTCATCAGAAAATCCACAAACAACAAATGCTGGAGAGGGTGTGGAGAAAAGGGAACCCTCTTGCACTGTTGGTGGGAATGTAAATTGATACAGTCTCTATGGAGAACAGTATGGAGGTTCCTTATAATACTAAGAATAGAACTACCATACGACACAGCAATCCCACTACTGGGCATGTACCCTGAGAAAACCATAATTCAAAAAGAGTCATGTACCAAAATGTTCATTGCACCTCTATTTACAATGGCCAGGACATGGAAGCAACCTAAGTGTCCATCAACAGATGAATGGATAAAGAAGATGTGGCACATATATACAATGGAATATTACTCAGCCATAAAAAGAAACAGAACTGAGTTATTTGTAGTGAGGTGGATGGGCCTAGAGAATGTCATACAGAGTGAAGTAAGTCAGAAAGAGAAAGTTAAATACCTTATGCTAACACATATATGTGGAATCTAAAAAAGTAAAAAAGAAAATGGTCAGAAGAACCTAGGGGCAAGATGGAATAAAGATGCAGACCTACTAGAGAATGGACTTGAGGATATGGTGAGGGGGAAGGGTAAGCTGGGACAAAGTGAGAAGTGGCATGGAGGTATATACACTACCAAACGTAAAATAGATAGCTAGTGGGAAGCAGCCACATAGCACAGGGAGATCAGCTCGGTGCTTTGTGACCACCTAGAGGGGTGGGATAGGGAGGGTGGGAGGGAGGGAGACGCAAGAGGGAAGAGATATGCGGACATATGTATATGTATAACTGATTCACTTTGTTATAAAGCAGAAACTGACACACCATTGTAAAGCAATTATACTCTAATAAAGATGTTAATAGTAAAAAAATCCAAACAAACATCTGTCACATTGTGCTGTGATCTTGTAGTTTCTATTATATTTAATTTGAAATGTCATTTTAGCTTTAATTATAAGGAATATACACACACGTGATTTATATCTTTGATAAGAATAATATGAGATAATTAAAGCCAGTGCTTGGGCCTCTGCACAAATTATCTTTCTTTTAAAAAGAATAAACACATTATTCACAATTTTAGAGCAAATGTGAGAAACACTGGGTTAAATCTCAAGACTTCTATTCGAATTGAATGTGTATATATATATATATATATATATATTTGCGAATTAACTCTCTGTAGATGGTATTGAAGTCATGAGACTATCACAGACAATAAGTAGAGAACAAGAAAGAGCTTATGACAGACTTTTGAGAACAATTAATACTGAGAAGTGAAGCAGGGAGTAAAAATAAGCCAGTAAACGAGACAGAGAAGGAGAAGCTAGAGAGGTAAGGGCACAACCAAGGAAGTGTGGCGCAATAAAAGGGCTATTGCAAGAAAGAGGTAATGATGAGAGGTCATGTTAGAAAAGGACTCAGAATTGACCACTGGCTCTAGCTGAATTCTTCCCATTCACAGATATGGGAGTACTCATCCTCCATCCAAAACCCATTCCAACTGATGGCATATAGTCAATAGGTGACCAGGTAAACATTAAGTAGGCCTTAATAATACCCCCCTCCCTCACAAGCTTGAATGCTGGCTCGTTTAATGTGTTTTTATGTTTTTGTGACCAAGCCCAGTTCCACCTGCCCAACACGGCACCAGCTTGATGCTGACTCTCACCTCCCTGAGTTCTCATATCTGAGTCTTCTGACATTCAACCTGCTTTCAAAAACTTTCGCTACAGCCTAGTTTTCGCATCTCTCCTAGTGTGCATCAGTGGATCAGTCTGGTTTGCAGTATTTAGCCCAGGTCTTCACCCATTCTTCTAGTACCAATCAGACATCAATTCCAACATCAAGAACTCTGTGTCACTTCATTTCGTCTTCATAGATCCCCTTACGACCTTTTTTTCAGTCAAGATATTTCCATTCTACCTGAACTACTTCTCCTGCTTCACTCTCTGTCCATTGTTACCAACAGTCTGTTACAGCAATGAAAGAAGTCAATAACCAAACATCTTCACCAGTATTCACAATTAAATCCTCAATTTTCTGTGGGTTCCTTATATTTTCTGTTTCATTCCTTTCTGCATAAAGACCCACTTTTTATAGTGTACTCTACTCCATGCCTTTAAATCTACTTTATTCCAATGCAGCAGCAAAGAGATGACTGTCAGCTAAATTGCACTTTCCATTAAAAAAATTAAGTACCTTTTAAAAGAGCACAAGATGACATATTTCAGCCCAGCCACTGCACTTACTGCAGAATTTGTTTTAAAAACTCACTGTAGAATTTTAAGACTATATGTGTAGCTTTTTCATGGGTCATTAGGGCACACTGTGCAGGCTTCAGCAAGGTGATTTTGTAAAAATCTACACAAATTAATGAATCCAAGTTTCATTAAATTGTTAATTGCATTCAGTGAGAAACTGTGTGGTATTACTTCCTACAATTACCGGAAATCACAGCAGAGGAAGCTCTGGGAAATTGGCAGGGCAAGTATATACAAGTCAGGAACATGTGTTCCTTTTGAATTCACCTCTTGTTAACCATGAGCATTGCCCCCACAGGATTCTGACATGGCTTTGGGAACATCACTTTCTGGGAAACTTCACCGGAGTAAATTGAATTCCAAACTATAGAAAAATCATGCAAGGCGGCTCCCATGTAGATCTGACACACTTCAGACTGCTCCAAACATGGGCATAGCCTTGAATTCCTAATTAGTTGTGAGTTATGCTTATCATTTTAAGTACCAAGAAAAGCATATACCGAAGTCAGAAGAACTGGGTTTCAGTCCTGGCTTTTTCATATGTTAGAGAAGGAAAAGTCAGATTTCCTTTCTCAGGAGCAATTTTCTCCTTTGTAAATGGTTCATAGATTCATATTCTGCCTACCTGCTTGTGTTTGTGAGGGTCAAATGAAATCACATCCTTTCAGGGAGAGGCAGCTCACCACCAGCCCTGAGCACCCCTGCAAGTCCTTGTTGACTGTGCCAAACTGCAAGGCTTATGGGTCTCCTGATACTAAGCTGTTTCTGTGGCTAGTCACATAGGCAACTATGTAGGTCAAGGCGACCACAGCATGACTACTGTGTAAATGTTCACTCCCTGGGGAAACGTTACTGGCTTGGCTTGTTTGCTGCTTGCTACCACGTTTGCTTCTTGTTCAAAATGTGCTGAGTCCCTGGCCCTGGTTTCCTCACCTATGGTGCAATGGAACCTACCATGTACCTAGCATCTATCTGGGCCTGTCACATTACCCCGTGGGACTTGGAAGCAAGCTTCCCTTCCTTGGAAGCAAGGGAAACTGTACACCTATGCTGATGTTCACCTTGTTTGTTATGCTATAAGAACAAACTGTTTTGCTTTAATTCATTAAAGCATTATCTACGTTCAGCTCTTCTAGGGTTGTAACAGGCTTAGTCCCTGCCATCCTCTATGAAGTTAGGGCTCTTCCCTTAAATACTCAACCCTCAGATCTTCTTTCTCATATGGTACCACAGCTTCAGTTATCATCTATGTGCTAAGGATCCCAAATGTATGACTTCAGCTCTTCTCTCCCATGTTTCTAGACCTCATATTCATCTGCCTACTGAACAGCTCCCCTGGGTAACTTCAAGTTATAACAGATAACTTCAAGTCCACCTGCCTACCCCTAGGCTCAGTATCTCTTTCACCCCCTACTCAGATCTGTCCTTCTCCTTTTGCCTATCTTGGTTAGTGAAACCACCCACTGCCTAATGTTCCCAGTTAGAAACCATGCATCATTCTCAAGAACTCCTTTCTTCTTATCAATCCCCCCAAAACACATGCATTCAATTAATCACCATATTCCTTAATTTCTACCTATTTACCATATCTTGATTCCATTACTTCTCCTCCATCTCCACTGCCGCTGCTCTAATGTCATCATCTTTCGCCTAAATATACCTTCTTTCTTTCCCTAACACGTAAAAAATTTATTCTTGTTTTGGGAATTTACATTTGCTTGTCCCTCTACTTGTTCAAACTGCAAAACTTATCATTAGTATCTCACTTCTACTTATCTCACCGACATCATTTTTTGCCAGCAGTCTAACACCACCACCTTATGCCCCAGTAATAAAAAATAATAATAATTACTTGCTGTTTTCTGAACTTGGAAAGCTGTTTTACTCTTCCTGGTCATCTAGGATGTACCACCCAGATCCTTCTTCAAGGAAGGATTTCTTGCCTTAGCTGCTGGGAATTCTGTCAGTGGACAGCCCTCAACTGGCAGATCTCTGAAGGACTGCCTCAGTTGCAGAGAGCTGCCTTGTGCAAGGTCATACCCCTTCCCAGGGGCAACTCACATGTAATGACCAATGCAGGAGCATAAAGATGTGGACATTTTGGCCCAAGAGGGGACAACTCATAACCCTGTAAAGCCATCTCAGCTTCCGAGGTCCTTGTGGTATCCTCCTAAACCTGTATCACAACTAGACTTCTCCCTCTGATCAATCCTGTTTCTCCTCCTTCCTTCTGTAAGTATTGAACCCAAAGGTATTCCTTAATAAACAGCGTGAACATTAAACTCCAACTCAGAGGCTGCTTCCCAGGAAACCCAAGCTATGACACCATCACACAGGCTATTTCTTCTTTGGGACAAGCTCCTCTACTTATCCCCATAGTGAACACCTAATGATCCTTTAAGAATCAAATCAAGCATCACCTCTTTGGTGACCCCTTCCTTGAACTTTCTCCCCCACTGCCACGCCACCAATGGTGTTCATAATTACATAATCCTTCTTTTGTTCTACTATTATGTTTTGCAGTAAATTCTACTAGTGCACTCATCACAGACTATTAAATAATTCATTTACCTGTCTGTATCTCTTAATTACACCTTGTATTCCTTCATGTGAGGCTCTATATGTTATCTGTCTTTATATCTCCACCATCTAGCACAGTTACTGGCCATGATTGGGGCACAATAAATACTCATAAAATTATAATACTTCAGTGGAGAATTAGGGAATGTCATTTCAGGTAGATTGGATATGGATTTTATATGGACATCATATTAAAAAAGTCACCACACCCACATGTAAATCAATGAAGTTAGGACACACCCTCACACCATACACAAAAATAAACTTTAAATGGCTTAAAGGCTTAAACATAAAACATGACACCATAAAACTCCTAGAAGAGAACAAAGGCAAAACATTCTCTGACATAAATCTTACCAATGTGTTCTTAGGTCAGTCCCCCAGGGCAATAGAAATAAAAGCAAAAATAAACAAATGGGACCTAATCAAACTTAAAAGCTTTTGCACAGCAAAGGAAACCATAAACAAAATGAAAAGACAACCTACAGACTGGCAGAAAATATTTGCAAACGATGAGACTGACAAGGGCTTAATCTGCAAAATATACAAACAGCTCATACAACTCAACAACAAAAAAACAAACTACCCAATTGAAAAATGGGCAGAAAAACTAAATAGACGTTTCTCCAGAGAAGACATACAGATGGCCAACAGGCACATGAAAAAATGTTCAACACTGCTAATAATTAGAGAAATGCAAATCAAAACTACAACGAGGTATTACCTCACACTGGTCAGAATGGGCATCATAAAAAAGTCTGTAGACTTATTATTTGTAAATAATAAATGCGGAGAGGGTGTGGAGAAAAGGGAACCATCCTATGCTGTTGGTGGGAATGTAAATTGTTGCAGTCGCTATGGAAAACAGTATGGAGGTTCCTTAACAAACTAAAAATAGAGCTACCATATGATTCAGCAATCCCACTCCTGGGCATATATCCAGACAAAACTACAATTCAAAAAGATACATGCAGGACTTCCCTGGTGACACAGTGGTTAAGAATCTGCCTGAGAATGCAGGGGACACAGGTTCTATCTCTGGTCCAGAAAGATCCCACATGCTGCAGAGCAACTAAGCCCATGAGCCACAACAACTGAGCCTGTGCTCTACAGCCCGCAAGCCACAACTACTGAGCCCACACACCACAACTACTGAAGCCCTCGAACCCTAGAGCCCATGCGCTGCAACTACTGAGCCCACGTGCCGCAACTACTGAAGCCTGCATACTCTAGGACCCACATGCCACAACTACTGAGCCCATGTGCTGCAACTACTGAAGCATGCACGCCTACAGCCTGTGCTCTGCAACAAAGAAAGCCACCACAATGAGAAGCCCACGCACCACAACGAAGAGTAGTCCCCACTTGCGGAAACTAGAGAAAGCCCATGCATAGCAATGAACACCCAATGCAACCAAAAATAAAATAAATAAAATAAAATTCAACTTAAAAAGAAAGATACATGCACCCCAATGTTCATAGCAGCACTATTTACAACTGCCAAGACATGGAAACAACCTAAATGTCCATCGGCAGAGGAATGGATAAAGAAGATGTGGTGTATACACACACACACACACACACAATGGAATACTACTCAGCCATAAAAAAGAATGAAATAATGCCATTTGCAGCAACAGGGTTGGAACTAGAGATTATCATACTAAGTGAAGTACATCAGAAAGAGAAAGACAAACACCATATGATCTCACTTGTATGTGGAATCTAAAATATGACACAAATCAACTTATCTATGAAACAGAAATGGACTCACAGACATAGAGAACAGACTTGTGGTTGCCAAGGGAGAGGGTGGAGGGGGATGAAGTGGGAGTTTGGGGTTAGCAGATGCAAACTATTATATATAGAATGGGTAGACAACAAGGTCCTACTGTATAGCACAGGGAACTATATTCAATATTCTGTGATAAACCATAATGGCAAAGAATATTAAAAAAAAGAATATATATATATATATGTATAACTGAATCACTTTGCTGTACAGCAGAAATAAACACAACATTGTAATCAACTATACTTCAAAAAGTCACCAAGTTATGGTACTGCAAGATGTGTTCATATATCAGTTAACATTCATTCATTCAACAAATATATGTTAAGTACCAACTATGTGCCAATCACCACATTTCCTACAGGGTCCACAGAGATAAACAAGACAGATATGGTCCCTTTATAATTTAGCAAATAAGACAGACACTGAATAAGTTAGTAGAAGCACTATGAGTGTTTCGAAGGAGAAGTGCAGAGCATTATAGTATTCTATAGCAGGAGGCCCTAATCTAGCCTAGAGGGCTTAAATTAAGGCTTAACAGAGTAATTTACAAGCTGAAATCTTAATAGTAACAGTTAGCTAGGTAAAGGAGGAAGAGGGAGAGGAATCCAATAATTTGAAATAGCATGTGTTAGGACCCCGAGGTGGCAAAGAGTATGACATGCTCAAAGACAGGAAAGAAGACTGGAAATAAATGCCAAGAACTGTCACTGGAAAGGTAACTTGGAGGCAAATTTTTTAAAAAATTTAACTAATGGTAACATGTTAGAATCTTACTTGGTGGAATTCTTCATCTATTGAAGAATAATTTAGTCAAATATCAACATTATTGCCTGCTGTGTTGGTGATAGATTAGAAGGAAGAGAGACTGGAGGCAGAAAGACTGGTTAAAATATTGTTCATTAATTTATTTATATTTTAGAACATATCTTTAGGTGAGAAATGACGAGTGCTTGTCCTAAGGCAGTGGCAGACGGGACAGAGAGAAGGTCTTACATAGCAGAGATTTCTCAAGTGGAATTGGAGGACTTAATGACTTATTAAATATAGGAGGTGAAGAAGAGGAATGAATTGAGAAATGCCTTAGATTGTCTTGTAGAATATCTGAGGATAAATTAATAAGAGTTCTTCTCTGCCAAGAGAGAGGAGTCAAGAACTGAGCCTCTAGAGGAAAAAATTAGATTTATATGGCTATACCTAATCAGGTGTTTATTGATGATAAATGTGATTTTCTCTTCATGTAGAAATCAAAATACCACAGCAGTAGGATTTGACATTTTCCTCCATTCCTCCACCAAGCTTAAGTTATTTATTCATTCAGCTAATACATATTTATTGAGCCCTGCCTACCATGCACCAGGCACTGGGCCAGGCGACAAAGATAGAGTATTGAAAAAGACAGATTCATTCCCTGCCACCATAGAGCTGAATTTTATCGAATAAATAATCTGATCAATTTATACTCCAGTGGTTCTCTGTTCTACGTATTTTTTTTAATTCTGAAAAATTCCCATCAATGTGGACTGTAAATATTTGTCATCCTTTTAAATGGTAAAGCTACTAGGAGACATATATGCATTGCGAGTACTTACTTTCAATATTCACTTTTCTTTATAGTAACAAAAAATCTATTTAAAGGAGCTTTTCAAACTGACTCCAAGTACCGAACCAAATTATCCAGATTAAATACAGATTAGGTACTGTCAGCATGGGGGTTGCTTTTTCAATTGAAATCAGTGATGGCTATTTTAATATACACTTCTCTTTGGGGAAGAGTTTCCAAAGTTTCCAAAGTTACTGTCTCTGGCTGTTGGTTAAACACAATTCTGAGTGTGTAGAAAAGGTAAAATGGCCAACACAGGTGAAAAAAAAAAAAAGCACAGTGTCTATTTCATAGTTCCATATTCTTTGACTTCTGGGAACTTGTTATTGTGGCCTCAAGAAAGGACTGTGGGGCTTCCCTGGTGGCGCAGTGGTTGAGAGTCTGCCTGCCGATGCAGGGGACACGGGTTCGTGCCCCGGTCTGGGAGGATCCCACATGCCGCGGAGCGGCTGTGCCCGTGAGCCATGGCCGCTGAGCCTGCGCGTCCGGAGCCTGTGCCCTGCAACGGGAGAGGCCACAACAGTGAGAGGCCCGCGTACCACAAAAAAAAAAAAAAAGAAAGAAAGGACTGTGGTGGTGCCTTGTCAGGTCTGTCACTGGCCCTGCAGTTGCAACCCTAAGTCCTCTGCAGGGCTTTTTTAAAGTAGTGAGTTCACTACATACCCTGTTACTGTCCAGCCTGGAAAGGGGGCTATCAGGAAAATAAAGGCACAAGACTTCTCTCATCACTGGAGTCAAAGATCAAAGAAGAAATTGTTTAATCTCTGCCCCACACATCGTGATACATGAATGCCCTCATTGGCATATTGGTTTCCTTTGTGAAATTTAAATCTCTGTAAAATGATGGATGGATCGTTAATAAATCAGTAAATTAATTAACTGTCCCCGAAGGGTAATGAAATACCTTCTAGTGGCATATATCTTGGCCTCACAGTCAACAGAATATACCTTTATTCCTGGCTATATTGTTTTAAAAGCAGAATGGAAGGCTTTCACGAGGTATCTCCTAAGAAGCAGAACAACTAGTTTACCTTTTCTACATGGACCAGACTGACCACTTAAAACCAAGTTTGTGAAATAGGAAAATCCATAGTGATATATAATGGCCCTACTACATGTCAGATGCCCTTCTTGGAGCTTTAAATGCATTACCTCATTTGATACCCAGAACAATCTTCTGAGGCAACTATTATTATCTTCACTTTTTAAAATTAGAAAATCAGTGTTACAAATGCTTAAATCTCTTGTCCAAAGTTTTCCAGCTAGTTACTGCAAAGTAGGATTCAAGCCTATGTCCTACTCCAAGATCCACGTCCTAAGTCTTAGTGCTCCTTTCATTTGAAGATGCTTACTATGCTCCTCCCAATAGGAAGATTGATTTTACTAAGCCCCTTATACTCTCCACCAATCACCTTGGATTGTAAAATATGTAATCACCTTATATTTCCTGAAATGCAAGAAATTATTCCCTCTTGAACCATTCCCATATCCATTTGCTAGGGAGAACAGAGTACAAAACCAGAAACAACATGGTTTCTGGAGCAGCTGCACCAGACCCAGGCCTGGAGTGCCTACCTCCACATTCTTTATTACGTGAGGAAATAAAGCCCTTAAGTGCCATGACCTTTGTGGGGGTTTGGGGTTTTGTTTTGTTTTTTCTTACATTCAGCCAAATACAATCAATGCAGCAATATAAAAGCATCCAATAAACTGTCCAGGACCACCAGGGATTTTCCTAGAACACACACACGCATGTGCGCGCGCGCACACACACACACGCACACTTTAATTGAAAAAAATCTAAATATGTACATGATAAAAAAACACACACAGAAAGCATGTTGAATAATATGTGAACATAGTACAAAATCCAAATAATAAAAAAGGATGTATGGTGAAAATTCAGTCTTCTTTCCATCCCCCAGAATCCAACTCTCTCAGTTCCACTCCACAAAGGCAACTGATAAGTTTCTTCTACAATTCCAGCAATTTTGTATACAAATCAAACATAAACTGAAGCACACTGTATGCTCACTTTCCACCTTGACTTCTCCCCCTTAAAAATACATCTCAGACATCATTCCATATCATAAATCACGGTACTCTTTTAAATAGCTGCATAATATTCCATTATGTGAATATACTATCATTTATCTGACAATTCCCCTATCTTATTTCCCACTTGGTTGTCTTCTATTTTTCTTTAAGCATGTTCATGAATTCTACTTGATAACATTTTGTTTAGGTTATTTTCTTTGATATTTAACTGTGATTGCTCTGTAGTTTTGTTTTTTTTTTCTTGTTTCCTGAAGTAAGCCTGTATCACTATAAGCTTCCCTCTTAGAACTGTTTTTTCTGTGTCCCATCAATTTTGGATCATTGTGTTTTCATTTTCATTGGTCTCCAGGTATTTTTTGATTACCTCTTTGATTTCTTTAGTGAACTACTGGTTGTTTAGCCTCCATGTGTTTGTGTTTTTTGCAGTTTTAATTTGTTTTCTTGTAGTTGATTTCTAGTCTCATAGTGTTGTGGTGAGAAAAAATGTTTGATATGATTCCAATTTTCTTAAATTTACTGAGGTTTGTTTTGTGGCCTAGCATGTGATCTAGCCCAGAGAGCGTTTCATGGGCACTTGTTATAGAATGTGTACTCTGCTGCTTTGGGGTGGAATATTCTCTATGTATCTATTAAGCCTATCTGGTATAATGTGTCATTTAAGGCCAGTGTTTCCTTATTGATTTTCTTTCTGGACGACCTGTCCATTGATATAAGTGGGGTGTTAAAGACACCTACTATTATTGTGTTACGGTCAATTTCTTCCTTTATGTTTGTTAATATTTGCTTTGTGTATTTAGGTTCTCGTGTTGGGTGCATATACATTTACAATTGTTGTATCTTCTTGGATTGTTCCCTTTATCATTATGTAATGTCCTTCTTTGTCTCTTGTACCAGTCTTTGTTTTAAAGCCTATTTTGTCTTATATAAATATTGTTAAACTGGCTTTTTTAAAAATTTCTATCTGCATGGAATACCTTTTCCCATCCTCTCACTTTCAGTCTGTGTGTGTCTTTAGACCCAAAGTGAGTCTCTCGTAGGCAGCATATACATGGGTCTTGTTTCTTTTATCCATTCAGCCACTCTGTGTCATTTGATTGGAACATTTAGCCCATTTACATGTAAAGTAATTATTGATATGCATATATTTGTTTCCATTTTGTTAATTGTTTTAAATAGTTCTTTTTCATTCTTTCCTTCTTTTGTTCTCCTCCCTTGCACTTTGATGACTATCTTTAGTGTTATGTTTGGACTCCTTTCTTTTTCTGTGTGTCTATCTATTATAGATTTTTGGTTTGTGGTTACCATGAGGTTTTTATATAGCAATTTATTTATATACATGATGATTTTAAGTTGATCTCTTAACTTCCAAATGCATTTTAAAAACCCTACATTTTTACTCTTCTCCCCTCATGATTACTGATTGTGACATCATATTTTACAACTACTTGTTTTGCGTATCCCTTAACTGCTTATTGTGGATATAGATGATTTTATTACTTCTTTTTAATAGATCTTTAGTAGAGTATAATTGCTTCACAATTCTGTGTTAATTTCTGTTGTACAACAAAGTGAATCAGCCATATGCATACATATATACCCATATACCCTCCCTCTTGAGCCTTCCTCCCACACTCCCTAACCTACCCCTCCAGGTAGTCACAAAACACCGAGCTGATCTCCCTGTGCTATGCTGCTGCTTCCCACGAGCTATCTATTTTACATTTGGTACTGCATATATGTCAATGCTACTCTCACTTCCTGCCAACTTCCCCCTCCACCCCAAGTCCTCAAGTCCATTCTCTATGTCAACGTCTTTATTCCTGCCCTGTCACTAGGCTCATCAGTACCATTTTTTTTTAGATTCCATATATATGCGTTAGCATACAGTATTTGTTTTTCTCTTTCTGACTTATATCATTCTGTATGACAGAATCTAGGCCATCCACCTCACTACAAATAACCCAATTTCATTTCCTTTTATGGCTGATTAATATTCCATTGTATATATGTGCCACATCTTCTTTATCCATTCATCTGTCCATGGACATTTAGGTTGATTCCATGTGCTGGCTATTGTAAATAGTGCTGCAATGAACATTGTGATACATGACTTTTTTGACTTATGGTTTTCTCAGGGTATATGCCCAGTAGTGGGATTGCTGGGTCATATGATAGTTCTATTTTTAGTTTTTTAAGGAACCTCCATTACTGTTTTCCATAGTGGTTGCATCAACTTACATTCCCACAAACAGTGCAGGAGGGTTCCATTATCACCACACCCTTTCCCCATTTATTGTTTCTAGATTTTTTGATAATAGCCATTCTGACCACTGTGAGGTGATACCTCACTGTAGTTTTGATTTGCATTTCTCTAATAATTAGTGATGTTGAGAATCTTTTCATGTGTCTCTTGGCCATCTGTATGTCTTCTTTGGTGAACTGTCTATTTAGGTCTTCTGCCCATTTCTTAATTGGATTGTTTGTTTTTCTGAGACCTTTTATAATTTTCAAATAATAAAACACACAGAAAAATGTATCAGAAAGTTGTTTTACCTTGGAACCTCATAATCTATTGTCTCATTTCTCCTGCTTCCACCATACACACACACACACGTATACTTACACAAATATGCATATATACACACACGCTTGCATGCAACCATATACACACACTCCATACCCACACACACACACTCAAAAATATGCACACATGTGCACACTGAACACTCATGTACACATGCATACTCACACATACATGCACCTGAACATGCACATACAAACCCATAATATGTACACACATGGTCATGTGCATATATGTTTGCACACTCAGATATGCACAGATATTCACATACACACTCATACCTATTTTCTTCTAAAAAGGTATAGTGAAAAGTACAAGGGCCTTGGTCAGACCTTGGCTCAAGTCCCGGCTGTGCCAATGACTGGTCATATGACCTTTCTGACTCTGTTTGCACATATTATTATTACAAGCCCTGCCTAACTAGACCACAGTGAGACTCGAGATAGAAAGGCATCTGTAGAAAGGCTCTCTGAAGCCTGGAAAGCTCTACTCAATCATGTATTCCTATATAATAATGTCAGTTTTTCAAGAGACTTGTTTTTCTTTACAAAACCATTCATTGTGATTGAGACATCTGGCAATACCTCTTATAGATAAAAAATTCAAGGCACAGAGAGTTTTAACTTAACCCAAACTGTGAAGCAAGCATTGTGGAATTTGTGTTCTAACCCTGTTCTCTTACCCTTGGGAGCCTTGCTCCAAGCATCACCAGTGTTATACTGTACCTTCTGGAGCTACCATGTGATGCCATAAAGGACACTGCACTCAGATGGCAATTTAAATCTAACCAGTTTTAGCTTTTAAAATATTGGCTTAAGACTGTAAGTGGAAATACTTAACTGTGGATGTGACTCAGAGGACTACAGAGTCCTCTACTACACCTCTTTTTCTTCGGAAAGCCAAAAAAAATGAAATAAAGAAATGAATATGAAAAATGCAGTGATGGAAAATATAAAATTATACTTCCCATATGTTTGAATTTGAAGGTATGCTACCTTGAGAAGGCTCAGAGTTGAAAAGCATGAGAAAGGTATTGCTTGGTTCTCTTGCCCAGAGTAGTGTTCATTCCATTTTAAATGTCTCCAAAGTGCATTTATGTCAAAAGAAAGATAACTAATCGAACTGACATTGATTCCCGTGATCAGCACTGGGCAGAAATCATTCTATGAAGTATCTGCCATGCAAATTGATGGGGAACTTAACGAAGATGATATCTCATGTCTCGTCAGACATCACTGCAATTTCTCAAAGACAAAAATGTACCTATAAAAAAACCTGCAAGTTCTTTTGAGGTTATATGAATGAACCTACTACCTAGAACAGATTTTTCTCACAATTTGTAGCAAGAGTTTCTAAATATTCTATATTTTGCATTGTGATGGTCAAATTTATGTGTCTTGACTGGGAATAGGGTGTCCATATATTTAATTAAACATTATTTCTGGGTGTGTCTTTGAGGGTGTTTCTGGATGAGATTAATATTTGAATTAGTAGACTGAGTAAAGCAGATTGCCCTCCCCCATGTGGGTGGGCCTCATCCAATACATTAAGGGCCTGAATAGAAAAAAAAAATTGAGTGAGAGAGAATTCTCTCTCTCTACCTTATGGTGTTCAAGCTCGACATAGGCCTTCGCACTCAAACTCGGAGTGGAACTTACACCACTGGCTCTTCTGGTTCTCAGGCCTTCAGACCTGGACTGGAATCATAGCATCGATACCATCAGCTCTACTGGTTCTGTTTCTGTGGAGAACTCTTGACTAATACATGGATGAAAGCAAAGTTGTCTTATCACCATTCAAGAAGACAGAAAATAGAAGACATAGCTATAGATGTTCAAGACAAAGAATATCAAAACAAAGTTAATTGAAAAAGCAGGACAGTTTTAAGTAACTGCGGAAATAAATTCCACACTCTTTGGAAGCTAATTCATTCATAAGAAAGAAATAAAATATGTACCGAAACAAAATACGGGTCGGCTAAGAGTAAGAACAAATATTTTTACAGTACTTAAAAGTTCACGGAGCACTTTTGCCTAAATCATTTCATTTAATTCTCAGAACCCTGTAAAACAAGAAAAACAAGCATTATCTCCATTTTTTAGATAGCAACTAGGCTCAGAGTTGCTGGCTAGTCCAGGACTCCAAAGTGTCTTAAAAGCAAATAAATGGAGCAGGAAAGCATATAAAAGCTACAGGAAACAAAGCATGTTCTCTAGGATGTTTTTCTACCTTCAAATCCAATTCAAAATTATTTGGAACTCTGATTTTCTAACTTGGCTACACATTGGAATCACCTATGGAGTTGTTTAAAAAAAAACTGGTGCCTGAGTTCTACTCCCAGTGATTCAGACTTGGTTGGTCTGGGCCACAGCTGGGAATCATAATTTTTGAAAATAACTTGGGCAGCTATAACTTGCAGTGGTTTGGAAACCATTGGCCTATAACACCACACTAGGTCTTAGAACTAAGATCTTTATCATCTCTGTTATTGAGTTAAAGATGCAGCCATATTTTAACGTTCAGAGAAAATCCAAAGAATTGAAACTTTCTTTCATTTGAGAAGTGATATGTTTGGCATTATGGCAAATCAGACATGAGTCCTACCTCAGAGGATTTACAGACTAGTGAAAGAGACAGGTAGGTATTCCAGTAGCCATGTGACAATTTGGGACATGCATTACTTAAGGTATATACAAAATGCTATAAATTTGAAAGCAAATGATTGTATAGATGCTGAGAGAGGTTGGGAAATTCCGGAAAAAAAGCAGTTTGTTGATCTGGACTCTGAAAGATAAATCAGAGTGCCAGGCCAAGGGTAGGACATTCTATGCAAAAGCATAGAAAAGAGAACAAGATGGGGGAGGGGAAGAGGGAGTAATCTGATCAGGCTCGATCCACAGGGTGGAGCCATGGAGCAAGAAAAGATTAGGCTAGAGAGGTACGTTCATTTGTTCACTTATTATTTTAAGTAATAGGTTCATATGATAAAAAAAAACACTCTTCACATGTCTACTTAATAAAGAGAGCTCAGTTCCTGGTTCCAATTCCCCAAATCCCTGTTGATAGTTTTTGGTATATCAGAGCAAAAGAGATGTGATCTGTATTTAAAATCTTATACAAAAACTGAATTTAAAGAAATTCAACATACATTCTATATTTTAAAATGTTGATTGAAAAGAAAACAAAATAGAAATGTTGAGGAAAAATAAAATGTCTGAGGGATCACAGTGAACTGGAATCAAATAGGCTTACACAATTTTATTAAAAGACATAAATTTTTCCATCTTGCAACAGTGTCTATAAAGCAAAGACAATAGGGGAAACAATTACTTGATTAAGCACAATAAAAATGCATTCACATGAAGATGCCCACAATCACAAAGCAAGCATGGGTATCTATTCCCAAAGAAGAAGATAATACCTACATTTTTATAAAATCTTGGAGCAAGGGAGACATTTCTAAGCGAACACCAAAGTTAAAAAACTTAAAGAATATTAGATTTGACTACCTGAAAACTTAAAGCTTGTGCATGATAAAAATCATTTTAAAATAGCAGGCAAATGATAAAATGGGTAAATATTTATAAAAAATGACATATAAAGAATTAATATCTTTAGTAGATAAAAAACTTTTACAAATCAACAAAAGAAAAATGACAACTCCCACCCCACCGCCCAAAAAACAGGCAAACTGATCAAATAGACAAGTCACAAGAAAAGGTGCAATTATCCAATAAACATGGTAGAAAATATTCAATCTCACCAGTAGTATGGGAAAATAATTAAATTAAAATAATGAAGTAGGTTCACCTATCAAACCTTCAAAGTTGTAAAAAGTAAGGATAAACTCCCTGCAGGGAGTATATTGAGATGGTCTTCCCATGAGCTACTGGTGGCAGCATAAATTGTACTATTTCCTATAGAGTAACTTGGCCACAGATATCAGATAACAGATAAAATGTTCATATGCTATCAATTTATCATAAGAAAATATGCTAAGATTTGTAAAGATCTATCTCAAAAGAAGTACATCACATTATAATAATAATAGGGAATTGGTGCAGTAAATTATGATGCCTACTAATGAAATGTAATTCAGCCACTAAAAATCACTTCTCTAGTAAAATTTAATGGCATAAAAAATATTCAAAATTTAATGCTAAGTGACTAAAGCATACCAAGCATAAATGTAAATCTGTCTTTCCCCATCCTGCTCTGTCTCTTTCTCCCCCTCCCTCCCTCTCCTGCTTCCTCTCTCTCACCTTCCTTCCCTACCTTCGCCCTCTCTTTCCCCCTTTCCCCCTCCCTCCCTCTCCTCCTCTTCCTCCATCTTCCTCTCTCTCTCTCTCTCTCTCTCTCTCTCTCTCTCTCGCTGTCTCTCTCCCGCTGTCTCTCACATACAGACACACACACACACACACACACACACACACACACACACACACACACTCAGAGTAATAACTACAAGGAAATACCCAAAGATGCCCATTGTGGTTATTCCTGGGTAGTAGGATTATTGCTTATTTTTATTTTCTTTGTTTTCTACTATTCTCTATTCTCAGAAATGAACTTGCATTGCTTACTAATCAGGAAAATGCTATATATAACCAACAGAGCACGTAGACTTTGAACATCTTGATGTGTTTTCCAAATCGCGTTCCTTTTTGGACTCAGATTGTTCAATAGGAAGGAACCATAGGAATTATCAACTAAATGGGCTCATTTTGAAGACAAGAATAAGGGAGGCTCGTGGAGAAGGTCCTCACCCAGAATGATATGGCAAATTGTCAGCAGAGTTAGAAAAAGAACCCAAGTGTCCTGACTGCTACCTCAGTTATAGTTTTATTTTACCACATACTCATTTATATTCCTTCTTTCTGGGGATATGATTTTAAATACTTGTCTCTTTTCAGATTAGAATAGAACCATCTTTGAAATAAAAGTACTATCGTAGATATTTCCATTTCTCTGGGCTACCTTAATTTGAAATATACTAATTTATTTAGCTTCCATTATGTTCAGAACGCTGCTATAAGCTATAAAAACAGGAAACGAAATAAGACCTGATCCTCACTTTTGAGAAGCTTTTACTCTAGTAAAGGAAGCAGACCTGTAAGGAGCCAATGTAAAGCAGAACTAAATAAGAGCTATGGAAGCAGAAGCAAGGGGTGCAATAATTCTAATTAACTGAAGGTATTCCATGCCTTGGAGTCTATCACTTCACTGATCCTTGAACACATCAAATCTTTGGCTGTGGATTTTAGATACCTGTAATCGTCTCTTGACATTCTCCATCTCAAAATATTTGGGAAAACACTGACTGCACATCTGTCTATTGCATCTCGCCTCACAACAGCACACTGGGCACACTCTCAGGGCTTATCCACATGTCACTGATTCCCTATTCTGTAGACACTTTAATTCACCTTATGTTATGAGGATTTAGAGGAGTGTATATTAGATCTTCTCTACTTTGCCCAAATAATTTATATGTATGCAATAAATATATAACAGTGATCTAATACACACAAGGAATAAGTGAATATGGAAAACAAAAACATTGTTATGCCATCAATCTTAGTAGCAAGGTGATAAGCAAAGGGAAACTCCTGGAAAATCTAAAACAGATACCCATATCAGGAGATTTTATTGAAACAAGCAACTGCTACAAAGATTTTTAAGTGCACACTGAGCTTCTCAGGTCTCCCACTGTCCCATGGGTTGTCCTCTCTTTCTGTGGCACAGTCTGTTTTTGTTTTCTTTCACTTCCAATCTTCTACCTCACCACTGAGCCTGCTATCCTAATGTTGGAACTGTAACTGTTACTTAATGTATAAAATACCAGTAAAGCCTTTCTGCTTTTCCTTAGGCCCTTCCATAGCATGTAGGAGAAAGAGGACTGGTTTGGGAGTCAGCAAAAATGTGTGCTTGGCCCATCTTACGGGCTTATTCTCTGACTGTAACTCTGGTACGCCTGGGTTTCTATAAAATGGGAAGAATGGTGGTTGTTACTTCCTGCCCCACTTTCTTTGTATTTGCTTTCTGCAACTCCTTTCAAGTGGAGTCACAATTGAACCTTACCGGCAGGTTCAAACCTACATCAATTCCTGGTCCAATCTAAGCGAAGCCCATGTGTGTTGATAGGCTCAGGCCTGTCCACTGGTGGAACCTAGAAAGTGGTCCCCTCATTAATTCAGGGCTCAGTGTGCCAGGGATGGCCTTAAGCATCTACATGCCTCAATCTTTACAAGCAGACCTCTGTCTCATTTTATCTGTCAAGCAATCCACTGTGATGCTGGTCCTCTGAATCTGCCTACTCTGCTGGATCCTGAGCATCCCCCCTCCCACTAACCCTCTTCCCAGTACTTCTCCGAGGCCCACTGCTGATAAGTCAGGACCATCGTCACTTCTACTGGATTCTTCCTAACACCTGAAATCCCCCACTATAATGGCCTGTTCACCAGATAGCGCTCTCATAAAAATGCATCAGTATTAGGCTCACACACTGACAAAAGCCCAAGGTAGCCATGCCCTCTGGGCAACTTTGCAACTAAATTAGTAATACCCTTCTAATACTATATCTCAACTCACACCACCTTCCTCTACTTCCTTACTACCCAGTGATGCTAAGTTTCCAATATGTCTCATCCCTAAGGCACCCAAATAATGACAACATCTGCTCTGCCTACCTCACAAAGCTGTTAAAGGCACTGAATAGACAGTGCAAATGAAAATGCTTCAAAAACTGTAAAGATTTATTCATACGCGAGTGTTTCATCTTATTGTCTACAAATAGTTGTTAAAGGCACTTTCCTCTCAAGAGCCTTCAGAGAGAAGCTGTATGCTCGGACGACTGTGAACTTCATCACTTTTTTAGCACCTGCCTGATCTGTTATATCGTTCAGGAAAAGACTTAATTGCTCTGCCTTTTTTTTGCCCCTAAGACTGGCACAGGGTTTTATGAAAGACTGTGTAAACATGTTTTCTCAAACTTCACTGAACACTGAACGATGTCAGCCTGCTCTGCCTCTCCATCAAGGAGAAGTAAAGCTGAATAATCAAAAGGCAGAGAGTCGAAAAGGTCACAATAGTGATGCTCACTTTCCTAGTTCATATGCATTCATCCAATCGATGAAACCTGAGGGGCAAATGGAAAAGAAGCGGGAAACCAGAGGCGCCTAAGTCAGAGAGCATTGTGGGAACACGGGAACAGATGTCACATCGTCTATCTCTCAGCCAGAACCTTGTGATCTTCCTCAGGTGCTACAGTCAGTACGAAACCTAAACAATTTCCATATTTCAGAGAGCTCTTTCTTGACTGTACTGCTAAAGTCTACCAGCCCAAAGAAAGAATTCTCACCATTCTATTGAACAATGTCTCAATGCTAGAAAAGAGACCTGTTTCCAGAGGAATAAGAGGCATTATGAAGAAAATAAATATAAAAAATAGCTCCCTTATAGCGCCCTGACAACAGCAATTGCAGCACCCAAAACCACAAGGGAAAATGGTTTTTAATTAACACGTATTTCTACCCTAACATATTCCACACATGAACTATGACGACAGGTTCCATCACTGCCAAGTGGCCCCACAAGTGACTGTGTCTGATGGATCCTAGCGTAAGGCCACACCGTTGATGACACATACTAGTCTGCTCCTGTCCCCTTCACCCTCACTCTCAGCCCATAGTCCAAACAGTAAGGCTTCAGGTCCCTGAATCTCCTACTCACTCTCTACGAAGTGTTCTGGCCAGGGAAACGGGGAGGTGGCAACGTTAAGGAGTAGGTCCTAGAAACACTTTTCAAACCAGCAGCTTTCAAATCAGTAGATAATGTGCAGCTCCCTTTCCGTGTCATTTCTTCATTCAAGGGATTCTTTTCTCCTTACCACCCATGCCCCAGCTTCAAGGAGCCCAATTTCCTCCTACTCTTCCCTTAAACGTTAGTGTACTACATTTAAATCAGTGTGTGACCTCTCCCGCAGACCCCTTCGCTTGATTTGGGAGACTGAAGGCTTTACAATCCATAAAATAAAATCCCAGATAAGGGAAAGATTTGGGAGTCTAAATTCTTTCCCCAAGCCCCAGGATTGCACCACTGCACAGCAGCCTGTGACAGGAGCAGCAAAGCACAGTGACTAAAGGTCCAGCCTCTGGGTACACACCCAGGTGCCCCAACTTAGTAGCTGTATACTTTTGGGTGAGTCACCTCATTGAGCCATAGTTCTCTCATTTCTAAAATGGGGATGAGATAGCACCTATTTATAAGTATATTCCTTGATTTAAGTGGAATGATCCTTATAAACCATTTTTCTGGTACATGGTCTGTGTTTTATAAATTATTAGTAATTGTTATGCCTTCAACTGTCCCCCCAATACATAGACTGAAATCCTAATCCCCAGTACCTCAGAATGTGACCTTATTTGGAGACATAAAGATTATTTGGTCTTTACAAAGGTAAAAAATTAGAATAAGGTCACCAATATGACTGGCGACCTTATAAAAAGGGTAAAATTAGAGACAAGGAGAATGCGTACAGAGAGCACGCCACGTGAACACACAGGAAGAAGATGGCCACCTACAAGCCAGATCCTTCCCTCATGGTCCTCAGAAGGAACCTACCCTGCTGATACACCTTGATTTCAGACTTCTGGCCTCCAGAAATGTGACACAATACATTTTATTTAAGCCAACCAGACTGTGGTACTTTGTTACAGAAGCCCTAGCAGACTATTCCAATAATCATGTATAATAAAGCTGACTGCACACATACATGTCTTTTTGGTCAGCATGTCTGCTTGAGGATCTCAGAAAAGAAGGTATATAAAAATAATTATAGTCTATCTGGGAGGTCAGGGTACCCATGTGTATTTCAAATTATAGGCAGTTAAAAAAATAATAAATCGGATAACCATATAATTTATCACCCAAGCTGGGGTAATTTTGAGGATGAAGACGGGCATTTTTAATAAATAGACCCAATCATCAGCAAGCATCAGAACAGGACGAACAAGAACTCGTGGTGGCCCTAAGCATGAAGAACAAGGACGCACCAATCCCCCAGCCCCGCTTCATCAACCAAGTCCGCTAACGGAAGATTCACTAGTTCCACTAGAGCAATCTAGTTCATTTAACTACAGCTATCAATTAGCTTACAAAATATGAGTTGAGGTCAGGAGAAAATAAGCCCGAGTTAATTATCTCCATGTAATTGACTTTGCCATCTTGTTCATTTCCAAAATATCCTGAGGCTGACAGAGCTTAAGTTCAGAGATTTGGAAGTTTCTATAGAGAGATCAGTGTATACCCATTGATGATCTATTACTTTCTGATTCTTTAACTTGGAACAGGAGAACAAGACAGGGAGGTACTCAATGTAATACATATTTCATCACAGAACCAGATCACTGGCCAACTGAGGGAACAAGTCAAGGGCGGCCTTACTCAGCGGGCAAGGGGAGAGAAAACTGTTAGCTCAGAAGAATTCCTTTCCACTCCCCCAGGGAAAGAACAGTTAGTGTGCCGCAGGGGTTGTTTCCTTGGCATGGGTTCCTCCCTGCTCACCTCGATTGCCACACAACCACCTCTATATAAGGGAGACTACTCTAAACTAGAGGTTGCTGTGAGTAGAATATTTGCCCTCCATACTAATTGATTTTTTTAATCAATCACTTCATTTAGAATCCATTCAACCTAGTAGAGATAAGCATTCATCATACTAGAAAGACCCTCAGCTCAGAGAGAACATCCATGACTGGTAATTAATCTATGAACTGGCTCAGGAGTCTTCAAACGAGATTGAAGCCATTTTTGTGAAGCTAAAATGCTATGCAACATTAAAAAGTTAAATAACCTTGTGAACATTTTTAAAGAGAGAGCTAAATGCAAAGTGAACCTATTTGAAAGTCTTGAGTCACTTGATTTTACTGTTGACAAGAAAGAGATTCATCAATGGACAATCCCAAAACTCACCACTGCCCTCTGCCTGTGGAGGGGTAACATGGTATGAAAGGTGTAGCCCGCAGTAAGCAAGCTGGGACTCTGCCACTTTCTAGCAGTGTGATTCTGAACCTTAGTGTCTACAGCTGTAAAATGGAGCAAGCCATTTGTAGGGCTCTTATGAAGAGTCAATGAGATAAAGGATATGAGATCTATTTGTAAAATATGAAATATAGTTAATTGGTATTATTATTACAGATTTTTGAAAGCACAATGGATATTTGTAAACCTTAATATATAATTGTTGCGGTACCAAAATAAACGAAATGTTCCCATCCTAATCAAACAGATAACGGAGCAATGATACAGCCTGTAAAATGCCACCAACTCTCTTTAACTCCCCCGCCCTCACCAAACTGACCCTAAATATAACAGTATTAATGAATGATACATCCCATGAAAAGCACTTCAGAAAAGGTCACATGTGACTGAGCAGGCTTGCCAAGAACTGCCAGAGCAGCCATGTCCGACGGTGAAGGGACAAATACGATGCACCAGAGAACACTGGAGGCTTTAATAAAAGTAAGAAATGCGTATTTTAGTGAAAGGATGTTGCACTTCAAACACAGTACTTAGGCTGCAAATGATAAATTAGTGATGAATAGAGACGACAGCAAAATTTAAACAAGTTATAGAAGTAATCAATTATAATTCAATTGGTTTAACCAAGGAACTGATTACAAAAGCCCAGATTCTAGTTCGTTGAGCAAGTTCAGATTGCTTATTAAAAGTTTCTGATTAAAGCACAAAGCAAAATTGTTTTTCCTCAGTGTTTTGAAAAAAAGACACACAAGCACAGCCTTCCATTCCAAAAAGAAATCTTTTCTTACCATGCTATTCTTAATCATTGCATTCTTATCACGTTGAAAATGGCCCTTATACTCAAAGTGAGAGCTTAAATTTTAGTACCAGATTAATCTTGTGTTGCAATGAATATCATTAATACTAAGAATCTAATATTAATAACACCTTATTATCAGAAGAATAACTCCATTAACAACTTTTAAGAGAATTGTACTAATTCTAAGTGCAATTCTAATATAAATTATTCCAAAACAAGTGGCACTTTTGTATAATCACTCCCTTGGAATATAGCAAAATAATAGCCCAGCTCACAACTTCTGAATTTGTTTTACATTCCCTTTTGTGACTTTTCTGGATATGACTAACCAAAGAGTATTAGAGCCAGAAGATTCCTTAGGATGATTTAGTCCATCTCCCTCATTTCAGGTGAGAAAACAGAGGCGCCAAAGAAGCCACACAAGTTGTCAGTTCCAATATATCCTCAACACCTTGCAGAAGTGACCTGCATTTCACAATCATGCATTTTGACTCATGAGCAGAATTTATAATATTAGTTTACCTTTCTAGGATAACCTTGAAACCAAGCAGGACCCTGGGGGGCCCTCATGGGTACAAATACTTTCCATGTCCCCAATTCCTTGTTTGTAGGAAATAGGCTTCATTCAGCCTCCTAGACCTTCCCTGGGTTCCAAAGTGCAGATTCAAACAGTTGCTAATCAGGGAAGGGAAGGCATGCAGAAAGAAAGGAGGAGCAGTCAAAAACAGTAGTGCAGCCTTGGGGCAGCACCCTGGTTCCTTCCCAAGGAATATATTTAACAATATCTTTGAGTTTATCTGCCAGAACTAAGGCCCCCAGCCAGGTGGAAGATAGTAACTTCAGGCCAAGCACAAGATTCCTGGAGCACCGCCCTGTTACCTCACCACCAACCAATCAGAAGAAAGTCACACATCCTGCCACCTTCACCCCAAATCTGGACTTTAAAAACTTCTCACCGAAAACCATGGGAGAGTTCGGGGTTTTTGAGTACAAGCTACCCATTCTCTTTGCTTGGCCCTGCAATAAACCTTTCTCTGCTTCAGACTCTGATGTTTCAGTTTGTTTGGACTCACTGTGCGTCAGGCACATGAACTTGCATTTGGTAACACATCCACTTCAATATTTTTATATATATCCTTAGATATATATGTATACTTGTAAATATATGGTCTGATATTTTGTGTTTGTGTGTTTACCTACATAAATGATATTACTTTATGAATCACACACTATTACTATTTTCCTTTTAATACTGTGTTTTCTAACATCCATCCATTTTGCCATATGTACATCTAGTTCATTTCTTGTGATGACTATAGTATTCCATGTTATACATCTGCCATCAATGTCCCCAGTGATGGACACCTATCTACTTACAAAGAAGTTCAAATGGGTTCCTAAAGATACCCACAGTTTATTAGGACTTTACCAATGGAGTTTGTTCAAGCTCACTATTTTATCGATGAGAAAACCAAGGAAACCTATCTTTAAAAGTCCATTAGAATTAGCAGAATTCCAACAAAACATTAACCAACACAATATCAACTCACAAGGCTATTAATAAGAAACAGAATTGATTTGCATTTCCCTAATAGTGATATTAAACGCCTTTTCATGTTCTGGTTGGCCATACGTATGTCTTATTTGGAAAAATGTCTATTACTTTTCCAAATAACACATGCAGCTCCTCTGCCCATTTTTCAGTCGAGTTGTTTGTTTTTTAGTGTGTTCAGTTGTATGAGTTCTTTATATTTTTTGGATATTACCCCCTTATCAGATATATCATTTGCAAATATCCTCTCCTATTCAGTAGATCGTCTTTTCAGTCTGTTGATGGTTTACTTTGCTCTGTAGAAACTTCTTAATTTGATGTAGTCCCACTTGTCATTTTGCTTTTGTTTCCCTTCCTGAGGGGACATACTAGAAAGATATTGCTAACACCAATGTCAAAGGGTGTACTTCCTATGTTTTCTTCTAGGAGTTTTATGGTCTCAGGACCTAGATTCAAGTCTTTAATCCATTTTGAGTTGATTTTTGTATATGGTATGAGATGGTGGTCTAGCTTCATTCTTTTGCATGTGGCTGTCCAGTTTTCCCAACACCATTTATTGAAGTGACTATCCTTTCTCCATTGTATTATATGTTCTTTGCTCCTTTGTCGTATATTAATTGTCCATATATGTGTGTGGGATTATTTCTGGGTGCTTAATTCTGTTCCATTGATCTATTTATTTATTTGGCCACACCAAGCAGCATGCAGGATCTTAGTTCCCCAACCAGGGATCAAACCCGTGCCCCCGGCAGCGGAAGCGCAGAGCTCTAACCACTGGACCGCCAGGGAATTCCCATGTCCCATTGACCTGTATGTCTGTTTTTCTGCCATTATCGTGCTGTTTTGATTACTATGGCCTGTATAATGTTATAAACCAATGTTACTTCAATTAAATAGATAAGAAACAGAATTTAACTTCCTATTAGGAACTGCCAAATGCAGAGAGATCATGCCATCTGGTGACACAGAAGAACAAACACATAGTGTCTTTGGAGTCCAGCAACATGTATGTAGGCATGAATACACTCAGTTATGCAGATTGGTAGATACATAGGTGAAGGAAAGATGGAAATCCAGGCTCCCCAGTGGAGTGGCTGTGTGACCTTAGGCACCTTCCTTGGTTTACTGTATGGGGTAAAAACAATCCTGAGCTGGACTGCCTGAGTCCAAATGTCAGCTTTACCAGTTAAGAGCTCCATGACTTTGGGCAAACTGCTTAAATCCTTGCTGTTTCGGTTTCCTCATGGGGATAAATGAGGATTAGAAGTGAGGTAACGTTTGTAAATACTCAGCTGTGCCTGGGGCATAGAAAGTGCTCTATAAGTAAGTGCCTGTTGAGTAAAAAAAAAATCCTCTCTAAATCATAGTTTCCATTTTTACCAAATGCTACCTACCTCCCATGGGTTTTATGAGGGAAGAAGTAAATGCATGAAGTATATCAAATTGTATATTACCATTCCTTTATATTCCTGATGAATATTCTAAAAAATAACAGTAAGAATAACAAAGTCCCATTCATTGGGGAAATTCTAAAATCTCATGGGATAAGTAACAAATGAAAGAAATACAAGTAAAATCTGACTGCACTTGGACGTAATGTATGTAGATTCCACAGGACAGAAATTAGGTTCTGTACTCATGGGGTACAGTGACAATTCACTGTTAACCAAAAATGTAGGAAGAGGTCAATCAAGTACTTGGAAAAAGCAAGGACATTAAAAACTAATAAAATCACAGTTTATATGAATGGCAAGTATCCTTAGGAAATAGGAAGTGAAGTCCTTCACTTAGTAAAAGGGGAAATTGAGATACAAGAAAAGTTAAAAAAAAACTGTCCAAGGTCACAGAATCTATAAGTTGCAGTGCTCAGACAAAGGTTCAATCCAGGGATCTTTCAACCATGTCATGCACAAACTCAGACTCCCATGCATTAGAAGTTCATGCACCAGATTTTTTTCAAATCACACAAAGAGGATAAATTGGGGGAGATTATGCACTTTGAAATAAAAAGATTTTGCTTTAAAAAAAATCTCACAGCAGGATTCCTTTAGATAGCAGCTCTCTTCCTGCATTTGAAATTAGACCTGAATTCTACTGAAAATGAGGAGCCCCTGTAGTAGTGCAGAGTCCTAGTCCCCCAAACACTAAATAAAGACTGATGAAGTTTGAAATTAATTTCATTTGCAGAAATAATCATAGTCATGACTTCACAAGCATATAAATCAGAGACGTTGTGGAGATGAACATTTGTTATTTTTATAGACACAGAAAAATTGCAAAGTCAGAGGAGCCTTGGGGAAGGGCACATTTGGGTTTGACTTGGTGACTGATTATTCCCTGGTTTGTAAGAGCCCTTCCAGAACAGTAGTGTTTGTCACTCACTCAGCCATGTGTCACTCCCCCTGGGAAAACTAGGACTCCTGTCTTTCTCCCTGATTAGACTGTGATTTCCTCAAGGGCAAGGACAAAGATCTTGATGTCCTCATCTTTGTGTCCCTACTGTTCAGCACAACGTCTGGCACAGAAAAGAAGGTATGCATTGACTGTTGGCTGAAGAAAAAGTGAGGGAGTCCAGTCAAGTTTCTTCAGATCAAGCACGGTTGTACCTATAGACCTCTAAGCAAAGGGACATGTGATGTTTCTGTAGATAGAAACTGACAATAAAAAAATAAATTATATAGTTTATCAGATGGAAAAAAAAGCAGGGCAGGGTTATAGAGAGTGCTGGGGAGGGGAAGAGGATTTCAAATTGTAAACAGGGAGATCGGGAAAGGTCATACTGTGAAAGTGGTATTTGAGCAAAGATCTGAGGGAGATATCAGATACCAAACTATGCTGTCAAATGGGAGAAAGGCATTCCAGGCAGAGGCGAAGACTAGTACAAAGGTCTTAACGTGAGAGCTTGCCTGTTTGAGGAACAGCAAGACATCCGTGTAGCTGGAGGAGAGTGAGTAGGAGGAAGTGTGGTAGTACTTAAGGTCAGAAGGGTAGCTGCGGTCCAATATCATGAAGGATCTAGTAGGCCCTTGTAAGGGAAGCCAGTGGAGGGGTCAAAGCAGGAAACTGACATGATCTGACTTATGTCTAAAGAAACAACCTTGGCTTCTTTGATTAGAGTATCCCATAGGGAGCGAGGGATGAAGGGGGGAGACCTATCAAGAGGCTCTCTTCAACCATTTAGATGGAAGCGGACGGTGACTTGGATCAGGTTGGTAGCAGAAGATATAGTGGGAAGTGGTCAGATTCTGGATACATTCTGAATGTGGAACAGACAGTGTTTGCTGAGGGATTAGACGTTGGGTATCGAGAGAGAAAAGTGAAGGATGATACTAATATTTTGGGCCTAAGAAACTGGAAGGATGAAGTTTCCACTTACTGAAATGGAGAAGGCTAGGGAGGAGGAGGGACTTGCCTAGAGGGTGACGTACAGAGAACAGTGATTGATATAGACGTACTAAACCTGAGATGTCTATTAGATATCCAAGAGGATTCATAGAACAGGCAGCTGGAATGCGTGGCAGGGGCCCAGGCTGGAGACATAATCTAGAAACCCATCAGCATACGGATGGCATTGAAAGTCAAATTACTAATGAAAGCAACAGGAGAATTTTGCCCCCCAAATTCTTATGTTAAAATCCTAACCTCCAGTACCTCAGAATGTGACCCTATTTGGAGATAGGGTCTTTACAGAGTCAATTAACCTAAAATCAGGTCATTAGGGTGGCCCTATTCCAATAGGACGGGTGTCCTTAGAAAAAGGGGAAATTTGCACACACACACACACACACACACACGGAGAACACCATTCAAACATGAAGGCGGCTATCTACAAGCCCAGGAGAGAAGTCTGCCTTCACAGCCCTCAGAAGGAACCAACCCTGCTGACATGTTCATTCTGGATTTCTAACCTCCAGGATCGTGACACAACGAATTCTGTTGTTTAAGTCACCCAGTCTGTCGTACTTTGCTGCAGCAGCTCTAACAAACTAATACATGAACTTAATGAGTGAATGTGGATAAAGAAAGATGTCCAAGAACTGAATTGAACCCTAAGCCACTACAACTTTTAGAGTTCATGAAAAGGAAAAGTAATCAGCAAAGGGGACTGAGGAGAAGCCAGTGAGATAATAAGAAAACCAGAGAACTGCTGAAAGTGAAGTCAAGGAAGCATTAGAACAGGGAGGGAGTGATGAGCTTCATACACTAGTACTTATAGGTCAAGTAAGAAGAAGGCTAATATTTGACCACTGGATTTAGCAACGTGGATTTAATCACTGATCTTGAAAAGAGCAGTTTCAGCAAAATAGTGGGGGGTGAAAACCTGATTGGTGTGAGTTCAAGTGAAAAGGGGAGAGGAATTGGAAATAGCAAATGGAAATAACTCTTTTGAAGAGCTTTGCTGAGAGGGAACAGAGATATGAGGTGCCAGTAGGAAGGATATGTGCAGAGAGGATTCTGTTCTGAAGATTAGAGAAACTATGGCACATTGGTATAAGAAAGGATCCATGGGATTCAAACTGGTAATGTAATGGGTGGGGAGAATTGCTGAAACAATGTCTTTGAGAAGGAATTGGGATCTAGTATAAATTGAAGGGCAACAGAGAAAAAGACGAGTATAGTGAGTATAGTATACTACATCATAGTAAAGAATTTCTGAGGATTTAATTAGATAATACCGCAAAGGCTCTTAGCCCCACGCCTGACACAATGTGATTGTTTAATGAATGTTATTGTAAGATACTATATAAATGCTGTTGAACTAATCTCCCCCTCTCCTCCTTTTCTTTACTCTCATTCCTGAGTCATCTACATATAAGTGTATGTGATGCCATGGGTGTAGCTGAGATCATCTTAAGAGTGTAGATAGAGAAGGAGAGCTCTGAGTGTTTCGGTATAGAGATCAGAAAGAAGAGCCTGAAAGGAGACCTGGAGAATGAACAACCTGAATAGTAGAAGAGAAACAGTGCAAGGAAACCCAAAGGGGAAGTATTGCTTAGACTTGGTGGAAATAAGAGATAACAGAACTCATGATTGTCTAAAGTCTTGACAATGTCAGTAAGCTGCAGGGAAACCTGGGGTGGAAGAAGGTGGCGGCTCACTGAAAAACTAAAAAGATAAAAGGGGCCCAGTAGTCTGCTGTCATCCCACATGAGTATAGGGGGTCTGAGGAGGGACTGGCTTGGGCTACTATAGAGTCACCAAACCTCACTGTAGCCCATTGAGGTCACATCAAAGGAGGGAAATCTGGGAATTCCATATAATGTTATTTGGATTTTCAAACTAGCAACAATACTTGCCTCTCTGCAATACCATAAATCTACAGTTTGCCACTTCAATCAGATTAATCTAATGCACTTGTTCATCAAATACATCTTACATTTGAGGACAATCTGTCCTAAAATTTTGGCTAGCAGTTTTAATGTTCGATTCTATAAATGGAAATTATGTCACATGCTGAGAGAAGTTCCCAAATAGGCAAACACGTCAATTCCAGAAACCTTGATAGACTTCTTGGATTGCTCTTCTCAGGAGTGACATAGATCTGTGTAGTTTTCAGTGCATCTAATTTATTTTATTATTTATTATTACTTATAGATTACATATTTTTCAATCCATATGTTCCAATAGCTACCATTTACATATAAAAACTTGAATAAAGGTTAAAATAAAAGAAAGGGCAAAGGCTCATCAGGTAAATGCAAGCAAACTTAAAGTAGGTTTGATAATGTTAAATTCAGACAAAGAGAACGTAAAGCAAAAGGCACTAAACTGAGAAAGAAAGGTCATATTTCACTAATGAAAAGAATAGTCAAAGATACTAATATGAAGAAGCTGCTAGAAGTACAAAGAAAATATATAATCATAGCATTATTCATAATAATGGTAAACTGGAAGTAATCAAAGCTACATAAATACCTATCACTAAATAAAAGACTAAAAAATGATAAGCAAATATATCAGAATGTTTTCAATGATAATGCAGGGAGTAATATGATCATATTTGCATTTGATAAAAATATAAAGATTCCACTCACAGTAGCCTAAATTAAAACATGGGATCCTATAAAGAGAATATTAAATTTTGCTGACAGCATAACACATTTGAATAAATGGAAAGACATACTATATTTCTGGATGGGAAGAATTAACACAGTAAAAATTTCAATTCCTCCCTTAATTATTCATAGGTTCAACACAATCATAGTTTAAGCCCTTAATAAAATACTAAAGTTCTCATAGAAGATTAAAATTCATGTGAAGAATACTGGAGAATAATTTAAGAAAATTTTGAAAAGAGAAATGATGAATCCAGAATTGACCTTTCCAAGGCAATTATACTTTGATAGGTATTTGTTCCAGGACTGGCTGACTGATCAACAAGACAGAAGGCAGAACCCTAAAATGGACCCTATAAACTTAGGGTTGCCAGATTTAGCAACGAAACTTAATCAAAGATGTTGGAGACAATAGGAAAAATGTCACCAATCCTTAAAACTATGTAAAAGGAAAGAAATAAACATGGACAAATATTGTAACAAATATGGCAGATAAGACAAAACAGTTGTTAATGTCCTTAGTGTTGTTTTACAAGACAATAAGAAAAGGGTGAACACTACTCAGAGAGAAGTGGTAAAGGATACAAACCAACATTTCACCAAAGAAGAAAGGCAAAGAGCCAATAAGTACATAACACTACTTTCAACCTTATAAAGTAATAAAAACAAACAAACAAAACAGCTTTGTCTGTGCTGTTTCCTGGATTTCTCTTCCTCCTGTTCTTTGCATGACTGATTCCTTCTTACTTTTTAACTCCCTGCTTACACGTCACTTCCTCAGAGAGAACTTCCCTAACTGCCTTATTTAAGTAAAGACACGCACCTTCAATAGGGCACACATATTTTTCACAACTGCAGCACGGTGTACTTCATAGCACATACCTTAAGAATATATGTGTTTGTAATATGGGTAACTTCTTCGTTGTACCCATCAAGGAAAAAATGTGACCTTCCCCCCTCTCCTTTTCCTTCCTCCTGCTTACCTGAATACAGGCATTATCACGCTGGACTGTAAAACAGAAGCAATATGTTTAAGAAAATAGAGCAACTTGGAGCTCCTAAAGATTACAGACTCACTATGCCAAGCCTGGATGACCAATCTGGATTTGCACATTTTAGAGAAATAAACTTCTATTTTGATTTTTTTTAAAAAAAGAATATATGTGTTTGTTTATTTTATGTCTACCCCACTAGACAAAAAATTCCACAAGGGTAAGAAATATCATTATTTACAAATATATATCCAGTACTTATCATGGCATCTGGCACATGGTAGGCCCTCAATTAATTTTTGTCAAAGAAACAAATACTGAAGTTTTTTGGTTCCATTTTCTTTGTTTTATTTTGTGTGTGTGTGTGACCAGATCTAGTGTTAGGAAAGACCTCTCATACTCTGCTGGTGAGGGGTAAAAATTAGCACAATCATTTTGGAGGGCAATTTTTTCATATTTTACAACATAAGTCAGATGTTATCTCTTCTCTGCTCACAACCTTCCGATGACTTTCTATCTCCCGCGAGTCAAAACCAAAGGCAATAAAGGCCTACAAGACTCTACATCATCTGTCGTCTCCCCATCCCTCCACCTCCCTGGCCACGTGGGCTACTGCTCTCTCCCCATTCACTCTACTTTAGCCACACTAACTTCTTATGATTCCTCAGTACCTTAGACGTGCCCCTGGCTCAAGGTCTTTACACATTTGCCATTCTCACTGAGAGGAATGCTCTTCTCTGGATATATAAGTGCCTTTCTCCCTTCCCCTCCTTCAGGTTGCCCTTTGAATGTCACCCCAGTAGGAAGATCTTCTCTGACTACTTCATAAAAATAGTCATTCCACCCATGCCCAACCCCAGAGTTCCTCATCCCATTACCCTGCATTATTTTGCTCCAGATCACACGTCATCACCTGACATATTATATATATATATATATATATATATATATATTTTTAATTGTATGTCTTCCCTCACTAGAATATCAGCTCCATGAGGACAGGGATTTTTTTTTTAATCCACTGCTATATACCCAATGCCTTCAAGAGAGCCTGGCACATTGTAGATTCTCAATAAATATGTAGGGAATGAAAAAGTGAATGAATGAATGAATACCAAGAGCCTGAAAAATGTTCATGACATTTCAACTAATAAATCTATTTCTGGGCTTCCCTGGTGGCGCAGTGGTTGAGAGTCCGCTTGCCGATGCAGGGGACATGGGTTCGTGCCCCGGTCCAGGAAGATCCCACATGCCGCGGAGCGGCTGGGCCCATGAGCCATGGCCGCTGAGCCTGCGCGTCCGGAGCCTGTGCTCCGCAACGGGAGAGGCCACAGCAGTGAGAGGCCCGCGTACCGCAAAAAAAAAAAAGAAAAAAAAAATCTATTTCTAAGAATCCATGCTAAGTAAATAAGAGATCTAGTTGTACAGGGGTCTATTTACCAGGTTTTCCTTTACAAAATTACTTATAAGGGTAACAAATTAGAACTAATCTTCATGTCCTCTTATTATAAAGGAGAAGTCAAATAAAATGTCATACAAAAAATTTTAATGGAATATCATGCAATCATTTAAAATTATGTCATTATAAAATTATATTAATGACATGGGAAAATGTTCACAATGAAATATTAAATGAATAATTCATGATACCACAAAGTATCTGTAGTATAATCTCTAATGTGAAAAACTAAACATATAATACAGTATATGATAATTTTAATGTATGTAACAAATATATAGAATACATACATATACGTACATATAATAATAGAGAGAGAGAGAGCGAGCGGGAGAGAGAGATGACTAGAAAATCTTAGAATTTCCATAATGGTTATTGTTGAGTAATGGGATTATGGGATTTATGGGTGATTTTCCTCCCCTTTATGGATTTTTTTCTGTACTGTTAAGTTAAAAAGACAATGTTATAATAAGAAGGAAAAAAATCAATGATATCCTTGTAGATAACCTAGTTCTAAACAAAATCACTTTTGGCTTTTTTTGCCAGATAAAATAGCAACAAAATGCAGTCAATGGAACTGAACAAATGGACATGCAACTTTTTAAAATAGAGGGCTTAAGTGATTTATTTTGTCCAAGTTAATGTTAAGTAGCTCCTACTAATTCACAGATAACAGCGTCATTTGTCTCTTACGGCCTGGCTCATTATAATAACATCTGCTGTTCGCTTATAGATAGATATTTGTTCTTCCATTTTTAGGTCAGGGAAAAAGCATCCAATTTATCTAAAAATGGAATTAAGCCACAGAATTTAGTTACTTAGGAATAACTGTTGTAATGTACACACAGTAGATATGAAACAGTTAAATACTGGGCCAGACAGTTCCTTTGATGTTATATTTGCTGTGGGGACATTTGTCCTAATAGCCAGAAGTACCCAGAGAAAAGAGTAATAAGTGATCATGTTTCCAGAAGCCTTCAGCACAGGGGAAATTCTTTATTCTTGCCTAAAACCATGAAGTTCTGACTACAAAACTTCCCCGTGCACAAGAGCAGGAGACATTCCAGTACATTCACAGAAGGCATTCTGGACCTTTAAAAGGGAGTTAACACAGCAGAGAAGCATCGCATGGATGTATGCACTTGCAATTAAGAATAAAAATAAGCAAGGGGAGAGCACGCAAAATCCAATCACCAAACCCCGTGAAATGGAGTCAGGAGATCTGTATATTTTAAGGACAGAACTTCGTGCAAATGCAAATACACTGAGGATGTGCCCGCACTGATACCATCCTGTCTGGCTGAACCAGGGTCAGATACAGACGTAGACATGAGGGGTTAGAGACAGGGCTGTGAAAGAGTAGAATCCAGATCAGAAGGGTGACAGAAGCACTAGCAGGAATGAATCTCACAACTGCAGCTACTCCTAAGGCCTTAAATATAAGTTCACTCTCAGTAATAATAATAACTATAATGAGGACAATAATCTATTTAGCATGTGTTACATGGCAAAAATTGTGCTAGGTGTCCTTTACATTCATCAGTCCTTTTTAATTTTATATTTATCAGCAGAATCATTTGATGTCAACTCCTTAAGATACAAACGAGAGCGCCTAGAACCCACATTCTCCTATTTGTGGAAAGTTGACTTCTCTCTCCAGATTTTGGTTAATTCCCACTGGAATGATGTTCTTTTAGTTACTTGTGACTCCAACTGCCTCCCTTCCATTGTAGGATATATACAATCCTGAAGTAAAATCATCATCAGTTACGCTTATACTAGGACTGGATGCACCTACCTGACGTCGCAGTCTACAGTCTCTGTCCTGGACCCTCTCAGTATTGACAAGGTGATAAGGGCACGTAGACCCAGTGCCAAGTAGGGCAGCCCTGACTAAGGAGCCTCTCAAAATCCTTGCCTCTCCAATGCCCCCACTCACACACCACTTCCCCTCAGATTAACCACTATCGATCCTCCAAACTGCTCCTCCCTGGACAAGGGTTTGAACCTTTACAGCCTCTTCTGCATGCACTCAGGTTCATTTATATCCCCTTAAAATGTTGCCCCAAATTGCTATACATGGGCCTATTGGATGGCAATCTGGTTGAAAGAAAGGGCTCCAGTCAGGGACTCTATCTGTACATGGCACTTTGTGGAAGACTGAAAAAATGTTAAGTCTCTAAAACAAAGATTACCAGGAGATGTGGGGAAAAGGGGCCAGTGAAGGTGATATTACAGGAGGGCAAAACAAAACAGAAACAAAAAACAAACAGCAACAAAAACAAAATAAAACAGGCCATTCAAGAGCCTGGTTACACACAGGACTGAAGGGGGAAATCCAATCAGCACTGAGGACATCAGCATTATGACTTCTTCTGTCCCAGATTTTATACTTCTATTACTGTAGCTAAGATTGACTCACTGAATTCATGATCAACTAAAATTCTCATTTTAAAGTGTATGTCCGGGGCTTCCCTGGTGGCGCAGTGGCTGAGAGTCCGCCTGCCGATGCAGGAGACATGGGTTCGTGCCCCAGTCCGGGAAGATCCCACATGCTGCGGAGCGGCTGGGCCCGTGAGCCATGGCCGCTGAGCCTGCACGTCTGGAGCCTGTGCTCTGCAACGGGAGAGGCCACGGCAGTGAGAGGCCCGCATACCGCAAAAAATAAAAAATAATAATAATAAAAAAAATAAAATAAAATAAAGTGTATGTCAGGCTTCCCTGGTGGCGCAGTGGTTGAGAGTCCACCTGCCGATGCAGGGGACACGGGTTCGTGCCCTGGTCCGGGAGGATCCCACATGCCGTGGAGCAGCTGGGCCCATGAGCCATGGCCGCTGAGCCTGTGTATCCGGAGCCTGTGCTCCGCAACGGGAGAGGCCACAACAGTGAGAGGCCTGCATACTGCAAAAAATAAAAAAATAAAAAATAAAAAAATAAAGTGTATGTCTCCTGTCAGGTTGTTTTTTGGAGCCAGGGGCATGGTGGACATTTTTTGTTTATTATTTGGTTTGAATTGGCCACTCCTCCTAAGCTGTCAAGATCTTCTGGGGTCCTAAAGCCTTAGCAATCTCTTCCACTCTCATATCATTTGCAGATTTGCACCACAGTATCATTTGCTTAGAAAACACATATGCACATGTGCAGTGAAAGCTAAATAAATGTGGTTAGTTTTCACTTCTAGCATTCCATTCAGCTTTCTTGGATCCCTAATAAGGCAACAGTTGTCTTAATGACTCAATTAATCACTTCATACTACGTAGAGCAAACATATGGACTTCAACGCAAAGGGTACTAGAAGTTAAACATTCAAATCTGCAATTAAAGCGTAGGCTCTGTAAAACCTGCTACTGGGACAATCATGATATCCAACACTCTGGGATAAATAAAAATAACCTCTAGCTTGAGAAAAGGAAAGAGGATGGTGAAAAGTTTACAAATACGAGAAATACAAAGTGATGTTTTCACATTCAAACCCAATTCACACAAACATCAGTGAGGAGGCTAATTAATACAGAAAGCAAGGACTGGAAGAACCCTTCTCCCTCTGTAAAGGCATGTACCAGATTTGCGTGCCTTGGGCAACCTTACTTGTATTCTCACTCAGAGGGTACCCATGAGTCAGCATTTTCTACTTCCTGGCTCATTGGCTCCCTCTGTGGTATAAATACCTTTGCACATGGAGAAAAACAGATCAAGAACATTAGGGGATTTGTTAGTAGACACTCAGGAATTCCAAGTTCTAAAAACAAAACAAAATCATGGAGTCTTATGATTCTGGAGAACTCTATACATAGGCTTGGCCTGCTCCTTCCATACAAAGCAAGACCTGGAATCTCAAAATCGTGGGTTTGAGCCCTACCCTGAGGGCTTCGTGGGAGCTGAGAGACCTGGATTTGGGTACTACAACTAACTAGTTCAGTTCCCTTAAAAAAGTTAGAGTTCTGGCAAATGAGGGATTGGATGAGATAAATGACTTTCAAACCCTTAAAAATAGTTGAAAATTTTCAAAACGCAGATGAATCTTACAAAGTCTTAGTTAATAAATGAGATTAAAAATATATAAACAGAGGCTCTGAGAAAAGCAAGGTGGTAGCCCAGATTCCTGCCAACTTAGCCCCAGAAACACCTCTGAGAGACTCACGAAATTTCTATAAGCACAGTTTGAAAACCAATAACAAGGCCCCTTCCAGTTCTATAGAATTCTATTCTGGCTTATGATAGAAGAAATGTAAGCTACTCTTCAGCTCCTCCATTCTATGGGTATATAAAGCAGAGGCTTCGAGACCTGTAACAGATTGTCCACGTACAGTCGGGTCACAAAAGAGGATGTGATCGGTTCTACCTGAGGAAGTAAGAGAAGCTGACCCTTGATCTGAGTCTTGAAGGATCGATATCAGTTTATCAGGAAGCAGATTTGGGAAAGGAATTCAGGGCTGTGGACACAATATATTGCCATGGTAGGAAGGTGCAAAACATCATGCAGCAGGGGAGACTGATTGGAGACAAAGATGTAGATGTGGGCAAGCAGGTGTCTGATCATGAAGACATCTATGTCTCGCACTAAGAAGTTTAGACTTTTCTTGTCGGCTGACACCACTGCAATGTTTCAAACAGCAGTGTGAGTTAACCCCTCTTTCTGGAACACTTTTTCTCCAGCTCCCTTCCTTTCTCATCCTTCAGGATTCACCTTACATATCATTGACTCTGAAAGGTCACTTCTTACCCTTTATCTAAAGAGGGCCTTCTTTCTCTCTCCCCTCCTTAGAACCAAAGTTCTGTGAGAGGTGGGGCCTTGGCAACCTGGTTCACTGTTGTATCCCCAGCACCTAGGAGAGTGCCTAGCGCATAATAAGTGCTCAATAAATATTTGTTGCATGAATGAAAGAAACGAAAGTCTGTCTGCAAAGCCTGGACTCACAACCACCTTTGCAACACCTCTTCGGCTGGGCCTGTTTTATTAGTGACCCCACCTTGAAATGAATACGGGATAGTGGGTTGACAAAGGCAAGGTATCCAACAAATAAGAGGCAAGAATGAAAGCTGCGGTGTCTAACTATAAGAAAGGAGCACTCTGTATACAGAAGTTTCCTTAGTGGTCTTAAAATGCTGATGCCCATCCAGATATACCTACCTAACTACTGGGAGATCTAGGCCCCTGGGAAGATCTGTCCTATTATCTTGCACTCAGAGCAGCTCTGCTGACTTAGAGGGATTTATTTTATGCATTAAAGTCATAATCACGTCCTTCTACATATCGAAATGCATTCCATCTTTCCAACCAAAATTAAGTACAATGAACCTAACTGGCTGGAAGGAGACTTATTACTATCCCTGGCAAGTTACTTTCCCTCAATTTCCTCAATTGTAAAACAGAAATTATAGCAGCAATTCCCTCATAGGTTTGTAATGATGAAACCAAATAAAACACATAATGCACTTAGCACTGCACCTGGCACGTAGAGCATGCTCAGTCACTGTTAGCTTTTACGATCATTATTGTGACCAGTAGCATTATTAACACAGTGAAAGTGTTTATGAGGAAGAGCAATGCATTTTTGTGAAGGGAGCTGAATTTCCCTTCCATAAACCTGTCTCTCCCTGCATGGCAGGTTCCAGACCCCGACCACAAAGGCCATAGATTTGATATCTGTTCCTCCCCAGCAATATCCTGAAAACTCCCTTTCATTTGTCTTTTTCCCTGACTAATAAACCATTCACCACTAATTACACTTATAATCATTTTCTGCTGCATAGTTTTATATTTGTTTATTATGTTCACAGCTGTCTTGCCTAGCAAGGATAGAAATCTATTATCCCATTATTATACCCGAACCTCCTGATCACAGTGTCCTTGCTTCCCAGCTCACTTCCACCAAAAGTGTCTTTTGGCAGGACAGGATTTTCCTTCCTCCCCACCCTTTCCTTTCTATTCCCCACACACCTTGTAAGGAAAGGGGGATTTAGGGTAGATAAAAGAGACAAGAACTTTGTTGGCATATAAACCAAACCAATGATAGTTAAACTATGAGGTATGATTTTTCTATGAGATAAACGATGAGATAAAAGATGGTCAAATATTTTCTTATAGAGAGTCCACTCTGAAAAGATCATTTATTCATTGAAAAAAATTTTATTTAGCATATTGTACGTTCAAAGTTCTGGGGGTCTGGCTGTAAACAAAAGAATGCTAAATCCTTCCTTTTTATGAAGCAGACATTCCAGTACGGGAGACAGACAACAAATATGTATGTATTACCAAATAAGGATCAGTGTTGAGAAAAATAAAACAGGGTAATAGAATAGAAACTGTTGAGTGCATGGCTGGAGGAAGCATGGTCAGGGGAGAGAGAGAGAGAGAGAGAGAGAGGGGGGGAGGGGGAGGGGAGGGGGAGGGGGAGGGGGAGAGGGAGAGGGAGAGGGAGGGAGAGAGGGGGAGAGAGAGAGAGAGAGAGAGAGAGAGAGAGAGAGAGAGAGAGAGAGAGAGAGAGTGTGTGTGTGTGTGTGTGTGTGTGTGTGTGTGTGTGTGTGTGTGTGTGTGTGTGTGTGTGTGTGTGTGTGTGTGTGTGTGTGTGTGTGTGTGTGTGTGTGTGTGTTACGCCGGCTTCTCACTGCTGTGGCCTCTCCCGTTGCTCCGGACGCGCAGGCTCAGCGGCCATGGCTCACGGGCCCAGCCGCTCCGCGGCACGTGGGATCCTCCCGGACCGGGGCATGAACCCCCGTCCCCTGCATCGGCAGGCGGACTCTCAACCACTGCACCACCAGGGAAGCCCCAGGGTAGACTTTTTAAGGAGGTGTCATTTGATAATTGGAAGTTTTTATGGGACTTCAAGGATTTGGTGCTTCTCCCTTGTGGATGAAGTCAAGACTGGGGTTGGGGGGAAGGGAGGGTGATAAAAAGATGAGAGGATCACAGAGACGGGGAAGGAAGTTCCCGGATGCTCACTGAAGATGGACTCTGCATGGAAAGTGAAAGGGAATGTTTGTACCATGCTGCACATTATGAAAACCCTGCTCAATTAATAGTAAAATTTCTGTGGTAGCATCCTGGACTTCCAAACCTATATCATCAGGTGTGTTAGTCTTGAAGTTAGATTGAAAGGACAGTGTGGACAATGGAAAGCAGATCTGTTCCATACCATCTTCTCCCAGACTCCAGTGGAGAAGGCTCCAGACTGTTGAATAGACAAGGGAATGGCAGGTCAGAGTTCCAGGTGGTGACTGTCAGACAGCTCCCTCAAAAAGACAGAAAAGGTAGGAAACAAAAGAGTAAAGCCAAACCTTCTGATTGCTCCTGTAGACAAGGGAATGCTGCCCCTTTGAAAATGAGGGACAGCTAGGGAGACAGCCACAAACGTTTGGATTATAGCACTATTCTATTATGCTTACTAATAAAATCCATTATCGTCCTAGAGGTATTTAAGTACTTTGCATTTAAAAAGTTTTTAATTGTTGAAAGCAACTTTTACATACATTATTTCACTTGATCTTCTGTGAAAGAGACAAAGCATGCGTTGTTATCCAATGTTGTATATGAGGAAACTGAGACTCTAAGTGACTTGTTCAAAGTCCCCAAGTGAGTGGGAAATTCGAAGCCCGAACTTTCTGCTTGCTTAAGCAAGCATTTACTGAGCTTCTATATTTAGCCCAGCACTGTTTGGAGCACCAACAAGATACTGAAATCATCAAGTATTATGTTTGCATACATAATTTCTGGGAAATCACTGACAGTATAAATATATAAACTATCATTGAATATCATTCCTTTGAATTAAAAGTTAATAGAAATCTATAGGGGAGAAAAACCCTCTACCTAAACCTTGCGCTTTACACCAAATTAACTCAAAATGGATCACAGACCTAAGTGTAAAATGCAAAATTATTAAATTTTTAGAAAAAGCCATAGGAGAAAATCTTCAGGACCTAGGGCTAAATGAAGAGTTCTTCGAGATGACACCAAAAGCCTGCCACATGAAATAAAAAATGGATAAATCAGACTTCATCAAAATTAAAAACCTTTGATCTGCAGAGGACCCTATTAAAGGGATGAAAATACAAATTTCCATACTGGGGAAAAATATTTATAAACCACAGGTCTAGATATGATACCACTCTAAAATATATAAAGAACTCTCAAAATTCAACTGGAAAAAATCCATTTATAAAATGGAGAAAGGTAGGGGCAAGGAACAGACATCTCACTGAAGAGGATACAGAGATAGCAAAGAAGCACATGAAAAGACGTTCAACATCATCAGGGAGATGCAAATTAAAACCACAGTGAGATCTCACTACACCTTCAGAATGCCTAATATAAAAAATAGTGAGAACGACAAATCCTGGCAAGGATGTGAAGATACCGGATCACTCATCCATTGCTGATGAGAATGTAAAATGATTCAGCCACTCTGGAAAACAGTTTAGCAGTCTCTTAACAAAACTAAAGATGTGTTTACCATACCACCCGGCAACTGCAGTCTTAGGCAATTGCCCCAGAGAAATGACAACTCATGCCCACGTAAAAATGTGTACACAAATGTTTCTAACAGCTTTATCTGTAACAGCTGAAAACTGGAAACAAGGCCCAGATATCCTTCAACAGGTCAAAGGTTAAACAAAATGTTTACATCCATACCATGGAATACTACTGAGCCATAAAAAAGTAACAGTTTATTGATACACTCAACAACTTGAATGCACCTCAAAGATATTATGCTGAGTGCAAAGAGCCAATCTCAAAGGTCACATACTATATGATTTCCATTTACATGCCATTCTCAAATGACAAAAGTACAGAGATAGAGAAGACATTACTGGTTGCCCGGCATTAGTGATGGGGTGGAGGGATACGGGTGTGAATATAAAGGATTACCTTAAGGGAAATCTTTGTGGTGATGGTACATACAGTTCTGTATCTTGATTGTGGTGGCAGTTACATAAATCTACACGTGTGATAAAATCACATAAAACTACATACATACACACACATAAATGCATGTAAAACTGGTAAAATCCAAACAAGCTCTTTGGAGTGTACCAATGTCAATTTCTTGGTTTTGATATTATACTATCATTATGAAAGATGTTATCATTGGGAGAAGTTGGGTGAAAGATACATGGGACTTCTATATACTATTTTTGTAATTTCCCAAGGATCCCTAACCAGTTGACAATTAAAATATTAAAGAAAGTGAGTGAATGGGATCTTTGTGTATTTCTGAAGAGAATTCCTTCTAAGATGAAACCTTCTGGAGAACAAAAACAGCACACAACAGCATAGGGACTGGACCAAGGATGAAAATACCCTGAGCCATTATTTATCCTCTTTGATTTCTGTGGTTTTGTCTTCTCTGTCACAGACCTTGCTCCCCTGGCCATGTGTGTGTCTATCTGACCTAGGCAAGGTCAATCAAAATCCTGTATCTCCTTAAGTGTGAATTTTGATCCAAGAAATGGTACATAGCCCGAGCCAGGCCACCGAGAATCTTTCTCTGGGGTTTCCAGAGTTGGTGCTGAGCAGGACAGTGGTAGGCTTTCTGTTCCCCAATGGATTTCAAAAAAGCAAATATATAACTCCCATACCTTCCAGGAACCATGCCCCAAGCTAGTTGGAAGAACCTGAGAGAAAAAGGCCAGCATGCAGACAGAAGCTGCAACAGGAGCTGGAAAAGGAGCAAAGAAGAGACCAATTGCCGCATGTATCCCTGGATACATTAGATCCTGAGGCCAGACCCATCCATCCTTCTCAATACCCTGATCCAATAAATTCCTTTTCAGCAAGTATGAGTGTGTGTTGGATTTTCAACTAAAAGTTTTCTGAACAGTGTAATCTTTTAGCGTCTCAATTTGCATGTCTATAAAATGAGAATAAGAATATCTGATGTACTTGCCTCACAATTTTGCAGTAATAATCAAAAGAGACAGCAGACATGAATGTTCTTTATAGCACTGTATAAATGTAAGGGGCTGATATCTATTATTATAGAGACAAACAAAGAAAAATACTCCAAAAAAATTCTAGCTCCTTTCCTTAGGATTTTCAGAACAATTGTATTCCAGTAATTTCCAAAGCAACATTGAGAGTAAGAAACAAACACAAAATGTCACTATAAATAGATTTTTTAAAAAATTATTATGATTCATGTTCAGTGATTCATTTATGACTCAGAAAAAAACAACCAGAAACCAGCATTCACATACATACAAAAATCTTCTCTAAAGTTTAAAAATCTAAGAAAAGTTTAGAAATGCGTGTGAGAAGCAGCTCCTATGTCAGAATTCTTTTAATTGAGCTATACTTCCATTTTGATCAGAAACCTCCTGCTTACATTATTGTATGAAGCCACTTTTACATACTGTCCATTGTGGTCAGATGGATTCTCTAATTCTTAAGTGGACTAAAATCCTCAACAAGTTGCTTGTTTCTTTCTTTTCACCTTAAATGGGTCAAATCTCAATTGAGTTCAAATGGCTCCTTTTTCCTAAGTTATAAAAAGCCCAGCCAAACTCCTGCACTGATATCAATTAAATTTCATTTAAAGCTAGACACCTACTTATAACTGGTAAGCCCATGAGACAGCTGGAGCTGGGAGGGCTTTGCCCAGCGGTCGTGGACTAAAACCCTGTGCAAGATGCGGCAGGTGGGGAATCTACTCTCAGCACGCAACATTCTACCTGGATCCCAGGAGCCCCAGGCAGCACAGACAAGCAGGGTGTTCACCCCTATGAGCCACATCTAGCTTGTGCAAGAGGATATTTGTGCAGGGTAAGGCTGGGGAGTCAAGAGCACCAAAGCCAAGAGAGGAACAAGAAAGAGAGTAATAGGAATCAGCTACCCTGCTAGCCTCTGAAATGTCTGGAAACAGAAAGCGTTTAGCAGCCACAGTGAGGCTAAGTAGTACTTGAAAGTGTGAGGTGGGGAGCAGTTACTCAGAACCATCTGAGAGGCTGCATCCTGGGCTTACGTCTCAGTTTTGTCCACCAAATAAAACATAATTCTCAACTTAAAAACAAAAAAGAAAAGAAAGTGTGAGGGGGAAAGGAGCCAATGGAAAGGGTGGTTTGCTTACAATGAGAGCTCTTTGCAGATTTGCCTTTAGCAAGTGGTTTACTTCCCTTCCAGCAATGCCACTGTGTAACAAGTAAAGCGGAAGCTACACTTCTGATATTTCCTGGAATGGAAAGGAATGGGCATGCATTTCCTCTCGTATCAAACATGCACAATGAGCCACGCCAGTCCCCCTCTCACGCTGGAGAGCCAAAGCCATGGTCGCGATGCTGACCACCAGTTACTGCATTCTCATTCCCTCACAGGGCAGTAGAGAATGGTGGTTAAGGACCCAGACTTACACTGAAACGTAAACTACCTTGGTTCTAAGCCCGATTCTACTATCTACTAGCTCTGTCACCCACAGACATCTCACTTACCTTCTGCGTCCACTTCCTTGCTGTGGGGCGCCAGATACTCTGCCTGCTCTCCCTTCCAATTCAGCGTTGCCATCGTCTTCAGGGATCTGTGCGATTCCCTCCTCTAAGACAGCCTAAAGAGAAGAATAGAGTTTTTCCTGTTATATAGCTTCTTTCTCTGCAAGCAAATCCACGTCTTTTGGTTTTGAGAGGTGTGTTCTCACTGTACCCTCTGGAGTAACAGAAAGGGCATTAAAGCACAAGAACCATTGAAAATAAGGTAGTCATAAATAAGAGGGGATAGAAATGCTCTTCTGGCGACAGATATCTGAGGGAATTATGGTTACAGAATGGAACGAAAATGATAAAAAAAAAAAACTTTGACATTGTAAAAATGCTAAAAACTCTGACTATGTAAAAATCAAATCATTGGGGGCCATCTTAGAGGCAGCCTACCACACATGTAGTTTTAAAAATAAGAATTCCAACCCCTCACTGCTTTTCATAATATTTTTATTATCTCAAGATAGAAGTTATAGAATCTAATAACTCTTTTGGAGAAGCAATATTTATTTGAAGTTTAGGGATTTCTTCAGTTACACTGTTTTTTCTTCTCTTTTAAATCAAAAAGAATTTAATCTAGTACCTATTAAAAACAGCCAGTAAAGTATAATCCCAACTTGTAAAATTATATCTGTCTATGTATCTAGCTGTATAAGTGCACAGATCAACATATGTAATTACATTTATTAATAAATGTCAAAATGAAACAGACAATTGTTTTCTCATCAAAGTAAAGCCAAACAGACAATTGTTTTCTCATCAAAGTAAAGCCAAGGACACCTGCAGGAAGTGCTCAAGAAAGGATAATCTTTACCAAGGAGACATTTCAACTCCAAAAGTTTCAGCCACTGATGCTTCAAAAGGGAGCCCTTGGTCACTGCCTTTGTTTTATGGATTAAGATCCTGATACACAATTCATTCCCCTCTTTGGCAGAAATCAAGATGAATTAATTGGTAACCAGAGATTTCCAAGAAAATAGTCAAATCAAAGATTCAACATTTTAGAGAGGAAAGAGCACTAGACTATGTCATCTTGGGAAAGTCTAGATCCCTCTCTACAAAGTGAGGGTCTTCGACAAAGCCATCCACAGGACTAGTCACTCAAGATGACGCAGGAAAGAAAAAACGGCACCATGGTCAAGTAAGTTTGGAAAATGCCAAATACAATACCTCTCTTGGAGTTTCCCAATGAACGCTGTCATATTTAAGGATTCAAGTACTTCTGAATAAACGTGTTTAAAACTAATCTAAATTTTCTGTTTATAAAGCTATTTGTGTCCCATACATTGGCTTAAATATCACTATTATCCCATGAAGAAAGCATCGTTACTTTACAGATGAGAACATTTTTACTATTAGCAAGATCACTTTAAGCAAATAAGAACAATTTTTATATCCAATTCGGTTTGTGTTTCCGTTTGAGGAACATGCACTAACCAAACTTCAAAATATGTAACTAGAGAATAGAACATTGCTGTTTACTAATACCAAAGTGACCACATTCTGAAAAACAGGGCAATAACTGAGTGTTTCACATGAAGCCATGGTAAGGAATCAAATCATGCTTTGTGCGACTGCTTGATTTTTCATTCCTCCACTAAATCCTTCCACTGCTCATACAGTCATTTCCAAAAGCAATTATATTTTAAACCATTTAATTTTCAACTGAATGTATTATTCAAAAAGTGATAACGTGTTTCATCTGCTGCCTCATGAACTCTGTTATTTTTTTATGTTGCAAATAAAAATGAAAGAATTAAAGTTTGAAACTGCCCGTAGACTTAATAAGGATAACTTATCAAATAATTACAAGATGGAATCACACAGGGAGCCTTATTATGTTATGAGCAAAGAGTAAAATGTCTGCATTATGTCAATAGGGAGGAAACATTTTTGCTTTAAGCTTCAGTAAATACAGAGAAACAAGTAATAATAACAACAATAACAACCATTTACTGAATACTTACTATATGTAAGGCACTGACCTGAGTGCTTCATGTTTCATTTCATCCTGACAACTACCCATAATTTATGTACTATTATTAGTCATATTTGATGGTGAAGGAAAAAAACAACTAATGTTCAGAGAAGCAAAGTGACTTATCCATAGCTAGCAAGTGGTAGAACTAGGACAAGAACAAACAGCCTTCCCTTAACTTCTATGATAGGCTATTCACACTCTATCTGCTCTTTAAAATATAAATTTAATGTTCAAAAAATGAAAAGAGATGCTATATAACACAATTTTAAAAATAGCTGAGAATCCAAAATGGCCTTCATCGACAATACGTCAATATATAGTGATGCATTCCAACACTGGGTGAGTTCATACCATCTTAAACTGAAACCTAAAAGGGCCCTTGGTAGCTATCTTGTCCCATCTTGCATCCGATATTTTCAACAGCCTTCTTAAATGCCATAGAGCCTTAATTTCCTTGCTCCTAATGACATGAAACTCATTTCCACAAAACGAAAGACACTGTGCTTTGGGACATCTTTAGGTGTTTTCAAATATAAAGTCTTATTTTGATCCAAAATGGTCATTCTTTAAGTTTTACCCAGTTTTATTGCCAATTGATATAACCCAACGCTTGGTGCTTCTACATAACCATGTTTCCAATGTGACCCCCCGTCAGACAGCTACCTCATCTCCAGTTTAATATTTATGCTGTTTTAACCTTTTCTGGCTGAAAGCAAAGCCTTCCCTATCCAGCTTACCTTCCTTTGGAGGCATCCTAATTTGGCATTGCTCCCTTTAAATTTGAATACAGTATTCGTGACATGTTTAAATCAATACAACATTGGTTAGCGATTTATTCTGTGATCTGGACATTGCAGGGATCGCATCCCCTTTGTAACAGTCACATCAAACTGTTGGCTTACAAAAATATATGTCTTTTTCACATAAACCACTTCTAAGTCAGGTCTCCTCTAACTTGTGATAACATTTTTTAAATTAAATTCAGAATTAAACAATTATTTTTCTATAAGTCTCCATCTGCTGATTTCAGCCCAGCATTCCCATCTGATCATTTTGGAGGATTCTGACTCTGTTCATTTGTTTCCCAGGTTAAAGCCACAAAACTACTCAGTTCATTACAGTAATTCCATAGAATCGCTACCTTTGAACTTGTACCTCATACTAAATCCAGCACCGAGAAACACTATATAAATCTGACATTTGCCTTCTAAGAGAAAAATATGGATAAATGTGTCTCTCGTAGGGAAAAATATGTTTAACATTTCATTAAACTACTTGGGCAACTATTTTTTCCTCCCCCCGCCCCCAGCAATTCTAAGAATATTAAAACCACATTCTCTATATAAATGCACTTTTAATCTACCATGACTTCTTAGTCTGGGGCACACCAGTTTAATTATCAACAAGATATAAAAAGTTCAAACTTCTCAGATTCACTCATAGTAAGAAAAGTAGTGTAACGTCAAACCATTTGAAAAGTACTTAAAAGATGCCTATAAATCCATACTTGTGACTTACCTGGTCATGCTAAGTTTTCAGTACCTTCCTTTCTTTTTCTCACCTTCTAACTTTGAGCTCCATGTTCAACTCTATGGAAGGGACATACCCTAGTACCTGTGTGCCATACTGGGGACAGAGTGGAACCACAATGTGTCAGGCATTGTTGGAGAGCAAGCCTGAAAGCAAGCACACACACACTCCCTGCCTCCAAGAAGCTCACAATCTACTGGGAGACAGGAGTAATTCACCAGCATGTTGAATTTCTTCACGAAAGGGAGCGGAGAAAAAAGCATCGGGAGAGTGTTTATGACTAGAGTACACATGAAGAGAGCAGAAGCAGATAGAACAGGAAAGAGAGAAAGGTTGGATAAAAGGCTTGAAGGTCAGCCTATGAAGTATTAACTTGAACCTTTAAGCAAGGGAATAGGAGAAAGGGCATCAACGTTTTTAAGTCAGAGGGTAACATGATCAGACCTATGTTTTGGAAAGATCCTCTGGTGGTCATGTGAAGAGAGGAGGCATGTTATGAGGAAATACTGGTGACACAGGAGGCCAGGGAGGAGGCTATTACAGTAGTGTAAGTGGCAGATAATAAGGGCCTGAATTAGGGCAACGGCAGAGAAAGGACAGAAGGAAGCTTTGAAAATTTAGGCTGAGGGAGAGGACAGGATTTCTAGTGTGGGTGACTGAATTGATGTAGTAAGAAGAGTAGGTTCAGGGCTTCCCTGGTGGCACAGTGGTTGAGAGTCCGCCTGCCGATGCAGGGGACGCGGGTTCGTGCGCCGGTCTGGGAAGATCCCACGTGCCGTGGAGCAGCTGGGCCCGTGAGCCATGGCCGCTGAGCCTGCGCGTCTGGAGCCTGTGCTCTGCAACGGGAGAGGCCACAATGGTGAGAGGCCCGTGTACCGCAAGAAAAAAAAAAAAGAAGAGTAGGTTCAGAGGGGAAGATGGTGGGAATAATGAGATGCCTATGACACATCAAGGTAGAAAGATCCAGTAAAGAGTTTCAAGTATGGTTCTGGACTTCAGGAAAGGAATCATATCTGAAAATTAGAATATCTGATTCCTTTGATGACAGATGCAGGATCCAAAATGAATTTGCTGCTCAGACTAGAATAATATGTGAGCGTACATGGGGCTCTCTGAAACTAAAGCAGACTCTGAGCTAGAAATAAGCAGGCAGGAGACATACTAGGGAGGGGTCTTGGGTTCAACACCTGTGAAAGGAAAGAAACCAGGAATCAGTAGAGGGACAAACTGATATGTGATACAGTCCCGGTGAAGGTCCAGCTGACTCCCCAGAGGGAGCAATGGGCCTGAGATGGCCCTGAAGAGTGGTCTCAAAGGGAGGGAGAGCACTTTCTACCCTTGAGTTGATCAGTCAGTAGATGGAGGCTGCCCCTAAAAGTAAGTGTCACCTTGGCAAGGTAGTCTTCTTTAGCTGAGGCCGTCTCCAAAGATTTATGACAGCTGAGGGTTATTGACACCAGCATTCCCAGCAGAAGGAGAAATAAGTTTTTCATTTCTGAAGAGAGATCTAGCGATGCATCCCAGTGTCAACCACATGCACCAAAGTTATGAAGATGGGTTAATATACAGTCCTGCACTTTGTCGCCCAAATACAACTATAGTAATGCAGGAGAGACATGACTCAACACTCGTAGAAAAGACTATGGCCCTTTAGTTGACTATATGATCAATATGAGTACTGCTGTGGCTCTGCTTTAAACAAAAATAAAGAAGCTAAAGTAATCTTAGGCTCGATCAATGAAGGTATAGCATCTAGAACTCAGCATGTGAGCATTCTGCTCAACTCTGTTATGGATAAAATCTCACCTGAAGTGTCAGTTTCAGTTTTGAGTATTACCTCAAATCCACCGTTAACAAACTAGCATATGCCCAGCTCTTGATAACCAGGGCAGCACAGTGAGGAGACTTTAAAGTCAGCCATGAATAAATTAATTGGAAATACATCCAGAAATTCTATGTAATAAAGAGTTTTATCTTCAAAGATTTGGAGGACTGATATATGGAAATAGAATTACATGTACTTGTGTTATCCCACAAGTAGAAACCATGGCTGAAAACAGATTCTGTCACACAATAAGGAGGAACTTTCTAAGGATGTAAGCCACTCAACAGTGGAACAGACAGCTTCAGGACCCAATCTCCCTCAAATTTGTTGATCTATGTTATCTGATGATAAAAATGCAAAACGCAATAAACGAGATACTGGTAGTCAGATCTTGGTAAATTGCAAATGTCTATCTCCTCCCTCTGTTTACACCTCTTTCTCAAGTCTGTATTCACAGTGACATGAGAATTACTTGTTCACACCAAACAAGTTACTTAGTAGGAGGAAATTAAATGTACCTAATCAAATCTATGTGAATGTCATGCTGAATAAAAGTTGCATATCTTCAGAAATCGCACATGTCACAACACTCTATGCATTAGAACAGATTTGTTGAACAAATATGTTAAATAGGAATCCACAAGAAGTAAAAACAAAATGGATTAATAAACCTGTAAGTACTAGCAATGGAAGAGGCCAGTTATGCAGAAATTCCCAGCCTTGATGTGCAGGCAGAGACCGTGAGAAGCTCACTGCAATCAAAGAGCCCCTCGCTCTGGAGTCCCATGCTCAAACTCTTAGCCGCCCAGTACTTCAGATGCTCGCCACGTGTAGCTATTTAAGTTAAAATAAAAATGAGTCCCTCAATCACACTAGCCACCTTTCAAGTGCTCAGTGGTCATGTGCAGCCGGTACCTACCGTATTGCACAGTACAGATTGAGAACATTTGCACCACTGCAGAAATGTACATTGGATAGCAGTGTTGGGGAACCCTTGGCCAAAACTGCCCTCCCTGGCCAGGCACAATAATAACCACTTGCATAAATTGTCTCACAACAGGAGGTCCCGATAAGGAACACAGTACTGAGGAGCTGCCGCCAGCCGATATTATGTCCTGCCAACCTCCCAGAAGCGTCACACTGGAAACCATCTTGACTAAGAGATGTGTGCACCACCGGAAAGGGCCCTGAGTCCAACCAAACATGGACACGAACAACATGATTGGCCAGAGACAACCCAGAGAGCTAGCCCCACCATCATAAAACCTAAGACTGTGAGCCGCGTGGCAGAGCAGTTCTCTGGCTTCCCTTACCCTGCTGCTGCCCAACTGGGCGCCCCTGTTCAATAGTTTCTTGCTTTGTCAGCGCGTGTGTCTCCTCAGACAATTCATTTCCGGGTGTTAGACAAGAGCCCACTCCCAGGCCCTGGAAGGGGTCTCCCCCAAGTGGTAGCAGTGTCTCAACCCTTTCTTCTGGAGTTAACATAATTACATAAATACTACAAGTAAGTTTTCACCTCTCTTCCTCCTCTCTCTCTCTCTCTCTCTCTCTTCTTTTTGGTTAAAGCTATCGTGGTTCAGAAGTAACTTCTTCAGACCAACTTCTCTGATGAAGTGGCTTCCTCCTTCAGATGTCATCTTAGAATGACTCCCAACTATTCACATGGACCTGAAGAAAGAACAGGCTCAGTGTGTAGCGGATGGCTCAACCCAACGTGAAATCATGGATTTTTAGCCACTATGCAACAGTTAAATGCAATTGATTTGCAGATTTATCTTCTTTTATTTTTTAAAATATTTATTTATTTACTTATTTATTTGGCTCCACCGGGTCTTAGTTGCAGCATGCAGACTCTTTACTGCAGCATGTGTGATCTAGCTCCCCGACCAGGGATCAAACCCAGGGCCCCTGCACTGGGAGCATGGAGTCTTAGCCACTGGACCACCAGGAAAGTCCCTGAAGATTTATTTTAAACCAAATAAATAGTATTGGAAAGATCTTGGGAATATTCTTTACCAGTAGCAGATTTCCTCCTTCCCCAGCTGCTCAGTCTTGCCATGAGTCTCTAAAGGAAAAATTGCTTTAGCAAGAAGGGGATAAAAATGAAAGAGTCATAACATTGCATGTTTTCCTTATATAACATCTAGAAGCCAAAGGCATTTTGGGTATTTTGCTAAAATATAAATGCACACAAAAAAACATATATTACAACCTATGGGTCTTATGAGGAAAACAGTTTGAGAATAAAAACCACATGGATCAAGAGGAAAGAATAACTGAGAAGAGATTTATATGTGTCCATACATAATATCAACATTTCCAAATTCCAGACCCAGGAACAAAACAGACTGATTTGGTAGTGACTGGTAGTGGCTGGGAACAAAGAGAGGTTCCATTTTTGCCTGTAAGGCAATGGGCCAACTCTTCAGTGCCCACGCCTGCAGGTAGTAGGGAGATTGGGAAAAGGGAGCCTTTCCTAGGACTGAAAGTTAACTCAAAGGATCCAAACCCAATAGAAAATCAAAAGTCAAAAATGTTTGAACCTGATAACGCAAGGTTTCCTGTAGGCCCAACGAGTGTAGCAAGCTCAAAGTGTGGTAAACTTAAGGAGTGCTAGGTAACAGAGGTTACCCCAAGTATGCCAGGCCATCTAGTCCTTCCCTTGTACCATGTAGGAGGCTCAGAAAGACTCAGGCTTCCTGGCACCAATACAGCTGGTAGAGTGAGGCAAGGCAGATAACAGGCAGAGACAGAGACAGAGACAGAGACAAGTACAAAGGAGCCTGGGGCTGGCTCCTCTATCTGACGGGTTGTGGAAACTCTGTCATAACGCAGACATGAGCCAGTTCTTCCGTTTCCACTCAGGTGAAGGAGTGGGGACAAAAGCAGGGGATTCACAGAGCAGTCTATGTTCAGACATCCCGCAGTGCATCCCACATCATCTAGAGGCCTGTTTACACGAGGCAGTATATGAGCCCAAAGGCCAGCATGGGGAAGGCAGGATCCTTTTCTGAGATTAGTTCCAAAGAGGACCAAGCCATGGAGGGCAGGTGCATGAGTCAGGGCTTTCCTGGCCCAAATCTGCTTGGCAGCAGAGGCAAGTATAGGGAGGTAAAAGAGAGGAGAAGAATACACTGCTGACTGGAGACCTAACCCTCTTTTGGGGAGACCACCTCTATTCCTCAGACTTCAGGGACAGACGAGATGAGGTAGAGGCTACTGAGATGTATAAACTCCTTTCTTATCAGGACTTAATGAGAACTGTGATGGCCTAACAGTACTGGGGAAAGCAGGGAACGTGCATGTGTGTCTCTGTGTTGTGTTGCTGGTGAGGTAAATACAAAGGAAACAAGGCCAGGTTGACACTCCACAACCGCAATAAAGCGTCCTGGGAAAACGCTCTCTTTGTTCTGATCATCATGCTGTCCCACAGCTCAAGGCATGTACCTTGCCTTCTATCTCCCCCTCCAGCAGTACTCAGAACTTTCTGACCAATAAACACTTCCATTAATAGCCCCATTAGATATTTCCTGGGTACAGCATGGTGAAAACTTAGCAAAAGGACCCAGAATAGGTTTCCAATGACCCTGCCTGAGACCCACTTTCCTCATGGATTAATTAAGACAGAAAAGAAAGATTATCACAAATTAAGTAGTTTCCAAGAAAATATTTGAACAAGAAGATACAAACCTCTGACACTCTGAGATTTCAACGTGTCATAGTGTTCTTCAGACATTCCCAGAGGGGTGTCATTCTAAAAACCAAACTCAAAACATCTGGGAAATAGCAGGACACCATATTCAATTTGACAAGCACCTTTTTTTTTTTCTCTAATTTTCATGCCATCCCCACCCAACTGTAACTGCGCTTATACTCAGAATTTTTTAAAAAGTAAAAATGAAGAGACTCAGCTAGGGCTTGTTAACATCACAGCTGAGCTTAGGAAAACATTAATGGAACTTCATCGGCTGCAAGGGAGCTTCCCTACTGAGACGTTCAGCCTCTTCATGCTACCCAGCCATGTAACGCACAGAAAACTAGTCAACTGATGCAGCCCACTGGAAACCACACTGCTCAGTCTAGCCCATAGGATCTCCATCCCATCTGCACATGAGAATCATCTACAAGCTTTCTGTAAAAATGATGCTCTTCCCCACCCCATCCCCCAACCTGCAACAATTAAATCAGAACCTCCAGCTGTGATGTCCAGGCAGAAGGAAGAAAGGAAGGAAGGGAGGGAAGGGGGGGAGGGGGGGAGGGAGGAAGGGAGGGAGGGGGAGGGAGGGAGGGAGGGAGGGAGGGAGGGAGGGAAAGAAGTCAGACCACTTATTCTCTATAGTATTCCCTTCCCATAAATGTAAAATAAGAAAGTTGGACTAAGCCATCCCTGACACTTCTGTCACGTTTATGATTCTATAAACATGAGATTTGATGCCTCAAGACATGTTTCAAGGCCAAGTATTGCTGTTTACCACATATGCATTTTTCATTTTAAATATGATGTTTATTTAAATTATAAGACACGTCATTCAGAGAAAACCATCTAGTATTAATTTTGGAGTAAGGGATCCCTACTTAAAGATGGATTGTCCTACATGTAATAGTCACATACAAAAGGTTATAAACTCGTCCTACACTCTATGATGGGAACTGAACACCATCAGCCAAAATGTACTATGCTAACGGTATGCTTTGCTTGTAGAGTAAATCATACAGTTGACCCTTGAACAACAGCAGGTTTGAACTGCATGGGTCCACTTGCATGCAGATATTTTTCAATAGTGACTAATACTCAGATGTGGGGAAACCGCAGATACTGAAGACTGAGGGCTGCCTGTAAGTTATACACAGATTAAACCCCACATTATTCAAGGGTCAACCGTATATACGTAATATTTGTGAACATACTTCAGATATGTACCTTGGATGATAAAAACAAAATGGAAGAAAATGAAAGAATGGAGAAAAACATTAAGCCAGTAGGCAAAACGTAGTGAAAACAGATTCTAGTTTTTAATCAAGGTTATATCCTTGTCTTCAGGGCTAGAGTATGGAATAGAGGAGCAGAGTTTTCATGTAAAGTATAACCAGTTCCCTTTTCAGTAGACACCTGCCCCAGAAGAATAACATATATTTTATTGCCATCTTTCATTTGTAATGAGGCAGATTTATCTGTTTCCTGTGTTGGCTGTCCATCAAACAGGAGTCTGATCTGACTCAGCTACAAATGTTTCCATTCACAGTAAGTAATCACTAGCTTAAGCACAAAGCTTAAAATTTAATACTAAACTTCAGCATAGTACCATCCTGCCTGCCGCCTTAAAATGAATTCTTTTTGTAGTGTTGATTCCTTCTTTTAGTTTTTTATGAGCTATGATAAGTGACAGTCTCCTCAGGTGCTCCTTCACAGAAGAGGCAGCAGCTTCACCCTTATTGAACACAGGAGTGTAAGTTGTCTACCATCAAGTTTCCTCCTCTAGAAATAGAGATAATAATGCTGACCTTACAAGTAATTATGGAGATTGCATAAAATCACCTATTTGATCACACAGCAAACTGTAAGTTACTGAGGTCTTAAACCTTTAAAAAAAATCCTATACAATGTAAGATATAACTGTATTCATTATTCCCACTATCATCCCCTCTAAAATTACTCTTCTTCTCCTGCACAGAGTTCTATCATTAACATGTTATATTAATGTGATACTTTTTTTTTACAAATATTGAACCAACATCAACACCAAAAAATCAAATAATTAGGTATATCTCTAACAAAAAAATGTACAAGATCTATAATAGGAAAACTTCAAAACTCTGATGAACAAAATCAAAAAATGTTTAATAAATGGAGATATAATAATTCTAAAGTTTATTTGGAAAGGCAAAAGGTCCTCAATAGCCAGCACAATATTGAAGGAGAAGAAGAAAGTTAGAGGAAAGATACTACTCAACTTTAAGACTTACTGTAAAATTACAGTAATCAAGACTGTATAGTACTGGTAAAAGAATAGACATATATGGGGGCTTCCCTGGTGGCACAGTAGTTGAGAGTCTGCCTGCCGATGCAGGGGACACGGGTTCGTGCCCCGGTCCGGGAAGATCCCACGTGCCGCGGAGCGGCTGGGCCCGTGAGCCATGGCCGCTGAGCCTGCGCGTCCGGAGCCTGTGCTCCACAACGGGAGAGGCCACAACAGTGAGAGGCCCGTGTACCGCAAAAAAAAAAAAAAAAAAAAAAAGAATAGACATATATATATTTATATAATGGCACAGAGAACCCAGAAACAGACGCCCACAAATACAGTCAACTAATCTTTGACAAACAGGCAAAGGCAATTCAATGGAAAAAAAAGATAGTCTTTTCAACAAATGGAACAACTAGACAGCCACATGCCAAAAAAAAAAATCCAGACCTTACACCTTACACAAAAATTAAGTCAAGGTGGTTTATAGACCTAAGTATAAAAAGCAAAACAATAAAACTCCTAGAAGATCACATAGAAAATCCAGGTGACCTTGGTCTGGTGATGACTTTTTACGTACAACACCAAAAACATGATCCATGAAAGAAATATTGGTAAGTTGGACTTCATTAAAATCAAAAGCTTCTGTTGGTGAAAGACACTACTAAGAGAATGACAAGCTCCAGACTGGGAAGAAATCCTAGGAAAACATATATCTGATAAATGACTGATATCTATAACAGTAAAAAAAAAAAAAAAAAAACCTCTTAACACTCAACAATAAGAAAATAAACGATCCAACTAAAATAATGGGCAAAACATCTGAACACATACCTCAGCAAACAACAACGGCAAATAAGCATATGAGAAGATGTTCAACATCACATGTCATTATGGAATCTCTCAAAATAAAATGATGAGCTACCACTAAACACCTATTAGAATGTCTAAAATCCAACATAGTGACAATACCAAATGTTGGTGAGGATGTGAAGCAATGGAGAGCCTCTTTCGTTGCTGGTGGGAATGCAAAATGGTCCACTATGGAAGACAATTCGGAAGTTTCTTACAAAACTAAGCATATTCTTAGGCTTCCCTGGTGGCGCAGTGGTTGAGAGTCCGCCTGCCGTTGCAGGGGACGGGAATTCGTGCCCTGGTCCGGGAGGATCCCACATGCCGCGGAGCAGCTGGGCCCTTGAGCCATGGCCGCTGAGCCTGCGCGTCCGGAGCCTGTGCTCCACAACGGGAGAGGCCACAGCAGTGAGAGGCCCGCGTACCGGAAAAAAAAAAAAAAAAAAACTAAGCATACTCTTACCATACGATCCAGAGATCATGCTCCTTGGGTATTTATGTCCACAGAAAAGCCTGCACATGGATGTTTACAGCAGCTCTACTCATAATTGCCAAAACTTAAAAGTGATGAAGATGTCCTTCAATCGATGTATGGATAAATAAACTGTGGTATATCCAGACAATGTAGTAGCATTCAGCACTAAAAAGAAATGAGCTATCAAGCCATAAAAGACATGGAAGAACCTTAAACGCATATTACTAAGTGAAAGACACCAATGCGGAAAGGCTACAAAGTATATGATTCCAGCTACGTACATTCTGGAAAGGGCAAAACCATGGAGACAGTAAAAAGACCAGTAGTTATATTCTCCACTCTGAGCCTGAGGGTGTGTTTATCACCATTTATCATAACTGTTGCCCTATTCTTCTTATAGTATAGATAATAATCTGTAGACAAATCTAAAAATGATAAGAAAACAAGAGCTGGATATTTAAATCCTCCTGGTTTTAATTTGTCTCTTTTTACAATTTGATTTTAAAATATAATTGACAGTATCATAAATGTTATTATTTTACATGTTTACACTATAATTCAGTAAAAATTAAAAAGTCTGATTCAGCTTTCTCGTAGTTTTTTGTTTGTTTTGTTTTTTTTTTAAGGAAAAAATATACCTGGTTTACTTCACTCATTTGTCTTCCTGGCCCTGATAGCCAGGTGAGTTTGCAACCCCTGCTCTACACGAAAGGAGAAATGGAGGAAGAGTATGAATGATTTTCACATCACTCTGGCAACTGGGTGGTGAATGGATAATAGTGGGGCAAGAGTAGCAACAGGAAGAGCAGGTAGGAAACTAAAGTAGAGGTGACTGGGATAGAAAGAAGTGGCTAGATTGGAGGTATTTTCAATATACAACTTTGCGATGAGTTTGCTCATGAACTAAGATTTGAAGAGTAAAGACTGGGGAAATAACAAATCTAGGGTTAGGGATTGGAGTTCCAATTTGGACATACTAAGACAAAGATAGCTTATAAACATCCAAGTGGAAATACTGAGCATCCTTTGTACATATATGCAGTATTCACTGGATTTGATGACAAGAATTATCAAGTCACATTGGTGTCAGAAATACTGATGTTGACAAGAGTACATATTTTCATAAAAGTCAGATCATGGTGACATGAGTAGTGAATGGAGAATGAGGAAGTGGTATCCAGAAGTTACCCTACTCTTACAAGACGTTTGGATGTGAAGTAGAACTTAGAAGTGAAGCAGAAGCTAGAAGGGGATATGTGATCAAAATAGATTTTTGTTTGTTTGCTTGTTTTAGACAGAAAATACTAGAGCATGTTTGTAGGCTGATGAGATGATACAGTAGAAAGAGAGAAACTGATGATACAGGAGAGAGAGAGGGAACAATTAATGGAGTGAAGTCCTTAGTAGGCAAAAGAGGAGGGGATACAGGGCATAAGAAGAGTGTACACCTGTGATATGAACAAGGACATTTCTCTCACCGTGATGAATGGAAAGGCAGAGAATATAGGTAGAGATGCAGAAAGACTGCGAAACATGGTAGTGGGAAGGGAAGGATGAGGGGTTTCTTGTTTTATTAATTCTCTTTTTTTTTCAATGAAATATGAGGTGAAGTCATCAGCTGAGTTGGTGAATGGGGAAGTTTGAGGAGCAAAAAGATGAAGGTGAAGCAAAGAGTGGTGACAGAAAGTGGTGAGCGTAATAGACTGGAGGTCTCAGTTAGAAAAGGATGTTTGAAAATGAAATTTCAGAAATGGTGTAAGGGAATTATGGGCAATTATATGGGAGTGATTATGTTTTAACTAAAATGTATGTTTTATGAGTACAAGAGCTTTATTTTCCTCACCACTGTATCCCAGACAAGCACACAGTAGTTGTTCAATTAGTACTTAAGTAAATGGATGAATATAAAGATGGCTCACAAAATATAATGGGTACGGAGATACCTGAGGTCAGGATGGGGAACATAAATAAGAGAAAGGGTAAATTAAATCATATCAGTGCAAGAATTGCAGTAAGTAAGCAAAAAGGATAAGAGGAAATGATTAGAGAGTGACATGCTTGAAATTGGAATTTCAGAATCGTAAACAAGGAACTTTGTGGCTGATTTGGGCTTGAGGAAAATGATCAGTGATAACAAGGTCACCCAACTGGAAGGCCAGAGTACTGAACAGGTTATGCCAGCAAAAAATGATAGGAATAAAGAGGAACACAGTGAACCAGGTACCACAGTCTTAATGAGGGTAGGGGTAGCGGTGATCAGGATGTGGACAGATGACATCAATAAGGAGATGAAGTGGGTAGTACAGCCTTATGACATATGTTTCAAAGTAGGGAATTTTGAAGTAAAAATTAAAAGGGAAAATATTTGGAGGAGTCACTGCCAATGATTTTTATTTAATTGACTGATGAACTGAAGAAAGACTGACATCGCATCAAATTCCTTTCTGTTGTTGTTCCTATTTTCATTGCCATAGTCCCCTGTGGTGGGCAGAATAATGGCCCTCGAAGATGTCCACGTCCATGTAAGCTCTGGAACCTGGATGTCACCTTACATGGCAAAAGGGACTCTGCCGATGTGATTAAGTTAAGGACCTTGAGATGGGGAGATTATCCTAGGTTTTCCATGTGGACCAAATGTAATCACAAGGGTCCTTACAGGAAAGAGATAGGAAGGTCAGAGTAGTTGGACATGTGATGACAGAAACAAGAGGCTGGAATAATGTGAGGAAGGAAACGTGCAAAGCAAGGAATACAGGCAGCCTCCAGAAGATGAAAAAGGCAACAGAACAGATTCTCCTCTGATAATGTTCAGAAGAAATACCACCCTACTTACACCTTGATTGTAAACTTCTGACCTCCCAAAATGAAAGCGAATAAATTGTGTTGTTTTAAGCCACTAAGTTAGTGGTTGTGTGTTACAGCAGCAGTAGGAAACTAACACAGTCCCTGGACACCATCACGAGCTATAGGAGAAAGCTGTCTCCCCAAGATGACATGGCAGGCTTTAGGCAATTCTTCTCTCTTGCGTTTCAAGATAATGTGGCACCCTGCCTCATACTCATGCCTGTCACAGAATGTGCATGTGTTGTGCTGTGAAGTCCTTAAGGGAAGTAGCCTCCCTCCTTTCCATCTTGCATGTATATGGGTTGTTGCACTTCTCACAGTAGTTTACAGTAATGATTTAAGTGTCTTATCTAGCTTTCCCCTGACTGTAACTTCCCTGTAGTTTTCCTATATATTCTCTATCGCCTTAATCTCAGTGCTTAGCAAAAGATTTATCACTGTGCTCAGCACACGTGAATTAAACAGAATCTAGAAAGGGTGAAACATACCCCACTTACAGATGCCAGGAAGAAAGCTCAATACGTAAGGCATGGGCTCTAAAGAGGATAGAAACAGACAACCAGGATCACAGGGCAGGGCTGGAGAGCAGCAAACCAGCCTTACTGCTGAGATCCTGTTTGCTCCCTAGATCCCACTTGCCTGAGGTCAGGTGTGGTCCTAGAGCCTGACATGTCCTTTGTGAAAAAACACAACCCAAGCATAAGGTACTTGAGTGACGCTTGGCTCATTTACAAAGTCAGTCAACAAGTCTGGATTGTACAATAACTTCAAAAATGAGCAGCAAAATTAAATCTCATTAAAGATGTAACTTTTTGAATTGCCTTCTGAGTCAGTTTATGAGTCACATAAGAAAATTGGTCCCATTGTTTACTAGTCACACCTTATTTCTGAGAAAAATAGAAATTTATTGAATGAATCAATGAATGAATTTCAGGCTCCTAAGAAGACTTTCAACAATTTCCGAAGTAAAATATCTTCACTCAAAGGACAAAAAATGTGCCACAGGATCTAAAGGCCTCTTCTCAAAGAGATTACTCAGAGGAAATAGCAGACATTTACGTGTGTACCTTTTGATCTCTGTGTTAAACGTCACTTGCATTCCTTACCCCAGCTCACCAGGAGTAACTCTGGCACATTTAAAATGGACTTTGCCAGTTCCAGAGGTAGCTTATCTCAAAACAGGCTTTTGAACCCCAAAAAAAGCTACCTTGATTTTCTACCATGAAAGCTGACTGTAATTCATTCATTAATCCAACAAACATTTAAGTGCTTATCTGAACTAGGCACTGGAAATACCATGATAGACAAGACAGATTCCTGACATCACTGAACTCAGAGTCTAGCCAAGGGGATAGACAGTGGATGAGCAATCTCCCTGATGATGAGTCTTATGTCATGGGGAACACAGAGTGCTATGGGATTCTCACCTAAACTGGGGAAAGCTTCTCGGAGGAAATGACCTTGAGCTGAGATTTAAGCAACAGATAGGGATTAGCTGGGTGAAAATGGCAACAGAAAAGAGTGGGCGCAATTTCAGGCAAAGGATCAGCGTGTATAAATATATCAGCATGTACCTGAAGCAACAAAGAGCATGACTGTTTGAAGAATTAAAATAATTTCAGTGTGGCTAGAGCAGAAAGGATAAGAGGGAGAAGGTAGGTGGGTCACTAGTATGGTCAAGTCCACGGGTCCCTACAGCTCATGTTAGAGATTTTTCTCAGGACCAGTCAAGTAAACAGGAAGAAAGAATGCCATCCAGATCTATGATTCTATGATGGATTTAATTTAGGTTGTATTTCTGTTGAGGTCCTCATTTCAGCTGAATAAAATATATGTATGCATGTATGCATTAAGGGTGTGTTTTAGAACAGGGAACTGGATGCTGGTACGTGAAGACCAAGTCATAAGCGGGTCATACCAGAAAGAGCACCGAAGCTGGCTCTGAACCTAAGCACCAGCTGGTAGCAGCTACATCAAATTGCGTGAACTGCCTCTCACAGCAGCGGTTCCTCCTCAAAAGCTATGTCCAAACAATACGATGTCTACTCGTAGTGAAAGATCATCCTTGCCCAGATGCTGGATTCAGAGCCCGCTAAAGCAGAGGTGAAGCGATTTACCAGAGGCGTCTTTTGCCACACCCTGACTGTTCTATTTTGCGGCATATATTTGCATTAGAAGGTGGTGCATGGGCAGTTCTGCGCTCCCCCACAGAGGCCCAGCGTGCAAACAGCTGTGGCCGCACACGGTAGTCACTGTCACGTGTTGCCAGCAGCATAGGCGTCTGTGCTGACCATACATACAAATAGTTCCCCCGCTACTGAGAATGCCTAACAGGTGAGGGGCACCGGAGGGAAATTTAAAACAAACAACGAAACCCAGAAACTCCATTTCTCTTCATCACGAACACCTTCATGATCAGTAGAGTCAAGCACTGCATTCATGCTAAATACGGACCACCTTGACATTTAAAGTCCCATGTTGCTTTAAGATTAAATAGCTTCAGAGTGAGAAATTATTGCTATAGTAACAGATGATCCACAGTTCTTTTAAAAATAAACTTCCATGTCAAAGCAAGAATCCATTCAAACTGTATTAATAATAAGCAAGCAAACTGAAAAAGAGAAAGGTGGTATTTAAAAGCATTGAATGTTTTCCATTTTTATTTCTTTAAAGAAACTACATAACCATACCTAGAATAGAAATTTTGCATCGAATCAAAGGATTCCCATTTGCTCAACACCAAGGGAGAGCTTTGCTTTTCCAGCGAAAACATTTCTTGCTTTTTATACCTAAGATTTTAATAAAGGGCACAACATCTGCAAATGTGTTTGGTTCTTTTGAGAAAAACAAAGACCCCTCTTTTTTTAAGGGATTGGCTCTTAACTAAACAGAGGGAGGCTTTGTTATGAACACGGACTGAAGTTAGATTGACTTCAATCTTCCTTCAATTTTCTATTTATGTGATTCTTTATGTGACCTTAGATAACCAGTTTTCTCCTTTTCTGTGGCTTAGGTCAAATGCCTGAAAAAAATCGACAAATATTTCAAGGCCCCTTGCCCAGCATTAACTACAAGAGTCAGAATTAGTCAACTGGTTCCCCAGTGGCACAGGGCTCACAGAGACCTGGGATCACATCCCTGCCCAGTAACTTGTGACCCTGAGCTAGTCCCTTCACTTTTCTAAAACTCACATACTTCATCTGTAAAACAGGACTTCTGATGGCTGCATGCCTTCTTCCACACTGGATTTGGGGGAACATCAAAAGAAATGAAGAGATGTGAACATGCTTTGGAAACTCCAAAATTGAGAGATCATAACTGCATTGCTCTCCTCTCTGACAAAGAAACTTGTGTTGTTGTCATGTGTATGTGTGTGAAATTTTGCACTCTTAATGTGTAGTTACACATGTTGGCTTTTCTCAGAACAGATACTGTGCTTCTCAGCCACAGGAGACAAAGTGCTTCTGAAGCCACTTCTAGTTTATAGTCAAGCGCAAAAGAAAAAAAGAGAGAGACTCTCATCAGCATAAAGTCTGATTGGATAGGGAAGAGCAGGGTGCAGCTGCCAGTAATTTATAACTATTCTCCCATTTTACAGATGAGGAAAGTGAAGCTCAAATAAATGTGGTTTCAAGTCTAAGGATTCACAGTTAGTAACAGGCAAGATCCAGCCTAAATTCAGATCTTATGATTTTTTAGTCTGGTCTTCTTTCCACTAAAAGAACTCCAGAGGAAAGCTGGATGAGACTTGAGTGCTAAAAGGATGAGAATGTCATAACTAATAAGAACCTGCTGTATAAAAAAATTAAAAATTAAAAAAAGAAAGGATGAGAATGTCAGCCTTCCAGACTGGGTATAAAATCTTTTGGTCAGTTTCACTTTGAAAGGTAAACTGTGACAAGGGAATGCATTCCTATCTCAAGGACCAGTTGAGGTTCTATACCTCAACTAGGGAAAGATAATAAAGTTAGAACTAAGCATGAGGGAAAGGGGAAGCCAGTGGCCTCTAATTTTTCTAGAAAAGGAATAAACATCCCTGAAAAACAAAAAGATGAATTTAGCTGAAGTGAGGAAATCATGGTTCCGGTTTCTGGCTTTCAGAGACATTTCATCAAAGAGATTTTTAACTACATGCAAGAAAATAACTCACCTAAGATCACACACCTGACCTCTTCTTGCAGGTTAGGCCTGGATGTCCATTCTCAATGACAAAGGGGAGCCTCAGGCTGGGGGCTCTGCCTCAGTCTATGATCAGGTAAACTGGAGCTCCTCTTGGATCTAAGTTGAATACTGAATTTGATTCAGATTCGCTACTTTGGGTATGTATGATGCAACGCTGACCAGAAAAGTGGTTATAATAGAATTGATTTTTTACCAGAACTGAATATTGACGAATTTCTCAGAGTTCTTTGTGCACAGGAGGTAACCAGGCTTACAGTTCAACACACACTGGGAGCGAGCCAGCCTTGGTGGGGGAATGTCCCCAGCGCCATCTAGTGTCAATGCCACTGGAGTAAATGTTCTTGAAATGAGAAGTACTCACAAGTGCCACCTAGTGACACAGGGAAAAAGGACTCCCAGGACCAGAGAATTGCGCTGAAACCCTTTGGAACTAAAACTAAATAAAACTGATTTCACTAGCAGACAGAAACCAACAGCACATTAAAAGCATCATGCACCATGATCAAGTGGGTTTATCCCAGGAATGCAAGGATTCTTCAATATACGCAAATTAATCAATGTGATAAACCATATTAACAAATTGAAGGAGAAAAACCATATGATCATCTCAACAGAGGCAGAAAAGGCTTTTGACAAAATCCAACACCCATTTACGATAAAAACCCTCCAGAAAGTAGGCAAAGAGGGAACTACTTCAACATAATAAAGGCCATATACGACAAACCCACAGCAAACATCATCCTCAAAGGTGAAAAACTGAAACCATTTCCTCTAAGATGAAGAACAAAACTAGGTTGCCCACTCTCACCACTCTTCTTCAACACAGTGTCAGAAGTTTTAGCCGCAGCAATCAGAGAAGAAAAAGAAATAAAAGGAATCCAAATCGGAAAAGAAGAAGTAAACCTGTCACTGCAGATGGCATGATACTATACATAGAGAATACTAAAGATGCTACCAGAAAACTACTAATCAATGAATTTTCTTAAAACAGCAGGATACGGGGGGGACCTTGAAGATGGTGGAAGAGTAAGACGCGGAGATCACCTTCCTCCCCACAGATACACCAGAAATACATCTACACGTGGAACAACTCCTACAGAACACCTACTGAAGGCTGGCAGAAGACCTCAGACCTCCCAAAAGGCAAGAAACTCCCCACGTACCTGGGTAGGGCAAAAGAAAAAAAGAAAAAACAGAGACAAAAGAATAGGGAAGGCACCTGCACCAGTGGGAGGGAGCTGTGAAGGAGGAAAAGTTTCCACACACTAGGAAGCCCCTTCGCGGGCGGAGACTGCGGGAGGCGGAGGGGGGAGCTTCGAAGCCGCGGAGGAGAGCACAGCCACAGGGGTGCGGAGGGCAAAGCGGGGAGATTCCCGCACAGAGGATCGGTGCCGACCGGCACTCACCAGCCCGAGAGGCTTGTCTGCTCACCCGCCGGGGCGGGTGGGGCTGGGAGCTGAGGCTCTGAGGCTCGGGTTTCGGTTTCGGACGGAGCGCAGGGAGAGGACTGGGGTTGGCGGCTTGAACATAGCCTGAAGGGGTTGGTGCACCACGGCTAGCCAGGAGGGAGTCCGGGGAAAAGTCTGCACCTGCCGAAGAGGCAAGAGACTTTTTCTTCCCTCTTTGTTTCCTGGTGCGTGAGGAGAGGGGTTTAAGAGCACTGCTTAAAGGAGCTCCAGAGACGGGCGCGAGCCGCGGCTAAAAGCGCGGACCCCAGAGACGGGCGGGAGATGCTAAGGCTGCTGCTGCCGCCACCAAGGGGCCTGTGTGCGAGCACAGGTCACTCTCCACACCTCCCCTCCCGGCAGCCTGTGCAGCCCGCCACTGCCAGGTTCCCGAGATCCAGGGACAACTCCCCCGGGAGAACGCACGGCGGGCCTCAGGCTGGTGCAAAGTCACGCCGGACTTTGCCGCCGCAGGCCCGCCCCGCACTCCGTGCCCCTCCCTCCCCGCCGGCCTGAGTGCGCCCCCGAATCAGCGGCTCCTTTAACCCCGTCCTGTCTGGGCACAAAACAGACGCCCTCCAGCGACCTACACGCAGAGGCAGGGCCAAATCCAAAGCTGAGCCCCTGGGAGCTGTGAGAACAAAGAAGAGAAAGGGAAATCTCTCCCAGCAGCCTCAGGAGCAGCGGATTAAAGCTCCACAATCAACTTGATGCACCTGCATCTGTGGAATACCTGAATAGACAACCAATCATCCCAAATTAAGGAAGTGGACTTTAGGAGCAAGATCTATGATTTTTTCCCCTTTTCCTCTTTTTGTGAGTGTGTATGTGTATGCTTCTGTGTGAGATCTTGTCTGTATAGCCTTGCTTCCACCATTTGTCCTAGGGTTCTATCCGTCCATGTTTTTTAAAATTTTTTCCTTAATAATCAATTTTAATTTTAATAACGTTATTATACTTTACCTTCATTCTTTCTTTCTTTCCTTCCTTCCTTCCCTCCTTTAGACAACGAATCATCCCAAATTGAGGAGGTGGTCTCTGACAGCAAGATTTATGATTTTTCCCCCTTTACCTCTTTTAGTGAGGGTGTATGTGTATGCTTCTGTGTAAGATTTTGTCTGTATAGCTTTGCTTCCAACATTTGTCCTAAGGTTCTATCCGTCCCTTTCTTTTTTCTAAATAAGAAGTTTTTAATTCAATAACTTTACTATACTTTATTTTATTTTTACTGTATCTTCTTTCTTTTTGACTTTTTTCCTTCTTTCCCTCCTTCCTTCCTTCCTCCCTCCCTCCTTTCTTTCCTTATTGCCTTCTTTCCTTCTTTGCTTCTTTCTTTCTTTCTTCCCTCCTTCCTTCCTTCCCTCCTTTCCTTCTTTCTTTCCTCATACTTCTACTAATTCCCTCTACTTTTTCTCCCTTTTATTCTGAGCCGTGTGGATGAAACGCTCTTGGTGCTCCAGCCAGGAGTCAGGGCTCTGCCTCTGAGGTAGGAGAGCCAACTTCAGGACACTGGTCAACAAGAGACCTCCCAGCTCCACATAATATCAAACGGCGAAAATCTCCCAGAGACCTCCATCTTAACACCAGCACCCAGCTTCACTCAACGACCAGCAAGCCACAGTGCTGGACAACCTATGCCAAACAACTAGAAAAAAAGGAACACAACCCCACCCATTAGCAGAGAGGCTGCCTAAAATCATAATGCCACAGACACCCCAAAACACACCACCAGACGTGAACCTGCCCACTAGAGAGACAAGATCCAGCCTCATCCACCACAACACAGGCACTAGTCCCCTCCACCAGGAAGCCTACACAACCCACTGAACCAACCTTAGCCACTGGAGACAGACATCAAAAACAGCGGGAACTACGAACCTGCAGTCTGCAAAAAGGAGACCCCAAACACAGTAAGATAAGCAAAATGAGAAGACAGAAAAACACACAGCAGATGAAGGAGCAAGATAAAAATGCACCAGACCTAACAAATGAAGAGGAAATAGCCAGTCTACCTGAAAAAGAATTCAGAATAATGATAGTAAGGATGATCCAAAATCTTGGAAATAGAATGGACAAAATGCAAGAAACAGTTAACAAGGACCTAGAAGAACTAAAGATGAAACAAGCAACGATGAACAACACAATAAATGAAATTAAAAGTACTCTAGATGGTATCAATAGCAGAATAACTGAGGCAGAAGAACGGATAAGTGACCTGGAAGATAAAATAGTGGAAATAACTACTGCAGAGCAGAATAAAGAAAAAAGAATGACAAGAACTGAGGACAGTCTCAGAGACCTCTGGGAAAACATTAAACGCACCAACATTCGCATTATAGGGGTTCCAGAAGAAGAAGAGAAAAAGAAAGGGACTGAGAAAATATTTGAAGAGATTAGAGTTGAAAACTTCCCTAATATGGGAAAGGAAATAGTTAATCAAGTCCAGGAAGCACAGAGAGTCCCATACAGGACAAATCCAAGGAGAAATACGCCAAGACACATATTAATCAAACTGTCAAAAATTAAATACAAAGAAAGCATATTAAAAGCAGCAAGGGAAAAACAACAAATAACACATAAGGGAATCCCCATAAGGTTAACAGCTGATCTCTCAGCAGAAACCCTACAAGCCAGAAGGGAGTGGCAGGACGTACTGAAAGTGATAAAGGAGAAAAACCTGCAGCCAAGACTACTCTACCCAGCAAGGATCTCATTCAGATTTGATGGAGAAATTAAAACCTTTACAGACAAGCAAAAGCTGACAGAGTTCAGCACCACCAAACCAGCTTTACAACAAATGCTAAACGATCTTCTCTAGGCAAGAAACACAAGAGAAGGAAAAGACCTATAATAACGAACCCAAAACAATTTAGAAAATGGGAATAGGAACATACATATCGATAATTACCTTAAATGTAAATGGACTAAATGCTCCCACCAAAAGACACAGATTAGCTGACTGGATACAAAAACAAGACCCTTATATATGCTGTCTACAAGAGACCCACTTCAGACCTAGAGACACATACAGACTGAAAGTAAGGGGATGGAGAAAGATATTCCATGCAAATGGAAACCAAAAGAAAGCTGGAGCAGCAATTCTCATATCAGACAAAATAGACTTTAAAATAAGGACTATTAAAAAAGACAAAGAAGAACACTACATAATGATCAAGGGATCGATCCAAGAAGAAGATATAACAATTGTAAATATTTATGCACCCAACATAGGAGCACCTCAATACATAAGGCAAATACTAACAGCCATAAAAGGGGAAATGGACAGTAACACATTCATAGTAGGGGACTTAAACACCCCACTTTCACCCATGGACAGATCATCCAAAATGAAAATAAATAAGGAAACACAAGCTTTAAATGATACGTTAAACAAGATGGACTTAATTGATATTTATAGGACACTCCATCCAAAAACAACAGAATACACATTTTTCTCAAGTGCTCATGGAACACTCTCCAGGATAGATCATATCTTGGGTCACAAATCAAGTCTTGGTAAATTTAAGAAAATTGAAATTGTATCAAGTATCTTTTCTGACCACAACGCCATGAGACTAGATATCAATTACAGGAAAAGATCTGTAAAAAATACAAACACATGGAGGCTAAACAATACACTACTTAATAATGAAGTGATCACTGAAGAAATCAAAGAGGAAATCAAAAAATACCTAGAAACAAATGACAATGGAGACACAACGACCCAAAACCTGTGGGATGCAGCAAAAGCAGTTCTAAGGGGGAAGTTTACAGCAATACAAGCCCACCTTAAGAAGCAGGAAACATCTCGAATAAACAACCTAACCTTGCACCTCAAGCAATTAGAGAAAGAAGAACAAAAAAACCCCAAAGCTAGCAGAAGGAAAGAAATCATAAAAATCAGATCAGAAATAAATGAAAAAGAAATGAAGGAAACAATAGCAAAGATCAATAAAACTAAAGGCTGGTTCTTTGAGAAGATAAACAAAATAGATAAACCACTAGCCAGACTCATCAAGAAAAAAAGGGAGAAGACTCAAATCAATAGAATTAGAAATGAAAAAGGAGAAGTAACAACTGACACTGCAGAAATAAAAGAGATCATGAGAGATGACTACAAGCAACTCTATGCCAATAAAATGGACAACTTGGAAGAAATGGACAAATTCTTAGAAATGCACAACCTGCCAAGACTGAATCAGGAAGAAATAGAAAATATGAACAGACCAATCACAAGCACTGAAATTGAAACTGTGATTAAAAATCTTCCAACAAACAAAAGCCCAGGACCAGATGGCTTCACAGGCGAATTCTATCAAACATTTAGAGAAGAGCTAACACCTATCCTTCTCAAACTCTTCCAAAATATAGCAGAGGGAGGAACACTCCCAAACTCCTTCTACGAGGCCACCATCACCTTGATACCAAAACCAGACAAGGATGTCACAAAGAAAGAAAACGACAGGCCAATATCACTGATGAACATAGATGCAAAAATCCTCAACAAAATACTAGCAAACAGAATCCAAAAGCACATTAAAAGGATCACACACCATGATCAAGTGGGGTTTATTCCAGGAATGCAAGGATTCTTCAATATACGCAAATCTATCAATGTGATACACCATATTAACAAATTGAAGGAGAAAAACCATATGATCATCTCAATAGATGCAGAGAAAGCTTTTGACAAAATTCAACACCCATTTATGATAAAAACCCTGCAGAAAGTAGGCATAGAGGGAACTTTCCTCAACATAATAAAGGCCATATATGACAAGCCCACAGCCAACATCATCCTCAATGGTGAAAAACTGAAAGCATTTCCACGAAGATCAGGAACAAGACAAGGTTGCCCACTCTCACCACTCTTATTCAACATAGTTTTGGAAGTTTTAGCCACAGCAATCAGAGAAGAAAAGGAAATAAAAGGAATCCAAATCGGAAAAGAAGAAGTAAAGCTGTCACTGTTTGCAGATGACATGATCCTATACCTAGAGAATCCTAAAGATGCTACCAGAAAACTACTAGAGCTAATCAATGAATTTGGTAAAGTGGCAGGATACAAAATTAATGCACAGAAATCTCTGGCATTCCTATATACTAATGATGAAAAATCTGAAATTGAAATCAAGAAAACACTCCCATTTACCATTGCAACAAAAAGAATAAAATATCTAGGAATAAACCTACCTAAGGAGACAAAAGACCTGTATGCAGAAAACTATAAGACACTGATGAAAGAAATTAAAGATGATACAAATAGATGGAGAGATATACCATGTTCTTGGATTGGAAGAATCAACATTGTGAAAATGACTCTACTACCCAAAGCAATCTATAGGTTCAATGCAATCCCTACCAAACTACCACTGACATTTTTCACAGAACTAGAACAAAAAATTGCGCAATTTGTGTGGAAACAGAAAAGACCCCGAACAGCCAAAGCAATGTTGAGAACGAAAAAAGGAACTGGAGGAATCAGGCTCCCTGACTTCAGACTATACTACAAAGCTACAGTTATCAAGATGATATTATACTGGCACAAAAACAGAAAGATAGATCAATGGAACAGGATAGAAAGCCCAGAGATAAACCCATGCACATATGGACACCTTATCTTTGATAAAGGAGGCAGGAATGTACAGTGGAGAAAGGACAGCCTCTTCAATAAGTGGTGCTGGGAAAACTGGACAGATACCTGTAAAAGTATGAGATAAGATCACTCCCTAACACCATACACAAAAATAAGCTCAAAATGGATTAAAGACCTAAATGTAAGGCCAGAAACTATCAAACTCTTAGAGGAAAACATAGGCAGAACACTCTATGACATAAATCACAGCAAGATCCTTTCTGACCCACCTCCTAGAGTAATGGAAATAAAAACAAAAATAAACAAATGGGACCTAATGAAACTTCAAAGCTTTTGCACAGCAAAGGAAACCATAAACAAGACCAAAAGACAACCCTCAGAATGGGAGAAAATATTTGCAAATGAAGCAACCGACAAAGGATTAATCTCCAAAATTTACAAGCAGCTCATGCAGCTCAATAACAAAAAACCAAACAACCCAATCCAAAAATGGGCAGAAGACCTAACTAGACATTTCTCCAAAGAAGATATACAGACTGCCAACAAACACATGAAAGAATGCTCAACATCATTAATCATTAGAGAAATGCAAATCAAAACTACAATGAGATATCATCTCACACCAGTCAGAATGGCCATCATCAAAAAATCTAGAAACAATAAATGCTGGAGAGGGTGTGGAGAAAAGGGAACACTCTTGCACTGCTGGTGGGAATGTGAATTGGTTCAGCCACTATGGAGAACAGTATGGAGGTTCCTTAAAAAACTACAAATAGAACTACCATATGACCCAGCAATCCCACTACTAGGCATATACCCTGAGAAAACCAAAATTCAAAAAGAGTCATGTACCAAAATGTTCATTGCAGCTCTATTGACAATAGCCGGGAGATGGAAACAACCTAAGTGCCCATCATCGGATGAATGGATAAAGAAGATGTGGCACATATATACAATGGAATATTACTCAGCCATAAAAAGAAACGAAATTGAGCTATTTGTAATGAGGTGGATAGACCTAGAGTCTGTCATACAGAGTGAAGTAAGTCAGAAAGAAAAAGACAAATACCGTATGCTAACACATATATATGGAATTTAAGAAAAAAATGTGTCATGAAGAACCTAGGGGTAAGGCAGGAATAAAGACGCAGACCTCCTAGAGAACGGACTTGAGGTTATGGGGAGGGGGAAGGGTGAGCTGTGACAGGGCGAGAGAGAGTCATGGACATATACACACTAACAAACGTAGTAAGGTAGATAGCTAGTGGGAAGCAGCCGCATGGCACAGGGATATTGGCTCGGTGCTTTGTGACAGCCTGGAGGGGTGGGATAGGGAGGGTGGGAGGGAGGGAGACGCAAGAGGGAAGACATATGGGAACATATGTTTATGTATGACTGATTCACTTTGTTATAAAGCAGAAACTAACACACCATTGTAAAGCAATTATACCCCAATAAAGATGTTAAAAAAAAGAAATATTAAAAAAAAAAATATCAGTAATACCAGAAGAGCTTGCTAAAGATTTCACAAGAGAGAACAATAAGCCTCAGTGCCTTCAAATCTCTAATACTTGCGCCAAACAATAATATGTTTAAAAAACCATATCAACTATAAGCCATAAAGAAAAAATTATAGCTTACTAGAAAAAAATTAAGGATGTCTATATGCCAGAAAGATGATGAACACATTTCTCAAAAGACAAATGGGAATCTGGGTACCATTTTAGACAGATCCATTTGACAAACAAAAGGTAATTTTACATAATACAGTATGACCTTCACACAATTAAAGAGTAATTACTTTATACAGATAGAGAAATTAAGGGCAAAGAGGCCCAAGGAAAGGGACATGAATAAGGACATCAGAGGAAAGAAACACCAATGGCTTACTGGCATGTATAAATATGTATTAGTCTTAATGAAATGCTTATTTAAACAAAATGAGGATTATTCAACACAATAATCATAGATGATGATGTGAAAGTTGACATTTAGTGCTTCCCAGTAGCAGTATTCTCACGGGTGCCTATTTGTTTATTCATGTGATCATTCACTCACTCATCCAAGCATTTACTGAGCCGTTGTTACATGTCCACTGCCTGAATAGAGAGCAAAGCCTCCCGCTTTCTGTTCACTAAAATCTCACATTATAATAATAAAAGTAAAGGTGTGAAAGATCAGAATCAACTGTGATTAAAAATTTCCGAGCTGGGGGAAGTCTCAAATGTTTCAGTTCTACTCCCCACAAGCACAAATGTAGGGGGATTTCCCCTCCACTCACTAGGGGTCCAGAGACCTGTACATTTTTCTAATTCTTGCAGATGTTCCGGGACTTCGCAGTGAAGGTTCAGCCTAGGGCCATCAGATGGACACCTGGAAAAGTTTTTAGGCTCAGGCAACTGTCCAACTAGATTAGTCAGCGGAGGAGGTACTGACTGCTGACCAAGTGTGGTCCTCATCAGAATTATGGTGGGTGAAGGGGAAGAGATGGAAATCATTATGCCAGGCAACAAGAAACCAAAGGAGAAGGAGAGAAAAAGCAAAGATAGAGGATCTGAATAATAGAATTAATAAGCACAAACTGGTATAGAGAAAACTTACCCTCCACAAGTAGAGGATACACATGATTTTCAAGCACTCAAGGAATAGTCTCAAAAGTTTACCATGTACAAGTTTACAAAGAAAGTCTCAGAAAACTTTCATGAGTTAATATCCTACAGACTGTGTTGTTTGACTATAATAAAATTAGGTCTTTTAAAGGATAGCTTAAACACCTAACATGCTTAGAAACTAAAATCATACTACCTAATAATCCTTGGATTAAAGGAGAAATAATAAAAATGAGATACTCCTAACATGAATTAGCAGGAGAAGATTTGTGACTTGTAGCTAACACAGAACTCTGAGAAAATTGCTGCTCTGAATACGTTTATCAGAATTCAAAAAAGTATATTGAAGACAAATAAGCTTTGTGTTCAATTTAACAAGCTAGAATGAAGGGCAACAGACTAAATGTGAAAGAAACCATAAAGGAGGAAATAGATATAAACAAATGAGGAAATACAGACCAAAAATAAAGAATAATTATAAAATCAAGAAATGATTACTTTAAAAGATTTACAAGATAAACCATGGGAGACATCAGGAAAAAAAAAGAGCCAAGACTAAAGCAAAATATGAATGAGAAAAGTAAAAATACTATAGCAATTTAAAAAGTAACGAAATAATATTATGAATTCGTGTATGCCAATAAGCTTGAAGCCCAAGAAGAATGAGCATACTGCTGGGGGAAATAATATAAATGGCTAAATTTTGCAGAGAAAAACCTGAAAAGGCCAATTGTTTGGGAGACTCTTACTTGTTCTAGTATAACTTTTTATTTTATTTTACTTTACTTTTGGCAGCGCTGTGTGGCATGTAGGATCTTAGTTCCCCAACCAGGGACTGAACCCGTGCCCCCTGCAGTGGAAGCATGGAGTCCTAACCACTGGACCACCAGGGAATTCTCTCTGGTCTAACTTTTAAACACATTTAGCCTCACTCACTTCTTGCCAGGAAGAGACAGGGATTTCTTTGGTAAAATTGTAAGCAGCAGTGGGGCATGCTTCACCCAGCCCCTTCGGATCCACTCACTTTTCACAGGATCAGCCTACCAGCTGAATGATGAATTCTGATCTGCCACGTAGTAAGAAGTGGAGCAAATTCAGGGGTGAATTATTAGCAAGTCTGCTTGGCTAGAGATCTAAAGTCACAACTTGCAGTCAGCTTTATCTATGTCTCTCTGATGCATACGTATCTACCAATAGGTTCCAAACTCGGAAAGGGAAGAAATGGGTATTATTAATTAGCCCATCTCACAAATCCAAATGCCTGTAACTATTACAGAAATAAAACAGTCATCAGACTCACCCTTGTCCACTGCTCCACATACAGGAAAGCCCTAGATCTATATAGCTTTAGAGATATATTGTACAAAATGTTCAAGGAACAGATAATTCCACCTCTCACACAAGCTGTTTCAGAAGATAAAAAATGAGAGAAACCTTACCAACCCGTCTTATAAGGCTCGTATAAACCTTGGTTTCATAGCTGAGATAGAACGGATCATACAATGAAATTTAAAGGCTATCTCCCTTATGAACATAGATACAAAACTGTAAAATAATATATGATAATAGGATAATGCATCATAATCAAGTAAGATTTGTCTTAGGAAGAGAAGACTGATTTAAGATAGGAAAATACGTCTGTGTGATCCCCCACCCTAAGAAGATAAGGAAAATATTTAATTTAAATAATCATCTCAATGGGGAGATCAAAAGCATTTGGTAAAGACACATGATTTTTTACAAAGTGCTTTCCAAAACCTAAGAATAGCAGGAAACTTCTTTAACATGATGTAGTCTCTGTAGCAAATAAAACAAAATAAAACCCAGAAAACCTTCTCCTAATTACTATAACACATTAGGCACATAAATTTCAGGATATCCATGTCTGATACTGTCTCTACATTCAACCTAGTACTAGAGGCCATGATCAATGAAATAATACCCCTTCAAAATAAAAGGTATATGATAAAGATATCACCACATACCACATGGTGCAGGAACTCTATGTGGAGGATAACACAAGTATTGAACATTATCCAAAGCATATCAAAGTTCACTAACAAAGAATTAGTATCCATAAAATACAAAGGAATGGTAAAACCAACATGAAAAAGAGAAGAAATCCAATAGAATGAGAAACATTATTAACCAAGAAACAATTTAAAGAATAGAAAATCTAAATAGCTGAATCACTAGTAATCACAGAAGTGAAAGGAGATTACACTATTTACCAATCAGAGTTTTTTAAAATTAAAAGTCGGGTAGTACTAAGTGTCTTTGTTATCACTTGCTGTGTAAAAACTTACCCCAAAACTTAGTGGCTTGAAACAACAGAATCTATTATCTCAGAGTTTCTATGGATCAAGAATATGGGTGCAGCTTAGCTAGTCCTCTGGCTCTGCATATCTTCTAAGGCTACCTCATCTCAAGTCTCAGTTGGGAAGGATCTGCTTCCCTAATTGGGTGTTGGTAGCACGCAGCTCCTTGTGGGTCGTTGCACTAAAAAGCTCAGGTCCTCAGGAGCTGTTCCTTGATATGCGAGTCTCTTCACTGAGCACCACACAATATGCTTTCATCAGAATGAGAAAACAAGGGGGCAAGAGAGACCGTCAGCAACAAAGTTCTAGCAAGAGGAAACTTAATCATGTTGATCACATCCTATGACTTTTGCTGGCTTCTATTGATTCAACTCATTAGAAGCAGGACACTAGGTACAGCCCACACTCAAGGAGAGTGGATTACACAAGCATGTGAACATCAGGAGGCTGGGATTATTGGGAGTCATATCAGAAGCTGCTTCCACACTGTGTATTGATGAGTATGCAGGGAAACAAGTAATAATAGAATTCTATTGGGAAAACAGACTGGTACTGTCACTCTGGAGAGCAACCTGGCAGTATTTAGAAAAAAATATTGCTTATAGACAATGTTTGTGTCCCTCCAAAATCCATATGCTGAAACCCTAGCCCTCTAGATGTGATGGTATTTGGAGGTGGGGCTTTGGGGAGAAAATTAAAGTTGGATTAGGTCATGAGGATGGGGGCCTTATGATGGGATTAATGCCCTTAGAAAAAGAGGAAGACACAGGAGATAGCTGTCTCTCTCTTTGTGTGTACACACTGAGCTAGGCCATGTGAGGACATAAGCAGGAAGAGGGCCCTCACCAGAACCCAACCATGCTGGCATCCTAATCTTGGCCTTTCAGCCACCAGAACTGTGAGAAGTAAATGTTTGCTGCTTAAGCCACCAGTCTATGGTATTCTGTTCTAGCAGCTCAAACGGACTAAGGATATCTATGACCTAGAAATTCTATTCCTGAGCGTATATTACAGAAAAATATATGCAGAAGTCCATAGGGAGACATGAATGAGAATGCTCCTCATAGCAATGTTTCTGGCAGTGGAGTGGAGAGCCAACATAGATGTCCCTCAAAAGAGGAAGGAATGGACAAGTTATACTTGGGATATTCGTTCTAATGGAATATGATGCAGCGTTAGAAACAATTAGCTAGAGATACATATAGCTACATAAGTTGAACTTAAAAGCATAAGGTAAGAAACAGAACGAGGTCTACGGCACAATGCACCATATTCACACACACACACATTTCATAAGGCTATATGTTTCGCAAGAGTACAAACATATACGAGGGCATGATTCAAACACATCCGAGTAGGTGCCTAATTGTGGGAAGGAAATGAGTGTTGGACTCTAGGATGAAAGAAAAATAGAAAAACTGTAGGAGAAAGAACCTTGTCAAGCTCAATGATGACAATATGGCCAGAGTCCAAGAATACAATAAAAGAAAAAATAAAAGCAACCTTCATGAGTGGGCAGTTAATTCTAATCCCTGTCTTTAACTTGCAGAGCGGGCAGAAGATAATTTAATCAATATCAGCAGGCTTTAATGCCAGATGCTCTAGGTAGGGAGATGTTTATTCATGGGAGCTGTCTTTTTGTTAGTTTGTAAGATGATTCATATCTCCACCAATATTTAAATTCAGCCATACAGCTTTTGGAGGGATTTTAAGTAAGATATCCAAAACACTAGCTGATAACTAAGGGTGGGAGATCTCAGAATAAACCACTGAGTAGGGGTGGCCTTGGAGAATAGCTTGGAGGAAAGGTTTGTTCTCTACCATGTGCACCACCACAACTGAACATAGGGATATGAGGAGGGTGGCAGTTCGGCTTGGGAAGACTCTTCTCTCTAACCGAGCCATCCTGGCCTCATCATCATCCCCCCCCCACCCCGCTTCATCATCATCCCCGCCCCCCACCCCGCCCCAGGTGTCAGGAATGGTTCTTTGAAATGTCTGAGCTACATCAACAGACGTGTCACAAGGGCTGCTTTGTGATGGCTAAGTCCCTCCTTAGCCACCATTGGCTGAGGGTACGGACCCTTCATCGTCCTGGGGGCTGTATATATAGCGTGGTCAGTAGGCCCGGAGTAGACCACTGGTAGGCTTCAATACAGCTGAGGTGTGCCAAAGACTCCTAGAGCCTGATACAGACATGGATCGAAAACCCTCGAAAGCCAAAAGGAGGAGGGTGGCTGAGGCTCCCTATAACCTCAGACCTAGACGTGGTGGCCACGTAAGATGACCCTACCCAAGCTGTTTTCTTCATGGATTCCCTCTCCCCCAAGAATCCTACCCTCTCCCTGCCTGGCACAAACCCCCTCCTCAGCCCTGACCCCTTCTCATGAAGTCTCCCTTTCCATCAATAGCCCATCTTCTTCTCCCTAATCCAATGTCCTTTTGACCTCACTCTGTTGTCCTTCCAGGTGCTGAAAACAGCCAGGACCGTGACGAAACCCCGTCAAAGGAGTCTGAATAAAAAAGCCTCTAAGAAAGCTGTCAACCCCACAAAACAGCAGAAGAAAGCTACAAGACAAACACTCTCCAGCTGTTCTCACAGGCTGGATGAGACACTAAATCAACATCAGAATAATGCAGAGCAGAACCAAGAGGCCGAGCAGAACCAAGAGGCCGCACAGAACCAAGTGCCTTGCGGCAACACCCCTCCAAGCGAAGGGCTGGTGAGCCAGTAAAGCTCAGGGGGAGGCCAGAGACCTCAGAAATATCTGCCAAGTCTGAGGTCTGAGAAATGGCCAACTGTGTAGACACGGAATTTTACAACATCAGGGTACACGGATGCTAATTAAATAAAAATCAACTTGTGAAAATTTCTGTGTGTTTCTGCGAGTTCTCTCATGGTGGGAGCAGGGAAGGAAGGGAAGAGGCAGGTGTGTGAGGAGGGAGGGACATTGAGTCCTGCAAGGTTGCGGGGGACACTGGCAGAATCACAGTTAACCAGACAGTGGGGATAAGGAATGGGTCAGGACTGAGTGCTGAAGATAAATTTCCTACTTAACACTTGAACCCACAGGCAAGGTGGAAAGGGGCTTGGCGTTTCTGTCTTTGGGGTAGGGGGCTGGACGAGGGGCACGACAAAGTGTACATTGCCAGAACCTATGTGGTTTGAGGTGTGTAGGTGGCAGTATCATCCCAAGAAATAGACAAATCACTTCCAGGCCACCTACGTCATACAAGTGTTTGCTACATCTCACCCTACGATGCCAGCGACTAAAGGTCCTCCAGAGGGCCAAAAATCTCACCCTACTAAAAGTTATTGAAAGCACCCTGAGGACTCAAATAATGGTGGATGGAAGCCACAAACTCAACACTGATCAGCCCACTTTCTAAAGAAACTTAAGGTGGAGCAGTGGCTTCCCAAGGGCAGGGAAGTAAGAGCTGTCTGCTCTCAGTACAGGCAACTGTCTACAAAGAATTCTAAAACAACATGATCTCCCCTCCAAACATCTTTTATCTCTATTCCTTCCAAAGTTGTTGTTGTTTTTTCTCTGAAGAGACGATCCTTTTAAGTGGTTTTATTGAAGTATAATTGACATATAATAAATTGCACATGCTTAAAGTGACCGCTGAATGAGTTTGGTCATATGTGTATACTTGTTAAACCATTACCACAATTATAAGTGTGAAAATACCCATCACCCCCATAAGTCTCCCCTTACCCCCTGACAATTGCTTCCTCTTGTCCCTCTCTGCACCCCCATCCTCAGATAACCACTGATTTGCTTGCTGTCTCCATAGATTACATGTTCTAGCATTTTATATAAATGGAATCAGTATGTACTCATTTTTATCCAGCTTCTGTTACTCAGCATAGAGAGTCAATGTTCTTGTGTACATCAATATTACATTTCTTTTTAATATTATGATTGTTATTTTGTTGAGAGTTTAGTAGCATTTAAATGATGCCACAAACTTGCTTTAATTTTATTTAAAAATTAAGATCATCGTCAAGCCATGTGCAGTCATAAGAAATAGAAAGATACCTTATACCCTTAAATGTTGCATATAATGCAACATTTAATAATCTCCCACTACATAATTTTCTCTTTACATCCCATTTTAACCCCCAGTATCTACCTCATGGGTTTCACTGAAGTATATCTGTCATATACAAAGAAAGAGAGAGAGAAAGAGGGAGGAAAGGAGAAAGAGGGAGAGGGAGAGGAAGGTGGCGGTCGGCAGGGGAGGGAGAGAAATTCCACTATAATGCCCTGTATGGAGTGTTTATTTTATTTTCCTATAAACATTAGAACACACTATGCACATCATTATGCAGCTCATTTACTCTTCAGATCACTCCATGGACATCCATGCCAAGATGTAGATATATCACTGGATAGATACATAGATTTATGGATATAGACAGCAGATTTTAAAATTTAGCCTCTGTAAACCACAATGTCTTGTGGGAAGAGCTAGTTTTTGTAAAATGGAATCGATTTTTCAATGGGAGATTCAAATTTCTCTAACAGCATTTTATGTGTTCATTTATTTTCCTACTGTACACGTCATTAAAACTCTACCTATAAATATATATTAAAAAAACTCTAGGTAATGCCATATTTTAAAAATGCACGTAGGACAGAGCCTTCATATACTCTGGTTTCTGCTATTGCCAATCTTCTCAGTAGGCTCCTTTTTTATGGTAAATCTAGAAGATTTTTGTTAAGACTTCACGTGGCAACTAACTAAAAGTTGCGCAGGTTTGCAAATACCAGTTGTGTTGACTGGAGATTTGACTTATAAAAAGTGAAAATAAAATGAAATATCCAATATTTGGGGGGAAAAAGATAAAAGCTGTGACCACTGGTGAGAATAGGAGAGTAATAATATAATAATAGCCCAATAAGATAATGAGGAATTATGATATATACATTATAAGCAGGGGTCCTAGAATCTGGGAGACTGGATCTAAGTCTCAGCTCTGTCAGTTATATATTAGTGTGAATTTGGGCAGGTTACTGGACTTCTCTGAGATTCACTGTTCTGATCTATAAAATACTGGGTCAGTAAACATTTTCTGTAAGGGGTCAGGTAGTAAATACTTTAGGCTTTGTAGGCTATATAGGTTTCTGTTGTGTTAGCACAAAAGCAACCACAGACACTATGTAAGTAAAAGTGTACAGCTATGTTCCAACAAAGTTTTATTTGTAAAAATAAGCAGCTGTGGTCTATATTTACCCCCACATGGACCCTGGTTTTCTGGCCCCTAAATCACAGTGACTATATATATATATTTGTTTTTTTCAATAACTGCCATCGAGAAAGAACGCAAGCAAGAATGTAAAATATCCCAACATATTAAATACCCATAAAAGATATTTTAAAGTGAAGAATTACTATAAGCCACGCTAAGATAATAGGTTTCAAAAATGCAGTCTGATCGATTTCCTTAAGATTATAAAATACCAATTTTCACATATTAAATTTCAAAAAAAGGAAAGAAAAGCAGAATAACCGACCCAACTATAAAATTATTAAATGTATTCTATAACTCTCATTTGGTCCTTATTAAAAATATAATAAAGGAGATTTCATTCTAAAGGTTGTTTATAACGGAAAGGCAAAGCTCTGACAATCTGGCCCATCAATACAACCCCCAAATGATTTAACTGTGATGCAAATAAGATAAAATGTGGAAGCACAATATTACAGAAAACACTTGATTTTTTAAAAATATATTTTAAAAATTATTTGTCAGCCCTGGATTTATATTTAGAAAGATAGATTTCTCATATCCTGAAATTGCTTTATCAGGGGGAGAGCATATATATATATATTTTTTACCAGTAATAAGAAATATTAATCAGGTCATTACTGACAGTCCAGTCCTATATTGACTATTTCTTGGTACTCCATGCAAAAAGGATAATTTACTCATTAATATTTTACTATTAGAAGTTCTTCTGGGCTTGAAAAGTTAGTTCAGGTTCCAGAAAGACCTAATTGTAAATATTGAGTTAGGTAAAGATCAACATTTAAACATTTAAAAATATTCCTCCTTTGTTTTAAGGTTTTTGCAGTTTTTAAGTGGATTCTGAGGCTGCAGCAGAAAATTACGGCACCATCAATTAGCTATGCTTTCATATATGCATTATGGTGGTTGTAGAAATGTCATTTCCCTACCTATTTTTAGCATGAAAGACAGACACTAACAAAAAACTATTAAAACTTGTGAAAAATGTCATAAAAGACATGTATATAAGACAAAAGGTACTTAAAGATATCAGAGGGGGGACCTTGAAGATGGCGGAAGAGTAAGACGCGGAGATCACCTTCCTCCCCACAGATACACCAGAAATACATCTACACGTGGAACAACTCCTACAGAACACCTACTGAAGGCTGGCAGAAGACCTCAGACCTCCCAAAAGGCAAGAAACTCCCCACGTACCTGGGTAGGGCAAAAGAAAAAACAGAGACAAAAGAATAGGGAAGGCACCTGCACCAGTGGGAGGGAGCTGTGAAGGAGGAAAAGTTTCCACACACTAGGAAGCCCCTTCGCGGGCAGAGACTGCGGGCGGCGGAGGGGGGAGCTTCGAAGCCGCGGAGGAGAGCACAGGCACAGGGGTGCGGAGGGCAAAGCGGGGAGATTCCCGCACAGAGGATCGGTGCCGACCGGCACTCACCAGCCCGAGAGGCTTGTCTGCTCACCCGCCGGGGCGGGTGGGGCTGGGAGCTGAGGCTCTGAGGCTCGGGTTTCGGTTTCGGACGGAGCGCAGGGAGAGGACTGGGGTTGGCGGCTTGAACATAGCCTGAAGGGGTTGGTGCACCACGGCTAGCCGGGAGGGAGTCCAGGGAAAAGTCTGCACCTGCCGAAGAGGCAAGAGACTTCTTCTTCCCTCTTTGTTTCCTGGTGCGTGAGGAGAGGGGTTTAAGAGCACTGCTTAAAGGAGCTCCAGAGACGGGCGCGAGCCGCGGCTAAAAGCGGGAACCCCAGAGACGGGCGCGAGCCGCAGCTAAAAGCGCGAACCCCAGAGACGGGCGCGAGCCGCGGCTAAAAGCGCAGACCCCAGAGACGGGCGGGAGACGCTAAGGCTGCTGCTGCCGACACCAAGGGGCCTGTGTGCGAGCACAGGCCACTCTCCACACCCCTCTTCCGCGGAGCCTGTGCAGCCCGCCACTGCCAGGGTCCCGGGATCCAGGGACAACTTCCCCGGGAGAACGCACGGCGGGCCTCAGGCTGGTGCAAAGTCACGCTGGACTTTGCCGCCGCAGGCCCGCCCCGCACTCAGTGCCCCTCCCTCCCCGCCGGCCTGAGTGCGCCCCCGAATCAGCGGCTCCTTTAACCCCGTCCTGTCTGAGCACAAAACAGACGCCCTCCAGCAACCTACACGCAGAGGCAGGGCCAAATCCAAAGCTGAGCCCCTGGGAGCTGTGAGAACAAAGAAGAGAAAGGGAAATCTCTCCCAGAAGCCTCAGAAACAGCGGATTAAAGCTCCACAATCAACTTGATGCACCTGCATCTGTGGAATACCTGAATAGACAACCAATCATCCCAAATTAAGGAAGTGGACTTTAGAAGCAAGATCTATGATTTTTTTCCCTTTTCCTCTTTTTGTGAGTGTGTATGTGTATGCTTCTGTGTGAGAGCTTGTCTGTATAGTTTTGCTTCCACCATTTGTCCTAGGGTTCTATCCGTCCATGGTTTTTTTTAAAAATTTTTTCTTAATAAATTTAATAACTTTATTATACTTTTCTTTCTTTCTTTCTTTCTTTCTTTCTTTCTTTCTTTCTTTCTTTCCTTCTTTCCTTCCTTCCCTCCTTTGGACAACGAATCATCTCAAATTGAGGAGGTGGTCTCTGAGAGCAAGATTTATGATTTTATCCCCTTTACCTCTTTTTGTGAGGGTGTATGTGTATGCTTCTGTGTAAGATTTTGTCTGTATAGCTTTGCTTCCAACATTTGTCCTAAAGTTCTATCCGTCCCTTTTTTTCTAAATAAGTATTTTTTAATTCAATAACTTTATTATACTTTATATTATTTTACTGTATCTTCTTTCTGTCTTTTTTCCTTCTTTCCCTCCTTCCTTCCTCCCTCCCTCCCTCCTTCCCTCCTTTCTTTCCTTCTTGCCTTCTTTCCTTCTTTGCTTCTTTCTTTCTTTCTTCGCTCCTTCCTTCCTTCCTTCCCTCCTTTCCTTCTTTCTTTCTTTCTTCATACTTCTACTAATTCTCTCTACTTTTTCTCCCTTTTATTCTGAGCCGTGTGGATGAAAGGCTCTTGGTGCTCCAGCCAGGAGTCAGGGCTCTGCCTCTGAGGTAGGAGAGCCAACTTCAGGACACTGGTCAACAAGAGACCTCCCAGATCCACATAATATCAAACGGCGAAAATCTCCCAGAGACCTCCATCTTAACACCAGCATCCAGCTTCACTCAACGACCAGCAAGCTACAGTGCTGGACAACCTATGCCAAACAACTAGCAAAACAGGAACACGACCCCACCCATTAGCAGAGAGGCTGCCTAAAATCATAATAAGGCCACAGACACCCCAAAACACACCACCAGACGTGAACCTGCCCACTAGAGAGACGAGATCCAGCCTCATCCACCACAACACAGGCACTAGTCCCCTCCACCAGGAAGCCTACACAACCCACTGAACCAACCTTAGCCACTGGAGACAGACATCAAAAACAGCGGGAACTACGCACCTGCAGCCTGCAAAAAGGAGACCCCAAACACAGTAAGATAAGCAAGATGAGAAGACAGAAAAACACACAGCAGATAAAGGAGCAAGATAAAAATGCACCAGACCTAACAAATGAAGAGGAAATAGCCAGTCTACCTGAAAAAGAATTCAGAATAATGATAGTAAGGATGATCCAAAATCTTGGAAATAGAATGGACAAAATGCAAGAAACAGTTAACAAGGACCTAGAAGAAATAAAGATGACACAAGCAACGATGAACAACACAATAAATGATATTAAAAGTACTCTAGATGGGATCAATAGCAGAATAACTGAGGCAGAAGAACGGATAAGTGACCTGGAAGATAAAATAGTGGAAATAACTACTGTAGAGCAGAATAAAGAAAAAAGAATGAAAAGAACTGAGGACAGTCTCAGAGACCTCTGGGACAACATTAAACACACCAACATTCGCATTACAGGGGTTCCAGAAGAAGAAGAGAAAAAGAAAGGGACTGAGAAAATATTTGAAGAGATTAGAGTTGAAAACTTCCCTAATATGGGAAAGGAAATAGTTAATCAAGTCCAGGAAGCACAGAGAGTCCCATACAGGATAAATCCAAGGAGAAATACGCCAAGACACATATTAATCAAACTGTCAAAAATTAAATACAAAGAAAGCATATTAAAAGCAGCAAGGGAAAAACAACAAATAACACACAAGGGACTCCCCATAAGGTTAACAGCTGATCTCTCAGCAGAAACCCTACAAGCCAGAAGGGACTGGCAGGACATACTGAAAGTGATGAAGGAGAAAAACCTGCAGCCAAGACTACTCTACCCAGCAAGGATCTCATTCAGATTTGATGGAGAAATTAAAACCTTTACACACAAGCAAAAGCTGAGAGAGTTCAGCACCACCAAACCAGCTTTACAACAAATGCTAAAGGAACTTCTCTAGACAAGAAACACAAGAGAAGGAAAAGACCTATAATAATGAACCCAAAACAATTTAGAAAATGGGAATAGGGACATACATATCGATAATTACCTTAAATGGAAATGGACTAAATGCTTCCACCAAAAGACACAGACTGGCTGAATGGTTACAAAAACAAGACCCTTATATATGCTGTCTACAAGAGACCCACTTCAGACCTAGAGACACATACAGACTGAAAGTAAGGGGATGGAAAAAGATATTCCATGCAAATGGAAACCAAAAGAAAGCTGGAGTAGCAATTCTCATATCAGACAAAATAGACTTTAAAATAAGGACTATTAAAAGAGACAAAGAAGGACACTACATAATGATCAAGGGATCGATCCAAGAAGAAGATATAACAATTGTAAATATTTATGCACCCAACATAGGAGCACCTCAATACATAAGGCAAATACTAACAGCCATAAAAGGGGAAATCGACAGTAACACATTCATAGTAGGGGACTTAAACACCCCACTTTCACCCATGGACAGATCATCCAAAATGAAAATAAATAAGGAAACACAAGCTTTAAATGATACGTTAAACAAGATGGACTTAATTGATATTTATAGGACACTCCATCCAAAAACAACAGAATACACATTTTTCTCAAGTGCTCATGGAACATTCTCCAGGATAGATCATATCTTAGGTCACAAATCAAGCCTTGGTAAATTTAAGAAAATTGAAATTGTATCAAGTATCTTTTCCGACCACAACGCCATGAGACTAGATATCAATTACAGGAAAAGATCTGTAAAAAATACAAACACATGGAGGCTAAACAATACACTACTTAATAATGAAGTGATCACTGAAGAAATCAAAGAGGAAATCAAAAGATACCTAGAAACAAATGACAATGGAGACACAACGACCCAAAACCTGTGGGATGTAGCAAAAGCAGTTCTAAGGGGGAAGTTTATAGCAATACAAGCCCACCTTAAGAAGCAGGAAACATCTCGAATAAACAACCTAACCCTGCACCTCAAGCAATTAGAGAAAGAAGAACAAAAAAACCCCAAAGCTAGCAGAAGGAAAGAAATCATAAAAATCAGATCAGAAATAAATGAAAAAGAAATGAAGGAAACAATAGCAAAGATCAATAAAACTAAAACCTGGTTCTTTGAGAAGATAAACAAAATAGATAAACCACTAGCCAGACTCATCAAGAAAAAAAGGGAGAAGACTCAAATCAATAGAATTAGAAATGAAAAAGGAGAAGTAACAACTGACACTGCAGCAATAAAAAAGGTCATGAGAGATTACTACAAGCAGCTCTATGCCAATAAAATGGACAATCTGGAAGAAATGGACAAATTCTTAGAAATGCACAACCTGCCAAGACTGAATCAGGAAGAAATAGAAAATATGAACAGACCAATCACAAGCACTGAAATTGAAACTGTGATTAAAAATCTTCCAACAAACAAAAGCCCAGGACCAGATGGCTTCACAGGTGAATTCGATCAAACATTTAGAGAAGAGCTAACGCCTATCCTTCTCAAACTCTTCCAAAATATAGCAGAGGGAGGAACACTCCCAAACTCCTTCTACGAGGCCACCATCACCTTGATACCAAAACCAGACAAGGATGTCACAAAGAAAGAAAACGACAGGCCAATATCACTGATGAACATAGATGCAAAAATCCTCAACAAAATACTAGCAAACAGAATCCAAAAGCACATTAAAAGGTTCATACACCATGATCAAGTGGGGTTTATTCCAGGAATGCAAGGATTCTTCAATATACGCAAATCTATCAATGTGATACACCATATTAACAAACTGAAGGAGAAAAACCATATATCATCTCAATAGATGCAGAGAAAGCTTTTGACAAAATTCAACACCCATTTATGATAAAAACCCTGCAGAAAGTAGGCATAGAGGGAACTTTCCTCAACATAATAAAGGCCATATATGACAAGCCCACAGCAAACATCATCCTCAATGGTGAAAAACTGAAAGCATTTCCACGAAGATCAGGAGCAAGACAAGGTTGCCCACTCTCACCACTCTTATTCAACATAGTTTTGGAAGTTTTAGCCACAGCAATCAGAGAAGAAAAGGAAATAAAAGGAATCCAAATCGGAAAAGAAGAAGTAAAGCTGTCACTGTTTGCAGATGACATGATCCTATACCTAGAGAATCCTAAAGATGCTACCAGAAAACTACTAGAGCTAATCAATGAATTTGGTAAAGTGGCAGGATACAAAATTAATGCACAGAAATCTCTGGCATTCCTATATACTAATGATGAAAAATCTGAAATTGAAATCAAGAAAACACTCCCATTTACCATTGCAACAAAAAGAATAAAATATCTAGGAATAAACCTACCTAAGGAGACAAAAGACCTGTATGCAGAAAACTATAAGACACTGATGAAAGAAATTAAAGATGATACAAATAGATGGAGAGATATACCATGTTCTTGGATTGGAAGAATCAACATTGTGAAAATGACACTACTACCCAAAGCAATCTATAGGTTCAATGCAATCCCTATCAAACTACCACTGACATTTTTCACAGAACTAGAACAAAAAATTGCGCAAATTGTATGGAAACACAAAAGACCCCGAATAGCCAAAGCAATCTTGAGAACGAAAAAAGGAGCTGGAGGAATCAGGCTCCCTGACTTCAGACTGTACTACAAAGCTACAGTAATCAAGACAGTATGGTACTGGCACAAAAACAGAAAGATAGATCAATGGAACAGGATAGAAAGCCCAGAGATAAACCCACACACATATGGACACCTTATCTTTGGTAAAGGTGGCAGGAATGTACAGTGGAGAAAGGACAGCCTCTTCAATAAGTGGTGCTGGGAAAACTGGACAGATACATGTAAAAGTATGAGATTAGATCACTCCCTAACACCATACACAAAAATAAGCTCAAAATGGATTAAAGACCTAAATGTAAGGCCAGAAACTATCAAACTCTTAGAGGAAAACATAGGCAGAACACTCTATGACATAAATCACAGCAAGATCCTTTCTGACCCACCTCCCAGAGAAATGGAAATAAAAACAAAAATAAACAAATGGGACCTAATGAAACTTCAAAGCTTTTGCACAGCAAAGGAAACCATAAACAAGACCAAAAGACAACCCTCAGAATGGGAGAAAATATTTGCAAATGAAGCAACCGACAAAGGATTAATCTCCAAAATTTACAAGCAGCTCATGCAGCTCAATAACAAAAAAACAAACAACCCAATCCAAAAATGGGCAGAAGACCTAAATAGACATTTCTCCAAAGAAGATATACAGACTGCCAACAAACACATGAAAGAATGCTCAACATCATTAATCATTAGAGAAATGCAAATCAAAACTACAATGAGATATCATCTCACACCAGTCAGAATGGCCATCATCAAAAAATCTAGAAACAATAAATGCTGGAGAGGGTGTGGAGAAAAGGGAACCCTCTTGCACTGCTGGTGGGAATGTGAATTGGTTCAGCCACCATGGAGAACAGTATGGAGGTTCCTTAAAAAACTACAAATAGAACTACCATATGACCCAGCAATCCCACTACTGGGCATATACCCTGAGAAAACCATAATTCAAAAAGAGTCATGTACCATAATGTTCATTGCAGCTCTATTTACAATAGCCCGGAGATGGAAACAACCTAAGTGCCCATCATCGGATGAATGGATAAAGAAGATGTGACACATATATACAGTGGAATATTACTCGGCCATAAAAAGAAACGAAATTGAGCTATTTGTAGTGAGGTGGATAGACCTAGAGTCTGTCATACAGAGTGAAGTAAGTCAGAAAGAAAAAGACAAATACCGTATGCTAACACATATATATGGAATTTAAGAAGAAAAAAAATGTGTCATGAAGAACCTAGGGGTAAGACAGGAATAAAGACACAGACCTACTGGAGAACGGACTTGAGGGTATGGGGAGGGGGAAGGGTGAGCTGTGACAGGGCGAGAGAGAGTCATGGACATATACACACTAACAAACGTAAGGTAGATAGCTAGTGGGAAGCAGCCACATGGCACAGGAATATTGGCTCGGTGCTTTGTGACAGCCTGGAGGGGTGGGATAGGGAGGGTGGGAGGGAGGGAGACGCAAGAGGGAAGAGATATGGCAACATATGTATATGTATGACTGATTCACTTTGTTGTAAAGCAGAGACTAACACACCATTGTAAAGCAATTATATCCCAATGAAGATGTTAAAAATTAATTAATTAATTAATTAATTTTAAAAAAAAGTAGACTGAAGCAAGTTTGCTGATAACCTGTTACATGGCAATAGGAAACTCACACGGTAATGACCGAACACAACATATTCCCACTACCTCCCTCACATCCTTTGTACTATTGTTGTTAACGTTTATGAAAGTAAAATATATATCTGTTCACAAAAAAAAACACAGCAGGATACAAAATTAATGCACAGAAATCTCTTGCATTCCTATACACTAATGATGAAAAATCTGAAAGAGAAATTAAGGAAACACTGCCATTTACCATTGCAACAAAAAGAATAAAATACCTAGGGATAAACCTACCTAAGGAGACAAAAGACCTGTATGCAGAAAACGACAAGACACTGATGAAAGAAATTAAAGATGATACAAACAGATGGAGAGATATACCATGTTCCTGGATTGGAAGAATCAACATTGTGAAAATGACGATACTACCCAAAGCAATCTACAGATTCAATGCAATCCCTATCAAACTACTAATGGCATTTCTTACATAACTAGAACAAAAAATTTCACAATTTGTATGGAAACACAAAAGAGCCCAAATAGGCAAAGTAATCTTGAAAAAGACAAACAGAGCTGGAGGAATCATCCTCCCTGACTACAGATTACAATGAAAAGTTACAGTAATCAAGACAGAATGGTACTGGCACAAACACAAAAATACAGATCAATGGAACCAGAGGGAAAGCCCAGAGATAAGCCCACGCACATATCCAGGACCTTATCCTGGATAAAGGAGGCAAGAATATACAATGGAGAAAAGACAGCCTCTTTAATAAGTAGTGCTGGGAAAACTGGACAGCTACATGTAAAAGAATGAAATTAGAACACTCCCTAACACCACACACAAAAATAAACTCAAAATGGATTAAAGACCTAAATGTAATGCCAGACACTATCAAACTCTTAGAGGAAAACAGAGGCAGAACACTCTATGACATAAGTCGCAGCAAGATCCTTTTTGATCCACCTCCTAGAGAAATGGAAATAAAAACAAAAATAAACAAATGGGACCTAATGAAACTTCAAAGCTTTTGCACAGCAAAGGAAACCATAAACAAGACCAAAAGACAACCCTCAGAATGGGAGAAAATATTTGCAAATGAAGCAACTGACAAAGGATGAATCTCCAAAATATACAAGCAGCTCATGCAACTCAATAACAAAAAAACAAACAACCCAATCCAAAAATGGGCAGAAGACCTAAATAGACATTTCTCCAAAGAAGATACACAGATTTCCAACAAACACATGAAAGGATACTCAACATCACTAACCATTAGAGAAATGCAAATCAAAACTACAATGAGGTATCACCTCACACCAGTCAGAATGGCCATCGTCAGAAAATCTACAAACAGTAAGTGCTGCAGAGGGTGTGGAGAAAAGGGAACCCTCTTGCACTGTTGGTGGGAATGTAAATTGATACAGCCACTATGGAGAACAGTATGGAGGTTCCTTAAAATACTAAAAGTAGAACTACCATATGACCCAGCAATCCCAGTCCTGGGCATATACCCTGAGAAAACCATAATTCAAAAAGAGTCATGTACCACAATGTTCGTTGCAGCACTATTTACAATAGCCAGGACATGGCAACAACCTAAGTGTCCATCGACAGATGAATGGATAAAGAAGATGTGGCACATATATACAATGGAATATTACTCAGCCATAAAAAGAAACGAAATTGAGTTATTTGTAGTGAGGTGGATGGACCTGGAGTCTGTCATACGGAGTGAAGTAAGTCAGAAAGAGAAAAACAAATAGCATATGTTAACACATATATATGGTATCTAAAAAAAAAATGGTCATGAAGAACCTAGGGGTAAGACGGGAATAAAGAGACACCTACTAGAGCATGGACTTGAGGATATGGGGAGGGGGAAGGGTAAGCTGTGACAAAGTGAGAGAGTAGCATGGACATATATACACTATCAAACGTAAAATAGATAGCTCGTGGGAAGCAGCCGCATAGCACAGAGAGATCAGCTTGGTGCTTTGTGACCACCTAGAGGGGTGGGATAGGGAGGGTGGGAGGGAGGGAGACGCAAGAGGGAAGAGATATGGGGACATATGTATACATATAGCTGATTCACTTTGTTATAAAGCAGAAACTAACACACCATTGTAAAGCAATTATACTCCAAAAAAGATGCTAAAAATAAATAAATAAAAATAAACAGTAGCTATGTCTATTATGGTATCCTGACTGTCAAGCCTACACTTGAATTAATGTTTGGTGATGATGATGGTGATGGTGATGAAAGACGAGCAAGAGGAAGAAGAGGACGAGGAGGAAGGGAAAGAGAAGATCCGGGAAGTCTCAGGAGTATCAGTGGAAAAAAAGATCCTGGCTTGAAATCTTGTGCAAGATTCTTGGGTAGATGAAAACTTCCCAATATATTCTTACTGAATTCTATCAGTCTTTGCATGGGCCGCCATCTGTCTTGAACATTCTAGTGACCCAGAATTCAAGCTTCTCCTTTCCCTACTCCAGCCAGGTGAAGTTGGATATGACATTTTTTTCCTTCCACTGTCCACGTTGGAATGACTCCAAGTTTTGCATTTAGTCCCTTTAAGTACATTCCACACAGAACATATCCAAAATGTCTGGATTGAATGTTTCTCAACTATAGTGGTTCCAAAGTGTGCTTCCCAGACCAGCAGCATCAGTAATGCCTAGGAACCTGTTAGAAATGTGAATTCTTGGACCAACCCTAGATCTCTTCAATGAGAAACTCTGGGGGTGGGGCCCAGTGTTCAGAGCTTTAAGTCCTCCGGGTGATTTTGATGCATGGCTAAGCTCTGAGAACTGCGGCTGCAGTAAAACCAAACAGGGCGGCCAAAAAGTGCTCTCTCCACTTAGTCCCTGAGAGGTTTCTGATTTTCAAGCGAAAAGAATGAGGTAGAAGCAAGACTCCCTGGAGAATGGGCATCTTCTCCAGCAAATTGCAGAGGGATTTTACATGAGAGGAACCAGAAAACTGTGTTGCTCAGTCAACCAGAAAATACTGAGTATCTACTATGTGCCAGGAGTTGGGCGAAGTGCCAGGGAAACCATGGCAAACGCAACATATGATCCCAGTTCTCTAGGGCTTAGCAATGCGTGTGAAAGACCTGTATTTCACAAGAATCCAATTGGTAAAGATGGAGAGTCTGACAAAGCCAAATGTTGGAGAGACAGGAACTCTCACATACTGCTGGGAAGAGTGGAAATTGGTACAACTGCTCTGCAGAGCAATCGGGCAAAATCTAGTAAAGTTGAAGATGTATAGCCCCCAGCAATTCCATTCCTAGGTTTATACCCTAAGCCTGGAGAAGCTCCATTGGTTTTTCACAGAGAAATGTACAGGAATGTTTACTGCAGCACTGTTCATAATAGCAGAAAAATAGGGACAACCTAAATGTCCATTTACAGGAGGATGGATAAATAAAGTATGATAGAGTTGTACAGTGAAATGCTATCAGTAACAAATTAACACTAAAGAAAATGAGTGAAACACAACCTTGATAAATTGCAAAAGCATAATAATTAACCAAAAAAGCAAGTCATGGAATGATATGTACAGCGAGATTCTATTTAAAGTTTTAAAATATGCAACATAATACTATATGTTGATAACAGATAATACATATGCAATGAGAGCATAAAAATATGCATGGAATAAAAATACAACTGGAGGACTGAGGTCACCACTGGGAAAGGAGGGAGAGAGGAAGGACACAAGATTGAGATGGGTCCACGGTGGGATTAGATTGCATTTGTTATGCTACATTTCTTAAGCTGGGTGATGGTTAAATGGTTGTTCACTATATTAGACTTTATAGGTTTTTTTGTACCTGAAACATTTCATAATATAATAAATTTACATTTAAAAATTGATTGAATTGCAATGTCTCATAGATAGGAATTAAGTTGTATTTCCAATTGTAAGTGTATTATAATGTATTTCCTTTGGGTTTATCTATGAGAAAACTTAGCCTTCTCTAATCATCCCCCAAACCCATCCTCCAAAATACGAACTTCACTGAGCTCCCCAGAACTTTGCCCCAGTCTCCCATACTCTACTCTCAACAAAGACAGCAACCAGATTAGGTTTATAATCCAGGTCATGTCATCACCCTGCTCAAAACCCTCCCAGAGTTCCTCATGTCACTCAAGGTACCAGTCAAACTGCTTACCAATCCCTATATAATCTGGGCCCCAATGACCTCTGTGAAATATCTACTACACCTTCTCCGTCGCCCACTCAGTTCCAGCCACATTGGTATGCACACAGTATCTCAAACACATCAGACATGCTTCTGCCTTAGACTTGTTGATCTTTTCCCTCCGCCTGGATGAATGAATTTATGTGATGTAAATTTGGATTTAGAAAGACTGGCTTTTCAGAAGGTGGAGATGGTATAGTATAGTGGTTAAGAGCATGGGCATTGGTGTCAAACACACCTTGGTTCAGTCTTGGATCCACCCCACGCTAGCTGTGTGACTTTGAACAAGTATTCCATCTCCCCGATCTTCAGTTTCCTCATCTGAAAAATGGGGATGATTATAAAACCTGTTTAGAATGTTGTGACTTGTTCCTAGCAGAGGCCAGGCACATAGTAGAACTTCCATAAATATTGCCTTACTGCTGTTAAGATGGAAAAATGCAGGCTGATGATGGTTTGGTCAGATGGTGGTTTACCAGCATGAACGATTGGACCAAAAGCGTACTACTAAGAACGTAGCCAAAGCAGCTCAATCCTATGCCTTGCGCATTTCCCAAAGGAAGATATAAATGGCCTGCACTTCAAAATCAGAGATAGCATGTAGGGATAACAGCAAAACCAGGTGGCCAAAGATCTCACCAAGGAGGAATGCTGGGCCAACATTCTCAGCATGAAAAATAAACACAATGTTTAAGGCATTAATCTTATCTCAAAATACTTAAGGATGGGAGAGGGAGATGTGGCTTAGCAACAGCACGTGCAGAGACGGAAGGAATTTGAGTCATCTGCAAGTTCAATAGAAATGATGAATGCTGCGTGACTGCCAGAAGGGCTGATCTGCTCCTGCACTGCATTAGCAAAAGCACCCTGTTCAGAACAAGAGCTGGGCTAGCTCCATCCTCCCCTGGACAGCTGGAGTGGCAGGCTCATTTCTGGGTGGCGCCCTTTCAGCAGACATGCCCAGAGGGTAGTTACTCAGATGGTGAAGGGATGACAGACATGGGAAACAATTCACAGGCCTTTGGATGTTTAACCTGAAAGTGTGCAGACCGGAGAGCACTGCCTTCAAATCCCCACAGGGCTGTCACGTGAGAGAAGGAAGAAACTTATTCTGCTCCTTATTCTGGACGGCTTCACTCAACAAATACCAAGGACTTAGAAAAGATCCAGGAAGACAGATTTGGACTTGAACAAGGAAATTTCCCATGTAAAATTGCTCCCCTAGAGTAGGAGCTGCTTCGTGATGTAGTCAATGCCTTATCACCAGAGACTTTCCAGGAGAGATCGCTATGGAGAATACTGCAGACACTGTTCAAGCATTCGGGAGAAGTTGAGCTCATGGCAAAGCTTCCAAACCTGAGATTGGAATTTTTAGGGCAGTGAAACTATTCTATGAGACAGATGACAAGGAACAAAACAACCTTGAACTAGAGATGCCAGAGTTGGATATGGTTGGAAAGTGAGCGATGCAGAGAAGTTAAGGAAAGACTGAGAGATGCAGCAAGAAAATGAGAGAAGTGAGAGGTGCAAGGGGTTTGTTGCTAATCAGAGTAGGAAACAAGACAACAACACCGTCAAGTCTCCTCTTTGTTGTAAGGCTCAGGGCCCAGAGGCTTTCCCGGGGTGAAACTCTGGGCTCCCAGGTAGCCAACCTGAGTCAGTTTTCTCTGTTCTACACCTACTCCACTCCCAAGTTGGCAAATTCATAACCTCCACTTCTGTTTTGGCCTCTACTCTTCAGTTGTGGTTAGTTGCTCAGCCTGGAATCCCAGCCCATTGGCAATGCCATAGTTTATCCCCAGGCCTGGGACTTGACCCTGATTTTCAGCCTATGGATGTGAACTTGCCACATAGAAGATGAAGCTAAATGAAGCTAAGGAGGGGCCAAAGCTGGATTTTTATTGCAAATATGTGTTTAGACATTGCTTGCCTTCAGAATGCAAAAAAGTGGATAGTGTATCCACCATACGTTATAAGGGAAGGATGTGATTCTCACCTATGCCCAGTCAAAATAGAGATGTCTCTTCTTAGGATGAGTCAATGAGTATAGTAAACAAGCATTTTGATGAACCATGTTGGAAGAAACACTGAATTAGCTTATTTTAAATTAACAGATTACTTTTAGAGCAGTTTCAGGTTTAAATAACAGTTGAGCAGAAAGTACAGAGTTCCCATATACTCCCTCTTCCCACCCCCATTCAGTTTATCCTAGTAGTGAGGTCATACGTTTGTGTGGTACATGCGTTACAACTGATGAACCAGTATTGATAGGTTATTATTAATTAAAGCCCATAATTTACAGTAGGGTTCACTCTGTGCTGTACGTTCTATGACCTTTGCCAATTGCATAATGTCATGCATCCACCATTACAGTACCATACAGACTAGTTTCATTGCTCTAAAAATCCCCTGCACTCTACCTATTCATCCCTCCCTCCCCCGCTCTGAACCCCTGGCAACTGCTGATCATTTTACTGTCTCCAGTTTTACCTTTTCCAGAACGTCATCTAGTTGGAATCATATATAGTACGTAGACAATAATCCACTGTCTGAATGTACCACAGTTTATTTATCCCTCCACCTACTGAGCGACATCTTGGTTGCTTCCAAGTTTTGGCATTATAAGGAAAGTTGCTATAAACATTTGAGCGCAAGTTTTTGTGTGGACATAGGTTTCCAGCACATCTGGGTAAATACCAAGGGACACAATTGCTGGACCATACGGCAGGAGTGTGTTAACTTTTGCAAGAAACTGTAAACTGTCTTCCACAGTGGCTGGACCATTTGCACTCCCACCAGCGATGAATAAGAGTTCCTGTTGCTCCACAGCCTCGCCAGCCCAACCCAACATTTGGTGCTGTCAGTGTTCTGGATGTTGGCCATTCTAACAGGTGTGCAGTGGCATCTCACTGCTGTTTTACCTTGCGTTTCGCTGATGACATATGATGGGGAGCATCTTTTCATATGCTTACTTGCCATCTGTACATCTTTGTTGGTAAAGTGTTGGTTCATATCGTTTTCCCCCTTTTTAATTGGGTTGTTTCCTTATTTTTGAATTTTAAGAGTGCTTTGTAAATTTTGGATACGAGTCTTTTATCAGATATGTTTAGATAATAAGGAAAATATTTTATAGATGTTAATTCATTTAAATGAATAAATAATGAATTCGTTCTGTAATTAAAATTATTTTGCAATTTTTCTTGATTCTTCTCTGCTTTTTAAAATATGTAACTTAGTATGATTTATCTTCTCATTCTAAGTCAATATTCATGTTCGTTTTTAATGTTGTAATCTTACTAAGGAAGCTCCCTGCCAAATTATATAAGCTTCAGGCCCCTCAAAACCTGAATCTGGCCCTGAGTCCCGGCTTGGGGCAGCCTAGAGGCCTTGCCGTCTAGAGTCATCTGCAGCTGCTTGACTAGGCAGCAGAGGGCAGGCTAGATTTCAAGGCTGGCCCACATAGGTATGCATTACCAAGAGTCAAGCCAGAGGGTGTCACCATTGTCAGAGGCCAGGTTCTCAGACCAAGTACGTCAACCTCTGTAAGCCCAAGTGCTCTCTCATTGCCATCCCGCTCCCTTCAAGGCTTGTCTGAAACTGAATCAAAAATCAGATTCTTTGTATTCCTCTCACCCAATTTTTCAAGCCAGAAAGTCAGGCACCATCATGGAATCCACCCCGCCTTCTTCTTGAACCTAACCAATCAGCCAGATCTGTCAGTGCTGCACTATAAACATCTCTTGAATCTATTCAGTTCTCCATGTTCCCCAGTGCCACCAAGCTAGTCAAAGGCACATTTCTCTCTTGTTGCACAAGTGCAGTGGTCTGCAGTGCAGTGTCCCACTGCTTCCACTCATACCACTTCTTATCCATGCCCGACACAGCAGCCAGCGTGAGAACAGCCTGATCATGTCACTCCCCTGTTTACAACTCCCCAGTGGCTCCTACAATTGGTAATAATTAACTTCAAGCCTAACCTGACATAGGGGTCCTTGTAATCTAATAATCTAGCCCCTGCTGACCCCTCTAACTGGTCTCTCCCCTCTCCTCTCCAGTGTTCCAGCCATACCTATAGCCTTAGTTATTTCACCCAGTCAAGATCCCTCTGCTCTCAGCCTCTATATCTTCCTGTGCCTTAGAACACCCCCCATCCCAGCCCACTAGCTAATTCCCACTCAACCGTCAGGAGTACAGGTTTCATACCCTCCAGAAATCCTCTCTAGATGCACAACAACTAGACTAGGAGCCTCCTCCTGTGAGTCCCCACAGCACCTGTCTGACCTCTACTGTAACGTGTGATGTGTCGTGCTGCAATTACCAAGTTTAAAAATTATTTTTTACTTTATTTGATTTTTGATTACAAAAGATAATTGCTCTATACAACAAGTCAAACAGTATAGAGATGTAAAATGAAACATCAGTAAGCTTCGGAGGCTCGGGCTTCGGTCGGAGCGCAGGGAGAGGACTGGGGTTGGCGGCGTGAACACAGCCTGCAGGGGGTTAGTGCGCCACAGCTAGCGGGGAGGGAGTCCGAGAAAAGTCTGGAGCTGCCGAAGAGGCAAGAGACTTTTTCTTCCCTCTTTGTTTCCTGGTGCGCGAGGAAAGGGGATTAAGAGCGCTGCTTAAAGGAGCTCCAGAGACGGGCGCAAGCCGCGGCTATCAGCGCAGACCCCAGAGACGGGCATGGGATGCTAAGGCTGTTGCTGCCGCCACCAAGAAGCCTGTGTGCGAGCACAGGCCACTCTCCACACCCCTCTTGCGCGGAGCCTGTGCAGCCCGCCACTGCCAGGTTCCCGGGATCCAGGGACAACTTCCCCGGGAGAACGCACGGCAGGCCTCAGGCTGGTGCAAAGTCACGCCGGACTTTGCCGCCGCAGGCCCGCCCCGCACTCCGTGCCCCTCCCTCTCCCCCGCCCCCGGCCTGAGTGAGCCAGAGCCCCCTAATCAGCGGCTCCTTTAACCCCGTCCTCTCTGAGCGAAGAACAGACCCCCTCCAGCGACCTACACGCAGAGGCAGGGCCAAATCCAAAGCTGAGCCCCTGGGAGCTGTGAGAACAAAGAAGAGAAAGGGAAATCTCTCCCAGCAGCCTCAGGAGCAGCGGATTAAAGCTCCACAATCAACTTGATGTACCTGCATCTGTGGAATACCTGAATAGACAACCAATCATCCCAAATTGAGGAGGTGGACTTTGAGAGCAAGATATATTATTTTTTCCCCTTTTCCTCTTTTGTGAGTGTGCATATATATGCTTCTGTGTGAGATCTTGTCTGTATAGCTTTGCTTCCACCATTTGTCCTAGGGTTCTATCCGTCCATTTTTTTTTTGTTTTTTTTACTTTTTTAAAAAAATTTTTCCTTAATAATTATTTTTAATTTTAATAACTTTATTTTCTTACCTTATTTTATTTTATCTTCTTTCTTTCCCTTCCTTCCTTCCTTTCTTTCTTGCTTTCTTTCTTGCTTGCTTGCTTTCTTCTTTTTCTCCCTTTTATTCTGAGCCCGGTGGATGAAAGGCTCTTGACGCTACAGCCAGGAGTCAGTACTGTGCCTCTAAGGTGGGAGAGCCAACTTCAGGTCACTCAACGACCAGCAAGCTACAGTGCTGGACAACCTATGCCAAACAACAAGCAAGACAGGAACACAACCCCACCCATTAGCAGAGAGGCTGCCTAAAATCATAATAAGGCCACAGACACCCCAAAACACACCACCAGACGTAGACCTGCCCACCAGAAAGACAAGATCCAGCCTCATCCACCAGAACACAGGCACTAGGCCCCTGCACCAGGAAGCCTACACAACCCACTGAACCAACTTTAGCCACTGGGGACAGACACCAAAAACAACGGGAACTAAAAACCTGCAGCCTGCAAAGAGGAGACCCCAAACACAGTAAGATAAGCAAAATGAGAAGACAGAAAAACACACAGCAGATGAACGAGCAAGGCAAAACCTCACCAGACCAAATAAATGAAGAGGAAATAGGCAGTCTACCTGAAAAAGAATTCAGAATAATGAGAGTAAAGATGATCCAAAATCTTGGAAATAGAACAGAGAAAATGCAAGAAACATTTAACAAGGACCTAGAAGAACTAAAGAGGAAACAAGCAATGATGAACAACACAATAAATGAAAGTAAAAGTACTCTAGATGGGCTCAATTGCAGAATAACTGAGGCAGAAGAATGGATAAGTGACCTGGAAGATAAACTAGTGGAAATAACTACTGCAGAGCAGAATAAAGAAAAAAGAATGAAAAGAACTGAGGACAGTCTCAGAGACCTCTGGGACAACATTAAACGCACCAACATTCAAATTATAGGGGTCCCAGAAGAAGAAGAGAAAAAGAAAGTGTCTGAGAAAATATTTGAAGAGATTAGAGTTGAAAACTTCCCTAATATGGGAAAGGAAATAGTTAATCAAGTCCAGGAAGCACAGAGAGTCCCATACAGGATAAATCCAAGGAGAAATACGCCAAGACACATATTAATCAAACTGTCAAAAATTAAATACAAAGAAAACATATTAAAAGCAGCAAGGGAAAAACAACAAATAACACACAAGGGAATCCCCATAAGGTTAACAGCTGATCTTTCAGCAGAAACTCTGCAAGCCAGAAGGGAGTGGCAGGACATATTTAAAGTGATGAAGGAGAAAAACCTACAACCAAGATTTCTCTACCCAGGAAGGATCTCATTCAGATTTGATGGAGAAATTAAAACCTTTACAGACAAGCAAAAGCTGAGAGAGTTCAGCACCACCAAACCAGCTTTACAACAAATGCTAAAGGAACTTCTCTAGGCAAGAAACACAAGAGAACGAAAAGACCTACAGTAACAAACCCAAAACAATTAAGAAGATGGGAATAGGAACATACATATCGATAATTACCTTAAATATAAATGGATTAAATGCTCCCACCAAAAGACAAAGACTGGCTGAATGGATACAAAAACAAGACCCATACATATGCTGTCTACAAGAGACCCACTTCAGACCTAGGGACACATACAGACTGAAAGGGAGGGGATGGAAAAAGATATTCCATGCAAATGGAAACCAAAAGAAAGCTGGAGTAGCAATTCTCATATCAGACAAAATAGACTTTAAAATAAAGACTATTGGAAGAGACAAAGAAGGACACTACATAATGATCAAGGGATCAATCCAAGAAGAAGATATAACAATTGTAAATATTTATGCACCCAACATAGGAGCACCTCAATACATAAGGCAAATACTAACAGCCATAAACAGGGAAATGGACAGTAACACATTCATAGTAGGGGACTTTGACACCCCACTTTCACCCATGGACAGATCATCCAAAATGAAAATAAATAAGGAAACACAAGTTTTAAAGGATACATTAAACAAGATGGACTTAATTGATATTTATAGGACATTCCATCCAAAAACAACAGAATACACATTTTTCTCAAGTGCTCATGGGACATTCTCCAGGATAGATCATATCTTGGGTCACAAATCAAGCCTTGGTAAATTTAAGAAAATTGAAATTGTATCAAGTATCTTTTCCGATCACACTGCTATGAGACTAGATATCAATTACAGGAAAAGATCTGTAAAGTATACAAACACATGGGTCTTCCCTGGTGGCGCAGTGGTTGAGAGTCCGCCTGCCGATGCAGGGGACACGGGTTCGTGCCCCGGTCCAGGAAGATCCCACATGCCGTGGAGCGGCTGGGCCCGTGAGCCACGGCCACTGAGCCTGTGTGTCTGGAGCCTGTGCTCCACAACGGGAGAGGCCACAACAGTGAGAGGCCCATGTACCGCAAAAAAAAAAAAAAAAACACATGGAGGCTAAGCAATACACTACTTAATAACGAAATGATCGCTGAAGAAATCAAAGAGGAAATCAAAAAATACCTAGAAACAAATGACAATGGAGACACGATGACCCAAAATCTATGGGATGCAGCAAAAGCAGTTCTAAGAGGGAAGTTTATAGCAATACAATCCTACCTTAAGAAACAGGAAACATCTCGAATAAACAAGCTAACCTCGCACCTTAAGCAATTAGAGAAAGAAGAACAAAAAAACCCCAAAGTTAGCAGAAGGAAAGAAATCATAAAGATCAGATCAGAAATAAATGAAAAAGAAATGAAGGAAACGATAGCAAAGATCAATAAAACTAAAACCTGGTTCTTTGAGAAGATAAACAAAATTGATAAACCACTAGCCAGACTCATCAAGAAAAAAAGGGAGAAGACTCAAATCAATAGAATTAGAAATGAAAAAGGAGAAGTAACAACTGACACTGCAGAAATACAAAAGATCATGAGAGATGACTACAAGCAACTCTATGCCAATAAAATGGACAACCTGGAAGAAATGGACAAATTCTTAGAAATGCACAACGTGCCAAGACTGAATCAAGAAGAAATAGAAAATATGAACAGACCAATCATCAATTGGTTAATGAGCAAAAATATCTGGTATTTATACATACGCATGGACACTCCAGTGGGTGACTCACATTTTGTTCTTCGGAAAGTTGTTAACAAAATTCAGATATTGAATTGTTAGGCTGTCATTTTATTTCAAATCGACTCAACACACTTTTGAGCAATTATTAAGTATAAGACACTGTGCTAAGTGCTATGTGAGATAGCAAGATAAAAAAGACACAAGCTTAGCTGCTGTAGCGCTTACAACATGGAGAAAATAAGAATGCCAACAACACTTATAACGTGAGGCAGAATGAGACCACACGGAAATAGCTCATGGAATGTTATGTGCATACATTATATCATTTAATCTTCCTGACAACTTTTGAGGCGCACAACATTCTCCCTACTATTACAGATGGGAACGGAGAAGCTCAGAAATGTTAGCTAACTCACCAAAAGTCACACAGCTAGTAAATGGCAAAGCCAGAATTCGAAATGAGGCAGATTTTACGACTCCAAAATTCTTGCTCCATCCACTCTACTTAGCCACCTCATCTTCTGTGGGAGTGTAGAGTGTGGGAAGAGTAGTATCAAGAAATACAACCCCAAAGGTAGATTAGAACCAGGCTATAAATACCTGAAATGCTACAGTAAGTTTTCATTTTATGCCGTGAACAAAAAGGAGGCATTGAAGTCCTTTAAGCAGGGCAGTGACGACATCCAATTTTCATTTTAGAAAGATCACTCCTCAGTGCGGATAATGAGCTGTAGGAATAGCAAGAACATGAATAAAGAGACCCGTTAGAAGGCTGCTGTGGCAGTCCACAGGAGCGATAATGGTGGTCTAGCCCAGCGCAATGGAGATGGAAAGCAAGAAATGCTAATCATCTCATGCATGCAAAATCCTTCTGATCTTGAGGACTTGACCCAGAAGACAACTATGCATGAGAAGGGAAAGAGGACTCTCAGCAGAGCACCGGGGCACCTGGAAGAACGGGATGGCTATCAACAGACACTGAAACAGAGAAAGAAGCACAAATTTAGGATCTAGCGGAAGGTGATAAGAGGGCTTATAGATGTTTCCATGGATTTTTTTTCATAGGATATATACTGATTATAGCCTGAGTTTTCATGATGTTAAATAAGCAATCTGTTTACAGAATCTTCTGGTCAATTAAGTGGAAAGAGAACATCAGTGCAGGTTGCTTGGAATACGCAGAGTGACACATGAATGAGTCTGAAAGATAATTACATCTGAGAAAGTGGATATTCTTCTGGTCAATGTCCTCTGGTGTTTAGGAGTCCAAGAACTGGGAACTGGGTTCAGAGCTCAGTAAACTAATAGATTCAGTACATGGCCACCTTTGATTTCCTTTCATAGCAGCTGAAGTATGTTGTCTTTTATACAGAAACTCTAGAGACCAGATGAGGGTAAAACTTGCCAATTTCTGAACAGCACAGAAAAGGGAAAAGCTTTTAAATACTGGGTCTTCAAAACGCTGCTCTCTTCACACTTTCATACCTCTACCTGCTCAGAAGGCCTACTAAAGGCCATCTCCACACTTAAATGCAAAACATTCCTGAAGACTGCATTCAAAGATGATTTTTCAGAAGACAAAATTCTCACTGTTTGTTTTATCCCGATATCCATTCAGATAGAGGCTTGACTATGTGGGTAAAGCTTCCAGGAAATGATAACTAAGTATAATAGCTTCAAAATAGTGGAGTGATATAATATGAATCCATTGATTCATTCCTACATTCATCTGGAAAAGCGCATTACCCCAGTGATCACAGGCTTTGGAACCAGGCAGACATGACTTTGATGCCTATCTACCTCCTCGTTTTGTGGCATCAGGCAAGACACTTCCTTGTATCCTAATTTTCTCATCTGGTAAATGCGGGTGATACAAATACATAAGATTAAATGAGAGAATGCAAGTAAAGCATTTAGTGTGGTACCTGGCACAGAGTAGACAGCCAATGAGTAGCGGGCTTAACCCTCACTCAACAAATATTTACGGAGTGCCTGCCATGTTCAAGACAAGGCGCTGCATGGTGCGGAGACATGAAGAGGCCCCTGCTCTCCAAAAGCCTGCATCTGGAATTGGAATAAGGAAGGCCCATGAGGCTTCTTCATTAATAAGGCAGACATATTTACGCCAACTCTGCTTTCTTTCCCCACCAACACTGCTGACCATATTATGCCTTCTCTAGGAAAGCAATTCTTATTCTTAACTTTTACCCTCTAACCACTACAACGTGATTAGGGAGAAAAAGAGATTTTAGAATAAAAATAAAGTACTGGTGAATTATTCATCTTAATCTACTCCCAAGAAATAGCATGATACATTTCTATGCTTTTAAACGTAAGACTCCAGTCATTAACACAAAGTGCACTTTGAGAAACACTCTTCTGTGAGCAATTATTGCAGCATTTGTAGAATGACTTTAATGTTTAATTTGTTAAAATAGATGTGCATGTCCCCAACCGAGTGAAACAGGTACAAGCCATCTCAAATCAGTTACAAAACTGAGATTTGATTCTTTGAGAAAATATTTGAAGCATGAGTTTAGATTTTGTCTTTCAGCCTCCAAAACAAACTTTCCAAGGGAGGCCTTCTTACACTTTAATTATGAAATATAGAGACATCCAGAGGAGAGAGAACTCTTTATTTCCAGACACTCCAGTCCCATGCAAAAAAGAAATTAACAAAAAAAACCTCACTTGCTTAAATCAAATGTTTTCAAATAACTGGGTTTTTAATTCTTTCAACTTTGGGGAATAAAATCAGTTTATTGATGGAAATACCATAACCATTTCCTGGTTTCTAAATCTAATTTCCAGATGGTATTTCTCCAAAACATTTAGAGAAAAACAATAACTCAGGACTGAAGAAGCTTTCTACCATAACTTGATCATGCATTCTTACAGATTGAGAGGGTTTTTTGGTGGTGTTCAGGTTTTAGTTTTGTGTATGGTGGAAACTTACTGTATTTTCTAATCAAGCTATGCTGCAGTTGGATGGTTACAGATCTACTCCCAAAGGACCGCTCATTAATATAAATTATTTTGCTCCTAAGACTATCATGGTGCATATAATTTTATTATAAATATAATCTCTAATAATTTCCTAGTTACATGGTAACACATGTGGGCTCCCATCATAGGGCAGGTTCAAATTGACATGACAGAAATCAGTTTAAAAACAGTACAGAGTCCTAAAGACATAAATTGAGTCCTCACAACAGACTATGAAAAGTAGCAGAAATGTTGTCTCCAGAGCACCTTCTTGAATTCTGCAGATTTGAAAATAACAACATTGAACCTGAAACTTTCCACTCCACTGGGTTTAACCAAAAGCTTATTTCATGCATTAAACCATTTTCTGTATTTTATAATGCAATTTTAAACCAGGTTCCAGTTAGCCCATTTCAGCACTCATTACTAGAATTGTAACATTCCACAGTGAGACTGACCACAGATTAAATTTTTCTGTTCTGTTTGCAGAACAATATTTTCTCTTGCACTTTCAAATGCCTTTTAGCCATAAATATAACAGTCATCCCTAGTGACATATTCAGCAGTAACAGCTCACTATGTTCTCTCCCCAGCACCGTATTTCCTAAGATGCTGTTTCTAATTAGCCCCACAAATTCAAAGGAGCAGGCAGGTCCCCTTTATACCAGCACTCAAGAAGTCATATTTTTCTCATGACCCTTAGGATTTTCTTTTATCCCATGTGCTACAAAAACTGGTCATGAGCGCTCTGGACTAAAATGTCTCCCATAAAATAGAATGTTGAAATTCAGGTAATGAATTCATTCTACCGAATCTCTCTCTCTGAGACACAGCTCTTCCGTTTATCACCTCTTGCAAGTTAAACAGAATGAGTGTAAGTAAGGATAAGAATCAGTATTCAGATACCAATCTTGTGGGTAAAGTGTCAAATCTAGGGCTTCTTCCAGCTTGTTTTCTGTCAGGTACACTAGCCCTGATTTCAAAAAGCCTCTTGAGAAATAGAACTTTGGGATAACAAAGGCGGTTTCCAAACACTCAGCACCAAACTGCTATCATCTATCTATCTATCCATCTTTGTCGCCTGATAAATCTTTCTAGGAGAGAAAAAGGTGATGTTCGCTTTTAGTAGTGGGGGAGGGAGTAGTGTTGTCATTTAAATTGCTTTAGTTCTGTTTCCCAACACTCGCTGTATTATAACAAGTGCTGAGAAGGTGTAAAGGACAGAGTAAATTAGGTCTGTGCTCTTAAGAAATGTATAATAAAACAGGAGTCACAATGGGGACACATGAAAAAGTCCCAAACCATATAATTCAAACATGCATTTACCTAACTAAATAATGTGATGTACGTGTGTGAATAATGTGATATACACATGAGGTGGGTGGGTTTCCTGGTATCAAAATATATGAAACTCAAGGAGTTTTGAAATAGGCAAAGGGCAGCATGGTAGCAAGGAGATGGCAGAGCATTTAAAACGAGTGGAATGCCTTTTTATCCACCCCTTCCTCCTTCCCATTCCTAATGTTAGACATGGATCACAAATAAATGTCTCATTTTGCATTTCAATTAAAAAAACTGGTAAAGAAAAAAAAACTGGTGGAATGCCTTGTGTGAAAGGAGCAAATAAATCCTGGAGGAGAGTAAAGACACTAACATGCCTTTAAATATAGGATCCAAGCTCAAATGTCTCAGACATACAACAAAAGTCAGGGCAGTTCCATTAAGTGGGGGCCTCTGGACATACCACTTTTATAGACATTGTTTCAACTCAACCACACAACAAATCGATTAGGTAAGAGGAGTGGTCAGTAGCCAGTTCCCCAGAGGAAGGACCGAAGCAAAGTATTGACTGTGAATTTGGGTACCTCTGCGCTCCTAGAAAGACGTGCCAGGTGGGATTTGTTTACCTGATAGCCCCATAGGCACACTGAGGAGATCTTGACTGACCGGTTTAAGAGAGCTGCCTCCCAAGCAGTCAGAGAACAAAGGCAACCCCATCCACTTTCCAAGCGCAGGAGAATGTGTGTGTGAGAGAGTGGAGGCCCAGGCTACAAGTAGCACACTCTCAGGAGGGAGCTCAGCAGGGGTCAGAGGAAAGAGATGATTTTTGAGTACCCCACGGTCACAGGCTATTTGGTACCGCAGGGACACTGGGTCAAGCCTCTTGGGATCATGGGCCGTAACAAAGAATAAATCTAAAGAACCACGTCACTCCTGATGACAGAAGAACTGAGACCATGAGAGCATGAGGCAGTGGTGCCTGTGGACAGACTAAAGAGGGGTATTCTGGGAAGAGGGTATCCTGAGTTCACACCCCCTGATTCTCTCTTCCTGATGACTCTTTGAAAGACCAACTGAACAATTAAAAGTAACCCTAACAACATGCCAAACCTAGATAAGGCCCGTGATGACATCTGATGTAGAGTCACTTGGGAAGAAGATTCCACTGCAGAACTTCATTTGGTTATACTGCTGGCAAGTTAGTTGGCCTAGAACCCTGAACTTTGTAAGCAGGCTTGCCTCTCTGAGGCAGTATGGAACAAAGAAGACTCTACGGTTGCCTGGGAGGTTGATGGATGAGTTCAATTTACCCAAGTGGGTTCCCTCACAACAAGGAGAGGAACATCTGTGTGCAGCTCTGGGACGGGCCAGTGGTTCCTGTCAACATCATCAACTTGAATACAATCCCTCACAATTCCTTCCTGACACCAAAGAGGCCTCCTCACACTAGCCCTGCATAAGAGTCCCAACTTGCCAAACTGTTGACTACTTGTCCCCTAGAGGATAAACTCCTACCATATCTCCTATCATGTGTTCATGCAGCACTACCCAAGATACCACAGCCTTAACTTCGGGTAACTTGAGAAAGCTTTTGACATTAACAGTCTAAAAATGAGACCCCAATCTGCTTAAAGGTGAATGACCTAAATAGGATAGCTCTGACATAGAATAAAAAATGGAAAAGAATTTAATAAAAGTTTAATGAGGTCTTAAGATGATTCAACCTATACACAAAAAAGTTTCAGGGACTGACAAATATGATATATGAGTTTTTTAAATCAATAAAGGAATATTTTTAAAGGAATAGCCCCTACTAAAATTCAAATTGGTTTTCTGAAAGATAAAAAAGGAACAATTCCATAGTGCAGAGCAAAAATACAAAGAAATGGATCTAATGAATAGAAAATAAAAGACCCTGAGGAAAGACCCAGGAAACCCAACATGATTACTAGGAGCTCCAGGAAGAAAAGAGGAATAGCTAGAAGAGAAATAAATCCTCAATGGTATTATAGCAACAACCTTCTTGAGCTAAAAAATAACTTGAGGTTTAAGACTCGAAGAGCTTGCTGAGACCCAGGCAGGGTTAAGGAAATAATGAGATAGTTGGACCCACCCTGATTAAATTTCTGAACTATAAGGTTAAAAAAACACCCTTAAAAGCTTCTAATGAAAGAGAAGTTTTCTTGTTAAAGGAAGATGAACAGAGTAGCATCCAGCTACTCATGTGTGACTAGAATACCATGCAGCAACATCCACAGTTTGCTGAGATAAAAGAACTGTGACCTAAGAATCATATATTGACCAAGGTTTTACTTATATGAAAGTCCAAAGAAGAGATATTTTAAGATTTTCAAGGGCTAAGAAGGCAGGTTCTGAGAACTCACTCAAGGAAGTATTCTAGCTAAATGAAAATTAAATCAGAACAAAATTCTTCTGAACAAAGTACAAGAAACAGCATTGAACAATGAACCATATCATTTTCGTAATTATGCCTAAATGAATGAAGATGATGATACTAGAAACTAATAAAAGTGTCTTACAAAGGACTTTTGAAACAGAAGAGACATTCTCTAATTGAAAATATGTAGAACCAGGAACTAAAATTCCAAACTATCTCACCAAAACCCAAGAGACACAGGGTGAAGGTGGGGAAGTTGGAGGATGTTCAGAAACAGCAAAGTGAAAGACTTCTAAAGAAGTTGATGGAAATGGGACAGTGGACAAGTAAATGACTTGGGAAGGAGAAAGCATCGCTCTGTTTGAATTTGATACGCTGAGAGATAAATATAGATAAAACGTGCATGCTGCTACACCAAACTGAGATTCCATTAAAAACAACTGAAAAATTCAACTACATATAATCATAGCTTTCTATGTGGAGAAAAAACACATAAAGACAAAAAAACTGAGAAATAAATCAGCCACTTACACCACCAAAAAGTGCTAATTTCCTTAATATATAGAAACTTTAAATCAATAGGAAAAGACCAATGATTCAGTAACAAAATAGGTAAAAGGATAAGGACAGATAATTCTCTTGGAAGATATCCAAGAAACTGCTGACTATGGCTGCCTCTGGAGAAGGGAACATGGTGGCTGAGAGGCCAGAGGGAAGGATGAATTACTTTTCATTGTGTATATACTTGTGAACCTTTTGAATTTGGAGCACTGTAAATCTATTTCTATATGAAGGTAGATTAAATACTGTGACCAAAAAACGCCAGATACCTTCATGTTATAATCCAGTTGGGTGATGTTCTTACAGTTTTCCATACAAGCCTCACGCTCCCTGCATCCTTATACTTTGCCTTCCACTAGGGCCTCAAAGTCCTCTATTGGATCCTCTAAGTTTAGTCACCCCTTGAACAAAGAGAGAGACAGTGAAAACACAGAGGATCACAGGGCACCTTTTAAAGGCAAGACTTTTAAGTGATACACATTACTTCTGTTCACATTTTATTGATCAGACCAGTCCTATACCCCATGCTGATAAAAGAGTGCTGGAAAATGTCATTTAGCTATTGACCCAGAAAGAGAAGCCAGGTTGGATGAGGATCTAGCCAGACTCTGCTCCAATTGCCTATTTCCCAAAACTTGATATCTATAAAGACAAGAAAGAAAATAAATAAAAGGATGTATTAAGTTATATCAGGCAAATGCAAATGAAAAGTGACAATATACATATCAGTTAGAGGGTTACCCCAAGACCTAAAGTATTAAATTGGACAGAGAGAAATTTTGTGATGGTAAAATCTGTAACCCACGAAGTTAATAAAACTAGACTAAATCATTATGCAACAAGCAGAACAGCAATTAAGTACATTAAGAAGAACCTTCTAGGAAGACAGCAGAAACGAAAAAAGCCTAAGAGCATTGGTGGTATAGGAGTGCGAGGAGGCCATACCAAAAAATCCTTATAAGAATATTTGAATAATGTAAATGAAAAGCTCAATTTAACGTGTATATACGTATATAGAGAGACACACACACATATATACAGACACACACAGATACACAAAGATACAGATACATGAATAGATAGGTATAGATGCCTTACAAACAGTAACAACACACCCTTCTCTTACATTATTGAAACGTTAATAAAAAGTAATCATGTACCTGACCACAGTAAAACCTAATAAGACCCTCTAATTTCTTTTTTTATTATTTTTAATACATCTTTATTGGAGTATTATTGCTTCACAATGCTATGTTAGTTTCTGTTGTATAACAAAGTGAATCAGCCATATGCATACATATATCCCCACATCCCCTCCCTCTTGAACATCTTCCACCCTCCCTAACCTACTTCTTTCGGCAGTCACAAAGCACCGAGCTGATCTCCCTGTGCTATGCAGCTGCTTCCCACTAGCTATCTATTTTACATTTGGTAGTGTGTATATATCCATGCCGCTCTCACTTCACCCCAGCTTCCCCCTCCCCCTCCCCGTGTTCTCAAGTCCATTATCTACGTCTACGTCTTTATTCCCGCCCTGCCACTAGGTTCATCAGTACCATCTTTTCTTTTTTTTCTTTTTTTTTTTAGATTCCATATATATGCGCTAGCATATGGTATTTGTTTTCCTGTTTCTGACTTACTTCGCTCTGTATGACAGACTCTAGGTCCATCCACCTCACTACAAATAACTCAATTTCGTTCCTTTTTATGGCTGAGTAATATTCCATTGTATATATGTGCCACATCTTCTTTATCCATTCATCTGTTGATGGACATTTAGGTTGCTTCCATGTCCTGGATATTGTAAATAGTGTTGCAGTGAACACTGTGGTACATGTCTCTTTTTGAATTATGGTTTTCTCAGGGTATATACCCAGTAGTGGGGTTTCTAGGTCATATGGTAGTTCTATTTTTAGTATTTTAAGGAACCTCCATACTGTTTTCCATAGTGGTTGCATCAACTTACATTCCCACAAACAGTGAAGGAGGGTTCCCTTTTCTCCACACCCTTTCCAGCATTTACTGTTTCTAGATTTTTTGATAATGGCCATTCTGACCAATGTGAAGTGATACCTCACTATAGTTTTGATTTGCATTTCTCTAATAATTAGTGATATGGAGCATCTTTTCATGTGCCTCTTGGCCATCTGTATGTCTTCTTTGCTGAAATGCCTATTTAGGTCTTCTGCCCATTTTTTAATTGGGTTGTTTGTTTTTTTTGATATGGAGCTGCATGAGCTGCTTGTATATTTTGGAGATTAATCCTTTGTCTATTGTTTCATTTGCAAATATTTTCTCCCATTCGGAGGGTTGTCTTTTCATCTTATTTATGGTTTCCTTTGCTGTGAAAAAGCTTTGAAGTTTCATTAGGTCCCATTTATTTATTTTTTTTAATTTCCATTACTCTAGGAGGTGGGTCAAAAAAGATCTTGCTGTAGTTTATGTCAGAGAGTGTTTTTCCTATGTTTTTCTCTAACAGTTTTATAGTGTCTGGTCTTACATTTAAGTCTTTAATCCACTTGGAGTTTATTTTTGTGTATGGTGCTAGGTAGTGTTCTAATGTCATCCTTTTACATGTAGCTGTCCAGTTTTCCCAGCACCACTTATTGAACAGGCTGTCTTTTCTTCATTGTATGTTCTTGCCTCCTTTGTTGTAAATTAGGTGACTATATGTGTGTGGGTTTATCTCTGGGCTTTCTATCCTGTTCCATTGATCTATATTTCTGTTTTTGTATCAGTACCATACTGTCTTGTTTACTGTAGCTTTGTAGTACAGTTTGAAGTCGGGGAGCCTGATTCCTCCAGTTCCGTTTTTCTTTCTCAAGATTGCATTGGCTGTTCGGGGTCTTTTGTGTTTCCATACGAATTGTAAAATTTTTTGTTCTAATTCTGTGAAGAATGTCATTGGTAGTTTGATAGGGATTGCATTGCATCTGTAGATTGCTTTGGGTAGTATGGTCATTTTCACAATTTTGATTCTTCCAATCGAAGAACATGGTATATTTCTCCATCTTTTTATGTCATCTTTGATTTCTTTCATCAGTGTTTTATAGTTTTCTGAGTACAAGTCTTTCGCCTCCTTAGGTAGGTTTATTCCTACATATTTTATTCTTTTTGTGGTGATGGTAAATGGGATTGTTTCCTTAATTTCTATTTCTGATTTTTTGTTGTTAGTGTACAGGAATGCCAGAGATTTCTGTGCATTAATTTTGTATCCTGCAACCTTCCCAAATCCATTGATTATTTCTAGTTTTCTGGTGGCATCTTTAGGATTTTTCTATGTATAGTATCATGTTATCTGCAAACAGTGACAGTTTTACTTCTTTTCCAATTTGGATTCCTTTTATTTCTTTTTCTTCTCTGATTGTCGTGGCTAGGACTTCCAAAACTATGTTGAATAAGAGTGGCGAGAGTGGACATCCTTATCTTGTTCCTGATCTTAGTGGAAATGCTTTCAGTTTTTCACCGTTGAGAATGATGTTTGCTGTGGGTCTGTCATATATGGCCTTTATTATGTTGAGGTAGTTTCCCTCTATGCCCATTTTCTGGAGAGTTTTTATCATAAATGGGTGTTGAATTTTGTCAAAATATTTTTCTGCATCTATTGAGATGATCATATGGTTTTTATTTCTTAATTTGTTAATATGGTGTATCACATTTATTGATTTGCATATATTGAAGAATATATATATATTGAAGAATCCTTGCATCTTTTTCTGTGATATCTTTTTCTGGTTTTGGTATCAGGGTGATGGTGGTTTCATAGAATGAATTTGGTACTGTTCCTCCCTCTGCAATTTTTTGGGGAAGAGTTTGAGAAGGATGGGTGTTAGCTCTTCTCTAAATGTTTAATAGAATTCGCCTGTGAAGCCATCTGGTCCTGGGCTTTTGTTTGTTGGAAGATTTTTAATCACAGTCTCAATTTCCATGCTGGTGATTGGTCTGTTTACATTTTCTATTTCTTCCCGGTTCAGTCTCAGAAGGTTATGCTTTTCTAAGAATTTGTCTATTTCTTCCAGGTTGTCCATTTTATTGGCATATAGTTGCTTGTAGTAATCTCTCATGGTCCTTTGCATTTCTGCAGTGTCAGTTGTTACTTCTCCTTTTTCATTTCTAATTCTATTGATTTCAGTTCTCCCTTTTTTTCTTGATGAGTCTGGCTAATGGTTTATCAATTTTATTTATCTTCTCAAAGAACCAGCTTTTAGTTTTATTGATCTTTGCTACTGTCTCCTTCATTTCTTTTTCATTTATTTCTGATCTGATCTTTATGATTTCTTTCCTTCTGCTAACTTTGGGTTTTCTTGGTTCTTTCTCTAATTGCTTTAGGTATAAGGTTAGGTTGTTTATTTGAGATTTTTCTTGTTTCTTGAGGTGAGCTTGAATTGATATAAACTTCCCTCTTAGAACTGCTTTTGCTGCATCCCATAGGTTTTGGGTCATCGTGTTTTCATTGTCATTTGTTTCTAGGTAAATTTTTATTTCTTCTTTGATTTCTTCAGTGATCTCTTGGTTATTTAGTAGTGCACCGTTTAGCCTCTATGTATTTGTGTTTTTTACAGTTTTTTTTCCTGTAATTGATTCCCAGTCTTATAGTGTTGTGGTCAGAAAAGATTCTTGATACGATTTCAATTTTCTTAAACATTCTGAGGCTTGATTTGTGACCCAAAATGTGATCTATCCTGGAGAATGTTACGTGTGCACTTGAGAAGAAAGTGTATTCTGCCATTTTCGGGTAGAATGTTCTATAAATATCAATTAAATCTATCTGGTCTATTGTGTCATTTAAAGTTTGTGTTTCCTTATTTATTTTCTGTTTGGATGATCTGTCCATTGGTAAGTGGGGTGTTAAATTCCCCTACTATTATTGTGTTACTGTCAGTTGCCCCTTTCATGGTTGTTAGCATTTGCCTTATGTATTGAGGTGTTCCTATGTTGGGTGCATAAACATTTATAATTGTTATATCTTCTTCTTGGATTGATCCCTTGATCAGTATGTAGTGCCCTTCCTTAATTCTTGTAACAGTCTTTAAAGTCTGTATTATCTGATACAAGTTTTGCTACTCCAGCTTTCTTTTGATTTCCATTTGCATGGAATATCTTTTTCCATCCCCTCACTTTCAGTCTGTATGTGTCCCTGGGTCTGAAGTGGGTCTCTTGTAGACAGCATATATATGGGTCTTGTTTTTGTATCCATTCAGCCAGTCTGTGTCTTTTGGTTGGGACATTTAATCCATTTACATTCAAGATTATTATCAATATGTATGTCCCTGTTACCATTTTCTTAATTGTTTTAGGTTTGTTTTTGAGGGTCTTTTTCTTCTCTTGTGTTTCCCACTTAGAGAAGTTTCTTTAGCATTTGTTGTAAAGCTGGTTTTGTGGTGCTGAATTCTCTTAGCTTTTGCTTGTCTGAAAAGCTTTTGATTTCTCTGTCAAATCTGAATGAGGTCCTTGCTGGGTAGAGTAATCTTGGCTGTAGGTTTTTCTCTTTCATTACTTTAAGTATATCCTTTCACTCCCTTCTGGCCTGCAGAGTTTCTGCTGAAAAATCATTTGATAACCTTATGGGGATTCCTTTGTATGTTATTTTTTGTTTTTTCCTTGTCACTTTTAAAATTTTTTCTTTGAATTTAATATTTGTTAGTTTGATTAATATGTGTCTTGGTGTGTTTCTCCTAGGGTTTATCCTGTATGGGCCTCTCCGCGCTTCCGGGACTTGGGTGACTATTTCCTTTGCCATGTTAGGGAAGTTTTCCACTATAATCTCTTCCAATATTTTCTCAGACCGTTTCTTTTTCTCTTCTTCTCCTGGGACCCCTATAATTCGAATGTTGGTGCGTTCAGTGTTGTACCAGAGGCCTCTGAGTTGTCTTCAATTCTTTTCATCGTTTTTTCTTTACCTTGTTCCTCGGCAGTTATTTCCACCATTTTGTCTTCCAGCTCACTTATTCATTCTTCTGCCTCAGTTATTCTGTAATTGATTCCTTCTAGCGTATTTTTCATTTCAGTTATTGTGTTGTTCATTTCTGTTTTTTTGTTCTTTAGTTCTTCTAGATCTTTGTCAAACCTTTCTTGTATTTTCTCAATCTGTGCCTCCATTCTGTTTCCGAGATTCTGGATCATCTTTACTATCCTTACTCTGAATTCTTTTTCAGGAAGATTGCCTATTTCCTCTTCATTTATTTGGTCTTGTAGGTTTTTACCTTGCTCCTTCATCTGTGACATATTTTCTTGGCAACTCTTTTTTTTTTTTTTGACAGGTGGGACTGTGTTCCTGTCTAACTGGTTGTTTGGCCTGAGGCTTCCAACACTGGAGTTTGTAGGCTGTTGGGTAGAGCTGGGTCTTGGTGCTGAGATGAGGACCTCCAGGAGACCTTACTCTGGTGAATATTCCCTGGGGTCTGAGGTTCTCTGTTAGTCCACTGGTTCAGACTTGGAGCTCCCACCACAGAAGCTTCGGCCTGACCACCAGCTCGTGAAGCAAGATCCCACAAACCGCATGTGGTGGCAAAAAAAAAAAAAAAAAAGAATAACAAAGAGTAAAAAATAAAATTAGACTAGAAAAATAACAGATATGATAGAAAGAATATAAAAATAAAAATGTAGATGAAACAACAACTGGAAGGTAAAACAGAACCACAATAGTAAAAAAGAGGAAAAGAAAAAACAAAAAAAGGTGGAAAAGGCCTGGCTGTGGAGGGTGGGGTTTGGGCAGTGGGCGGGGCCTATGCTTAGGACCCACAGGGCTGGGAAAGGCCCTGGGGGGGTGTGGGGGGTGGGGCTTAGGCTCAAGGAACAGAAGGGGCCCAGGCGTGCCTCTGGTCTCAGAGGGCAGGGGACCTCTCGCGGGGGCCCAGCGGGCTTCCTGGGCCCGAGTAGGCAGGGCAGTCGCCCTCAGCTCCTCTCCCGCTCCTCCCGCCTGGAGAGCCACTCCCGCCTGCCTCTCCTGCCTCCCTCCTACATCTACAGGACCAAAACGGCACAGAGGGGGCCTCTGAGGGCACAGGACCCGGCTGAGAGCTGGGCAGACTTCCCCGGCTGGGCAGACTTCCCTGGCCGATTGGGCAGCGGAAACGCTCTGCGTGCTCCCCACAGATCCGAGCCCCAGAGGGTCCCTCCAGGCGGGAGAACCCCTCCCCCCTCTCAGCCACCCCTCGGGGGCACCAGTCCTGTCCGTCCTACACTTCTCCTCGCCCCCCAGTCCCCTCAGGTCCTACCGGTTCACTTGGGGCTTCCTCCTGTCTCCTTGGGTGTTGAGGGCCCCCACCAGCATCCAGCAGGTGCCCTAGTTGTTCACCCTCTAATTTAAATATGATGTAGTTCACATACTCTGACCGCAATGCAATAAAAATAGAAATTAACAGCTGAGAGTTGACCCCATAACTTTACCACTTAAAAATGAAGGAACATTCTGATAAATGTCAAATTGAAGGAAAAACTTGAAGTTATAAATTTTCTAGAACTTAACAAAAAGGAAAATACCTCATACCAAACCTATGGGATATAACTAAAGCTGTATTTGGGAAAATTTATACAGTTAAAATATTTTGTTTAAAGAAGAGAAAGATTTAATACAAAGGAACTAATTATTCAGCTACAAAACTAGAAAAACAACAGAATGAATCAAATAGGAAGAAGGTAAGTAGCATAGGTAACTGCTAAAATTGCTGTGTCTATAATAAATGCATCCAGAACTGCAGAAAAGGTGGGGATGCAGGTTACCCTTAGGCACTAGTTGAACAAGAGGCGAAATGTGGGGAGGCGTGTCCAGGCTACAGAGCTTTTGCTGGTGAGCCCTGAGTCAAAGACCACTGTTTTGTAACATTCTTGTGACCATGAGATTAGGGCACAGAATACACGAAAGTACAACTTCAGTTCTCAAAGGTCATATTCTCTCTAGATGAGCTGCAACCATCAATCACAATGTTATTCAAAAATCTTAGATACTGTGACTTAATGAATATGAGTCAAACACTCTCATCCCCTATAGGGACTATTGGCAACTTGAGAGACAGCATCCCTCTGCTGTACTCCTATAGCGATCTGTACACATCACTGTCACAGTATTTATCTCACTGCCTCATGAGTTATCTGCTTGTGTATGCTTTTTCCTTTGAATCCCTTAGGCACAGGGATACAGTCTTTTTCTTCTTGGAGCCTCCCTCGTCCCTCCCCAGAGCCTTGATCAAGAAATATTTGATGAACAACTGAATAAGGGCATAAATGTACAGATACTAATCAAAGAGCCAAAGGGTGCAGAAAATCAAGAAGTCTCATTTCATGCAGAGTGACCTAGATAAGGAAAGCGCCATAGGCCCATTAAGCTACAGATGACAGGTACTCAACTGACAGAACAACAGAAGGGAAAGAACACATAGATCATGTAGGAAACCTACTAATATTTTAACCAAGATATAAAGGTGTTTTTCGAGACTATTCAAAGATTTCAGAAATGATTTATTATTTTTTTAAACCCTTGTCAGCCTCCAACACACATAGTGCAATTTTAAGCTTCTGGAAAATCGCTAACAAAACAGGAGACTGTTTGCTGACTAGGCTACCCTTGTAGTAATCATTAGTTTATTTTGCTCCTGGAGACACGGATAAAATCTGAGTGAAAAGAAAAGAAAAACAAAGAGGAATTGTGAAGGTTGGGGTAAATGAATACTGGCTCACATAAGAGAGATGAAAAGATCTATTCACACATCACCCACACTATCCACATTCACAGGGATCGAAAACTTCAGGGGAAAAGTTGCCTTATTTAGTAGACAGCTCTATTGCTACTCCACCTCTTCCCTCCTATCCACGGTTCCCATTGAACTTGTTTCCTAGCAAAGTCTTTAAACATCCAAGAGAGATGTGGATGTTTTTAACAGTAGACAAGAACCAAGTGAATAAAATAAGTGTGTAAAGCCCTGAATGGATGTGGCTGAGGGTGAGGCTTTCTTGATTAATTTGGGGGCTGGGGGTACTTCTTCCTGCAGGGTCACTAATCCTGACACCTGCTCCCCTGTAGCCAAGTGCAACACCAGAGGCTGACAGGATTGGATGCCTTATAAATGTGGCTGGGAAGGAAGCTTACATACTGTACTTTTCTGAAGTTAGAGCTGGAGAAGTAGGGAAGAAATAGCTGAAGATGGCAGTTGTCTGTCACCGTTGACAACTGTACATAGATATCCAACGTGCTTAACCTGCTCCTACATTCCTACTCCTTTGCCTGGTAACTTCCATTCATCCTTTGGTTCTCAGCCAGCTTACATATCCCCTCTTCCAGGGAGTGGGCTTTCTGGACCTCCAGACTAGTCCCATAGCACCATCTACTGCTGTCGTATCTCATTATAATTGCTGGATTCATGCCTGTCTCCCCCTATAGTCCATAAGGCTGTAAGGGCAGGAGCTGGGTCTGTCTCATTCACAGCTGAATCCCTTGCACCAAGAACAGTGACTGATGTAAGTGCTTAATAAATGCTGAGTGAATGAACCAACCAACCAACAAACAAATAAGTGAGGGTGTGGCCTCAATTAGGTAGGGCCAGTGGTCAAAAGAAAGAAATTGGAAGACTGAATACTCATAGAACCCATGCAATAGGGGTGATTTTGTTAAACCTATTATAGAAATAAGAAAAACAAAGCCCAGAGAAATTAACTTGTTCCAAAGGAAGAAAAGTAAGCAAATTAGCTACCTTCTCCTGCACATCCTAAGTCTCATTACTGAGACAGGCTCAGGAAGAGGGAGGCTGAGCATTGGTCAATACTTGAGGGGCCTCCCCAGCTCTGAGAGTGGGTGAACAGCCAGATTAAAGACCTTTCCAATTATATCCAAACAGTAGGGCTTGTTACACAGCAGTCTGGTGTCGTGGGGACAATATGGAGTTTGGAGCCAAAAGACTTTGATCTCACTCCCACCCTATATATTACTATTTGTAGGATCACCTTGGTAAAGCTTGTAACCTCTCTAGGCCCACTAAATTCACCTATAAAACAGGAAAAATAAAAACTCCATTTTACCATGCTATTTTGAAGAGTAACTGACAGTGAGTGTCTAGCACAATCTGGCTCACAGTATACGTTCAATAAAGTTCTATTTATTAGAATGGAATAAAATGGAATTGAACCGAAATAGTCCTCTCACAACTTGCAAACCTTGAGCTTCACTTACTCTTGCCTCATTCCTAACACAGAGTAGGAGCTCTGTAATCAGTGCATTGCAATTGAATAGCCAGGTTCAAATAGAGAGGGTAGGATTACATTCAGACCTAAGTAGGCATGTTCTTTTTGTTCTATGACAGCTGCTCAAGCCAAGGAGATGCTCCTCTGAAGAAAGAAGGCCCACCTGAAGAGAACTGAAGGCAACAGATCTTCATTGAGGATGTACCACGTGCAAGGCCCTGTTCCAGGCTTACTGGAAGATCACGGAGGGAGAGTAAGAAGAAGGGGAGGAATGGGGACAAAATAATACCTGCGATCTCCCTAAGCAACTGGTTCTTTTCTAGGACACTATTAGGCAAGTCCAGCTCATTGGGATGAATGACTTTTCTCTGCTGAAAATCCTTTCACTTTCCTAGTTTAGTCCCATCAGTACTACTTAAAGTGTAATCTGAATCTACACTTATTTCCTAGGCCTTTGCCAGAACTGAGAAATGGAAATCAATTGATGCATATGCATGAGATTGAATACATTACGATTTCCCTTATTGAGATAATCACCTGAAAGATTCAAGAGCATTTGAATTTAATTACACTCAACCTTCTGATCTGATATATTTTTTATTCTCATTTATTGGGAGAAGAAGTTGACTATCATTGCTCCCTTCATAAGAGTGTTGTACACTTTATTTTAAATGTGCTGCCTCCAAACTACTACCCAGGTAGCCTGGTCAGAACATCTTCATCTTTAGAGACAAATCATCATCAAGGACCACTCACGCTTCCCTGGGTTTGGTACAACTCTCTACCAATGAACTATGGACTTTATCTTCTCATTTATAAAACTCATGTATAAATCTAAACATATAGGAATAAAATTTCATACTGCAGTTGACAACTTGTGTGAAAAGTATCAGCACCATGGGATTTATAAACATCTAAAAAATTGCATTTCTACGACAGATTATTTGACAAGCCTTTAAATTACAATGCAACCAACACTATTACGATATTATGGCAGACTCTAGGATAGATTTAGTAATTCTTCTCTGAGAACAGTACAATTATTAAGTCTCTGTTCTTTACTTGGGAGTTCATTCGTGCAGTTTTGAAAAAACTGTATTCCTTACAAACCCAGAATGTTGAGATCTAAAACACTGCTTAGTATATGAATCCTCTAACCTGGAACACTGAGATGGAAATAACCCAAGAGAATGTTCATGCATGACTTGAGCTACTCTTTTTTTGGGGGGGGATGGATGAGGGAGAGAAAGGAAGTACACGAGTCAATGACTGAAATTGAATCATGGTAAGACATCTGAAAAAATAGACTATTGGAGCTGTAAATGGCCTCTGGAACCACGTGGTCCAATCTTTCATTCTACATTGGAGGAAACTGAGACCTGAAGGAGGGAAGGCATCTTCACTTAACTATTTAACTACTAGTCAGTGTAGAGGTGTGGAGTAGAACCTGGTTCTCCAATTCTGAATCCAGTATCCATCCTACTATAGGGGAATATGCCAGAAATCACAACAAAAAGGTAATATGACAACAGACCAAACTAAAATATAAAAGAAGGAAAGGAAGCACATAGAAAGAAGAAAGAGCTGAAAAGGCATTTTATAAGTTACTACTATCTTAGTCCATTTGGGCTGCTGCAACAAAACACGGAGTTGGTCCTCCATATCATCAGCTTCTGCATCTGCAGATTCAGCCAACCTCCAACTGAAACATTCTTTAAAAATTCAGAAAGTTCCAAAAAGCAAAACTTGAATGTGCCTCACACCAGCAACTATTTACATAGCATTTACATTGTATTTACAACTATTTACATAGCAGTTACATTGTGTTAGCTGTTATAAGGAATCTAGAGATGATTTAAAGTGTACGGGAGGATGTGCATAGGTCACGTGCAAATACTATGCAATTTTGTACAAGGGACATGAGCATCCGCAGATTCTGGTACAGAGGGATGACTGTACCACAGACTGGTGGCCTATAAACAACAGACGTTTATTTCTCACAGTCTGGAGGCTGCAAGTCTGAGATCAGGATGCCAGCCTGGTCGAGTGAGGGCCCTTTTCCAGGTCACAGACTTCTCCTTGGATCCTCACATGACAGAAGGGGCAGGGAAGCTCTCTAAGGCCTCTTTTAAGGGCACTAATCCCATTCCTGAGGACTCTGCCCTCATGACCCAATCCCCTCCCAAAGGCTCCACTTCCTAATACCATCATCTTGGAAATTAGATTTTCAACATATGAATTTTGAGGGGACATATATATTCAGACCATAATAACCACGGAGTGAATACTGGCACCCTGTGCTTGCTTGTTTATATACATTTTTTAAATGGATCACACCTTTATAAGAGTATATAAAACATCTACGTGCAGTTTGCAGGAGCCAGCAAATGACAGCTCATTAGCCAAGTCCAGCCCACTGCCTTTTTTTGTATATTACGTTTTACTGGAACACTCAGTTGCGTAGTACCTGCAGCTGCTTTCGTGCCACAACAGTAGAGTTGAGCAGTTGTGACAGAGACCGTACGACCCACAGAGCTGAAAATATTCACTTTACTCTGTGGCCCTTTACAAGCAAAGTTTGGAAACCCCTCGTTTAAAGAACAGTAATAAATACTAACAAAATACTAATAATCCTAATAGAATGAACCCCCAAGCACCCAACACCCAACTGAGCCCCTCCCCTATAACATCCTCCTCCCTCTACTCATATATTGCTTTGTTTGAAAAGCCAAGTATAAAGCACAAACCTAGCTCTAAAGAATAGGCAGTGTTGCCATTGTTTGATGAAGAAATTCAAGAGAAGGTAAGCGGGATGCAGTGTAACTCTGACCTCACCGAGAGTCTACAAGAGCCCTTTCTGGGATAATAATGAACAAGGTTATGAGTGAAACCTGGGAAACAAAAAGCTCAGCACACTTGCGACACCCAGCAGAGCTGTACTGTGGTCTGATGCTGGAGGTCTGACAGGGATATGCCTGGGGAAATAGGCTGCTCTGTAATTTTTGCATTGCTAGAGAGACAACAGAACACCTCTGTGGGATGAAATGGTGTCATTGGCTGATCCCAGCAGAAGGACCTGGACAGCAGAGCAGAATATTTACCAGCAAAGGGTAAAGCCAAGAACAGCTAAGAATCTGGGTGAGGGTCATCTGGGCATTCTGTCCTCAGGTTAAAAAAGAGGGTACAAGGGTGACAACATATCTTTTTTTTTAATATCGTAAATCAACTGTACTTTATTTCTTTGTATATAAATTTCCTTATTTATTTTTGGCTGCGTTGGGTCTTCGTTGCTGCGCGCAGGCTTTCTCTAGTCGTGGCGAGCGGGGGCTGCTCTTCATTGCAGTGCACGGGCTTCTCTTATTGCAGTGGTTTCTCTTGTTGTGCGGAGCACGGGCTCTAGGCGTGCGGGCTTCAGGAGTTGTGGCTCGCAGACTCTAGAGCGCAGGCTCAGTAGTTGTGGCGCACGGGCTTTGTTGCTCCGTGGCATGTGGGATCTTCCCAGACCAGGAAGTGAACCCATGTCCCCTGCATTGGCAGGCGGATTCTTAACCACTGCGCCACCAGGGAAGTCCAGGGGTGGCAACATATCTTGACTCGAATTGCTAAAATTGGGACCAGTTACATCAGGGGCACAGCTGTCACCTGGAGCTCTGCTTACCATCCTCCTGGAATTCTCTTCACCCCCTTCTGGTGTCCCCTGTTTTCTCTATCCCATGTTTTTCTCTCTCTTGATTTTCTGTCACTGGATGGAGAACAGCCTCCAAAAGTTTCTTAAGAAAGGGTATGTGGGAGGTAAAAGTTTTCAAGACCTAGAATTTCTGAAATGTTTATATTCTATCACCAAATCATTCAACAGATGTTTTGGCTGGTATAGAATTTAGGTTGGAAACTACCAACACATACACACACACATACACATACACACACCTGTGCATGTGTGCATGTGAGAGAGAGAGAGCTATTAATTCCTCCTTTATTTGGCTCGACACATGGAATTTAATGGAAGCAAAGAAGCCACACACTTGTACCTGATAAAGCAGATAAAGGAGAAGTTTTATGAAAATGTAGTCCTTCTATTCCACTGAAAGGTAAATCTTAATGGCCTCTATTAACTATCTTTTTGTGTGTGTGTGTGTGGTACGCGGGCCCCTCACTGTTGTGGCCTCTCTCGTTGTGGAGCACAGGCTCCGGACACGCAGGCTCAGCGGCCATGGCCCACGGGCCCAGCCGCCCCGCGGCATGTGGGATCCTCCAGGACCAGGGCACGAACTCATGTCCCCTGCATCGGCAGGTGGACTCCCAACCACTGCGCCACCGGGGAAGCCTATTAACTATCTTTTAACACCAAGTTTAACTTGGGAGAAAGGAGAAGTCCTGAATGAGATCATAAAGTGAAAGAAACAAAGTATTTTGTATAATGTTTCTAAAAAAAAACAAAAAATGAGGCCACAGAGAACAAGAACGGATGTGGCCTATCTTAACACAGCTTCTCCCCCAACCCCCAGCCCACTTAAGGCAGAATTTGATGACACTCTCCTCACAGGTAGACTACGAGAGTTGAGAAAACAACTGGATTCTCCCTTGCCACTGCCCTTTTATACTCCAGGATTACTCCACAATAGCAGAAGAACATACACAAACAGTCTATGATCTTCCATTTAAGAATGATTGCAAACACCAAGCTGTCTTGCTTCTTGAACCAAATTTAGCAGCTGCAAGGCCATATACACAACTAGAAATGAGATTCCAAGCAGTTGAATATACATACATGACAACTCTGTATATATTATTGTGTTAGTTTTCTTGGGCTGCCATAATAAAATACAACAGACTGGGTGGACCAAACAACAAGAATTTATTTTCTTACAATTCTGGAGACTAGAAGTCTGAGATCAAGGTGTCAGCAGGGTTGGTGTCTTCTGAGGACTCTCTCCTTGACTTGCAGATGGCCATCTTACCTCCATGTCTTCACATGGGCTTCCCTCTGTGTGGCTTTGTGTCCTAAACTCCTCTTCTTAGACGTTATATTGGATTGGGGCCCATTCTAGTGACTTCATTTTAACAGTTACATCTTTAAGGTCTAACTCCAAATACAGTCATATTCTGAGGACTTCCACATATGAATTTGGGGGGAACACAATTCAGCCCTGAAAATGACTGAATTTCATTATATTCACACTAGTCTAGACTTTTTTTTACAAAACATTTTTTTAAATATCTTGTGTCTATGTCTTATAAACAATGATAACCTAAGGTAGCATATGAATCAACTTTGCAACAATAGCATTTAGTTACCTGTTTAGGCATGTACTCTGAGTACATCTAAGTTCCTATTAGCATGGCTTAGCACAATGCCTGTTAAATAATATCTGTGAGTCATTTGAGAAAAAAGTGCTATAATTACTGTATAAATTTAACAACTGTAAAATGGAACTTAAAGCATTATGAATTTTCAATTACTTTCATAATTATAACAAAGATATAAAGAGAAGACTCTTTAATGATCTACATTTAAATTGATCATATTTCAAAAATTAAGTTCATGCTAATTCCAGACTGCCTTTGTAAAATTTCTAACAAAATTTTAATAATGGCTGATAATAACAGTTCAATCATTAATAATACATCACTCTTTCATGTACTTTCATCTTAAAAATGGCAAGTTCACATTCCTGTGTTTAGGAGAATCCAGTCAGCTTCAGTATTTATGTTTTTCTTGACAACAGTATTAAGTTCTTAAAATGTAAATCTATGAAAATTTCATTTTTATCACTATACTAGAGCTGTCTTTATATCAAGCAGATTAAATATCACTGTCGCTGGACAATGAGAATTGAGAATTGAAAGAATATATATTATACATTCATACAGACCTTAATACATTTGGTCCTCTGGGAAAATACAGAATTTCATTTAAAGTGTTCAAACAGATGACGGTACAGCAAAAGGGCTTTCAAATATATAATCAACTGAATCAAATAACTTACATTAGGTCCTTGGCGGTAAATTGTCATTTCAGAACTGCTGGCATGGTAACAGCCCCATTAATTACATATATGAACTACCTAGTCCTATGGGCATGAAATTAAAGTGATGATGGATATTATCTCCAACAAATACAAGTTCACCCAGAGCATATAACCAAGTTATTAATAAGTTCTAACTCCACCTCTGCCTTACGCAAATTCCTTGGTGTCCCTCTTTGCATTAGCTCCTTTAACTATAAGAATTATCCATGTCTCTAAATGCCCAAAGAAATGGGTGATGACTCAGTAAAACCAGGCAGTATAAATGGGTGGGTGAGCATTCTTAATAGATATGTCATATCAATCAAAATGTTGTAACAGTAATGTTACCCTAGATATGGTTCATCTGATGTCTGTTTAGTCAGTGTGGCCAGAGGATCTAGATGTCACATAGGATTTGAATACTTGAAATAGACCATGTTCTTTGGTTCAAGTGAGTACTGGAAATTCTAATTTCTTGGATTGAACACTGGGAAATGAGAATATCATGTATATGTTAGGCAATTTACTTTGGGATTCTCTATTCAAATATAGTAAATTTCAGTATATTGAACAAACATAGCAATTTACAGGAATAAAAAATGTAAATATTGACTAATGACAAACATTTCTGAGAAACTCTGGTCCAATGTAGAGGCAGAATGAAAAAGTTCTTTGGGCAAGTACCTCAACACCTACATGCCACATTTCAGTGCACAGGAAGTTCACTTTGATAAGTGAATGCCCTAGGAGACCACAAATCAACCAACATACCTGTTTTAGCTGAGCTGAAATGAATTTGACAAAAATAATCATAAAGTTTAATCTAAGTCTCCCTTCAACATCATAGAAGGAATGTCTATTCCCTATTAATAAAATGAAACAATATTATTTTCCATCTTGTCCCATAATCTATATCCTCAGGTCTCCAGTAGCTTCTATGGTGACAGTAATAATTGTCCCTTGTCCTTTTCATTGTTCACCCATCTGGTCTATAGCTGGGAACTAGTGGCCTGTTATCTCTCAGCTCCGATGCGGCTCAATGGTCCTCCCTGTTAACTTGGCCTCACTTCATTGGCATAGTTTACCACCCTCAGACCTGGCTGCATCTCTCACTGGATACCTGACCAAGTCAGTCTACCCTGTAGTCCTCAACTACGAGATCATTTTGTTCCCCTGTTGTGAGTCCCTTCGTAAGTTCACCATCAAGAACTATTAGTCATATTCCATATTCCTCCTCAGGACACATGGGGACCTTTATATGCTTTTTATACCACATGGAAGACCAGAAAACTCTTGAGAAGCAAAACTGAGGCCCTCTTCCTGCCTAACCATGCTGTGTTGCTTGTTTTATTCTGATGTGGCTGTCCCATGCAGCCATGGGAGTACCTTGCAAGACCTCCCATATTTGAGAAGCAGAGCAAATGGTTTTCTTGTTTAGGCTTTCCTCTCAACCCCAGGCTGGAGATGTGAATCTGAAACACAAGTGAAACACCATCTGATTCCCATACCCCTGATCGCTTCTCTTTTCCTCAAATCACTGGGGACAAGGAGGGGTGAGTATACCTGTTAGGGGTCTTAACTCCAAGCAACAGAAAACAGTTTTGCCTAATTTGAACAAAAAAATTAATTTATTTCTGGATAATGAGTAGCTCACAGTTTCTGGAAGGGATGAAGAACCAAGCATAGAGGCATCATGGCTAAGAACACACCACAGAAGTAGGTCATGGAAGAAACTACTACCAGGCTGCTGGATCTAGACATCACCGATGCGGAGCAATGGACGTGGGTGTCACCTCATCAATACTATGCCTGCCAAAACACATTGTGCACAATCCCTGCTTTGTATCATTAATCCACCACTTAAGGTCTAGCACAATGTGACTGGGATAGCCCTGGCTTCAAAGTACATTGGGGAAGCAAGTATCAGGTGTTTTCAGCTTCTCTGCTGTGACAAAAGCTCAGACAGTAGGCACTGCCCAAACACAGGAAAAGGAACCAGATGCTGAGCAGCAAAAGGCATGCTGACTGTCTACTACAGTGTGGGCTTTCTACTTCGTCTACCTTGTTAACATTTTTCCTTCCTAGGTGGTTCAATGGCTAGGTGGTGTAACGGTGGGAAAGATGCCCCCCATCTTCTCCAGGTGCTATAATGGTCTAATGGCTACTCGACACATGATTTGGAAGTTGGTGGACAGACATGATAGATTAGTATTTCCAAAATACCCCCATTAAATTGGCAAATAAAGAAATTTAAATCACTGCTATATGAAGCTTTAATTTCATGCATTTTTATACCCCAAACACTGCACATTATATATAATAAGAAACTATTTTGAGATTCAGCTTTTTGATGTTTTAGAGATCTTAATTCAAATGCTTATCTAAAACATATATTACCCAACAACTCAGGCTTCAATTTTCCAAAATTAGTAATGACATTTCCCCATGGGTTTATAAATAGAATAGGAATTTCTAGTTTGGGAGGTTGGATTCCATCTTTAGAAACGATGTCTGACTATTTTTTGCTTGTTTTTGCACATGCTGTTTTATCTTTGTTTAAATCACAATAAAAAGCTGGCATGTAATTGTTAGGACTACGTAAATTTTCTATGTTTATCCAAGATTTCATCTGCATTGACTCAAACGGCTGAATATAGAAGGGTAAAGATGACTCCTCAGCAGAATACATGTGGGGATAATCAAGACACAGGTACATTTCCATACACAAGTCAACACTTTGGTCAAAGCTCCTTTTGCCTGAGAGTAGTAGACAACCCCCACTAGTAAACAGGAATTCTTACAAAATGTTATCCATATGCTTCTGAACCTCATAAGGACCTCGATGCATGCAATAAGTGACAAGATGTGTCTCTTTTCATTAACAGCACAGAGCAATCTTATGATTTCAAATAACCAGGGGCAGATTATGAAAAGATATGACTAGATAAGACTAACAAGTGCTGATGAGGGTGTAGAGAAATTGGAGCCTCAGACATTGCTGGTCAGAATGTAAAATTGTGCAATCTCTTTGGAATACAGTTGGGCAATTCCTCAAAAGTGAACTATAGACTAGTTACCATATGACCCAGCAATTCCACTCCTAAGTATATATGCAAAAGAATTGAAAATAGATACTAAAATACTTGCACACAAATATTCATACTGGCACTACCGACAATTGCCAGAAGGTAGAAAAAAACAATTATCTAACTGGTGAGCGGATAAACAAAACGTGATTTAGCCATACAATGGAATATTATTTAACCATAAAAAAGAATGAAGGGAGGAGTGACATTAACAAGATGGTGGAACAGGAGCTCCCCAGCTCCAGTCATCCTTACAGGAAACTATCCTCACAGCCACTATCCACAGAAAAGAACACCTTTGTGAAAATCCCAGAACCTGGGGGTGAGGCTGAAGCACTCTTGTAGAGCACAAAAGCCAGGAAAAACCACACTAGAAGGGTAAGAAGAGCAGTTTCACTCTGACCGCATTGTCCCTCACTCAGACCAGCACAGCACCACACCTACTGGGATCCCCTGGGCCTATGGTTTCTCCAGTGGAGAAAAGAGAGCCTAAAGCAGATATCTAGCTTCCCCAGGGTTTCAGGGCACAACCCATAAGACACATTTTGGTTTCATCTCATGGGGAACACTGGGGGGACTGGCCGGGCTAATACCACTGAGAATCAGCTGGAAACAATGAGAAGGGTGGGGCTCACAGAGACCAGTGCACAGATCTCAGTGGGACACCATATCCCTGCCAACAGCCCCACCCGACCAGACACCCGAGCTATCAACTCTGCCCATCTATGGAGCCAAGCTGGCAAACCAATCTGGCCAGGAGTATAGTAAGAAGTCCCCAGAAGACCAGCTGTCAAGGCCAACCTAAGGCCCCGCCTGATCACAGAGCACAGTCAGCAAAGCCATCTGACCACAGAGGACAGTCAGTGACCCCACTCAAATGCAGGGCTCCCAAGAAAGAAAAGTTCAGGACCAGATGGTTTCACAGGTTAATTCTACCAAACACTTAAAGAAGAATTAACGCAGAACCTTCTCAAACTCTTCCAAATATTTGAAGAAAGGGCAAGACTTCCAAATGTATTTTACAAGACCAGCATTACATTACCCTGATACCAAAGCCAGATAAAGAAACTACAAGAAAAGAAAACTACAGGACAATATCCCTGATGAAGACAGATGCAAAAATTCTCAAAAAACAAATACCAGCAAGAGGAATTCAACAGCACATTAAAAGGATCACACACTACGATCAAGTGGGATTTATCCCTGGGAAGCTAGGATGTTTCACCATATGCAAATCCATAAATGTAATATACCACATTGACAGAATAAAGAATAAAAATCAATGATTATCTCAATGCATGCAGGAAAAACTCTGACAAGGTCCAACATCCTTTCATGACAAAAACTCCTAATAAATTGGATACAGAAGGAATGTACCTCAACATAATAAATGCCATATATGACAAATCCACAGCTAACATCATACTCAATAGTACAGTACTGAAAACCTTTCCTCTAAGATCAGGAACAAGAAAATAGTGCCCACTGTCACCACTCCTATTCAGCATAGTATAGTACTAGAAGTCCTAGCCAGGGCAATGAGGCAAGAAAACTAAAGCATCCAAATTGGAAAGGAAGAAGTAAACTTATGTCTCTTTGCAGATGATATGATCTTATATATAGAAAACTCCAAACAGTAAACTGTTAGGACTAATAAACAAATTCAGTAAAGTTGCATGTTACAAAATCAACATATAAAAATCATTTGTGCTTTTATATACTAACAAATCTGAAAAAGAAGTTAAGAAAACAATCCCATTCACAATCACATCAAAAACAACAAAATACTTGGGAATAAATTTAACTAAGGAGATGAAATATCTGCATACTTTAAAATTGTAAAATATTAATGAAAGAAACTGAAGAAGACACAAATAAATGTAAAGATATCCTGTGTTTATGGATTGGAAGGATTAATATTGTTAAAATGTCCATACTGCCCAAAACAATCTACAGATTCAATGCAATTCTTATCAAAACTCCAATGGAATTTTTCACAGAAATAGAAAAACAATTCTAAAATTCATACAGAACCACAAAAGACGGCAAATACCCAAAGCAATCTTGAGAAAGAAGAACAACGCTGGAGGTAACACAATTCATGGTTTCAAACTATATTTCCAAGGTACAGTAATCAAAACAGTATGGTACTAACATAAAAATAGACATATAGACCAATGGAATAAACTAGAGAGCCCAGAAATAAACCCATGCATATATGGTAAACTAATCTTTGAAAAGAGTGCCAAGAATACATAATGTGCAAAAAATAGCCTCTTCAATAAGTGGTGTTCAGAAAACTATATATCCACACGCAAAAGGATGAAATTGAACACTTACAACACTGAGAAAAATTAACTTGAAATGAATTGATGACTTAAATGTAAAACATGAACCATTAAAACTCCTAGAAGAAACATAGGGTAAAATCTCCTTGACATTTGTATTGATAAAGATTTTTTGGATATGACACCAAAAGCACAAGCAACAAAAGCAAAAATAAACAAGTGAGACTACATCAAAAGAAAAAGTTTCTCTACAGCAAAGGAAACAATCAACAAAATGAAAAGGCAACTTATGGAATGGGAGAAAATATTTGCAAACCATATATTTGATGAGGGGTTAATATCCAAAACATAAAAGAAACTCATAAAATTCAGTAGCAAAAAAAGAAAGAAAAAAAGAAATAATCTAATTTTTTAAATGAGCAGGGACTTCCCTGGTGGTGCAGTGGTTAAGAATCTGCCTGCCAATGCAGGGGACACAGGTTCGAGCCCTGGTCCGGGAAGATCCCACATGCCATGGAGCAACGAAGCCCATGTGCCACAACTACTGAGCCTGCACTCTAGAGCCTGTGAGCCACAACTACTGAAGCCCATGCACCTAGAGGCTGTGCTCCACGACAAGAGAAGCCACCGCAATGAGAAGCCCACGCATCGCAACGAAGAGCAGCCCCGGCTCACTGCAACAAGAGAAAGCCCGCACGCGGCAACGAAGACCCAACACAGCCAAAAATAAATTAATTAATTAATTAAAAATGAGCAAAGGAACTGAATAGACATTTTTCTAAAGAAGACATACAAATCATCAACAGGTCATGAAAAGGTGCTCAACACCACTAATTATCAGGGAAATGCAAGTCAACACCACAAAGAGATATCACCTCACACTTGTCAGAATGGCCATCATCAAAAAGACAATAAATAATAAATTTTGGTGAGGATGTGGAGAAAAGAGAACCCTAGTACACTGTTGGTGGGACTATAAATTGGTGCAGCCACTGTGGAAAACAGTATGGAGGTTCCTCAGAAAATTAAAAATAGAACTACTATATGATCCAGCAATTCCACTCCTGGGTTTTTATCCAAAGAAAATGAAAACAATAATTAGAAAAGATATGTGCAGCCCAATGTTCACAGCAGCATTATTTACAATAACCAAGATATGAAAGCAACCTAAGTGTCCATCAATAGATGAATGGAATACTACTGAGCCATACAAAAGAATGAAATTGTTCCATTTGCAACAACATGGATGGACCAAGAGGGCACTATGCTTAGTGAAGTAAGTCAAACAGAGAAAGACAAATACTGTATGTTTTTACTTAAATGTGGAATCTAAACAATAAAACAAATGAATGAATATAACAAAACAAAAACAGACTCATGGACACAGAGAACAAACTAGTGGTTACCAGTGGGGAGAGGGGTGGGGGGAGGGTCAAGGTAGGGGAAGGAGATTAAGAGGTACGAACTACGTATAAAATAAATAAGATACAAGGATGTAATAATATACAGCTCAGGGAATATAGGCAACATTTTATAATAACTTTAAATGGAGTATAATCTATAAAAATCAAATCACTATGTTGTAGAATTGACACAAATATAACATTGTACATCAACTGTACTTCAATTTTTTTTAAAGGCTATTATCAAAACCCAAGAGATAACAAATGTCGGCAAGGATGCGGAGAAAAGGGAACCCTTGTGTGGTGTTGGTGGGAATGTAAACTGGTGCAGCCACTGTGGAAAACAGTATGGAGGTCCCCCCAAAAGTCAAAAATAGAACTACCACATGATTCAGTGATCCCACCTCTGGGTATATATCAAAAGGAAATGAAATCAGTATCTCAGAGATACCTGCACGCACATGTTCATTGTAGCACTACTCACAACAGCCAAGATAGGGAAGCAACCTAAATATCTATCACGAATGAATGGATTAAAAATGTGATTATACATACACACACACACACACACACACACACACACACACACACACACATAAATAATAGGATATTACTCAGCCATGAGAAGGAAGGAAATCCTGCCCTTTGTGATCTACTGGATGAACCTGGAAGGCATTATGCTAAGTGAAATAAGTCAAAGAAAGACAAAAACTGTATGATCTCACTTACATGTGGAATCTAAAAAAGTCAACTCACAGAACAGAGAGTAGAGTGGTGGTTACTAGGGGCTGGGGGAATGGGGGGAAAGGGGAGATGTTGGTCAAACGGTACAAACTTCCAGTTATAAGATGGATAAGTTCTGAAGATCTAATGTATAGTGTTGTGATTATTGTTAATAATACTGTATTACATACTTGAAAGTAGCTAAAAAGTAGATCTTAAATGTTCTAACCACAAAAAAGAAATGGTAATAACATGACATAATGGAGGTATTAGGTAATGCTATAGTAGTAAGTTTTTGCAAAAGCGTATTAAATCAATGCATTGTATATCTTAAACTTGTACAATGTCATATGTCAATTATATCTCAATAAAGCTGGAAAAAATGAAATTAAATTTAAAGAGATGAGAAAAATGATGAGTAAATTCTGGAGATCCAATATGCAGCATAGTGACTATTGTTAAGAATACTGAATTGTATACTTGAAATTTTTCTGAGAGCAGATCTTAAGTGTTCTCACCACACAAAAGAATGGTAACTATGTGAGGTGATAGATATGTGAATTAACTTGTTTGTGGTAATCCTGTCACATGTATACCTATATCAAATCATCACATTATACACTTTAAATATATGTAATTTTATTTGTCGATTACGTCTCAATAAAGCTGAGGGGGAAAAGGAGTGATATATTGTTAAATACTACAACATGTACAAAACTTGAAAATATTACGCTAATTGAAAGAAGCCAGATGTAATAGGCGACATATTGTATGATTCCATTAATATGAAATGTCCAGAATAGGCAAATCTGCAGAGACAGAGAATAGATTAGTGTTTGTCAGGAGGTGGCAGCAGCGAGAACAGGGAATGACTACTAATGGGTAGTAATGGGTTCCTTTTTTGTGGTGATGAAAATGCGCTGGAGTTAGATAGTAGTGATAGTCACTCAACTCTACACATAAACTAAAACCCACTGAATTGAATACTTTAAAAGGATGAATTTTATGGTATGTGCATTATATATCAATTTTAAAAAGAGGATAAAGAGCGAGGAAAAGGGAGACGGTCTCTGAATCGAGTAAAGGGAATGCTCTATCCTAGGGCACAGCAGGGTCTGGTTAATCAATCCCCTTCCCCCACAATAAAAATCAACCTGGTAGTTTAGATCTAAGGCCCGTTCAGCAGAACTGAAAGTCAGTGCCCCTACAAAAAAAGGATATTCTGACATCAGGAATGCTATAAAGTTTACCTTAGTGACTACTCAGAGCAGCTTAATGAGGAAGGACATGGAGGTCGCTATGTATGAGGCAGGGTTGCACAAAGAAGGAAGAAGGGTGCTGAGTCAGGGAATGACGGTTACACCAAAGAAAAGCTCTGTCTAAGATTAGCCTTAACGTCCCGTCTTTCATTAGTGGTGAGGCAATATTATGAAACGTTAAACTCTTGCTAACTGCTCTGCCACGTCATGGTTCCCCAAGGTCCTCTCCCAGCCCAGGCAGCTAGAGTACTGCATACTTACTGCGCCAGGGCAGGTTGTTAGAACAGAAATACAAAAGCAAAGAACTGACCAGTGCTGAGCTTCTGAATTCTCCAGTAGAATTTCCGAACTCAAGACAGAGACAATTGTCCTTAGAGGAAATACTTCCTCTGGGTTGCGAGAGCCTATGTCTTTGAGCCTCAGAAGACAAGGCCTTAGTCTAAGCAATAAGAAAAGAATAACATTCAGAACTAATTTCACCCTCCCCACCCAAATTTGTTTAAGATGTCATGTGAGTGACGAGGTGGGCATGGAGTAGGACACAGTCCAAGAAAAATGCCAGACAGGCACTGATGGGGTCTCCTTAGGCCAGTCAGGGGCAGGAGGTGATGGAGCTCAAGATAAATTTTAGGATAAAGATTAAAAAGACTCCATATCTCATGCCCTGGGAGGCAGAAAGACTCACAGAGACATCTTCAAACCATCGTGGCTCAGGAGAGGAAAGGAAAGATGAATTCATGGGTCACCTAGCAGATGGGCCCTCAGAATCCCCATATAACTCCCCATGGCGTGTGGGAAACAGTTCACAAGTTCCCTGCAGCCCGCAGTGCTGTGGATCTGGAAGGCCACTCTCAGCACACACAACAGAAACTTGTAGCCTGGGGATGGGAGTTGATGGGAATGGAACATCACAGCAGGTAGCAGCATGGAGGCGTGAGGATGACTAAAAACAAGATGGGAATAAGTACATTTCAGGGCAGAGCAGCATGGCCAGATGCCATCCTTGGGTCTGGTATCCACCCCACCATGTGTCTTAGTCCAAGTTCTCTGGAAGGAAAACCTGACACAAAGACTTTTCTTGAAAGTGTGATCCCAGGAATCAAGGATGATGTACAGGGGAATAAAGCAGAGAAGGGGCAGAGCCAAAATCAGAACGCATTACTGAGTCGGCCACTGCGAAAGGTAAATGGCTGCTTGATCTACTGGAATGTCTGAGGCTACGTGAAATGCATCTTCTTGGGGAAGAAAGTGAGACGTGATTATCAACTAGCCCCCATGCCCCATGGATCAAAGTTTTACCCCACTGGGCATTCACTCCTCCCCATTTCCATGCTGTGCATGCGCTGGCTCTGAGTGATTTCCGAAACACCTCACACTTCAGCATCAATAAGGCAAGAGGTGCTTAGCTGGTGACAAACTGGTCTCTTTAGTGGCTGAAATAACAAAAGAATCTGAAGGGATGCATAAAAAGTGTCAGATATACTTAAGCGAGCACTAGACCTAAGTGCCATTGTGGAGAGAAGGTGGGGGAAAGAATCTTAAATTGACTGCGTATTCATTAAACCTGAGGTTACAAAATTGACCTTGAATTGGCAAAATCAGGTTTTCTTCTTTGGAGCTAAGAGGGAGTTCAAAATAGAGAGGAAACTAGGTTATACCAAAATCGTTAGACCACTTCCATGTCTGAGTGTGGTGGCCTACAAAGTTCATCTCGACTAAGAATTCATTTAAAATATTCATTCAAGAAATATTTATTGAGTGGCTACTGCCCGCAAGCCCCCGCACAAGGTGTCACAGAGGGTAAAAGATAAGTAAAACTTAGCACCTGTTCTCAAGTGGCTCACAGTCTAGTGGGGAGGAAGATAGAATCCAGGAGGTAGAGCTAACTATGTAAGGGACAAAGCTATGTCCTCACCATGTCGAGGTTTCAGGGCCCTCATCAGTAAAATGAAGTTAAAATAGCCAACTTCTAAGGTCTCTTCCCTCTTTGACATTCTGTGAACCTCTAAGTGTCATACAAAACCAGATAACTCCAATATAAAAGCTATATTGTTTATTCCACATCATGCTCCCCAACTCCCTCTTGAAAGGGAAATTGTTTCAGAGAAAGCAGGATGGGAACCAGTTCGTCATCATGCTCACTTGTTCAAAACAAAGCCTAGGTGGCGCCAAAACAGCTCATCTACAAGTAAAAAGTTCCAGCAGAAGTACTTTCTGACCTCACACATGGAGAGAAAGAGAAAGTTTTTCAAAACAAATCCATAATATATTATGTACATAATGTACATAAAATACTGTCATAAGCAACTGTGAAGTATCTTTCATTGTTGAAAAGTCAACCAGCACAATGCGTTACTAACCACAGTGTTTATTAACTGCTTGCCTGACGTTTCTTAACCATTGATTACCCAAATTAGCTTCTCTAGTCATTCAAACGGTCTCATTCCTGCTGTCCAGTTCCAATTCTACCCTTTCTTTCCTTAAATCCCACCTATACCAACCATCCTTTCATGGCTCTCCAAGGCATATTATTTAGTGAAATATACTTTTTTCTTTTTTTTTTCATGTGAATGTACAGCATACAAAATTTTAATTACAAAAAATACCAATGACATTAACTGAGTGGAAGCTGACATGCCACTGGACCAATAGAAAGTCCCCGAATTTAATGACCCTGTATAATCGTGACTCAAAATTTTACTGAAATATCCTAGGTAATATCAATTATTTTCCAAGCAAAAGTTTAATAGTATGAAATAATGGATCTGGGTAAAATTTCTGACACATACTCCTAACCTTTGAGGGTTAAGCAGATTAAATACTTTGACATGTACAAACTGATTTAATCTGCCATGCTTTTACTAAAATAGTTTGAATAAATACTCTGGATACTCTCTCACAAAATTGAATTTATCTAGATTTAAGGTGTATCTTCAGTTTTCCCAATAAAGGGACCTTTATATTTCAGACTTTGAAACAAAAAGTGTGTTTCTAACACACTCTTCTTTCGTACAAATGTTATCTTTTACTTAAATACATAACAAAGGAAATGACATGTCTACCTTTACACACTGTAGAACATTTAGACCTAGCAAAGGAATCTTTTTGTCTCATATGTTCTTTTTAAAGTCTAGTGATTTCCTGGAATCACTGCAACATGGTGTAAATGATGTATGAAATGAAAATGGTCAGTTTCCTTTGCATGGAGAATACAGAGGTTACTTTGTAACTTACTTCTAGCCTGGACTATTTGCTATATTAAAGGTAGTTTCTCATTCTCAAGTTGCCTTGATGCAGTAGTAGATACAGTTCGACTAGAGACCTGAGGGAATCCGATCTTAGGGTCCCATAGACAAAGCATAGAGATACCAATCCGTGCAACTAGGTCACTGGTTTAATTTTTAAACGGCTAAGCACCAAGGCTCATTGTTTAAATCAAATGTGCACAATGCTGGACCAATTTTAATACTTGGTTAATTAATGGAGATGGTAATAGAAAAGCCGAAAGAAGTGTCAGAGTTTTGTTATAAATGTGTTAAAATGTCACTTCACCCATAGTTTTAGATTTGAATTCCCCATGGGTTTGTGTACACATACATTCACATACAAGTAGAAGAATTTAATACTTTTGGATGGTAATAGTGAAATCTCTGGGATTACATACCATTTCCAAAATAGTATATTTCCCACTGTCCGACCAAACTCGTAGCATATCATAGATTCTTGTGAAATAGAGAAGACACTTAGTAAAATGCGAAACTCATTTAAGGAATTTCAATAAATGTGGAAGGGAACCCATATTTCTGTTACTAAATATTGTTTTCTCACAAAATGTCAATAAAAACTCATTAAGAAGCTATTGTGTAATGTGTCCCTAAGTATACTCACATACTGTATCTTCAATGAATATAACTTACTTTTTAAATTTAGTACCTGCTGTACCAAGATGGCAGAGAATACATTTTTCCAAGGTCAGTTACTCAGTGATTAGAATCAACTGTCACATAAGAATCCCAGAGCTGAGAAAAAGCAGAATTTAATGAGGTCACTGTAGAAAAGACTGCTGCTTAACTATTCAAAATCACTTATGTTTCGAAAGACTTTATACTAAAGAAAAAAATATTTAAAACAGTGTTGGCAACAGCCTTGCTTTATTGCTTGAACAGAAGCTGAAGAGTTTGGGAAACCCATCTTGTGATGAGAGAACCATTTAGGAGTCTGGGCACAGGGTGGTGGGTAGGGGGCGGAGAGGAGAGGGGAGGGCCGATGGAGGAGAAGCGGGAGCTGAGGGTCAGACACACAGGGGATGGTGCGGGCCGCATGCAGACCAGCAACCCCAATTTCCACCTCTTGATTAGGCCCTTTTGCTGAGGCAGAAAAACACAGAGTGGGCGGTTGGACCATTCCCATGTTCTGCCTTTTGAATTTAGCCTAAATTAAATCAGTTGGTGAGAAGTAGCAGGAAGAATTCAGGACTGCTATAGCAGGAAAAAACAGTTTCAAATAAATGAAGTAGTCAGTTAGTGAAATAAAAAGGCAGCTGTGGTTCCTAAGAGACTTAAAACTCAGCAGCTCAGGGAAGCGGAGGCGGAGGTGCAGGGCAAAGGAAAGTCGGAAAGCTTCTGATTAGAAGAGGTTTAAAAGTGAAATGTTCTGTAACTCAGGACATTTTCTCAGAGAGTCCAGAGGTGAAAGAAAAGAAAAAATATATATATATGTATATTTAGGAGTCACTTATCCTTGATTTAAAGCCTAATAACATATCTTTTATTAACTAACAGTAAGTCTCTCTTAATGGTTTTCTTTCCATAATAGTTTCTTTTCACAAAACAGCTCCCAAAATAGTACAGGTTCCTTATAATGTTTAGGTACAAGATAAGTATTCCAAAATTAATACTTTACTATGGACCAGAAATAACCAATTAAAAAATATGAATAACCTGCTAACTGTATTAATAGGAAACATATGGAAATTATATGAAGAAAACTAGAAAACAAGGTACAAAGTGCTATGTAGAAAATAAGCTACAAAGATATATTGTACAGCACAGGGAATATAGCCAGTATTTTATGATAACTTTAAATGGAGCATAATCTAAAAATTTTGAATCTCTATGTTGTACACCTGAAACTAATATCATATTGTAACTAAACTATGCTTCAGTTAAAAAAAGAAAACTAGAAAACACTGCTGAGAAATATAAATAATTTGAATAATGGAGAGACAAACTGTGTATCTGAATGAAAAGAGTGGTATTAGGAAGATGGCAATAGTTCCCAAGATAATACGTAGTTTAAAAATATTTCTAATAATAATACCAATGGAAAAAAATACCAGCAGGATTGTTTGGAACTTTCCAACATTATTCTAAATTTTGTCTGGAAGAAAAATTAAGCAAGAGTAAGTATGAAACATTAGAAAAACAAAGGAAAAAGAAAAAAGGGAAACTTACCCTGCAAAATGTTAAAATCTATTATCAAGCTATAATAATTAAAATATTAGAGTAATAACAGAAATCAAAGAAATATCAATGGAAAAGATCAGAGAGCCAGAAACGGACCCTAATACACAGAAACTTTTAGCATATTGTGAAGGAATTATGTCATATCAAAGAGGACGAGATGGATTATTCAATAAATGGTATTGTGGCAATTAGCTATTTGGGAACAAACAAAACTAAGTTTTCATTCTTACATCATCATGCCTTGAGCCAAAATAAAATCCATATGGATAAAAGTGTTAAGCTTAGAAAATAACTGAAACTACAGAAAGCATAAGGGAATATTTAACTGTCTTGGAATGCAAAAGGATTGCCTAAGCATACGATCAATGAAAGAAGTCACAAAGAAAAAATACATAAATTTGATTACACAGAAATTTCAAAATTTAGGACTAAAAATTGGGAAAAATATAACATGAAGGGAAGAATGTTTTCTATAACTGTGGCATAAAAAGGGTTAACGTAAACAGAGAGATAAACAAACTGAGATCCATTAGTATTCCCCAAATTACAACATGTGAGGAAATATTCAGCTTTGTTAGTAACTGGAACTACACTTAAAATCAACATGGAAATGTCATTTTCCACCTATGTAATTGGCAAGGATTTTTTTTAATGCAATACTCTATGGCTATGCTATTTATTATGGTAGTAACTGGCTGCTTGAAATATGGCTAGTCTGAATTGAGATGTGCTGTAAAGTGTAAAATATACACTGGAATTCAAAGGCTTAGGGCAGAAAAGAAGTAAAATATCTCATTAATAATTTTATGTTGATTGCGTGTTGAAATGATATATTTTGGATATATTGGGTTAAATAAAATATACTATTAAAATTATTTCACCTGTTTCTTTTTACTTTTTAATGTGGTTACTAGGAAAATTTTTGAATTTAATTTTTTATTATAAATTGTATATAAAGTCTACAACATGCTGATTTGATATACATATACATAGTGAAATGATTACCACAGCTAAGCTAATTAACATATCATCTCACATAGTTACCTTTTTTTCTTTTAGTAAATTTTAAATTACAGGTACAGTTTATCTTTCTACCGCACAGCACTACTCTATGGGAATTAGGGGGCAAAGAAATAGCTACTATCATACACCACTGGTGGGAGTACAAATCCCCAGCAGGATTTCTAGACGGCATTTCAGCAATATGTACCAAAAGCACTTATTTTAAAATGTGCTGTACCCTTTCATCCAATAATTCCATCTCTAGGGACCTATCTTAAGGAAGTAATCATAGACAGAACAATTTAGATAGACAGACAGATAGATAGATATAGATAATTAGTACATAAAATACATATTAATAATAGTAAAAGATTAGAAAAGCATAACTGTTCAATAACAGGGAAATAATTAAATTATAATATGTTCATTTAGTGACATGACGAAATACATGTGATACAAAGTGAAAGAAAGCAAGAAATAAAACTGCATATGCATTATTATCCCAAACGTGTAAAGAACATGTACACAGATATACACAGAAATAAAAGACTGAATGAAACTGCACAGGCATATTAACTGTTTCCTCTGGGTTATAAAATTATCAATTGTTTTTGTCTTTTTTGTATATGTATTTGCAAAGTTTTGATAATAAGCATATATTCATTTTAATTAACAATTAAATTGTATTTTTGAAAAAAGTCTTGTCTTCCAATTTGTTCAAACTGACACAAATCACAGCTAGCTAATAAAGAAATCACTAACTAGCAATGAAACCCTTAAGGAGGAGTCATATGTTTGCTTGGGGAATATCTTGGTTGTGTTTAAATGGCTGCCCAAAAGTAGTTTAGGATACTCAGTGCGGTCAGCTTTCAACATGAAAGTCAAGCCACCTTAACTAACCTTTTACCCTAGTCTAGGTATTTTTTGCCTGCTACTTGTTGGGTCAGGAACTTAACAGCAAAGGAGACTAGTCCCGGAGCAGATGACTTACAGGTGCAACAGACACCAGTTTTAATGTCTTTGCACCTTATTATTTCAACATAAAGTGTTTTAAATGCCCACATATTATTTAGCTGTAGAAATAACTAGTCTCATTTTCCACTGTGATCCATAAGTAGCTAGCTTGTTTCTCATGCTTTCTGCTGGTAAAGAGGTCAGGGGCATATCCTGGTACATGATTGGTTGGAAAAGATTGATTTATCTTAAGTGAGGGCAAATGTCCAACTTTGCCTTAAATCACCCAGGTCGGCTCACCATCATCCTGAAGTCTCCAATTCATAACCAAAAGAGGTGTGTTAATTTCATGTGCATGGGCATCAAAATGCATCTCTCTGATTTAAGCATTCGAGGCAATGCCACAAGGAAGATTCATCAAATCCAAGAAACCAAAAACATGCAGTGGAACTAGTTAGGTAGATTTATGCATAGCAAGAGAAGTGAGAAATGGCTTGGTTTGCCAATAATATTTGAACATTTTCAAGAAGAGATATTTTAAGTTGCACACAAGAAACATTTTCAATTCATAACTGTTAGAGATCTGCATCTCGCTAGCTACTATTTGAAACAATATCTGTAACTATCATTTGCAGTTGAAAACATTTTCATTTTAACATTCAAAACTATTGCATCATGCAATAGTAATCTTGCTCTTGTGCATGGAAGAAAGCCACTCTACAAACTCAGGGTGGATTCACTTATTAACACTAAAATCCTTAAGGAATCTTTCTTACCTGGAAGCTTGCCCTGATATTAACTGATTGCTTGTGAAAACAGGGTTAGAGAGGCAAAGTCTAGGCAATATCTGATTTCCCTCTCTCACCTGATGCAGGAAAAAGTGAATTGTATACCAAAAAGAGAACTGGATGGGCTATCATTCTGTGAGCCTTGGTTTCCTCAGTTCTGACAATCCATGATTTGCACTTCCATTAGAAGGCACTATTGAAAATTTGAATCATACTGCCCCGTATTTCTTTGTGTGTTAATAAATCATATAGGCAATATATATGCTACCTAACCACACGCATATATAATATGGCTTTTAATGAAAATATGTCTTGCTTGAAGTAGTTTATACCAACTGGCACTCTTGTTACTTCCCTAATTAGCCCTAAAAACCTTACTACATAATTAACCTTTACAAATCTGAAAACATTCTATATATATATGACCCAGTACTGGGTAGTGAATGCACTCATCATATAATTCCAGGTCAGACTTAACCCAACACAGAGCAGTCCTCTCAGATTTGATCAGATTTTCCTATAAAAAATTAGTGCTGGATTCCGGAGCTTCCGGGAAGATGGCGGAAGAGTAAGTCGCGGAGATCACCTTCCTCCCCACAGATACACCAGAAATACATCTACACGTGGAACAACTCCTACAGAACACCTACTGAAGGCTGGCAGAAGACCTCACACCTCCCAAAAGGCAAGAAACTCCCCACGTACCTGGGTAGGGAAAAAGAAAAAGGAATAAACAGAGACAAAAGGATAGGGACGGGACCTGCACCATGGGAGGGAGCCGTGAAGGAGGAAAGTTTCCACACACTAGAAGTCCCTTCGCGGGCGGAGACTGCGGGTGGCGGAGGGGGAAGCTTCGGAGCCGCGGAGGAGAGCACAGCCACAGGGGTGCGGAGGGCAAAGCGGAGAGATTCCCGCACAGAGGATCGATGCCGACCGGCACTCACCAGCCCGAGAGGCTTGTCTGCTCACCCGCCGGGGCGGGCGGGGCTGGGAGCTGAGGCTCGGGCTTCGGTCGGAGCGCAGGGAGAGGACTGGGGTTGGCGGCGTGAACACAGCCTGCAGGGGGTTAGTGCGCCACCGGAGGGAGTCCGGGGAAAAGTCTGGACCTGCCGAAGAGGCAAGAGACTTTTTCTTACCTCTTTGTTTCCTGGTGCGCGAGGAGAGGGATTGAGAGCGCTGCTTAAAGGAGCTCCAGAGACGGGCGCGAGCCGCGACTAAAAGCGCGTACCCCACAGAGACAGGCATAAGACGCTAAGGCTACTGCTGCCGCCCCCAAGAAGCCTGTGTGTGAGCACAGGTCACTATCCACACCCCACTTCCGGGAGCCCATGCAGCCCGCCACTGCCAGGGTCCCGGGATCCAGGGACAACTTAACCGAGAGAACGCACGGCGCGCCTCAGGCTAGTGCAACGTCACGCCGGCGCTACGTCACGCCGGCCTCTGCCGCCGCAGGCCCGCCCCGAAACCATGCCCCTCCCTCCCCCTGGCCTGAGTGAGCCAGAGCCCCCGAATGAGTGGCTCCTTTAACCCCGTCCTGTCTGAGCGGGAACAGACGTCCTCTGGCGACTTACACGCAGAGGCGGGGCCCAATCCAAAACTGAGCCCTGGGAGCTGTGCGAACAAAGAAGAGAAAGGGAAATCTCTCCCAGCAGCCTCAGAAGCAGCGGATTAGAGCTCCACAATCAACTTGATGGACCTGCATCTCTGGCATACCTGAATAGACAACGAAGCATCCCAAATTGAGGAGGTGGATTTTGAGAGCTAGATTTATGATTTTTTTCCCCTTGTCCTCTTTTTGTGAGTGTGTATATGTATACCTCTGTGTGAGATTTTGTCTGTATAGCTTTGCTTCCACCATTTGTCCTAGGGTTCTATCCTTCCTTTTGTTGTTGTTGGGGTTTTTTTTGTTTTTTTAAAATTTTTTTCTTAATAATTATTTTTTATTTTAATAAGTTTATTTTATTTTACTTTATATTCTTTACTTCTTTCTTTCTTCCTTTCTTTCTTTCTTTCCTTCCTTCCTTCCTTCCCTACTTTAGAAAATGAATCATCCCAAATAGAGGAGGTGGACTTTGAGAGCAAGATTTATGATTTTTTTCCCTTTTCCTCTTTTTGTTACTGTGTCTGTGTATGCTTCTGTGTGAGATCTTGTCTGTATAGCTTTGCTTCCACCATTTGTCCTAGGGTTCTATCCGTCCGTTTTTTTTTCTTAATAATTATTTGTTGTATTTTAATAACTTTATTATATTTTATCTTACTTTATTTTATCTTCTTTCCTTCTTTCTTTTTTTCCTTCCTGCCCTCTCTTCCTTCCTCCCTCCCTCCCTGCCTCCTTTCTTTCTTTCTTTCTTTCTACTAATTCTTTCTTTCTACTTTTTCTCCCTTTTATTCTGAGCCATGTGGATGAAACGCTCTTGGTGCTCCAGCCAGGAGTCAGAGCTGTGCCTCTGAGGTGGGAGAGCCAACTTCAGGACACTAGTCCACAACAGACATCCCAGCTCCGCATAATATCAAACGTCAAAAATCTCCCAGAGATCTCCATCTCAACACCAGCACCCAGCTTCACTCAACGACCAGCAAGCTACAGTGCTGGACATCCTATGCCAAACAACTAGCAAGACAGGAACACAACCCCACCCATTAGCAGAGAGGCTGCCTAAAATCATAATAAGGCCACAGACACCCCAAAACACACCACCAGACATAGACCTGCCCACCAGAAAGACAAGATCCAGCTTCATCCACCAGAACACAGGCACTAGGCCACTCCACCAGGAAGCCTACACAACCCACTGAACCAACCTTAGCCACTGAGGACAGACACCAAAAACAACGGGAACTACGAACCTGCAGCCTGCAAAGAGGAGAACCCAAACACAGTAAGATAAGCAAAATGAGAAGACAGAAAAACACACCGCAGATGAAGGAGCAAGATTTAAAACCCACCAGACCTAACAAATGAAGAGGAAATAGCCAGTCTACCTGAAAAAGAATTCAGAATAATGATCGTAAAGATGATCCAAAATCTTGGAAATACAATGGACAAAATGCAAGAGACAGTTAACAAGGACCTAGAAGAACTAAAGATGAAACAAACAACGATGAACAACACAATAAATGAAATTTAAAATACACTAGATGGGATCAATAGCAGAAGTAACTGAGGCAGAAGAACAGATAAGTGACCTGGAAGATAAAATAGTGGAAATAACTACTGCAGAGCAGCATAAAGAAAAAAGAATGAAAAGAACTGAGGACAGTCTCAGAGACCTCTGGGACAACATTAAACAAACCAACATTCGAATTATAGGGGTTCCAGAAGAAGAAGAGAAAAAGAAAGGGACTGAGAAAATATTTGAAGAGATTAGAGTTGAAAACTTCCCTAATATGGGAAAGGAAATAGTTAACCAAGTCCAGGAAGCACAGAGAGTCCCATACAGGATAAATACAAGGAGAAATACACCAAGACACATATTACTCAAACTGTCAAAAATTAAATACAAAGAAAACATATTAAAAGCAGCAAGGGAAAAACAACAAATAACACACAAGGGACTCCCCATAAGGTTAACAGCTGATCTCTCAGCAGAAACCCTACAAGCCAGAAGGGAGTGGCAGGACATACTGAAAGTGATGAAGGAGAAAAACCTGCAGCCAAGACTACTCTACCCAGCAAGGATCTCATTCAGATTTGATGGAGAAATTAAAACCTTTACAGATAATCAAAAGCTGACAGAGTTCAGCTTTTACACCAAACCAGCTTTACAACAAATGCTAAACGATCTTCTCTAGGCAAGAAACACGAGAGAAGGTAAAGACCTACAACAACGAACCAAAAACAATTAAGAAAATGAGAATAGGAACATACATATTGATAATTACCTTCAATGTAAATGGACTAAATGCTCCCACCAAAAGACAAAGACTGGCTGAATGGATACAAAAACGAGACCCATATATATGCTGTCTACAAGAGACCCACTTCAGACCTAGAGACACATACAGACTGAAAGTAAGGGGATGGAAAAAGATATTTCATGCAAATGGAAACCAAAAGAAAGCTGGAGTAGCAATTCTCATATCAGACAAAATAGACTTTAAAATAAAGACTATTAGAAGAGACAAAGAAGGACACTACATAATGATCAAGGAATCGATCCAAGAAGAAGATATAACAATTGTAAATACTTATGCACCCAACATAGGAGCACCTCAATACATAAGGCAAATACTAACAGCCATAAAAGGGGAAATGGACAGTAACACATTCATAGTAGGGGACTTAAACACCCCACTTTCACCCATGGACAGATCATCCAAAATGAAAATAAATAAGGAAACACAAGCTTTAAATGATACATTAAACAAGATGGACTTAATTGATATTTATAGGACATTCCATTCAAAAACAACAGAATACACATTTTTCTCAAATGCTCATGGAACATTCTCCAGGATAGGTCATATCTTGGGTCACAAGTTAAGCCTTGGTAAATTTAAGAAAATTGAAATTGTTTCAAGTATCTTTTCCGACCACAACGCTATGAGCCTAGATATCAATTATAGGAAAAGATCTGTAAAAAATACAAACAAATGGACGCTACACAATACACTACTTAATAACGAAGTGATCACTGAAGAAATCACAGAGGAAATAAAAAAATACCTAGAAATAAATGACAATGGAGACACGATGACCCAAAATCTATGGGATGCAGCAAAAGCAGTTCTAAGAGGGAAGTTTATAGCAATACAATCCTACCTTAAGAAACAGGAAACATCTCGAATAAACAACCTAACCTTGCACCTCAAGCAATTAGAGAAAGAAGAACAAAAAAAAAACCCCAAAGTTAGCAGAAGGAAAGAAATCATAAAAATCAGATCAGAAATAAATGAAAAAGAAATGAAGGAAACAATAGCAAAGATCAATAAAACTAAAACCTGGTTCTTTGAGAAGATAAACAAAATTGATAAACCATTAGCCAGACTCAGCAAGAAAAAAAGAGAGAAGACTCAAATCAATAGAATTAAAAATGAAAAAGGAGAAGTAACAACTGACACTGCAGTAAAACAAAAGATCATGAGAGATTACTACAAGCAACTCTATGCCAATAAAATGGACAACCTGGAAGAAATGGACAAATTCTTAGATATGCACAACCTGCCAAGACTGAATCAGGAAGAAATAGAAAATATGAACAGACCAATCACAAGCACTGAAATTGAAACTGTGATTAAAAATCTTCCAACAAACAAAAGCCCAGGACCAGATGGCTTCACAGGCGAATTCGATCAAACATTTAGAGAAGAGCTAACACCTATCCTTCTCAAACTCTTCCAAAATATAGCAGAGGGAGGAACACTCCCAAACTCCTTTTACGAGGCCACCATCACCTTGATACCAAAACCAGACAAGGATGTCACAAAGAAAGAAAACGACAGGCCAATATCACTGATGAACATAGATGCAAAAATCCTCAACAAAATACTAGCAAACAGAATCCAACAGCACATTAAAAGGATCATACACCATGATCAAGTGGGGTTTATTCCAGGAATGCAAGGATTCTTCAATATACGCAAATCTATCAATGTGATAAACCATATTAACAAATTGAAGGAGAAAAACCATATGATCATCTCAATAGATGCAGAGAAAGCTTTCGACAAAATTCAACACCGATTTATGATAAAAACCCTGCAGAAAGTAGGCATAGAGGGAACATTCCTCAACATAATAAAGGCCATATATGACAAACCCACAGCCAACATCGTCCTTAATGGTGAGAAACTGAAAGCATTTCCACTAAGATCAGGAACAAGACAAGTTTACCCACTCTCACCACTCTTATTCAACATAGTTTTGGAAGTTTAAGCCACAGCAATCAGAGAAGAATAGGAAATAAAAGGAATCCAAATTGGAAAAGAAGAAGTAAAGCTGTCACTGTTTGCAGATGACATGATACTATACATAGAGAATCCTAAAGATGGTACCAGAAAACTACTGAGCTAATCAATGAATTTGGTAAAGTAGCAGGATACAAAATTAATGCACAGACATCTCTTGCATTCCTATACACTAATGATGAAAAATCTGAAAGTGAAATCAAGAAAACACTCCCATTTACCACTGCAACAAAAAGAATATAATATCTAGGAATAAACCTACCTAAGGAGACAAAAGACCTGTATGCAGAAAATTATAAGACACCGATGAAAAAAATTAAAGATGATACAAATACATGGAGAGATATACCATGTTCTTGGATTGGAAGAATCAACATTGTGAAAATGACTCTACTACCCAAAGCAATCTACAGATTCAGTGCAATCCCTATCAAACTACCACTGGTATTTTTCACAGAACTACAGCAAAAAATTTCACAATTTGTATGGAAACACAGAAGACCCTGAATATCCAAAGCAATTTTGAGAAGGAAAAACGGAGCTGGAGGAATCAGGCTCCCTGACTTCAGACTATACTACAAAGCTACAGTAATCAAGACAGTATAGTACTGGCACAAAAGGAGACATATAGATCAATGGAACAGGATAGAAAGCCCAGAGATAAACCCATGCACATATGGTCACCTTATCTTTGATAAAGGAGGCAGAAATGTACAGTGGAGAAAGGACAGCCTCTTCAATAAGTGGTGCTGGGAAAACTGGACAGCTATATTTAAAAGTATGAGATTAGATCACTCCCTAACACCATACACAAAAATAAACTCAAAATGGATTAAAGACTTAAATATAAGGCCAGAAACTATAAAACTCTTAGAGGAAAACATAGGCAGAACACTCTATGACATAAATCACAGCAAGATCCTTTCTGACCCACCTCCCAGAGAAATGGAAATAAAAACAAAAATAAACAAATGGGACCTAATGAAACTTCAAAGCTTTTTCACAGTAAAGGAAACCATAAACAAGACCAAAAGACAACCCTCAGAATGGAAGAAAATATTTGCAAATGAAGCAACTGACAAAGGATTAATCTCCAAAATTTATAAGCAGCACATGCAGCTCAATAACAAAAAAATAAACAACCCAATCCAAAAATGGGCAGAAGACCTAAATAGACATTTCTCCAAAGAAGATATACAGACTGCCAACAAACACATGAAAGAATGCTCAACTTCATTATCATTAGAGAAATTCAAAGCAAAACTACAATGAGATATCATCTCACATCAGTCAGAATGGCCATCATCAAAAAACCTAGAAACAATAAATGCTGGAGAGGATGTGGAGAAAAGGGAACCCTCTTGCACTGTTGGTGGGAATGTAAATTGATACAGCCACTGTGGAGAACAGTATGGAGGTTCCTTAGAAAACTACAAATAGAACTACCATATGACCCAGCAATCCCACTACTGGGCATATACCCTGAGAAAACCATAATTCTAAAAGAGTCATGTACCAAAATGTTCATTGCAGCTCTATTTACAATAGCCAGGAGATGGAAACAACCTATGTGTCCATCATCTGATGAATGGATAAGGAAGATGTGGCTCATATATACAATGGAATATTACTCAGCCATAAAAAGAAACGAAATCGAGCTATTTGTAATGAGGTGGATAGACCTAGAGTCTGTCATACAGAGTGAAGTAAGTCAGAAAGAGAAAGCCAAATACTGTATGCTAACACATACATATGGAATTTAAGAAAAAAAAATGTCATGAAGAACCTAGGGATAAGATGGGAATAAAGACACAGACCTACTAGAGAATGGACTTGAGGATATGGGGAGGGGGAAGGGTAAGCTGTGACAAAGCGAGAGAGAGGCATGGACATATATACACTACCAAACGTAAGGTAGATAGCTAGTAGGAAGCAGCCACATAGCACAGGGAGATCAGCTCGGTGCTTTGTGACCGCCTGGAGGGGTGGGATAGGGGTGGGAAGGACGGAGACGCATGAGGGAAGAGATATGGGAACATATGTATATGTATAATTGATTCACTTTGTTATAAAGCAGAAACTAACACACCATTGTAAAGCAATTATACTCCAATAAAGACGAAAAAAAAATTAGTGTTCTCTGTCTACTAAAAAATACAACTTATGAATTTATATAAGGAAATCATTAGTCACTCAACATCAAGCAAAGGGATGTTTTATCAAGGTAAAAATTTGATATTCAAATCTCATATGTCTTATTCCCATTAAAACATTTGCTTTTCAACAAAATTGGCTCAAACCAGGAATTTGTTTTTCAACCCATAAAATAAAGTGACCAAGTATAACTCAACTGTGTAAGCAAACAGCCCTGTTTGCACACATGAATTTATCATTGGCTCATTTCTTTTTGTAATAGTTGAATTTTACCAGACTGCCACTATTTTTAACCATTATTCTTTTAAATAGTTCTAAAGTACATTTTTCAAAAGTGCCGTGTGTGTATAATTCATGTCCTGCGAATATTGTCTCAGCAAACAATTTCTTTCCTAGCATAAGAAATTCCAAGTATCATGTGAACTACACACAACTACATGACTGAAATTATTTTAAAACAGACTTCATGGTATAGTGACATGCACACCAGGTTTATAATCCAGTAGAATGGGGTTCCCAGGCCAGCTCCGCTACATACAAGTTGCCTGACCTAACTCAGTCTGAGTTCCCCCTGTCTTCCAAATAAGGATAATATTATAGAACCTACTTAGAGGCTGTTATAAAGATCAAAGGATTGCTAACATCAAATGGACATTTAGGACTTTTCATTCATAAAAGGCAAACTAAAAAATTGAGCCATCTCTACCACTGAGGATAAGTAAAATGTAAAAACATAACATCTTATTAAAGCATGGAAGAGATAATAATGTAGTGAGAAACGGCCAACAGCCCAAATCACAGGGACAAATAGAACCTGGAGAAGAATTCAAAGCCATCTTAGCTCTAAGGGTATATACCAATCTAAAAGGAAAAGCTGAGGAATTCAGCTGCACTTTTGGTGGCTTTGCAGGCCTAGAGCAACCAAAATCAAAACCCGGGGCCTACCAAAATCAGAGACTCTGATAAACCATTCCTTTTAGGATAAAACACCAGAAGACCTCACTTCCAAAGTTCGAGTGAAACAAAAACAATCTTTCACACTGAATTGCAGCCCGGTTTTGCAACATCTGGGATGTCCAGGGAAACTAAAGCTCAAGAATAGAAATAGAATGTATAATTTTGAAGCCAGTTGAGGGGAAAAAATGGAATGAGATAATCAGTCCAGTTGAAATCAAGAAAGAAAGGAAAAAAAATATAGAACAGGCAAGACAAACAAAAATCTCAAAATAAGATGATGGATGTAATCTAAATATATCAGTAGTTACAATCAATGAAAGTGGACAAACTGCTCCAGTTATGAGGATTATAAGACTGGATTAAAAAATATATATCAGCATTGGCTATTTACAAGAAACAAATCTAAAGCATAATGGCATCTAAAAGTTGAAAATAGAAGGACAGAGAAATATATTATTTAAATACTAACAAAAGAAAGCTGGTATAGCTATATTAATAATCAGACAAATTTTTCTTTAATGCAAAATCATTACAGAGATAAAAAGGATCACTACCTAATCAGACAAGGTTTAAGTAACCAGGAAACTTAAACAATCCTGAATTTGTATACAACTAATAACATAAACTGAAAATACATAAACCAAAATTTAACATGAATACAGAGAAAACAAGACAGATGTAAAATTATACCAGAATATTTTAACAGATAACTCTCCATAACTGACAGAATGATCCTCAACAATATACAGAAAAATATTAACAACCTCATAAACAAATTGACCTAGTAAAAGTATTTAGATCAATGTACAAAACAACTGGAAAATATACATTCACTTTAAGAGCATATAGAATATTTACCAAAAATACTCTATATTGTGGGCCCTAAAACAAGGCCAGTAAATTTTAGAGCACTGAAATCTTACAGAGTATGTTCTCTGACCACAGGACAATTGAGAAACCACTTTTAAAAAAAAAAACAACAGAAAAATCCCCAAGAGCATTAAGAAATACTCTTCTAAATAACCCATAATCAAAGAATAAGCAATAATAAAAATTTTAAATTTTTTGAACTAAACTGTGATAACAATACTGCATATCAAGACTAAGGATATACAGCTAAATCAGCACTTAGAACTACAAGCCTTGATCGCATGTGTTAGAAAAAAGGATAATTAAAAATAAATGAGGTTAAAATTAAGAGTAAAATAAACCCCCCAAAATAATAGAGGTGAGGAAATAATAAAATAGAAAACAAAAATAAAATACAGAGGATCAAAAACCAAAAACTGGTTATTGATATAATCTTACGGTGAGAGTGATTAAAAGATAAAACACATTACTAAATCTAAGAAGTGAAAAGGGGACATGACTACAAATATGACATGAAAAATAAGATGTTATTAAGAATAACATTATTCCGGACTTCCCTGCTGGCGCAGTGGTTAAGAATCCGCCTGCCAATGCAGGGGACACAGGTTCAAGCCCTGGTCCAGGAAGATCCCACATGCCACGGAGCAACTAAGCCTGTGCGCCACAACCACTGAGCCTATGCTCTAGAGCCTGCATGCCACAACTACTGAGCCCACGCGCCTAGAGCCCAGGCTCCGCAATAAGAGAAGCCACCACGTTGAGAAGCCGCGCACTGCAACAAAGAGTAGCCCCCGCTCGATGCAACTAGAGAAAACCCATGCACAGCAACGAAGACCCAACACAGCCAAAAATAAATAAATAAATTTTAAAAAAAGGAATAACATTATTCCAATAAGTCTGAAAATGTAAACAAAATGGGGAAGTTCCTAAAAACAATTCTTTTTTATAAATTTATTTATTTATATTTTATTTTTGGCTGTGTTGGGTCTTTGTTGCTGTGCACCAGCTTTCTCTAGTTATGGCGAGCGGGGTCTACTCTTCATTGCTGTGCGCGGGCTTCTCATTACAGTGGCTTCTCTTGTTGTGGAGCATGTGCTCTAGGTGTGCAGGCTTCGGTAATTGTGGAATGCGGGCTCAGTAGTTGTGGCTCACGGGATTCTTAACCACTGTGCCACCAGGGAAGTCCGGAAGTTCCTAAAAAATTTTAACTTACCAAAATGGCCTCAAGAAGAAAGAGAACATATGAACAGTCCTATAAGTACTACATTTGCACGTGCATGTGTACACACACACACACACACACACACACACACACAAACAGTGAGACAGAACAACTTCATTGTCAATTTTCAAGTTCTGTCACTCATCAGAGGAAGAAAACTTCCAGTCTTTCGCAACTGTTCCAGAAAATGTAAAAAGAAAGTACACCTTCCAACTCATTTTATGAAGTTAACATAACTTGGACACCTAAACTTGAAAAGATGATTTGAAAAAGGAAAATTATAAGCCAGTCTTACTAATGGGTATAGATATAAAGCCCTAAAGAAAATAGCAGTAAACCAAATCCAAAAATAAATTAAGAGGATTATACATTTTGTTCAAGTCAGATTTATTTCAGGAATTCAAGGGCCAACTAATGAGTATATATATTTATGTTTCTGGGTGTAAGTTTTATATTTCATAAAAAGATTTTTTAATAACCAAAATATATTTATAGCCAATTATTTCTATAGCATTTTCTAGTAAAAGTAGGTAAGATGGTAAATTGTCCTTAGTTTTATTTATAACAGCATTTACATTAGGTAGGTGTTGAAAGTGGCATTGTTCTAAACCACTGGTGCTACAGAAAGCTATTTTTAATGATAATTATTCAATGAAAAATTTTCTTCCTATTCAAATCACCTGTGTTTTCAGCCATACTTACTTCTTGGAGTAAGAATGTGAGTTTCTCATCCAGCTCAACTACCTCTTAGCTATGGGATCCTGGCTGAACAAGTTACTTTGCCTCTTTGAACCTGTTTCCTCTTCCTTATGCAGGTAATAATTGTCTTCTGATTCTGGAGAGGATTAAATCAGATACCTCATGTAGAGTGCTAGCATGCAGTAAACACTCAATACCTGGTAATTATAATGGTTGTTGTTGTTATTATTATTATTATATAATTATATTCTTACTCCCCAGCCAATTTAGGTAAGAGCAGTTAGTGAGTCCTGCATCGCATTCTGGCCTCCACTGCTTCACAGTTGGTGAGCTTAAACGAGTTCTGTAACCTCTCAGAGCCTCAGTTTCATCACATGTAAAATGAGGGTAAGTATACCTTTTAGTTGCAGGACTCAAATGAGAAAAATGTACGCAAAATCTCAGTGTAGGAAATACAGCAGATACACCAAGACACAGTCACATCACCGCTGAGGAGGCCCCTATGGTATAACACCACGGCAGAAGCTTGGAGAGTGAGTCACCAATTAGGATTTCCTAAATGGTTTCCCATTAAGCGTTTGCTCCTCGAGCATTTTCAAGATATTATAGCTACAGCTGTTCCTCTACTTCTCATCAAATATCATGTCGCTATTCCCCAGCCCCAAGCTTTCATTTTGTTGATGGATGTTGGTATGCTAATAGAAATTACAGAAAATTGTACACATTCTGAAAATTAATCTAATTATAATCTGTGCACAATCATCTGTCACTTGACTCAGACTCTGATATCAATTCTATGACCTTGATAAGTTATTAGCTATGTGACATTCAGGCAAGTTATCTCTCTGGCTCTGTTTCCACAACTGTAAAAGAGAGGTAGTAAGATTGAAAATTTACTGAGGCCTACTAATAGTGGGTACTAAAGTGGGTGCTTAACATATATTAGCACTTTTAATACACATACACTATAAAAGGTTAGTAGTAGTATTGTTATTGTTGTTATTTCCATTTTACATACGAGAAAATTGAAACTCAGAGAGGTTACCTGCTGGAGGTTATTCTGTAGAAAAAGAAAGATTCAAGTCCTGATCTCTCTATTGCCAAAACCCAATCTACACTTCATTGCTTCTCAGTTAATGGAATATCTACCATCCTTATGAACTTGCAAGATCAAAGGAGCTATTCCTCATAAAATGCTTGGCACAGGGCCTAACACACACACACACACAAGTGTAAAGCCTGTGGCCTTCCGGCTTTCTTCTAGTGCTGTCTTTCAAAAACCAAAACAAACAAGAAACTATTCTTTTGACTGGATAACAGAAGCTGCAAGGCTTCTGTTCTTCCCACATGTCTAACTTGGAATGTAAGTGAGTGGAAACACATTTCACATGGAAGAGGACTCAAATGGACTGATTTTTTAAATTGAGCCAAAAATGATACTCAGTGTTTTTATGTCATAGCAAAAGTTCATGAACTCATCAGGACAGTCACTCGGGGTGCTTCAGAGGATCCCAGAAATTGTATGCAAAGTGTGTATGTTTGATCACCAGCTCATTTTTCTGGACACAGGATTCTGAACTTTCATAAGATTTGTATATCTTGTGATCCCAAATGTTTCAGAAAAACCATTATAAAATAAATTCAATGTTTCTGAAGGCTAGGCGTTTTTGTTGCCTCCTCTTCACCCCACTGATGAAGCAGGGATCCCTGCCCTAGGGTCAACCATGTGACACTGGACACTGGAAAGATGAAATCAATAGCATTTTATCAGTCACTTTACTTACAGCCCAGGAGAGGACACAGCCTGCCAGGCAGGGCCACACAGAATGAACATGCAGCATCAAGAGGGTGGGATGCGCTTGGTTGCCATAGGGGAGGCGATTGGTTTGTTTGAGTGATTCCACGGGCTGGCAAGGAACTGAAACCCATGCTCAGAAGTAAGCAGGAACTGCACTTAGCCCCCATGATAAGGCAGGTTATTTGGCTAAAGGACCTTGTTCACAGAAGCAGACTGGGCAGGGGAACTTGCAGTTAGGCTACTCAAGGCCCTCCTGATTTTATCAGATGTCAAGGCAGCACAAAATATTGATCCTTAATTTTAAGTCTTATACCACAATAGGTTGGTATGATTTATCAAAAGTCTTAAAAACACACATCATCTTTCACCTTGTAGCTCCTCTTTTCGAAGTTTATTCTTATGAAAATAATCATTATTGTAGAACACAGGATTTTTTCTAATAGAGAAAAATTAGAAATATGGGGAATCAATAGATATCACCTCACACCTGTTAGAACGGCTATCATCAAGAGTCAGGATACAACAAGTGTTGGCAAGGATGTGAAGAAATGGGAACCCTTGTGCACTGTTAGTGAGGATGTAAATTGGTGCAGCCACTACAGAAAACAGTATGGAGGTTCCTTAACAAATTAAAGATAGAACTACCAACTGATCCAGCTATCCTACTTCTGGGTATAGCCAAAGGAAATGAAAGCAGCATATTGAAAAGATATTTGCACCCCCATGTTTATTGCAGCATTATTCACAATAGCCAAGACATGGAAACAACCTAAATGTCCATCAAGAGATGAATGGATAAAGAAGATGTGAGATACACACACACACACACACATATACACAATGGAATACATATTATTCAGCCATGGGAAAGGAAATCCTGCCATGTGCAACAACATGGGCAGACCTTGAGGGCATTATGCTGTGTGAGAAAAGTCAAACAGAGAAAGACAAATACTGCATGATCTCACTTATATGTGGAATATAAAAAAGCTAAACTCCTAGAAACAGAGAGTAGAACGGTGGCTACCAGGAGCTGGAGGTTGGGGAAATTGGGGAGATGTTCGTCAAAGGATACAAACTTGCAGTTAGAAGATGAATATGTTCTGGAGATCTAATGCACAGCACAGTCAACAGTAGTGCATTATACACTTCAAAGTTGCTAAAAGAATAAACCTTAAATGTTCACACCACAAAAAATAAATGTTAATTATGGGACACGATGGAGGCATTAGCTAACACTACAGTGGTAGATTTATTGCAACATATTCGTGTATCAAATGAACACACTATACACCTTAAACTCACACAGTGTTATCGGTCAACTATATGTCGATAGCAAAAATGAATGCTGGACTGGCCATCCACTTTTGAATTGGGCCTGTGAGATATAAGCTGTGCTGAGCTTAATAAATGTCTAATGGCTTACCCTTATAGTTCATTTTCATCTAACAAATTCTATTCTGGCTCTACTTGTCACCTATTATGTATTTAAACAATGTCCCTTCTGTCAGAGAGATGCTACATTGCTGGTTTTGAAGATGGACAAAGGGGCCATGCGCCAAAGAATGTAGGTGGCTTCTAGAAGCTGGAAAAGACAAGGAAACGGACTCTTCCCTAGAGCCTCCAGAAAAAGATGCAACACTCTGGACACCTTAAATTTGGCCCTATGAGACCCATTTCAGATTTCTAACTTACAGAACTATACTATAAATGTGTTCTGTTTAAGCCGCTAAGTTTGTGGTAATTTGTTACAGCAGCAATAGAAAACTAAAACAGTCAGCAAAGAACTCTATCATTTTTCCAACACCCTCCCTCTTCAAAACCCCCTTTCCCTTCCTCGATGATTCATAACTGCATTTAAATGCTGGTAACTTAGGGAGACAGACAAGGGGATGGTAAACGTCACAGCTTCTGCTTTAATAGATTTCCTCTGTGAAGATGCAAGGACTAAGAAAACATATTTTTAATCTTTTGCTCACTTAAAATTAACTAGAAAAATATTGTGACAGATGGTGTCCTTCATGCTGCCTTAGCATTTTGGCATGTTCCATTTAAATACATCTCTTATGTTCCCAACTCAGAGCAGAAAATCCAATTACTGCAAGGACATTCTAGTGTTTTTGACAACTTCACTTTGGTACATTTGAGCTGAAATGCAAGTAAACATAGTGACCAGTTAGCAGTGAGAACCAGGAGAGCTGGAAGGTAATGTACTTTGCGCAAATAGAATGAACACTTCATGTCTAAGGCTGTGACCCATTGCTGAAAATAGAGTGATGAGGAGATGGTAGCGGTGCCGGTACTTTAGTCTCCATGTTTGAGCAGACTCATTTCTCCAGAGCACATTCCACAAATTATAACAAGTATGTGAATTCTGCAGCATGGTTAATATTCCTAGAACATGTCAAACAACTAATTACATCACTGCAGTTGTCTTTTCCAATGTCTGGCTTTACAGTGACCCGCTTTAGAAGCAGGACTAGGGATTATCACTTGCTTGTTAAAAAATTCAAAAGACATTTAAAAATCCATCTACAAGAACTACAAAACAGTTTTCTGCTTTGATCTGAATTGGCAAGTCATTAACAAGACCTGTTTGGTCAAAATGTACAATCCAAGAATGTTGGAGCTACCAGAGACCTTACAGACCATTTACTCAAATGCTCTCATCTCCCTGGGTGAGGAAATTGAGAGGAAACTTGCCAAAGATGACCCAGCTAGAAAAAAGGGAGAACTGGGACTTGACAATTCCTGACTTTTCTCTCCCTGTTTAGGAAAAATGTAATCATACTTTTAAAGTTTCCTATAAGTACAAAAGCTTTCCATAATCTCTTCATCTAACACAACTATAGGATTTTTATTTTCCATATTATATTCTACATGCAAATTTTATATAAATGCAACTGTAATATACACGGGAATACTGCAAAATGTTAGTTTCAAAATGCTTATTCAAAAATCAATAGCTTCTGCATACAAATGTACAAAAATGAAATCAGAAAAAGTATTAAAAGGAAATATGGGTGAATAGTTATATAATATTGGAATGAAAGGATTCTTTCTAAGCATGACAGCGAATGTAAAAATCATGACAGAAAACAGCATTAGATTTTACCACATAAAAACATAATTCACTTCTTTAAAGGTAAGTATAAAAATACAGCTACAGAGTGAAGTAAGTCAGAAAGAGAAAAACAAATAACGCATGCTAACACATATATATATGGAATCTAAAAAAAAAAATGGTTCTGAAGAACCTAAGGGCAGGACAGGAATAAGGCGCAGACGTACAGAATGGACTTGAAGACATGGGGAGGGGGAAGGGTAAGCTGGGACGAAGTGAGAGAGTATCATGGACTTATATATACTACCAAATGTAAAACAGATAGCTAGTGGGAAGCAGCTGCATCGCACAGGGAGATCAGCTCCGTGCTTTGTGACCACCTAGAGGGGTGGGATAGGGAGGGTGGGAAGGAGGGAGACACAGGAGGGAGGAGATATGGAGATATATGTATATGTATAGCTGATTCACTTTGTTATAAAGCAGAAACTAACACACCATTGTAAAGCAATTATACTCCAATAAAGATGTTAAAAAATAATAAAATAAAGCTATTTCAATAAATAGAAAAATGTAAAACTGAGATTACAAATAACAACTATATCAGCCTGATATCCAGTATATTTTGTTTTAAATTTTAAGGAATCACAAAAGGCTTAATTCACAAAGACAAGCACTAGTGACATAAGTTAACGGTTTTGTTTGTTTTTACAGCCTGCTTTGCCAATCCAGCATATTTTTCCATTAAATTAATCCAAAAGCTAGATTAAAGAGTGGTAGACAGTTGTTTTGAAGGTGACTCATCAATAATATCTAACAATAACTCATTATTTCTAATTGCTGATGGTTTACTTTGAAGAAAGTCAATGAATTGGTCTGCAACCAGTCTAAATCTTCATTGTTAAGAAAATAAAAAAGACTTTTTTCAAACATCAAATAATCTTAGACTTTCAGCAATGTCATTTAGTAAAATATCATATGCCTCAGTGGTTGTCTTTATCAAAGAGTTCTTCAGTTTCAAAATAATCTATTTATTTTGATCTTGCATATTGAATAAAATTTGACATCAGTTTCAACACTGAGACTTCCTTTGCAGTTATAAGCACAGTAATTCCTCAGCCCTGCACTGCTAAATTGAAGTTGTTCTGCTCATTTAGAAGTTTCACAAAAAAATACAAGCCGGAGCCACCATTTCATCCTTGGGAGAGATTCAGTTAATGGAGTTACTTGTCAGAAGGGTAGAGTTTTGGTTTTCCTGTTTGGGGTTTTTGTTTGTTTGTTTGTTTGTTTGTTGTGCCTAATATGAAATACTCATACCCTTGACTCAAAACAGCCAATGAACTTCAGTGTGAAAACAAAGTCTGGAACCCCCCTAGTAGAAATAACTGACAGATGTCAAATTAAAGGCAATAGCTTAATTAAAGCGACAAATCATATGTCATCATTTTACATAGTTTTGAAAGGTGCTCACAATTTATTTGACAGGGGAAACACTTGCAGGGAAAAAAGAGAGAAGGAGGTGCAGGAGGTAGGGAGAGCCTCCCAGCCTGAAGGTCTGTCCTTCTGAAGGAGGGACGGAAGGAAGGAACGTTAGGTAGGAAGTGTCAGAATGCAGCACAGTTCTAGGAAAAGTCTGATCGGGCCAATAAGGAGGCCTCAGGCCAATGAGGAGGCCTCAAGCCAAAGCCTTCCAGCACAGGAATCCCTCATCTTCTAGGAACGAACTTGCCTTAGTATCCTGGCCATGGTCACTGGCTGAGAGCAGCCATGGGAAGCATGGGCTTGGCATAAACTTAGCAATGGGTTTCAGAGCACGGCAGCTGGAGCTGTCAGTCCTCTCTGCAGCAGATCTCAGAAGCACATTTTCATGAATGCCAAGTGGTGGCACGTAAGGACAGAGAGGTAAGGGGGCCAGATTACGTCGGTCCATGTAGGCCATCAGAAGGACTTTGGCTTTTACTCTCAGTGACATGGGAACCGCTGGAAAGTTTTGAGCAGGGGAGTTATGTGATTTAAATTAACCAGGAATATTCCACTGTGTTGAGAACAGATAAAGGGAATGAAGGGGGAAAACAGGTAGATAAGTCAAAGGCTATTTCATTAATTTCGGTGACAGAGAGCAGTGGCTTGGACTACGACTTTAACAAAAGAGAAGTGGGTGAAGCCTAGATATGTAACTTAAAGTACAGTCAGTAGAATTTGCTTATGGACTAGATGAGGAGTGAATTCGGAGGAATCAAGGATTATTCAAAGGGTTTTGGCCTCAGCAGCTGGAAAAGTGGGGTTTCCATCAATAGAGATGGAGAAGACTGTGGAAGGAACAAGTCTGAGAAGGGACTGCCAGGTTTTCTGCTGGGACAGGTTAAACTGGAGATGCCGAGTTAAGAGTATGGGAGAGACCCAGGCTAGAGATAGAAATTTGGAAGTCATGACTGTACAGAGCGTACTTAAGGTTATGAAACTGGATAGAATCACTAAGGGAATTTAGATAGACAAGAGAAAAGAACCAAGAACTGAACCCTGAGGCACTCAACATGAAGAGGCCAGTCAGATGAGAAGGAAGCAGCAAAGTATGCTGAGAAAGAGCAACCAGCGAAGCTAGGAGAAACTTGATGACCCAGAAGGCAAAACAAGAAAATACTCCACGTGTGTCCAACCGTGTCCGATACTGCTGTTAAGACAAATAACATGAGAATTGAACATCTGACCATGGTTTTCACAACACTGGTGATCTTGACAAGAGCAATTTCAATGAAGGTAACAGCTTGAGTAGAGTGGATTTAAAAGAAAATGTGAAGAGAGGAATTAGAGAAAATACAGAAAACTGTTTTGAGGAGTTTTTCTTTAAATGGTAGCAAAGAAACGTCCTGGTAGCTGGAGGGTGGGATGGGGTCAAACAAGGCGCCTTTCCCATCTGCTATGAGGGAGCTTTCTTCAAGTGGTGCTTTATACCAGGAGTCAGAAAACTTTGCCTGGAAAGAGCCAGAGAGTAAATATTTTCAGCTGGGTGAGCCATGTGCTCTCTGTCATGACTACTCAGCCCTGCCATCACAGTGCACACGCGGTACATAAGTGACAGCACATGCCTGCATGCAAATAAAACTTTATTAGAAAAATAAGACAGCGGTTAGAGAAAGGCCATCAAAACTACAATGAGATATCATCTCACACCGGTCAGAATGGCCATCATCCAAAAATCTAGAAACAATAAATGCTGGAGAGGGTGTGGAGAAAAGGGAACCCTCTTGCACTGTTGGTGGGAATGTAAATTGGTATAGCCACTATGGAGAACAGTATGGAGGTCTTTAAAAAACTAAAAATAGAACTACCATACGACCCAGCAATCCCACTACTGGGCATATACCCTGAGAAAACCATAATTCAAAAAGTGTCATGTACCAAAATGTTCATTGCAGCTCTGTTAACTATAGCCAGGACATGGAAGCAGCCTAAGTGTCCATTGACAGATGAATGGATAAAGAAGATGTGGCACATATATACAATGGAATATTACTCCGCCATAAAAATAAACAAAATTGAGTTATTTGTAGTGAGGTGGATGGACCTAGAGTCTGTCATACAGAGTGAAGTAAGTCAGAAAGAGAAAAACAAATACCATATGCTAACACATATATATGAAATCTAAAAAAAAAAAAGGTCATGAAGAACCTAGGGGCAAGATGGGAATAAAGACACAGACCTACTAGAGAATGGACTTGAGGATATGGGGAGGGGGAAGGGTAAGCTGTGACAAAGTGAGAGAGTGGCATGGACATATATACACTACCAAACGATGGCTAGTGGGAAGCAGCCGCATAGCACAGGGAGATCAGCTCGGTGCTTTGTGACCACCTAGAGGGGTGGGATAGGGAGGGTGGAAGGGAGGGAGACGCAAGAGGGAGGAGATATGGGAACATATGTATATGTATAGCTGATTCAGTTTGTTATAAAGCAGAAACTAAACACCATTGTAAAGCAATTATACTCCAATAAAGATGTTAAAAAAAAAAGACAGCGGTCCATATTCGGCCCATGAGCTGCAGTTTGCCTTCCCCTTCTTACACAATCGGGTTCAAGGCATTATTCGCAATTGTCAACCTGCAAATATGTATTAAGTGCCTACCATGTGGCAAGCACTTTTCTAATTGTTATGAATAAGGTGGTGAATGAGAAAGACAGAGGTTCTGCTTCCAAGAGCTTCCATCCACCCTCAGTCCAGGCACATGATACACGACTCCAAGGCCAGGCGCCAGCCCTCACTTTCTAAACCTCCTCCTTACCCGTCGTCCCGCACCCTGCCCCCAGGCCACATCCAAAGTGAGTCACGTGGGCCCATCCTGAGCCTGCTTTGACCTCTGCCAGGAGGAGACTCGGAGCCCCTTTCCCCATCCTGTTCCCCTTTCCTAAAAGAAGCAATTTTCAATCTTCACAGAGCAGCAACTTTGATGTGACAACCCTGCAACATCCTTTGCATTTTTAAGGAAAGTATGAAAATGTGGCATTTGTCTGCCTCTTCCAGCTCCAGAGATTCCCTCTCATGTGGTGTGAGCACAGGCATCTGTCACTGTACAAATATGACAGCCCAACTCATCGTCTCTTCTGGCTGAGCTGCCAGGGCACTCATTTATCTCCCGTGGCAGCAGGCGCAGCTGTGTCTATGGAGTCTGGGTGCTTTGTGTACTCCTGGAGCGGTCTTCGTGAAATGACCCAGTCTCTGCGAGCTCACTCCACGTGGGCAGGAGCAGAAAGGTGAGGTTTCTTCCAGAATCAGTTTAAACTGGACACTGCAGGTTTCAGGACCAGCTACCACTGACCCCTTCAGCAGGGATATTCTCACTTCCCTCTTCCCATCTTTCATAATCCCGGAGTCCCCAGTTATGTCTCCTGATAGCAAATGAAGCTATGGATGCGAAAGCTCTTTGAAAACAGCTGAGTTCCTTATGATGTCAAGGTCAGAATCCAGAACATAGCTATCAGCTACACATTTTAGAGAAAATTATTCTAATCGACAAACAAGAACAACAACAAAAGAGCGGGCTGCAGTCACACAACGGAGAGAAACGTGAAGTCGAATGTCAGCTCTAATCACCGTGTGAGCACGGGCAAGGCCCTTGAATACTGATTCTCCATTTTTTCAGTTGTCAAAAACGGGGATAGAGCTGCCTCCACTAAATAAGGTAACCTTTGCAAATTGCCAGGCCCATATAAAGACACTCAGTAGATGCTTGCGGTATCTGTTAAACAACCAAGGAGAGTCTGATGTACTCGCTGGCTCAGGCTCCAGCTGCCTGCTGAATCTAGAAGTCACTGCTCCAACTGCTGGTTCCAAAACCATGCCAGCATTGCTCCAATTCTCACCAGCCAGAATTGATGTCTCACACGCTCCTCTCTCCCCCTTACCTCAGTTCCAACTTCAAGTCTCATGTGAGTACATCTGACTGGCAGAACCTAAATCACAGCCAGAACGTCAGCTGCAGGAGAGGATACAGCCTCTGCAGAACAGGAAAACATGCACCAACGAGGCTAGAATGGCTGATAAATGAGCCAGTCCACAATTCCTGCACATTCTTTGTGGTAAGCTAAATTTTGACCCCCGTGACATTTGCCCCCTGGTGTCATGCCAGTCGATATGTTTGTTACATTACGAGACAAAAAGGACTTTACAGATGACCTCAAGGTGGTGGGATTGTCCTGGATTGTTTGGGTGGGCCCAAGGTAATGCTTAAAAGCAGAAGAGGGAGTAGAAGATATGACAGAGAGATCTAAAGTGTAAGAAGCACTTGACTCATCCCCACCATTGCTGACTGGAAAATGGAGGAGACCAGGTGGAAACAGTGAGAAGGAACTGACTTCTTGCCAACAACCTGAAGGAGCTTCAAAGCTAATTCTCCCCACCCAAGAGCCTCAAGGTAAGAGCTCAAGCCAGCCACCATCTTGATTTTGCCCCTGTGATACCCTGAACAGAATGCCTCGTTGGGACTGCCTCGCCTTCTGAACCTATAGAATTGTGATAATAATAAATGATGTTGCTTTAAGCTCTAAGATTTGTTGTAATTTGTTATGGCAACGATAGAAAGCTGATACGTTCTCCATCCCATTGCCGAGTTTGATGCCCTAGTATCACCTTCTACTCCTCTTTCTTCATCACCCCCGCACAATAAATTCACCATCAAGTCCTTTTAATGCTCCCTGAGAATGGGTCTCACATTCATCCTTTCCTATAGCTATAGCCATTCCTACTGCCCTGGCTCAAAAATCTTTCTCTTGGGCTATTAGAACAGTCTCTTAACTGCTTACCCACCACGTGACCCTCCCAATACTTGTCAAACTGCTCCACATCCATCAGTTATCCTAACAGAGTACTGATGCTGCACATTTCTGAATTATTTATTTACATATTTACAACAAGAGTATGTTTCTTTTGTAATGAAAAGAAATAAGATTACATCACTATCCTATCAGGAAAAAAAATCAAAACAAAATGAAAATTTGTTCCTTTATTCACTCAGCAAATATTTACTGAGTGTCTATTAAGTGTTAGGTGCTAGAAACACAGTGAGAGAGTGGAGTGATAGAGCCTGACAAGCTGTTCATTAAAGCCATTTCCTCTATTCCTGGGCACACAGACTACATTTGCCAGACTCCCGCGCAGTTCGGTGCGGCTATATGACTGCATTCCAATCAACAGAATGTGAGCAGAAGTGCTATGTGTCACGTCCAGGTCTGGCCCTCAACATCTATCTTCGCACAAGCTATTTTCCTTGCTCTTTCCCCTTCTGCCAGGTTGATACAGAAGAGTACAGCAATGCTGAAGGTCATGTGTTAAAGATCATGGAACATCAAGAACAAACAAACCTAGGTTCTTAAATCAATACTTGGAGTAGAGTCACCGCTCAATCAAAACTACAACTTTGGATTGTTTGTGAGCAAAAAATAAACTTCTGGTAGCTTGTGCTTGGACCAATGTAAATTTTGGAGTTTATTTCTTATAGCAGCTGGCGTTATAGTGTCAGCACTCATGGCACTTAAAATTCTAAACTTCTCGTGGAGGGACTTGTATATTAAGTTCCAGCTTTTATTTCTTTTTTTTTTTTTTTTTTTTTGCGGTACGCGGGCCTCTCACTGCTGCGGCCTCTCCCGCTGCGGAGCACAGGCTCCGGACGCGCAGGCTCAGCGGCCATGGCTCACGGGCGCAGCCACTCCATGGCATGTGGGATCTTCCCAGACCGGGGCACGAACCCGCGTCCCCTGCATCGGCAGGCAGACTGTCAACCACTGTGCCACGAGGGAAGCCCCCAGCTTTATTTCTTACCATGCCTCACTATATACTCTATTCTTACCTCAACAGACACAACAGGTCTTTCCTAATTCCATGCATTTGTGCATATTGTTCTAGTCCCCTAAAAAAATTGTCCTTACCTTCTTATCCTGGATAAGTCTTACTAATCATTCAAAATCTGGTTCAAGCATTACCTTTCTAGTAGCTCATACATGTTGCACTGTAATCTGTGGTATATAATAGATATAGTGATCATCTCAGAACTATGTTTTCTTCCTCACTGAATATCAGTGCCTGGTATATATATTAGGTGATCAATAAATCTTTGTTGATTGACTGAATTTGCTGTAAGTCTTCATGTATGATGTATGCCATTAACCAACATCCTTCATATAACTTCTCCCTATTCCTTATAGTATATTAGATGCATAGTAGCATATCTAGTACCCTGACTCTACATCTCTCCAAACGTGCAACCTGACTTAATCTCCATGCATCAGCTCAACCTCACCCCTGACTCTGGGACAAATCCTGGTCCCAGACATGAAGGTCCTAGAGTGCTCGCTTACTCAGCTGCTGGTTCCACTGCAACCTTGATGTCCCAATCTCTCATCATCTGGATTCTCTGCCTCATAACCATGTCTCCCAAAGACTAGGCATCCTGACTTTAACCTTGAACCTCAGTAGATAAAATGTTTTCCTTATACCCCAGTCCTCTTGTAACTAAGTCTCCGATATATTCCATAGCTCTCCAACAAATGGCTTCAAATCAGACTTCCACCAATTTCCTGCCACATTAATTCCTTGGATAGATAACCCATGTACAGACTACCATTTGAGCCCTGCCAAACAATACTACTGTTCCATCTGTCTTTTCCCACTTGGAATGATCTTCTATATTTAAGATCTGTTTTCCAGCTGTCTACAGGTACAGACAACTAATATATAAATAAGGCAGATACGTTATGAGACATCAGGGATTGGTGGGAATTGGATTCAATCATGCCACTGTTTGAATATTCATTGGATTCTAATAGGTTGCCCAGTACAGCGAATAGGTGATTAGTGATCTATAAGGTTCTTCAAGGCAGTCTGCTCTTGAGCAGTATTAATATTTCTAATAGTGCAGTATTTTTCTACTTGATTTTCATATGAATTAATAATATTTGTATTATGGTACTCTCCATTAGCAGACTTTCAAAAGTGAGATACAGTTGGCCCTCCATATCCACACAGATACAGAGCACTGACTGCTCTGTGCCATTTTCTATAAGGGACTTCAGCATATGTGGATTTTGGTATGGGGGGGGGGTCCCAGAACAAATCCCCCATAGATACCAAGGGGAAACTGTAATTCTTTTCTGGTGTGTTTGTTATAAAAAGTAGTAATTCACAGCTCCTAACGCCCAATAAATATTTAGTGAAAAAGCAAATGACAGAATGATTGAATAAGTTAGAGAAAATGTGGCAAATGGCCCACTGAGTTTTTGTTTTGTTTTGTTTTGTTTTGTTTTTTGCGGTACTCAGGCCTCTCACTGCTGTGGCCTCTCCCGTTGCGGAGCACAGGCTCCGGACGCACAGGCTCAGCGGCCATGGCTCACGGGCCCAGCCGCTCCGCGGCATGTGGGATATTCCCGGACCGGGGCACGAACCCGTGTCCCCTGCATCGGCAGGCGGACTCTCAACCACTGCACCACCAGGGAAGCCTCCATTGAGTTTTTGACTTCCAAAAGAAATCTTTTGGCCTCTTAGTGGCCTCCAAGCAATACGAAGCACAATCATTGATTATAAACTGTTTGCATTTCTTATCCTCAAATGCATTTTAAACACACACACACACACACACACACACACACACACACTCCTCAGGCACAAGGTGTGTGGATACATGAGTGAGTAGTTCTTAACTACTGCTTGTTCTTTTCACTGGAAGAGTTTGGGTATCAGCACTAGTTGGGAACCAGTTAGTATGAAGTTGTGGAATATTAAGCCAGGAGGCCTGGAAAGTTCATTCATGGAATTAATAAATATGGATAGAATACTGTTCCCAGCCTGACCTCTGTCCCGGTCAACATGAAACTAGTGAATGTAAAACTAGGCTAGGAGAAGTACCGTAATGGAGAAACAGAGAGAACAGGGAAATGGAGAAGAGGTAGATCAGACAAATGTTCATGAAACCCAGGAGAAAAAAGAGAAAATAAAGTGTAAAGGGCCTTAGATCCTGAGGACAAATCAAAAAAAAAAAAAAGGTTGCATGCCCACAAGATATCTTAATAGCAATGATGGATTTTAAAGTCTCTTTGTAAATATTTAATATAAAGTTGCCATGATTATGAGTATTAAATGAATAAACACCATAGAATCACAGATTTTAAGAACTAGTAAGCTTCTTAGAGATTACCTAAAATTGCAACACTTAACCCCCTCCACCTCGCCAGCACTCCAGAAAAAACCTCACCTGACTCTACTGTTTTCTCTTTTCCATGGTATATATCACCTTCTAACATAAACATCTTATTTACTATGTTTATTGTTTGCTGTTTGCCCTCCCACTTGAAACGAGAATGGAAATCTCATGAGGACAGAGATCTTGGCCCGTTTTTGTTCACTGAGATGGCCCAAGAACCTACAACAGTACCTGACACATAGAAGCTACTCAACCAACATTTGTTGAATTAATAAAATCCAACATACACACTAACAAACGTAAGGTAGATAGCTAGTGGGAAGCAGCCGCATGGCACAGGGATACCGGCTCGGTGCTTTGTGACCGCCTGGAGGGGTGGGATAGGGAGGGTGGGAGGGAGGGAGACGCAAGAGGGAAGACATATGGGAACATATGTATATATGTATATGTATATGTATAACTGTTACTTTGTTATAAAGCAGAAACTAACACACCATTGTAAAGCAATGATACCTCAATAAAGATGTTAAAAAAAATAAAATAAAATAAAATCCAACTAACAGCCTTTTTACAGTTGAGGAAACTAAGTTCCTAACAACTTCAGTGCCTTCCTTGACGTCACACACCTTGTCAGCAACATAAGTATGTCTAGAGGCCAAGTCTACTTCAGTTTGACACTGTGGTTCTAAATAAAGGAATGAAAATCAGTTTAAGTGACCCCCATTTCCCCCCTTCCTCTCAACCCCCCCCCACACTCTCTCTACCACTGACAGGTAATAGAACTCAAAGGCTGCTTTCCTCCTAAACAGCCCCTATACATCATAAAACCTTGGGTAGTGGCACCATGCATCAAACAAGAAACATGCATTCATATGGTACAAAATGGAAAGTTTCGTGACATTTTCAGAAAAATGTACTCTTTCCTTTTGAAGTACCCCCAGTAGCATATCATTATGCGAGCTGCCTTATCCAGCTATAGTCATTCGCTCGCTGTCCCATGGGTCGGGTAGCAAACCAACATGTTGGCCGGGCAACTTTCTAAATACATTTGCTCGCTTTCCTGAGCTGCACTCAGATCTGTGGCTTTATTTCAAGGTGAAGAACAAAAGAGTTTGTTTGACATTTTTGCTAATGATTTGTAGAAAAATATCCTGTAAACTACAGAGCTGGGAACATCCCCTAATCCAATTGTCAACAGGGATAGTGTCACAAATTCTCTTTGTTAAACCAATTTCCTGACTTTTCCTGGTATAATTAGCTCTGGGTCTTCTATCGGGGTTGAGCTTTCTAATTGTAGCAATTCTAAATACATCAAAATGCATTCACACTTGGGGTTTACTGCCCTACCTGAGTTGCTTTTGCATCTGTTATACAGAAATAAAGCCACATATTTCCTGCACACACTAGGCAAAGAGGAAGTGATATTTTTAGAACAGAAGCAATAGAAATAATTCAGCTGCAATTTCTCCTTTGCATCTGAGTTAGCAGTAGAATCTCTGGGCACAAGAGGGAATCATATCTTCCAAAATACTGCTATATGTGTGTGCTGGAGAAGGGTGGTTTGGGGAATTGGGGAAAGAGAAAGGGCACACAAGAAAAGCACTAGGAAACGAGAAAGTGGGGCACAGGCAAAACCTTTACTGATGACCTCAACCCAGAAGCTGCTTCCAGAATATATGTGACATCGGCATATGTTTTTACTGCTACAAGGTGACAGAAAACACCCACACTTGAAACCACACTGGTTATGTGCCTGCCAGTGAGTAAAGGGAGAACAAATCCTATCCCAGTATGAGAACAGTCTTAGGGAAATTCTTTTTACTTATGCCAGGTCCCCTTTGAAAACGGGAGTGAAAGGGATTTCCCCCCACGCTGATGTGCCTGAGTTAGTGGGTTAGGCCTGACCACAGACAGACAATTTGACGTAACAGCACTGGCAAATCATATTGCTTGGGATTTTCATCAAAAAAACATCTGTGTGTGCTTCATGAATAACCCAAGAGAGCCCCTCTGCAGCCTTAGGCAATACAAGCTTTCATCTTCCCTCAGAACCCTCAGGCCCTATTCATCCTCCTGACCAAAGCAATATTCGCCACCTGAAAATAATCATCTACCTGCGAATGGTGCCTTACATCTCACAAACTTTCACACACACACCATTAGTCTACTTGATCCGTAAAGATCATCTTTAAAACATTCAAAATCCAACCACTTCTTACCACGTCTACTGCTGCTACCTGGTCCAGATCACCATGGTCTCTCCCTTTACTTATCACAACAGTGTCCTAATGGGTTTCCCAAGTTCTACCCTTGCCCCTCTACCATCCAGTCTCAAAACTGCATCCCTTTTTAAAACTTATGTCACTCTTCTACTCAAAACCTTCCTACAGCTTCCAATTTCACTACGACCTGCAAAACCTACATGATCAACACCCCCCCCATTACTCCTTGACTTCATCTCCGATTCCTCTCCACCTCCTGCCCTTCACTCCACAATGGCTTATTTGCTGTTCCGTGATCATGTAAGGTATATTCCTCCTTTTAAACCTTTGTTCTAGTTGTTTGTGGCAGAAATGATCAATTCTGTTCCTGCGTGAGAAATCCCACAACCTCCTCCTTAACTTCAATGATTCACTAGAAAGAATCACAATTCAAGAGCAGGTTACGGCTAAGATTTATCACAGACGATAGAGAGCAAAAACAGCAGGAAAAAGAAACGCATTAACAGGTCCAGCATAGACTTCTCATGTCCTTCCTCATCCAAGGCCACACAGAATGGGATTTTTTCTCCGACAGGAAACTGCAGGGACAAGTGTAGAATGTCCCTGCCAAGGGAAATCCATTTGAGTCTCAGGGTCTTAGGCTTTTGTGGGAGGTTGGTCACGTAGGCACATCTTGCTAGCAATCAGTCATGGCAACTGAAACTCAGGACCAAAACAATGCAACCAGGTGTACATCATCAATCTTTGTGCAAAGCAATGCTGGCAAGCTACTATGGAACGGTCTATTTCTCCCAGGTGTACACAACAAAATAATCAATCCAACAGTGATATAAAGAACATTCTGAGAGCTACATTCCCAGAGGTTGGCCAAGAGTAAATCCGAGACACTTGGAGACATTCAAGGAGTGAGCAATCAGACCTGCTGTGTTAACACTTTCTTCACACTCTCTAATCTTGCCATGCTTCCCTGTAGTGAAGTATATCTCCCTACCCCTGATAAACTTAAATGCTATAATTAAGTCTAGAGAGAAAAAAGTATTTAAAGAATTATGAGAGTGACTACTGGCCACATAACATGATCAAAAAATAAATGTTTGTGCTTGTCAGAGCCTAATATATTAGGGCTGTTTGTTGCTGCAGCAGAAGCTAATACATCATTCCTTCTGTCTGAAATGTTCTCCCCGCAGATATGTCTTGGCTTATTCCCCCATCTCCTTCGTCTTTACTCAAATCTCATATTCTCCATGAGGTCTAAAACTGATCACGCTGTGTAATATTGTAATCAGCCCCCAAACCCCTCCTGCAAATTTCTGATTCCTTTTAACCTGTTCTATTTTTTCCCATAGCACTTATCACCTCCTAATATACCATATAATTTACTCATTCATTATGTCTCCCCTCCCCGACCACTTTCTCTCTGCCACTCCCACCCTGGCTAAGCTCCAAGAAGGCAGGAGTATTTGTATGCTTTGTTCACTGATTTATTCAAAGAACCGCAAATTGTGCCTAGGACATAGTGGGTGCTCAATAAATATTTAGTATTTATTGAATAAGGTAGGTAGAGCATGTCAGGGATTATTACTCCCATTTTTTCTTCCAGTTTTATTGAGAAATAGTTGACATACAGCACTGTATCAGTTTAAGGTGCACCGCATATCGATTTGACTTACATACATCATGAAATGATTATCACAGTAAGTTTACTGAACATCCATCATCTCATATAGATACAAAAGTAAAGAAATAGAGAAAAATATTTTTGCTTGTGATGACAACTCTTATTCTCTTAACAGCTTTCATACATAACATACAGCTGTGCGAGTTATCTTTCTCATGTTGTGCATTCCATCCCTAGTACTAATTTATCTTGTAACTGGAAGTGAGTACCTATTACTGCCTTCACGCAATTCTTCCTCCCCCACCCCCCGCCTCTGGTAACCACAAATCTCATCTCTTTTTCTATGAGTTTGTTTGTTTGTTTTTGAAGTATAACTGATCTACAACACTATGTTAGTTCCTGGTACACAACATAGTGATTTGATATTTCTATACATTTCAAAATGATCACCGTGATAAGTCTAGTTACCATCTGTCATCATACAAAGATATTCCATAGTTATTGACTATATTCCCCACACTGCACGTTTCATACCCGTGACACATTTATTCTGCAACTGGAAGTCTGTACCTCTTAATCTCCCTCACGTATTTCTCTCCTCCCCCACTCTCCTCCCCTCTGGTGACCACCTGTCAGTTCTCTGTATCTATGACTCTCTCTGTTTAGTTATGTTTGACCATTTGTTTTGTTTATTAGATTCCACATGTAAGTGAAATCATACAGTATTTGTCTTTGTCTGACTTACTTCACTTAGTGTTAATACCCTATAGGTTCATCTATATTGTTGCAAATGGCATTATTTCATTCTTTTTTATGGCTGAGTAGTAGTCCACTGTGTGTGTGTGTGTGTGTGTGTGTGTGTGTGTGCATCACATCTCCTTTATCTATTTATCCCCATTTTTAAGATAAGTTAATTGAGGCACAGAGAAGTTAAATGACTCAGGCAAGTCATTTATTAAGTGCATAGAGCTGAGTCTAAAACCATTCAGTAGAATAACTTAATAAGCTGTGACCACGAAAAAGACAAATCCAAAGTAATATATTAAACTGAATATAATTTTAATATATAAGGAAATTACATGATTTTATAATTATGAAAGATTGCAAGATTCCATCAAGTTCAAAGATCTTTAAAATTAAATGGAAAAGACATTTACATCTTAGGATACCTTCAGTTCAAAGATCGTAAGAGTTTGAAGGAAAATAAATGTAATGATAATAACAGTTAATACTTATATAGAACATACCACGACCCAGGGGCTATTAAAAGAGTTTTACATACATTAAAATATTTAATCCTCATGACAAACCTATAATGTAGTTTCTGGTATTATCCACCTTCTACAGATTAGGAAACTGAGGCACCAAGACTTGAAGTTCCTTGTCCAAGATCACACAGCTAATAAGTAGTAGAACTGGGATGTGAATCCAGTAATCTGACTCCAAAATCCATGCTTGGGCACTAAGCACTATGACATGTCTTAAGAAGCACAGAAGTGTAAGTGATCAACTTGGGTGGAAAGTGATGAATTTCTTTGAAAAACAAAAAATTAGGTAATATGAGTTAGGAGACCTATTCCCTTTTAAGTAGAGTCATTTGAGACATATGGGCTCAGAATGACAGCATGAGTGGTCCAAAGACATGCAGCTCCAGTTCTCATACCTGGCCAACAACTCTGGTTGCAAGTAACCATAGGAATTTGGAAGTGTCACTGTTTTCTTTACTGAGTACAGATCTTTTAAATGTGAGAAGATTTAGAGTGAAGAAAATAAAGGTTTGGGAGAATCAAATTATGTTATTATATTTTTGTACATATTTGATATCTATGTACTTGCTATTTTAAGAAAATTTGGCCTTTTAGAGTGACAGCCTTGAAACTTCAAGTTAAAATGTGGAACTGAATAACTGATTATACTTATGACTTTAATTGGAATTCTACTGTATTCTTTAATACTATCAGAGCACCTAAGAGGACTTTTGGTTCACAATATATGTAAAATACAATTTACTATGATTTGTTTAATACTCTAGAGGTTTTGTTTATCAAGCTATTAAAAGACTTAAGAAAGGAAAGTGGATACCATATATTAAATATATCAATGCAGTTTAAAAATATCTGAAGGTGTTTAATCAACTAAGTTGGCAAATGGCACTATACATTATTTAAAAGCCTTATGAAGGACTATTAAAATCTATTAGATTTATAAAGAAAATAACAAGATTTGTATGCAGAGCTCAAAAGTGAAGAAAAAACTAGGTTGGGGGATTTAAAACTTTAATCAATTGAATATTTAAAATGCTAAGAAAACTTCTGAATAGTCTGCCTCAAAGTGACCAAAATTTCACTTCCAAACACTTAGGCTCTTTGAACTGGGTCCAATGTCCTCAGGCCATCACCATGTTCTCAGAAATCACACATCACAGCTTTACATTTTTATGAGATAGGGAAGGAAAACTTTCTTTACTCCCCAAGCTATTTCCTTACAAAATTAGAATGGACGAATTTTCCCCCACCAGGAAAATTGGTTGTAACTAGTCTGTTCTTCAGTACTAGGCCAGACTGGGCAGATATAACCTAGAGAACAAGGTGGCATTTGTAGGAAAACCTCTGAGATATTTCTAGCAACTTCCATGAAATGCAGGAACCTTCAAGGATAAGGAGGATATATTTATGCTTCTCTCCACATCCTTTCCTAACCCACAGTCTACTTTGCCAATAAATTATCTTAATGATTTAGTTAAATGAAAGTTTTGCAAATGCTGTAATACAGCCCATTTCTGTGCAACTTTTTTCCCCTGGGGATGAAGTTATTCAGTGTTCCTTGGCTCTGGTAATTCATATCCTCAACAGTCAGCACTCTGGACCTCAGTGGTATTGATCTGTTTGAATCTTTGGATTGTTTTTAATGTCACAACCCCAGGAGGGTGGTTTGTGGCAAAGAAATCTACCTCCATTAAAACTCGAGGTATCAATTCACTAAAATAATTTTCTTTTAGGTTACCGGTGTGAAGTGAAGGAAAAGTTTTTCTAAGTCTTTTCTAGTTGAATCATAAATATGAAGAACTACCTTCTGAAAGCCAAGAAGGATGCTCCCTAAGTAAAGAATATGCCATTCTTCAACCATGAATCTTATAAATCAGCACATACCCAGGTATCTAATGTATAATGAATGTGGAAGGTTATTTAAATTCAGAAAGGTATAGCTATGTTGCACACATCATAAGATAAATTTAATTGTGAATGTGTATGTGAGAGCACAGAATTTGATATTTAATAGAATTCGTAACTCAATTCAAAGCCAAAAGCATATGTTTGGTGTGAGGTGAAATTCAACAAGTAACGAAAACTGAAAGATGTGGCACGGAAAGACCCGGACCTGAAAGTCTGTCTTTAACTCCTCTTGGGTAAGTCATTCACCTCTTTGAGTTTCAGATTCTTCATCTAGAAAAAGGTTGCAGGGATCTCTGACCTGCCTACCTCCCAAAGTTGTTATGAAGACCACGTTCTCTCTGCACTTTATAAATAAATTATGGCTTTCCCTTCTCTGTAAAATACTGTGCAGTATTGATGGAGTTGCTCATATAAAACTGAAGCAAGGTTAACTGGTCAAATGCATGGTATGATCTACACATTATTAACGTTTCCAATGATAATGTTTGAATCTTTCAAGAACTTATTGGCCCTAATCTAACCTTCTTCAGTGATTGTGTTGTCGAAGAACATTAAGTCCATTATGGTGGATGAAACCTTCCATTGACTAACCTGGTATTAGGTCACAGAATGACAACATGATGACAAATAATGGATTACATGCTGGATTCCATTATCACTTTTCTGGACAATGGAAATGAAACTTCTCAATTTTCAATTATCTCTACTTTTACCTCACCAGTCTCCTTTAAAACATCTTTCCTAATTGCTCTGTATATGAGAGAGAGGCATCAATAACATTCAGATATGATATAGCCTATAATTTTGCAGGACTCAAAAAGATTTGCTAGCACACAAAAACTAATTACACAGAGTTTATATAAGGGTCTCAGTCTTCATTAAAGACACAACTATTATTATTTCCCCAGTTACTTTCTAATTGCACTCTTTATTATTGTTGACAAATTCAGCAGCTCAAGACTCAATTATGGAGAATGCTTATTGACTGCAACTCTGTCCCTATTAACTGTTCCTATTATAAAGAATTAACAAAACTGTCAGGCTCTCTCTCTAATTCATGAGGAATAGTTCTCTTGATGAATAAGAACTTGAACTATCTGATTAATATCCTCTTGGAAATACATTCTTTTAAAATGATTTTCAAGTCATAAACTGGCAATCTTCCTGTATTCTGAATTACAACTGAGATGATTCTTTTATTTTTGTATCTGACTTCTGTCACTGTGATTGAATTCAAGGTTGGTTATGACTTTTTGCATATACTGTATGACAGTCTGCTGGTACAAAAAGCAGAGAATCAATAAAAATTGGTTTACACTCTATATCCTTCAATTATCATCTCTGCATGTGTGAAATACCACTCTGAATTGAGTGAAAGGGATAAAAGAACAGCAAGAGATGTGATGCAGAAGTCTTAGTGTACTATGTGCTGGAGCAGTAGACGAGGTCCTAGCTCCTGAGACTTGCACTTGTTTTCTCATCTCACCTTTACCATGAACTTCCACTTGGACATCCTAACCTTGGTTCCTTCTTCTATTCATTGAGAAGTTATTACAAAGGCCCCTCCAGTTCTATAATATAACTTTATGCTTATATACATTTTCATAAAAGCAAAGGTGATACTGCTACAAGAAAGTGTTCTTTATCCTTTGTATTCCAAGTGTCCAGTTTGTGGTTTCTCTCTAGAACAGATCTATGTCTTGCAGTCAATATTTCTTCTTTAATAAATTCTCAGTTTCCCCCAAAGTCACCAAAAGATCTTTATCACACATTCTGGAAGAATGAACTCAGATTAATAATAGTCAAAAATAAGAACCACATTAGACTAAAGGCCCCCCAAAAGGGCATTCAGTTTTTCTACCTGTACCTTCACAAATTATTCATACTGGCACATATAAATCATATCAATAGTTCTCATAAAAGAGAGAATTTATCTTTCTCACCTCACACGATGTAGAAAATGGAGAAAAAGTCATCAAGTTCCCTTATAACGTACATAACACTCACATCCCGTGCTCCAATTACCCAGATATTTCAAGAGAAAATGTGAGCAGAATAGACTCAGTCATGTTAAACCTGCTGTCACAGACTAGAAAAACTTTGGAGAGGAGATTCGAATACTTAGGTGGGAATAGGACTAAACTGAAAGGTCTTAGACAGCTCCAGAGTAGTGAACAGCACAGTGGATAAAGAACCAGAAACCTAGTTCAAGTCCTAGGTCTGCCCCTTCGTTGGTATGCAAAGTTCTTCACCATGGTGAGTCTGAGTTTAAAAAGAGGATGGTAATTCTGTCACCCTCACAGAATCATTCTCATGGACTGAATGAAATAAACGTCTGTGGGAGCACTATGGGCTATCAAAGTATTACGCAGTATGATTCCAGCCCTGCAAATCTAAGAGCCTATGAAAAGTCCTTTGCCTCTTGACTATGGAATATCTAGACTTTCCTACCCTTAACACTGAGCAATGTGGCTCACTGTAAAAGACCTAGATTCCATGTCCCAAATCATTCCTCACTATGTTTCCTTAGATGTCCTAAATCAGAAACCAGAAGCTTGGTAACACTCCCATTCAACTTCTCCCTTAACCACTAAGAGGAATCCAGAACCAACTAGAAACCTAGCTAGAAGAAAAAGAATAGCTAAAGCGAATTTTAGGCTGCCATATTAAATTGAAAGGCCTATGAATCAGATCTATAGAAGTGTAAGTGGGCAATCTCTTTAGATGCACTCGGAGTCTGCTGGAACAGGAATGGATCTTTAAAGTTAGATCAGCAGGGGGCTTCCCTGGTGGCGCAGTGGTTGGGAGTCCGCCTGCCGACGCGGGGGACACGGGTTCGTGCCCCGGTCCGGGAGGATCCCGCGTGCCGCGGAGCGGCTGGGCCCGTGAGCCATGGCCGCTGAGCCTGCACGTCCGGAGCCTGTGCTCCGCAACAGGAGAGGCCACAGCAGTGAGAGGCCCGCGTACCGCAAAAAAAAAAAAAAAAAAAAAAGTTAGATCAGCAGAAGCACAGGAAAGGCTGACTGGGTTTGACAAGATGAAACTCTCTGAGAAAGAAACTGCAGATAGGTTTTTAAATTTCCTTCAAAATATTTAAAATGCAACCTAGAAAACTGTTTAAACTATATAGATCATTACAAAAACTAAAATTCAATACCGTCTATTCTGTTGGCTCTATGAAGGGTACTGCCCCCTTGAGATCCTATGTGACAATGGCCAACTGACTTGACATTTCTTAGTAATAATCATGATGCCATCATCTTACATATGGACACGTAAGATGGTGGTAGATTGAATAATAGCCCCCAAAGCTATCCCTGAAACCTGTGAATGTTACTTTATATGGTAAAGGGACTTTGCAGATGTGATTAAGTTAAGAACCTTGAGATGGGGAAGTTGTCCTGGATTATGCAAGTAGGCCCTAAAGGTAATCACAAGTATCCTTAGGAGAGGGAGGCAGAAGGAGATTTAACAATGGAAGAGAAAGGAAGGGATGTGACTATGCAAACAAGAGGTTAAAATGATAACAAGAACAGGGCCAAAGACTGCAGACACCTCCTAGAACATGAAAAAGGCAAGGAATATTCAATACAGTTATCCCTGGAGCTTACAGAGGGAGTGTGGTCCTGCCAGCATTTAGCCCAGTGAAACCCCTTTCAGGCTTCTGACCTCCAGAACTGTTTGAATAAATTCATGTTGTTTTAAGCCTCAAAGTTTATGGTAACTTGTTAACAACGGCAATAGGAAACTAGCAATTCACTCTGGCTACATCCTTTTCACTCTTGACTCCTGAAGGCTGATTTTTCATTGCCATGGGTAGCTACTCTCAGAAAAGCTGGTCAGTTTGTGGGCCTCAGATTCTTGTGCCCATGACCTTCCCAAAGCCCTGAAGCAAAGAAAGCCAGCTCCAGCATAGATATACTTCCTTCCAGCTAGGTCTGCTTACTACTGAGGCTACTCAGTTGTCTGTGGATATACCATGGGTTGGGAGCTAGAAAACATCCTTTATCTTTCTGACACTGTGAGAATAATTTCATTCAAAATATTTGAAATATAACCTAGTAAATTGTTTTAACAGTTATAAATAACTGCAAAAACTGAAATGCAATATATTCTATTCTGTTGGTTTTATGAAGGGTGCTGCCCCCTTGAGATCATTTGAGACAGCAGCTGACTGACGTGACATTTCTTAGTTATAATTACGATGCCATCTTACGGTTATTACACAACTTGCATGTGTACAGCAATTTACAGTTTATATATATTTCTTCATCCTCACTATAATCCTAACTGGGGGAAAATATTATTACCCCTATTTTAGAGACAAGGAAACAGAGGCTCAGAGAAAGTTTCCCAATATCTCAAAACCTAAGGAAGTCCAAGGACTCCAAACCTGGTCTTCTAAGTACATAATACACAAGACAGAGTCACTATCCAAAAAGACACGTGGGCTGCTCCCCGCTTTTCTACTGGCAGAATAAAAACAACGTTGCTTATTTATCAAAGTTATAACGTTATATCAATAAAGATACACTTTCTTCTTTGTTGTCTTCACAACTCAAAATTACTTCACTTGAGAGGCACTGTGATGTCCTTGAGACCTGACCATGCCTCTTTTCATCTGTACCATCATATGACATCCAAAAGGTAACTTAGTTCTCTAGGTTTCAGTTTCTAAAAAGGCTGTAATGTATGGATAATCAATCCCATTTTCAGACGAAGAAACACCTCCAGAGGTTATTCCCCTAAGTCCATACAGCTAATAACTAGAAGAGGTAGGACATAAAAGCAGGTCTTTTGAATTCATTCATTCATTCATTCATTCATTAAACAGATCGTTTTTAAGTGTCTATATCAGGCTAGGTCCTGGGAATACAAAGATAAAAAGGACAAAGATGAAAAGCTTCTTGTAGAGCTTACAGTCCGATGAAAAAAGACATAAAGGTACACAGGTAATTATAATGGAGTGTGATAAGTGACATGTGCAAGGTGCTACAGAAGCACATGGGAAGGCTTCTCAGAAGTGACATATAAATTGAGGTGTGAAGAATAAGTAGGAATTTTCCAGGCAAAGTGGGAGGGGAAAGGGAAGGGTCTTCCTGACAGAAAAGGTATATAGCTTCAACGCAAAGCTCCAACACACTGCATACCCATGTCTCTTAGCATTGTACCTTCTGGCCTTGAAACTTATACAAGTGGTCCTAGCCACAGTTTTGTATGGCAACCAGGGTATTCCCATGAACCCATGACTTTCAAAATGGCTAAATCTGTATAGCATACAGATCAGTTCACTGGCTCTAAATGTTATGCATTCTCTTCTTTAAATATTGTTGTTTGGGGAAGAGGGATACCAGCTGGATATCATATTTTAAAGAGATACCACATTTAAAAATCAGCAGTGAGGATTATTTTTGACACCAAAGCAGACTGTGACACAAATATTCAGAGTTCACACTAAGAGGGCGCAGCTCCTGACACGCTCAACAGGAAAGGCAATTGAGACTGCTATTCATAAGACCACCTGAGCTATTAGATACTAAACAAGATGCAATTTATAAAGGTATCTGGACAAGTTAAAAGATAGAACTCAATAATTTCCATTTTTCACATGAAGAACACATTTCTCTGCTTTAGACACTTTCCCATCAGATCCAAGACAAAGAATAAATCAACTAAAATACTTTTTTGAAAGGTTTAATGTATCATTCTAGCAGAGGCCATCTTTCACTATGAAAAGATTATCCCATTTTCAGATGGTGCCTATGCCCCCAAATTCCGGCACTGTATCTCTGAATTACAAAAGTATTTTTACTTCTCATGTAACTGACCTTATTGGAAAAGAGGAAATTTTACATCCCACAGTAACAACAAAAAACAAACAAAAAAAACAAAACCACCAGAATTAGAACAAAGCAGTACTGATGTGTTCACTTCATTATTCAACTTAATTTCTTGAAACTGAAATGAATTTTTGACTAAAATGTCCTTTTCCATGACTGAACCCTTTAACAGGCTATATTTGACTTTAGAACATGTGCGATCTCAACTGAATATTGAACATTTGTTTAATCTTAGATCAAATGGGAAGCCATCAAAGCCACTCCTCCGTGTCTTTTTTGAACACAAAATAAAATGATCTTTTCTAGATTCTTTCCTGTATCTTTCCTGGGTGTGAATGTGCACAGGCCAATGTGCAATCCCACATTTACCAACTGCCAGACAACCTCTGCTCTAATTCTAAAATTAGGAAAATAAACAAACAAGAAAATCTCAAGCCTACACAATGCTGATTAAAATATTCATACTTTCTTCATCCTCTAAGTCAGGAAAAAAAACCCAGTAATGTTGTTATGAAATTGTATAGACCTAACTAAAGAAACATGCCTCATGAGACTCGTGACCATGTGCTGGCAGCTGGAGCAAGGTGTGGTGAAGGCACATGGTATTTCGATGCAGCTCTTGTGAATCAGCCATTTTTTTGTCTTCTGCTTTAATGCAGCAATTTTGATGCCTGTAACAAACTATTAAACTTGCAGGATAAAAAAAAATCACTAAATGTTTGAGGCAGATATCCACAACCCATCACTCCACTTCTCCTTCCGGCCCACCTCCATCCCAGAGTGTGAATGGAGGATGAGGCGTGAATGCAGGATGGACCGAACCTCAGAGATGGCGTGACGTAGGGTGAGTAGAAAGGGATGGGGGCTAGACATGATCTGGCAACTAACCCCCACAAAACTAGGAGTCGGAGACTTCCCTGGCGGTCCAGTGGTTAAGATTCCATGCTTCCACTGCAGGGGGTGTGGGTTCAGTCCCTGGTTGGGGAACTAAGATCCCGCATACAGTGTGGCGCCCCCTCCCCCCCCAAAAAAAAAACTAGGAGTCATGTGCTTACCATACTCACTCATTGAATAAAGGAGCATTTATCATTTGAACAATTTCTCAGAATGCAATTGTTTTCTTGAATGGTCCACATATCACATTCTCAGATTCTGTCTTTGAAGTTACAATGGTCACATGAAGTTACTTTCTAGATAAATATAGATATAGATGTAGGTGTAGAGATAGAGTCTGAGAGATATGATCTGGTTGTCTTAATGGGAACTATTTGTTTGAAAATCTTCCTGAATATGGAATTTTAATGACAGATAATGCGTAAGACATTGGGCTGCGGATAGAGGTGGAAGAAATGAGGACAGCTACTTGGACCACAATGTGACATTCTCTGCTCCTGAGGGCACAGGAAATCCTAACATTAAATATCTAACACTGCTCTCAGCATGCAAGTCTCAGCCACAAACTCTGGTGCAGGGGAAATATAACTTTACTTTTCTGCAACTCAAGATGATTTCTACTTTGAAACTTCCTTCTTCCCAGTTACTAGAAATTTAACCTCAGTCAATTCATGGATCCATCTCCTTTTGCCCCCTGTCATATCTAAAATCTATGAGGACCTCTAGTTTCCTTCTGCCATAGTGGGGAGTCCTGCTATATTTACAAATATGATCCCCTAAACACTCTGTTCCAGGAATCTTCTGTTCCCCTAAGACTCAGCCTTTTGGAGACCAGAGCCAGTGAGCTTCCTCTGTTACTGTTGTCCACCAACATGTCAAATCCCTCTCCTGAGGCAACTGATTCATTCATTCACCAAATATTTACTAAGGTTCCACTACATTCCAAGCACCATTCCAGCAGTGAACAAAACAGGGAAAAACAAATCCTGGCTCTTATGGGGACAAACAGTAACTATGCACATAACTAAGTAAAAGGCAGTGTTTCATACAGTGGAGAAAAGACAGTCTCTTCAATAAGTGGTGCTGGGAAAACTGGACAGCTACATGTAAAAGAATGAAATTAGAACACTCCCTAACACCATACACAAAAATACACTCAAAATGGATTAAAGACCTAAATGTAGCAGCTCAATAACAAAAAAACAAACAACCCAATCCAAAAATGGGCAGAAGACCTAAATAGACATTTCTCCAAAGAAGATATACAGACTGCCAACAAACACATGAAAGAATGCTCAACATCACTAACCATTAGAGAAATGCAAATCAAAACTACAATGAGATATCACCTCACACCAGTCAGAATGGCCATCATCAAAAAATCTAGAAACAATAAATGCTGGAGAGGGTGTGGAGAAAAGGGAACCCTCTTGCACTGCTGGTGGGAATGTGAATTGGTACAGCCACTATGGAGAACAGTATGGAGGTCCTTAAAAAACTAAAAATAGAACTACCATATGACCCAGCAATCCCACTACTGGGCATATACCCTGAGAAAACCAAAATTCAAAGAGTCATGTACCAAAATGTTCATTGCAGCTCTATTAACAATAGCCTGGAGATGGAAACAACCTAAGTGTCCATCAACAGATGAATGGATAAAGAAGATGTGGCACATATATACAATGGAATATTACTCAGCCATGAAAAGAAATGAAATTGAGTTATTTGAGTGGATGGATGGACCTAGAGTCTGTCATACAGAGTGAAGTAAGTCAGAAAGAGAAAAACAAATACTGTATGCTAACACATATAATATGGAATCTAAGAAAAAAAAAAGGTCATGAAGAACCTAGGGGTAAGACGGGAATAAAGACACAGACCCACTAGAGAATGGACTTGAGGATATGGAGAGGGGGAAGGGTAAGCTGTGACAAAGTGAGAGAGTGGCATGGACATATATACACTACCAAACGTAAAATAGATAGCTAGTGGGAAGCAGCTGCATAGCACACGGAGATCAGCTCGGTGGTTTGTGACCACCTAGAGGGGTGGGATAGGGAGGGAGGGAGACGCAAGAGGGAGGAGATATGGGAACATATGTATATGTATAACTGATTCACTTTGTTGTAAAGCAGAAACTAACACACCACTGTAAAGCAATTATACTCCAATAAAGATGTTAAATAAATAAATAAATAAAAAGAAATAAACTCCAAACATCAGTGGAAAAAAAAAAAGGCAGTGTTTCAGTTGCAGATGGCTGCTATGGCGACAATCAAGCAGAGGAGGGAGTAGGAAAGAATGTTGTGATTTTGGAATTTTAGATTAGCTGGAAGGCTTCACTCTCAAAGTGACGTTTCAAAACAAATCTTAAGGAAGTAAGGTAGTATGCCTATGTGAATAGCTGGTGGAAGTGTGTTCTAGGCTCAGGAAACAGGAAAGTCAAGCCCCTAAGACAGGAATGACACAAAGGAGAAGAGCAGATGATGTCAGGGAGGTAGCAGAGGGCCAGATGGGGGCGGCCAGCAACACAGAGTGGTCTCACTTGGCCCTGTCCAATAGAAGCATAATGTGAGCCAGATATGAAACTGTAAATCTAGTGACCACAGTTTTTGAAAAAAAAGGAAAAAAACAGGTGAAATTAATTTTAATAATATATTTTATTTGATCTACTATATCCAAACTATTTCAACATACAAGCAATAAAAAATTATTAAAGACCTATTTACTTTTTTTATACTGAGGCTTTAAGATCCGTAGTGTATTCCATACTTACGGCACAACTCAACTTGGAGCACCCACATTTTGAATTCCCAATAGCTACATATGGCTTGCAAGTATCATATTGGACAGTGCAATTCTGGCCACTTGAATGAGGAGAAGGGCAAGGAGGGGAACTACAAGGAAAAAAATCAATTACTATATCATCGACATCACCCTGTCATGCATACGGCATCGTATTTCCTATAATAACATTCCTTTATAATGCTGGCTCAGAGTACCAGGAGTACTACCTTAGAGGTGGTGTTTTCTTAAAGCTTTTCCTTTTCTGATTATAAAAGTCATACGTACCCCTAAAAATTCAAGCAATACAGAACTGAATAGTGGAAAGTGGATATTCACTCAAATCAGGTGAGGGTTAGGGATTGAATGAGGATCAGGCAGCCTACGGCACATATTATTACATGCTCACTCCTGCTGTTTGACATGTCGATATGCTGCTTCGGTGTGACTATTCCAATTCACTTTTTCTAAAGTAAAATTTGAGAGCACCCAGGATCTATGGACAATCTTTAATGGGATTGTATAAATTGCCATTATCAAGGGATACCTACCTATGTAGCTTCAAACTAGTGTAGCAGAGTATTACCTAGAGGTTAAGGTTGTATTTGTTTCTCCCCTTCTGCACATACAATACACTCAGGGCAGCTCAGGCTCAAGGAAGGGTGAATAGATGCTTAAGGCAGCCATGCCCAGAGACAGCCCTGGATCTGTAACTGACAATCGAATGCAGATATGATCCCACTCTTTTCCTTTAGCAAGCTTCTTTCTAGCCTTCTTCTAGCTCCTCAAACCTCCCATACCCAATCTTCCACACTCAATCTTAGCTCCACTAGAATTTCCATTCCATGGGGGCAGAGATTTTTATCTGTTTCATTCTCTGCTGTATCTCCAAAGGTTAGGGCAGTGCCTCACACGTAGTTGGTGCTCAGAAAACATGGTGAGTGAATGAACGAGGCAGATAGCATTAGACTTGAATTCCATCATTTTCCCACCACCAAACCTGCAAACCCCTTCACAGTTGCATCCTTTTCTTTCCTATTTACAGTGCAGGCCCTGATTCTATTCCTCCCTAAGGTAACACTTCCACTAGGGTTCTGAGTCCCATCCCCCTCCTTGGCTTCTCAGGGCCTTCACTCCTTCCCTAACCTCCTCTTTTTCTGACATTACTACCTCCAAACCTAAAGAAAACTCTCTCCTAACTACACATTCCTCTCCACTACCCAACCTCCCGCCGACTTCTTCCTCTTTTTCACAGCTAAACTCTTCAAAATAGTCACCTATACTCACTGTCTTCAGTTCCTCCCCATTCTCTCTTAAAATCATTTGTAACTGGCTTTTGCCCACACTAATGACGTCCATATTGCCTAACCCAATGGATATTTCTCTGTACTCATCTTATACACCCTCTCAGAAATACCTGACAGAGTGGACCACACTCCTGATTTTCCTTTTATCTCAGTAGCCACCCTGCACTCACTTCTGCAGCCTTTCCCCCTGCAGAGGCCCCTAGAGATTGCGGTGCTTCCCCAAACATATTCATACTACACGCTTGCCTTCTCTCACCACCACATTCCATCCATCAGCACGCAGTGTCACTTCCACCGCCAAAGAATATGTTGATTCTGTCTGCTTCTCTCCCTCTGCACAACCACCCTTCTAGCTCAAGTCACCAGTAACCTCACCTCAACTGCATCCTAAATTGTCTCTCTGCTCCCATCTTGGCCCCCACAGTCTATTCTCAACCTAGCATCCAGAGAGATTTCTTTTTAAGTCCAAGCCAGATCGGTTGCTACTGTGCTTCATGGCTCCCAATGGCTCCTCATTATCAGAGTAAACTCCCAAGTCTTTACCACAGCCCCTTCCTAACCGCCCACTCTCATCTCGTACCACTTTCCCTCTTGTTCACTGGGCTCTAGCCACCCTTAGCATTTTTGGTATTCCTCATCATCTCTAATCTCTTTCTTGCCTCAGAATCTTTGCATACACTATTCCCTCTGCCTGGAAAGAGCCCATTTTCTTTATCTGCCTGACTCCTCTCCAGGAACTCTCAGCATAAATGTTGGCTCTGCAGAGGCCTTCCCTGACCACTGTAACTCCCTCTACCTTCCAATCTTCCTTCTTGAACTAAGCTGCTTGTTTGTTAACTCCATAGCACTTATGACAATTCATAATTATTTTACTTGGTTTTTTTTTCTTTCTCCCACACTAGACTCTCAGCTCTTTCTGGTCAGTATCTCTCAGTCTTGTTCACTACTGTATTCCCAGGTCTAGCTCAGTATCTGGCTCATTCCATTAGAGGTACTCAATAAATATTTGCTGAATACATGAATGAGTGAATGAATGAAGGAAGAAAGGAAGGAAGAGCAGTACATGGTGACCTAGAGAGATGCTGGGGAAAAGCAGACAGAGGGACGTGGTGCTGAGTTCCAAGTTCAAATATATGATCTCCATCCCTGAGACTAGCCCTCATATTTGGTCTGTGACAGAAAATGCTTTAGCAATTCGAGGTCTTTCGTGCTTCCATATGAATTTTAGGATTATTTGTTCTAGTTCGATGAAAAATGTCATGGGTATTTTGATAGGGACTGCATTAAATCTGCAGATTGCTTTGGGTAGTATGGCCATTTTAACAATAGTAATACTTCTAGTCCAAGAGCATAAGATATCTTTCCATCTCTTTATGTCATCTTCAATTTCCTTCATCAATGTTTCATAATTTTCAGTGTAGGTCTTTTACCTCCTTGTTAAGTTTATTCCTAGGTATTTTATTCTTTTTTATGCGATCTTAAACAGCATTTTTTTTTTACTTTCTCTTTCTGATAGTTCACTATTACTGTATAGAAACACCAACATAGTTCTGTATATTAATCTTGTATCCTGCAACTTTGCTGAATTCATTTATTAGTTTTAGTAGGTTTTTGGTGGAGACTTTAGGGTTTTCTATATAAAGTATCATGTCATCTGCAAATAATAACAGTTTTACTTCTTCCCTTCCAAATTGGATGCTTTCTATTTCTTTTTCTTGTCTGATTGCTGTAGCTATAACTTCCAATACTATGTTAAATAGAAGTGGTGAGTGTGGTCATCCTTGTCTTGTTACTGAAATTAGAAGAAAGGCTTTTCAGTTTTTCACTGTTGAATACGATGTTAGCTGTGGGTTTGTCATAAATAGCCTTCACTATGTTGAGAGATGTTCCCTCTACACCCACTTGGATGAGAGTTTTTATGATAAATGGATGTTGTATTTTGTCAAATGCTTTTTTCTGTTTCTATTGAGACGATCATATGGTTTTTATTAATTAATTTGTTAACTTGATGTACCACATCGATTGATTTGTGGATGCTGGAAAATCCTTGCATTCCTGAAATAAATTCCATCATGCTGTATGATCCTTTTTATACATTGTTGGATGCAGTTTGCTAATATTTTGTTGAGGATTTTTGCATCTGTACTCGTCAAAGGTATTGGACTGTAATTTTCTTTTTTTGTGGTGTCTTTGACTGGTTTTGGTATCAAGGTAATGGTGGCCTAGTAGAATGAATTTGGGAGTGTTCCTTCCTCTGCAACTTTCTGGAATAGTTTGGTAAAGATCGGTATTATTTAGAATTCCCCCATGAAGCAGTCCGGTCCTGGACTTTTGTTTGCTGGAAGTTTTTTGTTGTTTTTTTTTTGGTGGCAGGGGCGGGGGTTGGGTTTTTTTTTTTTTTTGCAGTATGCGGGCCTCTCACCGTTGTGGCCTCTCCCATTGCGGAGCACAGGCTCCGGACGCACAGGCTCAGCGGCCATGGCTCACGGGCCCAGCCACTCTGTGGCATGTGGGATCTTCCCAGACCGGGGCACGAACCTGTGTCCCCTGCATCGGCAAGCGGACTCTCAACCACTGCGCCACCAGGGAAGCCCCTCCCTTAACTATTTATTGTAGTTATAGTTGCTTTAAAAAAATTTTGTCTTTTAATCTATATACTGGCTTATTTAACTGGTTGCTCTTCAATCTTTATTGTATATTTGTCTTTCCTAGTAGGATTTTTCTTTTCCAATATATTCTTACTTCTTTTCCATTTAGAGAAGACCCTTCAACATTTCTTTTATGGTAGGTTTAGTACTGATGAATTCTTTTAGTTTTTGTTTGTCTGAGAAGTTCTTTATCTCTCCTTCTATTCTAAATGATAATTTTGCTGGGTAGAGTATCCTAGGTTTCAGATTTTTCCCTTTCAGCACTTTGAATCTATCATGTCGCTCTCTTTTGGCCTACAAAGTTTCCACAGAGAATTCAGCTTATAGCTTTATGGAAATTCCCTTGTATATGCTATTTATTTTCCTCTTGCTTCCTATAAGTCTCTCTTTAACTTTTGCCATTTTAATTATGATATGTCTTGGTGTGGGTCTGTTTGGATTCATCTTGTTTGGAACCCTCTGCGCTTCCTTTACCTGGGTATCTGTTTCCTTCTTCAGTTTTGGGAAGTTTTTAGCCATAATTTCATCAAATACATTGTCAATCCCCTTCTCTCTCCCTTTTCCTTCTGGAATCTCTATAATGTGAATGCTGGTATGCTTAATGTTCTGCCAGAGATCTCTTAAATTGCTTCCATTTTTTAAAATTTGTTTTTCTTTCTGCTGCTCTGGTTGGGTGATTTCCATTATTCTATCTTCTAGATCACTTATGTGTTCTTCTGTACCACTTAGTCTGCTGTTCATTCCTTCTAGTGTGTTTTTTATTTCAACTATTGAATTATTCATTTCTGATTGGGACTTTTTTATGTTTTCTAGTTCCCTGTTAAAATGTTCAGTGTTTAGATCAATTCTTTCCTCTAATTCAGTTAACGTTTTTATAGCAATAAAAATATTGCAATAGCAATATTTTGAATTCTTTATCTGATAAAATGTTTATTTCTGTTTCATTATTTTTTTTCAGGGGTTTTCTTTTGCTCTTTCAATTGAGAGTAGCTCCTCTGCCTTTTCATCTTGCTTAATTTGCTCTGCCTCTATCAATTTAGGTGAAGTAGTACCTTTTGTGGTCTTGAAGGGGATGTTCTTATGTGGGAATGTCCCTATGCAGACTGTGTGTGCCCACTTTCTTTGGCAGAATGGCTGGATTTGATGTAGACGCCAGTCACATCTTTCCTCGTGGTATGCTGCCTGCTATCACCTGGGTAGGGAGTAGGGGGTAGGGCTAGAGAAGAAGCTAGAGCTGGCACAGGGTGTGAGGTGGGATTTCCTCTCTGCTCAGTGGTTGTCACTCCCCTGTCAGGGCAGGGTCTGATTCCAAGTTGCTGGAGTGGAAGCCCTGAGGGTCAGGCTCCAGCTGGCTCTGTTCCCTTTAAGTGTCTCGTTTTCCCTCTCCCTGTACTGGGACCTTTGCCCCAGAGGAGGGGAGTGCTGAAGCAAGCAGGGTCTGTGTGCAGACAAAGGTCCAATGCACTGCCTGTGTAAGCACCTGCATCTTGGCTCAGACGCAGCCTTGCTTGCGAGCCCCCTTTGTCTCTCACAGCTTATCACTGCCCCCTGCCTCTGCCTTCCCCACCCTGTTCTGGAACCCCTCGCAGGGATGACGGGGACCCACATGGACTCTCAGCATGTGTTGAGAGATTAGCTGTGGTAGAGTGGCCACCATCAGAGATCTGGGGGGCTTCTGGGGCACTGCCTGTGTATGTGCCAACAATGGCCACCCTGCCTGGGCTCCTGTTAGTCCCATCATTCCTCCAACCAGCAAAGGGGGCTTGTCTCCTCCATGTAGAACCACAGGACTTGGGTGCCCATTCTTTGGCTTGACCTGCTCACTCCCCAGGGTCGGTGTCTGCCCGTGTAATCTCCCTTTTCCTTTGAGTCACCGCCCAGGAGCACAGGTCCCAAGCTGATCGCTTTTCTTCCCTTCCTACCCAATTACCTATGCATCTTTCTTACAACCTTGGTTGTTGAGGAGTCCTTCTTCCAGTTTAAAGTTAGTTTTCAGTGAGAATTATTCCACATGTAGATGTATTTTTAATGTGTTCTTGTGGGGAGGTGAGCTCCACGTCCTCTTATCTTACTCCACCATGTTGATATCCCCCCCTCACTCATTAGTCTTAGTCTATGTTGCTTCCACTCCCTTAATGCATATTCTGCAACTAAATAGTGGCATCCTCCAACCTTAATACTCATAAGCTGGAGTTAACAATAGCAACCAAATTTGTGAGAATTTGGTGAGATAATTTGTGCAAAATAGCACAATACTGGTGCATAACAAGTGCTCAATAAAGATTTATAATTTTGATTATGAGTAATGGTAATAGATATATCAAATGGAACCTTTCTTACAGCGTGAGATGCATCTAGACGATAAATGTAACTAAACTAACATAATGCCTAGCACTTAGTAAGTGCTCAATAGATAACAATCACTAATATTATTTTACTTATGTATCCTTTTTTTAAATTATTCTCTCAACAGATGTGTGAACTAGGTAGAGGCAGGAAATGCCATCTCAGAGAAACGGAAACTGAGGCTTAAAAAGGTAAACTGACTTGTCAAAGGTCACACAGCTAGTAGGTGACAGAGCCTGGACAAAAGCCCAGATCTTAAGACTCCTGGGTCAATGCCATTATGATTACTGAGTGTGTGACTGTGCCACAGGTTATATCAGGCCAGCTGTCTTTGCAAATAAAATTTATTGGAACACAGCTACACACATTTGTTTACATTTTGGCCACGGCTGCTCTTATGCTACAACAGCACAGTTGAGTAGTTGTAACAGAGACCATAAGGCCCAGAAAGTCTAAAATATTTACTATCTGGCTCTTTAAAGAGAAAGGATAGACCTCTGGCCTAGTCCAAAGGCTATTTAATGATATTGAGAACTAAAATTATCTATACATAATCACTTTGTAAATTACCAATTACAAAATGAAGCATTAGAAACAGATTGTCGCCCAAACTCAGTCTCTTCCCAAAAGCAGAAGTGTCACAACATCCCTTGTGGCCAGTGCCCCTTGATGCCAAGTAGGAAGGGCTGAAATGTAAAAAGCAGCATATCTCCAGGAGAGATTTTACTGCCATGGACTTCTCAAGGCTTCGACTACCAGGTGACTGCAGGTGCCCTTTGACCACACGCAAAAGTGCCACCTGCTGTCAACCTTCTCAGACACACCTTCAGACTAAAAACCACATCACTTTTCCCCTTTTCCTTATATTCTCCTTTAAAGCAATAGTAGTAATCATCCCAATTTGCTTGACCCCAGGAACTTGGGCTGGCATAGTTGAGACTGTGTAACCTCAGCTGGCACCACTTATCACCTGGCCCCAGCAAAAGAGCCTGAAACAAATGGTACTGTAATTGGTGGTAATGATGCTGGTTGCTCAGTCCTAGATGTGCAGATATATTTTTGATTACCAGCCTAGGGCTGTGTTCCATCTGGAGGTCAAGACGCCACAATTCCATTAAACGTTTTGAACCCCAAACGACCACACTGTTCCCATCAAAGAAGAGTTTTCCTTAATTAGTATATACCAGAGTTGGCCCTTCCTTTTAAACAGGTGGTATGGAGACAGCATCTTATCAATCAAATCTTTTCCCTGGTAACTTCATCAGTGTCTCTAGACAGAAACTTATGAGTGATCTGCTATAAAAGTTACGGAGAACAACTTTAACAAATGTTATTTTGATAAACTCCCTGACTGCGAACATCCAGCTTTGAGTGTTTGAAGTTGTAATATGTGTCATCGATGCTTTTTATTCCCTGGTGATGGAGAAGTTTGAGTAGCATAGTATATCACTGTTATCAAACTTTTAGTTTAGGCCACTTCCTGTGATCGTGCTGTGCACAAGGCCATCTTCATCACTCTAACAAAGGAAGTTGATTGTGTAAGGAATATATGGCGGGGTGCCTTTCCTCCTAAATATATCACTATGAGAGGAAGTTAACTGATTGGCAGTGGGGATGAGGATGCCATTTCCTCCTCCGTGAAGGAACACACTGATGTTAAATGCAGTTGAAATTGGAATGTTTACACTGGCTTACACTCTATGTAAGGAATTAGGAACTCGGTTGGAGAGATACAGACCACGTTCTGTAGAAAGGCCATTTCTAAAACATAAAAAAAATAAATTCAACTCTAAGTAAAGGACTATATCATATCCTCAGAGGAATCACCTTTAAAGAATTCAATACACTAAGGTATTTTATTTCCTAAATATCATTTACAATCCAGACATGGCAACACTGAGGAAACAACTGAAGTATATTTATGCTACTTATCTTAGCAATATTCAAGTCTTTATCATATTTATTTTATCATATTTCTTAGGGGCTAAATTCTGGTTCAGCTTCTTTCTACCTAAATGAGATCTAACCAGAATAGCATTCAAGAGTTCATCCATAGTCTCTTTAACCAACTCAGATCAAGCACCCCCTCACTTTTCTTATGTGTATGCAGACAAAGATTAACTTAAGAAGCAGTAGTGGGCTTTCCTGGTGGCGCAGTGGTTGAGAGTCCGTCTGCCGATGCAGGGGACGTGGGTTCGTGCCCCGGTCCAGGAAGATCCCACATGCCGCGGAGCAGCTGGGCCCGTGAGCCACGGCCGCTGAGCCTGCGTGCCCGGAGCCTGTGCTCCGCAATGGGAGAGGCCACAGCAGTGGGAGGCCCACGTGCCGCAAATAAAAATAAAAAAAAAAAAAAGCAGTAGTAATGTGCTTTTCTTGGCAAGGATGTACGCTAAGAGAGTTGATGTTTTAGTCATAATTAAACTTTTTGGAAGAGAATACACAACCCATTTAAAGAAACCTATGTGTCTCTAAGGAAGCTGTACAGGAATGTAACAGGCATTTGTTGTTCCTTCTAGCAGTCCAGGATATGAACCCCCTTCCAATGCATGGGGAATCCTTACCTCATGAGTTTTGATGGGAGGCAGGGTCCACTTCTCCCTTAGAGATGCTGAAAATGCCAGATACTTGCTTTGCCAGCCTCCCTTGTTGCTAGAGTATTGACATCTGTTATACCAACTTCCCTAATAAGAATCACCTGAGGGCTTCCCTGGTGGCGCAGTGGTTGAGAGTCCGCCTGCCGATGCAGGGGACACAGGTTCGTGCCCCGGTCCGGGAAGGTCCCACGTGTCGCGGAGCGGCTGGGCCCGTGAGCCATGGCCGCTGAGCCTGCGCGTCCAGAGCCTGTGCTCCGCAACGGGAGAGGCCACAACAGTGAGAGGCCCACGTACCGCAAAAAAAATAAAAATAAAAAATAATACAAAGTACTACTACTACAGAGTAGTGGGGGGAGAACCTGACTTTGCAGTAAGGAGACCTAAATTTGAATCCTATGTGACCTCTCTGAGTCTCTATTTCTTTATCAGTAAACTGGGAATGTCATCTAGTTTTATACAGCAGTTGTGATGATTAAATTAAATAGTAACTTAAAGTGCTGCTGGCAGGCTCCAGAATCTCCCTCTAAGAGGGGATTAGGGATAGCAGTGTGGGAAGGGGATGAGGGATGTGTCTTGAAGCGCTATTTGCATAGCAAACACACTATTGACTTTGATCACATATTTACATGTGGTGACTTTGAGAGGTGGTTTATGAAAATTGGTGCACAAAGGCACTCCTGGGAACTGCCACTAGAAAGGGCTTCACACAGGGCATTAAATGTTATTTTCCATCTTTCATTCCTTAATATTTAATGTGCAAATCTAGTCAAAGAAATAGATCCTAGGAGAGTAGGATTTCAGAGCTTGTAGGAAACTATTGCTCATTAGTTACCTAGTCTACTGAATAAATCACTTTGAGTTACAAAAATTCCAGTGTATTTAAAGAACATAAGTTATACACCCCACATGTTTTTCTCTGGTATGCTTAACTATGATCCCAGTTCCTATTTATAGCCCTTATTTATGGAATTAATCTAATATGTGGCCAATGTCTTCCAATCAGAAGGCTATATTTTGAGGTATCATCCAATGTTAACTCACTCAGTAAGGTCCTGCCATTAGTTGGCTGTTGCTATAGCAAAATGGAAATTAAAACTTGAGAATTCTAAATCTGATATCTGCCAGACGGGTAGGATGCAGACAAAATATATTTCCATTATGATGATGATTTTTTTTTATAACTTGGCTCTCCATTTCTCCTTCTCTCCCCCTCACTCCATATGATCCCCAGCCCCACTCCACTCCTCACAGAAAGATAATCCACTTAAACCACCGCAAATTCAATCATCCATATTTTCCCACACTCATCGTTCTATACAGACACATGCCTGTGCATATAGCTCATATACAGGATTTTTCTGTTGGATTTTGTTTTACAAAGATAAGATCATATTAAACATCATCTTCTGCATCATGCTATTTTTACTTAATACTGTGTGGAAATCCCTTCAAATATTTTTCTTAACGGCTGCATGATATTCTATGATTTAGATATACCGTATTTTATTCAGCCATCTGCCTATTGATGTCTATTTTTCTTCCACCTTTTTACATTATCAAAAAATTCAAACTAAGTACATATATATGTACAATATACTATATGTGTGTATATATACACTATACGCATGTATATATATCCATAGATGTGGAACTTTCCATTAAACATAAAAAGGCAGTTGTTCAGGAGCTTCACGCATCCCAGTTCCATGGGGACAGAAGCTCCTGTGCTAGGGACCATTCTGGACCTCAACTTATGTACCTCTTCATCTGGCTGTTCATCTGTATCATTTATAATATCCTCTATAATAAACTGGTGAACAACCCTGGAAGGGCCCAGGAATTTGAGATAGCAGATATCACTAATGGCAGGGGGTGGATGCTGCTAAAAAACAGGAGGATTGGTTGAAAGCCCAGTTGAGAAGCCCTTACTATGCTGACAGAGGTACACTGTGAAGAAGCTGATCCACAGAAACTCTGGATTTTGAAAGACCAGTCAGAGCTAAGGGTGAAAACATTGAAAGAAGAGGAGATAAAGGGGAAAAAAGCATCCTGAGCAGAGAGACCCACAATGGCTAACAATGGACAGCTGAGTAACACCATATCTATGAGGAACAACTCCTACAGGAAAGAATCAGTCAAAAAGAAAACTACATGGAAAAGGAAGAGGAAAAAACAGAGAAAATACAGGAAACAATATAAAATTATAAAACAAAAACAAAATTAGGATACTATAAATAAAATATAAATTTAATATTTAAAATACTTAATATTTAAAATATATATAAAATATAATTAAAATATGGTAGCAGAAAGTTTAAATATCAGTAGAAATATTTGAAGATAAATTTAAGGAAATCTACCAATGTATATAAAGCAAAGTGATAGAAAGTAGGCATTTTTCAGAAATGTGAGGTTTCAGAAGTTTATCCCCTTCAATATTTGGGGGGAAGCTACTGAGAGTAGATACACATATCTGTTAAGAGACTATGATGGTACAATAATGATAGGTACTATAAGTAATAAGAGAAAAAAAGATAATTATTAAATCCATGAAGATTAGAGAGTTATATAAGGAGGACATATAATATACTACATTATTTAGCCATCAAAATTTCTACAATAACAGTAATAACGTAAAGAGTGACTATGGAATTAAATATAACTATAATATAACCATATTGGAAGGATGGGATAGGAGATATGTATTAGGCTGGGAAGTTTGCAAGCTATGTAAGAAAGCAGAATTCTTTTTGTTCATATTTGGAAGTGAAAGATAATATATGAAATTAATTATAAAGAACCAGGAATATTACATGTCATTTATATATATGGAGATACATATGATAAGAAACAGCTAAAAGAGTTTAAATTAACAGCATCTGGGAAATGGCAGTGGGGACTGGGAAACACTGGATAGTTGATTGTTATTTTTATAGAATTTATAGAACTATCTGATTTTTAAACTATAAATATATATTATATGCAAATATTTATTATATATAATATATAATTTATTATATATTTATATTATATAATATATTCAAATTATATAAATATATTTTATTGATTGTATTATTAACATTTTATTAATTCATTTAAATTCTATAAATATATTCATATAAATTATATATAATATTTTATCTATTATATTATATATAACATACTATAAATTAATATATATGATATAAACAGATGTATTATATATAGCATATGTATATATTACATAAAACTGTGATAAAAATAAAAGTTAAATTTCAAAATGATACAAAAACAAAATTTTAACAGTAGGTATATCTAGGTGGCGAGATTATGTGTTTTTATTTTCTTCACTATGCTTCTCTGGATTATGAAATTTTTCTTCAGTAAATCTGGATTACTATTATAAGCAGATTTTTTTAAAAGACTGAGAAAAAACCTGAGGAAACTCAACAATTGTGATTAAGATTACCTTACTATTATGAGCAAATTATGACAAAGAAGATGAGTATTCTCTAAAAATAAAGAAATATCTTGATTTTTTTTAAAAGAGTTGTTCAATGTGTGATGTTTTGGGCTGCAAGTAACAAAACTCTAACCAACAATGGCTTATCCCAGGAAGATATGTACTGTTTACTGAATAAGAAATCTAGTAGAAGCCAGTCCCAGGGTCTGTTTGAGTGCTCAAAGACATAATCCATAAACCAAGCCCTTCTTATCTATTCCACCATCCTCAGCCTTGTTGCCTCTTGGTCACAAGATGTCTCCTGCATCTCCAGACATTCACACAACAAGATTCAAAGCAAAACAGGAGGGAAGGGGCAGAGGGAATCCTCTTTGGACAGCTCTTTATAAGGAAAAAAAAATCTTTCACATATGGCCCCTCATAATCTAGATGGCCAAAAACTGTGTCACACCTACCTACCTCTAGACCAGTGAATGGTCAATGGGAATGGTATTCCATGATTGGTTTACACTGCTTATGTTGTCCAGGGTCCCTGTCAGTAAAGAAAAGAAGATGAAGGAAATGACTGCTGGAAAGGCAGTCGAGAGTGTCTGCCACAAGAAGGTATGGAACTGATTAATATACTACTCTAGACATTCTCACTAAAGTATTTATCCAGCGTATATCCAAAAGAAACCTGTGATTCCATTGTACCAAAAGACACACAGCAATATTTTAGTACAGCATGTTCTGTAGAAATAACTGAATATTTAAAAAGAATTTACTAAGTAACTGCTAACTATAAAGCACTGTGCTAGACACATCAGTGAGCTATGTGAGATAAAGTGAGATAAAGACAGTGAGATAAAGTGAGATAAAGTGACAGTGAGATAAAGACAATGAGAAACGCCCTGCACAATATAGCTACTCCAGAAGAAACACAAGAGATTCAGTGATGGTTCTTAACCCTGGCTACACATTAGAATCATTTGGAAGCTAGGAGAATGCTGGTTCCAGGGCCATACCCTAAACCAAATCAAATCTCTGTGGGTAAAGCTGGTCAAAGGCAAAAGCTCCAGGGAAATTCTAATATACAGCTAAGATTGAGAACAACAGTACTTGACTAGTAAAGAAGCTAAATTGTCTACCTTTTTTACACCCTTTTCCTCCTCTTGACCCATCTCTTCATGAGGGGTCATCACACACAACTCAGAAGCTCTACCCCCAGAAATACCCCAAGATTTGTCCACTTTCCGTTTTCTAGACTTTCCAACTCCTTTTATCAAAATGACCTACCCTATGGCCATGCCCTGTCACATGTGACGTCACAGCAACTGACCTGCTTCATTAACTCACACTTTGCATTACATGACTTTCTGCCAACTCTTCTGGAGACCTCTGCCTAATGGTAGGGCTTGGGGCTGGTGAGGGAAAGATTTATGGAACCTGACTTAGTGTTTAGTGTAAAAAGATTTTGCCTGCTCTGTCTTAATGGATCTGTCCTCTCCTGCTTTCCTCCACCTGGCAAGATTTTGCCCATCTTTCAAGGTATTGTTCAGATAGATTGAGCGCTGCTGCCTTTTTGAACCCCAGGCATCATTTCCCATACCTTCCTCTCTGCTGCCCTAGCACTAAATCCCCACCACTCACAGTGCACAACTGTAGCCACTATATTGCAGAAGAGTTGTTTCTACCTTTGACCAAAGCTCTTTTGAAATCTTAGTTTTTAAATCTCACCCTCCACAAACTCTGAGATCTGAAATCAGCTCTCCAACTTGCTTAAACGCTGTTGCACTTTAGAATTCTCTGCTGCAATAACAAATGTCTTTGCTCAAATTTTCTTTGGGATTCTCTTATTTCTTTTATAGTGTTTTTTAATTCTCAGATTTTAATACTCCAGCTTCCTTCAGCAACATAAAAAGCAATGGGGAAGGATGAGGAAGCATATGTTCCAAAATCTTGATAATTTTTGAATCTGAGTGATGGGTATATGAGGTTCACTACATACAACATTGTTATTTATTTATAAATTTATGTGTATAAATTTACACATAATATGTATAATATTCAGGTATATCATGAATATTATATAAATTTTAAACTATTTATAAATATATAAATATCTTAAAAACATATAACATAGGGCTTCCCTGGTGGCGCAGTGGTTGCGAGTCCACCTGCCAGTGCAGGGGACACGGGTTTGTGCCCCGGTCCGGGAGGATCCCACATGCTGCAGAGCGGTTGGGCCCATGAGCCATGGCCACTGAGCCTGCACTTCCGGAGCCTGTGCTCCACAGCGGGAGAGGCCACAGCAGTGAGAGGCCCGCGTACCGCAAAAAAAAAAATAATAATATATATATATAACATAAATAAAATATATTTTAAAATAAAATTATATATAACATTCTTAATAGTAAAAACAATTTTTGTTCCTAGACACTTATAACTGTTTTCTAATATGTTAATACAACTTATTTTATCAGTATTTACATTGTCTTATGACTTTGTTCTAATAGCTATATTACCTTTTGGGCTTAATTATTTTCTACTAACTCAGAGGCTCAGAGGAATTCTTGTCATTTTTGCTGGATTTTAGGGTATTTTTCTTCTTGGTGTTTTATTACTTTTAAATTACTCCTTAATCTCGTAAGACATTATAAACCTACTTTCTCTTTCATTGTTTTTGGTAATACTGAGTAGATACAAAACTTTTATGAAACTTACATATAACGAATAATGATTCAACAAACACTGTCCACCACCTGATTTAAGTGTCACTGATATTGATGTGCCCTGCAGGACCCTCCCTTTTCTTATCCCCCTCCCCTGGTCAAAGAAAGTCCCAGCCTGAATGCTGTGTTCATCATTCTCAGGATTTCTTTATTGGTTAGCCACATATTTGTCTTCTAAACATGTTTAATTTTGCATGTTTTAAATATGCTATAAATAGATCTCTGCATTCTTCCACAACTTGCCTTTCTTGCTCAAATTATGCTATTATTAAGTGAGTACTTTTACTACTTCAAGAACAATGCACAGACTCCATAATAAAATTTTCACATATCTCAATTAAATATATATTTATAATTATTCATACACACACACAATATGCTGTTGTTATTGTTATTATACTTGCTTTAAAGTGTTCATTTAGATTTACCCACATTTTCTACTTTTATCATTCCTTATTCCTTCATGCATTTCCACACTTCCAATGGGGATTACTTTTCTTTTGTGTGAATATTACCCTGTATTGTAAATATGTCCGTAGAGAATTTCCTGTTTTTATTATTCTGAAATCTTTATTTTGCCTTTATTCTCTTTATATGTTTTGAAAATTTCTCAGCTATTATCTCTTCAAATATTGTCCCATTATCAGTCTTGGACATTAATTTTAAATATATTCAAGCTTCTCACTGTATCCTCTATGTCCTACCATCTGTTCTGTATTTTCCATCCTTTTTGTGTGTTTTGTTTTGGATTATTTCTTCTGAATTATTCACTATTACACTCACAAATTCTCTCTTCAGCTGTTAAATCCATACTTGTAGAACTTGATTTCACTTACTGGTTTTTTTTTTTCTATTCTAGAATTTTTATTTGGTTCTCTTTCAAACCTATGTTAGTTTTTATACTTTCCAGTCCTCTTCAGAGATTTTTAATTTTGTCTCATCTAAAGGAAGATATTAGGGTTTTTTTTGCAAGAAAATGTCTTTTTAATGATACTTAAAATATATGGCATGGCAAGAATTATTTAAAATGTGTTTCTGAGGCCTGAAGTTTGGTACTGCCTGCTAAAATACAGATGATTTTGGGCTTCCCTGGTGGCACAGTGGTTGAGAGTCTGCCTGCCAATGCAGGGAACACGGGTTCGTGCCCCAGTCCGGGAGGATCCCACGTGCCGCAGAGCGGCTGGGCCCGTGAGCCATGGCCGCTGGGCCTGCGCGTCCGGAGCCTGTGCTCCGCGGCGGGAGAGGCCACAGCGGTGAGAGGCCCGCGTACCGCAAAAATAAAAATAAAATAAAATAAAATACAGATGATTTGGATAAGGCTGTCTTCTTGGGATAAACGTGAGACCCAAGCTCATCTTATTATAAAGCTAATAGAAAGGAACTTGGTATTCAGGCAGTTAAGTAATAGGTATAAATCCTCCCAAGATATTAGATCCCCTGAACTCGTAACAGTTAGAGGCTGTCCATTGGCCTGTGTGCATTAAATAACTCCTCTTAACCCAGAGGCCAGCAACACACTGTTCACACAGAAAAAGTCAACACAAAGCAGAGCAAGAGGAAGCAGAGCTAAATCCAATAGATACATGACCACGACTCACCCAACAAGTGTCTCCTGAGCAGCGCGTCAGTCCCGGGAAAGCGGACACGTGATCCACGTGGTCTGAATTCTCAGTCTCGGATCCAAGCAGATTGGCTCCGTTTTTATAAGAAACTGGCTTGATTTTCCACATTGGTGGGCATGCTTTTCACGGCAACACATCTCCATTCTAAGCGGAAGGCTATGAGCCTACACCTGTGTCGAGCCCTGTATGAGCGTGTGTACGTGCGTATGCACGTGCATGTGCTTGCGTGCACACGTATGCGTGACTAAATGGATAAGTGAATGAATGAACGAAAGATTTTTTTATGTCTACCTAAAGTAGACATCATATATGAAGATCAACGTTTACAAAAAGGCTTTCATTTTTTTCATTATGTGGCAAGTCACTGAAATATTACACTATTTTGAGTCTAGCATCTCCTAAAGGAAGATATTAAGTTTTAATGACATGAATCTATATAGTGAAAAACCCATCTTGAAATGTAAGATGGGAGTCTTATTTCTGCTTTTTGTTCTTTCTGCTTTATCATGTTCATATTGTCTTGTTTCCGATTATATTTCATTGAGTATTGAACACTATATTTCAAAAATTACATGTAGACCTTAATTTATTTCGGAAATGATGATAACTTCCTCTGGAGAAGTTTTTCACTTGTTTCTGCCAGGTGCCTTCTATTGCTTAAACCTGGGATCACCTTAATCCAATATTTGGTCTTGAGATTTTGGGGGCTGTCCAGGTGACACAGAGCTGATTGCCGTCTGTGCAAGTGCTATCCTCCTTCCAGTTCACCATTACTTCTAGGATGCTTCTTTCCATGTTCTCAGTCCAAAGAAGGGGTAATCATACTACAGCCCACAGATCAAATATGGCTGACAAGCCAATTCCAGTGCATGGTCTGCTTTTGCATGACCCATGGGCAAAGAACATTTTTCACATTTTTAAAGGGTTGTAGAAAAAATCAAAGGACAAGATGAGTTGGAGACCATATGTGGCCTGCAAAGATATTATTCTCTGGCTCTCTGCAGAGAAAGTTTGCCAACCCCTGGTCCAAAACATGAAGTACTTTGCCTGACCCCTAACTTTGTTCGATTCTGTACCCCAAACTTTTGTCCCCGACACCTGAAAGGCTTTCAAAAAGAGACTCAGCATCTCTGTTACCAAATCGGCAAACTCTCCCAGGGAAAAGGGCAGTCTTGAATGGCAGGCCATTTCCCTGTTTTCCTGTCTTCTCCCATATCTTTGCCTGGTAATTCTTTACTATGTTTTTTAACTCTTTTATGCTTTTAAGAAGACAATTTTTTTTTTTTTGCAGTATGCAGGGCTTTCACTGTTGTAGCCTCTCCCATTGCAGAGCACAGGCTCCGGACGCACAGGCTCAGCGGCCATGGCTCACGGGCCCAGCCGCTCCACGGCATGTGGGATCTTCCCGGACCGGGGCACGAACCCGTGTCCCCTGAATCGGCAGGCGGACTCTCAACCACTGCACCACCAGGGAAGCCCAAGAAGACAATTTTAAGAGATGGATTAAACATAAACATTATCTTGAAAAAGAAGAGAGGTATGAATTACCTAGTCCACCATTACCCAAAGGGAGACAATAATTTTTTCAGATCTATCTTCCAATTTGTTTATTAAATATATTAATTTAACATGTATTCATTAAATATATTGAATTTTAAATTTCAATTATACTTTTATTCCTATAAATTATTTCATTGTTTTTCAAAGTTCTTGATGACTTTTATAATCTTATGATATGCTCATATTTTTAATTTTTTATATAATATATTTAAATATAATAAATATACTTTTAAGTTTGGTATCTGGTAATTCCAACATCTAAAGGTTATTTTGTTTCTGAATCTTCTGCTATTTCAGGTGGTTTTTGTTCATAGTGCCTTAATTTCTAGCATGTTTTGAGGGTTTTTTCTGTGAACTCACATTTCTCTGAATTTTAATCTATGTGAATTCTTTGACTACTAGCAATATGGTGGACTAGATGCCCGGAATGACCCTTCCACTGAAAGTAACTAATAATGCTGGATGGATAAAATTTATTTATTTCAATGTATCAGTGAGCTGGCAAGTAAGTAAAGAATATACAGAGGCAAAAAAGTGAGAATGAGAATTTAGAAAGGTAAGTCTATACGAAAGTCAATCGCTGAACACTTAGTTGTTCATTACTCAATCTACACAAGTGTGGCAGCCCTAGACAGTCTAGACTTACTAGTGTCACTAGTTGTGTGAATAGAATATTGAAATCTTAGTTTCAGGCCTGAAGGTCAGGCAAGTTTTCAAAGAACAATTGCAACAATAATCAAAATTATACACATATTGTACAAGAGGCTAAATATTGTCATTAATCATCAATGAATAAGTGATCAATTAGTGACTGCCCCACAATAGCACACCCCATGTGATAAGACTGATGAAGCTCATCCAAAGCCAGCTCTCCTTCCCAGGTGTCTAGAAGAATGCGTTTCTCATTGTTAAGGGAGGAGCACGTGAACTAGTTTTAGTGAATGAAATATGAGCAGACGTGATGTGTGCCATTTCCGGGTTCAAGCATTTAAAAGCCTCTGCATAATCCTCCAGCTGTCTACTCCTGCCTCATTTTGGAGGACGTGTTGAAGTGACAGAGCCAGAAAACAGATGGCTTGACTGCTAAGACACTTCATGGAGTAGAGCTGCCCAGGAGAGTCACCTGACATACATTATACTACAGGTGCAAGAAATGAAGCCTCTTATGTTAAATCACTATGCTTCAGAGCTAATTTGTTACTGCAACATAGCCTAGCAATTTCCCAATGGATTCCATCTTACACAAGCCAAAACCACAGATATTTACCCTGGACTATTACAGGCATTATGCGAATAACAGCAGCAGAAGCAGCGGTTACAACAACTTCCTTACTTTTTGCCAAACATTGTGCTAAGCACTTTGCATGCTTCATTCTTCCATTTCCACCACAACCGTATGAGATAGATACTATTAATATCCCTCTTTAACTTATGAGGAACCTAGATCTTAGATAAAAGTTAGGTAACTTCTCCACAGTCCCAGAGTGTAGAAGTTGCTCTGGCTGACCACAGATCCCACGTCTACTCTTTGACACTGCCTCTAACCCTTCTTTCATTCAAGAAGTATTTATTCAGGGCAAACCCAACGCTGGGCACTTGACTGCTGCATCTATTGATCCTAGGAAATGAAACAGACACTCTCACCTCCCTCACAGAGGATACTGTCTAATTTCATACAACACATAAAATCACACACAAATGTTCACACACACACAAGCACATGTTTTCACACATAGTAACACATAGGCTGTTTCTTGGACTAGTTCACATACTCACAGACCTAAGATGCAACTATTCTTTTGCACTCATCAAACAAATGCCAGGCACTGGGAATATAAAGTCAAGAGACATGGTCCCAATTCTTAAAAGAGATTTTACCTTTTAGGAAAAAAAATCATCAAATCACCTTTCTCCTGGAAGAATGGTTAAGTGGAAGCTCTGAAGAAATCCACAAGATGAACTCAAATTTTTATTACACTTATAAGTCACACCTCAAACTTTGTCCAACATGTGCTTAAGACTCACACACCCTCTGTGAAAACAGTGGAACTCTGGATATGTTAATAAACCCGTACTGATGGTTACAGCTCATTTCTCCTAGAATGGAGGTATTCTCACCCTTAGACAACTTCTTCATATTTGCTAGGAATCCAGTCCTAAATCATAAGAATACTATTACTACTAACAATAATAATGATGTGCTAAGCAATTAATAATAACCATGGGCTAAGTAATTAACTAAGCAATGTACATTAATAAAATATATAATATAATAACAATGTTAATAATGTACTAAGCAGTTTAATAAGATACAGATGCACACACGCTCATATATACACTCATTTAATTCTCATATCAATCCTATGAGGGAAATGCTGCTATTATTACTTATTTTAGAGATGAGGAAACTGAAGATCAGAGGTTAAATGATTTTTCTGAGATCACATATCTTGTATCCCCAACACCCATATACACCTGCTCATTTCTCAATCTGTATAGTTAAAAAGAAAACATCCTGAAGTGTAAGTAAATGGGAGTTAAATCATTTAAACTGACCTGGAAACTGAGATCATATTCTAAAATCTTACAGGGCAATACATTAAGCCCATCTTCTTTCAGAGCATCCAGTCTGTGCCACAACCTAATATATATACTATCTTCATCCCACCTAACAGTAATAGACAGAACCTAGCTGCAGGCTTCTTCTGAGTAACAAAGGCCCTAGCCTCTACTCACTGATTAGACCAAAGTAGGCCCTGACTCAGAAGCAGTCGACTCACCAGTAATGTATAAAGTTGCAATGATAATTCACTAGGCCAACGAGATCCTCACCTCCAGATTAGGGAATTGAAAAAATACATGTACAGCCAGTTGATAGTTTATACAATTATTCAATAAATATGTATATTTATAAATCAGCTGTTGGGACTTCCCTGGTGGTCCAGTGGTTAAGACTTCGCCTTCCAATGCAGGGGGTGCAGGTTTGATCCCTGGTCAGGGAGCTAAGATCCCACATGCCTCGTGGCCAAAAAAACAAAACATAAAACAGAAGCAATATTGTAACAAATTCGATAAAGACTTTAAAAAATGGTCCACATCAAAAAAATCTTAAAAAAAAAAATCAACTGTTGTTTGCCAGGCACAGTTCTAGGCACTGGGGATATACTAGTGAACTAAAACACAAAGATCTTTGACTTTGCGGAGCTCATTGTCTAGTAGTAAGAAGGAAAAAAAAGTATTGGATAAAATAGCATCACAGATAAAGATAAAAGCTATGGAGAGAAGTTAGTCAAAGGAAGTAGATAGAGGGAGAGGTATCAAGGAAGCTGGAGTGGAGTAAGGTGGAAATAGTAGGTGATGAATGAAAGATTTATTTTTAGGAGAGGTAACAGACGTCTTGTAGGCCATTATACCCTCATTATGATGGTAAACTACTGGAGGCTTTGGGGCAGGAGATTGATACGATCTGATTTAAAGTTTTCAAAGATCACCGTCAAATAAGGGAGACAAGTTAGCAGACTATTACCATCATCCAGAAGGAAGATGGTGGAAGCCTAGACCAAAGGGGTCGAGGGGGGAAGAAGTGGTTGAATTTTGGTTTTAATTGGTAATAGAGCCACAGGATTTGCTGACACATTGGATGTGGGATGTGAGAGAGGAAAACAAAAAAAGAGTCGAGAATAAATCCAATACTATTCTGGCCTATGCAACTAGAATAATGGACTTGCCATTTCCTGATGTTAAAAAATGTAGAGATTGGTCAAATTTGGGGAGAACATCAGGAGTTCTGTTTTAGATATTGTCTTAGTTCAGGCTGCTATAACAGAATATCATAGACTGGATGGCTTATAACGACAGAAATTTATTTCTCACAGTTCTGCAGGCTGCGAGGTCCAAGGTCAAGGTGACAGCAGATTTGGTGTCTGGTGAGAGCATGCTTCCTGGTTCACAGATGGCCATCTTCTTAGTGTATCCTCACGTGGCAGAAGGGCGAGGGAGCTCCCTGGGGCCTCTTTTATAAGGGCACAGATCCCACTCATGAGGGCTCAACCCTCATGACACAATCATCTCCCGAAGTCCTCACTTCCTAATACCATCACATTGGGGATTAGGTGTTAACATATGGATTTGGAGGAGACACAGATATCCAGTCCATAACAGAGATATTAAGCTTAAGATGTGCATTAGCTATTCATGTGTCAAGATGTCAAGAAGGCCGTTGGATATATGAGTCTAGTAATTAGGGAAGAGGTTCTAGGATTGGAGATAGAAATTTGGGAATCATTAACATACAACGGTATTCCAAGCCATGGAACTGGATAAGTCAATAAGAAATAAATATAGATAGAGATTTGAAGACTGAGTCCAGGGCAGCCCAATACTTAAGGATAGGAGATGTGGAGGAATCAGCAGAGTAAATGGAGGCATGGCCAGTAAGGCAGAAGGAAAACCAGGAAAGCATGCGTCCTGAAATCCAGGTTAAAGTATTTCAAAGGGGGCTTCCCTGGTGGCACAGTGGTTAGGAGTCTGCCTGCCAATGCAGGGGACCACGGGTTCAAGCCCTGGTCTGGGAGGATCCCACATGCCGCGGAGCAACTGAGCCCATTTGCCACAACTACTGAGCCTGCGCTCTAGAGCCGGCAAGTCACAACTACTGAAGCCCATGTGCCACAACTACTGAAGCCTGCGCGCCTAGAGCCTGTGCTCCCCAACAAGAGAAGCCACCACAATGGGAAGCCCTCACACCGCAACAAAGAGTAGCCCCTGCTGGCCACAACTAGAGAAAGCCTGCGCACAGCAATGGAAGACTCAACGCAGCCAATAAATAAATAAATAAATAAATAAAATCTATTAAAAAAGGTATTTCAAGGAAGAAAAAAAGATTAACTGTTATCAAATACTACACATAGGTCGCGTAAGATGAGGAATGATAATTGACCACTGAATTCAATAATGAGAAGGTTTTGGACCTTGACAATAGCTGTATTAATAGAGTGGTGAGGATGAAACCCTGATTAGAGTTAAGTTCAAAAGGGAACACAAAGAGAAGAAAGGAAGACAGCGAACACAGGCAACTTTTTGCAAGGAGTTTTACTATGAAAGAGCAGGAAAGGGGGACAGTGGATGGAAACGGATATGGGGCCAAGGTTTTTGTTTTGTTTTTTTAAGGATGGAGAAATAACAAGCTGTTCTTATGCTCACAGGAATGATCCAGTTGAGAGGGGAAAAGTTGATGATGAAAGGAAGAAAGGGAAAATGGCTGGAGTGTTGTCTTTGAATAGCCGAGAAGGGGTGAAAGTGACTGCACAAATGGAGGGTATGGCTTTAGGAGATTGTATGGGCCATCCATAGTACCAGGAGAAGGCTGAGTGTATGGGCAGAGATACAGAGGTTGGGGGAGGGGAGGTTATCAGATAGTCTCTTCCGGTACTAAGGAAAAAGAGAGGCAAGACTGAGAAAGCAGCAGAGCCCAGTTAATAAGAGTTCTGAATTGCAGATCCATGAATCGTTTCAGCTAAGGCTGTGTGACAAGAAAACCCAATGCTTGGAAGAGCTTTCTTAGATACTGAGTGACAGCTACCTGTTAGTCCAAGGAGGTTGCCCCTAGTTTACATTCTTACCACTAACTCCAATTTCTTAAGGTATCTTGAGGGCTTCTTTGTTTCTCAAAATCAAGGGAGCTTAACACACCTGCAGAAACTTTAGTCCCAGGTATGATACCCGGGCCTGCTTCTTTTCCACTCTGCAGGATCGTGAATTGCATTTATCAGAATCCAATTTGTAAAATAAATAAATAAGAATCCAATTTGTCACGGTTTTGACTACAGAACTGATGTTAACTACATGACTTTTTTGGCCCTTTCCAACCTTGTGAGACTTTGATACCAGGAATATCAGCTATTATGGCAAGTATATGATGAATTTGAGTCTTCTGTCCTGTCATGGCTGTTTTGACACTATTTTGAATGCCACTGTACTTTTTCTATTGCCATTTTCACATATCCATTATAATTTCTCCTCAACTTTTCATCCATGCAAAATTAAATTTCAAGTGATGAAACTGTTATGCCCTGATTTTGATAGTGGTTAACTTCCCATAAATTTTGGTGTTTGTGACAGTAGTTTTACACTAACATAGAGCTTTATCTTTTAGTACACCTACAGTGTCTGACATCATTTACGCAATTCTTCAGTGGTCTTCATATCAATTCACAGTGTATTAGCAGCAATTTAGCACAAATATTGACTACAAATAAAAGGAAAAATTAATTAGTTATGACCATGAATTAATGGGAAAATTCTTTATCAACAGTGGCATCTGCTGCATTCCCTCTTTGAGTTAAATTGTTGAAACTTTCATGATCTGCATTTTAGTGTCACCATAAAGTAGGCATAAAACTTTGGTATTTGGTATCCTTACACTTAGCGTGACAGTAAATACCAATTGGCCTTCATCAAGTACCACATTTCTATATTAGTCGGGTAGTAATAGGCTGTGGTAGCAAAATTTCAGGAGCTTAACACAACATAAGTTTATTTTTTGTTCATATAATAGTGCAAAGTTGGTGTATCTGTTCTACTGGCAGCTTTCCTCCATGTAATCATGCAAGGACCCAGGCTCCTTCTAATTTGTGGCTCTAGCATCCTCTAGGAGCTTACTACTTGCATCCAGCCAAAGAAAAAGGGAAAGAGGAAAGAAATGGCACATTCATTTCATAAAGCCTTGACCCCAAAATGATATACATCACTTTCACTCCCATTCCATCGCAAGAATTAGTCAATGGCCACAACTAGAGGCAATGGAGTTTGGAAAATATAGTCTTGGGCTGGTCAGCCACGGTCCAGCAACACCTGAGGCGACATGAATTGTGTTGCCCAGAGTGGTAGTTAACCTCCAGAGATAGCTCCAAATGAACCACGCCTCACACTAGTCATGCCTCTAAGTAGCCCCCTCCCACACTGAACCTGGGTTGTCCTGTGTCTTGCTTTAATCAACAGAATACAGCAGAAGTGACCCCGTGCCTTTCTGGGAACAAAACCTTAAGAAGGCCTTTCAACTTCTGCTTTTGTGCCCATTGATGTACTGAGTCACCAGGTAAGAAGTCCAGCAACCCTGATAATGAGACCATGTGAAAAGGCTACGTGAAGAAGGAATGACGCAGCTGTCCCATCATCCCAGCCAAGCCCAGCCCGCAGCCATGCCCCTCAAGGTGCCAGACTATGTATGTGAAGACATCTTGTATGTTTTAGCCCCAACCAACATCTGACTACAGATATGTGAGAGATCCCAAGAAAGTCTAGCAGAAGAATCACCAGACTGAGCCAATCAAGCTACAGAATCATGAGAAATATTAAGATGGTTGTTGTATGAAGTTGCTAAGTTTGCGGACAGCAATAGATAACTGAAACACACAGCTAGCCATCCTGGCTACAGTTTCCAAACAAATGGCCATCCATTACTTTAAAGGTTTTTTTCTGACAAAGATCAGAAACCTGTATTTTCTCAGGAGGGAAAGAAAAAACTTTTTTAAAAAAAGAATAAGGGCTTCCCTGGTGGCGCAGTGGTTGAGAGTCTGCCTGCCGATGCAGGGGACACGGGTTCGTGCCCCAGTCCGGGAAGATCCCACATGCCGCAGAGCGGCTGGGCCCGTGAGCCATGGCCGCTGAGCCTGTGCGTCCGGAGCCTGTGCTACGCAACGGGAGAGGCCACAACGGTGAGAAGCCCGTGTACAGCAAAAAAAAAAAAAAAAAAAAGAACTACCTAACAAGTCAAGACCAAAGGAATTTAATGGCATAGAATGTAGTTCAAAACAGGAGAGTGAAAGAGGAATAGTATATTTTATTTATCTTAGCGTGGCCTGATTTATAATAATATGAACTGAGTATAATATATACATTTCACTGCAATGTGGAATAATTTCCAGGAATTGTGGTCAATTTTGAAGGAATTTTCCCTTGAAACTCTTCCAAATCTGTTTAGCATTTCTCTGTACTGCATGTTTGGCATAAATTTGAAACAGTAGCAACCTCAGTTCAAGTTCAAGGATTGACATATTCCATGCATTGAAATCCCACGTACCAGGATGAATCCTATGTGAAGAGTCCTAACAGAGTAACATCATCGTGATGAATTGCCAAGGTAGGTCAAGTGTCTGGACTTTAATTTTGTAGACTCCGAAATCTGATTTTATCTTTTATCAGCCCAGTTGAAATGGAATGGATTCATCTCTCAAGGGCAAAGTCATGTTAAGCAAATTCACAGATACTTATAAAACCAGAGGCCAGGGTGTTAATTTATAATGACTCATATGTTTATCGATAGAATATCTTCTGCTAAGCTTCTAACATTAACCCAAAGAGCCCTTATAAGAACACATTCTTTTGTTGATGTGTTACTATCAGGCTACGTTCAAGTCCTGCCAACCCATGAATCACTGCATTACTTTAAGGTGACTTTGCATGCCATATGTCCTTTAGGCAAAGGCACCAATGATTGAAATGTACTACTGATTTAATAAGAGCTCACGAGAAATAAAAGAAATGGTCTATTGAATGTACACATTGACTTGATTGTATGTGGCATGCAGGATTTAGGGGTACATTATTTGTACTTCACGCTGGGTAGAGAATCATTGGTTACATTTCCTGAGTACACACTATGCGCCAGACATTCTACTAGGCTCTAAGGCTACAGCAGTGAGCAATAACATGCGTGATGTCTGCCATCATGGAGCTTATATCTCAGTGGGGCAGTTAGACATCACATCAATCACAATACAGAATGAGAAACTGTAGTAAATGCCATGAAGGGAGCCCATAGGATGCTATGAAAGACAAATTGAATGGATCAAGGAATGAACAAGAACTGACAAACTTATCAACTAGAAGCTTCAGTCCACATGCTTTCAGCCTTACAAACAGGAGGCATTCAAGAAATATCTATTCAGTTGAATCTCTTGAACATTAGGATCTACCCTTGAATTAGCACCATATGGTATCGAAAGAAGTAGCAACAGACCTTCCTCACAAATCTACGCTTAATGCTTCTTTCCAAATGTAGAGGGTGGTGAGTAGAGAAGGCAGAAAAAAAAAACCTTCTCCTCTTTTTGCAAGGCACTGGAGTGAAGAGAGGGGCCTGTCCAGGAGTCCCTCAGCCTAGTCACGTCCATCAAATTGTGTGCTCTGATCTGTGTTGCAGAAGGGAATACGAGGCCGCAGCAGTGCCCCTTCCCAAAGAGCCAAACACATGCTTCCAAACACAGGCTGTGTTTCTCAGGGTAAAAGGCATCACACTGGGATGCCAAGCAAATTTTTTAGGTGTCTCAAATTGTCAAACTCTGGTCAAGACCTTACTACTCCCTGACTCTACACCAACTATGCTGCCCGCATCACTCCAGGATCCCTCTAAATTTTATACTCAGTCAGGAAGCATTTCCTGCATCTCTATTGTATGCCAGGCCCTGTGCTGCAGGATGAACAAGACACAGTCCCTGCCCTCGCAGAACTTGAAATCTAACAGGGATAGAAAATATGCATCCTTATCAACATTAATTGCAGTTTAACTATAGGTTTTATCGAAAGGCTCTGATCTTTTTCACTTGCTTGTTCTCAAGGGTTGCCAGGGGTCTGGTATTGAACCATACTCTGGTATTTTAGCCTGCTCTCCAGTAAAATGAAAAATGTAAAACTTGACGTCTAAAGTCTATCTACCAGTATGATTTTAGATATGCTTTGTCTTAATTTCTGATTGACATTTCTTCAGCAGGGGCTTTTAGTTCCTTGGTTGAGTAATTAATAACCTATAAACAAACAATGGAAGGATCCCTATTTGAAAGGACCTGTCATCCTTTTTGTAATGAGAGGAACCCTTTTATCGAGTGACTGCTTTCATCCTCACAATGTATTTGTTTGCAAACAGCAATTAGCGAGAGCTTCACCCCCTCCCCACTCCTCTTTATCATTTTCCAGGGGAGCCTGCATAAGGAGCAGTTAATTGGGTTAGCCCATGCCTCCACAGAGCCCAGAGAGAGCTAGACCCTGTGAAAGCCAACCATCAGTGCCTGTGGCTGGCTGGGCACCTTCTCGGAAGACACTACGGCAACCCTCTGTCTGCCCTCCTCAGGCACAGAGCTCAAATTACTTCCTTTCCTGTTTGGAATGTTTTCCTATTATTTTAGACTTTTCCTCCTAAACCAATTGTATTTCTTACAGTATTTATGTTCTGAGTTTCCAAATTTTTTCTGCCTCTTCCAGTTTTCCTTTTAATTTCTCCAAGAAACATCTCCAGTAAGTGGATGTGAAAAGATAATGGCAAACACACCTTCCCTAGAAATGCGCCCTCCCCCAGCAATAATACAGACAGGTAGTGGGTTAGAAAGCATTTCAGAAACTAAGCCCTACACTAACATATAGGGTGATGGGGGTGATGATGATGATGATGATGATGAGATGTCGTTGTTGGCAATGTGGTCCTGATACCAATGCTATTGATCAAATAAATGACGGTGGCTGATTGCAAAACCTCAGCTTTCCTTTCTGCAATGTTCATCACCCCCTAATTAAGGCTTTGAGAACAAGTAAAACAATGCAACCATTGAACCAATACTGCTTTGAAAAGAATCAATGGAAATACAGTGCTATATACCACTCAAGCTGTTTTTGATCACAACTGACCTTGATGAGTTCCATACTCTCCTAGGAAAAATGTTCCACACAAGCCACTACAAGTGAATAGAATTATCCAGCAGAACTACTAAATCATATCTCTACACCAAACCAGGTTGAGAGGGCATTCATTCGTTTCACAACATGTTTTCCTATTTCAACTGAAAAGGCACTTTCTTAATAGCCCTCTCTTAGAGATGTTATCAAAGTAAAGGCTCTTCTGCTTTTTGTAGAAGCCAAGCCCTGCACTTCTACTGCGAGTGTTGAGGAAGGAGAGTGGTAAAGTACACGTCCCAGGTATGCTATTAGATCCCTCTCCCAGGAGCGCCTCACCAAATCAAAGCCACTCCTCTTGATGTAAAAACATGGGGCTTCCCTGGTGGCTCAGTGGTTGCGAGTCCACCTGCCGATGCAGGGGACACGGGTTCGTGCCCCGGTCCAGGAAGATCCCACATGCTGCGGAGAGGCTGGGCCCGTGAGCCATGGCCGCTGAGCCTGCGCGTCTGGAGCCTGTGCTCCGCAACGGGAGAGGCCACAACAGTGAGAGTCCCGCGTACCACAAAACAAACAAACAAACAAACAAACAAAAAAAACCCATGAAGTACTCTCTGTTTTCTATATGACCATTTGAAGGAATGAAGAATTGGAGTAGGATTTGTTCTTCAAGGATGAGAACATTTCCTTTGTGGTTTCAGTGAATGCAATGACAAGTGTGAATCAAGAAAGATCTATGAGAGTAGTAAGACTTTGATAAATGTGCTGAAATAACATAAAGGAATCTCACAGAGAGATGTTTATGGTTCCTTTTCTGGACAGGAAAAACTGGACCATTCAACATTCAAATTCAAAATCATTCAGTGAACCCCAGGCTAGGTGCCATGCCCTGCACTGGGACCAGGACTCTGCTCTAATTTGCAGAGCCCAAGGCAGAATGAAAATACAGGGCCTCTCGTTCAAAAATCATTATGAGTTTTAAGACAGTGACAGCAGAGCATCCAACCAAGTGAGAGATTCCCCTCAGCATGGGGCCCTGTGTGACTGCAAAGGTTGCACACCTTGGCTGGGGCTCTGTAATAATGCAGGGAGTGAGTGATGACAACTGAGCTGGCTCTGCCTAGAGTGTCAGGGAAAGCCACACAGCAGAGGTAATAACTGGGTAGGGTCTTGAGGAGGTGGCTTTCTCTAGACAGAGAAGAGGAGGACCCTGGGAACAGAAAGGCATTCTGTAGAGAGGGAATAGCATGTATTCACTTATTTAGCAGATAACGCGCTCCTAGTTTGTTCTAGACATTGTGAGACCTAAAGATGAAAAAGACACAGCTCTTGCCCTCCAGGAATTTACAGTCTAGTAGAGAAGACAAACAGTAAATAGGAGATTATATGGAGGCTACTATAGACTGAATGTCTGTCTCCCCCGAAAGTCCTATGTTGAAACCTAACCCCAATGTGATGGTATTTGCTATGACTGGAGAACCCAGAAAGAATATCTAATCCAGTGAGGATAGGAATGGGGTAGGAAATTAAGGAAAGCTTCCTGCAAGCGTTGGGGAGGGGAGTTATAAGACATGCTTTTAAATTTAGACTTTATTCTAAGGGCAATGGAAAGGCACTGAAATTTTCCAATAGCGGTGGGACATAATGATTTTTAAAATCACTCCGGCTACTGTTTGAATTGAAGGCAAGGAAAAGCACGGTTTACTTGAGGACTAATACTATGAAAGGGGAAAAAATGTACATTTCTATCCTCCTGTTAATGGTTAACAAGCAAAAGTGGCCTTACTTAAGTTATCTGCTAAGGAAAGAAGCAACACCTAAGGCTTAATTTGTTTTGTCATAAGCCAAACTTGGCCACAAATAATGGCAGTGTGTGTGTGTGTGTGTGTGTGTGTGTCTGTACATACACATGTGATAAACCTTATGGTATCATCAAAAGTCATCCTTAGCTCTTTCAAAACACAGGCATTTTGCCAGATTTATAAGTGATTACAATGCACACATTGAAATAAACATAGTGCCCAGATAGGTTGTAGACTAGATCAAGTCATTTTTCAGCCAGGGACCAGATTTCTTATGTTTGTTTTCACTGGTGCAGTCTTTGACAGATAATAGATGTTCAATAAATGCTTGCTAGCAAATTCATTTGGTTGGCATTTCAGAGCATTGCTCCATATGGTTTGACATAAGATTACATGGCCATGCTTGCAAACTACTTCTCCATCTTTGTTATCTGACACAGCCAAAGAATGTTTGCCATGACCTTTGAATGTTTTAAAAGAAGTTCTTGATGGTAATCTCCTTTTAAATCAGTGACAGATTGCTTTGGGCCATATTACATATTAATAGCCTTTCTGAAGAGATATGTGGTTTGCGATGTGACCAGTCAGGACTGGGATGGGGTGGGAGTACAGTAATACATCCCCAAGAACTTGGAAATGGGGAAAATAAGGTTATCCTCTGAGAGTTCAACTTTAAAATCAATATGTAATGAATCAGAGCAGGGATATGCAATCACCTTTAAGAAACAGAAAGTCTCCCAAGCCTGCAGAACTAGACAATAACCAGATTGAGCCCACTGATATTACTAAAGAAAGAATGTGACCATCAGAAAAGGGCTTGGCTACCTACAGAAGCAGAAGACATAGGAGCAGCTGAGGCAAACGTTGGCAGAATCATCCAAACTCTGCCATGAGCTAAGAGTTTCTAACCCCATCCTTGTAGTGAAGGTGAATGCCTGAAAGTATAATATATATTAATGTTATTTATTATAATATAAATATAATATATATTAAGATAATACATTCAATTAATATAACTCATTCACTAGGGTTTGGTTCCATTCCCATCATGTAACCTTCTTATTACGGCTTTGCTTTCCACGGAGATCATAGGCACCACTGTCAAACATGGCTGCACATTGGAATCACCTAGGGAACTTTAAAAAAATGCAGATGCCTGAGTCCTACCTCAGAGACTCTAATTTAATTGATCTGCAAAATGGCCTGGGCATAAGGATTTTAAAAGATCCTCAGGTGACTGTAATATGCAACTAGGGTGTGAATCACTGACTTACTGGAAGAGAATATGTGGTTCATATTCTCAGACTTAGGGGACTCTAGGTCCTATCAAAGTGGCAGGTATGTATTCCTATCCACAAACTCAGGAGTTTGGCAAAAATAATTGCCTTTATTTTTTCCATATCTATAATTAATTGCTATCTTGAGTTCCAGGTGGGGGAAATTTAATTTTGCCCTTCTCCCTTTCGCCTAATTTGCTAAACTGGTGAGAAGACATTGGCGTGATCAGTTCAGGGTCTGTCCTTGGTCTCGTTTGCCTCACAGTCACTGAGCTGTCTTCATTTTCATCTGGTCTTTGGCCATCTGTCCACAAAGATCACTGCCACATCCTCCTGCAAGTCCAGACCACACGGCTTCTTCAGGTTTACCATTTCTCTATGCCATGTCTGTGTAGCTCTCTGGGACTCAACCTAAAGAGGCAGGCAGGAGGCCAGTTACTCCAAGACCCCACCAAAATCCGATCTGTCTTTGATTTCCCATTGACTTCCTTTCCCTCAGTCTAAAGAATCCTTAGCTGGAGCAGAGAATTTATGCTCTCATCACAGGCAAATCTAGCGTTCACTGTTGCTGCTCTGGTTCTTAGTTCCCACCCACCACCACTCCCAGAGCTAGGCTTTTGAAACTCAACAGCCAAGAACTGACTTCTCCAATCTAATTTGTCACCTTTCCCCGCAGGCAAAGAATGGCGCAGCTGTAGCAGACCAACCTGTAGCAGACCAGCTGTAGCAGGGGTTGTTGAAAATAAGCAGAGATTAATTTTCCAAAAATATTATCTTGCCGTAACATTAACAGTTCTTATTTCATTTTTTTACTTTCTTTGTCCTTTTTTTTAAAGTATAATTTATTTATTTTTGGCTGCATTGGGTCTTCGTTGCCGTGCGCGGGCTTTCTCTAGTTGTGGTGAGCGGGGGCTACTCTTCATGGTGGTGCACGGGCTTCTCATTGCGGCGGCTTCTCTTGTTGCGGAGCACGGGCTCTAGGCGCGTGGGCTTCAGTAGTTATGGTGCACGGGCTCAGTAGTTGCAGCACATGGGCCCTAGAGCACGTGGGCTCAGTAGTTGTGGCTTGCTGGCTCTAGAGTGCAGGTTCAGTAGTTGTGGTGCACGGGCTTAGCTGCTCTGCCGCATGTTGGATCTTCCCAGACCAGAGCTCAAACCTGTGTCCTCTGCATTAGCAGACAGATTCCTAACCACTGCACCACAAGGGACGTCCACAATTCTTATTTTAAAGTAGAAAATTGGGATTTAAATTACAATTTGGATTTTCATGTCAGTGTACATACAGTGATTCTTAGCCTTCTCTGCATCATTCATGGGCCTCTTTAGGAATCTATTGCAACTATAGACCTTCCTCCAAGAAAAATGCAATAGACATATTTTGCATATAATTTTCAGGTGTCCCAGGGTCATGTGAACCCCAAGACCCCAGATTAAGAAGTGCTGACCTAAAGGAAAAGAAAATGTTGGCCATGCCAGTGCATATTATCACCCCTGTGAAAACTATTTCTCAGTGTACATTAATAACTGCTCGTTCTGCCTTTATACAGCAGTCTTATGAACTTGACCACTATGACTCCAACGCTGAGAACTGAATCTGCTCTCAGTGGGCTAACCAAGCATGCTCCTGTGCTTGCAAGATTGACAGATGGCACTGGACTGAGGCCAAACACTGTGAGACCTCCTGCGTTAGAGCAAGAGCCTTGACTCCAGCACATATATTTTTCCTCTCATTTGACTTTTTTCATGAATAAGCCATCTTATCCACACAGCAAAGCAACCTACCAGCAAGAATGTATAGAGCACTGCTATGTGTCAAAGACCCTTCTGGAGAAAGCAATACTCATGGCCCTCTAGGAGCTTACAATCTAGTATGGTAGGAAAAAATAAACTACAGACCATCTAGGATAGAGCTCGGCAAACTACAGCTACAAGCAATATATGGACCGACACTGCCTGTTTTTGTAATAAGTTTTATTGACACAGCTGCACTCATTCATTTCTGTATTGTCTGTGACTGCCTTTGTGCTGCAATGGCAGAGCTGAATAGTGGCAACAGAGACGTAATAGCCTGCAAAGCCTCAAATATTCACTGTCTGGCCTCTTACAGAAAAAGGCTGTTGACCCCGGCTCCAGTGCCACGCTTCTCAACCTTTCATGTGCCTGTGAAGGACCTGGCGATCTTGCCGAAATGCAGATTCTGATCCAGTGAGTCTGGGGTGGGACTAGAGATTGTGTCTTTCTGATACGCTCTCAGGTGATGCCAATGCTTCTGGTCCAGGGACCACCCCTTGGGTAGCGAGGGTCTAGAATTCTGAATTGCTGGGTTTATTCACTCAGTGCTCTTCTGTGTCTGAGGAAGGTCCTAAAAGATATTTTCCCCATCTTTACAGTAGAGCAATACATTTCTCTTGCACAGTTGTTGATTATATATAGTGTTTGTTTAGAACCTCACACAGTGCCTGGTGCCTAGTTCTCTCCATAAATGGTAGCTAGTGCGGTAGAATGCTCTGCTTCCTATCTCTACCTTTCCTAGTGGAAAAGGTGCCAGAAAACTCTCACATTTGAAAGAACAAATCACTAATTCTATTATTTTTCATAGGTCTAGGCTTTCTTGGGGGTGATTAAGTTCTATTATCTAGTTTTCTAGGCTTTTCTCTAAAGGGTTAAGGATCTTGCAGATGTATTTTAAGCTTTTCACTGTAAGCCCAACTCAGGCCCAATTCATGGAAAGAGAAAATGTTATTCCTAGCTTAGGTTTTCCTTTTCAATCCCCCTTTCCATTCTTTGAGAACACATTAAAGAATCCTGTGGCCCATATATAGCACATATCATACAAAGTACAGATATATATAGAATATCGTACTCTGAATAGGCATGCCAAAATATACACTGCACCCCGAGTTCAATGTCTTACACTGCTTCCTCTCAAATGTTTACAGCAACAGATGACAAAGAAAAAGCTGCCTTCATATGTTCTGAGAGGTTTTTCAGTGAAAATGATGCCTCAAGTTATTTCAGTGGCTTCTGCTACTTTTAAGTGTTTAACAGAGTGAATGGGGACAAAAAGTACCTTGAAGTATTAAGTTATTTAAGTGACATGGCCTTTTAGTGGACCTTGAAGGAATATACCTTTAAGATACTAGACTACCTGGGGAAGGCACGTCTGAAGCTGTCCCTTGATAAATGTTAGCTCCAAAGACCTCAGAAAAATGTGTTGGGCACATAGCGTCCCAGCATATGGCAAGTACAGACCTCAGAATGTTACTGGTCTTATCTGCCCAGCTATAGAGAACTAAAGCCTTCCTGGATTCAATGATTCTAAAGAATAATTATGAAAAATTAACCCAGACTTGGCAAAAGCCATTTCATGACTATGCTGGTTATTTCCTGATTTTCTCTCGTCTCCAAGACAACCTTTCTATACTCTGCTCTGATTCTGGGGTTGGGACTCTGCACATGACATTTCCAGACTCCAGGCTCCCTGAAGGCTTTGCTGCAGGGTGGGACTAGCAGGAGACTAGAAGGCAGGCGGAGGGGAAAACAGACCTCGTTAACATGTGCGGTCACCGCTAGCATGGCTTCAGCAAAGGAGAACAGCTTTGGCTCCAGCACCCTGCTTCTTTGGAAGCTCCAGCAACTGTTATCAGTTTCCCGTATGAAATACCTGCTATTTGAACACTTAGAGTAGATGGGTTTTCCTGACTAGACCTAACTCAAAGTTATCAGGTCGAGACCAGTAAATCAATTAAAGAAAGAAGTCCCCACAGCAGCATGATTCCCAGCCACCTCAGCCTCTCTCCAACTTCTTCAGGGCAGGAGAGAGGTCTGTGATCAGATGTTAAGCTAGTTATAGGATGTTGTATACAGGCTTACGTTCTAGCATTTAATTTCTCTACTAAGTCCTCCATCATACACACAGATACCAAATGTGCAAGTCTAGATGGGTTGCTGTATGGTCAGGCCACCCAAAATGGCTGTTCTCTTGCTCTCTGTACATCCCATGCTTGACCAGTCCCTGCTTCACCTACACCCCACTCACATGACTGACCTTCCCTCTTCAACAGAGGGCCTAATCAGAAAACGCCTATGTACCTGCCTCTGGCCCCAGCTAGTATTCTAATCTTGATATCAGAACTACCTCCACTACGATGATTTATCAAAGGGGCGGTAAGGGGTGCACCCCTCTACTGGTTTCCCTGGCAACCGATAAGCACCGACCTAAAGTCAATACTCCTGTAACGGGTAACCTCCCTCCCTACCCCACCTGGGGGCGAAGACTGCCGCTATGTCCTGCCTGCCTCTGCGGCACATGGCGGGTGTCATTCTAGGGCCTTGCTTCAGGCAAGTAAGATGCCCCCATCCATGAAACCATTGATGTCTCTGTCGCTGACTCCTGGCTCTCTCTTTCTCTTTGGTCTCCAGGATGGGCAAGTACGGGGCTTGTAGGCCTGCGGGGTGCAGCCCAACAGTTGCTCAGCCACTAAGATAAAGGGAAAGACATTGAAAGTCATTCACTGTGAGAAATTCAGTGAATTTCAGCCAGCTTACTTCAGCCAGCTGGGGTACAGAAATTCAAGATAACTATCTACCACACCCACGAAATCTCCAAAGCACAGTTTTTTTATAACCTACAAAATAAATTTGGTAGGCACAATTTCAGACTGAGAAAGAAGAAACCAATATGACATTCTGAGTACATGACTATGATACCACCAGGAATGATACCACAGTATTTACCTCTTATTTCTCCTTGATAGGAGCTTGATGTATCTTCTTGTATCTGTAGCTGCTGATTGATTTTGTAAGCAGATAGGGTAGGGGGAGTCCTCAGAGAAAGAGAACCAGGCATGGCTTTCTTGACATAAGAGAAGCCATTTTGGGCCTAAACTATTTTGTGATCTTAGCCTGGCCACAATGCTTGTCCTTGAACAGGTCTCAAATAACGAACTTAAGAGAACAAAAGGACTAACTTACCAGGCAAGAGAAGTAACAACAGCAAAGATAATTAATCAGTTGTAAAGACGCCCAGTTCTATTTCAGCAGTAAAGACCAGCCTAAAGCAATGTCTCGAACTGTTTTGCAGAATTTAAATACCCCCTCGGGTGCTCAACCAGCAGATCAAGTGGAATCTAAGGGATGATGCTGGTGACCTTTTCTGACCCTGGTAACTTCAGTCAACTAAAGCTTGGACTCTGCCTACTGCCCAAGCCCCTTCAGGAATATGCATGTACCCATAACGTAAGACTTCCCCAATTGTGCTGTTTGAGGAGACACTGCTTTTGGAAAGACCCCCGGTGTTCTCCTTAGTTGCTGCAAGTAATAAATCCTTCCTTCTCCCAATCTTTGGCTTGGTTGTATCTTTTGGCTTGATGCCCACCAAGAGGCGAACCCAGTTTTTGGTAACAGTTTCTTTGGAGTGAGGATGGAGAGACTTCTGGGAACCACTTTTGGTAAGCGCAGAACCTTAGACACTAATTATAGGAAGCATGCTAGCCAACTTCTGAAGGAACACATCTATCTCATGGTAAGAAGACTCAGGACACTTCCTGTGCTCAATAGTAAAGAGTGCGCAAGAAAGGTGAAGGCCAGCCACAGATATTATTTCTTGCCCCAAGGAGAACTAGTAGGGGAAATCGCCCCCGTATATGATGAATCAGGGTCAATGAGGGAAGACTCTGGGTGCAGTTTGCCAAGCAGAACTTGAGCGTATGTGGGGAAAAGGAGTGAAACTAGTGAGTCAGAGTAAGGAGATGAGGGCGGAAGACTGCCTTTTAAATTACAGGATGGATCGAGAGGTAAGTTAAGAATCATTTAAATTAAACTTCTGGCCCTAAGTGGCAAAGGGAAGCAAGAAAATTATCTAGCACCCAGGCTCAGCTGCACAGCACTTAGGAAGCCTGGGGAAAATACCACCCACACACCAGAACAGTTTTGTCTGTGGGAATTTTCATCCTAAGGATCTGGATGAAAAACAGAGCTAGAAAGACCTTGGGAAAATGTTTTCCATTCCGTTTGCTAAAGACAAACTAAGAAGGGGGATGAATGTCAAAAGATTTTTCATCTCTGCTTTAGTGAGAAGGGTACCAGGAAGTCGCCTGGGTCATATCTCAAAGGGCAATCATGTTTAAGCAAACAAAGTAGGGATGGGCAAAGATAGAGAATGTGCCCTGCCCTTCGTCCCCCACCCAAACAGGTTGAAAATGTGAGTCCTTGGAGTTCTTTTAAGAAGATATAATAGGATTCTGATGAAAGAATGCAGGGTTACAGCCCACCTAGGCGTCCACCATTTTCATGACTCAACTTCATGACTACTGTGGGATATGAGGCTAGCTCATCACCCCAGTCATTACCTAAGTCACATCTCACCTCCCCTTTTCTGTACTCGGGCGGTGGTGTTCACTGGTTTCCTTAGTTGCTATGTGTGCTGGGGGCCGGGGCTTACGTTCAACGCTCCTGGGATGGACTGGAGAACGCTGGTGCACCCAAAGCTGGGGGGACAAAGGAATGGCCATTCTCATTACATCATTCACACACGCTCGAGCAGAAAGCACACAGACTCTGAGAGCTGTGCTGTTCATTAGGGTAGCCACTAGCCTCGTGGAGCTATTTACATTTAAATACATTGAATTAAAATTAAAACACAGTTCCTCAGTTGCACCAGCAACATTTCTACTGTTCAAGAGTCACATGTGCCTAATGCCTACCATAAGGGACAGTGCAGAGACATTTCCATCACTGCGGAAAGTTCTTTTGGAGTTTCAAGTCCCAGCCCTGCCACTTCCTAACTGTGTGTTTGGGCAAATTATTTTAGCTCTCTGAGCCTCAGTTTCCTTATCTGTGAAGTGGGTTGCCTGGATAATGTACCTCACAGGTAAGGATCCAGTGAGGTCGCGAGGGTGAAGTACTTGGCAGAATATCTGGCACAATAATAATTCTGATTAGTCTTCTGTCCAAGTAAACTAAAAAATCCTGGAAAGGAGATACCATGCTGTCTGCTTCACTGGTATGCTCTCTGGAGTCCTGCAGAGGGCACACACTTGGCAAATGTTTACAGAATGCTCTGCTAGACAAGACAGTTGGGTAAGAAATGGAACCGCCCTGTTTTAACTGTACCCAAGCAGACCAGATTGCCTTCCATACTTCCTTTTTCCCAGAGAAAGAATTGCGGAGGCTTCTAGTGAGCTGCCTTTCACTTTGAGAAATGCCAGATTATTCCAGTTTCATAAGAATGAGCATTAAACCATGAGCAAAGCAGAAAAACAAACAGGTTTAAGATAAGCTTGGGAATTCTTAAGTAACAGATAAGTTACCTCAGATAAAAACTGGCCAAGGAAGAGGTAATCTCGTGGGAATGATGAGCTTAGAAGCGTTTGTATTCAGGCACTGACATTTTCCCAAATGCTCTTAATTATCATTATTCTCAGTACATTTGCAAGAGAAAGCCTAAAGCAGACTTCCTGAGCTGACAGCAATTATTACTGGCAATCCTGGCAGCACATTTTGTGATACTGGCTTCCATCTGTGTGACTTCCCCCACCCCATCCTCTCTAAGTTCCTAGTGTTCGTCCCACCCCTAACCCTAGCCCAACATTCAGATCGTGGTACCCTCCGTCCCTCAGGCCACATCTCTCTTCAACCACAGCCCCGTTTCTCTGCTCCCCTTAACAGCAGAGCCTTTTCTCCTCCACCTACTCCAATCAGCCTTCTGCCCCTACCTCTCCACTGAGACCATTTCTGGGGCAATGATTTCTTCCATATTGCAAAGTCCAATGCCAGTTTTGAAAACAAGTGAGGCGCTGTGCGGCTCTCAGGCATGGAGGCCCTTTTGTCCCCCGTTTCTTGTCGGCAAGACTCCAGCCTCCCTGACCCTCACTGAATTCCAAAGGGCAGGTTCAAACAGCTGCTAATCAAGGGAGGAGCGGCCAGCAAACCAAGAGGCAAGATTAAAGGGACCAGAGAAGCTCATCAAGATTAGGAGACTGGCTCCAGACGCGCAGGCGCAGCGGCCATGGCTCACGGGCCCAGCCGCTCCGCAGCATGTGGGATATTCCCGGACCGGGGCATGAACCCGTGTCCCCTGCCTCAGCAGGCGGACTCTCAACCACTGCGCCACCAGGGAAGCCAGATTCTTTGGTTTTGTAGGTTGCCTCCCAGTGATGCCAGATGGGATCAGCACAGCCCCAGGTGCTAGTTGCTAATGCCTATAAAATACCACCCTCCCTCCCCCAAAGGAGAATCATTTAAGAGTTCTTTGGACTTCATCTTCAAAAGTAGCCAAAGAATTCAAGTGACAGGGTGTCCCAGAAAATCTTTTGCAGTTAGTGAAATTAGGGTATAACTCAGAACATTCAGAATACTACACACACAGTTTAGGCGATCTTGGTAGTGGTGGGACAGCAGTGATTATAAGATGAAAGTAATTAACATGTGCATACTTTGCTGGGGGAGACTAAAAGGAAAGAGGTGTTCAGCCTAGAAAAACATTTCTCAGTGGATTTCCTATGAAGTCAATGTGTCTTGGGTTTAACTTTGAAACAAACTAAAAAATTTTTAAACGGGGGAAAAAAAAAGATTAGGAGACTGGCCACCAGAGGAGAGATGAAGGGAGTGCCGGCCCTGGGCACACCCTGATCCTTATCAGCGACCCCACCCTTGAGCCATTGCTATAAAACTCTTCATCAAATACCCCCCGGGTTGGGACACATAGTTTTTCGAGGCAGGAGCCCTCTGTGGCCCCCTTTGCCTGGCAAAGCAATAAAGCTATTCTTTTCTACTTCACCCAAAACTCTGCCCCCAAGATTCAATTCAGCACTGGTATACAGAGAGGCTGAGATTTCGGCATCACCCCCTCATCAGCTGTCAATACAGTTAGCCACATGCTTCTTTTTGACCCTGTTTTTGTGACTTCTTCAACTGGAGCTCCTGGTTTCCCTCCAACCTCCCTGGCCTCTCCTCCACCATCTCCCTTGCTCATCTACATTTGTCACATGCCAGTGAGCGGGAACTTGGCTCAAAGTTCATTTAGAGTATGTTACCCCCCTGCTCGAAGTCCTCAAAAATCTTTCTACTACACTTAGAATACAGCCCTATCTCGTTACCTAGGCCAGCAGAGCCCTCTGTGATGGAGCCCTCCCTCCCTCCCCAGCTCTCTGATACCACTGTCTTCCTCGTCTGATCCCCTTCAGCCACGTTGGCCTTTGCTTTGTTGCACAAGTGCCAAGCTCATTCCCACGTCACAACTTTTGCCCTAACTTTACCCTCTGTCTGGAGTGCCCTTCCCCCTGATCTTTACATGGCCAGATCCATCTTGTCATTCATTTTGTCAGCAAAAATGTTCCTTCCTCCAAAAGGCAAAACTCTGACCTGATCTTGAAACAGGAGGGAAGGGGGCAGGGCACAACCTTTAAAAGAAGGATATAGCCATAGGGCATGACAAAACTGGTTAGAATCAACTAGGTCCAAGATGGCGGAAGATCTGACTTCCAGGGGACCTTGAGCCTCATTATAGGCTCATTGTAATACATTAGCTGCTAAATGACACACCCATCAGCGCCTGTGATAGTGCTGAGGCCGACCATAAAAGGTCAAAAAGTGGGCAGTGGCCCAATTCCTGGAAATCCCCACCCCTTCCCTGAAATAGTTAGAATAATCCTCCCCAGCCCATAAAAACTAACCATCCCATATGTCAGGGCCTCTCGCCTTCTGAGATGGCCCACACTCTGTCTGTGGAGTGTGTTTCTCTCTAAATAAATCCACTTCTTACCTATCACTTTGTCTCTCACTGAATTCTTTCTGCAATGAGACATCAAGAACCTGAGCTTCATTAAGTCCTGAGACCAGGTGTGTGATCTCAATTAAAAGACAGTGGGGGCTTCCCTGGTGACGCAGTGGTTGAGAGTCCGCCTGCCGATGCAGGGGACACGGGTTCGTGCCCCGGTCCAGGAAGATCCCACATGCCGCGGAGGGGCTGGGCCCGTGAGCCATGGCCGCTGAGCCTGCACGTCCGGAGCCTGTGCTCCGCAACGGGAGAGGCCACAGCAGTGAGAGGCCCGTGTACCGCCAAAAAAAAAAAAAAAAGACCGTGGGTTCAAGTCCCAATCTGGGTTGCACAGTTTCAATTTCAATCTGACATTAGGCTATTTATAGTATCTATCCCACTCATTGTGAATGTTCATACATTTGGCTGCAGAAATATTAATGTATTTGATTACATCCCGATGAAAGTCTTACAGAAGATACATGACTTTTCTAGCATTCTGAAAAATTTTGAATTCTCACTCATATGTGGACTCAAGAGTTTTGGCTAAGGGGTTACAGATCTGTATAACTCCCTATTTTACACATGAAGAAATCTGTTCCAGAAAAGAGAGATGAATTGCCCGAGGTATCACAGCTAGGTTGAGAAGTCAGATCTCCTATTTCCCACATCAATGCTATTTTCACTATACCATGCTACCACACTCCAGATACTGCACATACCTGGGGTTTCTTGCAAGAGAAATTTGTCTTGCATCATTTGACAAACAAAAAAGCAGGCCCAAAGTGGCCAACTCTCTTAATCCCCACAGTTCCCTTAATATACTCAAATGGTGGAGAGTAAAGTTATAGTTGCCAGTGGTGCTTCAGGGATGGAGAAGGGAGGAGGGGTAAGGTCAGAGTTTAGATCAAATACTATTCTTCTCTCTCTTTATCCCATCAACATCTATATTGGTGCAGGTGGATCAGAATATTTTAAAAAAATCATAAATTGTGTAAATGGAAACAAGGAGGGGCAGTGTCACCACAAATCAGTCTGGAACAGTATTTGAGAATTACGTGGATTTTAGCACTGGGATGAGGTAGAGTCATCCCTTCCCTAGCTGGCTCTCTATCTACATCAGTTGCTCACTGAGTAGAAGACCCTAGGCTTTCCTCTCCTTATCCCGCTGCTTTCCTCCTCTAAATTTCAGTTCAGACCTCATCCTTATGAAGCTTCTATACCTGGACCTACTATGCCTGCCTGGTTCAGCAATCAGGAAAGAGAACCATGGGTCAACAATGGTCAGGGATGGAGCAGCTTGGAGCCATGGACAGCAGAAACACTCTTCCCACCAATGGCCACACTTCAGAGGCTTCTGAGCAGAGAATGGATTCAAAGATACAAAGATAGAGCACAAGATTTTGTCCTGGGATAGGATGAGCAACAGAATAAATTAAGGCATTCTACTGATGATAAGGACAATAAGGACAGCTTTTTTTTTTTTTTTTTTTGCCACACTGCACCGCATGCGGGATCTTAGTTCCCTGACCAGGGATCGAACCCTTACTCCCTGCAGTGGAAGCGCCGAGTCTTAACCACTGGACTGCCAGGGAAGTCCCAGGACAGCTACTGTTGATTGAGCATCTATTTGGTGCCTGTGGGGTTCCACGGTGAATGCTTTCCATATAGTATGTAATTTCTTCCTTACAGCCACTCCAAGTATCAGAGCTTATCAGGAAAACAGAGCTACTCTGCGTTTTAAATGGAAAGGTTGAATAGAGGGAATTAGAAGCTTTGCAACTTTTGGGTTACTTTTGGGTTAGGAGAATAAGTGAGGAAGGCCACTTTCCAGAAATCCAAAAGTACAGAGATCTTAAGGAGGTTGCCTTGATGATCTCAGCTGCTACAGCACTTTAGTGGGGGGGTCTCAGGAGGACCCCAAAAGCCAAGGGAAGCAGTTGATGATCCAGCTTCTCCTTCTCTTTTGCTTTTAAAACTCACACAAGTCCCTCCCACTGAATGTTCATAATCCAGACTCATGCTGGAAAGGGATTCTATGAAATACTGCTCCAAGCTTAAACCCTGTGAACCAGGGAAACTTTAGAAAGGGATGGGAAGGATGCTAGTTGATAACAAACAATCCAGCCCGCCTAAAAGATAGGCTTCTTGACCCCTAATACAGATGGGGAAACTGAGTAAATTTCAAAGGTCACACACCTAGGAAGTAATAAAGCTAAGACCAGGCTATTCCTACTTTGTCAAGCTGCCTTTTCCAAAGAGAAGACTAGTCAATGAATCATGTTTACTAAGAAAGAACTGAATGTGAGACGCTAAGGGGACCCCAAACAGAAACAAATTTTAGTTCATGCTCTCAAGGATTTTAGAATATGTGGGGGAAGAAGATTGAAAAGGCAAAGTAGGATACAAGTTTAAAGGAGTGACAGATTATCTGTGAATGTGTGGGTTTTCCTAAAGTGAGCCAAACATAGGGTTCCAGATGCCGAGGACAGTCCTGGTACATACCTCTTGTCCCAGAATCCCATTTAGTTTGGCATTTGTTCTGGTGATTTTTTTAATGAATCAATATTAATGGTTTCATTGAAATAAGCTGGGGTGTGTTTGGTACCCTGTACTTTGTGGATCCAACTTCTGCCATGGTTTCCTGTAGAAGAGCGTGAGAGATGTGTGTAAGGCACAGAGTGCTTACTTTAACACACTGTTAAATCTAAAAGATAACGAAATAAAAAGATGATCCATGACAAACACTTTCCTTTCAAGGGCATATTGAAGCACAATCACTGCTGAAATGAAGTGCTCTCTGCTATGAGGAGCTAGCAATAGCTACCTCCTCCTGGCTTCGGGTAGAATAGCCTGGTCTTAGCTTTATTACTTCCTAGGTGTGTGACCTTTGAAATTTACTCAGTTTCCCCATCCGTAATTAGGGGTCAAGAAGCCTGTTAGGTGGGCTGGATTATTTGTTATCAACTAGCATCATTCCCATCCCTTTCTAAAGTTTCCCTGGTTCACAGGGGAAAACCCCACACATTCACAGATAATCTGTCACTCCTTTAAACTTGCATCCTACTTTGCCTTTTCAATCTTCTTCCCCTGCATATTCTAACACTTGATGTACCAGCCAACTGTGCTGTGGCCCAGGCCTTGACCTGCAAGTTGCTCAAAGCAGGCTATGTTAGGTGCACATAAACACGGAACAGAGACAGCAGCCTGTCACAGAGTGTGTGGAGGGTAGTCTGATTGTTATTGCTACAGTGGCTCCGTTATTTACGGTACAGCATAAATGTACAACTATTTATTTTATTGTTAGGCATTGCTTTTTTATTTTACAACGACCCTTTGGGGCAATAATAAACCCAAAATATTTAAGTGCATATTTAATGAAAAATTAAGTACCAAATTTCCATTTCTGAAGAAAATTGACAATGAATGGGAAACCCACACAAAATGCCTGCCAGCATTTACTCTCCACCATGGGAGCCAAAGTGATGTCACTGTGCCCACATGACAACCAGAAGACACAAATATGCTGAAAAAGCATCAGTATCTCCTTCAAAAGTTAGTGGTTATTTTAAGAAGAATCTGTCCAAAGAAAACATGCAGCCTTAGAAGGCAGACTTACATATCACTCTGTGAAATGTGATTTTCATTTAGATCAAATGACTACTCTTAATTAATTTAACTCATTTTCCATTCCAAATTTCCTAATACTTAGAGGAAAAGTAAAACTACAACTGTTAATATATCAGTTCCATTATCAGGAGAATTTCCCAAAGAGTTATAAGATGTTAGTTGCATCTGGGCCATCAGATGCTTCAAATAGAATATATAATAATTATCTGATTTCTTTCTTCCAATTCATGGAATCAGAATAAAGCTATGGAAGTTAATTCTGGTGAAACATCTGACTTTGTTGTGAATTTGATTGGAAATTTAATTAAAAGTTTCAACAGTGAAGAAAAAATACTTGTTTTTCAGTGGCAATACAAATACAAAACATAGGTGAGGCATAGTGTAACTGTAAAAACATTATTTTTACTAATTTAAGAAGAAACCTATGGGGCAGCAATGTACTTTGTGTTGCACACATAATTCCTATCTATACTCAAAGAAGTCAGGTGTCTCCCAGTTGAAATAGAAGATGTAGTTGTCAGAATGTACAGATATTTTTTACATATACACAGGTATATAAGGTAACTACAACATTTTCATCAAGAAGCTAATTTGAAGCTAAATGGGAAAAGAATCTGAAAAAGAATGAATATATGTATAACTGAATCACTTTGCTGTACACCTGAAACCAATACGACATTGTAATTCAGCTATACTCCAATAAAATTTTTTAAAAAAGGAAGCTAATTTGAATCCCAAAACTTACCCTAGTATATTGGTATGTGCTTTCTCACTTTGATGACCATCATCTATTAGATTTTAGACATTTTAGAGCCTTTGAAGAACTACATTTTAAATAAACCTAAGTATTCTATAAAATTGAACTTGTAAATTAGTTACCTAAATTTTGGTTGCATTTTATTCCAAATCATTTAATAATCTTAATTGGGTCTTTAATAAGTAGGGTGATAAACTTTACCTATTGAAGCTCTGAGCAATTCCTATTAATTGAAAATGAAGTTTGCAAAAGACACTAAAATACATTTCTACAAAAGCAAGTAACGGACTAAAACAAATCAAACAATGACACAGCACATGGTGTGCAAATTTTGATTTTTAAATTCTATAATTGTGCTTTGGATTATTCCTACTTGTAAAAAGAGGCTTTCAAGGAGTTCCTTTTATAATTGGATAAATATACATTCTGTACCATAATGGAATGAAATCGAGAAGGCCTATGATTTTGCACCATTTAAATTTAGCAAAGAAGCTTTTAAAATCACAAATTCAGACAATCTACTTGACATGTTTTGTCTTATAAAATATTTGTTGAAGAGAGCATCTCTGATTGGAGACAAAAAGTCAGTACCTGTGAAATTTTTGGATTAAAATATTTACAAAATTAAATATGAAAAAATAAGTATTGAGATTATCTTCCATTTAGCAGAATTTACTCTGAATTTACCAGATACCTCAGAACTTATGGACAGTAACTTTTCTCAATTAAAAATATTATGACCCACGGGCTTCCCTAGTGGCACAGTGGTTAAGAATCCGCCTGCTGATGCAGGGGACATGGGTTCGAGCCCTGGTCCAGGAAGATCCCACATGCCGCGGAGCAACTAAGCCCATGTGCCACAACTACTGAGCCTGCGCTCTAGAGCCTGCGAGCCACAACGACTGAGCCTGCAAGCCACAACTACTGAAGCCCTTGCACCTAGAGCCCGTGCTCCGCAACAAGAGAAGCCACCGCAATGAGAAGCCCGCACACCGCAACTAGAGAAAGGCCATGCGCAGCAACAAAGACCCAACACAGCCAAAAATAAATAAATAAATTTTTTTTTTTAAAAAAGGCAGTCTATAGTTAGAAAGGACATTAGAGAATGATAAGGTTCCATAAGAAATAGGAGAAAAGAGATGAGAAGCTACTGAATGGAATATCAGTGAATCAAAGGAAGGAAAGAAGTGGCTAACAGTATCAAAGACTGCCAATAGGATGAGGTGGATCAGATCTGAGGAAAAACCCACTGACTTGGCAAGCCGAATCCTTAGGAGAGCCGTTCTGACAACAGAGGAAGCCAGATTACAACGGGTTAAATACAAGTGAGTTATAAAGAATTGGAACTGCAAGTATAGTCCTCTCTCCAGAAGTTTCAAGTTGAAAGGAAGTAAAGAGGGTAAATGGACCAAAAGTTCCCATTATTTTCATCACCCTGAGCCTTTTTCACTTTTGTCTTCCCTCACCAGTACCACTATCTTGGAGGCAATGTTTCGAAAGTTACAGTTTATCAAATGTTATTTAATGATAATTAGATTCATAATTTTTCTTAATCTAGGCTAGTTGACCATGAGAACATCTCATAATCACAGATCAGAGCTCCCTCGAAGGGAAAGAGCTAGTAGACAGTGTAGTGAGCCTTGCCAAAAGAGAAGGGCCACCTTTATCTCCAAGACACACAAGGGAAAGAAGAGAGGGACAAAGACATGCTGAGGTAGAGAGGGTGCTTGTAGAGACGCATGAGAAGAAAGAACTTGAGGAAACACTTGTCAGAGGACCTCTAGCTAAGGCGTGCGATGAGGATGGAGAAGGGAGGAGTACACTGGAGACTTGAAATACATGGAAAAGAATTGTAACAGCTGCTGTGCTGACCACAAGAGTAGAAGTCAGCTTAGCAAGGTAGCCCATTCCAGTTCAACAAGTATTCACTGAGTATACTGCAGGCACTCTGACAGACACTGGGTTATAAAGACACACAGTCCAGATTTCGCCTCCTTTCTAACAAGAAATAGTACCCTCTTAACTTGGTTTTCATGACAACACACTCTGCTGCTTTTTCCCCTGTCTCTTTACCCTCCTCAGTCCCCTTCCAGGGCCCCTTTTCTTCTGTAGCTCCCTTAAGATTGAAGGCTTAGGGACTTCCCTGGCCGCGCAGTGGTGAAGACTCCACACTTCCAGCAGGGGGCGCGGGTTCGATCCCTGGTCGGGACCTAAAATCCCGTATGCTGAATGCCAGGTTTCCATCCTAGGCCACCTTCTCTTCTCACTTCACACGTTGTCTTTGGGTGATCACATGCACTCCTAACTGCTTCAAGCAAAAGCTGTCTATTGTTGACTGTCAAACCTCTACCTTCAGCCTACTCTCAAGAGCCAGACTCATATAATGAAGGGAAACAAATGGATACTTAAAATCAAAACTAAAGCAATTATACTCCAATAAAGATGTTAAAAAAAATAAAATAATAAAATAAAATGAAAAAAAAACAACTAATTGTGGTCATTTTCCTTTTAGGGGGTATCATTCATGCCATTCATATCAGTGGTGAAATATTAAGTCATATCCCTCCTTCTCCACACAATGACGTGGAGGGTTGGGGAGAACCCAGAAGATATACACCACTGTTAGCAGAGCACATTATGAATCTCTGAATATGCAAAGAACGTCTTGAAGAAAGGAACTATAAAGAAATGTTGCATAATATAATGGGAGGCTTGGTTTTGTTTTGTTTTGGTTAGTTTGTTTCTGTTGCTAGGATGCACTGAGAGAGGGAAAGTAGACAGAGCAAAGCAATTCAGGAGGTTGCAGGCCAGGTTGGCAGGCTGGCCAAGGGCTTCTTAAGAACAAGGATGGTGGTTATTCATTTTTAAATTGTACTGCACTGCTGCCCCCCAAACCCCTGTCATCTCCACAAATCGTGAGTCCAACCTGCTGCATACACAATGGCCTTGTGTGACTGGGTTTTTGGTTTGGGTTTTGTGAAAATTAAGGGAAGTAGCTTAGTTCAACAGCTGGGAAAGTGTGGCACAGAACCAGCACAGGGAGATGATCCATCGACTGAACTAATTCAGCAGAGACCAGAGTTGAGGTCTAGAGGCAAAGAGGAAAAACATTAATCACCCCCTCAAGAATCTGTAGAGACTTCAGGAAGGATGTAGAGCTCCCACTGCATGTGGGATGGAGACGGGGGTGTTGAATCATTTCCATTTAAATTTCAGAGGCCAGGATATCTCAGCAGACTCTGGTTAGACACAAATCTAACTGACTATAGGACATCCTTACTTAGAGACTGCCCATGGGACATCAGCTTCAGCATGGCCACAACTGACCTGGCATCCCATGCACCCCGCCATACACGCACACAACCTGCTCCACCTGCAGCTTTTTGTATTTTAGTGAATGGCAGGTACCACCATTTACCCAGGAGCCCACGACACTCTTCTTTACCCCTCACCTCCCACATCCCATCAATCACTAAGGCTTATTGTTTTGGCTCCTAAATATCTACCAAATTGTGCCCCCCTCCCCCACTCCCTTGGTTCAGGTTCCCAGTGTCTCCAGCCAAGGCCTCACTGATCTCACGGCTTCCATTCTCACCTTCCCACAGCCCCTTCCCCATGCAGCAGCCAAAGTGATCATTCCATATGATCACTTTGATATGGAACATATGGAACGTAACATATGAATAATGTTGTCATTCCATAACATTAGCAGATCAGATTATCCCCTGCATCATACCTTTCGACGGTCACCCCTTGTCCTTGGGACAAAATAAAGTCCAACTTCCTTAGGTCCTTTGTGATCTGGTTCCTACTGGTCTCCCTACCTTCACCATGGCCCCCGCTTTCATTTGGACTCCCCACTGCAGGCGCACAGAACTACTCTCAGTTCCAGGACTGCCTCATGCTTTCCCTTTCACCTCCTGGATCTTGCACATTTTGATTGCAGGTGCACTCTTCCCACTCGGTCCATTCCTTCACCTGGCTAACTCCAAATCAACTTGCAGGTTTCAGCCTAGACGCCACTTCTTCCAGGAAGGCTTCCCTGACCAACCCCTTCAACTAGTCTAGGTTACATGACTCTCCTATATGTTTTCTTAGCAACTGGTGCTTCCCCTATCAGATCCCTTACTGCCCTCTGTTTATTTGCCTGTCTCTCCCCACCAGCTTGTAAGTTCCATGAGGGCTGGGATCACGTCTGCCCATCTGGTTCACAACTATATCCCTACCATCTAGCACAAAGCTTGGCTTATAAAAGCCAGTAAAGAAATAATGAATGACATGCATGAAACATTTTTCAGTTTATGAAGTGCATTATCTCATTTTAAGTTCACCACCTTGTGAGAAAGATATTATCACCTTGAAGCAAAGCTCCATGTTATTTTTATATTTAAGTTTGACATAGACTATATCTGTGAAGTTTATTTAATTTAGATAATGGTTATCTGATATACTAACAAATTTTTAGACAATTCTAGAGGAAATGTGACTTACATAAACCTTTCAAAAGTAGTGTAATAATAACTAACTGCTAACCAAGTGTCCAAAAGGAGAGGACACCCTGTTAGATGCCCCTTAATGAATATAGGACACTCTGCTGTGCATAGCAGAATATTTTTGCATTCATAAATGTTGTGTTAAAGTCCCACAAAACGCTTAATACTCTTAAGTGGATTAAACATGCCTCCTGTGATCTGATTTATACGGTGAATGTGCCAAGTAAAACCTTTCTCCACAGAGAGATCAGATTGTAAACTTCAGTTGAACTCTGATAAAATTATAAATTCCAAACTAGTGGAGCTCAAAAATGTTCTAAAATCATACTATTTAATATAATAGTCACTAGGCACAAGTGGCAGAGCACTTGAAATGTAGCTAGTGTGAATGGAAAATTGAAATTTTAATTTTACATCATTTTAACCAGTTTAAATTTAAAAGCCAAAGTGGTATAATTTTTATATTGATAATATATTAAAATGAAAATATTTTGGATATACTGGGTTAAATGAAAGATTAAAATTATTTCGCCTATTTATTTTTACTTTCTTAATGTAGCTACTAGAACATTTTTAATTCCATATATAATTCACATTATATTTCTATTGGACTTCACTGTTTTAAAGCACGCTCTATAGTTCAACTCAGATAGGAAAAAGAAATGTACAATTTATGTAAAATGGTACTTGTGGTTTTAAAATGTTGTGCTATTTATCCCTAAATAGTGAGTTAAACTCTTTGGACTAGATGGTTTCCAGATACGTAGAAAATGTCAAATGCCTTCCCAATCCATGATGACACTAGGTTATAAAGCACGTTCTAGAACAGGATAACTAACACTACACCTAAACACACCTCTTGGCCACCTCTGGCATCTCTTCCTAGGACCCTGCAATAATAAACAGTGTGAACAACACTGATCTAGAACATAGCCTAGAATTGGGAGGGAAACAAAAAAGAATCCCTGAGGGTTCAAATGAGATGTGTCAACATTCAGATGCTCTGTTCCCACGCTTCCCTCCTATCTGTGCTCAACTCTAACATGCTTGGTTGTAGTTTCCCAGCACACAGAATACCAACTGTAGGAAACTAAGAAATGGGCCTTTTGTGGGGTTGGGGAGATGGGGAGTGCAGGGGGATTATGCAGGCAAAGAGAAGATGAGGAAGGAAGAGATGATTGCCACTGGTAGCTCTGAGTAATGAAAAACAAGAGAGAAAGAACTTCCCAAAGCAGGTACCACAATTCATATAGCATGACATGCTGGGGCCATTGACGATAGGTGTGAGTTGTCCCATATGCCTTAATAGTTCCTGAGGACAGCACTGTGTCAGGACACAAGGAAATCACTGATGCTCATATTCACCCTTACACTTTAAAGAAAAGACCAATATGGTTTATTCTGTTCAATGTAAAAGGCAGAGGAACATACAATTCATTTAAGCAATCTATCCATAAGACAGGCTAAAATAAACCAAGCTTTGGTAATTAAAGGGTAGCATCCAGCTACCTGAATAACTGACATGTGAAATAGCTCATCTCCAACCAAAGTTTGACAAATGAGGTGTTGGAGGAACGAAGGAAGCCTCCATGAATGACAACATATAACTAACATACATCTCCAAAGAGTAAACATCACCAAAGAGTAAACACACGCTTGGAAGTATTCTGAGCCTATGGACTGTGAACTTGGCAAATGAACAGAAGGCTTATTCCTGTAATTCATTCATCCCATACAGCTATAAGCCGAGTCTGTGTTCTGACAAGTATTTCCTGAATCAAAGCAGCTGTCTGGGAACTAGACCCAGATTGCTGTATCACTGTGGGCTTGTGTAATACAACAGACACCTTTCAAGGCTAGTGGGGGTACAGGGGGGAGAGGGAAGGAGACGGGGGCAATCATGGGAGGCCCAAGAGGGAGACCATTTGGGAATGGAAAGCGCGCACACAGGAAAAGTAGTAGCAGCTTCTTTGTCAAGAAGAAATCATCATGGGTCTTTGCCTTCAGCCCTGGAGCCCACCAGACCACCACAGCTGTCGGCGTAAAAGGAATGTGTTCAAGAAATAAAATGTCCTTCAGACAGTGCTTATCATTCTTTCACAGTGGGAGTGTGTTGAACATGTAGGCAATATTATGTGACCTTTGATATGACCCAGATTAGAAGTGACTGGTAAGAGACCTTGGCATTTCTCTTTTGCTGGAGTTATAATTCAAAACCTCTTGGGTGGTGTGACATAAACAGAAAAGAATGCATTTGGTACAAGAGTATTGGCACATAAGGAGCCACAACAATTGGTCTCGTTCATAAAACTACTATTCTTTTGGTTTTGACCAACACGGCAGCCTCAGGAAAGTGCTATTATTGGGTTGGCCAAAAAGTCTGTTCGGGTTTTTGTAACTGCTTACAGAAAAACCCAAACAAATGTTTTGGCCGATACAGTATATGGCCACAGTGGTTGCAATTATTTTCCTTGCATACTGATTTTCCTTACATAGATTAACATACAGTGCAAATAACTTATGTGGTATGTTTAAGGAATACATGCAAGGGTTAAGGTAAACCATTTCTTACGGTAGGAAAATCATTAGACTAAGAAACAGGAGATTCATTGTGCATCTTTGGGTGAGTGAGCTTACCAGTATCCTCTTCAATAAAATGAGGAGATTCAATCCAATGACCTCTAAGTGTCCCTGTTACGGTTCTAATAACACCTAGGCTGTTGTGCACAGCATCTCTCACGACTAGCATTGGGCAGAACTTGTACCATCATCCCGCTGACACATTCTCAGCCTCTAACACAACCATTACTACTACATGGTGTTGGCTTAGGGTGTCTAGGACAGAATGTCCTTTGTGACTGATGGCAGCAGGCTCTCTGGATGTCTAGATGAGGCTGGTAACGTGCCAACTTTTAATGGACTGTCCAATTGTTCTGATGAATTTTATGAAAAGATTAAGAATATCTTGTTTCATAATGCCTTCCACATTCTCCTTCCCTGGGAGCCCCCTCAGTTCCCTCATTTGGGGACAGTCTTACTTCCCTTGTGACTCGCATCTTAACCATTAATTCAGACAAGGCAAGGACAAACTGCTGTGAGTATCTTTTGCCTCCATCCTCAGTTCATCCTCAAATGGTCACCAAGCACCACTCGCATATGAAGAGACCTCATTTTGTCATTCATACATTTTAACTCTTTACCCCCTTCCCAAACTGAGCAATTTCATTATGTGATACAAAACTACAACTAACAGTTAATGAAATGCCATTCTCTAGGTTTTTACATGACGCCAATTTACATGAAAACTTATATCCAATTGAGTGTTTATTTTAATGACAGTAAATTGGAGAAATACTTCCTTAGTTTTCCTTTAAGTCGATTAGCACCAGCAACTTCCCAAACACTTGACAGTGCTCAAGAGAAATTCAATCCATGTGTCCAAAATTCACCTGAGAGCTTTGAGTTTCCTATGTACTGATGCACCCTGTTGTTATGACTGTTTTCAGTATAAACCTGTATATATGCTTGTTTATATCCAAACATCCTGAACCTAATAGATATGTATGGTATAGTTGGCATTAATCAAATAATCAGTGAGAATCTCATGCTAAATAAATGAGCCCCCAGGAGGGATTCATTACTTGAGTAACTGCCTTAACCCTTTCATTCCACTAAGTTTCCATGTCATAATTATTAATGTTAAACTAATTATTATTATTAATACATGTTTTTAAAGGTTTCACAATTTACAAAATTTATTCCCATTTTAGAAATGAGCAAATCAAGGTACAGAGAATCAGCGAAGTAATTTCTTCTATTTGTTAACGTTTTTAATATCTTTTATACCTGGAGCAGTGTTCACTGCTATTGTCAATAACTTGGTCACTCACAGCATGGAGTGGCATCAGCTCATTTTAGATTCTTTTTTTATTCTAAAACAACCCTCTGATAGAAGGGAAGAAGAGGTTTTCAGTTCCTTACCCCACCACAGTCAATTAATAAGCCCTACTGGAATAAAGCTCTCTTTATGATATTATTAATATTAATACAATAACAAAGAAAAAAACTCTCTTTATGATATTGTTAATATTAATACAATAACAACAACCAAATATCATATTGGTATGAATTGTGCAACTCACTGGCAATGTTCCTACAATGTTGCATTGCTATGTGTCTCCACACAAACGATAGAAAGCACACACGATCGGCCCTCAGCAGAAGTGTGATGACATTGGCAAGTCTCTCCGTCACCATTCAGTGACACCCTTCCTCCTCTTTAGGCTCTTTAGGTACCCCATAATTCCTGTTCTAAACCTTCCTCCCATCAGTGCAGAACAGGATGTGACAGTACTCATTTTAGGGGAGAGTAGGAACATTATGGAAAGGCCCCACTCCCCAAATGCAGGTATGAGCTAGAATCCAAGGCCTACTGGCCAGCTCCTTCTCCCTAAAAATGTCACCACGATTAACATTTCTGTATAAGGGGCTAAGGAAGGGGAAAGTAAAAATTAGCATATCACCTATTTTCCTCTCTCTGGTCTGCGCATGCTTGGATGCTTCACTGGCCCAAATTTTGCTTATCAGTCAATGCTATGCTCCTCTCAGAGCAAAATATAGCCACAAGAATTTTCACGGTAAGAGGTTTGGAGCAGAGATAGAAATTTAGAGCTAGAAATAATCTTAAAGAGGTTCTAGCCCAATCCCTTCACTTTAGAGATGAGAAAATATGAGACTCCAAGATAGAGAGTAGCTTGCCCAGGCATGGCCTAGCACGTGGCAGAAAATCGACAGCATTAGGGTGTCCCAGACCTGCTCTTCTACCCTACCTACTCCGACTTATGTCTCAAGTCAGAGTTTCTCTGGGGCTTGGTCACTGGCCCACTGAGGCTCTGGGGACTGCTGCAGATCCATCCTAAGGACAAACTGGGAGGCTGGCCCCAGTCTAAACAAACCACTAATAACTAGTAGAGCCCAGCTCACCTGTCTGAACCCAATGACCAAGAAAATCAGGGTTACTTGTGCCTGAGCACATAGATCCAGGACATTGTCACCCTCTTTCTTAGGAAAGGCTGAGATTTCATTCCAGGTTAGGTGACAGGATACTGCCATTTACTCATTCCTAACTCCCTTGTTCCTGACAAGTTTTCTCACCCCTCTCTTGAGCCCTTCCTTATTCAATTCTACCAAAACCATATTTATGTTTTCTAGTACATTTTTTGTGATGAATTTTGCTTTATTGTCATCCCCAAATATACCTTTCCTAATGTCCTTAAGTGCATTTCTATGCCTTCCATGGGATTTTTTAGGTCTTGTTTGGCAAAAAAAAAATATGTTCATTGTTAAGCAGAAAATTGAAAATACAGAGAAGCAAAAATAAAAATAATCCCTAATCCTACCACCTCTAGAATTGCCACTGCTAAGATTTATAAAGTTCAGAGGATAATTTGAATCATTGTAAGGCTTCCCTCTAGTTGACAACAGCAGGGCCTTTAGATCAATGTACCTTATTCTACCGAAAAATGATACTTAACCAATCATCTTTCCAACACTTGACAGTACCAAGTTTATTTCTGCCTCAGGACCTTTGCACTAACTGTTCCCTCTGCCTGGAATACTTCTCCTACACCTTCTCAGGCTGGTTCCTTCTTGTCATTTCAGGTTTCTGCTCCTTCAGAGGAGCCTTCCCTTACCAACTTTCTCACATTAGAACTCAGTCATTTTCAATCAGATCATCCTCTTCTATTCTCAGTGTAACACTTTATCACCACCTGATATTTTCTTCTTTATTTCTTTGTTTCTTTATTGTCTGTCTACTTAACTAAGCTCCATGAAGACAGAAACTGTGTGTGTCTTGTTCACCATTAGATACTCCAGTACTTAGCATAGTACCTGACACATTTTAGGTGATCGTAATGGTTTGAAAGAATAAATGAATCATAAGAAGACAGGTACTTTGGGTTGCACAGAATGATCCATGCTTTCTTAGGTTATCTCTCATAACCAGTAGCACTGGAGTGCCTGTGAAGTCTGTGACACTGAAAAGTGCTAACGGGCCTACACAGGGTTTTAAGCATAAGACTTACTGGCATCAGTGAGAATGTCATAGATTTACTCTTTTACTCTAAATTAGTCATAGTATTAGAAACAGCTTGAATTCACTGAATACACACAATATAGGCAACTTGAATAAACACAGATGGTGAAGTTTGCCTTTTGTAGTACTTCTATGTTCAACTGAGGCTCTTTGAACAAGCATGTTTCTCATAAGTAGTTATAATTTCTACACCATTTAATCAAGACCTACTATTAAAGTATGAGGTCAGCATGAAACACTACTCCTAAAAATGTACCACAAGCCTAAATATTAGTGGTCAAATCAATCGTGATCTCTAGCACACTAGGTACCTAAACAGTCTCTCTTCCTTCAGAAAGCAGGACCTTTTGATATACAAAGCTGACTTGTCTAAATCCAATCTAATTTGGGGGAAAGAGTAATTTTACCTTTGAGGCCTATATTCAATTTGATTGTAATCATGTAAAAATTAATAAACATCAGAACTTTTCTTGAAGGAAACAAAATTCCCCCCATTGTACATGGGTATTTGGGAGTCCTGTCTAATCTAACTTTTAGGGGAGAAATAGCCAATTGTATTGACAGGCAATAATTGAAGGCATTGGCTTTGCCAGCAAGAGTCCTGGCTCAAGTCTAAGATTCAGCACTTACTAGGTGAACTTGGACAAGTGTTTTTTTTGTTTGTTTTTTTTAAACTACAGGTTTTTTTGTTTTTTGTTTTTTATTACTTTATTCATAATTTTTTTTTTAATTTATCTTTGGCTGCGTTGGATCTTCGTTGCTGCACGCGGGCTTTCTCTAGTTGCGGTGAGTGGGGTCTACTCTTTGTTGCAGTGTGCGGGCTTCTCACTGCGGTGGCTTCTCTTGTTACGGAGCATGGGCTCTAGGCACGCGGGCTTCAGTAGTTGTGGCTCGCGGGCTCTAGAGTGCAGGCTCAGTAGTTGTGGCACACGGGCTTAGTTGCTCTCCGGCATGCGGGATCCTCCCCGGCCAGGGCTCGAACCCGTGTCCCCTGCATTGGCGGGCGGATTCTTAACCACTGCTCCACTGGGGCAGTCCCTGGGCAAATGGTTTTAACCTCTTTAAAACTCAGTCCACTCATCTGTAAAATAGGTAATAATAGTGCCTACCTCGCAAATGGGTTATAAATATAAAACAACATATACTTCACTCTGGAATGTCCCTACTACATTGCAATCATTCAACAAAGAATAGAAGGTATGACTCTATAGATATAAAAAAATATATTTATTTAACTTCTTTACCAAATGCAAATGTTTATTAAGACCCACTTAGGGTGAAACAGTTAGGAGTCATCTAAGACACAGGACAAATTAGCCACGGTGCCATTTCTCAAGGAGTTCACACCTGGGTACAAGGGATGAGCTACATACACAAATAACTAGAATCCAGGGAGTCTATGGTTAAATGCACTAAGAAGTGGAGCTGCATGGGTCCAGATTCTTCTGGCTGAAGGTGACAAAAACTCAAACCAAACCAGCTTAAGCAGAAAGGTGATACATTGGTTCTCGGAATCAAAGAATGAGCCTCAGGGACTTGGACTGGAGACTTCATGATGTTGAGTTGCCTACTCTCTCTCCCTCTCTTATTCCTGCCATTGATCACCCGTTTTTGCTTGCCTCCACTCTGTTCTAATGCAGGAAGAATTCCTCCTTGTTATAGGAATTATGGCTACAATTAATCCCCACTTTTAATCCTTCCAACTTATCCCTGGACCAATCAATGTGGCCAGGAGGATGGGGTATTTATGATCGGCTTGGTTTCAATTATCTACCCACCTATGAACTGCAATGAGTGGAGAAAAAACTTCCCAAAGGAAAGTGGGGATAGGTTGCTGGAAAGTTATAAAGAACAAATTTCCAAACAAGAGAGAAGTGTTGGTGAGGGTGTGGAGAAATTAGATGCCAAATGGTGCAGCTGCTACAAAAAACAATATGGATTTTCCTAAAAAAAAGAAAAAAATTAAAAATAGAACTACCAAATGATCCAAAAAGCCCACTCCTGGGTATTTATCCAAAAGAAATGAAATCAGGATTTCAAAGAGATAACAGCATCCCATGAGCATGGTAGCACTATTCGCGATAGCCAAGATGTGGAAACAATCTAAATGTCCATCAGCAGAGGAATGGATAAAGAAAATGTGGCATATGCATACAGTAGAATATTATTCAGCCTTAAAAAAAGGATGACCCTTCAGGATATTTTACTAAGTCAAATAATCCAGTCACAGAAAGATAATATTGCATGGTTCCACTTATATGAGGTATCTAAAATAAGATCACAAAATCAAAGATGGAATGGTGGTTTCCAGGGGCTGGCCGGGGAGGGAGAAGTGGGGAGTTACTAATCAATGGGAATAAAGTTTCAGTTAAGCAAGATGAATAAGCTCTAGAGATCTGCTGTTCAACATTGTACCTATAGTCAACAATAATGTATAACATACTTAAAAATTTAAGTGAGTAGACCTCATGTTAAGTGTTCTTACCACAATTAAATAAAATTTAAAAAAGAACAAATATCCACTAAAACAGTCATCTGATAGTCATATTACATCATGCCAAATAATCCTGAATTCTTAGCATGTATATATTTTAAATAATTATATCATGGGGAACATGCTTAATACCAAAACAAGGTCTACCTCTCTTTCTGGCTTTCTTGTCTGTTGTTTATCTGGAAGGAGCTGGAGGGAAAGTTAGAATTTTAAAACATATCCTGGTTATAACGGACTCAATCTCTATCAGATTCTTAATGATTTAGAAGTCCTAGGTAGTCCATGGGTCAATTAAAAGGTAGAGATAGATTACATTTCTCTTAAGAGACTTTTTTTTTTTTTTTTTTTTTTTTTTGCAGTACGCGGGCCTCTCACTGTTGTGGCCTCTCCCGTTGCGGAGCACAGGCTCCGGACACGCAGGCTCAGTGGCCATGGCTCACGGGCCCAGCTGCCCTGCGGCATGTGGGATCTTCCCGGACCGGGGCACGAACCCGCGTCCCCTGCATCGGCAGGCGGACTCTCAACCACTGTGCCACCAGGGAAGCCCTCTTAAGAGACTTATAACCAAAATCAGAATAAGCAGTCAATTGTCTCCAAAATCAGTCATAATCCTGCCAGCTGATCATGCAGAATATTGCTGAGAAATATTCATTCCCAGTAGGGGGAAAAACTTCACAAGTCCATGAAACAGGAAAAAAGTCCCATCACTGTGGAGGCATTGTTGGAGTTTGATAGAATCCACTATAGTTCTGACAAAGGTTAATAAAAGCATCATGTAAAGACAACATGAGATAAGCATTCTTCCCCAGCAGTCCACACTTGGGTAAGGGAGAGACTGCCTTCCCAATACCTATTCTCCCTTTCTTCTTAATAAAAGAACCCCAATTTTTCAGCCAGATACATTGCTGCTCAGCTAAGAAGACTACATTTCCAAGACCTCTTTGCAGTTCGGAATGACTGAGTTCAAGACAAGTGGAAGTCTGGTATGGTACTTCCAAGAAAAATGGAGACGACACCCCTTCTTGCTCCCTCTTCCCCTTTTCTGATGCAGGGAATGCGGATGCAATGGCTGGAGCCACCTTGGTCTCTGAGAAAACACTGCGAATCTAAGTCAAACGTGGCTGAGCAACCAAAAAAGAGAAGCTTTTGTTCCTGGCACCATGGAGCTGCCATCTTAGCCCCGAACTCCCTCTTCCCAGACTGAAATAAATCAACATCTTTTCACATATTTGTTACTCATAGCCAAGCCTAATCCTAACTGATGCAAAAGATGTCCTTAATCAGTGCACCTTATTTCATTCAAATTAGAAATGCTAATGGTCTTTTCTCTGTGAATACATAGCCCGATACCATCCCGAAACCAGAGACAAATGCCTAATACTCTTTGAGCCATTACATATCTTTTGTAAGTTTAATGCTACTGTTACATGAACGATAAACCTAATACAAATGTTTTTTTATGAAGAATGTTTTCACTTTTAATGTTAAAATGCAAATATAATTATAAAAATGAATCTAATATCTTATGTCAGCTCTTTATAGATTCATTGTATAATTGAACTTTTAAATTATTTTAAAAAGGGTCATACTGCTGAGACTATAACCAAGTTAAACTTAGAAAAGTTACCTTCTCTCTTTTCATAGAGGATGAAAATGTACAGACCAATATCAGTGAAGGATACAGCATGAATCCTTCAACAGTGTAGATGGGTTTAACTTATGTCTATAGTAGATGGTCAAGTGAAGCTGACAAAGTAATGATTTGACTGAATTTAATGAACATTTCTAGGACATCAGTGACTCATTATCCCTTCACTCCTCCATCCAATGTACTGTGAGTCCTTACCATGTGCCAGGTAACACGCTAGGAGTTAAGTGTGTAAGGATAAATAATACATGAAGAAAGGCAAATAATTCAGTGTGGCTGGAGGAGAAAGTACAATACATGGGAACATAAATCTTAGGAGATTTTTCTATTCACGTCTCCAGCCCACCACTTAACCAACCAACAATTACAGAATACCTACTATGCATGTGGTTAGGAGCTGTGGACAGAGAATCCAATTCAAGCCCAAATTTGTCTTACAAAGTAACTTAACTGACTGGAAGGCTGTATATTACCTGTCTAGTAGCTAAAAAATATCGTCTATATATGAAGAGCCCTTTGTTATCTGAATATTGTCCTTATTGATCCTTATCACCAATCCCCAAAGGAAATATACCCCATCTAAGTGAAAGTAGACAATCCTTACTCAGCAAGGTTCTTGGCATATATCATATTTTCCTTAATGATAAATAATAACTATTAATATTATTACTCTTACATAAGGCCTAATTCTTCCTGCACAAATATGCCACAGAGCCTCATTCTTAGAAATACAGGCCATTCTTTAATTCATTCAATAAGTAGTGATTGAAAGCCAACTATGCAAGGGGCACTGCTTTAAACACTTGGGGGACATTGGGGGACAAACCAGATGGTGATCCTTGCCCTCAAGGAGCTTACATTTTTAGTGGGGAGAAGCAGGCAATGAATAATAAACAACAAATAAATTATATAGTATGTTAAAAATTGATAAATGCTATGGAAAAAGAAAAATACAGAAAAGGGGGTTAGGAATGCCAGGCTGAGGGCCAAATGCACTGCTGAAAAGGATGGTCAGAGAAGTCCTTACTGACAAGGTGACATGTGAGCAAAGATGTGAAGGAGTTAAGGAAGCTAGCTACACAGTTAAATGGTAGGAGAGCAGAACAGCCAAGGCAAAGACAGAAGTACCTGAAGAACAGCGGAAGATCAGTGTGGCTGGAGGAGAGTGACTAAAGGGGAGAGCAGGAAGGAATGAGATCCGAGAGGTGGTGAGAGACCAGATTACTTAAGCCATCAGAAGGACTTTGGATTTTACTCTGAGTGAATAGTGAGCCACTGGAGGGTTCTGAGTAGAAGAGTGATATGAACAAACTTAGATTTTTTAAAAATTTATTTTATTGAAGTATAGTTGATTTATAATGTTGGGTTAATTTCTACTGTACAGCAAAGTGATTCAGTTGTGTGTGTGTGTGTGTGTGTGTGTGTGTATACACACACACATTCTTTTCCATAGTCTTTTCCATTATGGTTTTATTAGAGGATACTGAATATAGTTCCCTGTGCTATAGAGTAGGACCTTGTTATTTATCCATTCTATATATAATAGTTTGCATCTGCTAATTCCAAACTCCCAATCCATCCCTCCCCCACCCCCCTCCCGTTGGCAACCACAAGTCTGTTCGCTATGTCTGAGTCTGTTTCTGTTTCATAGATACGTTCACTTGTGTCGTATTTTAAATTCCACATATGAGTAATATCATATGGTATTTGTCTTTCTCTTTCTGACTTCACTTAGTATGATAATCTCTAGGTCCATCCATGTTGCTGCAAATGGCATTATTTCATTCTTTTTTATGCCTGAGTAATATTCCATTGTACATATATACCACATCTTCTTTACCTACTCATCTGTTTATGGACACATGTTGCTTCCATATCTTGGCTATTGTAAACAGTGTTGTGATGAACATTGGGGTGCATGTATCTTTCTGAATTACAGTTTTCATCGTTTCTGGATATATGCCCAGGAGTGGGATTGCTGGATCACATGGCAACTCTATTGTTAGTTTTTTAAGGAACCTCCATACTGTTTTCCATAGTGGCTGCACTAACTTATGTTCCCACCAACAGCATAGGAGGGTTCCCTTTTCTCCACACCCTCTCCAGCATTTCTTATTTGTAGACTTTTTAATGATGGCCATTCTGACTGGTGTGAGGTGGTACCTCATTGTAGTTTTGATTTGCATTTCTCTAATGATAGTGATGCTGAGCATCTTTTCATGTGCCTGTTGGCCATCTGTATGTCTTCTTTGGACAAAATTCTATTTAGGTCTTCTACCCATTTTTCGATTGGGTTGTTTGTTTTTTTTGTTATTGAGTTGTATGAGTGAACAGACTTAGATTTTTAAAGGACCATTCTGGTATTAACATTTAGGATAAATTGAAGAATAGAGGAAAAGCAGGGAGACCATTAATAGTCTATTGTAGTTATCCAAGCAGAAGACAATGGTGGCTTGGACAAGAGTAGTAGAAGTGGAGGCGGTAAAAAATGGTGAGATTCTACATATATGTTGAAGGTAGAGTCAACAGAATTTCCTGAATGACTGGATGTGGGATATGAGAGAGAGAATTCAAGAAATAATCCTTAAGTTTTAGGCTTGGGAGACTGGAAAGATGGAGTTGCTCTCAATGGAGAAAAGGAAGGCTGTTGAAAGAACAACAGGTTTAGCGGCGGAAACAATCAGGTCTGGACATGTTGAATTTCTGATCTCTGTTAGTCAACCATTTGGAAATATTAAGTAGAAAACTGAGTCTGGAGTTTAAGAGATGTATAGGCTATAGTCATTCCTTCAGTCAATGTATTTTGTTATGGCAGCCCCAGCCAACTAATCCTGGGGGACTACCTGTGTACCCCTCTTGTGGAAGGTACTGGCTCACCTGATGTTTTCTAGGTTACTTCATTCTGTTGCCAGATTAGGGGGTCAGTAAATGCTGGATCGAGGTTGTCTTCTGCTGTTCGGTGGGAAAGAGGTGGGATGCTGGGGTCCAAAGAACCACTTTGTGTTTTTCTTGCCAATTTTCTCCTATGTTTGCAAGTGTCCATGGCTTGTCCATTGCATGATTTCTATGGTCGTTCTTAGCAGAGAGGAGCAGGAAGAAACCATCTTGTCCAGAATGAAGTCTAAATACAATCATCTACTTAGCAAAATAATGTATTCACAGAAAAGTAAAGACAAGTGGGATGTTTCATAGTGCCCACAGTACCTATCCACAGTTGGGCATCTAGTGGAGGGTCAATAAACACCCATTGCTTTAAAATTGAACTGAGGGCTTCCCTGGTGGCGCAGTGGTTGAGAGTCCGCCTGCCGATGCAGGGGACACGGGTTCGTGCCCCGGTCCGGGAAGATCCCACATGCTGCGGAGCGGCTGGGCCCGTGAGCCATGGCCGCTGAGCCTGCACATCCGGAGCCTGTGCTCCGCAACGGGAGAGGCCACAACAGTGAGAGGCCTGCGTACAGCAAAAAAAAAAAAAAAAAAAAAAAAAATGAACTGAATGTCAGTAAATGACTCTTGTGACTTTCTGTAGCCCACTCCCCTAACACCCCAATTGTTCTTTCACCTGTAGTTGTTTAACCCTAAACATAAGCTCAGTCTCAACCAAGGCTTTGGGACCATGTAATTGACAATTTATGCTGATCAGGAAATGTAAAGAGCTATATGCCAGTAACTGATATGAATAACTTTGCCTTTGATCTTGTTTTAATCTTGTACCCTGGTTGTAGTAGCTGAGACCTTATCCTCCCATTTTAGCAATTGAGCTCTGTCCAATTCTGCATAACTCCTGTGGGCCATCTTAATTCAATGATATTTACCCCAATTTCTTTCCCACTGGGGTCTTGTTTTGGTGTAAGGTCTTCAGACCTTGGGGCAGTATCCTGACTACTGAAGCACCATAATCATGCCTGCCTGTCTGCCTGTCTGAACACCTACCTCATGCTTCCTGCCATACTTTCCACCTGACATGCTCTGCCTAATGTCAAAATGCCTGCCTGCTTCTGGTCCAGCCTGAGGCCAACCTCCTGGTAACTGCTTGCTGCTAAGACTTACACTAGGCACGTACCCACAAGAGACCAGTAGAACTAGGGGTAGATTTGCCAGATAAATATGGGATGCCTAGTTAAATCTGAATTTCAGAAAAACATTTTTTTAGCGTATGTATGTATGTCACAAATAATGCATGGAACATACTTATACTAAAACTTTATTTATTTAAAATTCAAATCTAACTGGGCATTCTGTGTTTTTATTTGCAAAATCTGCAACTCTAGCTGGGGCTATGAAAACTAGAGCTCCGGGGTGCTTAATAACATTTTTATTCAAATGTGTTATTCTCTTCAATTTTTAATGCGAGATTTTATTTATTCCCATTGGTAATAAGAAACTAAATCACCATGCAAGTAGATTTAAAATAATGTTTTCATTTTCCTTTTGAAAAGAAATAAAACTGAAAAATAGACAACTGCTCGTGTTCTTTTAGGCATTCATCAATGAGCTCATTGTGGGTAACAGGATAAGCAGAATTACATATGGTTCCCAAGTGAAAATTGAAAATCAATGAAAGAATATGAAGACTGAAGTTTGACATCACCTTGTAGGCAAACCTTGTAGAGAGATGCTCTATATAACTAGTCAGGTTCATTTCATTTAACATAGCAATCTTATTGATTAGAGGATCAGGTGGGGTACATTAATGTCACCTCATCATTATAGTCCTAAAAAGCTAGATGTGCACATATGTGGGCCAAAACAAGCTAAACTTATAGCTCAGATTCCAACCTGGAAAGAGATCAAGGGCTATATAGACTTTTCCCAAAGACAATGGCCCATGAGGCTGTGACATAATGACCTTCATCAAAAAGGCCTGAAAATATCATCCTTCTCTTTTACAAATGTCAGAGAGCGCCTGGCAGAAAAAGCATTTCACTTTTGTAAGATGGAGAATTCTTGTTTAAAAATTCACAGCAATTATTTTCCTTTATCCAGAGTTAGAGAGCAATTCACCTTTAAAACAGGTTTCCTTTTTCAGGGAGAAAAAAATCTTTGCAATATCCCCTTTAAATTATGCAAATGTAAAACAAGCACTCCATCATTGTTCTTAGATAAGGATGCGATTGGATATTGCCATAGAGTAGGGGAGATGGAGCTGACAATGGCTTAGGGTTTCAATAGTCTTATTGAGCGATAGTAGATACTGCCCCTCTTATTCCCACGCATACTGATTTGCACCCATAAGTTTATGTAGGAACCAAGAATCATTATGGCAGAAGGTGGAGGAGAATTTCTACCTCCTACCACCTTGTAGTTCAAAAATAGTAAAGCCAATTTATGGCTGAGGTGGCCCCAACTGAGGCCAGATGGCAGAAGACAAAAGAGATTCCTGGGAGAGAGAAGAAAATCTGGACTAGTGACCCAAGTGTGACACTGGAAGCCACGCTAGTTCTGCTTGGGCGGTGGTTGATGTATCAGCATTCGCTGGCCTATCTGTATTAGTGTTAGAGTTGTACATTAGGAGAAACAGCTGAGGGGTGCGTGTATGTGCCCGTGAGAGATTTCCACAAGTTCTATCTCTCGAGGCCCATGCCAATTAAGACACAGAACTCCCAGGGCTTCTGTGTCTTAAGAAGACCAGGAGGAGGAGCACAGTATCTTTTATTCCAAGGTTCCAACGGTGTGGCAGAGGCAACAGCAGTGCCCGGCGGTGGGAATCAGGGCTGAGTTTCTGTAGAGATCCTACACCTTCAGTGTAGAAGAGCAGCGGCAATCAGAACGTTTCTTTGCACAGTTTGTTTGTTTATTCTTCGGCAACAAATAAGGACATTCAGGACTAACCCTTTAAACTGAGAACCCCTGGGAACCTTGGGACTTGCAATGGGACAAGTCCCGGGGAAGGGTGTAGAAAGATCAGACTGCTTGAGTGTTTGTGTGGGTAGGCGTTCAGGGTCATGATAATCTAAGGACAAAATAGGAAAGAAAAGGCAGAGTGCACTTATCTGGGAGCCACAGACAGGTGAGGTCAGGGCTCTATGATTGTTCTGGATGTCTTACCTTTCTAGAGGGTAGAACCCTTTATTCCGTGGCCCCTTCAATTCCACTCTCCCACCTGGCACATCATGGGCAGTGCTTATCTCCCTAATGAAGATATCCTATACTTGGCTTTGCTACACGAAAGGGTAATTTAAATGATCAAAAGAATCTTAGAGGAGGGTTGACTTATGAGAAGAGATTCAAATATGTTCAGATTCTTTGTATAAAAGGAAGAAGGTTGAGAAGGGGTAGGTCCAAAATCTATAAAACTGTACTATGGACAGAGTAAGCCTAGACTGGTTAACAAAATCACAGAATATCAGAATTACAGGACGACATTACTCTCCCTACCCTCACTCCATCCTAAAACTTTAAAGTGGTAATTTTAGAAAACACAGAGTTTCCTCTGTTTAGCAAGTAGTAAGTAGTATATCCAGCAGAGAGTGACAATGCTGAGTTGTGGGGTTTTTTTTTAAATTCCAGTTGATGGCATAACTCTGTTCCAAAAGAGATTCCCTTAATTTGTAGGTCCTTTCCAGGCTTAGTAGGAGTGTGGTAATTGATTACTGGTGACTTCTATGATTGGGCATCAGCTCGAGCTGCAGTAATGATACCACTATTCACCACCCTTGACTAAAGTGTTAGGTCAGATTCAGCATGGAATTTCTCAAGTTCTTAGGAATCTGTATAATTTCATATGTGTTTGTTTCATATATGATAATTTTTAAATGCACTGGGATTACGTTTAATGAACCATTGAGGTGGAATAAAAAGATGTAGGAACTATAGATTTAGAAAGGAAAATTTTGCCTATATAGAGCTACCTTGCAAAGATTTTTAAAAAGACCTTCTCCCAGAGATTTTTTTAAAAAACAAAAAAAAAAACTGAGTTTTTTTTACTTGACACAGCATTGAAGAAATTTCCTAAGGAGTTCCCTGAGGTATAAAAATCAGGAGACTAAGTAGGAGAAAGAGGCTCATGACGGTTATGCTAACATAGGAGTGAAAAGTTGCTCTTTGATGAGTCTACAGGTCTGTGTATGGGACTTAAAATAAGTCTCATTTTCATGGGTGAGGAAAGAGGCTTCATGTATAGATCCAGTACAAAGTGGGTTTGGCAAACAGGGGTAATTCTAGGTTCACGGTCTTTAATCAGCAAGCTTTGTTTTCTGGTTAGGACCAGCTGTGGTGAAAGCCAGAATTCCATTTTGATCATGCCTAGGTAAGCACTGCAGTAAAGAATTGTCCTGCTCCTTTCCTGAGTGCCCATTTGGTGAGATGAACCTGTCTCTTCTCCATCAAATGCAAATGCTCATTGTGACAAGGTTCTTTCCAGTGCAAAGTGCTTTCTAATGCAAAGCAAAATCCACGGCTCCTTTGATCCTCTGACTTTCAATCTGAGTCAAAATAGGTTTGAGTGCAAAGCATCTGGGTGAAGTAGTATCTGGGAGGCTGACTTGTGTCCAGAACAAGTTGGGTCAGTGCCCAGGTTCCCTGAGCTATCTACAGCCCTGAGGATTTGCCCAGCCAGATTCACCCCACCCAAAAGTAAGATAAATTTTTTTCCTCTTACTCCTCAATAGGTGCTTATACCCTTAGAATAATTTTCATTCCTTTCTGCATGGCAGTAGGAATAGAGTGGATCCCACCTAAGGAGAGAAACTCCAAACCACCAGGACAAGGTCATGTCCACTGCCGTCGGGACAGGAGCTCTGGGAACTATATTCCTAGGAAGAGCGGTTAAGGTAAGTCTAATGGAACAAAGGCAGGAAGTCAGGGAGGAAGTCTTGGTTCAGGAGGACTGAGGACAAGGTGTGGTAGACTGGATAACTGATTCCCAAGGACTTGCCCTTCTCTCCCCCTTAAAAGGATTATATACCCCACCCATAGAGCCAAGTGACTTGCAGTGCCTCATGTGGGAGGTGCATACTTTCTCACCCCATTGATATTGTACTTGTCCAACGGCATGTACGTGGACATGGCATATATCACGTATGAGAAGAAGTCTTAAACTAAACTGCATGGTGTGGCTCTGATTCTTGTTCTTTTCCCTTGGCCATGAATGTAGCACATCACCAACAGGGTGTGCTCCTTCAGCCTGGGTCCTAGAATGAGAAAAAGCATGAAGACTCATAGCCAGGAGCAGACACAGACCCACCAGCATGTAAGATGAGCAAGAAATAAATCATTGCTATAAGCCACCAAGGGTTTGGAGCTGTTCATTACCACAGCAGAGCTGACTAACACACAAAGTATACCTAGGCTGTGTCCAGAGGCAAGGTGGGAGGGCAGAAGAGGGGACGTGGGTGATGAGTATGTTACAATCGTTTTTTCTCAAATCCCAGGATCCACTTAGAAAAATTCTATGCCCTTGTATCATGGAAAGGCATAAGACCTTTCATTGCTCTCCCAGAACCCATGGTTCTTTACCATGTCTCTGGGGGATCTAGTATTCATTCCTCAGGGGTCATTCCCTGTTCCGTGGGCCTCCTAGATGGGAAAATTCATGCCAGTAGAGCTCTACAAGAATGGATTTTTTTTCTCCTCCTCCTCCTATCTTCACTGCAGTTATGGAAAATCAGAGCAAAGTTGTTTTAGCAGTAGTGGGAAAATGATGCGGTTACACAGCATAATATCTCCAGTGATTTATTAAAGTTCATTTAAATATTTACTACCTCACAACACTTCCTTGCATCATTATCACTAGAACATGCTATATTTTTAAAAAATACTTAGCAGTAGAAGCAGGTGAGCAGATGTTCTCAAGCTGTTACCAACAACCAGTGGCCAATCAGTGTAATACAAGTCAGCTAAATTTGACCTTATGCAAAAGTAGCTTCATGTGAACAAAGACCCTTTTTCTTTCTAACAACATCTCCTCTCCTCTTTCCATTTCTCACTCAGGTGCTTCCATATATGAAGCTATCATGTATTAACTACCAATTGTATGCCAGGCAATTTACGTATGCGATTTCTAATCTTTACAACAACCCTTCAAGGTAGGCGGCTGTTATTCCCAATTCACAGACAGTAATGTACCGTATAAGCTTCCTACTGCGCTGTAACAAATCACCACAGACCGAACAGCTTAAAACAACATCCATTTGTTATCTCACAGTTCTGCAGATCAGAATCCAGTTGTGGTATGGCTGAACTGGGTCCTCTACTTAGGGTCTCACAGGTTGAAGTCACCGTGTGGGCAGGGCTGGCCTCTTTTCTGGAGGCTCTGGGGGGGAATCGGCTTCCAAGCTCCTTCAGGTTGTTGGCAGGATTCAGTGCCTTGCAGTTGTAGGTCTGAATTCCCATTTCCTTGCTGACTGTTAGTCAGGAACCTGTCTCAGCTCCTTAAGGCCCCTGCATTCCTCATTGCATTGCACCTCCATCTTCAAACCAGCAAACCGGAGTCCAGTCCCTCTCACTCTTTGAATCTCTCAGACTTCCCCTTCTGCCAAGTCTCTCTTGCCTCCCACTTCCCTGCATCTCTCAGACTTCAGCTGGAAAAAGTTTTCTGCTTTTAAGGGCGCTTGTGATTAGATTGGGCCCACCTGCACAGCCTGGACATGCTCTCATCTAAAAGTCCATAACCTTAATCCCATTTGCAAAGTCAACTTCACCATGCAAGGTAACAGATTCACAGATTAGGATGTGGGCACCTTTGTGGGGGCATTATTCTGTAACTAGATTACCCCAGATCACATATTTAGCAAGTGACAGAGGTCGATGCGAACCAGGTCTATTTGGCGTTAAGGCCCAAGCTTTTCCCATGAGTCCACCCTGCCTTTCTAGTATGTTTAATTTGTTGGAGTATATAATAAATGAGAAAACAGAGGAGGAAAATGTCTTAAAGCAGAAATGCATTTAGTAAATAAAGTCTGTTTCCAATTTTCAACATGATTTATACCTTTGGAATAAAGTACTCAAAATAGTCAAAGTTGCAAATAAATCAATGTTGTTTCACTCCATATTCCGAAGGAGCAGTGAGAGTGTATATTAAATATACATATACTTTTCACAATAAATAGAGATGAAAATCGCCAGAATCGTTTCTCTATTTCATCCAAGACTGAGTATGATTTTTCCTGGCAGAATTGAAATCTCCTGAAACACAAAACACTGTGAGATCCACTAACACTAGGGGGCAGCAGAGCGTTTCGATCCACCAGGCCCAAACCGCCCCCAGTCATCAGGGGTAACCCAGGCCCCACGCTGCTTCCCAGAAACAGGCACAATAATTTCCTGGCAGGAGGACGGTTTGTTTTTCCTCTTAACATATGCTTGAATGTAGTACCCACACTTATCTGGATCCCGGTATGGACAGAGCCTCGTCAGAGTTAAATGTTGTAATGTAGGGCAGAATGATGACAAATCACTTTTGGAGTTGAATCTGGCTATCACTAAAGCCCAAGCACAGACAACAGGCACACCTGAAGTAGGTGCTTCAGAAGTGCTTGCTAAAAAAAAAAAAAAAAAGTGCTTGCTTACAACCTCATCAATGAATTCCCATTTCCTGTGATGATTTATTCATTTACTTATTCAACATTAGGTATTTTGATATGGCCATCACTGAGCAAGGCCATTGGAGGTACAGCAATGCTTCTAATGGCCTTTGCTCTCAAAAACCTCCTGGTCTAGTTGGGGAATTCTTTTTTTTTTTTAAATAAATTTTATGTATTTATTTATTTATTTTTGTCCGCGTTGGGTCTTCATTGCTGTGCGTGGGCTTTCGCTAGTTGCAGCAAGCAGGGGCTGCTCTTCATTGTGGTGCGCGGGCTTCTCACTGTGGTGGCTTCTCTTGTTGCAGAGCACGGGCTCTAGGCGCACGGGCTTCAGTAGTTGTGGCACGTGTCCTCTAGAGTGCAGGCTCAGTAGTTGTGCCGCACGGGCTTAGTTGCTCCACGGCGTGTGTGATCTTCCCGGATCAGGGCTCAAACCCATGTCCCCTGCATTGGCAGGCAGATTCTTAACCACTGCACCACCAGGGAAGCCCTAGTTGGGGAATTCTAAGCCATATAAAAGGATAAGAATGACTTGACCAAAGCAGGAATTAGTAGATACCTTCTGAATAAATAATAATTGTTAGATTCTTACTGAGAACATGTGAAAAGATGCTCAACATCGTTAGCCATTAGAGAAATGCAAATCAAAACGACGATGAGATACCACTTAACACCCATCAATATGGCTCTAATTTCAAAAAATGGAAAATAACAAGTGTTAGCAAGAATGTAGAGAAACAGTAATCTTCAAACATTGCTGGTGGGATTGTAAAATGATGCAGCCACTTTGGAATATAGTTTACCAGTTACTCAAAAGATTAAACATCGAGTTACCATATGACCTAGCAATTCCAGGAATTTTTTAAAGTTCATTTAGTGGAGTATATGGAATAATGCAGTATATACACTCCTAGGTTTATACACCCAAAAGAATTGAAAAGAGGCATTCAAACAAAAATTTGTACATGAATGTTCATAGCAGCATTATTCATGATAGCCAAAAAGTAGAAACAACCCAAATGTCTATCAAGTGATGGATGTATAAACAAAGGTAGTATAGCCATATAATGAAATGTGATTCTGCAATAAAAAGGGATGAAGTACTGACACATACTACAACATGGATGAACCTTGAAAACATTATGCTAAGGGAAATAAGTCTGACACAAAAATAGAAGTATTGTATGATTCCATTTGTATAAAATACCCACAATAAGCAAATCTATAGACTCTGAAAGTATCAGTAGATTACTGTCTGCCTAGGGCTGGAGCTGCTGGGAGAATTGGAGGGTGACAGTTATTTGGCGTAATGAAAATATTCTAAAATTATATCACAGTGATGGTTTACAGCTCTGTGAATATACTAAAAACCAGTGAAACGTACACTTTAAAAGGGTGAATTCTGTGGTCTGTGAATTATATCTCAAATAAAACTACTCTTTAAAATATCTTATTGAACTCTTCTTATGAGCCAGGAACTTTGCTAACTTATTGACGTGCATTATTTCATTTAAGTCTGACTATAACTTTATGAGGAGGTACCATCCCATTTTACAGTTAAGAAAGCTGCAGCTAATCAGCAGTGGAGCTAGGATTTGGACCCAGTTAGCCGGGCACCAGAGCCCTCTCTCTTATCCTCTGTGCCAGACCGAATGAACTGTCGTGGTCAGAGAGGCGACTTGGTGACACAATCTGGGGGCTGGGTCCAGACACAGATGGGAGCTCTATTGGAAGGCACTTGAGAAGCAGTGGAAGGGGCCATGTAATCTGGGTCACACATCTGTGCTTGGCTTCTGCTACTGCCCCCAACCAAAGGCCGTGTGACCTATAGGTGTCAAAGACTTGTAACCTCTCCAAGTCCACGAAGGGAACATAAATACTCAGAAGCCCTCCTGCCTCTCTCTCAGAGTTGTTAATAGCACCCAAGAAGATAATAACTGTTGTCGCTCTTGGAACCTGGAAGATGCTGCGCGTATGTTAGGGATTATTACTTTCACTGCTTCAAATACTTTTATACAGAAGTCTGGAACCGTGTGCACAAAAATGTATGTATAAAAATAGTCACTGAAGCATTGTTAGTCATAGCAAAATATGTGGATACAACCTGAGTGTCTGTCAACAGGGGAATGATTAAATAAATTATGATGTATCCACAATATGGAATGCTGTGTTCACTGAGGTGGAGTTTTGTATATACCGACATGATAAAATAAGTGATGGAGTAAAATTGCAAAGGTACATGTGTGCTACTATCCTATTTCAGTTTTTTAAAAACTATACAAATGATTTCTATCTTGATCTAGCTAGTGGTTACACAGGTGTATACGAATGTTTTTAAAAAACAATATACTTAATACTTGTGTACTTTTCTTTATATATATAAAAGTTTTTAAGTATACTCTCAAACTGTCAACAGAGATAACTCTTGTGGAGTTAGATTGGGGAGGGGTGGAATGAAAGGGACTTTCATATAATTTTATATGCTTCTACCTGGTTTTGAGTTCTTCAAACTAGACACATTTTTTGTGCTATTTTTAAAAATAAAGTTCTTTAAAAATAGCCAGGAATCTAAATCCTGAATTCTATTTGAGCAAATTCAGAGAGTACCTGCCCTCAGACACTTTCTCCAAAGGGCAAAATCCTCAGCTAGATGTAGGAGACGCATGTGTTTATAAAGCAGCTAAGGAAGCCACTCATTCTGATGGCTACTAGGCACACTTAATGGTGGTCTCTGACGTCAAAGTGCCTGTTTTCAAAGGGCCTCTGTTCACAAGCCATCAGACTGCGGCTGGTGAAGGCAGGCCTTCAAGTACCTGCCTCTCCTAAGTATTCAAATGAGTAGTTACATCTGCCTAGAGGAAACCACAACTTGTATCCAGATCTCCAGTGGGTTTACAAAACTCCTAACAGGCCAGACATCTTTCAAGTTAGTGGTAAGCTAGGGTATGGCCAAAGGCTACAGAACAAACAAGGCATCGAAGTGACTCCTGTCCACTGGAAACCACTAAAGAAGCACCATTTTTGGAGGCCATCCTCTGATCTCCTTCTAGGACTGCAAAATAGTATTGGCTTCATTTGAGAGCTTGGCAAATAATCACTAGTGGGGCTCTGACAGGGTCTGCATTTTACCAAATATTGACATCTGCTCAAATGATGAGGACAAGCGATTCCTGGAAAGTTCTCCTTTCTTTGCCCTTCACATAAATTGCTTATGTGGTAAAATCAACCCTGGACTAGAGTCAACCTTTGGGATGAGTCTGGGCTCTACCACATTCCAGCTGTACACTTTGGGCAAGTTCTTCATCTGTCCGAGCAGCAGCTTCCTCTGGTGTTTAGTGGAGATGAAGCCATATGGGGTTGCAGAGGAGCACAAGTGATATTTGTGAATGTGTTTTACACTGGAAAGACTTTCACTATAATAGCAGAAACTTTTCCTGCATGATAGGATTATAATTTTTTCCTTCATTATGTTCATCTATACTTCACAGATTTTTACAGAAAGCTAGAGGAAAAAATAACATGTTCTTATAAATTATAATACAAATAGTAGAAGTTGTTTCTATTTAATGAGCTGGAGTTGGGAATCCAATGAAATCGTCTTGAGGTGAGGCTGGCTTGGGTAGGGGAGACCCACTAGTCATACAACCTTGAATGAATAGGTTTAGCTCAAGTTTCCTCAATTTTCACATCTGTAAAACAGTGATAATAAGCTCTACCTAAAACTAATATTTTGTGATGAGTAAACACGTGTGAAAGCATCTAGCACAAGGCCTGACCCATAGTAGATGGTCCATATGTCTGTTCTCTACACTCAGAAGGAAGAAAGGAAGAAAGGAAAGAAGGAGTTTGGCTCCATAAATCCAACCAACCTTAGTGTAACTACTTTTTAATTAATAGAGAGGGCGCTAATTGAGGAAGTGTAAAGCATTCTAAATCTCTCAGATAAAAATATGTGTCATCTATTTCAAGTCTCTAGGAAAAGCGAAATCAATACTTGAATTAATGGGAGAAATTAAATGGCTGCAGAAATAGTTTTTGAATTTAACAAGTTTCAACAAGAAAGTAGTTGGTAAGTGATAATACAGAGAGCAACAGAGCACTTACCTTTAAAACATTCTTCACAAAAGTTCAGAAAGAAAAATCAATCAATCTATTGCCTGGTAGGAACACTGGCAGATTAGCAAAGCTAACAGACCTGGGGTACACCCAGGTACCATTACTCACCAAAAAGTCAAGTCACCTAAGGAAATGTGATTAAAAAAAAAACAAACTAACAGATTAGCAGTTCGAGTACAGAGCTGACTGGGTTTAGTCTCTGTGGCTGGTAAGCACATAAAATCCTAGACTGTCATCACTGAACGAGCCACAGAGATGGAGTCCACGAACCACCTCACCTCATGTCAGAGATGGGGGAATGAGATCCAGAGAAAGGAAAATGGTCTACTCAAGGCCCTTGAGCTAGTCACGAGAGCTGGGGCGCCAGCCCAGAACTCCACACTCACAGTTCGCTCCTTTTCAAACCTACTCTTTGGAGATTTATGTCCGTCCAGCACCAAAGGATGAAGAGAACACGTGCCTTCAATTATTCTCAAGGTTATTAGAAGGAAGATGACTTCACTCATGCTCCCCTCCACATGCCCCTGCCATTTACTTCTTGGAAGCCTCTCACTGTGATACGATGTCCCAGGGCTGAGCCCTGCCTCCCAATAATGCTGCCTGACACTCATTGATTCAACACATACTGCCTGATCACCTACTCCCCTGAAGTGCCTGCTTTGCAGGGCGTTTCAACCCACAAGTCCAAGGGCAAAACAAAGGCAGAAATGGAAAAGCAGATTGCAAAGTCAACAGCCCAAGAAGATGAGGGGCAGGATAAAATGCGGTGAGTTGAGGAAGTGGGTCGGAACTAAGCCTGGGAGGGTGAGTGTGGTCTGAAACAGTCCTCATGCTCAGTGGTTAGTGTGTGCACTAGTACAGATGGTGGGGCTTAAAGGAGACAAGTGGGCCCAGACGTAACGCCTCCCTCATGAGTTGCGGTGGATTTGTGCATCGCACAGGTGTGTAGAACTAAGGGTAACCTTGGAAAATGAGAAATTTACAGTAGCCGATTTATCATCTTGTTCTAATTTCAGTAATGTTATACATGAGACACTTCTTAAAATTACATTTGTGTTTATTTCACCCTGATAATGGGGAAAACAAGTCATATGAACCATACGTTAGTTTAAAATGTCCTGGTCATTGAGGTCTGGCCACCAAAGCTTGGCTTCTTCCTAGTACTTAACTCAGTCTCTCTGTGCAAGATAAAGTGGCTGAGCTAACAACAATTAGATGCCCACTTCTCTGAGCAGGTCTTAGGCATAAATATGCCAGTGAGAAATAGACGCCTGTTTCTTGCTTAACTATCTCAGGTGACATATGGACCAGTGAGAAGTAGGAGGAATGTGGGCCCTGTCAGAGATCTGAATCATAATCGCCAAGTGATAGGTAGTTTCCCCCAAGAAGGAGGGTGTTAAGCAGAATGCATAATAGATGCCCTCTGCGCTCTCACTACTCCTGGTCTGGTCCGCAGGCCAGCAGCCTCGGTATCACCTGGGAGCTTGTTAGAAATGCATTTTATCAAGATCCCTCGGTGATTTCTACGCATATTAAAGTCTGAGAAGCCCTGGTCTAATAAATAATAATGATAAGAATGATAGCAACTGACATTTATTTAGTGCTTATTGCTGCTGGGCTCTCTGATAAGTGATTTACACACATTTTCCTGTAGTGAGATGGGCTTCCCTAAATGCCAGAGAGCTACAGGCAGAGAAACTGCTCAGGAACCCCTAAGAGCCAATTCTGTGTTTTAAGCCAGGTTTGAAAAGGTGTTACCTGGTGCTGGCCTGAGGACCTGGAAAGGCCAGATGACTCTAAACCTTCCTTGAAATGGGCAAATTTAGTGTGTCGACTGTTTACGTCAGTTCTTTGGGAATGGTGGCATAACCCCCAGATATAAAAGGACTGTGATTCAGCATAATCCTGGAAGTTCTAGCCAGTGCAATAAGGAAAGAAAAGGAAATAATAGGCCTATAGATCTTAAAGGATGAAATAAAACTTTAAAACTTTCCCTATTTGCAAATGATAAGACAGTCTATATACAAAATCCCAAGGAATCTACAAATGAATCAGGAACTTCACCTAACTGTACTTCAAACAAAGGTAGTTTTGTGGGTTTTCCCAGACTCCACAGCCCTCCTTAAAATGTTGCCAACAACACTCTGGAGATACACGTGCTATTATCACCCCAATTTTTCAGATAAGTAAAATGAGCTTATGAATAGCAAGGAGATTGCCCAAGGATACATAGCTATTAGGAGTGACAGTCAAGATTCTAACCCAGCTCTACTCCAGAGTCTGTGCTCTTAACCACCTGATACAGTTTTAGTCAATGTTTGTTTTTCACAGAGACATAAAAAAGAAGTTTGAATTACATTACAGTATCTCAGATCCTGGGGTTTTTTGAAACTTTAATGGGAAAAGAGAGGGTTACAACAAGATCTACCTCATGAAGGCTATACTTGAAAAGAATAATGATCAAAATATCAGATTCCTCCCCCACCTCCTCACCAAAAAAAGTCATTGTACCACTGTGTCTTACCAAGAAACCTGAATCTAGGAATATTAGAGCAGGAAGGCCCTCCAGGGTCATTTAGTCTATCTTCAATTTACAAACAGGGCAACAGGCCTAGAGCAGGGCGGATCACCCTGCACGGTTAATAAGGCCCCATACCCGGCACAGTGCTCTGTCTATGCTTATCCTCCATGTACACGCCACAAGGCAAGTCACCACTAGATTCCAATTGGATGCTTAAACAACAATTCCTGGAATAGTGCATGCTAGGAGTCTAAAAGCTCTTGCATATGTTGAGCTGAAATTCTGCTTCCCTCTAATTCCCTCCCCATCAGTCCAGGTTTGACTCTCTGGAGACATATTCAGACATTCTTCAGACATTCCAATTTTAAAGCCAGGAAAATATCTGAGTGTGGGATATAAATGCAGCTGTCTTATGCCTCTCATGTGCTCACTTCCTCGTAATTCCTGCAACTTTAATTTATGCTGCGTAATGGCAGTTTAAGCTGTCTGCTTTTCCATGGCCCAGCTGATGCTTTCGTGGTCTCCAGTGACCCGTGTAATGCAATCGGACCCAGTTGGCCTGTGAGCACGGCAGGCTGGAAAATCAGTTCTTTCCAGGAGGTACAATACATGTGTGGAGCCCCCGAGGAACACCTTCCAAAACTGCAAAATGAACAAAGCTCTAGGTCCCCAAAATGCAGGAGTTACTCGGGAAAGACAGGAATGCCTGCAGGGACTGGTTCTCTTTTGTACAAGCTCATTTTCCACTGCCTTTTGCACTTGATCTGTGTAGAAAAAGCCTCTTAAGGAACCTTATCAAGCTGAGGTTTCTGCCTCAAGACAGATACACGTACGGAGCTTTAGAGGGCTGCCATCGTGCTCTAAATGTGCCTTACTGGCATTCAAGGCAAACTTATTACCTCAGCTTGGCCACAGAATCCAGAACTTGTAAGTGGAATGGAACAAGGAAGGCAATGTCCACTTGAACCTCCCACCCAATGCGTGATTTTTACCTACAGAATCTCCAGTAAGCATCCATTAGGCCCAACTCCTGTCCTCCCTCCAGCCTCACCCCATCTCCTTTCTCAGAATACAAGGGCTTGAGAGGCTAAAAGGATCAAGGAGAGGCCATATGGAGGTAAGATATTTTACCCTCTCGGTTTCCCAATGCTTCCCCTTCCTCTTTAGCCACACTTCCCAAAAGAACACTCCATTCTTGGGACTTCCCTGGTGGCGCAGTGGTTAGGACTCCACCTGCCAATGCAGGGGACATGGGTTAGAGCTTCGAGCCCTGGTCCAGGAAGATCCCACATGCCGTGCAGCAACTAAGCCCATGCGCCATAACTACTGAGCCTGTGCTCTAGAGCCTGCAGGCCACAACTACTGAGCCCACGTGCCACAACTATTGAAGCCCATGTGCCTAGAACCTGTGCTCCGCAACCAGAGAAGCCACCGCAATGAACAGTAGCCCCCGCTCGCCGCAACCAGAGAAAGCCCACGCACAGCAACGAAGACCAACACAGCCATAAATAAATAAATACATTTATTAAAAAAGAAAAACAAAAAACGCTCCATTCTTTCTACCTCCACTAATTTCTAAACTTCTAGACGCCTGGCTTCTGCCCCTACCTTGTTTCCAAGACTTGTCTTCGAAGTCTACCAATGAACTCCTGAATGCAAAACCCAAAGTTATTTTCCTATTCCTCAACAACCCAGACACTTGTGCAGCTCTGACACTGCTGACAACACTCTCTTTCTTGAATCTCTTCTTTTAGCTTCTGGAACAGTCCACACTTTTGCTTTTCTTTTCACCTCCCAGGGCCACTTCCCTGTATTTCCATTGTTTCCTCTTTCCCTCTAAGTGCAAATGTGGCTGTACTCGAACACTCTCTTAGCACACTCAATTTCTCCTTGGTTTTACAAATCCCTTCCATGTAGATAAATGTTTATAATTCCTAATCTCCAGGCCAGATCTCTTTTTTGAACTCTAAACTCATACCTCTTAGAGATTTCCACCTGAATAACACACTGACATATCAAACTCAACATGTCTAAATCCATACTTGTCTTAGCTTTACCTCTGAAATCTGATGGTCTCACCATGATACTGATCTCGGTTCACGACACTAACATCGTCTAGCGGCTCGGGAATAAAACCCCAGTCATCGAACTCTACTTATTTCATCTCTTACTTTGCGACTGTTGTCAAGTAGAGTTGATTCTACCTGCTCAATGTTTCTCGCATCTGGCTCTCCCATTCTATCGTTATCACCACCACCTTAGTTTTTAAGATCCAGATTATACTCCAAAGGCCTCCTAATCAATCTTTCAGCTTCAGTCTCCCACCCATGGCTTTTAGAATAATTGCCTTGAGTTACCACTTTGATCTTGCTATTCCTCTGCTCAAATGGTTTCAACTCCTCATTGCTGAGACTAAGTGTCCGCAAAATTTTTCCGTCAAGAGCCAGAGAGCAAATATTTTTGGCTCTGTGGGCCTTAGGGCCTCTGTTGCTACTACTCAGCTATGTTGTTGAAACATGAAAGCAGAGCCACAGACAATTTGTAAACGAATGGAAATAAGAAAGTACCATACCCAGCACTAAGTTCACCAATGACTACATGGAGCCTATGAAAAGTAATGGGCAAAGGGGAGATGCTTGCCTTCGGGGGAGATGTAATGCCTGTACCATCTTTTCTGTGTTGTGAATTCCTATTTTCTACCTGCTTATTTTTCCAATGTGCTCTCTTCCACATATGCATATATTGTTCCTTATTCTAGGAATACCACAAATGTATAGCAAATATGCAAAGATGATTGTGAATTATAAAAATAAAAGGCAATGAATTATTCTTTATATACATTCATGTATAACTTTACCTCATGAATTTTCATAATTTTTACCCGTAAACAACAGCAGATTTACCCCCACAGGCCTGCCAGAAGCTAACAAACTCAGTGTGAAACTCTAGTATTACTCACTGAATAGCAGATCCATTCAAGATACACTAATTCAGGGCTTCCCTGCTGGCGCAGTGGTTGAGAGTCCGCCTGCCGATGCAGGGGACACAGGTTCGTGCTTCAGTCCGGGAAGATCCCACATGCTGCGGAGCGGCTGGGCCCGTGAGCCATGGCCGCTGAGCCTGCGCGCCCGGAGCCTGTGCTCCGCAACGGGAGAGGCCACAACAGTGAGAGGCCCGCGTACCGAAAAAAGAAAAGATACACTAATTCAAAAAGATTTCCAGCTCAGTATAATCTATGTATTTGGAAAGCAAATCCACATTTGGCACACACTAGAAGTCCTCGAGAGGTCAAGTTCACAAAGTTACTCTTAGCACTGGACTCTCTGGGTGTTTATCTCTTTATCAAATTAGGAAGAACTGCCATAGTTCTTAGCATCTCATTCTCAAGGGAAAGTTAAATATCAATATCAAATATTAGGTTGATTCTAATAATCACTTGCACCCCAAAGAAAGATATATCCCTTGGGACAACACTGCAGAACACAAAATAATTTTTATTTTAAGCATTTCAGTGACTGTTTTCAGGTCTGCATAACAAATACCAGAGTGGACACAATTCTCTTAAAATAAACTAATCTAAATGGCACAACAAAGAAAATATGGTGTCTGTTAAATTGATTCAAATTATATAAAACCCAGGAAAACATCAGCAAGACTTTCTTTCTCAGGGTTAAAAAAAAAAAAAAAGTGGAAAGAACTTAGATATGAGGCCTAGAGCCAAAACCATTACAAACAAACTTTGGGAGAGAATGCAGAACTATCTGGCAACAAAACAGCACTGCTACCTGGAGGTTTCTCTGATCCAATTTTTTCCAATTACTACTCCAAGCATAACCTTTAGGGAGGAAGAACAGAACGGCCTGGTCTAGAAATTAGGGCAGGAAATCCATGAGACCTTTATCAAGTATCCACACACTAAAATAAGCTAAGCTTCATAGGCTATTTGGCAAAAAGTACCCTAAAGTCTGCTGCTATACCTTAAAAACTCTCAAGGCTATGACCCAGCAACACTACTCGTAACAATGGCATTCTGTTGACCTGCCACCAGTTTAGTCTTCCATCCAAGTCTTAACTTGATACCATACTACAGTGATAAGGAAATTTTGTGTATAGTAATGTGATTTCACAGGCAAACATTACTATGTGTCTTGAGCAGGCCTTGGCCATCACTGAATGAAACTGATTTACAGAGCCAATAGTAGTAGTTTTGCTTCAACCTATTCAAGGCGGTAGATTATGCTAATACAGACTTTTTTTCTGCATTATGGTGGTTTCTCAGCTGGATGTTTTCATTTATATCTCTGGAGAATTTATCTTTATTAAATGCTTTAAGCCACACTCCCTGTTTTCTAATGGTAAACAGAATTACAGGGAAAACAATCAAAAGATGAAAGCTTTCAAAGTATTTATTTCACTCCCTTCAAGAAATGCATGAGGAGAAGCTGCTCTTCATTTCCAGAGATAGGTAAGAATCAACTCTCACATTAACATCCCCAGACTTGGTAATCTTCTCTCCATTTGGAAGTTCAGACACTCTGTACAGAGGATGGTAAAGCAAAAATTACCAGGAATAGTTAGAAGAGCTCTTGCCAAATCCCATTCCAGCTTCTTTTGGGAGAGGACACTATGGTAGCCATCAAAGACCTACAACTAAGGAATGATAAAGCTTGGAAGGAGATAGGGTAGCCCTACCCTAGGTAGAGTGAAGGACTTTGCCATGTTCTCACCTCCCTCCCAGTGGAGGGCATCATAGAGCTGAGTGATTAGATGGAACCTTCCCAGGGAAGACTAAAGTAAAGAATTATTTTTTTAAAAACTTAAAAGGAAGATGTGAAAGGTCCTCTTCCCTCTTCCATTTTTGAGCTTTTTTTTGGAAGGGGGGTTATCTTCTTAGAGGTACGTTTGACCTTGAAGAGCTAAAGGAGAACAACGTAGAGCCCAGATAGCAGTTGGTAGGGAGCTGGATTCCCAAGACTGACTATGGACTCAAAAGAAGATAGAGAGCGAAGAGAAACATGAGTTTCCCCCCTAGGCTGCCCATCCCAGCTCATCGAAGAAAAGAAAATGGGGTTTCAGGGGAAAAAATAAAACACGGCTCAGGAATGAAAATACGCTGAGCTCGAATGTTTTCTGCGTGTATTCAGTCTCCCAGGAGCCTTAAGTCTGTGAGTGCCAGATGGGCAGCCTCACCAACAGAAAGAGGGACCCCCCCCCAACAGTCCACATTCACAACTCCAGAAACCCTCACCCCAAACTGTACTCTTGCGGCCTGAAGAGTCAGGTCATCAACCTGGGCTGTAACCAGGACAGGAATCAGTGCCTAGGAAGAGCAGAGTGTGCTTATTCTGCTGCAACAACATAATTCCAACACCAATTCGGTAACCCCTCATACACAGCAATTATAGTTTTTGAAAAAGACACAGGACGGGATTTTTTTTTTCTTTCCTTGCTGTACGCGGGCCTCTCACCGCTGTGGTCTCTCCCGTTGCGGAGCACAGGCTCCGGACGCGCAGGCTCAGTGGCCATGTCTCACGGGCCCAGCCGCTCCGCGGCATGTGGGATATTCCCGGACCGGGGCACGAACCCGTGTTCCCTGCATCGGCATGCGGACTCCCAACCACTGCGCCACCAGGGAAGCCCCAGGATGGGATTTTTTAAAATAACCTTTTACTGACTTTCAAAATTGCTGTTACTGTTACTAAACTGTTACTATTACCTACAATCCCTGGAATTTGCACACAGATTTTTCTGTAGAAAGTTTACATTGTGTCTAATATCGCTAAAGGCAAAAGGTTATTATGAGATAACAAAGAAAATTGTTCATGATTGTTCACCAGCTCAATCTGAGGCCTTGAACAAGTTGCTGAATTTGTCCTTCAACTTCACATTTTTAAGAAACATAACACAAACTGGAGAGATACTCTCACAAAATGTTGAGGTGGACACATATTAGGGTTCAGATCTGTTATAGCACTCCCCATATTTTCTTATCTTATCTATTTTTATTGCCTGGTGCTTCCCTCTGAATAGTCACAGATTCAAGGCTATTGCAAATCATGTTTTCAGTTGCTATAAGTGCTTTCTATTTTAAAGGAGTAAATGCAAGAAACATTTTTCTCTAAGGAATTGGCAGATACATGATGTTCCACATGTCCTACTGGGGTCCACGTGATGGGGGAGATTCTAGATGAACCAGAAAGAAGAGAGGTTTGAAATCTCATTGCCTTCCTTCTATCCCAACAGTTGCCAATGTCTTATCACTTTCTTAGGAACCATGATTAACATTTCTATAATTTGTCAGTTACATGTAAGCACCAGAAAGATGTTTGTTACTAATTTTTAAAGAAAATACATGCCCACATACAGAGAAAAGGCAGAAATAGATTTGTGTGCTGGTTCTTGACCTAGATTCTTAGTCACCTTGCCTGGACAAGGCACCACGAGTCTCCCTGTCCAGTTTGGTGACAGGGCTTGTACGGCTCCTCTACTTTGAACATATCACTGAGATCTAGTTGGCTCGGGAGAAGGTGTCAAGGTGGATAAAAACCCCAAGAGGACACACTTTAGTTGTCTGCTCAGTCTGCTGTCTGCATTCTGACCTTTCCCTCCCAAACCCCCAATGCAATTCCACATTTTTGTGGGAGTGCTCATCTTCTGACGATGCCTGAATTGGTAACTGATATAGTTAGCCACTCGCTCCCCCCTTTTCTCTTTCTGGTACAAAGAATGGGGAAGCTCTATTTCCCATGTTCAGACACAGGGCAGTCAGGGACGGTTTCAACTAGTCTGTGGTCTGGTTATTCTTTATGAATGATCAGTGAGGAAGTTTCTCCCTGCAGCTGAGTCCTGGAAACTCCTTGGACCACACAAGACTGCTAATGGGGTCCAGGAGACTCTCACTGCACTTCAGCTTCCTTAACCAGCTGACTTCTCCCATCCCACTTACAAGTATAGTTCCTCAAAAACAATGTGAAGGGATAGAAAGATTGAAGAGGAAATTCAAGCTTTCAACTATATCCAAAACCTCTATCTCACAAATGGAGATTCGGAGGACAAAAGATTAATGATGCCATGTGGAAGCGTTAGACCAGTACCAGAGATAAGTTTGCTCAGGGTTCCCCTTGGAGGCTGTGACTGTATCACAGGCATGGCTCCTAAGGAGGAAGTGCCTGCTGCCCTGGCCTTCACTGATGAATGGTCTCCCTGGATCTGGAAGAAATTCTTCAGTGACCTGTTGATGCAATTTCCACCGGGATCCAAATGGAGAAAGATAAAAGCCAGCACCATAAGTGGACTCCTCTACAGCCAAGTGAAGACCTAGTCACCTGGTTGCCAGCTGGCAAGGATCCTCACAAGAACAAATGGAGGCCTCTATAGAAAAGCTGTGAATGCTTAGACCTAAGAACGCATGTAGTTAGCAGCGTGGGATGGTGCGGTGAGCTTGGGCTTCAGAGGCAGGCTGACATGGGTTCCAGTCGCCGCTCTGCCACTCACTAGTGCACAGCCTTAAAGCTTGAGATGGAGCTGGCTATCCTTTCCTTCACTCCACTGGCTGCCAGGATAAAGGAGTCAGATCTGACAGGCCAAACATCACCTTCCTCCTTTCCCACCCCATTAGCATCCCACCAGAAGCTCTACCAATAGCTCAAAGAAAATAACTATCCCAGACAGTCAGTGGTAGAAAGTAGCCCTAGATGGCTACCTAACCTCTCTGAACCTTGGTTTCCTACTTATAAAATGAGAATAATACTCTATCTGACAGGCCTGGTATGAGGCTAAAATGAGAGAGTATCTAAAGGGTCTTATATCAAGGAGGTACCCTTTATAGTCAGATCTTATACTTATTCACATTTCCAGCAGAGCTAAGTGGATTTCCTGGACTGTTTTCTACCTCCAGCACATGCCACCACCCTGACAAGAAGGGCTCTTCCAGAATGCAGTAAACAAGGGGAACCTGGTGGGTAGCTGTCGCTAGTGGGCAGAAGGGCGGTGGCAGCTACAGTTGTTTTGCATGGGGAGCCACAGGACAAAAAGCCCCACCTGCTGAGGCTGAAGCTGGTACAAATCAACATGTGTTAGAGGAGATAAGACACAAGGATAAGAAACATCTTGCTTACAGCTTTGGGAACTTCTGAAGCATCCATCCAAAGCCCAGATTATCTCCTGGGAACGAGAATGTAACTAATGTGAAGATGTAGTTACTCAATTGCGTGATGACTGGACTATCTGAAGCAACCTTGGCAGCAGCTGGGTGAGGAGTGCTTGGAGTCAAGCCAAAGGAGCCAAAGAGTTGGACTCAGTCCCAAGGTCTGCAGCATTACCCAAGCCCAGTGGCTCTGGTCATTGAAAAAATAATTCTCATCTCATCCTGGTATCATCACCGTGGGACAGCTAACGACACTGACCATGGAGACCAGCAGGTTTCCTCTACCTTCAGTCCATGCAAAACAAGACACCTCCTGACAGAAGCTTTACTTCGTTTTCTATACTTTCCAAAAGGGCAGAGAATGGGCTTATATCTCAGTTGAAATTACATTGTTGCATTGTGATCTAAACTGTCTCTTCAGCGAGAATTGGATTTCTGGCTCCGGCTCCACATTTAATTCTTGAGGATGATGACTCAAAGCCAGCCTAATTACTATTTATTCCCTGTTACTCTCCTGAACTCTTGCATTTCTTTATCTAATCAATTGCCCAATGGTGACTATTTGTGATTTGTTCTAAAATACTTTCCCTTCCATCTATTTGATATGCAGTTCTAAAATTCTGGGAGTTTATTGATGCTGAATAGAGGGGAATGGGCCCCCATCAATCATAAAGGAGACTGAGAAAACCCCATTCCCTAGTTCCTCATAGGCAGAGCACCACAAGATGCCAGAGCATCCTGAACAAATATCTTTGAATTATTAAATGCGAGTGTCATTTGGGAGTTAGGTAGAAAACATTAACACCCAAATCCCAATGGTGCTGGAGGTACCATGACATCCATAGAGCTTCTGGAGAGGCTGGAAAACCAGGTATTTGTTTTCTTTTAGGCTTCCTCAAGACCCCAAGAGTCAAGATGATTGAAAAGACTGAGAACTCCATCAGTCTCTTGTGAATTTGGTTAACTGAGTCAGTTCCTGCAGCTTAACTCCCTCTGTGTTCATTGACCCCATCCAAGTCCTGAAGTGGTAAGGCTGGGAACCAGTCCTGGAACTCTAGTGACCCTACCAAGGAATGCCACCCTGTGAGGTTGACTCTCTCCTTGAACTTTATTCTTAAGTGCCAGAGGAGGAATTTAGCAGGGGATCCTGGGTTTCCACCAAAGTAAACATTGGCATTTCTATAATACTGAATGCAGATGCTAGAAGGGATCTTACAGGACTAGTCATTCTATTTCATAGACAGACAATTTGCAGCCGGTACACAAACTCAGTTCTCCTGGCTTTCCAATGTGCTTTCCACCTCACCACGCTGCCTCCTGTGTCTGGGTAGCTCTGAGTGACCTAACCCTGAACATTTTTGAGACAGAGCAAAGGAAGAAGTAATAGTAACTAAGTTCATTTATAGCCCTTTTGTAGATTCCACATATAAGCGATATCATTTGATATTTGTCTTTCTGTGTCTATCTTACTTCACTCAAAAGAATCTAAAAAAAGAGTGGATATATGTATATGTATAACTGATTCTCTTTGCTGTACAGCAGAAACCAACACAACACTGTAAACCAACTATACCCCAATAAAAATTTAAAAAAGAAGTATACCCCAAAAAAAATTTTTAAAAAGGAAGTAACAGTGAGGGCCTGCAAGCCCTGGAACTTTTTTCAACCCCTGAAACAGGGCTGGTTTAAGCAGTCTTTTTTGGATGACAATCTCCTTCAGGTAAATGTTTCCTCTTTCATATTGCTTCTTTGTCCTTTGATCCTCTTCCTATTGAGAAGGGGTGGCTTATGTCATGTCACAGTGGAAGGAGAGCAGTGGGACCTCAGATCCCCTGGGATCTTCTGATTCTTTTTTGGTCAGCCATTCAGGGGAATGGCTGCACTGGTGGGGTCCTTGAACTAATGACCACTAAGATGTAACTGGTCCTGTCTGGCCTTTTGGGTTTATATACTATTCACCCCTGGAGCCCATTGGTCACAGTCTTAAAGTTCTTACCTACAATCACCTCTCTGACCTGACCCCAGACTTGTATTGATCTTCTCATGTGTGGGACACCTGTAAATTTCTGGATCTGCTGCATACCGTGCCCAAGCCGTGAAGGGCCAAATTCTTGTATCTATCCACCTTCCTCCATCACTGCTGGGCTATCATATCACTTTCCCAGTACCCCAGAGTTCTAAACAGGGAGTGAGGAAGAAGTTTTTTGCTTTTAGATTTCCCTGTGTAATACCCTCCCACTTCCAGGACCTGAGCCTACAGAAGGTGGTCAGGACTCATGTGTTTCAAAGTACCTTCCTCTCCATCAGCCTTCTTTCTCTTCCCAGGATCTGCTTAGACAGAGGGGGTGGGTTTCTTTCCCTTCCTTTTCTTTTGTGGTAGAGACTTCCCTCATGTCACAGTCAACTCCTTTCTCTGGGCCACTAAGGCCAATAACTAAGCCTTAATGGTGGAAGAATAACATATACACATTATAGGAGAGACCCCATGATCCGTGTTGGCCAGGAATGGATTTTGATTCGCAAGCCTTGGGAGGACTAGCAACTACAGCTTAGCAAGGAAGGAAGTACATTGGCTCCAATTACGTTCGCAAAATATTATGTCTATCACACAGATAAAAGCAAAGATGCTCTGGTGAGAACAGGAGAATGGGCCCAGAGGATGGCCATTCAATACCCCTCTCTCACTGAGGACCCAAAAGTATGTCCAAGACTCCCTAGGACTCAGTGGAGCACAGGTAGAAAAGGACCATACCTGGGTAACCCTGGGAAGCTCCTTTTCTGTGCCTGCACTTCAGTTTCCTGGACTGCAAAATAAGGAGCATGAACTACATAATCTGCAATCTTGTCAAATGTTCTGGTTAATCAATTTTTTTAAAAAACTATAGACCCAGAAAAAAAATCTGCTTAGCACTAAAGCTCTGCTAGGCAAAACTGTTTCTTTTCTGATGATTCAGGAGACACTGAGGACCTGCAGTACCTCTGGGTCATCAGTAGGAACATCAATCCTCACATCCTGGAGCTGCACCAAAATGTGGATTTGTAAGACTTTCCAATTGATTGAACGTCAGATAAATCAGCTTTTTCAGCAATAAACCTCTATTTACTTTATCCTGGAACTTCATTTAAAAAAAGAAATTGACAGGATTTCTATTTGTAAATTAATTTAATTGTTACACTCACAAAGTTCATTTTCTTATCCTGGATATTTTTTTAAGATTTGCATATCTGATATAGCTATAATAACACAGTTAACATAATGAACTCTTTCTCTGAGGATGTTATGTGCAAAACCCTCTGCATATGAAAAGAAATACTTGAAATTATCTTTGATTTGAATGTTCAACAAGTAAAATGTTTCCACAATGTCTTATCTTTCATTTTACTAAGGCAAGATGGAGCTCTAAACTTGATTAGAATGTGTTTGTGGGCTCTTGTGGGAAACAAAATAAAGACACCTGCAGGAAAATAACAATCGAGAACCTTTTTCTCTGTAGCAAAAATCATGCTTCATTCCAATCTGTAAAGGTCAGTCTTTGTTGGAAATAGTCTACTCTTATCTACAGTGAGATAGCAGCTCCCCCATGAGGCCTCATCCAGAACTGAGAGAAACAAACAGAATAAAGATAGAAGCAGAATTTTCGGTCTAAGATACCACCGTGAGTGTGTCCCTTGAAGCTCGGGATGGGTGTGAGTGCAGGGTGGATAGAAGGGTGAGGGATCTGATCTAATGCTTCTTGGAAATATCCCGTTCTCTCTTCTACATGAAATTCTCTGGTTGAAAAGAAAATTTGCTTCTGGTGAAATATATAAACCACAGACTCAAACATTGTAAAATGTAGGCGATCCATTGACATTAGCAATGATTTCTAAAGGGAGTTAGAGAGCAAGAGAAGAGATTGAGAGGAAAGTGAGGGGGCGGGGAGAGAGGGAGGGGGGAGAGAAGGGTGAGGGTAGGAGAGAAGAGAACAAGATGAAGAGAGATGAGAGAAGGCAAGAGAAAGAGGAGGGAGAGAGAGGGAAAAGCCAGAGACTGAACTTCACAGGGTCAGCACCTCAGCTTAGCTCACTCGGGCACTTCATTTTCTCAAAGTCAATCATCCTCTTGAGGACCTGATTGAGGCCAACGAAGTTCACTGACAAAGCAGAAACCGACAGATCCCTGTTGTGTGGAGGAAATAGCTCTCTGCTCTGTGACTGGCCTGCACCGCACGCTAGGAACGAGGTAGTTGGGAAACCCACGTTTCCGAAGGTTACTTTTCCAGTATGGAGTGAGAGCCAAGGGACTGGCCGAATTGCTGGGCCACTGTCTCCAGGCTGGGATAAGGGCTGGAGAAGTCATCACCTCCCCTCCATTCCCCTGGAGCCCCTGCCAAATTCCTGCTCTTTAGGGCGCTTTCCAGCTGCATTGGGGCCCCACCCTTCTGTTATGACAACGCAGCACCACCTGGGAGGAGGCATTCCAACGGGTCTCTCTGGCTGAAGTCAAGGACTGCTCTAGTCTCACTGAAGGAAAGCCCGCGCAGGCCTCTCTCAGGGTGGATTACTGCTAGCAGACCCTTTCACGACTCATCTCTTCTTGTTTGCTTTCCTCAGCAGGGAGTGATGCAATGTCCCTGCTCCCTACCTAGTTTGGGCATCGCATGCCCCTTAACTGGACTGTCCTTAAAGCATCCTAGAGGGCCCAAAGATGGCAGCCCCAGGGCTTACAGTTGAATAGTAGCAGAACCCTGGCCTGTTTTTCACAGGGCAATTACACCAACCTGGTTTACACAACAAATTCTGGTGCCGCCTTCCTCTGGCTGCACCCCCTCCCAATGGGAGAAGAGTCCACAGAGCTGGAGGATGCACCTACCTGCAGCCCACGCTCAGCCCTTTTGGTTACCAGTGTGGGCACCTAGGACCCAAGAATTCACTTCCCAAATGACCTCAGCGTGCTTCCAAGGCTTGCTCAGGAGTCTCCGTGACATCTGTCCTCCTAGGGTCAACTACACCCAGGAGTGTGCACCCCTAGGTCTGAGGGGTTGCCACGGCACAGCCATTTAGAGAGGGCTGGAATATATGGTCTGGGGCGTCCACATGCTTCTGCAGGAGATCCCTCCTGACACCTGGGGCTAAGCTGCGTTGAGAAGAGAAGTGAACCATCACCTTCAGGCACAGAGCTCTGAGCAGTCTAAGAATTCTAAATTGGATCATCCCTTCAAGATTATTATTAAGGTAGATTTGTCAAGGCAGCAGGATAGAACATATTTCATGTAATCACCTGTAAGTATGATTTATAACTTAAATATTGAGATAAAATGATATGTGAGCCTCCATTTGTACTATTGTCCCAGGATCTGCAAATGTTAGGAGGCGGTCTGCCCTCATATGCTGACTATAGGTGACTTGCCAAAAATAATATCTAAATATGATTTTTTTTTTTTTTTGCGGTACGTGGGCCTCTCACTGTTGTGGCCTCTCCCGTTGCGGAGCACAGGCTCCGGACGCGCAGGCTCAGCGGCCATGGCTCACGGGCCCAGCCGCGCCGCGGCATGTGGGATCTTCCCGGACCGGGGCACGAACCCGCGTCCCCTGCATCAGCAGGCGGACTCTCAACCACTGCGCCACCAGGGAAGCCCAATATGATTTTAATTGTAGATATAGTGTTTCTTTTCTTCCATCTCTTTCGCATTTGAAATACATCTTTGCACCTAAGAACTCTATAAGGGCTGAGTGTTTGGGGTACTTTGTTATGTCAGCCCCAACAAATTAATACAGGCTCTTAAAGGAAGACATTCAAAATCTCCCACATGGAGAAAACCTGCCTCATCCAAACACAGCATAATTTCCTTCCTTTACATTATCTGAAATTTCTAGTCATGCTGTTTGCTCTGCATCCAGCTCCCTCCTCTTGGCCTGTACCACTACCATCACCCTCCGTGTTTGGGACAGGCATCAGCATACCTTTAGGGCCTCCAATTACTTCTCTGCAAAGACTCCAGTGGTGGCAACTAGTTGGGTGTATGGTTGATCAACTTCTAGATTCTGTCCTATTGACCTAATCTAAAATGCTTCCCAGAAGGAAGGCTTGCAGCTCTTCAGATCAGGAAGCCATTTATTACTGGGAATCTTTTTGCAATTTAGGTCAAGGGGAACCCTTTTGTCAGCTTTTTATTATCCTTCCCTCTCTTCTGGCACAGTTAAAATTTCAAAACGTGTTACTCGTCACCAGAAACAAGCTGCTGACCTGACTGGATGTATCTGTGTCTGAGTTTTCAGGAACAGAATATCCAAGAGAATTCATAATTTGTTTCGCCACTTCGGTGTTTTCTAGTTCGAGGTAGATTTAGTGTCAGAGGTTAAACTTTCAGGCGCCATTCTTCCTGCATTATTTGACAGTACAATTCTTAATTAATGCTGTAATTTCACCACTTGTCCCTTATTTAAATTCCCTGTCAGATGATCCTCTTGTCTTGCACAAACATGTGCATGTGCACATGTACACACACACCCCCTAAACAAGTGTGTTTGGAGATAGAAGTGGAGAAGACAGGAGGGCAGGTGCCATTCACATAGACTGTGATGTGAATGGGCCTCCCTGGACTTGTTCAACGTCCAACCTGGAACCCATATGAGGTGGCCCTGAAGCAGACAGAGTGACAGGGTGAGGGAAAAATGTGCAGGAGCTCAACTTCAGGAGTTGTGAGCTGCTGAGAGCCTAACAACCTGGGACCAGCCAGCCAACACTAATGTTAATTACATCTTATCACAAGCTTCAAACTTAATAACCAGTGGCAAAAAGAGAGTTTGAAAAAACATCTTTACTGTGAAACTATATCTTTCAACTAAGTGTATGTGTGCGTGTGTGTTTGTGTGTATAATCTCATATTTGGTAGACTTATACCATGTTGGACAATTTTTTAGTCAATTTAAGCAATGAAAAAAAATCAAACATGGTGGTTTAAATTTTAAAACACATTAGTTAGGACCATCATTAGTTAATTCATGAACAAAGGATGTAGTAAAAAGACTGGCTTTGGAGCCAAACAGACTAGGATTAAAATCTTAGATCTTCTACTTAACATCTATGTGGCCTTGGGCAAGTCAGTTAACGTAAGCATCAGTTTACTCATCTGTAAAATGGCAACAATGATATCAGCTTTGCCCAGTTAGTATGAGCACAGTCTGTAGAGTGCGTGCTATATATAGGCACTCAATAAACAGTACTTACCCTACATGACTGCGTGCTGTAGCAAGAGTCACAAAGTCTCAGATCACCAAAGAGGAAAAAGTGTTAGGAGTTCAGTCATTATAGAGTGTGGACTTAGCAAGCAGTTTTGAAGGATCCAAGAGGAAGACAATGCCAATGCTAAGGAGAGCACTGGGTTGGTGAAGCCCCATCACACTAACTCCGTATTTGAAACACAGATCACATCACAAGATTCCTGATTTTCCATCAAGGCCTTCCTCTATATTTTATCCAGGGGCCAAGATGTTGGCTTTTGAAAAAGATTGCATTCTGAACTAGGGCTAGATGGAGACTGCCAGATTTGGGGGAGGGACTGTCTCTATAGTATAGCCGTTTTCACCACCTTTCCTGTCATGTGTGCACTTTATTTTTTCTGCTATGCCAGCCTCATACTGTTTTCATCATCAGACACCTGGCCTTCAGCAGACAACAGGCTTTTCTGGAAGGCCGGTCAGTTTGCATTGGTAAAACTATCCAGTGGAAATGACAAAGCAGGCTCCTGAAACAATAAATCTCTCAGGGACCTCAAGAAAACAGCCACAGTTTTATGCTCCACTGGAAGAATATACATAGATGATAATAACTCTTTCTTTGTAAACAAACAAACAAAAACAAATCCCTAATCAGTCTAGTTCTTCTGGGTACGGATGGAGAGATGGCCTCCTAACTTGTTAGTAGAAAGCAAATGGAATTCAGTAGTTCATTTTCATTCCGTCAATCAATCTTTTTCTCTCCCTCCCCTCCTCCACTCCTTTCCACCCCCTCCCTCCCTCCTTCCCCCCTCCCTCCCCCACATAGACATTCTTAGGAAAGACAACTCAGATTATTTTTCATAATGCCTTTGCATATGACATGGTTGTCAAAGACTTAAATTTGTTCTCTAATATCAAAAGCTTTAGTGCAAACAGCCTAAAATATGAGATGACAACACTGGAAACACAATTGCTTTTAAAATGGGAAATGGTATTACTTGAACATACAGTAGCAGAATCTCAGAAGCTCTGAGTTACAATATGTACCTTTAGAAATTATCTACTTCAACTCTTACGTGATGCCTGGATTCCAACTACTTTATCCCAAGGAAGGGGTCCACTAGCCTCTGCATGAACACCCGTCCAGGGATGAGGAAATCAGTATATTCTGGGGTAAACCCATCTGTCAGTGGCCAATTTGAATTGTCGTAAAGTTCTTCACAAAATTACAAAATCACAGCAGCTTCATAAATAGGAACTGTTACACAAGTAGAATGTTAAAGATAGTTATTAATATTTGAAATACATCAATTCATAAACTTTCTCTAAATGATGATGTTTCTTTGTATTACCAAAATAAATCTATGGTGATAATATTACTCAGAGTTTTGAGCTACATGAAACTATGCAATGATGGTATAACAAAAAAGGTCAAATGCTTCTAGGGAAAGACCCTAGGCTTAAATGGGATGGCATCTCTGGACCCACTACAGAGGAAGACTTGTAACTTCTCCGGTTAACAACAACCTTACCATTTGCTCCCTTGACTCCAACCCCTTCTACATCTTCTGGAAAGTTCTCTACCATTTATCCCCTGTCATTCATTCAACACATATTTATTTAATGTCTACATATGTGCCAAACACTGCTGGAGTCGCTGGCGATGCATCAGTGAACAAAACAGACTTTCTAGTGGTATTTTTATCTTATCCTTCTTCCTTGTTGACCCCACATCTCTACCGAGCTTCCGCCCAGACCCTCTACTTTGTCATCTAAACTGTCCCAAGAGGTGTTCACCCTTCCTCCCTTTCCACTCACTTCCCCTCTTGCTGTGTGCACACATGCCCCCCATTCCACTTCCACTGCCCTCCCTCTGGTCCCCATTATTTCATAATTTCCCAACCTACCAGACTCGATCTCTCACCTGCATCTGATGCTGTTCATGGCTCCCCAACTGTTTTTTTTTTTTTAACATCTTTATTGGGGTATAATTGCTTTACAATGGTGTGTTAGTTTCTGCTTTATAACAAAGTGAATCAGTCATACATAAACATATGTTCCCATATGTCTTCCCTCTTGCGTCTCCCTCCCTCCCACCCTCCCTATCCCACCCCTCCAGGCTGTCACAAAGCACCGAGCCAATATCCCTGTGCCATGTGGCTGCTTCCCACTAGCTATCTACCTTACTACGTTTGTTAGTGTGTATATGTCCATGGCCCTCGACTCCCTTGCTTCTGTGACACTCGTCTCTCCTGACTCTCTGTTTTCCCCTCCTTTCCACTGCCTACTCTTTAAATGTTGACAACTCCCAGGGTTTAATTCTCAGCCGAATGCTTTTCTCACTTTACACATATTTCCAGGGTGATTTCATTTCCTCTTTGGAGTTGAACTACTACGTCAGACCTTTCCTAGCTTCCAACCCATACACCCAACTGCCTAATGAACCTGTCCACCTGGATGTCTCACAGGTATTTCTATCATAAATATCCAAAATCTTTCAAACTTTTCGGGAAAAGGTCCCCTCTCTCTGTTTTCTCCATACCCACGAATAGCACCATTATCCACCAGTTACCCAAGCTAGAGACTTAGACTTTGTCCTCAACCTTCCCGTTCTCTCATCCTCCAAATTGAATCAGTCAAGTACTACTGATTTTATCTTTTAAATGTTTCTAGAATCTGCACACTCTTCTCCTCCCTGGTACGACTGTTTATTTCATGGCCTCACCTCCACTTGCATATACTGCTGTAACTTCCCTCTTGCTAGTGTCAATGTCCTCTAGCCAAAGACCACCAGCTGCAAGCCTGTAGTTGAACAAGTTGGGTTCATTACTCACTGCAGTGAGACACAACACATACCAAGGGGAGCAAGGGTTATCTCAGTAAGAGGGTGTTAAAAGAACTAGTTATAGGAGTTAATAGTCTAGTTGGTCTAAGGAAGTAGGGCTTCACTCTGGATTGAATGCTGTCAGAAAATAAATAGGGACAATTTTATGATTGGTTATCTCAGTAAATCTTATGTATATGGAGAACAGACTAGAGCAGAAATAAAGCTGGAATTGGTAAAGAAGTATCCGTCATCCATGTTAGCAGAAAGAGGAGGGCGTTTGGTATTTTATGGGTGGCACAGCAACCTTGTTTTTGTCTGTGCTTAGACAAAATTCGACAAAATTCTGAAGTGGCCTTGTTTTCCTTCACTTTATCATGGTCTCAGAGGGCCTTTGCCTGTGAATGTCAGGCCAGCTTCCGCATATCAGTGGTTGCTCTTTTATTTCTTCTTTCTCATTAGTAGCCCGATTTTAATTCCAGGCTTCTCCTGATTCACCTCCCACACTTCAGCCAAGAAAATCTCATCTAAACACAAATCTGATTGCATCACATCTAAACTCCTTCATGCAGCCCTGCCTCCGCTGTCACTGCCATCGTGAAGGCACATGTTATTTATGTTTCACTCCATGTAACTCAGTTTTCAGTATGATGAAAGATGGCTAACAGTCATCGTCTCAAAGTCATACCAATTTGGTTGAGATCACGAGAACACGGGCCATAGTCGCACTACTTATAAATCCCCACAGATTTTAAAGACTGATGTATTTGGATCAAAGACCAGTAGATGGTGTAAAATCATCATCAAAGGCATTTTTGCTTATTAAGTGCACATTTCAAATGATGCTAAGATAAGAATTCATCAAATTGAGCTGAGCACACTCACCCTTATCCTCAAGAAATTTACAGCATAATGTAACGAATCTAGGTCAAGCCACACATATTGAGAGTGGGCATTAAGCAAATAAAATATTGAAATTAAATATTTTTATTATGTTCATGGTGAGTAAAGAGTAGTGACAAGGAAAGCAAGAATTATAAGGCTTTTATATTGGAGGACAAGTAACCACCAACCTATATCTTTTTTCTTTTCAGGAGCGATGAGAGCTTCCTTAACACTGAGCGGACAGGCCAATATTTGGGCCACCAGGCCATTGTTCAGGTGCCTGGGAGGGCAGCAGGGGACATGTGAGCGGGTTAGCCTGGCTCGGGCAGGTAGGCAAACAACAGGCAAAGGAGATGCTGTTGGCGGCTTCCCTGTGAAGGGTGTAGAATCCCTCCAGACACTGCCTGCTCAGGCCTACATCTGTGGCTTAGAACTCAGAATCCACCATGTGGAAAGCTGAGCTGCCTGAACGAGGCTGGCCTCCTTCAGTGTAAGTGTCGAAGTAGTGTCAGGGAGTGTGTGGATCCGCTCTCCACAAACTGAGGAAGGATGCGTGTTTCACGGCGTCCTCTGCAGAGATCCACCTGTGATCCAGCTGCAGCAGCTTGGTGAAGAGGTTGGCCCTGACACTGCCCAGCAATGGTGCACGGCTCAACGGGGCCTTAACTTGGAGAAATTCTAGAAGATGGAATCAGAGCTCATCTAACTGTGAACATAGATTAAGTTCAAAACCTACTGATCCCCTATCATGGAAATGGCACTGTATTCAATTCTAAAGAAAATGCAGTGATAAGAAAGGCAAAGTTCTGTCCCTCAAAGAGCTTACAACCTACTAGAAGGAAGAAGACAAGCACAGAAACAGCTCAGACGAAGTGTGATGTGATGAGTGTCGGCTGGATGCACGTTCTCGTTCTGGGGAGAGTCAGAAGGTTTTACAGATGAAGTTTCTTTTTAAACTAGGCGTTAGAACAATTCCAATAGCCAATACAGTTCTGAAGCTCAGAAAGAAAATCTGACTCAGGTTTGGAAGTTAGAGTCATAGGATGCAATAAATTCATCTCCAGAGAGAAGAAACGATTAGCACAAAGGATGAAAATCCATGTGTAAGGGGTAGGCAGGAAAGAAGAAAGAGCCACTGAATGAGACTGAGGAGGAATGCTGAGAACAATAGCAGGAGAACAAGAGACTAGCGTCATGGATACTGAGGGAGGAAAGAGTTTCAAGAACTATGAGAGTGTCAATAGGATAAGTGTCAAAAACTGCAGAAAGGTTCACAGAAATGGGGACTAAAGCTAGGATTTGGCAATCAGGGGGTCCATGATAACCCTACTGAGAGCTCCATTGAATTGACAAATGGGTAGAGTGAATAAAAACTTCTCTCTGAACAAGACTAGCTTGAACGAGAGAAATTATTGAGTGAAGGAGGTTTTTTTTGTTTTGTTTTTTTTAGTGCTCATAGTTGTAAGAATAGAAGAGAGATAATTGTTGGAAAAAGGTCCCAAGGGGGTAGGAAGATATGGAATTCAAATGATATTTGGATATCCTAGAGAGAACGATGTGCAGAAATCAGAAGAAGGGAAGGGTACAAGTCAGTCCAAAAAAGGTAAGAGAGGGGAGTTGGGGAAGCTCATCCCTAACTCCTTCTGTCATCTCTTGTCTCTAGGATGTATGAAGGGGATCAGCATGGCTCTGCACTCCACAGTCCCAGATTCTAGCCCCAGTTTAGTCAATTGTTACCTCCATGCATGTCAGTATATTATTTACTCTCTGAGTCTCCAGTTTTTCATCGGTAAAATTGAGAAAACAATTATTTCCCTGCAACAATCTTTCCATAATAATAATGCATGTAAAGGAAACTGCAGAGGGCCTCGCCCGTAGTAGGTGCACAATAAATGATAACTATTATTATTATCATTTTTTTACAGCATAAGAAAAATATTATTATTTTCTAATACATATAGTGGGGAGAATAGTACCTATCACACAGGTTTCCTGGGAAAATAAAAGACGATTTGTGTGAATCCCAAGTCAGTCTTCTCCTTTGCAAGGAGCATCTTCTTCTAAGATACACTGTTCACATCTGCTCGCTAATCTCCCACCTCGCAGCTGCTCCTTGCTATTCTCAGCTCGGCCATGAGCCACCTCTTTCTTGGATGCGGTCGCCTCCAGACAGGCGCCCACTATACAGCACACTGCTCCCTGCACATGGGCATCAGCGGTGGGGCCAATATGGGGCAATTCACACTTCCTGGTGCAGCCCTGTCCCTTGACTCCTCACGCCTCCACCACTGAAGGCAGTGGCAAGGTGAGTCTTTACTGAGGAGCTGAGAGTAAGGGGACTGCAACACAGAGGGGAAAAGATTTAGAACTGTCCTCTTCATATAGCTGTTCCCATGGCCCAGGAGAAAAGCACCCCCAAAAGGTAAACTCTTCACAGAGCTCCCATTTTGGATATTCCCAGATCCGAGCCTTTTGCTCAATTCCACAAGTCCATCCTCCTGGACTCCAAGCACAGCAGTCTGAGTGGCCTTTTGCCCTCTAAACCGGGTCCCCCCTCCAAGATCTTCCTGCCAATGGAAAGAGCAGAACGAGGGGTCATTCTGCCCACCCAGAGTGCAATCGAACACCAAATATACACCGCTCTCCTCCCTCCTGAAAAACTCCCCTACCTACTGCAATCAAGTTACAGTGAATTCCTTTAAGTTGCTCTATGTGTGTATGTATACGTATATATGTATATGTGTGTGTATGTGTACACACGCTCAGATACATACACACACCTCTCCTGACTAATTTCTTGCTTTTAACCCCATCTTTATACCTGTGTTGTTTTTGTTTTGTTTTGTTCTTTTTGGCCACCCTGCGCGGCCTGTGGGATCTTAGTTCCACGACCAGGGATTGAACCCATGCCCCCCGCCAGTGGAAATGCGGAGTCTTAACCACAGGACCACCAGGGAAGCCCCTTTATACCTGTGTTTATATCTTCCTCCTTGTCCCCCCCCCATACTATGCTTCAATCATGAATTATTTGACAGGCTTCAATACACTATGCTTCCTCTTGCCTCTGAGCCTTCGTAAATGCTGTTCTTTCATGCAAAATCCTGACTGGAAAGAGTTCAAGGGAGAATGAGAGGAAAGGCTGGAAGGAAACAGACACTGTCAGACATTGCTAGTGGGATGCATATAGGACATCCTCTGTAAAGGGCCCTCCTACCAAATTTCAGCTGATTCTGGGATGTTATTTATCAGTTATATCCCCACATGTACACATATTTTATATATATAATGTACATATCTATACATATCTTCATATATTATATAGAGTATACAATCTAGATTCAATCTGAGTAAGAAGAAAATTGCCCTAAATTAAACTTGATCTGCACAGAACTCAACAGGAAAAGGCACTGTGAGACCCAGAACGAGGGGCAAGGAAAACAATTACAGAGCTATTATGCACCTAGCATTGGCTCCACAAACAACCTGCACGAGCTCTGAAATGACCTCTTTCCTCTACCTAGGTATCACATTCCTAGATGTCACCAAGCTGTTTTCTCTAAGATGAAAGGAAGTAAATAGGATTTATGGTCCTCCTGACCAAACACACTCGTCCAATTACATACGTAAAGAGCTACTGTAGCACCAGGTACCTAGTAGACATTCACTATATAGTCGCTATTATTACTGCCTTGTCCTGACTGTATCACCCATACATTGAGAAGTTGGAGCTTCGACCTTTCTAATAGCCCTGCCCTTTTTGAAGCCTAATTCTCTTTACAAAACATAAGCTTCACAGACTTTGCCAACAAGCTTTTTTTTTTTCTTTTGTAAAACACGTTTTATTTCTAGGTTGTTTAGAGCTTGTGGACATAAACCACACTCATCACAGACTGTCAGATAGTCCCGTGTGTGCCTGTTCTCTTTACAGTAAGATTTTTTTTTAAGTGAATTGTTAAATGTTACACTTAGCAAATGTGATTAGGTCAAGGCAAAAGAAATCAAAACCCTGACTTTTAACCTCTTGGGTGAAACCTTTACAAACAGAGTTGAAGCTATTTAGTTGTTTTTCTCCATATCATTTAAGTTTTTTAAATTATGCATTTTTTACTTAAAATATACATCAATTTCTCCAAATTGGTTAAAAAGGCTGAGATGGGGCTTCCCTGGTGGCGCAGTGGTTGAGAGTCCGCCTGCCAATGCAGGGGACACGGGTTCGTGCCCCGGTCCGGGAGGATCCCACGTGCCGCGAAGCGGCTGGGCCCCTGAGCCATGGCCGCTGAGCCTGCGCGTCCGGAGCCTGTGCTCCGCGGCGGGAGAGGCCACAACAGTGAGAGGCCCGTGTACCGCAAAAAAATAAAAAATTTTTAAAAAAGGCTGAGATGTAGGGACTTCCCTGATGGCCCAATGGTTAAGACTCTGCACTTCCAATGCAGGGGGTGCGGGCTGGATCTCTGGTCAGGGAACTAAGATCTCTCTTGCCATGCGGCACAACCAAAAACTACAACATAAAAGGCTTAGATGTAGAATGAAAAAATCAGAAATATCAGAAAAATACCAGCAAGCTAACTGATGGGCTCAGGACTCAAAAGACATGACCTTCGTTTCCAATTTCCCACTTGTAGTATGGAGCCCTTACTCATAGAACTTATGTCACGATTGTGCTCTGAGGGTTAGTTTAGGCTTTCAGAGAAACCAGTGAATTTCCACCAATTTCACATTCAGGAAAAGGTGAGAAAGGAACTACAGTTTATTGAGTGATTGCTTCTTGCTGGGTACTTCTACCAGCATTCCCTCATTTAATCCTCACAACAACCATGTAATATAGGGATAACATCAACTCCAGGGCTGAGGGAATAATCAGTTAAAGATCACACTCTTTGTAATTGATGGTCTTTACAACCAACCCCAAGTTACTGCAGGTACTGGAAAACTGTCTAAAATTCTCTTGCTCCATTAAGTCAAAGAAGTCTGGTCCCAATCAACTCAAGTGAGCGATTCCAGACTATAGTTCAAGGCAAGAATATACAATGGAGAAAAGACAGCCTCTTCAATAAGTGGTGCTGGGAAAACTGGACAGCTACATGTAAAAGAATGAAATTAGAACACTCCCTAACACCAAATACAAAAATAAACTCAATGGGCTTCCCAAGTGGCGCAGTGGTTGAGAGTCCACCTGCCGATGCAGGGGACGCGGGTTCATGCCCCGGTCCGGGAAGATCCCACATGCCACGGAGCGGCTGGGCCCATGAGCCATGGCCGATAAGCCTGCGCATCCGGAGCCTGTGCTCCGCAACGGGAGAGGCCACAACAGTGACAGGCCCTGTACCGCAAAATAAATAAATAAATAATAAACTCAAAATGGATTAAAGACTTAAATGTAAGGCCAGACACTATCAAACTCTTAGAGGAAAACATAGGCAGAACGTTCTATGACTCTATCACAGAAGGTCCTTTTTGACCCACCTCCTAGAGGAATGGAAATAAAAACAAAAATAAACAAAAGGGACCTAATGAAACTTAAGTTTTTGCACAGCAAAGGAAACCATAAGCAAGACGAAAAGACAACCCTCAGAATGGGAGAAAATATTTGCAAACGAAGCAACTGACAAAGGATTAATCTCCAAAATTTACAAGCAGCTCACGCAGCTCAATATCAAAAAAACAAACAACCCAATCCAAAAATGGGCAGAAGACCTAAGTAGACATTTCTCCAAAGAAGATATACAAATGGCCAACAAACACATGAAAGAATGCTCAACATCACTAATAATAGAGAAATGCAAATCAAAACTACAATGAGGTTATCACCTCACACCGGTCAGAATGGCCATCATCAAAAAATCTAGAAACAATAAATGCTGGAGAGAGTATGGAGAAAAGGGAATACTCTTGCACTGCTGGTGGGAATGTGAATTGATACAGCCACTATGGAGAACAGTATGGAGGTTTCTTAAAAAACTACAAATAGAACTACCATACGACCAGCAATCCCACTACTGGGCATATACCCTGAGAAAACCATAATTCAAAAAGAGTCATGTACCAAAATGTTCATTGTAGCTCTATTAACAATAGCCAGGACATGGAAGCAGCCTAAGTGTCCATCGACAGATGAATGGATAAAGAGGATGTGGCACATATATACAATGGAATATTACTCAGACATAAAAAGAAACAAAATTGAGTTATTTGTAGTGAGGTGGATGGACCTAGAGTCTGTCATACAGAGTGAAGTAAGTCAGAAAGAGAAAAACAAATACTGTATGCTAACACATATATATGGAATCTAAGGGAAAAAAAAGGGTCATGAAGAACCTAGGGGCAAGATGGGAATAAAGACACAGACCTACTAGAGAATGGACTTGAGGATATGGGGAAGGGGAAGGGTAAGCTGGGACAAAGTGAGAGAGTGGCATGGACATATATACACTACCAAACGTAAAATAGATAGCTAGTGGGAAGCAGCCACATAGCACAGGGAGATCAGCTCGGTGCTTTGTGACCACCTAGAGGGGTGAGATAGGGAGGGTGGGAGGGAGGGAGACGCCAAGAGGGAAGAGATATGGAGACATATGTATGTGTATAACTGATTCACTTTGTTATAAAGCAGAAACTAATACACCATTGTAAAGCAATTATACCCCAATAAATATGTAAATAAATAAATAAATAAAGATACTGGGTCTAAAGATACGACCAGGGGTTCCCCGGTGAAACAGCCCAAGCACACCACTGGCAGCCAAATAGCCCTGCCCACATGTTTAGCCATCTCTAGTAATCTTGGTGCCTCACTTGTAAATATGAATGGACATCCAAACACCACAGGTATCTGAGGAAACTAACATCAAAGAGAGACCAGAACAAGCAGAGGGGAAAACAGAGAGGAAAAACCTGAAGGAAACAGACAAGATGCAGGGAGAAGGAAAAAAACAAGAAAAACCCATGGACATTAATATCCCCAGTGTCATAATAATGTGAACACTGAATATTGGTCTAAATAAATTATAGGGAGGACAGAGAAAAGGAGAAACAGGCAGTGTGCTCATGTGGGGAGTGCACGCAGTAGTTTCATAGAATGAATTTGAAAGCTTTTCATTTTTGTTATATCACTGGCACCATTTGCATAGCACTGTAATTATATGTCTACTGAAGGTTTGATAGAACTGTAAAACCATCTGAATCAAGTTCATTGTGAGGGTAAAATTTGTGAATATCTTTTCAGATTCTTATATTGCTATTTTTTATTCAAATTTTCTACTACTTCTTGAGTTAATGTTGATAACCATCCATTTCTACTGTTTAAATGTACGGTGTAAAATTGTATATAGAATTCCTCTTATAAAGTTTTAAATATCCTATATCCACTTTTCTCGTTCTTATCATTGTTTGTGTGTCTGTTCTTTTTTTCATAATTACACTTGTCAAAGTCTTTTTTTCCTTGTTCTTTCCAAAATCAGATTTCCCTTTCATAGATTTAATTTAGTGTATTGTTGACTTGTTTCAATGTTTTCTGTTGTGTTATCTGTATCAATTCTTTCTGATTTCTTTGGGCTTATTTTTCTATTAATTTTCAAACTTGTTGATTTGGGCACTTACTTCCTTTCTTCCAATACTCCTTGTTTTCTAATAGATATGTTCAAGGCTATATCTTGCCCTCTGAGTACAACTTTTGAGCATCCCATAGGTTTGCGTATATAGCACAATATATAACACTTTTTCATTTGCAGATAAATTGCAATTTCGGTTTTGATTTTATTTTAACCCAAGGTTGTCTTTTCATGTCCAGATTGGGGTAGACAGAATCACGCCCCACCCCTAAAGATGCCCATGTCTTAATCCCCAGAATCTGTTGCCTTATTTGGCAAATGGGACTTTGCAGATGTGAGTAAGTTAGGTAGGAAGATGAGAAGGTCCACTGTAATCACAAGGGTCCTTAAAAGATGAAAGAGGGAGGCAAAACAGTCAGAGAAGAAGATGAGATGATAAAAGCAGAGATAGGAGTGATTCAGGCAACATTTAGAAGCTGGAAAAGGCAAGGTAAGGATTCTCCCCTAGAGCTTCTGGAAGGAATGGAGCTCTACTCACACCTTGGCTTTAGCCCTATAATATCTTTTCTTGGATTTTGACCTCCTTTTATTAAATTCTTTATGTTATTATACTGTGGTAAGAGAAAATAACTTGCTTAACTTCTGCTTTGGAGAATTTATTTTTTCCTTTGTAGCCAACTTCATCATCAATCTTTGTAAATGCTTTATACTTGCTTGAAAAAAAAGTGGAGGGCTTCCCTGGTGGCGCAGTGGTTGAGAGTCCGCCTGCCGATGCAGGGGACACGGGTTCATGCCCTGGTCTGGGAGGATCCCACATGCCGCGGAGCGCCTGGGCCCGTGAGCCATGGCCGCTGAGCCTGCGCATCCAGAGCCTGTGCTCCGCGATGGGAGAGGCCACAGCAGTGAGAGGCCCGCGTACCGCAAAAAAAAAAAAAAAAAAAGTCAAGTCTTTCTTTGAGATATATATATATAACATATATATTTATTAAAAATATATGTATGTGTGTGTGTATATATATATATATATATATATACTTCTTAACTCTGGTCAGTCTTTATTCTTAATTATGTTTTACCTACTTGATCTCTTAGTTTCTGAGAAAGATATGTTAAAATTTACTAAATATCTAAGAGTATTTGCTCTACATATTTCAGAATGATACTGGTAGATACAGAATGGTTTATTATGGTACATCTTCCTGGAGGATAGTAGCTTGTATCAATATAAGATGGATCTCTACATCTCATTTTATTGTTTCTTATATCCTACATCTGGCCTTAAATTATATTTGGTATTAATATATCCATACTTGCTTTTTCTTTTTTTTAAAAAAGCGTTTGCCAAAGTGAGAGAGTGGCATTCACATATATACACTACCAAACGTAAAAGAGATAGCTAGTGGGAAGCAGCCGCATAGCACAGGGAGATCAGCTCGGTGCTTTGTGACCACCTAGAGGGGTGGGATAGGGAGGGTGGGAGGGAGGGAGATGCAAGAGGGAAGAGATATGGGAACATATGTATATGTATAACTGATTCACTTTGTTATAAAGCAGAAACTAACACACCATTGTAAAGCAATTATACTCCAATAAAGATGTTTAAAATAAAAAGCATTTGCCTGGTATTTATTTCTACTTCTGTATCATTATATTTTCAACTTCTCTATGTCATTTTATTACTTTGGCCTTTTTCTAGTGTACCTTTTCATGATGTATAAGTAGATTTTGTCAGAAGCAGTTGTTTGTTTTTTTTTAATAACATGAGAATCATTCTTTTATTTTTTTATTTTTTGGCTGTGTTGGGTCTTCATTGCTGCACACGGGCTTTCTCTAGTTGTGGTGAGTGGGGGCTACTCTTCGTTGCAGTGCACGGGCTTCTCATTGTGGTGGCTTCTCTTGTTGCAGAGTGAGCATGGGCTCTAGGCATGTGGGCTTCAGTAGTTGCAGCACGTGGGCTCAGCAGTTGTGGCACATGGGCCCTAGAGCACACGGGCTTCAGTAGTTGCAGCACACGGGCTTTGTGGCCCATGGGCTCTACAGCACAGGCTCAGTAGTTGTGGCGCACGGGCTTAGTTGCTCCACAGCATGTGGGGGGATCTTCCCGGACCAGGGCTCGAACCTGTGTCCCCTGCACTGGCAGGTGGATTCTTAACCACTGCGCCACAGGGAAGTCCCAGAAGGGGTTGTTTTTAACCCAATTTAAATGCCTGTCTTTTCTCTCTTTACAGTTCATGTTCTCATTTCCATCAGAGCCACTCCTTTTTGAAGTTTGGTGCTTGATGCCATTTTCCTGCTGTGACCCTGACCTTAATCCTTGGCTTTTTCCCCTTAGCTTGCTTCAGATAACATCTTTCCCAGTTTGATCTGCCATCTTACTACTGAATCTTATCTCATTCAGCGATGCTCCCTCTACTCATCTATGAGCAAGAATTTGCTGTGAGAGACCAAAAGAGCTCTGACTACAGAATGCCCATTAAGTCACTTTAACTCATTTACAAAGATATTTGTTTAATTGAATAACAGTATGTGTCTTCAAAATTGGTCATGTGTGCATTTAGGATTTCCAACATCCTGTTAAATGTTTAATTTAATGTAAATATGCACATCTTTATAATGTGAAAGCAGTTACTACCAAACATTTAATAAACTTTAAAAAAATCACATGCTCATTATTATCTCCTCTATAGTAGTATCTCATATTTGTAATTGTAGCTATAGGGAAGATAGCTGTTATTATCCTCTGTGAGTTTAAGTAACTCCTCCCATTGCTGCAAAGCTATTATGTGGAGGGCCAAGGCTGGAATCTGAGCTTTATGTCCTCAAGTCTTGTACCTATTCCCTTAAACCAGAATGCTTTCATCATCCCCCTGTCCCTCATGTCGAAAAAATGACATGGATAAGCTGGATAACTCCTTATGTCTTCTTTACGTTTTGAGCCTCTAGGTCTAGACGTCAGGGACTGGGTCTTGTTTCCTGGGGAGCAGTGGTAAAAATCAAATTGTCCCTGGTTTTGATCTTTATGTAAATCGAATCATTCTGTCTACATATATTCTTCTGAGATTGCCTTATTTCACATAATACCACGTTTTGAGATTCATTCATGTTGATGCATATGACTAGTTTATTCATTTTTGTAATTGCAAAGTAGTCTATGGTGTGAAAATACCACAATATTGTCATCTATTTAATTTTTGCTGGGCATTACAAAAAATGCCACTGAAAACACTTTTGTACATGTCTTTTAGTACCTATGTGCTAGAGTTTGTCTCAGGTGTATTAACACTGACAGTAGGTCTACACTAGTATTGGGTGCAGGCTGACATCCATTCCGAATGGTCAATGTCCATGACTCATTGGTTGTTAAACAGTTTGTTACCTCTAAATATATCTAGGAGTAGAATTGTTGGTTCATAGAGTATCTACATATTTAACTAGGCAACACCAAATCGTTTTCTAAAGTGATTGTAGCAATTTTTATTACTATTGGGAGTGTATGAGAATTCCATTGGTTCTACCTAGTCATCATCTCAGCATCAGCAAACACTTTAATTTTGGCCATTCTGATAGGGGAGAAATGGTATATCATTGCGATTTTAATTTGCATTGCCCTGGTTACTAATGTGGTTGAGTATCTTCTATTGGCCATTCTATTTTCTACTTCTGTGAAATGTCTGTGTATGTCTTGTTTGTTTGTTTGTTTGTTTGTTTTTGCGGTACACGGGTCTCTCACTGTTGTGGCCTGTCCCGTTGCGGAGCACAGGCTCCGGACGTGCAGGCTCAGCGGCCATGGCTCACCGGCCCAGCCGCTCCACGGCATGTGGGATCTTCCCGGACCGGGACACGAAGCCGTGTCCCCTGCATCGGCAGGCGGACTCTCAACCACTGCGCCACCAGGGAAGCCCCTGTGTATGTCTTTTGCCAGTTTTTCTGCTTTTTTCTTATAGATTTGTACAAGTTTCTTATATTTCTGGATACTAATCCTTTGTCAGTTATATATATTGGGAATATCTTCTCCCACTTTGTGAATTGTTTTATCAATCACTTCATAGTATCTTTTTGCTTTTGGCCAGTTATTTTAAATTTTAAAACTGTCAAATTTATCAATCTTTTCTTTTATAGTTTAAGCTTTTAAAAATCTTGTTTAATAAATCTTTGCTCACCCCAAACTTATAAATATATTTCTATACTATATCCAAGAGTTTTAAGTTAGTCCTTTTACATTTAAGTTCTTGAAACATTTGAAATTGATTTTTGTATGGTGTGAGGTAGAGGTCCAATTTCACTTTCTTTCCATATTGGTAACAAATTATACTAGCAAGACTTATGGAATCGTCTGTTTTATCTCTACCATCATGCAATGTCAGTTCTGTCATGTATCAAGTTTCTACATATGCATAGGCCTGTTTCTGGGCTCTTTATAGAATTCTACTGGCCTACTTGTCTGTATGTGTGTTAATACCTCACTATCTTAACTGGTCATGATTTTACGCTAAATCTTGATATCTGGGAGGGCAAATCCTATTATCTATGAACCAGACACTTTGGACAATCGTTTCTGTTGGGTGCTGTTTGCCACTGAAAACGTATGAATGAGAAGAATGATGCTGAATTTGATAAGATGCCAAAGTCATGTAATTTTAACTTATTAAATGTCTTTGTTGAAACATTCATTCTTGCCAGAAACAGAAGTATCAATCTTTTTAGCAGTGTTTATTCTTACAAATAACCTTGGCAGCCAGTAATTTATGAACATTTTAAGAGCCAGTATAATTTAACAGTTTGTTTTATGCATTCATTCATCTATTACTTTCTTCTGTCTTTCATTCCGTAAGTATTTATTGAGTTCATCCTATGTATAGAGTACTATGCTCTATTTAAGTACAGATATTAAAATAATATCCATATACTATCTATATAACTTTGACAACCATGTAATGATATAGATAACATCTATATGATGCAAATAGCATTTTGTACATATGTAGTGGTTTTCATTTTGTATATTTTCAGTTCTCCTATAGTAATTATGAGAGAATAGAATGAGGTGAATTCAGAACAGATCCATTTTACAGAAAAGAAAACTTTAGGTTAAAGTCATTTAGTTAGTCAGTGGATGACTTTCAACAATAGAACTCATTTTTAATCTGCAAACCTAAACATATTCCAGTACTAGAAAATGTCATAATTCTATGAATAAAAAGAGTAAGGCATGATAAGATTAATTGACATGGGTGACAAGGTTTCAATGGATACTTTCTAGGCTCACTGACATCAGTTTTGCTGTTTTGTCCATATATGTTAGGTCTAGCCACTTTTGAGCTGGAAAATTCTAGTTTAAAAATGTATGCCTTAATTCTTTGCTTCGTTTAATAAATAATTACAGAATACTATTATATACATAGCACTATTTGTTTATTGTTTTGGGTTATATGAAAATATGATCCTGGTCCTTAAGAAACTTTGGGGATCAATTTATTTGGGGAGGTAAAACACACACATGAAATGCTACATAATTTGAAAGTAAATTACAGTGTTGTGCCGGTAAAGCAGCTCTCCAAAAGAAAAAATAGGTCCTGATTTGTAGCTTTTGGTGATTCCATGGGGTAAATATTCCCAGCACAGCTGATTACAAGCTACCAATGGTTTAACAATGAGCTTGCAAAATTCCTGAATATTTAGCAATCAGCTCATTAAAGCGATGAGAACTGGCTGCAGCACACCAGTGGTTATATAACAACATGGCATAATAATATAAGCGGTCATAAGCTGATCTATAATTGTTAAATGATGTGCATGGAGAATGAGACTAATATATCCTGAGAATGAAATCGCAGTAGAAGGTTAGGTCAAAGTAGGCCAACTGAGCACAAATATCAACCTCTTCTTCTGTTCTAAATTCCATAAAGTGATTGAAATAGTGATATAAAAGGAAATCCACACAGTCCTTCTTACTGTCCCTATAGTGCAGTGTACCAGGCACATATCCCCCTTGGGTTCTCTGTTCTCTCTGTCTAGATTTCCTCCATTAACTATCTACATGGCTCCCTCCCTCACTTCCTTCACTTCCTTCAATCTGTGTTTAAATGTCACAGCCGGGTCTTCCCTGGACACCCTGTTTAATACTGCAACAGAGCCCCATCCCATGATCCAAATAGGCACTCTTTCCCACATTCCTTGCTAAATTTGCTCCCCTAGCATTTATTGCCATCTGATAGACTGGACATTTAAATGATGTGTTTGTTGTCTGTCACCCTCCACTAGGAGGTAAAGTTTCATGAGAACTGGGAATTTTGTCTCTTTTGTTCACTGTCATATCCCTGGTACCTAGAACAGTGACTGGTATGCTGTAGAAGTTCCATAAGTACTTATTGAATGAGTAACAATGCTGATAGACAAGAGAGTGTACCAGTGGTGGACCAGAGATTATGAGGGATTCCTGGAAGGTAGAAAGTAGATAGGATCAGATAGACAAGAATAGAATAAACCACATCTCAGAACACATATAGGAGAAAACTACTGATGTAAAAACAAACCCAAAGCAACTCCAAATTCAGAGTCAATAAATGTGGGGTTGGGGATGGGAGCAGAAGGGGTCCTGGGGCAACTGCCAGTGAAATGAAAGAACTGCATTAGAATCATAGGGTTAGTTGCCCTTTTCCCCCAACCCCTTCCCAGAACACCCCTCCACTCTTACTAAGCTGAAGTCTGCCACGCATTTAACCACAGAGGGGAAAACAATAATGAAACTGCACTTTTGAAAAGTGAACTAGCCACCTAGGAACTGCTCTTAGTGTGGGTATAGGAGTCTGAGACATGAGTAGAGCAGAACTTGAATTAGTGTTGGACTTCATGACAGACTCAGGAGGGTGAGATGGGAAGGAAAGAGTTCTACTCAGGAGAGAAATACATCCTTCAATATGTTGGCAATTGCAGCAAGAATGGTCTACTTTAGTTTGACGTACCTTTAAGCAAAAGTGTCCAAAGGCATGCTTCATGCCCTGTCCACTTACATAGAGCTGAGCTCACAGAAGTTACGTCTCATTCACCAGAGCAGCCTGTTGGGGAAACATACCTATCCAACTGCAGAGAAAAACCTTACCACCTGCCTATATTTGGAACCTAGTCCTTCATTCATGAAAATGAACCAACAGCCAAGTACCAATGGAAAGAGAAAGACCACTACAGAGAGCACAACTGATGCCAGAGGAAGTAGGAATAATGCAGGCAGCAGACAAGGAATTAAACAATAACAATAAAACTTCTTCAAAGAAATTTGCAAAGATATTGCACCCGTAAAACAAAATAAGCTTCACTGCAGAAGAAAAGGTCAAAGAACAAGAAAGAGCTCTTTGCTTTTTTTTAAAAAAAAATATTTATTTATTTATTTGGCTGTGCTGGGTCTTAGTTGTGGCATGCGGGATCTTTAGTTGCAGCATGTGGGATCTAGTTCCCTGACCAGGGATCGAAGCTGGGCCCCCTGCATTTGGAACGAGGAGTCCTAACCACTGGACCACCAGGGAAGTCCTGAAAGAGCTCTTTGAAATAACATTTTTACCAAAACAAGGAAAATGCAATAAAAGTGTTAAAAGATAGAACGTACATGACTTAAGACCAAATTAGCCCTCCTGACAATAAAGTCAAGGATTAAAAAAAATGACACAAACCAAAAATCCCGACAAACCAAAGAGATACAAACTTGAGAGAAAAGTTAAGAGGTATGGTCAATCTAGGAAGTTCACTTTCCATTTAGTAAGAGGTAACATAGATAGTGAGGGGGAAAAATCAATAAAATAATAAAACAGAAAAATTATTCTTGAGCTGAGAAAACACAGGAATCTTCAGAATAAAGGGTCTTATCCAGTGCTGAGCAGGAAGAATAATAATAGACCCACAGCTCCAAAGATCTAAGAAAACTCCAAAGGCTTCCATGGAGACAGAAGGAAAAAGAAAGTTTTATCCAAAGGAGCAAAAATTTATATAGGAAAACAATGGAGCAATATCTTCAAAGTTCTGAGGAAAGTAACTTTTAACTTATAATTCTGTATTTAGTCAAGCTAGGACTCTAGTGAGGCAAAATACCTTCTCAGACATGCAAGAGAGTCAGAAAGTTATCACCTAGAGAATTCACTGAAAAAACTACTCAAGGATGTACTGTAGCAAAATGAGAAATGAATCCAGGGCAGAAAATTAGGATATAAGAAACAAAAGTATGTAAAGAGGCCAATAATGCTTATATTTCAATTTAAATAACAGCTGACCTATACTTTTAAAATATCCAGGACTAAAATCCCAGATCACTACAATATGTGAGATGGACAAGGAAGGGGGAAAGGAAGATAGAGTGCTAGGAATCTTATATTTTTCAGGGGAAGTGTGTGGATTAGTGTACGGATTAGTTCTATATGATGAAAGAAAAATGTAATTTTAAATGTTTATTAACATTTTAAGGGTAACCACTAAAAGAATAGAAATAAGACATAACAAATTGCTATAGGGAAAATAACAAGAAAACCTCAATCAAATTAACAAAGGGCAGTAAAATTAGAAAGAAGAGAGAGAGGGAAGGAAGGAAGGGGGAAGAAAAAGGAAGAGCATGGTAAATAGAAAATATGAAATAGAATATCAAGTAGCCAGGGAAGTTGGTCCTAAGACAGAAACAGGTACTTGGAAGGAGTCAAAGAACTTGATTCCAATCTAAGTCTGGGAAGAGCAAGTGTGGGCTGGAGCCAGGCAGGGCTGGACCCCTAAGGCACATAATATAGTCACTTCTTGACTTGATACCCTACTGTATGTAAGTCTTCCTGTCACTACCTACACGGAAGTAAGATTACAAAGTATGGCAGGCTTAAGGCAATGTTCCTCCTTTACCAAAGAAATGTTCTAAATCCTGAGAGGATTAAGGGCTAGTAAAAAAGTAATAACCATAAGAAAAACTAGCATTTTCGGGTACTTATTATCTATGCTGTGATAAGCACTTTATATGTGTTAGCTTGTTTAATCCTCAAAAAAATTCTAGGATGTAGGTACTATAATTAGCTCTATTTTAGGATAAAGAGACTTGCCTGAGGTCATAAAGCTGGTGTGGGGTCAAACCAGGACTTGACCCTGGTCTGTACATCTTCACACTCCATGTTCTTAACCACCATATACTGTTTCCTCATTCCTGCCGAAATGGTACTTTTGGTGTCCTCAAGTTACTACTTACAGCGCTGATACCATGTGCTATTTTTAAATTAGATCAAAATGGATTACCTTTTTAGATTTTAATGAAGGCAGATGTGAAAATGTTAATGTTGACAGCGAGATGTTTTCCTAATTACACTTCAGTTTAACAAGATAAGCATGGCTGAAATTTGAGCTCAACTTGTCTTTGCAGGTCCTCTTGTGGCACAACTCAACTACTACAGTTTGGATCTTTTAGATATCTTATAATTTTGGAGATTTTCCAAAAGTGAACTGCAAAAGATAAAAGTCAGCATTTAAAGGCCTGGAAGCTTTAGTCTGAGAAATATATTTTTGAGAAGAGTACTTCTTTTTTTTTATTTTAAGAGTAATTTTATTTCTTGGGCTATTTTTTGTATTTGCCTCAGTTATTTGGAGACATAGAGGTAAGCCAAATCAATAGCTGGGTATATATTTAGACCCAGGAGAGAAGAGTACTTCTTAATTCACTTTTTTTAAAAAACATCTTTATTGGAGTATAATTGCTTTACAATGGTGTGTTAGTTTCTGCTTTATAACAAAGTGAATCAGCTATACGTACACATATATCCCCATATCCCCTCCCTCTTGCGTCTCCCTCCCACCCACCCTATCCCATCCCTCTAGGTGGTCACAAAGCACCGAGCTGATCTCCCTGTGCTATGCGGCTGCTTCCCACTAGCTGTCTATTTTACATTTGGTAGTGTATATATGTCCATGCCACTCTCTCACTTCATCCCAGCTTACCCTTCCCCCTCCCTGTGTCTAATTCACTTTTTAAGTAACTATGTTAATAGCTAAAAAAATATTTCATAATGTATTTTTCTTCCAGATGACACTTATACCTGATTTTTGGTTATAGGTACCACAACACTAGAGCTGCACTGTCCAACATGATGGAAATGTTCCAGTTTTGTGCTGTCCACTATGGTAGTCACTCGCCACATGTAGCTACTGAGCACTTGAAATATAGCTAATGCAACTGAAAAATGGAATTTTTTGTTTTATTTCACTGCATTTGATTTTAATTAATTTAAATTTAAAAACTGAAGCAGTGTAAAATATTTTTATATTAAATTTTCATTATTTTGATAGGACCACATTTCACTTTAACCAGTGAAATTTTAGCATCTGAATTGAGATGTGCTTTAGGTGTAAAATGTACACCAGATTTCAAACACATAAGATGAAAAAATAAAAGAATGTCAAATGTTTCATGAATAATTTTTTATTAAGTACGTTAATACATTTCAAATATATTACTTTAAATATGATATTAAAATTAATTTCACTTGTTTCTTTGTACTTTGTTGATGTGACTAGATCATTCAAAATTATATATGTAGCTCATGTTATATTTCTATTGGACAGTGCTGCTCTAGAATGTTCACATGGTAATGAGTTCCAGCAGATACACTGTTTTGTAGAGATAATCTCTATCTGGGATATTATACCTGTAGTAAGGGTCACAGTCAGGCCTAATCTTCATTATAGCCCAAGCGGAATCTCTTACAGCTCCCTGTCGCAACTGGTATGCATCACAGGCATTAGCCCCAATCTATGTCCATGTAGGTCGGACATTACTGTCCATTTGTGGCTGACAACACCTTTTAGTGGTGTCCAAGCTAGCTGCATGTTGACTACTCTAAGAACGCATAGGTATTCTACATTACTTTGAATAGCTTGATATGAAAATACTCAGTTGGGGACTTACTCAGTGGTCCAGTGGTTAAGACTCTGCGCTCCCAATGCAGGGGGCCTGGGTTCCATCCCTGGTCAGGGAACTAGAGCCCGCATGTTGCAACTACAAGATCCCGTGTGCCACAAGTAAGACCTGGTGCAGCCAAATAAATAAATATTTTTTAAAAACTTATAAAAAAAAAGAAAGAAAATACTCAGTTGGATACAAAAATACATTTAAGTACCAAAAATTCAGTATTACACTTGTCAATGAAATAAAAGAGATGTTGAATTTTCTATATAGTTTCAACTATTGTCCATTTTGAATTGTAAACAATGATTTTACATTTTGAACGAAGTTTCTCATCCATGGTGACTATCAAGAATTTGATGCTGATCAGGAATTGCAAGGAGCTTTTCAAGTGCAAAATCTTTATTTCCTCCTTCCTTTAACAAATTTGTTTAACAAACAAATTAATGGAGTACCTACTCTGTGCCCAGAGCTTTTCTAATGCATGGACTAAATCAGTAAACAAAAGAAAAAAAATACCTTGCCCTCACGGTGCCAGAGGTTGAGGTAGGCACAAGGACTGTTGGCCACCTCTATTTGCAAATGCATTTCTGAACAGAAAATTTCCTCTTGTAACATATTGTACCGTCTACTCATCTTACAAACAAGAGGACTGAGCCCTATATATTGTTTGACGGTATTAATTTCTTCCATTGATCAGAGTTTAATAATTTATTTTTTAATATTTAAAACACAATTTAGGATGTTTACTTCATTTCTCCTATATTCCCCACCCCCACCCCCGCCAAATCCTTCATTCATAGAGAATGGGACCAAATCTCATTAGGCTAGGACTTGCCTAACCTGGATTAGGAAAAACTACCAATTTGGCTGAAACATGATATTCTTATGGAAAAATGCTGAACTGTAACCTATTTGTATATGACCCTTCTATAAAATCTCAAGACCTACCTTTGAGTCTTCCCACAACCCCCAAGTCATAATGGAAAGTTCTCTGTCTTTCTTGGGGGCACAATTTTTTAAAGGTTGTGCTGCCCTTATCTCCCCTATTTGCCTTGAGGGTCAGAATACCTCTGGGACCTAAATTTGGCCTCTGTAGTCCCCTCTAGAGTTCTTTCTAGGAGCTCCAGGGATCTTTATGAAAATGACCTCCTGTACTTATCCTGACCTTCCGAAGAACCTGCAGTGAGTTATCTTACCCATACGTAAATAGTACTGCTCGAGCACCATTCTGTAAGGGAGTACTTCCTATCTTTTTCATACTAGGGCACACATAGGAAGCGATACCTGCGTAGTACAGTGGGGTAAAGTGGAGGGCATCAGGGGCATCTAAGAGGGACTTGTTTAAAAAAAAACTATATTTTTCTTTATATTATACAATTATGAAAAATATATTAAGGGAAACAAAATACCAAGCATTATGGAAGAAATTAAACACTGAATTTGATGAAAACAATGAGAATTTTAGGCTTCCTTTTGTGAATACAATTTTCTATCTGCTTTGCAGCAAAATTCTCAAGAGTTGCCAATACTCTCTCCAATTCCTCTCCTTTCGATACTAATTCCTCTTCCTTCTTTATTTTTATTTATTTATTTTTAATAAATTTATTTATTTATTTATTTTCGGCTGCGTTGGGTCTTCATTGCTGTGCGCGGGCTTTCTCTAGTTGCAGTGAGCGGGGGCTACTCTTTGTTGCGGTGTGCGGGCTCCTCTTGTTGCAGAGCGCGGGCTCTAGGCAGGCAGGCTTCAGTAGTTGTGGCACAAGGGCTCAGTAGTTGTGGCTCGTGGGCTCTAGAGTGCAGGCTCAGTAGTTGTGGCGCACGGGCTTAGTTGCTCCGCAGCATGTGGGATCTTCCCGGACCAGGGCTCGAACCTGTGTCCCCTGCATTGGCAGGCGGATTCTTAACCATTGCACCACCAGGGAAGTCCTTCTTCCTTCTTTAATAAGTTTATTTTATTAACTCCACCTACCCCATCCACCCTTTTCTTATACCTCCTCTGACTCCCCATAGGTACTTATGTGTATTATTTTCTTTCTTATCCTTCCAGCGTTTCTTTATAAAAAGGAAGCATTTTATGAATGGAGAGTCTTATCCTCCCCACTTTTTCTTACATGTGAGGTAGCATGTACTGTTCTGTATACACGGTTTTATACACTTAGCAACATATCCTAGAGATCTTCCAACATCACTGCATAGAGATCATCCTAATTATTTTTTTCAGCTGCATCCTATTCTATCTTGCAGATGTTCCATAGTTTATTTAGATAGCCTACAATGGCAGAACGCTTGGGCTCTTCTAGTATTACAAACAATGCCAATAGGGAAGTAGAGGCAGAGGGAGGTATATACATACATACGTATATAACTTTTGATATATGGAGGGTGTCAGTGATGAATAGAGTACTACTGAAATCTGGGAGGAGGGCCCCTTACAGAGGACGTCCTATATGCATCCCACTAGCGATGTTGGACAGTGTCTGTTTCCTTCCAGCCTTTCCTCTCATTCTCCCTTGAACTCTTTCCAGTCAGGATTTTGCATGAAAGAACAGCATTTACGAAGGCTCAGAGGCAAGAGGAAGCACAGTATATTGAAGCCTGTCAAATAATTCAATATGGTTGAAGCATAGTATGGGGGGGACAAGGAGGAAGATATAAACACAGGGATAAAGATGGAGTTAAGGCAAGAAATTGGGCAGGAGAGGTATATATATACACACATATACACATAGAGAGCAACTTCAAATAATTCAATATGACTTGATTGCAGTACATGTGTGTGAGGAGGGCAGGGAAATAGATGTAAACACAGGTGTCACGATGAGAGTAAAACCTGAAGAATACATAATATGTTTTTTAAATGGAAGGATGAACCAAAAAACTACAAGTGAAGTGGCTACCTCTAGAGAGAAAAGAGGAACAAGGTGGAGGGGACAAGGATACAAGCTACACTTCTATAAATAGGCCTTGTGTGGTAGATTTGATTTTGGAACTACAGAAAATTATTACATAAATATAAGACAAAATTAAAATTTAAAAAACAACCCATAAAAATCAGAAGCAAAACAAAGCAAGTGAAGCTAACTGTATACTGAGTTGGTGGCATAACTTCGGAGAGAGTAACTATACTATTCTGGTTTTGTGTACATTTGAAATTTTCCACGGGTGGGGAGGGGAGAAAGAGGAAGAGGGCGAAGAGGAGGAGGAGGGAGGGGGGGGAAGAGGGAGGCAGAGGGGGGAAGAGGGAGGCGGAGGGGGAAAGAGAGAGAGAGAGTGGCGTGGGGATGCTGGCCAGAGTGATGGGAGGAGAGGGATGGGAGGAAAAGTTAAAGAATGTAGAGTCACAGAAATGACTCTTCAAGCAGGAGGGGATAATCAAAACAATCAAATGCTGCCCCAAGGTCAAATAAAATAAGGACTGTGAAGCGTCCATCACACTGAGCATCACTTGAATAGAGACGATTAAACATTACGTGTGGTTTGAAAAGGGAAAATGTGGTTACGACTCAAAAGAAGGTGAAATCGAGAATGAGCTGTATAATCCTGAACGTGTGGATGTGGTTCTCTTACCTGCGGCCATTGAAACTTCCAGATTCTAACTCTAATACCATTTGTCCTATCCCCTCCCACAAGACAAGTTTGACTCCACCACAATGAGGTGAGCTCCTTCCCAGAGCTTCAGAGTTTCTGAAGTCCCCTGTAAGGCTCTGAAGGCGTCGGAAAGAATAAAGTAGGTAAGATTAGATCCACTTGAGATGCAGCAAGGTACATTACTGTTGCTGCTGTTAGTATTATTATTTAACAGATATTAATATCGCGTGAAGTACCAAGCCCTATCCTATATTAACTCATTTAATCCTCTCAGTAGCCCTATGAGATGGATACTGCTATTACGAATTTTTGCTCTGGCTCTATTACTTTCTCACCACGTGACACTGTCCAAGTCATTTCTCTGTTCTGTGCTCCATTTTTCTCCTCTGTACAATGGAAGCTTTTGGATGGGAATTTCCAAAGTTCTTTTCAACGTTAACATTTCATGAGCTGTGGTAGTGAGAAAATCAGCCCTGGCCACTGACCTAACATGGTGGGAAGGAGCGTAAAGCCAACCTGTCCCCTTTTTACCCCTCTTCTCCCAGCTTAGAGTTCTATTGCCTATATTCTGTCGTTCTCCCTACAAATGGTGGGAAATGTGACCTAACTACAGTGCCTGGCTCTTAGCAGGTGTTTAACAAATATCTGTTGAATAAATTAACAAATGAAAAATCAAATTATCCCAGCCCCCATTTCTTAGAGACCCACGTCTTCATTCAGAGAAAGTGCTGAAATGTTTGCTACAGATGTGTCGGTGCATGTGTGTGCATGTACATGTGCCCATGTGTGTATTTCAAAAGGCATGCTGCATTCCTGTCTAGATTCTTTTTAGTCAAGAAAAAGACTGTTGTGGTCATTTAAAAGCTTTCAGTAAAGAATTTTCTGCAGCAAAACTTCAAGGTTAGATACCAAGGGAACAGATTTTTGGAAGCAGTCAAAAGTGACTTGAGGCTCTTAAGAAAGTTGACTAAGTAGTCTAAACCCTAAAGAGAAAGCTGCTGTTGATGGATTCAATTAAATGGCTGTTCCTTTAGGCTGTGTACAGGTCTGTTAAGGCGTTCTTATGTATGTTTGCTTCTGCATCAATCAGCAAATAATCAAATCTGGAAGTTCCACTCTTTTAATGTTCTCCTATAAAATTATTGGGGTAAAAGAAAAACGTAGGGGCCCCATGCCTTAAGAAAACCAAAACTCACAAAATAGATATATAAGGAGAAGATTATTCATGTTGCAAAAAGCAGTTCACTGAATGCAGAGTTCCTTTAAATAGCCTGCTCCCTCAGTGCCCTTAAGATGTGACTGGATTTTCCAAAATGGTATCTACACAAAGCTTTTCAGGAACACACATGTTTTGTAGAGTGACGTTCCTCTGTATTTAACAGTTACCAATTTGAAGCTGCTATTTAAACAGCATTAATTTTAACATTTATTTGGACTGAAAACTCAGTTTGGAGAAGTAAAAAGTAAAATCTTCCCACTGGAAGCTTTCCAGTAAACACACTACAGAAAGTTCACACTGCAGAGGGAATCTAAAGTTAGTTTTATTGAATATCTGGTCCTCTCGTGTTAGGAGCACTGCATTTTATTTCACAGTTGCACATGAGTTTCTGGGTGATGCTTTCCATGAGTACATTCCAGTATAACGCCTAGATCAGGGTTATCAGAAACTCTTGGAAATTCCTCTCTGCCCTTTATTAATTTCTTGGTTTTGTTTCTGTTTCTCCAACGCAGCAGTCATGATTATCTTGCTGTCTCTTAGAAATGTTCCCTTCTGTGGTATATATGCACTACCTAGTTTCTGTTAGAGTTTGTATACTGAAAAGGAGACTTAATGGAACCTGCATGCCATGGTGGGGAAGAGAAGGACGATTTAAAGCAGGAACATTTGAAAATGAGAAGCAGAAAAAGTGCTGCTCCTGAGGGAATGGTCTTTCTCGTGGCATGCTGCCCAGAAGCTGCTATTCCTTCCTGGCTAAAGCCACAGAGGAGATGGAAAGCGGAATCCAAGAAACAGAGCCGAATTGTGGTGGGAAACAGAGCGTCATGGAAGTCAGCAGTTTGCAAAGCTAGGATGTCCGGTGTGAGAGCAAGACAGGTCGGGAGGCTACACTGCCCAGTCAGTGGCACCTGAGCAGGGCGGCACCAGAGTCAGGGCTGTCACTCACGCCAGAAAACAGTGTTCACAGTGAGGGTGTGACCTGGTGCTCAGGCCACCCGTGGTGGGGTTTCTCAGGAGGGTCACAAGACCTACGGCCCACCTTTCGTGGGGACGGAGCAGCACTGAGGGATGTTAACAGACAAAAGATGGGAACCCAAGGAAACCTGAACCCAAAAGACAGCACAAGGCTCGACGTGCAGAGGCCAAGAGACCACAGTGCAAACGGCAGTTGCCACAAGAGCAGCAGCAGTGGCGGCAGCAGAGAACTGGCAGATAAAGCAGATGATTTTGCATCAAAATCATAGACGCTGGGAAATGCAGGGGGAATCTGGGAGCCCCAGATGTCCACTAGCAAGCACTAATGAGCTGTCCAAAATAGGGATACACGTGCCGCCAAGAGGAAAAAAGAAGACAAAAAGAAAAACCCACCAGCACTGAGACCTAGGCTACCCTTTTAATGTTTCCTGATGTGGCAGAGCATGAAAGAATGAAGTCCAATGTCCAGTGGAATGAGGTAGGGTGGACAGAACCAGGACCTAAGCAAAGTGTGCCTGCAGTAGCGGGACAGGGACTTCTTTTCAAAACAGTTTCCCAAACGACCTTGCCAGCGAGAAGGCCTCCCAACAGATACGGCTCCTCCAAAACAGCCCCACCCCAGCTGGCTCTGGTCGGGGTTTCAGCTGCAGCGGCCATTTCAGTCACCTCCTGCCTGAACTCACCCCAGGCAAGCTGGTACCAGCAATTAACCCAAGGGATGTGACACCTGGTTCTGCAGTTTTAGCAAGATCCCGGGCTGAGTTCCCTTGCATTCCATTGGCTTATTTATTAAGCCCCACATCTACTAAAACTGTCAGAAAATTTTCAAGCTGGTTTCTCATGACCAAAAACATAATCCTATAATCCTCAAAAAATATTTTGAACAGATAAACAGTGCAGTGTAATATTTGACACAGCTAGGCACCTGCAGGCCAGCCTTCTCCAAAGCACAAGCCTGACCACGGCAGATCAGTCTAGTTAGTGGGCCCCAGCCGGTGCACTTAACCCTTTCATCATGCCAGTCAGGCTCCCAACCCACCCTTGGAACTAGAGTAACATTTTTAAACCTTTTCCAGTAGGGTGCAGGTTACATGCAAAAAAGAACACATAAATAAGGTTATCTGGAATACGCGTTAATTTTCAACAGAGTATTGCTGGTTGACCCAAGTGCCTAAATGGGGTACTGTGGAGGTAGTATTTCTCTATGGTAGGCCCCAATACAGATGTTTTACCTTTGGATAATTAAAAGTTGAATATAAGAGTCTGATTTAAAAAAAAACTCTCCCATTTAATGAAAGGTTTGGGGACCACTTTAGGTTGATTTTTTTCATTAAATGCTACTTAAAATTTGATCCTAGGTGGTTTTGAATTTTTAAATTTCACATATCTACCTGAAAGAATATTGACAATGAAGCAAAACCCTTATTAAATATGAAATGAGGACCATGTTCCACTTGCCCAGTAGTATCATTTCCAACAACTTTGTAACCAACTGAAGCTCAAACTGGACCTTGAAAGTAAGTGAAAATGTACCTGAACCTTTAATAAAACAGATGTACCAAAGGGCATGCACTTTATTATGTAGTACACAAGGCTTTTGAACTAGAAACTAATTGTGAATTATGTGTGATATTTCCTTATTTGGTTTCCCCTGGTAACCTTCCATTCTCTCTAAAATTACAGTCAAATTAGAAACAATGAGAGGGTGGAGGAAGAACACTATGAGAAATAGGTTCACTGAAAAATGAACCCCAAACAGAGGAAAGAAGTCACTAGAAGAGCCATAAGAGCCTCAGCAAACAACCCTCCACACCTCAGTAGCCCGTGAGTGCCCCGAAAGGGCCACAAATACAATACAATCCAGGATGTTCCAAGGAGTCATCAAGAAAGGGTTAAATCAGGTTGAATAAAGGACAGAAAATACATAAGGCAGTTTAAAAATTTTTCAACTTTTGGCAAACAAAGGGATAAGTTTCAGTTATGTGAAAAATGCAGTCACAGAGAACACCCCATTCCTTCACAGAGAACACCCCATACCTTATAATGCTCTGTGATAAACAGTAAGAATGGGTCTAGTTTATCGAGTACCTTCACTCAGTGCCTGAGCTCAGGTTCAAATCCAGGGCTGCCAGGTTCCAAATCCTTTCCATTATTCAACAACTCAACAATAAAAAGAATACCTGATTAAAATGGTCAAAGGATTTGAACAGACATTTCTCCAAAGGAAATACAGAAATGACCAAGGGGCGTGTGAAAAGTTGCTCAACATCAATAGGCATCGGAGGAATACAAATCAAAAACCACAGTGAGATACCACTTCACACCCACTAGGATGGCTCTAATCGAAAAGAGGGATAATGACAAGTGTTGACGAGGAGGTAGGGGAATTCAAACCTCCATACACTGCTAGTGGGGATGTTAAATGGCACAACTGCTTTGTAGAACAGTCTAGTAGTTCTACAAAAAGTTAAACATAGAATCACCATCGACAATTCCACTCCTAGGTATAAACCTGAGAGGAATGTTAACGAATATCCACATAAAAACTTGTACACAAATGTTCACAGCAGCATTATTCACAGTGGCCAAAAAGGGAAAACAATCCAAAAGTCCACCAGCTGATAAATGGATAAACAATACGTGGTATATCCATACAATGTAGTATTATTTGGCCATAAAAAGGAATGAAGTACTGATACCTGCTACAACATGGACGGACCTCAAAACTATCATGTAAGTAAAAGTAGCCGGTCACAAAAGACCACATTTTGCATGACTCCATTTATAAGATATGTCAGTAGGCAAATTTTTAGAAACAGAAAGTAGATTAGTGGTTACCTGGGACTGGGGGAGTTGGGTGGCGCAAAATGAGGAGTGATAGCTAAGTGGTACACCGTGTCTTTTAGGGGTGATGAAAATGTTCTAAAACTGACTGTGGTAATGGTTTTGCAATTCTGTGAATACCCTAAAAACACCTGAACTGTAGACTTTAAATGGGTAGATTTTATGATGTGTAAATTATATCTCAATAAAACTGATATATACTTGAAGACATGATTCTTGCCTCATCCAGTATATCTGAAGGATCATTAACACTGGGTTTATTTGCTACTGAATTTTTTAAGCTACTTATGAAACAATGTTGTTTCTGGAGTAATAGTCAAGGATGTACTTTTGCTTCTTTGTTTTAAGTGTGCGCTCTTCCAAAGATGCTGAATATAGCCAAGATTTCATGTTGCTGTTTACTCCCAGTAACAGCACAAAATATTTAGTAATTATATTTCATGGCATACTATATTTATACTAAGATGTAGAGGCAAATCTATCTTGGCAGGCAGAAGTTTTTTCTTTATATTTGTAATTTATAAAGTTATTGCCCTATTATAAAATAATGCATAATCAGCATAGAAAATATGGAAAAATGCAGAAGAGATGAAAAAAAAAAGCCAGTCAACTCTATTCCCACCCACGAGATAGCAACTGTTAACATTTAGGTTTATTTTTTCCCCTTGTTTTGCAATGCATGTTTTTTTTCACACAATTGTGATCACATGGTATACTTCAGCATTTATCTACTGTCTGCTTTCATGAGAGCTTTGAGAAACAAACCTAGTGAAATTTGGACCAGAGCACTAATCTGTCTCTCAAGCTTCCTCCTCCCTCCTCCCTTACCTTCCTTTTCCTGGAGCAGGACACCACCACCAACCAAGCCTGAAGAAAACAAAGACATAAGAAGTAAAGTTACCGAAGAAGGCTGGAAGTGCCCATCATCCTTAAGCGCCCATCCATCATCATGCCACTGCCTGCTGTCTCTCCTAGGCTTACATAGAATGAATCAATACCACGGCAACAGTTCAATTTCATCTTTGCAAAGGAGGTCATGAATACAAATGGAGACTCTAAGGAGACTCACCTCTCTTCTAATCAAGTATTTGACCCGTTTACCCTCTCACAGGAGATCCGCTATGCTATTGCCATCTCCTCAGTAGATGACCTCTTTAATACTGTGAGAACACCACAAAGAGTGACCAGTCCTCCAGAAAACAGAAGGCCGCTTCTCCATTGTTAGGGCATGCTCGTTAGCAGTGTAGGATCATTCCAGGCCGAACACTGTATTTTGAAAGCCAATGATACAAAGTCCATCTATAAGCTGTGTGGAGCCTGCTTAAAGCATGAGGAAACAGAAGCTCCATCTATTCCAAAGTCCCCAGCCAGCAAAAGACAGATAGGTCAAGCGCTTGCAGGTACAAGGTTCATAAAGACACTGTGTGGGAAATGTACACTTACGGTGCATATGTGCTGTGTCGGAGGAAGTGCAATTAGATCCAAAAAAGCCCAAAGCCCCACAATTGAAAACGCTTTGTGAAGGTAAGATCCACATAAGCACTGCAAGATTTAACAAGGTAGCACCTGAAGAAGTTGCTGAGGTGTTTGCTAGACAGCACACACCTGATATATACTTGAAGAGTAAAAAGTAAAAGAGACCTGTTGCTAATACCCTTGTGAATCATAAATCCCAGTTTTCTCTACTATGTGCTCATGATTAAAGTACCTTAGCCTCTCTTTTATACAGATGCAAATAACATGTTTTTAAAGAAGGGATAAATCACCTTAAGCCAGTTGTCGTTTGGATCTAGCTGTGATCAAAAGAACTATTAGGACAAAAGCGGAAAGAAATATTATGCAAAGCCTGTAACATTAGTCACTAATAGTGCCCTGTGGGAGAACCAAATGTAATAAGATGGGTACATAGTACGATGTCAAATTAACCCATCTTTTCAAGGACTACTGTACTAAGAAAAGCGAAGTGAATATGTGTGTACTTGCAAATCCAAAGGTTGAAAGTTCTGAACAAAGCTCTTAATTCATGCCATTTCCCGAAATGACCTGAAGTTGAAGTAGCCAGTCCAGTAGACAGGAAAATACTTGGTTAAAACATGAGAAGAAGCACCACTCAACTCTTGAGAAAATACTGAGGGTCATGAAAGACCAGCTGGAGAGGAATAATTACTTAAATGGATGTTCATCTTGATGAACAAGCACCTGTGAAGTCTTAAACAACAGGCATGATGTACAACAAATGATGACCAGAGGTCAGTAAACAAGTGATTGAACTCAAAGTTCCCTTCCAAGGCTAATACTCATCATATTGATTAATTTCTATCAAAGCAGGCATGAGTCTTGAGCACCCAATAATCTATCCAACACAGAAAAGACAAGCATGGAGAAATACTGCATTGTCATACAATATTTTTTTCTCAAATTTAGTCTTGCAGTTTCAAGATAACTGGAAAACACCATGATGTCACTGTTTATAATGCCAGGGAATGAGAGTTTACATATTATTCTTTGGGCCATTCTGTAGCTTCTATTTGGAGCAAAGAAAAATAATTTCGGAAGTTCATTGTCAATTTCAGCTTGTCATCTTTCTATATCAAAGACAGATGGGATTAGATGCAAACATATGGGAAGATATTTTTTCTAAGCCTAAAATGTCTTGTATATTTGTATATTTTCTCATTATTATACAGGGCTGGGCTGTCACTTGGCTGTCACTTTAAAGTAATTTCATCTGGGACATAGAGACTGTCGAGCCCTAGGTTAATGCAGAATATAGGAAACAGCTATACTAAGCAGACTGGTTTTTTTTCTCTACCCTTCATAAAAACTACTTTTGACCACCGTGTTAAGGGCAGTTCCATCTGTACTTTCATGGTGCCTCTTTCTCAGCAAATGTTGGACTCTACCTCAGGCTTACAGGATCTTCCATGGCACAACTGCTTGCAAAATTGATCTCTGTGCTGTCTTTCCATTTGTGTATTCATTCTCACCTCTTATTTCTGAAATTGAACCAGTGTCTTTATTTGGAGTATATTCTCTCCAGTCAGCATTTGAAGTTCGTTTGCCATAAAACATTTCTTGCCATTAAACAGGCCCTCGAGGGTCTACCTTATCCAGCTACCACCACTGCCCACCACTAAACATTTTAACATGGGATAGTTTTTTGCAGAGTTGGCAGGACTGGGTTGTTTTTCCCACAGTGAGTGGTAATAGACTAAATTTGTTTCCTCTGTTCCTTTGCACCCACATCCCTGAATCACTCCTCCCCCAGTCTCAGATAAGAAGTCAAACAGGGTACCCATTCCAGCTTTTAAAAATTAAAGTGAAGCCATGAAAGATCAGGAAGAAAATATGAAAGAATATTCATCCCTTCTCAGAAGGCACCAGGCTTTTGTAAGCACAAGAACAAAGAAGAAACCATAAAATAAAAGATGTATGGACCTAAGAATTTAAAAAATCAATCTTCTGTGTGCTGAAACAAAACTAAACTGTAAGCAAGAAGCTGGAAACCCACATTTGCCAAACAAATGTGACACGCACAAAAAATGGTTAACTATACAAAAAAATGTTACAAATCAGTAACAAAAAGACAAACATTCTAAGAGATAAATAGGCAAAGGACCACACCCTACTGTTGATTGTCCAACTCAGCAAGCATCCTCCACCCCCTTCTCCTTTGCCTGCACCACAGGCACCTAGGGGTAGTAATGTGACACAATCCTGCAAGCAAGAATCTGCTGGAGGAGAGGGGCATTTCTAGGAAAAATTATGTTTTCTTAATTAAAGTAAAGAGGTCACACAAATTCCTTACCTCGTTTTTCCTGCCTCGGAAAAGGATGGGATGGCTGAAGCTGAGGCAGTCATCTTGCAGATGTGATTCCATTGAGCTGCTGAACCAATACCACCAGCAGCTGGTTACTTCCAGACTCCTGTTTGTGTGAAGAAAACATGAACCCTTATTAGTTTAAGCCACTGTTAATGAGGGTTTCAGATACTTTGAGCCAAAAACATTCCTCACGGATGTTCCTCATATAATTAAGCAATTCATACACAAAAAGTAAGATACAGATAGACAATAAGCATAAACATTGCTTCACCTTGCAGATAATAAAATACATTAAAAATAGCAATGCTATTACGCTAAGTGAAATCAGTCAGTCACAAGAGGACTCTTACCTTATGATTCCATTTACATGAGATACCTAGAATCCTCAAATTCATGGAGACAGAAAGTTAAATGGTGGTTGCCAGGGGCTGGGACAAGAGGGAGGGGAAAATGAGGAATTAGCGTTTAAGGGACAGAGTTTCAGATGGATAAGATGAAGAAGTTCTGGAGGTGGATGTTGGTGATGGTTGCACAACAATGTGAATGTACTTAAGGCGTCTGAACTATACACTGAAAAATGATTAAAATGGTAAATTGTATGTTGTATATATTTTACCACAATAAAAATACAATAAAAATCAGAAAAAAAATTAAATAGCAACACAATACTAGTTTTCAATTTTCAAAACTGACTACATTTAAAAATTTGTTTAATTTTGTTAATGATGGTCCACAGCGTTTCTGAGTGTGGGGAAACAAGGACTCTCATACGCTGCTGGTGGGAGCCCGAACTACTATGGCAAACTATACCCCAAAATCTTATAAATATTCAGATTTTTGGTACAGTGATCCTACTTCTAGGAATACAGCCACTAAAATAATCAGAAATATAGAGAATGTTTTACGTCCAGTGATGTTCATAACATCATTGTTTATAATATCAAACAATCTGAAACAACCTATGTGTCCAGGAAGGGGGCTGTTTAAATGCATTGCTATCTACCCCTTCCGTGGAACATGGTACTGGCATGATGAACAATGGTGTTAAGTCAAGGGCTCTTAAACTTTGCTGTATATTTGAATCGTCTGGCGAGATTTTATAATTCCCAGTTCGCAATACCTCATATCCATTCAGTCAGGACTGCTGGAGGTGGGACCCAGACATCAGTACTTTTGAAAGCTCCCTCCACCCCCACCAGCCAGTGATTCCAGTGTGCAGCCAGGCTGAAGAACCACTGATGGAGATTTCTATTTATTGACATAGAAACAACATAAATATTCACTAGAATTTGTTTGATGATAAAAGCAGATTATAGAACAGTCTGTATAGCATGAGCTCATTTAAAAATATAAATGTGTGGGAATTCTGAGTAAAGATGATGGATTTAACACCCACATTTGCTTTTACTTCTTCCTGAAACTCCACTAAAACAACAATAAAAAGATTTTTAAAAGGTACAAACTGACAAGGAGAAAAATAATGGGAGAAGAGAAAACAGCAACACAACTCTGAAAGCTAGAAAGCATTTGAGTGGTGACAGGGAACCAAGAAAGCCAAATCCTGAACTAATAGTAAGGAATGCTGAGAAATAACCCAGTTTACAATGCAGAGCCCCTGCCCCTGATGATGACTTACTTAGTGGAAGCCGGTACCCCTGGAAGGATGAAGGAAAAGGTCACTTGAAAGTTTCCTTAGGATGTAGTTGGAACTCCAGATCCCTTCCCTAAGACAGTTGGATCTGAAGGTTTATTTTCTGGAGAGGGTGAAACAGACGGTCTCTAGACAAGAGGGCATCAGACACAGTGGTGGGCTGAGGGTACTATAACTGAAAGAAGACAGATTGAGTTAATGCTGAAATCTCTGGATCTCTTCCCCTACTCAGTTCTCAGAACTGTGGTGGCCAGGTTTATACCTTCCATGCACAAGTTTGGAAGAAATCTGATTATCACAAGAAGAGAGACCTAAAGGTACTTGTTATGGGCTGAATTGTGTCCTCCCAAAATTCGTATGTTCACGTCTTACATACGAATGCGGGTGTAGCTCACGACAGGGTCTTAAAGAGGTAAATAAGTTAAAATGAGGTCATTAGGGTGGGCCCTAAACCAATATGATTGACATTCTTATAAGAAGAGTAAATTTGGAAACAGACACATACAGAGGGAAGATTATGTGAAGACACAGGGAGAAAATGGCAATCTATAAGCCAAGGAGAGAAGCCTCAGAAGAAACCCACCCTGCTGACAGTTTGTCTTGAACTTCTAGTCTTTGGAATTTGAGGACAATAAATTTCTGGTGTTTAAGGCACCCAGTCTGTGGTACCTTGTTACAGCAGTCCTAGCAAACAAGTACAGTACTATACCAGAATTCCCCCTAAAATGGCCCCGCTATATCACCCCGCAGTGAAACTACACTGACAAGGTCTACTCGCACCCTCCAAATGACTGCTTCCAAATGACTTTTGGTCCCCCACTCTTAAGCATTTTAGCATACATCCAAGGATTATCAGACATCCGTGGAACGCTTCCAACATGAAAGGTAGAATCGAAAGCAAACAAATAGGAAATTTAAAAAAAAAGATTCAGAGAAAGCAGGGACTATTCATGAAGGAAAAAGAAAATGCTTCTGAAGTACTGATCCATGCTACAACATGGATGAACTTTGAAAATATTATGCCAAGTGAAAGGAGCCAGACACAAAGGCCACATGGTACAGGGATACAGTTATATGAAATGTCCAGAATGGGCAAATTCATAGAGACAGAAAGTAGATTAGTGGTTGCCAGGGGACAGAAGGGGGAGGGAACAGGGAGAAGCTGCTAATGGGTACAGGGTTTTAGCAGGGAGGGATGAAGATGCTCTGAAATTAGATGATAACAATAATGGTTACACAACTCTGTGAATATACTAAAAAACACGGAATTTTAGACTTTGAAAGGGTAAATTGTATGTGAATTATGTCTCAGTAATCTGCTATCAAAACTATGTAATAACATCCTCAGAGATATATGAAAAGATAGTATATATATACATATATATTAAATACAAATAGAATGCTATAAATAAGAAAATTTTTTTTAAAAAAAGAGCTCCTAGAAATTAAATTATATTATGGTAAAAAGGATTTAATTCAATAGAAGGATTGGAATATAAAATTGAGAAAATCTTCCAGAAAGTAGAACAAAAAGATGACGAAACAAAATAATAAGAAAAAAAAAGGTAAGAAAATCAGAGGACCAGTCTAAGAGATACAGCCTGCAAATAATGGCGGTGCAATAGAGAGAACAGAGAAGAAACAGGGAAGTGTATCAGTTATCTATTTCTGCATAACAGGTTCCTCAAACATTTAGTGGCTTAAACAACAATAATCACTTACTATCTCCTGTGGTTTCTGTGGGACAGGAATTCAGACAGGGCACAGTGGGGACTGTTTATCTGTGTTCCACAATGTCTGGGCCTCCGCCGGAAGGCTCCAAGGCTAGAGACTGGAACCATCTGAAGGCTCATTCATATGTCTAGTGGTTGGTGCTGTCTGTCAACTGGTATACCCATGTGGCCTAGGCTTTCTCACAATGTAGTAGCTGGATCCCAATAATAAGTGTTGAGAGAAATAGAGGGAAAGAGAGATCCAGGCACAAATCATATTTCCTTTTATAACCTATCCTTGGAAGATGAACAGTGTTACTTCTCCCATATTCTATTGGTTGAGGCAGTTACAAAGGTCCACCCATGTTCAAAAGTAGAGAATACAGACCTACCACTCCTTGGAGGAATGTCAAGGTCACATTGTAAGAAGAGTATATGGGATGGGAGATATATTGGCATAGTCATCTTTGGATAATGCAATCTTCCATAGAAGAAAAACTTAAAAGAAATATCAAAATATAAGAAAATTTTCCAGAACTGAAGGATATGAGTTTCCAACTTAAAAGGGACCATTACATGCCCAATCTAATGAATGAAAATAGAACCATGCTAAGTCATCTCACAGAGAAATTTCAAAACATTGAGGTCAAAGAGAAGATCCTACAAGCTTCTGTTAGTTTTCTGACTGTATCTTTTCTTTTTGGAACCTTCCACTGCCACTCTGGGGAGACAATCCATCATCACTCAACACTGCTTCCCCTACCTCAGGAGAGTGTGCTTGCCCCACGTCAATCAATGCACCTGGCTGTTTCAGGGATGGACACATTTAACAAATAAAGCCAAGCCTAGCTCTTTTTCAGGGACTGATATAGAAGTTGGTTATGAAAGGGCCTCTTCTGAGATTGTAAGCACCAGGGACAATGTAAGCCTGGAGTTGCCAGGAGCTGTCTTTGCAGCCAAGTGTGAGAGGCCCACTCAAGAATGAAGCCAACAGTAAGGGAAGTAAAGCCAAGAGATGGAAAGAGAAGGAGAGAATTGAAATGATATTGTTTGAATGCCTGGAACTAGCTCTACCCTTGACTATCCAAGGTTATGTAAGGCAACCAATCCCCTTTTTTGCTTAAGCTCATTTGAGATAAGTTTCTGTCACTTAAAACCAAAAGAGTATTGACCCATTCAACAATTCTTTGCATTGGTATTTCAGAGAAGAATAACCATATGAGACAGTAATCACCAGAATATGCTAACTTTGTCAGTTTCCCAAGGGTAGATTGCAACAGTAGCAAGCATTCCTAGGACACTCAAAAAATTCAAGTAACAACTATAAAAGTTTTTGCAGGATTTACTTACATTTCAATGAGATATTTTAAGGAAATAGAGAGAGAGATCCTATTTGTCTATCAAGTAATTTTGTACCTGTAATTCATCATTAGTGATGTATGTGTAAAAACTTAATTTTAAAAAGGCAGTGTTATTTTCAGAAATGACATATATCTCAAATGTGAGCTCTAAGATATATGGTACAGCTGAAGACATGACAAACGTTTATAATTCTGTTCTGCTAAGTTTCACAAATCCTTTGGAATCTCTTAAATTTTCCAAACATTATTTTATAATTGTTATAATTTCCTATTCATAGTCTGTATATATATATGCTCCTCAAGGTATATTTTCAGAATTTAGAGAGAAAAATGTATTTAAACACTGTTGTAAACAATGAGCTTATGTGGGACTCAGATTAGTGTGAGGTTCTAATTTGGTGTTTTTCTTTTGGAAATTGAATGTATGCATTTTCCTTTCCAGAAAGGGGGAAGGAAAAAGGAAGGGAGGGAGGGAGAGAGAGAAAGGAAAAGCAAAGAAAAAGGAAAGAATAGGTAGGAATTGAATTATTTGTTAATTATAAGTGTAATTTCTAATTTTCAGGTACAAAAATACAAGATAGAAGATTTTTGCATAATTATCAGTCTATCATGCCAGGTTCCCAAACTGATGTGTTCTAAGCTTGGTATAAACAAATAGTAACTCAGGAGTATGTATTTCCCCACCACAGTACCTCAGAAGGAAAGAAAGTTTTCAAAATCAGTTAGCTTTAACTTTGCAGTTTAATATCATACTGTTTCCAGAATGAAGAATCAAATAAACCATCTATTACTAGACATTATCTCTGGTTAGTTTAAATGGATTTGGAGCCATCAAAACACTTGATCCAGATTTTTGACTTTGTTTATCTATGTTACTCACCATGGAGGATACAGAGTCAACTAGGATTTTTAGGGGAGTTGAAAACTAAACAATATTCTAATCACTTTGAAATTGATTCTTTGGAATTGACTTTCAAAAAAGTTAAAATACACGAAATTATTGGCTTCTGCACCATTTCTTAGATAAAAAGAAAGGTATTTTAAAGCACACTTTTCCTATGGCTCTTATAGGAACTGGACAGTTGTTTTGTCTCAAACACTGCTTAAGTACTTTACATATTTTATCACACTTAATTGTCACAAAATCCTGTGTGGTGAGTACTATTATTGTTTGCATTTTAGAAAGGAGGAAACAGAGGCATAGAGTTATTAAGTAACTTTCCAGAGGCCTGACAGCTAGTAAGTAGAAGAATCAGGATCTGAACCTCCAGCACTACAGTCCCACAATCTTAACCACCTCTCTCTAGTACCTACAACTAGAACTAGTTTTAAAATGCCCCCTGGAAGTAGCTAATCAGTCTGAAAAAAAAATCTTAGTTCGTCCTGTCTGACAGAAAACCACACAATATAAAAGCTGGAAATGCCAGCCGCCTAATAAAATCTCTTTCTATTCGGTAAACATCTATTCAGATTAGACCATTATTAAGAGTATAAAACACAAAGAAATTTCATTGTTATAAATATCCAATTCATGAGAATAAGAAAACATCTGAGTCTAATTAATCATTATAAACGTTGTATTTTCATATTCAAAAAGCAATCAAATTTACTCTGTCCAAAATCAGCTAAGAGTGAATTATGGTAATTCATGCATATTAGCTTATCACAACACATAACAAAAAGCATCTTTCCCTGTCTTTATTTTTATTTTATAAAAGCAATGAATGCAAATGGTAACAAGCCAACAAAAATTCCGCAGACAAAAGGCTGCAGACTCTCTCCCATCTCACCCTTCCCCAACAGTAAACCCACTTCTCAAAAGCAATCAGTTTTTGCTGTTTCTCTCTTTAGCTCTCTGGAAGTATGAATGCTATGCTTAGACACCTATTTCTTGATTTGTATCTGTTGACGCCCTGATAGCCCTGATATGAAAGAAGCACTTAATTTACAACATCCTTCTGGCCCTCTCTCATCTTCCTGACTGTTGATCTTTGTTATTTTTAGTTCTCTCTGGTTACCTTGGTAACTTTAAATATTGTACTTAAAGCTCTATTTGTAGTTCCATCAACTTTTGATAGTATCTCTTGGACAGAACGCAAATATAAGCAATATTGACAATATGGGAGGTGGAATGTGGACAGGGCCAGCCTCCTTGGCATGCGACCTATGCAATCACACAGAGCCTCACACCAAGAAGCGCTAAGTACATGGTTTACTACTCTGCTGTCATTGTCTTGAAATTCTTAAGTTATTAACGAAAATCTTAAAAATGGAAAAAGATGCCTTGTTCATGGTCAAGTGATACATAATTCCATGTAATTCCAACTAAAATCCCAACAGATCTTTTCTCTTCTTAAGTTTATTTATTTTTGGCTGTGTTGGGTCTTCGTTTCTGTGCGTGGGCCTTCTCTAGTTGCGGCGAGCGGGGGCCACCCCTCATCGCGGTGCGCGGGCCTCTCACTGTCGCAGCCTCTCTTGTTGCGGAGCACAAGCTCCAGACGCGCAGGCTCAGTAGTTGTGGCTCACGGGCCCAGTTGCTCCGCGGCATGTGGGACCTTCCCAAACCAGGGCTCGAACCCATGTCCCCTGCATTGGCAGGCAGACCCTCAACAACTGTGCCACCAGGGAAGCCCCCAACAGATCTTTTTAAAGGAGCTCAATGGGTGCATTCTAAAATGTATATGCTTAAGAATATCCAAGGTTTGCCTTTGCTATATCAGATATCAAAAGTTATTATAAAGCAACATTAATGTGATATTTGTATAGGGCTAAAGAACTGAAAATGAAACAGAATAGGGTGTGGAGAAATAGGCCCATGAATATATAAAAATGATATATGCCAGGAATGGTATTACAGAGATAAGATATATTATTCAACAAATGGTGCTGCAACAGTTGGATATCCTACCATATGCCACACTCGAAAATCAGTTGCTGGTGGATTAAAAATTTAATATGAAAAAACAAAACTTTAAAAAATTTAATACACTATAGGAGGATGTTTTTATAAACTCAAAGTAAGGAAGCATTTCTTAAATAAGACACATAAAACAATGACAATTAAAGAAAATACTGATGAATTTGACTCCATGAAAATTATTAATTTTTGTTCATCAAAAAAGAAAGTAAAAAAGTGATAAACTGGGAGAATATATTTGCAACAAATATGCCTAACAAAATGTTAATATCTAGAATACATAAAGAATTCTTACAAATCAATAAGAAAGGACAGGGACTTCCCTGCTGGCACAGTGGTTAAGAATCCTCCTGCCAATGCAGGGGACATGGGTTCGAGCCCTGGTCCAGGAAGATCCCACGTGCGGCGGAGCAACTAAGCCCGTGCACCACAACTACTGGACCCACATGCCACAACTACTGAAGCCCGTGTGCCTAGAGCCCGTGCTCCACAACAAGAGAAGCCACTGCAATGAGAAGCCCGCGCACCGCGACGAAGAGTAGCTCCCGCTTGCCACAACTAGAGAAAGCCCACACACAGCAATGAAGACCCAACACAGCCATAAATTAATTAATTAATTAATTAATTAAAAAAAGAAAGGACAAATGACCAAATAGAAAACTGGGCAGGGACTTCCCTGGTGGTGCAGTGGTTGAGAATCCGCCTGCCAGTGCAGGGGACATGGGTTCAATCCCTGGTCCGGGAAGATCCCACATGCCGCAGAGCAACTAAGCCCATGCACCACAACTACTGACCCTGTGCTCTAGAGCCCGTGGGCCACAACTACCAAAGCTTGCACGCCTAGAGCCCATGCTCCGCAACAAGAGAAGCCACTGCAATGAGAAGCCCGTGCACTGCAATGAAGAGTAGCCCCCACCCTCCACAACTAGAGAAAGCCCGTGAGCAGCAACAAAGACCCAACACAGCCATAAATTAATTAATTACTTTGAAAAAAAGAAGAAAGAAAACTGGGCAAAGGACTTGAACTGACATTTTATAGAAAAGAAAAATGAATGGCACATAGCCATGTAAAAAGATGTTCAACCTCATTAATAATCTGAGAAGTACAAATTATGCCATAATTAGATATCATTTAATATCCACTAGGTTGCCAAAAATTAAGAAGTCTGGTAACACCAAATATTTGTCAGGATGCAGATCACTAGGAACATCTGGTGGAAGTACAGACAGGTATAAACATTTTGAAAAACAATTTGCATTATGTTATAAAGTTTAACATTCACATATTCTTTAAAGCAGCAATTCTACTCCTAGGAATATAGCCTACATATATATATGCATGTAGCTTCTTGCATATGTGCACCATATGTGCACAGTTCATAACAGCAAAAAATAAAAATGGAAAAACAAAAAACATCCAGCAACAGGTGAATAAAGACAAATGGTAGTAAATCTAGACAATGAAATATTATGTAGCAGAGAAAATAAATTCACTATAACTACATGCAACATGAATAAATCTTATAAATACAATGTTGCATTTTAAAAAGTCACAAGACTACTTCAGTATTTCATTTTCATAAAGCTCAAAAACAAGCAGGTATTTGTGTAAACACAAAATTCAGAATAATAGCTACGGAAAGCTTGAGGATGGGAGAGGGAAGGAGCACACAGGTGGACGGACCACGCAGAGCCCTGGCTAAAGCAGACAACTTTCCTTGTTCTCCCCATTTACTGGAAGATGAAATGTTTCCGGTTCATTTTCCAGTTAGAGTGCCTCAGCTTTATTTGAGGATCTCAGTTCTACTCTCCATGTTATGCAGTCCCATGGGCTTATCTCCTGTCCTGCCACAGTCAATCTTTCTAAACCCTTTGTTACTGAGATGACAGTATAGGTTCAACTTCAGCTCCAGCTTACCCCTCTGGTTTTCAGCTCCACTTGGTTTATTCGCTGGGAATTGCCCTTACTTTCTTTTGAGCTCAGATATGCTTTGGATAGGATGTTTGTGAGAGGTTATCCAACATTCTCTGGTGGATTTTGCCATGGTACATGTTAAGTCACTTTTCCAATCTCTTCTCTGAAATTGATCTTCTGCAGTTTTCCATTTCTACTTTGCTCAATTTTGGTCATCATATACTAAAAAGAAATCAGCGATCCCTCTTTGTTTTCAGATCTGCTGCCAAACACATGTATGTATTGACTTATAATTTTTTCACTATATGTTACACACAAGTTTGTCTCATTTCTGCTTATGAATTTTACCAATTTTTGTTGTTTTCTACTTTTTTTCCTTTAGTCTAGTAAAGGGTTTATCTAATTTATAATTATTTTCAAAGAATAAGCTTTTGGATTTTTACCCTATCTACCACCGTTTTTGTTTCCCAATTTATTAATGTTAGCTTTTATTTTTCTTAATTGCTTTTTCCTAGTTCTTCTGCTTTCTTCCATTGTCGTTTTATAATATTTTTAGATAAGTACTTAGTTTCTTTATTTTTCATGGTCCTTTTTCAAATGAAGACATTTAAGGCCATGAATTTCCCTCTGAGAATATATACTTTTGTATGAACTACACCTTGCTTTCTAAGTTTTCAATTTTCTTTTTTTCTTTGATCCAAAGATTACTTAGAAACGTGGGGTTTATTTGATATCAAAGTAGATGAGTCACCTTTATATTATTTATTTCAAATTTTATTTAAGTTTTATCAATGAATATAATCAATAAAGGAACTACTTATAAAATTCTGCTTCGAATTTCTTTGTGGACCAACTCATGACTGACAGTGTAAATGTTTCCTTACTCCCCTGTCTTTACCCTCACGAAATAGTATACTTACCAATACACATATAGCTATTAACTTGTTTATTTATTATGTTATTCAAGTCCTCTATGTATCAGACAGAAATAATGTTCAGCTGCTAGAAAGAGAATCAATACAACAGTAGCTTCAACAAGATAATGGTTTATCTTCTCTCTCTCTCCCTCTCTGTCTCTCTCTCTGTCTCTGTCTCCCTCTCTCTCTCTCTCTCTCTCTGTCTCTGTCTCCCTCTCTCTCTCTCTCACACACTCACACACACACCACACACACACACATACACACACACATACACACACACACACACACACACACACACACAGAGCAAATTTGACAAGAGATAGCCCAGGACTGATATGGCATCTCTATGAATTTATTAATGCTCTGGGTTCCTTTTATCTTTCTGCTTTGCAATTTTTAGTGCCACCATCCATCCTCAAAGTTGCTTCATGGCCAAAAGGTGGCTGTTACAGTTTCAACCATAACGTCCAATATTCCAGGCAGAAGAAGGAGGGAGGGAAGGGGCAAAAAAGATCTTAGAGTTAAGTCAGCCTTCTTTAAAGAGCTTTCCTAGAACCCCCACCCAATGATTTCTGTTTATAGGTCAGTGACCACCCCTACTTTATGTATTTAGCTGCTATACTGTTTATTGCATATAGGTTTGTGTTTACATTTATTATAGCCTTGCCCCCTATAATTACATAATGTCCTTCTTTGTCCTCTTTGGTTCTTTTAATTTTAAATTCCTCTTGTATTCTTTGTATTTGCATGATATTTTTGCTCATATCCTTAATTTCAATCTTTATCATTTTAAGTGTATTTTTAATCTACTGGACAGTCTCTATATTTTAATGGGATAAGTCAGTCCTTTCAAATATAACATTAAGTCTGATGTGCTTGATTCTGTGTTTTGCATGTAGCTTTATATTTACTATTTATTTTGTATTGCTGCTTGGTATTTTTCCTTTCTTCTAATACACATATTTCTTTACTATCTATTTAAAATAAGACATCAAATGTTGTCTCCATCAAAATGCTCCATTTCCTCCCCCATTTTTCCCCATCCCAGTAAGATGAAACAGTGAGAATACTTTCACTCTACTCTACCCTCTTCTGCCTATCCTCTGAAAGGCCTTCATTTCGTCTCACCTCATATCTTTCAATCTAACCCCTACATTTTATGCTGGAACAATTCAATATACATTTTTTAAAAATTGAAGCTCAATCCATATCTCCCACCTTATACAACAGTTAAATTGAAGTGGATGCTAGAGGTAAACCTAAAAGCTAAAAATATAAAAATTCTAGAAGATAACACAGGAAAAAAGGTTTCGCCACCTTGGTGTAAGTAAAGATTTTTTAGGGAGGAAACACAAAGCACAATCTATAAAGTATAAATAAATAAATAAATTGGACTTCATCAAAATTAAAAACCACTGCTCTTCAAAAGACATATTAAAATAGTGAAAAGATAAGCTACAGACTGGGAGAAAATATTTCCAAAACACATATCTAGCAAAGAACATGTATCCAGAATAATAAGAGAAATAAGCAACATATTTTTAAGATGGGGAAAAGATTTTGGAGCATTTTACCAAAAAGATACACAAGTGGATAATAAACACGTGAACTCAATGTAACTGCTTATCAGAGAAATACAAATTAAAACCCAAATGTGATATCACTACACACCTATTAGAATGGCTATTTTTTAAAATAACAATACCAAGTGCTGGCAAAAATGCTGAGCAACAGGCATTGCTGATAGAAATGCAAAATAGTACAACAGCCATTTTTGAAAATAGGTTGGCAATTTCTTATAAAGTTAAGTACATACTTACCATATGACCCAGCAATCCCACTCCTGAGTATTTACTGGAGAGAAATAAAAAACTATATTCATATTAATATCTCCATGCAAATGTTTATACCATGTTTACTCATAATCTCCCCAAACAGGAAACAATGTAAATGGAAATCTAAATGGCCTCCAAATAGCGAATGGGTAAACAAACTGTGGTACACGTGCTTATGCACATAATGTAATACTTCATCAATACAAAGTAAGGAACTGGTACTAATACATGCAATATCAAATGCATTTTGCTAAGTGCAAACATTCAGACTCAAAAGGCTGCATACATATTGTATGATTCCATTAATATGACATTCTGGAAAGGGTAAAACTATAGGGGAAGAAAACATGTCAGAGTGCTTGCCAGAGGCTGGGTGTGAGAGGCAGAGATTATAGTTACAGGACTGTAACCGTTTGTCAAAACTCATAGAAAGAACCATACATTAAAAAGAGTAAATTGGGGCTTCCCTGGTGGCGCAGTGGTTGAGGGTCCGCCTACCGATGCAGGAGACACGGGTTCGTGGCCCAGTCCGGGAGGATCCCACGTGCTGCGGAGCGTCTGGGCCCGTGAGCCATGGCCGCTGAGCCTGCGCGTCCGGAGCCTGTGCTCCGCAATGGGAGAGACCACAACAGTGAGAGGCCCGCGTACCGCAAAAAAAAAAAAGGGGGAAATTGTATTTTATGTAAAGTAAATTCAGTAATAAAAACCCAAAGAAACAAAATAACCCAATTTTGCACTCTGTGGTTAATTCATAATCAACACAGTGATAAAGCACAAAGTTCATTCCATCCAAGTAATCTAACGAATACAACCCATAAGAGACTCAAGTATGGGATGTGGTTCTGCCAGAACCATAACAAGCCAACTAGGGATTGAAATTCCTACTCAAACTTGGGTGGGACCAGGGCCAGTAATGCATTCTTCAGGAATTTAACTGCTTGGGATTAACCCTTTTCTAGTGGCCGGTAATACCAGCAGTTCTCATTTTGCATGTCCAATCAGCACCTGCTGTCAGCAGCAATCTAACTTGGGGGCAGGGCTCAGTCAAGCTTGTCTCCCCAGAGTTCAGTTTTCAGAACAGTTTTGTTTTTCCTAATTCTACATCTTCCCTGGGCCCATGCTCAGACTCTTCTCCGAGCTCTGGAGCTCAGGAGCAGCTTCCCTTCCATCGGGTCTTATCTGACTTCCTTTGCCCTTCTGACTCATGACACCTTTCACCTCATGGCAGGATGGGAAGGTGGGGGGTCTCAGATGTCTTGCTGGATTTCCTCCCCCTCCTCTCCTCTCCCGTGTGCCCAGTGCTAGAACTACTATTGCACCACGAACACAACAGATTCCCATCCCACCCAATACTGTCCACTTAATACCCCTCCGAGCTTTTCCAAGCTTCACTTCCCCACCTTCTATTAAAGGGATAGTCCAAATTCTCTACTCACCAGCTCAGATACCTCAGCCTCAAGCCAAGATTTTAAAACATTTCTAAGAGGAAGAAAGCGAAAGAAAAGCAAACAAACTACTCCTTTCCCAAGACACCCCAGTCTCGGTTGCATCCCACTAAAGCAGGATCATCTTCTCCCTTAAATAAAGTCATGTCTGAAGTAAAATAAAGTGCTTCATTTAAAAAAGTTATACTTATTTTAATCCTTTAGGTAAATTGTCTCAAGGCCATTTCTGTTCAGTACACTTGGACAGCACAATCATGGAAATGCTGAAACAGAGATCAATTGCTTACACCTATTAAAAGCCCAAACATTGTCTGATCTTCCTGCCCAAGACTAAGGCATACACTCATTTGTTTTTGAAGGAAAATGTCACAAATTGTCTTTTGTACTATTAACCAATGAAAGTTTTATGTCTTATTTACATGTACGTTTTTTGGGGTGGAGGGTCACATTCCATGAAGAAAATCATTTCTGAATTCTTGTCCTCTGACCATCACTTAAAAACAAAAGAATTCACTTACATAAATCACAGAGCTCAAAGATTCCAACTGCCTTTAAAGTATTCTTTAAAAGAATTACTTCTAACAAAAAAATTTTTAACTTGAAGTCCATTTCCTCCTTAGCCACTTTTGCAGGGAAAGTTAATAAAAACAAAAATTTTAAAACTCTATTCAGTGTCCAACTAGAGGGGTGGGATAGGGAGGGTGGGAGGGAGACACAAGAGGGAGGAGATACGGGGATGTACGTATATGTATAGCTGATTCACTTTGTTATACAGCAGAAACTAACACACCATTGTAAAGCAATTATACTCCAATGTTAAAAAAAAGATGTTAAACAAAAAACTCTATTGATATTACTATTATCCCCTCCTGCACTTAAAATTCAGATATTGATTGAAATCCCCTTGTTTTGTAATCTCTGTATTTCACAGCATTTCTACAAGGAGAGTTAGCTCCATGAAAGTTAAAGCTTTTTCTTTTCTGCTGTCACCACTTCCCACTTCTAAAAGCCCTGGTTGCTATCAAATCCCTGCCTGAAAAGTCAGCAACTGTTCATTTGTTAGGGTCTCAAGGTGGTCCTCAAGACATCCCTAGTTCCCTATCAGAACTTGGGGTATCCAGTTGAGACACCTATTCAGGCCTCTGCCTGAGTATCAAGGCTTTCCTTTCCTTCAGGGTTCCAACTCTCTTTTGCTGTTAAAAAAGAGAAATAAGAAAGAAAATCGACTAAAACAAAAAAAAGAGGGCAGAAGCGTTGTTTACTGCTATGTTCCCAGAACAGGAAAGAACTAGAAATATATGGTAAACAGCACTATGGCTACTGCAGCATGGGAGCAGATGCAGCCTAAATTGCCATGGCTCTTCCTTTGCTTCTAAGTTCCAGTTGCTGGCGGCACTTTCCCTGCAGGTAGGGTCCCCAGATCAGGGAAAGCAGCTGTATAGCTGCTACACCACTGTCCTTCTATTCTCAAGCTCACATCGCCTTCTGGACAATTTGTATAATCTGGTGCTTTCCTTTAAGGCAATGTTTACAAACGATGAGCTCTCGTGGTTCTTGACTGGAACTTGGCACCTTTCAGGAGCCAGTCAGTGCCCCGGTGTCCCTGGGCAATACTTCATCCCCCAGCTTTCTGGTGTCCTGGAAAGACAATCTCCCCTTGGTGACTCTTCCAATCACCCAGTTGGAAGCTTGGTGACCTCCTTCAATCTATGGATCCTGGTCACTCTCTCATTTCTTTACTGTGGACTCTCCTCCACCTGTTCCTTTTTCTCCTCCTAGAACTTCTAATAATTTGCACATTATATCTCCTGTTTCGGGCTTCCCTGGTGGCACAGTGGTTAAGAATCCACCTGCCAACGCAGGGGACATGGGTTCGAGCCCTGGTCCGGGAAGATCCCACATGCCACGGAGCAACTAAGCCCGTGCGCCACAACTACTGAGCCTGCGCTCTAGAGGCCGTGCTCTGCAACAAGAGAAGCCACCGCAATGAGAAGCTCCCACTCACCGCAACCAGAGAAAGCCCTTGCGCAGCAACGAAGACCCAACACAGCCAAAAATTAATTAATTAATTAATTTAATTAAACTCCTATATCTGTCCTCCAAATGTGTCTTTCTTTTCTCTCATGATTTCCATCTCTCTCTATTTTTGTGTGTTTTGAGTTGATGTTCCAGGCCACAAATTTGGATCTCAACAGGGACTGTTCTCTCCTTTAATTCATTGACTGTACTGTTTAGTTGGGAAATCAACTTGTATAGCTTCAGACTTCTCCTATGTTCTGCTCTTGAATCTCCTCAAATGCTCTTGCTATTTTCTATTCAAGTTGTCCTGTTTCCTCCAGCAGGTCTTTTACTGGGATGTGTCCTGATGGATCTTCCTCTCTGGCTGCTACGCCCCTGGGCTGGTAGTTATTTTATTGTTGTTGTCCCCTCTCCGGGGCTCAGTTCTAGATTCTAGAGAGCCTTAAATTGAAGCAGTCCTCTGGGTGGAGGCAGGTGAGAAAGACGCAGCCTCCCAGGTCAAGAATTCGGAAGCAGATAGATTGCCAGTGCCCTGCAAGCAGCCACTGGAGATTTCTGCCTTTGGTTCTGACCACCAAGCTTCTCCCAGGATGCACAGTGTCCTCCCCCTCAGCCCATGGCTCCTGGACACTGGTCTCTAGGCATTTCTGCAGCCCATGGAGGAGAAAGTCCTATACCAGTTCTGTCCTCTGGAGCTCCCACAGAGCCCAAATCTTCACTTGCACCCAAAAGCTGGTGGTCTCAGCATATGTTTACCTCAAGAGAAGTAGAGAGACATATGATCCAGCAATCTCACTCCTGGGCATATATCTGGAGAAAACCATAATTCAAAAAGATGCATGCACCCCAATGTTCACTGCAGCACTATTTACAATAGCCAAGACATGGAAGCAACCTAAATGTCCATGGAAGAGGAATGGATAAAGAAGATGGGGTACATATATACAATGGAATATTACTCAGCCATTAAAAAGAATGAAATAATGCCATTTGCAGCAACATGAGTGGACCTAGGGATTATCATTTTAAGTGAAGTAAGTCAGACAAAGACAAATATCATATGATATCACTTATATGTGGAGTCTAAAAAAATGATACAAATAAACTTATTTACAAAACAGAAACAGACTCACAGACTTAGAAGACAAACTTATGATTACCAAAGGGGAAAGGTAGGGGGAGGGATAAATTAGGAGTTTGGGATTAGCAGATACACACTACTATATATAAAATAGATAATCAACAAGGACCTACTACATAGCACAGGGAACTCTAAAAACACTCTGTAATAACCTACATGGGGAAAGAAACTGAAAAAGAATGGATATATGTATATGTATAACTGATTCACTTTGCTGTACACCTGAAACTAACACAACATTGTAAATCAACTATACTCCAATATAAAATAAAAATTAAATTAAAAGAAAAAAGAGAGAAGTAGAGAGATTGGAATTCGGACCTATATTCCAAAGTCTCCCTCTCCACTCCCAGGACTTTGTAACTCCACTAATATTAGGGAATTGTTATTTCAAGCTATAAATTGACTTTCAATTTGAAAACTCTGCCCCATTTTCTGCTAGGTTTAGTGCAAGCATTTTCAGAAATTCATTATGGTAAAGAAGCCTCTGATTTTAAAAACTACAAGATTTGTAACATTTTTGGTGCTCTTCACATAGTCTTATCACAAGTCCTGTCAGTGATCAGATTTACACCAGCCCCAAACCCTAGTGCTGAAGAATTAATTTCTCCTGAATAATTAATTGGTCAGTTTCCACAAATAATAACAGTGTGCTTAAAATGTAGCTTGTTATTTTCTTTCTTACAAGACAAGATCACCATTTACTTGGAGAAAGTAGCATTTTCAAATACACACCTTTCAAGCCAAACTGATTTTCATTTCCTTTTTCATCATATTGTATTTTGGTCAGCATCCATAAATCAGATTTCACGTACTAAAAGAACCCAGCAAATAGCAATCGGTTCTGCAGGAAGGCCTTACAAAATGCATTCTCATATAAACTGTGATTCTCAGGTCACACCAACCTAGGTGTAAAAAGAGAATCACAATGGCAGTTGCATATTAGCGTTTCTCTTACCACGCTCCTGTACAATTATGAGAAAATGGTGGCCTCTTCAGCTTCTCAAAAATACTTCTGGTGAGTACCCTGGCTGTGCCTCCTGTGTTCTCTTAGAACTAGCCTTCTTGGATCCTGAGGCATTTTATATTTCCTTCTCCTGTACTTATATATCCTATCACTAAAACTATGCACTGCTAAAACAGCCAGTGTTATGTCCATTCCTTGAAAAGATCTTGGGCTCAATGCAGTTGACAGCTTTCATCCTCAGTAGTCCAGCTTTATGAGCTCTTTTACTGCTTCTCTTATATCTAGAATTCTGGCATGATGCCCAGGGTGCTAGAGCCAGGAAACAATCTGAATTACTAATACCGCACTAAGAATCAGTCCTGTCCCATGGTGGCCTCAGTCCTCGGACCACATTTGCTTGATCTCTCTACTCCAACTCTTAAGTTTTTCCTAATAGGCTTCGCATCTCTCATGAAAAACAGATTAACGGTGGGCCTTCCTCCCATCAGTTTTCTGGACGTGACTCAATTCCAGCTGTGAAAATACCTTAGACTCATACCAGTGCATCTGGATCCCACTCATTGAATAATTACTGCTGCAACTAATGAAATGTAAATACTTTGTTTGTCATGTAACAATTTTTTCCTCCAACATTCCCTTAATTTTTCAATGAGTTTTTAACGTTGGCGTAATTTTCAAATCACAGAAAAGTTACCAAGCTAATACAGAGTTCTCATATACCCTAGGGTGCCAAGTTCCCCTAGGGTGTCACAGTACCTTGTTACATTTGCCACAAGTAACAAACAAACTTCTGCACGTTACTATTAACTAAACTACAAACTTTATTCAGATTCCACTAGTTTTCCCACTCTACCTCCCTTTTTCTCTCCCAGGAGCCAATCCAGAATACCACATGGCATTTTGTCATCATGTCTGTTAACATCCCTCAGTCTTTCCTTGTCCCTTTAATTTTTAAATGGTTGAAATATTTTCATGTCAGTTCTACAAAGAGTCTGAGCCCCGCCCTGCCTAGATACTAAAGGTTATGGAAAATATTTCTTCCCATTAATTCTGAAAAGGCAGGTTTGTCAAAAAGAAAGGAACAAGAAAGCTCTAGAGTGTTGCTTTATAATATAACAATCACAGATTATATTTCTGAGGTTGGGCTTTCCTCTACTCCTTCAAAACAGGCAACCTTTTCATGGAGGCCAGGAACAAAAATCTCTACACTTTACACACACCCTCTGCTTGGTTGACTAGTTTGCAACTGTGAGCCAGGGTTTCCCCAGCTATTACTGTTCCACCGTCAACACTGTGGACGCCAAGTGCGGCACTCACTGCTAGCTACATACCCAACACCACTCACATCTTCCTCTTCCAAAAGAAACCCAGTTTTGTTTACCGCAGCAATGTGTCTGGCTAAAAAATGGCAAGCTTCAGGCTTCCTTGCAGCTCTGTGTGGCCAAGCAACATCATGCTGGCCAATGAGATATAAGCAGAAGTGTACTAGATGGGGCTTCTGAGAAAGCTATTCTTTTTCTTATTTAAAAAAAAAGGAAAAAAACGAGCAGCTGGCATATGCCTCGTGCCCTCTATTCTTCTCTCTTTTCCCTGCATAAAATGTGATCTCAAGGCCTGGAGGAGGCGCAGTCAACTTGCAAGCATGGGGACATCAAGGACGGTAAGGGGGAAGCATAAAGAGCTCCTGTATCAGTTCCACACGGCCTGTCTCCAGACTTTTTATTACATGTGATAATAAATAAAATAAAAATAAAACCCTTTAATTAGGTCAATATTTGTCAGGTTTAAGTGATATATAATCTAATGTAATCATACTGATAAAAAAAAGCCACGCTTGCAACACGCACTGACCCAGTACTGCAGTAGACAGTGACCCTCAGTCACCACTTTAAATCATCTCTGAGAAATCAAGAGAATGAGAAAAATGCCAGGAGATTTGAGATAGACAATATTCCACATTTCAGAAAGGACATACGAACCTCCAAACTTAGTCAGTTCCCGGCAGGACTCTAAACACGACTCTTACTAAACAAATTCACACTTCTGAAGGACTTTGCTTACTGCCTTTCAGGTGAAAGTTCACTTGACTTTGGCAGCTCGTTGAGCCCAAATGAATGATCAAACCAAGGTCCACTGTAGCTTAGAAACATTTCTCTGCCCTGGTATTAAAAGCCCTTCTTGGAGTGCTCTGTTGATGTCAGGAGGATAAGCCAGTCGCGTATGCTGCCCTGCAGAGCGAGGCGGAGTTTGTGAGTCTGTGGCTGGCGATGGCAAAAGCAAGCAGAGACCAACAATCCAGTCTTAACATCGTTGATACAACACATTGTCTGGTTAAGCTCTTTACACAGATTATCTCGTTTGATGCTCACAATGCCCCAATGAGCTGCATTCTATTTATTATCCCCATTTTACAAAAGGAAACTGAACAGAGATCAAGTAACTTGCCCAAGAAGACTGGCTAACAAAGAGCCTCTTCTTTGGAATTCAGAAAACTTGAGCAATCTGTCCTTTGATTGTTTCCCTGTGTGCAGCACTGGGACACTGCTACAACCCCCCCCCCCCCACTCCGCCATGAAGATTGCCTTCTTCTGCTACTGGTCACTGGCACTGAACTCACACAGAATCAACCTTCCCCCCACATCTCATGTAACCTATGTATATGACAAATGGCAATCAGCAAAGCTCTAGTCCTCAGTATTTCAACATTAAGACTAATCCTTCCTTTCATTCTTTGAACAGTGTAGGTGTCAGCATCACTCTTTCACTGGAGCCAAACTTATTCCTGCTTTTCCTAGCGGTTACCTATTAGACTGATTTCTTGGTTTTGTACCTCAGATTCCATATAGGTTAGGTGGTCCATCAGTTAGAAGTGCATATGGTTGCACGTTATAGAAAACCCACCTTAGGAAAGCTTAAACAAATAGAGGTTTCTTTTTCCCACACAAGAAGTCTGGTGGTAGGTGGCTGCCGGCAGTGGTTCACTGATACCACTGTGATTCTCTTGGCTAGCCCCTCATGGTTTCCCTAGGTTTCCCTAGGCATCACATCCACAATCAAGGCAGGCATCACAGAGGAGGAGGCAGCATCAGCCAACTTTGTCCCCCTTTCTCAAAAAAGCAAAAGCTTCCCCAGGAACTTCCCAAAAAACTTACGTTTACATCTTATTTGCAAAGAAATATGTCATGTGGCCACTCTAGCTGCAGGGGGGCTGCAAACGTGCATATTTTGGTTTTCCAGCCTCTAGGGTAAAGGCAGGCAGGGGAGAATGAGGCTGGGAATGGAAGTAGAGTTAACCAACCCAGAGTCTGCCACAGATCGCATGCTTATTGTTCTTAAAGGATAAAGAGAAAATAATGTGATTATCTCCTAATGAAGTAGATACTTGAACTGACCTTGAGCATTAGTACTTCCACTTGTGCAGGCTTATTGGTGATGTTTCAGCTATGAACACGAGTCCTGACACTGAACCCCAAGCTACAAGAGAAATTCCAACCCAAACGTTTAACATCAAGCTCTGAAGTGTAGAGAGCTTAGAAGTTATCACTCCCAACCTTACAACCAGAAAAACATTGAGTCAACAGAAAAGCAATGACTTTTCTTAGACCCAGAGAATGGAGGTCACAGGGCAAACTGTCAGCCCCAAATGTGGAGAGAGGTGAACATAGATAATCACAACAGAGATCTAATTACCTGAGGCAGAAGCCACTGGAGCCAATTATTGGTAGGAATACTTAAATGCTGGTTTTGATGAATTGCTTGAGGCTGAGTGTGGACTAGCTGAAGAGTTGAAAACTCCTGGGGGACGAATCTTGGGGGAAGGCCTACATTTTCAAGGGTTTTGCCTCCAGGTACCACCCCCCCTCTAGGTTCTCAGAGTGAAGTTCAGAGAAAAATTCCCTGTTGTGTGCAGGAGGATGGAAAGCACAACCATTTTGAAATACACCCAGTGTTCTCCATAACAAAGGCCTGCCCTCCAAGGGAAATTACCTTACCAGAGCCCTTCCTAACATGGGGGAGAAGCTGAGCCAGTGTAGTCCCCTCTAACCTTTCTGTGTCACCTAAAGGGAGAAAAAAAAAGCTAAGAAGTGCTTCTGAAGATCATAGCCCAGGGACTCATGAGAAACCACGCAAGCAAGAGGAATGAAGCAAAATATTTAAAGTGTTGAAAGAGAGGGGAAAAAACTAGTATCCTGTATCCAGTGAAATTATCCTTCAAAGGTGATGAAGAAATAAAGACATTTTCAGCCAAAGATTGAGAGAAATGTTTTAAAAAATAGTTAAAAGTTCTTCAGAGAGAAGGAAAATGACACAGGTCAGAAACTCAAATCTCCATTAAAAAAAGGAAGGGTTTTGGGAAGGGATAAATGAAGATAAAATAAACTTTTATTTTCTCTTAATCTTAATTGATCTAATAGACCTATCTTTTCAAATCACTAATAGCAACAATGCATTGGTGATTATGGTATATGGATAAGTGAAATTAAATGGCAGGAGAGACAAGTGAATGGGAATACTCTTTAATAAAGTACCTGCACTACACATAAAGCAGTATAGTGTTATTTGAAAATAAACTTACAATGAGATATCATCTCACACCAGTCAGAATGGCCATCATCAAAAAATCTAGAAACAGTAAATGCTGGAGAGGGTGTGGAGAAAAGGGAACCCTCTTGCACTGCTGGTGGGAATGTAAATTGATACAGCCACTGTGGAGAACAGTATGGAGGTTCCCTAAAAAACTACAAATAGAACTACCATATAACCCAGCAATCCCACTACTGGGCATATACCCTGAGAAAACCATAATTCAAAAAGAGTCATGTACCAAAATGTTCATTGCAGCTCTATTTACAATAGCCCAGAGATGGAAACAACCTAAGTGTCCATCATCGGATGAATGGATAGAGAAGATGTGGCACATATATACAATGGAATATTACTCAGCCATAAAAAGAAACGAAATTGAGCTATTTGTAATGAGGTAGATAGACCTAGAGTCTGTCATACAGAGTGAAGTAAGTCAGAAAGAGAAAGACAAATACCGTATGCTAACACATATATATGGAATTTAAGGAAAAAAATGTCATGAAGAACCTAGGGTAAGACAGGAATAAAGACACAGACCTACTAGAGAATGGACTTGAGGATATGGGGAGGGGGAAGGGTAAGCTGTGACAAAGCAAGAGAGAGGCATGGACATATATACACTACCAAACGTAAGGTAGATATCTAGTGGGAAGCAGCCGCATAGCACAGGGAGATCAGCTCAGTGCTTTGTGACCGCCTGGAGGGGTGGGATAGGGAGGGTGTGAGGGTGGGAGATGCAAGAGGGAAGAGATATGGGAACATATGTATATGTATAACTGATTCACTTTGTTATAAAGCAGAAACTAACACACCATTGTAAAGCAATTATACCCCAATAAAGATGTAAAAGAAAATAAAAATTAAAAAATAAATACATAAATAAATAAAGTTAAATTAGCTGTAGATATATATTGCAAATTCTAGGGAAACCACGAAAATTTTTTAAAAGAAGTAAACTGATATCCTAAGAGAGAAGAAAACATACACATCATATAAATTGCTCAATTAAAGCCAGAGAAGACAGAAAAAGAGAGGAAGATTAAAAAAGAACAAGTGCAGGGCTTCCCTGGTGGCGCAGTGGTTGAGAATCCGCCTGCCAATGCAGGGCACACAGGTTTGTGCCCCGATCCGGGAAGATCCCACGTGCCGCGGAGTGGCTGGGTCTGTGAGCCATGGCTGCTGGGCCTGCGCGTCCAGAGTCTGTGCTCTGCAACAGGAGACGCCACAACGGTGAGAGGCCCACATACCGCAAAAAAAAAAAGAACAAGTGCAATGAATAGAAGAGTTACAAAATGGTATATTAATGCAACTATATGAATAATCACTTTAAATGTGAATGGTCTAAATACATGAATTAAAAGATGGAGACTAACAAAGTGGATTTAAAAAGAAGATACAACTATACATTGTTTAAAAAAAACCTCACTTTAAATATAATGACACAGCTAGGGGGACTTCCCTGGTGGTCCAGTGGTTAAGAATCCATCTTCCAATGCAGGGGACACGGGTTCGAGCCCTGGTTGGGGAACTAAGATCCCACATGCCATGGGACAATTAAGCCCATGCGCCGCAACTACTGAGCCTGCATGCCACAACTAGAGAGCCCATGAGCCACAACTACTGAGCCCATGTGCTCTGGAGCCCACGCGCCACAACTAGAGAGAAGCCCGTGCATCGCAACAGAGAGCCCATGCGCCACAACGAAAAGATCCCGCATGCTGCAACTAACACCCAATACAGCCAAAAATAAATAAATAAATAAATAAATAAAAGACACAACTAGATTAAAAGTAAAGGGGTGAAGAGATATATACCATGCTAACACGAATCAAAGGAAAGCTGGATTATCTATGTTAATTTCAGATAAAGCAGGCTTCAGAGCAAGGAACATTATCAGAGATAAAGAAGAGCATTACATAATGATAAAGAAGTCAATTCTCCAAGAAGACATAAAATTTCTTAATGTATACGCAGCCAACAAGAGTGTCAACATATGTGAGGCAAAAGCTGACAGCTCTACAAGGAGAAATAGATCCATTGTTATATTTGGAGATTTCAACACCCTTCTGTCAGTAACTGATAGATTGAGCAGGCAGAAAATCAGTAAGGATATAGTTGAACTGAACAGATCCATCAATCTATTTGATCTAATTGACAGCTATAGACTATTTCAGCCAACAGTAGGATACACATTCTTCTCAAGTTCACATGGAACATTCACCAAGAATGGTCCATAAAACATACCATAACAAATTTGAAATAGTAGAAATCATACAATGTCTTCTCTCAGACCACAATGGAATTAAACTAGAAATCAACAACTGAAAGATAATTGTGAAATCCCCAAATATTTGGAGATTAAACAACACACCTCTAAATAACACATGGGTAAAAGGAGAAGTTTCAAGAGAAATTTTGAACTAAATTAAAAAAATACAATTTATCAAAATTTATGGGATACAGCAAAAGCAGTGGTTAGAGGAAGATTTATATACCAGCAATGAACAATTGGAATTTGAAATTAAAAATACAACACCACTTACAGGAGCACCAAAAAAAATGAGATACTTAGGCATAAATCTTATAAAATATGTACAGTATCTATATGAGGAACACTACAAAACCTTGAAGACAGAAATCAAAGAAGACCTAAGAATGATTAGACATCCATATGCATTTTATTTTATGCATATAAAAAATAAAATAAATAAGTCTAGACACAGACCTTATACATTTCACAAAAATTAACTCAAAATGGATCACAGACGTAAATGTAAAACACAAAACTATAAACTTCTAGAAGATGACAAGGGAGAAGATCTAGGTGAACTTAGGTTTGGTGATGACTTTTGGGGTACAATACCAAAAGCATGATCCATGAAAGAAAAAAACTGATTAAGTTGGACTTTTTAATTAAAAACCTCTACTCTGTGAAAGACTGTTAGGTGAATGAAAAGACAAGCCACAGACTGGGAGAAAATATTTGCAAAACACAATCTGATAAAGAGCTGGTATCCAAAATATACAAAGGACTATCAATACTCACCAATAAGAAAACAACCCAATTTCAAAATGGGCAAAAGATCTGAACAGAGACCTTCTCAAAGAATATATACAGATGGCAATAAGCATATGAAAAGATGTTCAGCATCATAAGTCATTAGGGAATTGCGAATTAAAACAACGAGATGCCACTGCACACCTGTTAGAATGGCCAACATCCAGAACACTGACAGCACCAAAAGTTGGGTTGGGCTGGCGAGGCTGTGGAGCAACAGGAACTCTCATTCATCGCTGGTGGGAGTGCAAAATGGTCCAGCCACTGTGGAAGACAGTTTGGCGGTTTCTTAGAAAACTAAACATACTCTTACCATGGGATCCAGAGATCACACTCCTAGGTATTTACCCATATGAGGTGAACACTTACGTCCATACAAAAACCTGCACATGGATGCTTATAGCAGCTCCATTCGTAATTGCCCAAACTTGGAAGCAATCAAGATGTCTTTCTGTAGGCGAATGGATAAATAAGCTGTGATACATCCAGACAATAGAATATCATTCTTCCCTGACAAGAAATGAGCTATCAAACCATGAAAAGACATGGAGGAACCTTAAATGCTATTGCTAAGTGAAAGAAACCAATGTGAAAAGGCCCCATACTGGATGATTCCAATTCTATGACATTCTGGAAAAGGCAAATCTATGGAGATAGTAAAAAGATCAGTGGTTGCCTAGGGTTAGGGGGTCGAGCTGATGAATAAATAGGTGGAGCCCAGGGAATTTTTAGGGTGGTGGAACTATTCTATATGATACTATAATGGGGGGGTGCATGACATTATGCATTTGTCAAAACCCATACACTATACAACACAAAGAGTGAACCTTAATGTAAACTAATGTATGGACTTTGGCTAATAAAATATATCAATTTGGCTCATCAATGATAGCAAATAAACCACAGTAATGCAAGATGTGAACAATAGAGGAAACTGGGAGGGAGATACCAGGGAACTGATGTGCGAACTGTCTACTATCTGCTTGATATTCCTGTGAGTCTAAAACTGTTCTAAAACATAAAGACTATTATTTAATTTTTTTTCTAATATCTAGTTCAAAGGAGACGTCAAAGTGAAGTGAGATTGTCAGAGAACGTGTCATGAAAGAAGTGAGGTTTTAGCTGGCTCCAAACGGGCCCATAGGATTTCTAGAGTTGGAAAGGGCAAAGGGCATTTTAGCTGGGATTGAGGCATGAAAAAGATTCAAAGGGCTCAAATTTCGAAGGAGCAGGAAATAACACAGAATAAATCAATGCAAAGACAACAGGCAACAATTTAATGGAAGCTAGGGGCCAAGGCAAGTGTAGAGGTGCTGAAGCATCATTCCAATATCGGATAAATATAAGCACGGGAACAGATTTGACCCAAGCTGCATCCTCAACACATATTCATTCATTTATTCATTCATTTCATAAATCAGTAGGCACCTGCTATGTTCCAAACACTGTGGTAGGCACTGGGGACAAGCAGTGGATAAAAGAAACAAAAATCTCTGTTCTCACTGAGCTTATATTCTAGTGATAGGAGACAGAACTTACCTGATGTTTTCAAGAAACAGCAAAGAAGCCAGTATGGCTGGAATGGAGTGAAGGGAGGAGGTAGAAGGTGAGATCAAGGAGATAACAGAGGCCAGTGGGTGAAGGGCACTGAGGCCAGAATTAATAAGGACTTTGGCCTTTACCCTGAGGCATTTAGGGTACAATTGGAAGGTTTTGAATAGCAGAGTGACTTGATTGACACCTGAATAGGGTCTGTCTCTGTGTTGAGAATAGACAGAGGATAAGAGTGGCTGCAGGGAAACCAGTGAAATTGTTACAATAATCCAGGTAAAAGAGGATAGGGACTTGGACCATGGTTTTAGCAGCACAAGTGGTGAGAAATAGATTGTGGACTCTGAAAGGATTTGTTGATGGATTCAACGTGTGAGAGAAAGAGAAGGTCAAAATGACCGAGTTTTAGGCCTAAGCAACCACCCTGAAGAAGGGGTTGCCAGTGAGAGAGAGAGAGAGAGAAGAATGTGGGAGGCACAAGCTGATGAGCGGGGCTGAGCCTGTGTCTGAATTCAGCTGAGCTGAGACTCAGAGTTAAGTGGGCAAAGACGAAATCATAGCACATACAGGTAGTGAGGATAGGCATGCATTCATTCATCCAACATTTCCTAAAATCAACCACTTTGAATGTGCCAGGGACACAAAGATAAATAAGACGTCTTTCCTGCCTGTAAGGAACTAACAGTCCAACGAGGAAAACAGAAATATAAATAAGTGATGCTAGTATATTAAGCATCATGGGTGACGTATTCAACATTTACCAAGTCCCTGCTATATGCCAAGCAGTATGGTGAGGAAGCAGGAGGTGTGTACAAAGTTCTTTAAGAGCACAAAAGAAATTCTTGCAAAGGTTTGTAAAGACATTCACAAGGATTTTCACCACAGTGTGCCATCAGGGAGTTGGCAGTAACCTAGACGCCCATCACTAGGGAAATCACAGCAATGTGGATATAGCTCAAGAACACAGTGTTGAGTGAAAACAGTGGGAAATAGAGATTTACAGCCCAGCACCATCTTTGTAAATGTAAAAGGCGTACACAAAACACCGCATGTCTTAAATGATCAAGGATCTATATCAAACATATTGCAGCTTGTGTCTAGAAGAAGAATGAGAGTGGGTATTGAGAAAGACGAGGACAAATAATTTAAACAATGTAAAATAATATAAATAAGAGAGGGGCCTTGCAGGGACTGATGATGACAATGTGCTGAGAATTGAGGAGCAAAGTTAACTCTCTGCACCTGAGATACAAATAACAAGCTAATGGGAATCCAGCCAATAACCCTAATGAGAAGAATATTTCAGGGGGCCAAGAAGCATGGGGAGACATGAAGGCATGAAAGTGCATCAGCGGTTCAGGGAACACCACCAGGTTTAGTGCAGCTTGTAGTGGTTATGAAGAGCTGGTACTATTTGAATATTTGAACAACACCCTACACATGGAAGGTATAACCATTCTAATCAATCTGTCCCCCTTTACTACACTGGGGTTAAAGCTCATGCTCTGCTCTGCTTCCATGCAGCCAACTGGTGAGATTCTCTTTCAGCCTCCTTGGAATCTTTGCATCTTGTGACTACTCCAGAAACCCTAGTTCAATAGATCATCCCTGTTTACCATGGCCTCAAGGAATGTGGCCCTTGATCTGAGGCTTTCATGCTGGAGTTCCACCAGCAGCAATGCTGCTGCTCTGGCTAGGAGTGGGGTGGGAAGGGAACTGGAGGCCCAAGGATGCCTCGCATTCTGGGGCACCTGCCTGGGGCGGTTCAACCCGCCTCCACCAACTCTGTGCTGCCAGTTAACTCTCACTGGTCACATTCCAGCTGGAGTCATTTCCCAGCTCTGACCTATGTCTCACTAGCACTCAGCACGGTGTCTGGCATATAGTAGGGGCTCAATAAACTTCTCAGTTGAATACAAGCCTTCCAAAGGAAACCTAGGTCAAGGTGGATACAAGCAGGATGCAGAAGCAGGAATGAGAAAGAACTGGGGTTTGCTGTACTATGGAGGGTAAAGGGAAAGAGCTGCAAGAAAACAGGTGCACAGGCCCTTGTAGACAGGTCGCCTCTGGGGCACGGTGGGCATACAGTAGGCGTGAAATAGTAGGGAAATAAACTGTAAAGAAATTAACAAGTGTTTAACACATTTTCTTTTTTACGTATGTCAAGTAAAAGTATGAAACTGAATCGAGAAAAGGGAAGTATGTGGGTCAGTGCTGGGTCTGTGGAGGGACTAACACTTCCAGAGGTCCTGACACACTCCACTGCCCCTCCGAGGACACAGAATGCATCCACAGGACGGCCCAAAATCTCTTGGGGAAGGGAGGGCGTTACTCTCACCTTCAGCCTCTAAGGGTCACACAAGCCTGAGTCACCGCGGTTGCCACTGTCACTAGTTCAAAGTCTTCTTCAATCTAATTCTTCAACTTCATTCTTGTCCCCCACTCCACCTCCAGCTCAATTAGGCTCTGCCCCACTTTAAAAAAAACAAAAACAAAAACACCTCCAACCTAAGCCAGCCCGGACTTGGATAAGTGAACACTCTAGTTTGCTACGGGAGGCCCTTTCCCACGCCTCGGCTTGCCCCCGCTAAAGGAACGGGCGCTCTGGTCCTCGCCAGGCGACGCGAAGCGGTGCGACCTGTCTCCGCCCTTCCCGCCTTCCCGCCCGCCGCCGAGCCCGCGCACGCCGAGCCCGCGCGCCTTACGTTAGGCCCGGCCCCCGGTGCTTGCCCAGCAGCGCGCAGGCGCGCGCTTCTGGGCCCGCGAGGGGAAGGAGGGCGGGGCCGAGGGGCCGAACCCTGGGGGAAGAGGCGGCGTCGGTCATGTGATGCGGTTTCACTGTTTACACGCGGAGCGGCCGGAGCTTTCGGCCTCAGTCAGGCGCTCGGCTCCGTTTCGGTTTCACTTCCGGTGAGGGGCCGCCTCAGAGCGGGTGGTTAGCCGACGGCGAGCGCAGGCGGCGGCGGTGACTGCGGCGCCGCTGCCGGGGGGCGTGCAGCAGCGCGGCGGCAGCGGCGGCTGGGCCTCGAGCGCCCGCAGCCCACCTCTCAGGGGCGGGCTCCCGGAGCGAGCAGGGCGGACGAGAAGATGGAGGAGCTGGTGGTGGAAGTGCGGGGCTCCAATGGCGCTTTCTACAAGGTACTTGACTCCAGGGCAGGCCCCATCTTCGCCCTTCTTTCCCTCCCTTTTCTTCTTAGCCTCGGCCGGAGGCAGGCCTGGGGCCCTCTTCCCAAACGCCGCGCCCGGGGCCAGGGCGCGCTCGGCGGGATGTTGTTTGGGAGGGAAGGAAGGACCGGACTTCGGGCCTGTAGGAAGCCCCTTGAGCCCCGCTGCCTCTCCTGTATGAGGCCCCGGCGCCTGTCGGAATGAGAAGCGGGCAAGGAAAAGAGGGTGCCCTTTCGGGGACCGAGCCCCGGCAGGGAGAGCTGGGGATGGGCGAGGGCCGACGGCAGGTAGGAGATCCGGGCGGGAAGGGCCGGTATCCGCGCGAAGTGACGGTGACGGCTTATTTCTGTTTTCTTAAATATCCTCTCCCAGTGGGATCCGGGCCTGACGTGTGGGTAGTTGCCGAGGAGCAGGGGGCGCTTCCGTCAAGCCGCCTCCTGCCTTGCAAAGAGGGTTTGCCATCTCCTTTGGCTTCTCTTTTCCTGTCCAGCATTGGGACTTCGGAGAGCTCCACTGTTCTGGGCGAGCGGTGTGAAGAAAGAGTAGTAAGAAGCTGTGGTCGGTACGAAATCACAGTGGCAACTGATTATTAGTGACCTTTCTTTGTGGATTTCAGAAAAGATTTTAGATTCAAAAGTTTCAGGAAGACCCAGACATATCCGAGTAATGGTTTAAAGAAGTTGGTAATCTTGAATATTCGTGGCCCCTCCTCCCTTGTTATAAATGTGGGCAAATTCAGGAATACAGATGCTTCAGCGTCTAAAAACATTGGCAGCTCTGCTACTTAAGAAAAAAAATTAACCCTCCAAAGGCCTGGATATATGCCATGAAACTTCAGGAAATGATCATTATTGGGGAATTTTTTTAAGTGAGTGGAAATAATTGTTCTGTGCTCCAAGGGCTTGACTATCTCCTCTGTGTAATGTTGCAGTGAACTGTATTGTTGAGGTTTTAAATAGGCATGCATGGTTTTGCTGCGGGCTTTTCTTTTTTTAAGTTACACCATTGCAGACCTTACTAATATCTTACATTTTCAAAAGGAGGCTTAAAAATATTTTCCTATGTCGGTAGTGCGTCTCTTGGTCCATACTTGCTGTAGATCTAGCAGTCTATAAGTTCTCATTTCCTCTTGAATGTCTCTCTATAACTTCTGTAAGTAATGTCCCACCTTACTACAGTATCTTGGCGACAGAAGGTGCATATAGAAGGAAGCATGGGAATTAAATATTGCCATTGTCCAAATGCAATTCTTAAATCTATATAGGATTACATAAACGTTTCAAACGAGGTATATAGGAAAATAAACATTGACTTAACTATATATGTGTTTACCAATTTTATGGAGATTTTGGAGATCAATATATTTAATGAATGAGTAAAGTATGTAAACTGTTCCATACTTTTAGCAAAATGATGCAGTCAAAATTCTGGTTGCATTTTTTTCAGTGATCCATAATTCTGCTGGTTAGTTTGTGTAGAATCGTTCTGCTTCCTAGATTGGTAGTTTTACTCACTAGATTTGGGGCACTAGCTGTAATAAATATGAGCAGGGGCTAATGGTTGAGCGGTATTCTAATAGAGCTGTGATATTAGCTTAGATGAGATGCCACTCTTACTGTCTTTTAGTGGAGTTTGCTTGCTACAGAGGGCAAGTAGTACATCCTGGTCTTGAAGGATATATTGTTCTGTTCGAGCAACCTGTGATTTGCTTCTGTGATTTTGCTTGCAAACTGATTGGAATATAAGAAAGACCCTCTATCTCTGCTCTTAATCTCCCCCTATTTTTGTTTTTAACGAAGTTGCTTAATTTGAAGGTGAATAAAAGGAATGGGTTGTCCCTTAGATTTGAAGGTGAATAAAAGGAATGGGTTGTCCCTTAGTTCCTTGAGGGGAAATATTAAACATGAACAAACGTGTGCAGAGAAATTGCTGTTATGTTTATTTAGTTAAGGTTTTGTTTTTAAGAAAACCTCAAATGGTCTGTATTGGTAGAAAAATAGTTTCTATAATGACAAAGGTTTAAATTCTTATAAGGCTCCATATTGATGTGAGTTATAAAAGTAAAGCAAAAGTAAACTGAGTTACTTGTCCAGTGGGATGGGCAGAAAAGATGGGAAATAAAGATGAATAAAAAATGAACTATTATGGAGAAATGTTACATTTATGAAAAAATTGGGAACCTGGGTTCATCGGATTGATTGAAAAGGCTTAAAGAACTAAACAACTCAAACAGCTTCAGTATAATTGAATTCAGACTTTGATTTGCCTAACAGAACCACCATATTGTAAGGTAGAGTTCTCCATCTTCTGAGCACATGGTCCAAATTTGCAGTATAAACTGGGTAGAGTATATGCTGGGAACAGTTGGGTTTTTTCCTCTAAAAAATTAACTCAAACTTAGGATTCAGAATTACCAGAACCATGAAACCTAAACCCTAAGATTGTAACAACTCATTTCTATTTTTCCCTCTGGTGTTTTTTCTTAAAAGCTCGAAAGTTGGATTTAGTAACTGTCAGAGCCACTACTTTTGTGCTTAGGTATTTCTTTGACTTAGAAAAAGTCATGTAATGAAAATTTTCTTCACATTTTCTCTGAAGTCTTCTGTACTTCAAGGAAGTAAATTGTTCAGGTCAACCACATGTTTTTTTCTTCCCAGTCTAAATAACCTTTTTAGTGTTTAGTATCTTTATGGAAGCATCAGTACTCCCCTTTTGAGTTGAGCATTTTCCAACTTCATACTCACACACTCTGAAAACCTCCAAATTATTCATTAAATGTAAAATTCAGTGGTATAAGAACTGGCTTTCTGATTCCTGCCCACTATGGGAATGTGCTTCCTGAGATGACTACAATCGTGCTTTTAACTGTTAACAGGTGCTGAGAGCTCTTGAGGTGCCAGGCAGGGTTCTAGGTGCTTTACCTCTCTTAATTTGTTTAATCACCTCCCACAACCCTGAGTTACCATTGTTATTTCCAGTTTATAGATGCGGACGTAGATGTACAGAGAGATGAGGTAAGTGAGTTACTACTAAGTGTCAGAGCTAGTAAGGGTCAGATCTGGGCTTTGAGATCAGGTAATCTGCCTTCCTGAAATGATGAAATTTAGCTTAAAGAAATGAATTGGATTGGATTTCCCACCCATTTTTGTAAATTTCATTGTAACTTTGTATTTTTTACTGTAATAATGCCTTAGCATTATTTTGTAAGTACAGTTGCAAGGATATTACCATTGACACAAAGACATCACAAAATATTGAGCTTATGTATTAGCTTCCTTTTTATTAACTCTTGCACCTTGACACATTACACTGTAATTCTTCATATGAATGCCTATTAATGAAAGATAAAGTTAGAAATCTTTAATGCTCCTATGAAGTTTGCTTTTGTTACATTGGGAACACATAAGAACTGAAGCATTCAAAAGTTAGAATACCTACACACAGGAAAATTAATAACTCATTTAATACTATTCTCTCTATACCTGTGTGTTGTCTTTGCGTCAAGGTGAACCAGAAAGGATGCATTTTTCTCAGAATTTGTGGTAAATGCCCAAGTGAAGGCGAGTATTCCTAGTCATGCACTGTGGTTGGAAGAATTGTTGATGAGGTTTATTGTACTTTTCCCTTCCCATTGTTCATTCTCATACATTGTTAGTTCCCACATTCAAAGGGCGGCGAAGCAATAACTTGCTTTATATGTGAAGCCTTGGGTTTGAATCGTATTTTATCACATTTCATATGTCCTTATTGTCTATCTCCTACAGATTTTCTTTAGGAGGGATATTTTGCAATGCTTTTAAGTTTTCTCTAATGAGAATTATCAATGCACTACATGTGCTGTCTTCAGTGATAATGTAGTAGTTGTGTTCATTGGTGGTCAGGGGCTTACATTGAAATTTCTCTGTACAATCTAAGGTGTGAGGTATAGTGGGAGAGTAAGACTTCACCCAAATAGGGACAGACTTTCTTTTAGTTTCAGCAATCCCGGTGATGTAATGTTTGACTTAGATATCTCTAGTCATTACACACTTTGGTTAGTATGATTTTATGATTGCCTCTTTGGCCCAGTTGCCAGGTGGGGGATCCCATAATGATTTTTTGATTTTCTGTTTATTCCCCCTGATAAGGAGCCTGTGTCTGTCTTTTTTTTTCCTTTCTTTTTTTCATTTATTTATTTATTTTTGGTGTGTTGGGTCTTTATTGCTGCACACGGGCTTTCTCTACTCTTCATTGCTGTGTGTGGGCTTCTCATTGCGGTGGCTTCTCTTGTTGGGGAGCACGGGCTCTAGGCATGTGGGCTTCAGTAGTTGTGGCGCATAGGCTCAGCATTTGTGGTTCGTGGGCTCTAGAGTGCAGGCTCAGTAGTTGGGGTGCACAGGCTTAGTTGCTCCGCGGCATGTGGGATCTTCCCGGACCAGGGATTGAACCTGTGTCCCCTGCATTGGCAGGCAGATTCTTAACCAGTGCCCCACCAGGGAAGTCCCACTGTGTCTGTCTTTAACTGCACTTTTAGCACCTTTCTCAAACCCCAAAGATTTTCATCACTTTTTCTTCTGAAAGTCTAAATAACCTATTAGTATTTAGTATCTTTGAGAAAACAGCCTTTTCTCTTTCTATTCTAATTTTTAAATCTTTTTTTAAGTGTGCTTTTGTTGAGATGTAACTTTCTCAGATGCAGGAGTGTTTATGGTTCTGCATCTTTTATAAAATATGCCCCTCTCTGCTTTACCTCTCATTTATTTAGTGCCAACTATGTGCCAGCCATCATGCTAGGCACTAGACATGTGTGATTTCATTATTCACAACAGCTTTAGGAGGCAAGTCCAGTTCCCCTGTATCCATTCCTTACTTACACAGACAAGGCATCTGAGGACCAGAGACCATTTCTTGGAGAGTCCCGCAGCTGTTATGTCTTAGATCCAAGGTTTTGAACCTATCTCTCATTCACAGCAAAACTCTTAACCACTAAGTTTACTGACCCTTGTAAGAGCCCTAGCTCTCATCCAGTCCCATGCAGCTCCCTTCTTGTATTCATTCAAACCTATTCAGTTGCCTTCTTTGGTAACCAACCCCTCAGGAATCCGCTGAACCTATCTTCTCATCAACTTTGCTTGATGTAGATAGGTAGAGAGCACAACAAAACATAGTTTTCCATAGTTGTTGGTGGGTGAGGTGATAATGCTCTGGGGTGGCCAGGGAAGGGAAGGGTATGAGTGTTGGGGTAAGGCAGGAGCAGGGCCGAAAAGGAGGGTTATTGGAGAAAGTATGATGAGAAGCAGAAAGACGGGACCTTTGTTGGAATTTTAGCAAAAGGCCTCAGGAGTCAGAGGAGACCTTTGCAACCTCTGAGTTTCTTTTATTCCACTTATTACAGCAGCAACAAGAAGGTATTCCATGCCTTCTGTATTCACGTAATATGCAAACAGTGGCTAAAAATGACTGGTTTGGGAATAGTCACGCCAACATCCATATACAGGTAAGCCTCATTAACTCGAGGCGGTGGCCGCCGTAAGCTGTGATGATTACTCAAACCATTTTTGACACTCTACATCCGGAATTGCTTTTAGTGTCTTTGAAAACTTGGAAGCTTTTTTTTTGTTTTTTGTTTTTTGTTTTTTTGGTTTTTAGTAGTCACACAGTTGCAGATCTTCCTCCTTTGAAGGGACGTTTAATTTTAGGAAATAGGCAAATGTGGTGAATGAGTGTGATTAAACTATACAATAACTCTTTGGCAAATAGAAATAAATTAAAATAGAGCAATGAAGTAATGAGACTAACTTTTAGAGTGCTTTCAAGATGGATTTGAAAAGTCCCCAACATTTGTAAATGTTTTAAATCAGTGCTATCCAGTGGAACTTTCTGTGATGATGGAAGTGGTCTCTACCTGCGCTGTCCTCTACAGTAGGTACTGAGCCCTGTGTGGCTTTTGAGCACTTGAAGTGTGGCAAGTGTGACTCAGACTGATTTTTAATTTTATTTAATTGTACCTAATTAAATCGGAATATGTACATATGACCAGCAGCTTCTATGGTGAGCAACAGCACGGTTTTAGACAAGGGCAGTAGTATTGGAAAGGTACCTGATTTAGTGAGAACAGTTCTTCACCCAGCTGTAACAAGGTTCTCTTAGCTGACTAAAGGACTTAACATTTTCAGCATATAATATACAGTAAAGAACTAATACTAGTTACTGCCAAGGCATGCAAACATAAAATTTTAGGCGAGGATGGAGACAGAGCAAAGACATTTTTGGGTAAATAAGGGATTAGCTCCTAATAGGAGTCCCACCCTCAAAAAGCAGATTGTTAATTTGGTATTCGCCATCATGTAAACACAAGGGAGAAGTTGGGGTGGGGTGGGGGTCTGTTTTTCCTTTCTCCGTAATTTGTGGGACTTACTTTATAAAACTAAACGTCGAATTCCTCCAACTTTAACTCAAAATCAAGCCTTTCTGTTGCTGAAGTAATAGGCAAACCCCTGAGAGCACTGGGGGCATGCGCCCTTATCAAATCTAGTATATTCTAAAATATCATGGTCAGTATTAAACTAGAGTTCTTGAAATACTCTGAAGAGAATGGGTGTGATTTAAATATGGCTAAGGAAAAGTAAGCAAGATCAAAATGATAGGAAGAAAATGTGGATTTCCCCCCACACTTTAAACCAGCAACTATAAAGATACACATACATGCTTAATTTAGAAATAATAATTTAGCCATTTTGAGTATCGCAGAACACCTAGATTCCATTATAGTCCACCTTGATCATACAAGGAAACTGTCTTCTAGCATAGCTTTGCATTTATTCTTTTGCATGTGGATATCCAGTTGTCCCAGCTCCATTTGTTGAAAACAGTGTTCTTTTTTCCCCGTTGAATTGTCTTGGCTTCCTTGTCCACAAAGGATTTACTTCTACCGCACCCCAAGCTGTTGCTCCAGGTCTAAGCCTTTGCTCCTGCTGCCCATTAGGCCTGCTGGGCCTCCCCATCCTCCACTCCCTAAGTTGGATAGGAACCTCGTCCTCTTCTGTTTGTCTTTCCTGACCAACATACTACCACCCCACCACCCGCATACCTTTCCTCCAAGGCTAGGATAGGAACCCCTTAGGCAATGATCCATGATAACAACTATTCATTGAACCCTTAATAGGTACTCTGAAGTTCAACAGTAAATAAAAGGCCTATATCACCCACCCTCAGGAAACTTACTGTTGGTAGGAAAATGGGCAAAAGACTATAGTGGGATAAGTTTATGGTGAGGATACTCAGAAGATGCTATAAGTATGTAGAGGATAGAATTTAACTTAGTCTTCTGGGTTTTCCCATAGCAGCTGACATCTGAACTGAATTGTAAAAGACCAGTAGGAGATAGCTAGGTGAAAAGAGGGGAAGGACAATAGGAAAGAAGGAACAGCAGCATGTACAGAGAGGCCCAAGTAGTTTAGCACTGCTGGATCACAGCCTACAAGGATGTGAAAGATGAAGCTTGGAGTGGTGAGCAGTGGGGCCAGGTCACAAAGGGCCTTTTTCAGGCAGAGGAGTTTAACCATAATCCTGCAGACAGGGAGAAACCACGAAAGGACAGAAACATGTACAGAACACACTGGAGTAAGAAGCTTAAATCTCTAAAGCCATTTTAAAATGAATTAAGATATAAAGCCCCTTGGGTTTCTTTATGCTTTATCCTACTCCTCTAATTGTCAAAACAAAAACAAAACCTCCTTTCCTGCACCTATTAAAAACTTAATTTTATAGAATTACGGACAGCATGCTGATTAAAGAATTCTTGATAATTAGTTAGCTATTACTTTTGTTATGTCCTTCTGCAGATTATTAGCAATTGCGTCATCAGATTTAAAAGATTTAAACCTCTGTACTTTATATTACTATTTCTTTTTTGCCAAGTGCCTGCGAGATTGAGAATTTAATTAAACTCTGGTAATTGGACTTTTAGTGGTATTAGCAGCACATTGCTTTTAAAGAGAACTTAGTGTACTTGTGCATATATAGATTTGAGATTATATTTAGTTATTTACTATTGTATTCTCCTAAAATTGTATTAAGGAGAAAAAGATAGGTTACAACAGATCTACACTGACTGGTATATAGCTCTGGAACAAGTTTCTTAGTTTCCAGTACTTCTAGCCTGAAGTATACCTTCAGCTTTGCATTGTAATTTTCAATTTACTTGTCTGTCTTTGTCCTATGAGATGCTGAACTCTGGAGCAATTCTTTGTGTTTTATTTTAACTAATGAGTATTCCTAGGGCCTAGCACATAGTAGGTATCTAAATATAGATGTGACTCATGAATGAGTGATCCTCACAAACTGACAAACTTTCACTTGAAGCTTCATTCTGTTAAACATAAAATGTTTGGTATCTGTAAAGTGTAACTGAAAACAAAAATGATGTTTAAGCTTAGAAGTTAATTTAACTGGTGTTTTTTTTCTTATAGGCATTTGTAAAAGATGTTCATGAAGATTCAATAACAGTGGCATTTGAAAACAAGTAAGTGTCTTGATATAATTTTAATATTTAGGTTCTTTAATATTTTATGCTAATTTTTCCTTTTACTCCTCATTTTAAAAAATTCAAGTGTAGTTTGAGTGTTTTTCAGGAATGGATCTTCATGTTACTGACCAGGAAGTTCGTGAACAACTCAATATTAAACCAGTGGAATGACTGTTCCTGCTAATGACCTCAGAGATCCCTTTTGTATAATCTTGATCCTTACATCTCAGTCCCCTTGAATGTGAAGAAAGAAACCAGATTCTTCTGTATTAGTAACTGAGGGTTTGAATAGGAATATTTGTAAATGTTAAAAGATGAAAATGAATGGATTCATGGGTACTGGGAAAGTTGATGTGAGTTTTGTAATGTTAAATCTAAAATTGATGGTTTTAGTCATCTGGTATATTTTATTGGAAATAATTGTTTGCCCATTAACATTTTTATCTGTTTCATATGTTTATAATCATTAATAGCAGTAACTGATCGTTTCTGCTTTCTTCTGCTAGGTGAGTAAATAAAAATACCTAGAGGCCTAGGAACATTAGCTATACAAAGGCATCAATAGTATAGATGTTAGCATTTTATTGGGGGAGACAGGTCTCTTGACTAAATTTTTTTAATGCTAATAACGGCTATTTTCAGAGTAGCCATTCAAGAATATAAAGTACATATAACCTCCTTAACCGGAGTATAGATGTGGTCATGATCTTAGGATTTTACTGAACTCTGAAGTCTGGCCAACAATTATAATGTTTGGCTTTTATTTACCAAGAGAAATTAATAGTGTATCAAAAGCAGATTGCAAGTCTACAGAGAGAAGAAATAAATTAGTGGTTGCTTAGTGGCTGGTGGGGGATGGAGAACCATAGCTAAAGAGTATGGGATTTCTTTTTGAAGTGATGAAAATTTTCTAAAATTGACTGGTAATGGTTGCACATATCTGGGAATATACTTAAACCCATTGACTTGTACATACACTTCAGTGGATGCTTATATGGTTATGTGAATTATATCTCAATAAATCTGTTAAAATACAGTATCTGACCCAGACGTGCTATAATTAGAATGTTAGCAGAATCTTGTAGCTGCCAACAGGGCAAAGTACAGTTGACCCTTGAACAACATGAGTTTGAACTGTGTAGGACCACTTATATGTGGATTTTTTTCAGTAGTAAATACTACAGTAGTGCACGATCCAGGGTTGGTTAAATCCGTGATGCAAACCACAGATATGGAGGAACTGTGGCTACGGAGAGCTGACTATAAGTTATCCGTGCATTTTTGACTGCACAGAGGGTCAGCATCCCTAACCTCCGAGTTATTCAAGGGTCAACTGTAGTTTTCTCGGATGCCTAAAACGCATTTAGGGAGACAGATAAAAGGATTTAGAGTATCCAGCCCAATTCTCAGCTCCAGACAAATAGTCTTGGTCCCAAATACAAGTTTGGATAATAGAATACCTTTCTCTGAATACATAGAGCCAAAAGTTCCAGAATGTGCCTCTGCGTGATTATCCATGCATTATACACTAGATAACAGCATCACACCTCTAACAGAGGAATCTTTGATAACTTGGAGAGTAATTTTTTTTCTTGTACTTATACTCTTATCTGCTTGTTTCCATCACTAGGTAAACACTGTTTCCCATAAAGGGAGAGTTATCTTTATTTGCTACTCTTTTAGTTTCTCCTATAGTCCTTAATCTAAGGTATTAAGCAAACACTTACTTCCTCTGTGCATTCAAGAATGTATCTGTATTTGTTTATACAGTGATAGATCAGTTCTCATTTGTTTTCAACCAGATTTCTACTGTAAACTTAAAATTATTCTTTCTATGGACCTCCTAATTGTCTGCCGTACCGTAGCTGTGTACAAGTTTCTCTTCTAGCTGTCATCCTGGGAATTTGAAATAGATCAACTTTTTCCTTATGTTTGTGTAGTATGTATGAGATTCAACACTGGGTTTGAGCATGTCACCAGGATTTGATAGGTCCCTACCAAAGTAGTACTTTCCTTGCGTTTCCTTTTTGTTTTTCTGGGTTTTTTAAAACAAACAAAAAACAAACCTGATGTTTTGTAAAACTTCAGACTATATTTACCCTTTCTTTGCTTTCAATCATAAAGAAACTCCTATAATACCACATTATTTTAGATGCTTTCTTTTTGCCTTCCATATTTCATATTTTTTGAATAAAAAATTTGATTTTTATCTCTATACTTAAGACAAAATAATTCTTTGGAATGAAGAAACTTTATTATTATATGCTTTACAAATCAAATTTAGCAGTGAATCTTTAACATGTTAAGTCATTGAATTCAGTAAGTATATTAAAAAGTTTTTCTGAAGTAAAGACTTTTTTTTGTTTGTTTGGCCACGTTGCACAGCTTGTGGGATCTTAGTTCCCTGACCAGGGATTGAACTCGGGGCCCTGGCAGTGAGAGCACCAAGTCCTAACCACTGGACCACCAGGGAATTCCCTAAAGACAATTTTTTTTAAGTTTCAGAGTTTTCAAGGGTGTATAATAATACAGAAAAGGGGTTCAGTGTAATATAGGCCCTAATCATATTTCCACAAATTCTGACTTACCTACTGTGCTATCTTATATAATAGCTCTTCTTAAAAAAAAAAAAAAAAAGCACTTTTCTCAATAGGATTTTACTTAGAGAGCCCTTTAGCAGAAAACCCAGAAATGACTGCTCTAGCAGTTGAATCCTCCAGTGTTTCTGCAAAGTTTATCTTTTAATACTCTATATCATTGTAGATATAAAAGAATAATTTGGTGTTTTTCAAAATTGTTCCACATAACTTTAAATTAAAAAACATAGGCAACTTACTGAACTCCTGTAGGCTGTCTCCATCGGGTTTCTGTGGTTTAGGAGACCCCACCAGGCCAGTGCATTGCTGGTACGCCATACTGATCAGCAGCCAGCTATCCATGGCAAGAACTGACCACCTCGCGGGATCTAAAATTTAAAGGGGGAAAAGTGAGTTGTGAATTGCTAATGTGCTGACTGCCCCATTTTGCTTGGGAATTAGAGGGCACTTAGGACCAGTTTCTGTGGTCTTCGGAATGTGGTTACAATTCCTTTGCAAGTGGAAGTATGGTGATGACGTTACTAACACTTACTGATACTAACGTATTTAAGCATCAAAGGAAATTGCTGTTGTGGCCCTAAGTTTAGAACTCTTAGAGGTTGAAATTATTGGAAGAAAGACTTGTTTGGAAAATTGTAATGTTGATCTATTGTGTTTAGAGAAATATTCCAACTAGAACTACAAGGCTGCTGTGCTGCATGCAGAGTTTGTTGAAATGTGTCTATATTGCCATTATGCCCCACTCAGCAGAACACTGACAGTTTTAAAGCATTTGCTTCTTTAAACTAGAAAACCAAAGGGTCACACTTAACCAAAAGTTGATGGCAGCATGGTCATTGTTTCCATTAAACCAAAAAACATGTTAAATAATTGCATTTGCTTATTTGCAGCTGGCAGCCAGAGAGGCAGATTCCATTCCATGATGTGAGATTCCCACCACCTGTAGGTTATAATAAAGATATAAATGAAAGCGATGAAGTTGAGGTAAGTTTCCCCTGCCATCAAGTCATTAAGCACTGAAGAAGGGGGAGCATTTAATTTGCCTGTGCCTTTTGTATCCCTTGTCTTTAACACTTTTCAATCTGCATTGAGAATTATAGCTCTGATGTATGTGTGCTTTTGACTGCTCCATCTTAATAATGATTGGAAATAATACATTATGGATGCTTAAGTGTGGCTGCCTGAGCAGCACTCAGGGTGCAGCTTTGAAAGTCACCACTGATTTCCTTTGCCCACTAGTATTTCTTTTCCCCCTTCCCTCATTCTCTGAATCTTTTGTTTGAATAATATATTGTTAGTTTACAACTGTGTCCCCGTTCTAAGTAAAATGGGTTAGGAAAAAATCATTCCTTAACGATAGAGCAGCATCCTAGGCTTGCTTTAAGTAGCAGAAAATCCTCCTGGGATATTTGTAAGAACTCATCTGCGAGTTTTAGTATATACACATACAGGTAAAACATCTTTTCACAGGAGATGCTATGAACCAACTGCTTATGTGCCATTGATGTCTGACCAAAAAGTGCTATGGAGATGTAGCACATTGACAAAAACATTATATTTGTGATTTCTCTAGCCGCTGAAGATTGTTGTGACACTTAAGGCACTTGGAGTCTGCTTTATGTTGTAGTTGGTCTATATAGTTTCCTTTTCTTCCTCCCTGTTCATGTACTCCATTTTAAGCTTCTTCTCTTCTCCACAATGCCTTGTTAACAGTTGAATTTCATGAGCATTTGTGGTATGATGGAAGCAGCTAAGAATCCATTTGTACAGGTCAGGTAAGGTGTACTAGGTCCTTGAATTCTTATTTCCTGTGCTAGGTACAGATGGTCAGTGAAACAGAAGAGGCCCCAGCCTTGACAAGGTCACATTCTAGTGAGGATAGCTAATATTATGGCAGTTGTAAGTCCTAGGAAGAGAAAAAGAGGATGAAAGGTGATGTAGGGGCAGGAGTGCTATTTTAGAGAGTGCTCAGAGAAGGTCTCTGGATGTCCAGGCCTGTGTTCTTTTCTCTACAGCTTTATAGTGGAAATAGAATAAAGTGCTATTTATTTACCAAAAATGTACTCAGTACTTACTAGGTGAAAGGAACTGGGCTTGGTTTTGTGACGGATCCCAGTAGGGAGCACAAACAGTGTCTGTACTTGAGGACCTTTAGCTGTTCACTTTCCCCAGGAGACTACGAGCTTCCTGAAGTCAAGGACCAGGACTTTTGGTTTGTCTATATCAGAAGGCCTCATAATAGTGTTTGGATGGATAAAGGGGACTGTTTTTTCTTTTTTTCTCTCTCAACTGAGTCACATGACAGGTGGTAACCAGTGAGATGCTGTTGCTACAGTGACCTCACTAACTGAGGTTGTTGCTCTAGCTAGCGCAGAGCTGAAAGGAATTGATGGTCACAAGAGAGAAATGTAGGTTAAATCAAGTTGTACTGAGTCACTGTATTGTATAACCATTAACTTAGGTCTTTTGGTCTGTCTGTACCACGAATGCTCATAATAGTGATGAATAGAGGGGACTTTTTTCCCAACCTAGTCACACAACAGATGGGAACCAATGAACCACAGTTGCCAGGATGACCCCATTGTGTTACATAACAATTAACAAATAACTGAGGTTATTTCTCTGGCTAGAGCAGAGGTGAGAGGAAGTGTTGGGGGCAAGAGGGAAAGGAGGTTGAGTTCAGTTGTATTTCATCTCTGTGTTGTGTAACTATTAACTTCAGTAGTAAAAGGGAGACGAGAGTCAGAGCCTTGAGTTGCCGGTCTTCTCTCCTGTCCTCTCCTCCCCATCCTCCTCGTCCTCCCTGTGTTGTCTTTCTGCTTCTGAGTATTTCTTTCTCTCTCTCCATGTGTCTCTTTTCCTATTAACCTTGATTTGCTAGTGTCTTCACAAAAGGTTCCGTGCTGCACATCATAAGTGAACTGTGAAGTGGTCGCCAGAGAGATCAGTTTAGAAGAACTGATCCACAGTGTGTGAGAGCAGGAACGTGGTATCCAGAGGATTGCCAGCGTGGAGTTGTCCATTTTAGTGGAGAGGGGACAGGAGACCAGAGAGTGACCAAGGATCTGTCCGTTTAGTTCCCAGGATACGTGAATGCCAGGTGGTATCCTTAGTGAGCTGAGTAGTCAGCGGCCTTACCCATTCAGTGACCATGCAGCCAGCAAGTAGGCCAGGGTCAGTAACTTCCAATTTGTTATTTGCTTATTAGAGTAAAACAAAAACAAATCTATCTTTACATTTTTTAGATACATTTTCTTAGCTCTCAAAGTACCCAAGGAAAGTATGCCCAGGTTTATGAATGGTCATCTTTTCTTGAGCATTCATATTCAGATTACTGATTATTACTGAGGCAGCATAGAGAAATAGGAAAGCACTTTTTACAGGACTCTCCCAGGTAATCAGGTAGTTTCTGAGTGTGTGTCTATGTCTAGAAGTAGGGGTGCAATCTGGCTTAAAGTCTACAGCTTATGGGCTTGAAAGACACCTAAGGTCATTTTAAGAAATTTTCCTTGATGTCTGATAATTTATAGATTTCTGAATGATGTTAATCATGAAATATTCTATGTTGTAATTTTTGTGTAGGTTTATTCCAGAGCAAATGAAAAAGAGCCTTGCTGTTGGTGGTTAGCTAAAGTGAGGATGATAAAGGGTGAGGTAGGAAAATGCCTATTTAAATTTTTTTTCTTACGCGATTTCCCTTTTCTAAAGCCAGGTATACTACATTTCAGTCTGGATTTCTATTTGAAAGTAATATCTAACTTGAGCATTTTATTTAAATGTTTACATGTTCAGTATATTTCGTGTGTTTGTTAGTTGATCAAATAGTTTTTTTTCCTCTAGAGAATTGAAAAACAACTGAATAGGTATAGCTTCTTGTTCTTACTTTAAACGCTGTGACCAGGAATGACTTTCATTTATTTCTCACAGTTTTATGTGATAGAATATGCAGCATGTGATGCTACATACAATGAAATTGTCACAATTGAACGTTTACGATCAGTTAATCCCAACAAACCTGCCACAAAAGATACTTTCCATAAAATCAAACTGGACGTGCCAGAAGACTTACGACAAATGTAAGTTGGTATGCAAGAAAAGGCTGAGAACTTAGAGGTGCTATGCAATTAATTTAAAAGAATATAAGTTTTCAAATAATAGAAATCAATTTTTAAATTCAGTGAACTTTGGCAAAAATGGTTTGCAAAAGTAGTGAAAAAAACATATTTAGCTTTTTCCAGTTATATAATCAAGCCAACATTCCACTTGTTTAAACTTACTTGGTTACATACATGGCTAATGTACATTTGTTTTCTAAAATACACATTGTTCATAGAATTTTAAGATTTTGAAACTGGTTAATACAGATATTCTGTCCTAAGTCACAGATCAATTTCTAGGCAATGGAGATTTGTCCAGGTTTTTTCCCTTTTAGCTAGTACTTTCAGATAAATATGTAACAAGTAGAGCTTAAAGAAGCTTCGAAAGGTCATCTCCCTTACAATCCTTGATCTGAAGTAATGCTTAAAGACCTTTTAGAGAAGAAATTCCTTTTTAAAGATTTCATCAAGGGCGTATATTAAGTTTGATTTGGACATGTCACACCTTAGATAAACAGTAACTTGTATTTCACAATACACAGAAATCCTGCTTCTTGATTATAGAGATTGCATATGTATGTTTGTGCCTTCTGATTCTTATACATTTCCTTCTCTCCCTTAAGTTGGTCAGTACTTTTTCTTTAGAAAAGAAACAGCAAAACAAAATTGGGTATCCTGTAGCTATCCCCAAAAGTGTTCAACAGTTGACTCAAGAAAATTAGTGACCTACCATATGTAACTGAAATCAGGAAGCCTGCAGGGGAGAGTAGTTCCCCTAAACATGTCACCTCTGGTCATCTAAGACCACCAGTAATCCCCTAAGAACATAACTGGTTTTTTCCTTTCTCTGTAATCTCATATGCTTGATTGGCCTGAGTATATCAGAAATGTACAGCAAAGGAACTAAACTGTTAAATGGATACAGCATATTTTGCATAAATCAAGTTTAAGATGAATCTACAGTTCTACTAAGTGCAAATGTCTCTGTATATATTTGTACCAGTAGTTGGTAATCAGTCATCTGAACTTCACAGTGGATATTGTTTTTATTTCTAGGTGTGCCAAAGAATCGGCACATAAGGACTTTAAAAAGGCAGTTGGTGCCTTTTCTGTAACTTATGATGCAGAAAACTATCAGCTTGTCATTTTGGTGAGTGTGTTTGAGTTGTCTATTTTTGGTGTATTTCATTTAGGGCATTTGCTTTGATAATAATGATGTCGATTTATATCCTTTAGTCTATCAATGAAGTCACCTCAAAGCGTGCACACATGCTGATTGACATGCACTTTCGGAGTCTGCGCACTAAGCTGTCTCTGATACTGAGAAATGAGGAAGCCAGTAAGCAGCTAGAGGTATGTGGCTTTCCCTAGGGATGGTTGTAAGATTATCTAGAAATAACTGTGTGTTTACAAAACTTGAATATGGGCAGCTTGTCCTTTATTTATTGTTTCTTAGCAATTCCTTATATTCTATATTTTGAAAAATTAAATTGTACAGTGCATAATCGTACTCAAATTTTTATGCCTGAGGTTTCAGAATTAAGCAGCAGTTTATGTATGCTAAGGAACTTCTGGCCAACTCACTTTTTACTAGAAGTTCATCAAAGCTGCTAATAAAATGAAGCAATGCTTCTTCCATATAACATGTTATCATTAAAGTACTAGAGAGTATTTAAATATCTAATCATATTCCTTTCATTATGTATGTTTATCTCTGTTTAAAAGGGTATAGAACTTCTTCATTCTAATTGGTTGTCACTCTTTAAAACTCCTGTCTTCAGATTCCTGCCAGAGGCTATTTCCCTAACTTACTATTTCGTCTCTTAAGGTGCATTTTATCTACTTTTATTAATCCTCCAATAATTTCCATCACCATACATTTATTTTCATTGATAACTATTTAGTACTTCCATCCATTACCATAGAAACTAAATGGATCTTAGTTTAATGTGCCAACTGAAGTATATTATTGTCAGATTCCAGAGTTCCTCATCATTATTCATTTCGTTAGAGGGAAAACACCATGCAGTTGAAATAGTAAAGAAAAAAAGGAGTTCCAAACTGCATTTTAAGAGAGAAGGTGACTACTACTAAAGGCTGTATTCTTGTAAAACCCTGTGAAACGTGCCACCTTCCAACTTACTATGTGATCGCTGAACTCTCAGCAGGAGAGGAGACATTCATATCTCCTTTTGCTACTTTGTTTTCCTTACGGCCATATGGAGGTCTATTTAATTGGTTTTTTACTCTCATTCTTTCTTGATGTCCCTGTGTTCACAAGTTTGTGGTTTCTTTAGTGATTCTCTCATAGCTTTTAGGCCAGAACAGCCTCCTTACTTTCATTGTGAGTATTGTGGAAATATACTCATTTACCTCTTCTTAAACATCTAATTCTTCTTAAATGGTCTGTTATCATACCTTTGGCTTATCATTTATCAGTGAATTATCAATTGAAAAGAATGAACCAGGTGAATGAACCAGGACTCAAAAAACATGACCTCTTGAAAAGTCCTAGGAATATTCGATACATTTTGTTGCTCTAATCTACAAAAAAGGATTTTATACTTTTTAAATTGTTTATAGTAGTTACACTCATTCATTCAAATTATCAGGTATGTTGAATAATGAGAAACTAGCGTGCATGCCTATCTTTTCTCACTACTAATATTCAAGAGATCCACATATTCAGATACGAAATTTCCATTTTTCAACATGAGCCACTAATATGTTTGGTTTTCATTAATGGCATGCTAGAACTAAACATTAAATTTTGATAATACTATCTAAAGAGAGTGATTATCCACAAGTTTGAGGTGTCAGTATAACCTAGTTCAGTCATCACTGAATATTTGAAAGAATTCATCTTACTTGTGGATCCAGATCACAAGGTCTTACAGACTCTGATCTCATTTTAGGTTGCAGGCACATATGTAAGATAAGCTGTAAATCTTTGATACTCTGTGATCATTCAATTTAATTACTATACCAAAATCTTTATGATTCCTTTACTCAGGTTGGGGATGGGGGTGGGAGGGTGTCTTTCTAATGTCATCACTTCATCAGAGGACTATCTAGGCCCACAGTATCTAGTGATAAGTTATGTAAATGGCACTGTTTCTAGAAAAAAAAATATATGCACACACACACACACCAATATCCTTTAATAAAATGAAATGAAACACAACATTGTAAAGCAACCATACTCCAATGAAAATGAATTAAAAAAATGAAATGAATACAATTTTCTGTAAAGATGGTATTTAAATTTTTTTTTTACTTAATTAATATTGAGTCTGTCAGACCCAGTGAGCTGGTTTTTATTTGGGAACATTTGATCTGCTTCTTAAGTATTACATTGATGTCATTGGTTAACTAAGGCAGCCTTGCAAATAGGTTTGCAAAAGTTACCTTGGAAAATTGTCAACAAGCCCTTTCCTGTTAACAAAAATATATCAAATGGCATAGACCTTTAGTGACCTAAAAAGTACTTACGCTGTGCGAAATATTTTCTTAAACCTGTTAGTTTCCAAGTGAAACTGATTTATAGGTCCCTGATATACAGGGTCAAGATAATTTACATGGCTGACCTAAATACAGTTGTCTTAATAGTTGATAAAGCATACTAATCAGATGTGTGTTTCTCTTCAGAGTTCAAGGCAACTTGCCTCAAGGTTTCACGAACAGTTTATCGTACGAGAAGATCTGATGGGTCTAGCTATTGGTACTCATGGTGCTAATATTCAGCAAGCTAGAAAGGTACCTGGGGTCACAGCTATCGATCTAGATGAAGATACCTGCACATTTCATATTTATGGGGAGGTAAATATTTTACTAAATAGTGTTTTTCTAAAATAAAAAATAGTATTTTAGCTGGCTCATCTTTTGTTGATTTAAATCTTTTCCCCATTTGTATTAGGATCAGGATGCAGTGAAAAAGGCTCGAAGCTTTCTGGAATTTGCTGAAGATGTCATACAAGTTCCAAGGAACTTAGTAGGTGAGTCGTCAATTGCTTTTGACACACACTACAAAAGCAAAAGTTAGGTAAACAGTTTATTTATACCGATAGAATTCCATTTTCACTCACTTGGGGAGTCACTTAGCTGAAGCTTAGTCTTTGAAATAGTCTGTTGCTACAGTGTACAAAAAATATTTGGTAAATACAGTCAAAGATTACATTTTCAGAAGGTGTGCAAAAGATACTGCTTTGCTAGTTCAAACCTACTGGTTCCTGGAAGGATAAATTTTGCACAGCCTCTTCACTATATGTATTTATATCTTAAATATGTTTTTTTCAAAATTAATGACATTTGGGGGCTTTTTATACTTTGGAATAGACTGGTATTTGATCTCTCTAATGGGGCTATAAAATGATAGCACTCTTCATTATCTCAGAGTTGAAGATCTGAATATAGGTTACTTAAATCTAATAAGTTCCAAAGCTAGAAGTAATTCCGAATGTCTCTAGGGCTTTCTGCAACGTCAACTGTAATTCTTCATTTTGACTTGTTTCATGATCATCACCAATCACGAGTACCAGCAAACACATGGGAACTCTTTATCTTTAGTAGAACATATCAACAAAGTGCAGTTTTATCAAGAATACTACATATGTTTTAAATTTATAAATAAAATTGGGACACACTGCCTATACATTTAAAAAAATTTTTAACTTGATATCATGACTGATTATAAAAAGTAATGCATGCCCTTTGGAATGTTTAAAGGAGAAGATAAGGACTTTCTATGCATTTTTTTCACCTACTTTCAGTTCTACTTAGCCTGCTCTTTTTATCAGCATAGAATTATAAACATCTTCCTATGCCATTAAAAAACACTTGGAATAGTATTTTTCTCCCAAAGACAATTAGTTTGAAGATGGAGTATAAAATACTAGTGAAATAATGCAGAATTATTTTCTCAACTATATACTACAGACAACCGAAGAGCATGACTATGTAATGTTACTGAGGTAACTTGCACACCAGTTGTGTGTATGGGAAATGTGTGATTAGCACCATCCTGGTTACCTCAGGATAAGTGGGGTTGTGAATGATATTTATTTTCCTCTTATTTGCAGTTTGTCAAGCAATTGCCTACATTTTATAGTTAGAAAAGTTATTTTAAATTTAGAAATTCTTAGAAAATATAACCATTAGACAGTTTTTTCAAAAATTACTGAATAAAAACTTATGTGTCAGATTCACGAAAGTTCATTTTGGAGATGGCTTGATGATAGGGAAAGGTCTTGGGTGTAGGCGCTGGATCCAGATTTCAGCTCTACTTCACTTTTTGGTCGCTATTTGGCCTTGGGCAACTGACTTAGCCTCCTTGAGTCTACTTTCCTCACCTCTAAAACAAATGTGATCATAGTGTCTACCGTATAGGATTGTGATAATTAAATAGGAAGATATAGATAGATAGTTATAGATAAAGATATAATTACATAAGCTCTGGATATAGTAGGGGACTCTGTAAATGTAGTTCTCTTTCCTTCCCCTATTCAAAACAATTCCAGTTCGGTAGAGCAGAATTATAGTAAGCTGTCAGTTGGGAATTGGAAATAACTATGTAACGTAGAATTGGATTATTTGCTATTAAAAGTAGATTCTACCTGTGGTCTTACCTAAACAGAAGAGGATCCCAGCAGTGACCTTTCACCAGAAAGCCTGATTTTCATTTTGTTCCTACCTAGAAAAATAAGACAGTTCTGTTTTAGAGGCTGTCTCTTCCAGCACTGGGAATGTTGGGAGTTTTCAGAAAGCGTTTTTGTATAAAATTTGGCAAGGCAGATCTATAGGGAGATGTCTAATAAGTATTGTATGAGTTTTCAAGTCCCACAATATGACTTATGATCTCTCTTATTTCCCACAAACTCTCTTTGGTACGTACACTGATTTATCTTTCTTTTCTAAAAATTTGCTTGTTTTTCACCCACTTTGACAGTGAATTGGTCTAATAAGTGTTATAGACATAAAGAAAAAAAACCATGGGAAGACTCTCTCCTTCCTCCACCCCTTTTCATTTGAAGGGAAGAAGAGCTGAAATAATTGACAGAAAGACCTAAATCAGGAGTCCTGATTTAGTGGTGTCAGTTCTTTTCCCTGACCACTGACCAGTCATGCAGGTTATGACCAGTCAGAAGAGGTTATGGGGGTGAGTGAGGCTGGCACGCAAAGCAAGAGTGCCAAGGCTATGCTGATTAGAAGAACCACAAGGTTGTGCTTTGACAGGGCTTTCCCTGCATTCTTATTTAGGATTGGCTCAGCAAATTTTCGATTCCAGTTTTTTCCCCATCCCTACCTCAGGTGAAATGGTGGGGCAAGCACATGATGGGCGTGGCCAGTGCTGGGTGCTTTAAGAACCTTGGGAGAGCCCTTGGAATCAGATGTAATTCACATGTAGATTTCTAGAATCCCTTGTTCTTAATATTTGTAATGTCTTGCTTTACACTAATGCATGATGATGGCTGTGAAAGCAGTCATTTCCCAGTTAAGTATATGATTAAATTTTATAAAATGAGAGAATCGAGTGCCCATTCATTACTGGTATTTGAAGTCTTTGGAGTTTTAACAGATGATACTGATAAAACTTAATCTTGAATTGGTTTTAAGCTTTTCCATTGTGGTTTTAAGTTAAAAGTGTGATTTCTTAATCTTTTACTCTGACTAATCCCTTTACCTTCTAACATACTAATATAATTTGTGAGTAATGCACAAGAGTAGTAGCCCACTAACACATTGGCCTGAAGAATGTGTACTTTTAGATGTACTTATAGCTGCTTAAGCCACTTTTAAACTTAGAGTACCTTTTATAAATATGCCATATAAAATTCTAAAAATCTTTGCCATGGGCAAAGAAGCAGATTTCAGTCAGGTACAGATAGAATTGAAATTGTCAAAGAACGAAGCCAATGTATTTTCTACTATCTGTCCTTTTCCTTAATTCCTTTTATAGAACTTTGCAGAAAGAATGATACACGCCACTATACCTGAACATTTAAAATATGCCCTTTTATGCCAAATAAGAGCCTATCTTTGAACTGCCTTAAAAATTCAAAATTGCCCGTATCAGTTCACAAGTATTATCAGTTCACAAGTATTAATCAACTCTAATACCTGACCAGAGGAGTTTGAACAATGATGACCTCATAAAATGGAAAGCCAGTTTGACTCTGTCTTTTTGAAAAGAGTCTCTGTTTTGGTTTTGAGATAGATAGACAGACAGATACGGAGGAAGAAAGAAAGAAAGAACTGAAATTATATGAAATTTTATACGTATATATAAAATGTGATCGTTTATGGTGGGGTGTGCTTACTGGTTTGAGGTATGTGTTTTTAAAACCAAACATGAATTATTCATTTCTTACCTTAGGCAAAGTAATAGGAAAAAATGGAAAACTGATTCAGGAGATTGTGGACAAGTCAGGAGTTGTGAGGGTGAGAATTGAAGCTGAAAATGAGAAAAATGTTCCACAAGAAGAGGTATGTTTCTAGTGCGTATGTTTCTGGTTTCTCTAATAAAAGTAAAAGTCTTTTATTGTCTTATTTGAGATAGTAACTTAGAGGCCTCCAGTATGCACATAATGTGAATGTAAAAAGTCTATCAGGCATTCCAGTTAATTGCAGTTGTAGATAACGGCCTCTGTTTATTCTCTAATGCTGTGATTGTGGATTAGTAATTTTAACCCCTTTAAGCCTTATTTCTTGATCTTCAACATGAGTAATCACAAATGTAAAAAAAAAAGTCTGAAGCACTCTTCACATATTACTTAATGTTCCTGACAGAGACAAAATTGGGACACTAGTTAGGTCTTCTGGCTTTCATCCTTTGGCTTTTTTACTTTGTGTGTCTGCTTATTTTGTGTGCTTTACATTTTTTAAAGTATTTGGGGTGGGGGGGTAAGGGCGTGCTCTTCTGTACAATGGTACTGTTTAAAATAAAATCCTTTCAAATTGCCATAATTTTCATATATTTCATAGTCTTTTGTCAAGGTTCTTTTAGCTGAAGTTAAATCTTTGTGCGCTTTTACTGCATAATGTTTGCATTCTGTAAGTTTGTTTACCAAGACTGTTTATAATAGCTTCTGTTCTTAAAAATATGATCATTGGTACAATAATGGAGCTAAATAAAGTCTTAGAAATTGGTCCTTTTTTTTTCTCTTTTGTGTTTTGTGTTTTTCACCAAGGAAATTATGCCACCAAATTCCCTACCTTCCAGTAACTCAAGGGTTGGACCTACTCCTTCAGAAGAAAAAAAGCATATAGATGTAAAGGAAAACAGCACTCATTTTTCTCAGCCTAACAGCACAAAAGTCCAGAGGGTAAGAAATAATGGTCACTTTGAATTATACTAAAAGTCATTTCTTCAGCCCAAATGTTACAGTTGGTGTTTTGGGTATTTTCTGTGGTTAGGCTCATAAGGCTACTCATGCTATATTTGTTTCAAATCTGATTGCCAGCTTATGAGATATTACAAACCAAAGTGATAACTACTCTTCAGTTTATTCACAGTGACAAATCTTATGCTGTAAACATAAAATACAGGGTTGCATTCAGTGGTCACATTTTTCTTTTGAGGGTGGACTTTTATTTTTTCATGCTGTAGCTCTTGAAATTTTACAGGTTGTAGTAGCTCAAAATGTACCCTCTGTTAGATGCATAAGTTACTACTTAAAACCATATTTTTAAAACTGACTTTCAATATTTGAACTAACCTAATTGTTTAGAAATGGATTTAGAAGTCCTGCAGTGAAAGTCCTGCGTTCAGGCTTCTGTGTATCGTTTGTTATAGTTAATGACATCACTTGCATTCCTTATACTGCTTTAGGTGTTAGTGGTTTCATCAATTGTAGCAGGGGAATCCCAGAAACCTGAACTCAAGGCTTGGCAGGTAGGAAAACATTCCTTGAAAAATACATTTTAATTTTATATTTTAATGTTTATTCCCCTGGTTAAGAAAGACTACAAATGATCGTCAGAGTTGGGGGATGTGGAGGAGTGTCTGTGGGTTCGTGGACCCATTGCCCTGGGAAAAAGCTCATATTCCTTCCTGTTGCTTATAATAAGGGCCTTTCTTTCACAGTCCCCTGACCAATATCATCTCTTACCACTCCTCTCCCTTGTACTTGAGAGAGGCTTGAGCCATACCTGAAGTACCTAGAGTTCTTGAAACACTACTCTGCTCTCTGTTGCTTCTAGACGTATGCACATGTTTCCTCTGCCTGGCGCACTCTTTTTCCTCCAACCTGCCACCTTGCTTTGACCGTACTCCTTGTGCAGCTTTCCTTGTATACTTTCCATAGGTCCCCTCCCCCTGACGGGCTCAAGAGCCTTTCCCCCTTTCATGCTCCGATGTGTTCGCCCCTATCGTAGCGCTTACTACATAGATATTTACTAGTTATCTCGTCACATTGTTAGTTCCTTGAGGGCAGACACCCGCCCTCAACCTGGCCTGTGAGAACTGTTTATGGGGAGAGTATTATGACTCACAAGAGATTAAAAGCAAAAATGCCATTTTGTAAAAAGAAATATAACCGCAAGTAGATTGGATATTCCTCTCTGCTGGGCAGGCCAGTTCTCATCCCAGAACAGGAAATCACTTTTTCCTGGTGTCTGCTCTTGCCTTTCTTTGTCGTAATTTAACCATTCTGGTCCACTAGTAATGTGCTTAAATTAGAGTGGCACTTGGGTACATCAACAGTTTGGAAATGTTGAAAGAGAATTTTTTTTCATTATTTGCTCCACAGTTGATCAACTAAATCTGTGACATAGGATTTTCAAGCTTATTTTGGTCATATGTGACCCAGGGGGAAGGGCGTAGCATTTCATCATAGGGCATTTTGGAAAATAATATGGTTAACTGCTTTGTAACAAAGCTGGGGGAAAAACGCAACCGTCAGAAATGTTTTTGAGAAAAAAAGATCTGAGTCATAGGCCTGATTGTTTCCATAGTTCATATATTATTCAATCAAAAAAAAATCCATGTGAAGCTCATGGGTTTTCAATGGCACCTGATTCATTAGGTGGTTGTTGTTACTAGGAAGCAGTGCCTTGCTTACCAGATGGATGTCAGTCTGCAAGCAGTATTTCCTAATTGTTTAGTTTTGTACCCTATCAACAGCCATGTTCATGTGGAAGGAAAAAGAAAAAACCTATTTCAACCCCACATGCATGTAAGACTCTGTGTACTGAGCGCAAGCAAACAAAAGCAGCCCAGCGGTACCCACACCTATCAAATGAATGCTCTTTTTTTTTTTTTTTTTTTTTTTTTTTTTTTAAATGCGGTACGCGGGCCTCTCACCGCCGCGACCTCTCCCGTCGCGGAACCCAGGCTCTGGAAGCTCAGGCGCAGCAGCCACGGCTCACGGGCCCAGCCGCTCCGTGGCATGCGGGACCCTCCCGGACCGGGGCACGAACCCGCGTCCCCTGCATCGGCAGGCGGACTCTCAACCACCGGGCCACCAGGGAAGCCCTGAATGCTCTTTTTAAAAGGGTGATACTTGTAAGCTTCTTGGCTTCTCACACCTAGAAACTTCACCTAGAGAATTCTAATGTATCTACATCAAAGCTCCTGTGTGCTTTTCTTTAGTCACTTGTGAATATCAGTAACCATGTGAATTTCATCAGTAGCCGAATATTGAATTATTCTTAACTTTGAATGTCATAATTGCCAGCTATTAGTTTGCACAACTGGCCTAGGCTTCCCTATAACTGTGACAAGAAATAGTTTTTTTCTCATTTGTACTGATGGGCTAGAAGTATACATTTTTAGTCTACTCCTTTTTTAAAATCTATCCTTATATTAAAGTAGTACCATAGAGAGATCAAACTTTCCTGATGATTCAGTCCTTTACTATGTTCAGAGCGCATTATGGAAGTATATTGAAATGCTAAATTTTATGCTCATGGATGTGCCTAGTTTTTTTCCCCCACACAGAATAATTACTAAGTGCATTTTAATTTCTTATTCTTCTTGTTTGTGTTTTGTTTGTACTCTGTTGACTCGGCTAGCAAAGTTGATTTAGTTTCTACTTTTGTACCCTGGTATCTAATTTTGAATTATTTTTTAAAGAATTTGATCTAGATAAAATCTGTAGTAAATGATTAAGAGTATTTTAAAGTATTCGTTTTGTTTATGCTTCTCATGTTAAAGCTTATATAATTTTGAGTTACATAATTTATGAGTTTACCAACATTTATTAGTAGTGTTTATATCATAGTAACCTGATGGATTTAAGGGTTGCTATACTGATCTGTCCTTATACACAGTAGGTGGGTAAAATATACCAACTACTTTTGTTTTTAGGTATTGGTTTATATTTTCAACAAACTTTCATGTACTTACTGTTTGTCAGACCCTGTGCTAGGGATTTAGTCATTATTTGCATTTTTCAGATTAATTCACCATTAATTTTATAGGATTATTGTTGCCATCTCTTTTTCAGGGTATGGTACCATTTGTTTTTGTGGGAACAAAAGACAGCATCGCTAATGCCACTGTTCTTCTGGATTATCACCTGAACTATTTAAAGGTGAGGACAGGAAGAACTTTAACGTTGAAACCTTTTGCACTAAAATATAAAAACTCCATAGTAAGTCTTAAAGCAATTAAGTTTCATACTAGCCTGTACATGATAATCAAAGACCTGTAAAAGATAATAGAAAAAAATGTTCATTTCGTTTAGCTTATTATATTCCTTCTGAAAACACGTCAGTTTTCCATCATTATAAATTTAAGGACCAGTATCCCAGTTCTCAAGAAACTCCCCTATTTCCCATTATTCTTCTGTTAAACCCTTATACTCACTTTAGACAATCCTGTCAAAAATACATTTCATCCCATTGATCCTTTCTAGCCCTTGTGAGTTTTTTCCAGGACAAATTTCGTGTCTGTAACACTTGCCTTTGTTGTCCCTTTTATGTCATTTATCAAGGAAATCCCAGGGTTTCATGAAGTCCTCTGTTTAAATGTTTACCCTTCGTAATTTTCTCTATACTCTGTTATTACAAAATAGAAACAATTTGTGTTGTTTTATAAATGCACATTTTAGTTAGTATTTGTACAGTTATGCCTCCTCTAGCTTACAAACTGGAAAGCAGGAACGAGGAGGCTGCAAGGCATAGCAGAAAGAGCACTGGATTGGCAATCCAGTGATTTGCTTGGGGTCTCTCTTCTTCCATGAACTAGCTCTGTGTCTATAGGCAAATCACCTCCCTAGACTAGGTGCTTTTTAAAATTTCTTTTGGCCAAATGTTCTGTAATTCGATAAAATAGAATTTCACCCATGTCACTTTTATAATTTCTTCTTTGTATCCATATGTATCAAAAATACATTGTAACTGGTACTAAATAGTATTTTTAAAGCAATCCAAGTTTCTATTTTATTTATGATGCTATCTTAATAAGAATTTTTTTGCTGATTTCTTAAAGAAATAAAATTAAATAATTTATAGTTATATGTAAACAAGGAAGGAAAATACAATAGCTAGGCACTTCTTATCATTCTTATGGTGGTCAGTTAATAATTGCAAGTGGGGAGGTTTCATCCAGCAAGGTTTGCATGGATAGGATACCCCATTGATTTGCTTATTCACTTTTGTTTTAAAGTGTGTTTTATGTGTAATCTGTTGTATGTGTTTTTCTTCATATTCTTAGCTTAAATAATTTTGAAGACCTGGAGAGTTAGGGTTGCATTGTATCAGTCCCTTGTTCTTTTGACTAATGTTCTTCCTTAGATATTTTGATTTATTCTTCACAATTGAGTATCTTTTTTGGTTATCAGCAGCTGTCCTGTTGTTGCCATTCTTTCCATCACCAGATCTTCCCTCGAGTGGGCTTGGCATCTCTCACCAAAAGGTGACTGCTTTGCCCCAGTGGGATAACCTGGACTACCATTCTGTTTTGCAAGATACACCCATTCCATGAGCTCTAACTGTACTTTTGGAGTAAGCCACTCACTCAGCTGCAGTCTCTTCTTTGTTCAAGTCCTCTGTAAAACAAATTCTGGTTCAGAGCACAGATGAAGCTCATCTAGATTCTTACCTGCCCTTTTCCTGAGGCTGCCATAACCAAGATTTTAGGAACCTAGCTTTACAGAGGCTTCCCCAGTGACTGTTCATGTGGACGGTCCCTATGACGGCATCTGCTTGACTGAGACACCCAGTGCTACTCTAGTTGTGGATCCAGTTCCCTATAGCTAGTAAATAGATGCTTATGGGTAGATTGGAAGAAGGGTTAGAATTGAGACTTCATCTGGATTTGACAGAACCCAACATATTGGAAGCATTGTGTGTGAGGGTCTGTTAATGGACCCCAGGTGTATATTTTGATCAACTGACTATACTGTTCGTCATACTTGTTCTAGCAGAGTTGTAGTCTTTAAGAGGTTTTCAAGGCATGATATAAGATATACAACTTGTTTTTGTCAACTATTAAATAGTTCCCCTATATAAGGAATATAAACATTTTCAGTTCATCGAAGATAATTGTTTCTTAATTGTATAGTCACGTCCAAAGACCTGCCATAGTATATGTTCTTTGAAAGCAGAAGATGGCCCAGACTCAATGTTTTGTTAATTAAGATATTAAGTGGCAAATCTATTTCAATTAAGATTATTTACAATGTGTGATTTTTAAGGTTAGCTGGTTAAACCTTAAATGTCATTTATCTGTATTCATACGTTTTAGAGTTGTTTTATTCAATATCCTATTATCAAGAGGTCCAAAAACTAGCATATTTGTGCCTTAGCAGATCTATCGGATAATAGTGCCAAATTAAATAACTTTAAATTCTATCAGTATAATTTTAATGCTTAGTATTTTTGTTATATCTCTAATTCTGGACATCAATAATATGTTATCTATAGTAAATTTATTTTTAAGGAGACCATTCAATTTCCTGATAATTCTGTGTAACAGTGTTTACTATAAATTTAGAACTGAAATTGAAATATTTCCAGTATACTTTTTATCTGATGAAAAGGAGAAAGGTATTTTTAAGTAAAATGTCAAACTATTTTTACTGTTATCTTGTATATTTTAAATAGGAAGTAGACCAGTTGCGTTTGGAGAGATTACAAATTGATGAGCAGTTGCGACAGATTGGAGCTAGTTCTAGACCACCACCAAATCGTACAGATAAGGAAAAAGGCTATGTGACTGATGATGGTCAAGGAATGGGTCGAGGTAGTAGACCTTACAGAAATAGGGGGCACGGCAGACGCGGTCCTGGATATACTTCAGGTACAAACTAAGCATTTTACTCAGTAACTTTATCTGTTCCTAGACTTAATAGCTGCTAATCTCTAATACTCATTAGAACCCCATTATAACAGTTTCTCACTACATGGTTTCCAATTCACAGTGCGTCAAATTGTGTTGCAAGAGACATAGAGTAAAAACCTGATAATAACACATAGAGTTCACAGGGCAGGTGTGAGTCTGTCCACATTCTGACTGGGGATAAATCTGCTTAAGCCCTTGTACGTTGATGACTTTCCTAAGGCCTTTCCTGATTTTATTACTGTATAGCCAAAACTTTTTTCATTTGTGTACTGTGGCTCATTTTTTGTCAGGCATGTGCTGGTCATACTTGCTGGATGGACTGTGTAAATCAGGGGTCTGCATCCTGTGGCTCGTCAGGTGATTTTGAGTGGCATGGCCAAAGTGAGCCCTAGGCACAGTCAAGAAGTAGGCGAAGCTTCTCTTTGCCTTCTCAGCTCTTCTTTCAGTGCTTCTTTCTTCTCTCCCAGTACCTTTCATTGAACGCTGTCCCACTGCCAGTGCCTACTGTCTTTCTTGCTCAACTGTGTATCTACTATGTAACTTGCTTATGATGGTATAAGGTATAATCCATCTCACAAATATTTGCATTTCAAAAAGGAACTCTTTAAGATGGAAAAGCCTTCAAGATCCACAGGAATGAAGCTATAATGGTGAAGCTATAATTGGTCATTAGCTCCAACAGAGGAAGAGAGAGAGGTAGTAGAGCTGATATTCTGGAGTCGGGGAGAGAGACACCTACTCCTAAGGCCAACCTTGAACCTAACCCCTAATCCCTCTCCCAGCAGTCTGTTCTTTATGCTGTTGAAGTCCCCCGTCACCGTGGAGCTCTTTTCCCCACTCCCATCCCTTATGTCATTAACCCAGACCCTCAGGCATAACAAGTTTATTACAATAAATCCTTTATAATAATCAATTATCCCAGTGGGAGTGGGAGGGAAGGTTGTGGACCAAGCATCAGGCAAGCATATCCCCATTCAGCTAGGTCCAATCCCTTATCGCACAAGAGACCCTTCCCTGAGATAGTAGCCATGGTGGCCACCTTTGCCACCCTCTCTGAGGTGACCAAAATGTATGCATTCCCCTCTGTGCCTGGGCCAAACCTTGTTAAAAGGAACCCTCTTTATAGAGGTTTTGTTGATCAAGGTATTGCATTTAACTGTTGTAGACAACTTTTCCTCCAGAGAGCACAGATGTTTAAAGGAGCACAGCTGTTTAATGATGTGGCATACTCAGGTTTGAACTTAGATGGCTAATAAAATCTTTTATTTTTTTTAATGAGAACCAAAAATGTTTAAAACAAAAATTACCTCAAATATTGTGGAGACCTTCATTTTGAATTTAAGATAATTTGTTTTACAAAATGGAAGGTGATAATACTCTTTGGTGGGCTTATAAATTGGGAAGAGTAATGGATTACCCCTGAAACGTCTCTGGAAGCTTCTGTTAACCTAACTTTTTTTTTAAGTCGGACAACGGTATATAACTTTTAACTCTCGATAGGAACTAATTCTGAAGCATCAAATGCTTCTGAAACAGAATCTGACCACAGAGATGAACTCAGTGATTGGTCATTAGCTCCAACAGAGGAAGAGAGGGAGAACTTCCTGCGCAGAGGAGACGGGCGACGGCGTGGAGGTGGAGGAAGAGGACAGGGAGGAAGAGGACGCGGAGGTGGCTTCAAAGGTACAGAGGTTTTCATTAGGCGAGAAATGAAGGTCAGTTGTAACAGCTGTCTGAAGTTCTGTGAAGAACCTTGCTGATTCAGTGATGTATTACCAAGACCCCCATTCCTCTGGTTTTGTACTGGTCACCATGGGAAAGGCTCATGCAATTGGCAATATTAGACAGCCTTCCTTTCCCTCTGGTTCACATAGAATAAATACATGAATTAACACTGATAACTAGTTTCACCTCTTCTGGTATTCTAAACATCACAGTCTGATCATTAGCTCAGGTTGACCTGTAACAGCTGATGCAGAATTGTGATGCCTTAGAAATATTTTCTGTTCCTTGGTAGCATGCTAGGTTATTAGCCAGTGTGTAACTGGAATCACTAGGTTGTTGATCCTATGTTAGATTCTGTGGTGGATCTAAATAAATTGAGGATGGGGGAACAAAGAACTTCCAATAAGCATGTCAGAATCAGTGACCATCGAACCTTTTAAAAACGTCCCTATAGGAAACGATGATCACTCCCGAACAGATAATCGTCCACGTAATCCAAGAGAGGCTAAAGGAAGAGCCGCAGATGGATCCCTCCAGGTAAACCTGTGTGCCTCTTTCCATCTCAATTGTTTGAGTTACAGTACTTTGAGATGTATGAGTTTATTTTACTTGATTTTTAAGCATGTTCAAAGGTTGTGAATTTGGTACGTTGAAATATTTTCCTTTCAACACTACATTTGTGGGCAGTCTTAGTCCTTTGCGACAAGTATACAAAGAAGATTTCTCGAGAGAATATGCAGTCTCAGTATTTCTGAAGACTTTGCAGCCTCAGTGTGACTTCAATACCACATTGGTGGTCCAACCGCCCCCCCCACCCCCCCCACCAACTGCCCAAGAAAAGAAACATCCAGGAATGAACCAAGAGAGACTTGCGTCAGCCCTGTGGGTCCCTCCTCCCCTGAGTTACATGGATAGAGTGTCCTCTTTGAGTGGAAAGTAAGAGAAAAAAGGTGTCTGGCTCAAGGGTAATAATCATGATACACAGGGCTGTTGACACTCAGCTGGTACTTGCTGAATCAGTCAGCTGCTTATATACAGCCAGCCTCTATTCTGAGAACCCCATCTCAAGTGGTAATCACCTGTGCCGAACCCATTGTTAAGTAATTTGAAAATTACCCCTGAGCGTGTCCAGACAGACACCTTTGCTGAGTGCTCTGTGTGTGTTTTATCTTACTTAATCTTTCAGCAGCCCCCTGAAGTGTAAAAAGTTTTATTATTCTGTTTTATAGGTGAGTAAACTGATGTTTAGAAAGATTGAATCACATAGATGGCATACGGTAGAGTGATATTTGAATACTGGTATCTGATTCCCAGAACCCATGTTCTCTTCTGCTGCTTCTTTAATTCTGAAGACTTAATCCAAGTAGTTAGGGTTCCTTCATGCCTATGGATTGGTTTGGGACCAATACCCAAGATTAGTGAGAGATGATTTTTAAGGGCAGAAACTCCATGATGGAGTATTTCTTAGAATTCATAGCGGTTGTAAGTAGGTGTTAACCATTGGCTGGTTCTTAAGGACCAGCATAGAAAAGACCTTAGACGTAGATAGAGATCGATGAAATAATGCACACACATGTGCCTTACAGAGATGTAAGGCATTTATGTACCAGTTTTATAATTCCGCTCTTCACAACCCAACAGTTAAAACAGTCACCCAGGACCAACACTTAAACACACTTTGAAATTACAGCAAACCATTTTGGGATTATATGTCACATTTGTACTTGAAGCAGATCAATATTTGTAATTGTTTTAGGCCCATTTGTCAATATTATCTTCCTTTTGTACAGCATTTAGAAGTCTATTTAGCAGTGTTTAAGTGTTCAGTGTTGGCACTTAAAATATTGCATAAATCTCAGAATATTATTTTTTAAATTGTATTCATCTCTACACTCTTCCTGGGATTCCAGTTCTTCCACACATTAGTGTCTTCAAATTTCCCTGTACCATTCTTATTCTTCAGAGTTCAAGTTGTATGATCATCTGACTTGCCTTACTGACGGCAAGTAAGTAGCCTTACTGAAGCTACTAGAAACCAACGCTCGTATTTTTTTTTATTGTAAGACAGTGAGAGCCCTCAGTGTAAGGAAACTTAATTATACTCATGATAGACAGAAAGATGTCAACTAAAGCTTAGAAGAAGACATGGCAGGATTGTGAGTTTTTATCTAACTTTGGACACAGTGAGATGACCAGTGTGTTCCAGTTAAAGAAGAGTGTTTTAAAATCAGAAACCAAATAAAGATCCTACCTGACCATAATTTCTTGCACTTCTTCTATTCTCACCCCCATATCCCCCTTTTAAGATGTGGAATTTACCCTTCGGGCTTAAATTTCTCATCAGGCCAATTACAGATTACAGTAGGATATGGTCTGTGTATATAACAACTGTAACTTGTTTTAGATCAGAGTTGACTGCAATAATGAAAGGAGTGTCCACACTAAAACATTACAGAATACCTCCGGTGAAGGTAACCGGCTGCGTACGGGTAAAGATCGTAACCAGAAGAAGGAAAAGCCAGACAGCACGGATGGTCAGCAACCACTTGTGAATGGAGTACCCTAAACGGCATAATTCTGGAGTTATATTCCCTATACCATTTCCGTAATTCTTATTCCATATTAGAAACTTTGTTAGGCCAAAGACAAATAGTAGGCAAGGTGGCACAGGGCATGAAATGAACACCAGTTCTGTTAAGAATTTTATTTTTTGTCATATTGGCCATAAGCAACAGTTTTCAGATTTGCACAAAGAAACAGATCTTAAAATTTTGAAACATTACTTTTTTTTTTTTTTTTTTTTTTTGTGGTACGCGGGCCTCTCACTGTTGTGGCCTCTCCGGTTGCGGAGCACAGGCTCCGGATGCACAGGCTCAGCGGCCATGGCTCACGGGCCCAGCCGCTCCCTGGCATAGTGAGATCTTCCCGGACCGGGGCACGAACCCACGTCCCCTGCATCGGCAGGCGGACTCTCAACCACTGCGCCACCAGAGAAGCCCCTGAAACATTACTTTTAAGTAATTAAGTATACTTAGCACTTCAGGACAGGATTTTCGTTTGGTTTATTTTTTAAATACCAAGCAGTGGTATTCTTTCTTAATTTGGACCGTTACCCTGCATTGGGTGATAACTCACTGGTACATTTCAGTTTTTCTGAATAAATAGCATTTATGGTAATCATATTACACTTCTGTTTTCAGTCTCATACGGAAGGCCAATGACATTTCATGTCCTGTGTCAGTTTATGTTTTGGTCCACTTTTCCAGTATTTTAGTGGACCCTGAGATGTGTGTGATGTGACGTTTGTCATTTTCATTAGCAAAAAAAAAGTTGTATGATCTGTGCCTTTTTTATATCTTGGCAGGTAGGAATATTATATTTGGATGCAGAGTTCAGGGAAGATAAGTTGGAAACACTAAATGTTAAAAGATGTAGCAAACCCTGTCAAACATTAGTACTTTATAGAAGAATGCATGCTTTCCATATTTTTTTTTCTTACATAAACATCAGGTTAGGCAGTATAAAGAATAAGACTTGTTTTTGTTTTTGTTTTGTTGCACTGAAGTTTGACAAATAGTGTTATTGAGAGGGATGTGTAATTTTTCTATATAGACAGGAGAAGAAATAACTGTCTTTTCATTTGAGAGAGGCTAAAACATTTTCAGCTAGGAGCAAATCTTCCTGGTCAAAAGTTAGTAGGATATGCCTTCTCTTTGGCCTGATGACCAGTTTTAAATTAGAGCTGTTTTTATTTTGTCCTCCCCATGTTTTGTGAAGTTTTTCATACTTTAATTTCAAGCTTATTTGGGGGAGATAGGAAGGTCATTTCCATGTGTGCATAATAATCCTGTGAAGTACAGGTACTTTGTCTAAGAAACAATGGAAGCAGGTTAAATGTTTTGTAAACTTTGAAATATTAGGTCCAAATGTATAAGCAGAATTGGAAAGCAGACTAGGATTGGTTAACAAATGATACTTTTTTTCTTTAGTTTTTTGATGTGTTGGATTTTGGGTTTGAGTCTCTCTTTTTTTTTTTTTTTTTCTTATGAACAAGATTTACAGAGGAAAAATATGTGAAGGACCTTCACTCTAAGATGTTATATTTTTCTTAAAAAATAACTCCAAGTAGGGGTACCACTGAATCTGTACAGAGCCGTACAAACCGAAGTTCTGCCTCTGATGTATTTTGTGGGTTAGTTTCTTTGAATTTTCATTTTACGGTTACTTTTCCTTGCATACAAATAAGCATATAAAAATGGCAACAAACTGCACATGATTTCAAGAATATTAAAAAGTCTTTTAAAAGTATTGCCAAACATTAATGTTGATTTCTAGTTATTTATTCTGGGAATGTATAGTATTTGAAAACAGAAATTGGTACCTTGCACACATCATCTGTAAGCTGTTTGGTTTAAAATACTGTAGATAATTAACCAAGGTAGAATGACCTTGTAATGTAACTGCTCTTGGGCAATATTCTCTGTACATATTAGCAACAACAGATTGGATTTTATGTTGACATTTGTTTGGTTATAGTGCAATATATTTTGTATGCAAGCAGTTTCAATAAAGTTTGATCTTCCTCTGCTAAATTGACGTTGATGCAATCCTTACAAATGATTGCTTTTAAAATTTTAAGATAGGAAAAGAAATCTATAAAACGTTCTGTTACAAAATGTAACTGTATTACCATTGGAAATTTCACATGTCATAGGAAGTTAGCCGTTATCTACCAACTTTCAAGAACTTGATCTTGTTTAATAAGGTGAAAAAAGTCAACAAAATGGTACAAAAGCACATTGTGCCATTACAATATGCACTAAGTCTCTTTTTTACAAAGGCTGAATTCAGCAAGGCGCTAACTTGCTTAAATGTGAATTACTAACTTCTAAAACTGTAATTTGAGTCACATGTTTTCAAACGGAGTTGGAGTTTATTCATATTACAATATTTGTGTGCTAAACGTGTATGTTTTTCAGTTCAAAGTCATGTTTTTAAAATCTTATTAAAGTTTCAAAAATCTGAAGATTGTTTATCTAGATGTAAATTTTTATTAAAAAGTTGCACTTATGAAAAAGCAAAAAATTAGTCTGACAGATGTTTGCTCCTGGTCTTAAATTTCTAAATATAACAAAAATTAACGATGGGGGGAGGTATTAATCATGCAAAGCATACATTATGCCTTGCAAATAATCTTTTATGTGCCCTTAAAAAGCAGAAAAGTAGATATTTGAAACTAATTCTGCATATCCCCAGTTAGAGAATTTGAACACATTAATTACATAGGATGCTACTAAACCGTGTTAAACACATACTCTTGTCTGAGCACACATAAACTTACCTTGCCATTTGGAAAATATTAAATATGTCTATGTTGAAAAATAGCAGCCATCCTCAAGTAACTTTGTTGGGTTTTCCTGGTCTCGCATTTCAGTGCTCGCTACACGTGAACAACCTATTGGTGGCAGCAGGCTTGAGACTCAACTTGGCTCACTCGGAGGCATTTCTCCCATCTGACCATGATCTTCCCGTTCCTGGTGGTTAGGAATATAGTGCCTTTTAGAGTCAATATACCGATTTGATCACTTTTGAGCCAGTTTGGTTCATGGCCATAAATAGCATCTTTCCCTCATGACCCTCTGATGCCTCTGATAAGCAGTTATTCTGAAATAGCCATTACCAGATGCTAGTCTTGATTGCTCAGAAGGCTTAATGTGTACCAGTATTTAAATTTTGATCGTCTTTCCCTCTGTGTGTTTATCTAGGGCTGTTTAAAAATTTTATTGGGGGCTATTTAGAGATCTACTTTCCATTTCTCTCAGAACTTTCCATGAAGAAACGGGGAAATCTGTATTTTATGCTGATGAGTTCTATGTTAATGGGAGAGGCATTAAAAGTCTTTGCAAGTTGCACTTGCTAAATGATTAAAGATAGGCTTCAAAACTAAGTGCCTAAAGGTCTTCCCACCAATTTCTATATACCATACGCTTGATTACAGGTCCAAAACTGGAAGGAAGATGTAAGTGTCAACAGAAGATGGTTACATGCAATCCTGAGAACTTGGGGTATATCATCATTGTTCAGTATCATACAGAACATAGATGGTTTATGGTAAGAGGAGGAAAAAAATTCGTGTTATTTTTGGGAAATACTAAGGCATCTTTGTCAGATTTCCTTGGAGATCAAAACCTGTAAGGTATTACATCAAAGAACAGAGTACTAGTGCTCAAGGAATATATATCATTAAAAGTTGCAAGCTCAGCATGGATACTACGTGATAAAAAGGAACCTAAGGAATTATACTGTGAAGAGGGAGGAATCAGGAGGTAGATCCCACACTTGACCAGGCCGTAGACTAGCTCGGTGGTTGCTAGAAGAGTCATGTCACCTCTCCAGGTTCCAGTTTCTTCATGGGCTAAGTAAGTGGTTGCTAAGGTATCCTAACTCCAAAGTCGTATATGCATTAAGAAGGTATTCATGTTTTATATGGAGAAAACTACAGAGTAATTGTTAACGAAGCACCCGCCTGATTTCATCTGGTTCTCATTAAATATTTAGTGCACATTCGCTATATAGCAAGCACTTCACAGGCTTCTTGGGAATACAGAGATAATATTTCAAGCCTTCAAGAAGCTTAGTGTCGAGTGGGAGAGCTCAGTGAGTCAGTGGGCAGTTCCAGCACATGGTACAGTAAGTACTAAGATGCACAGGGTGAGGTGGGAGCACATAGAAACAACCCAAATCAGGGTGGCGAGGAGTCAGTAAAGGGCTTCTCGGATAAAGTGAAATCTTACCTAAGACGGAGGACAGGTTGGAGAGGTTAGCCAGGATAAAAAGGGCTGGGGCCATTGATCTAAGCATGAAAAAGTCAGTTTGGGAAGCTTCCCGAAGCTTCAGTGTGGCTAGGCCACGGAATTTGAGGTAGAGAGTGAGAGAGGTGAGACGAGAGATAAGGCCAAGGAAGGCCTACGTGCCATGTTAGAGGTTTGGCTTTTGGGCGCCTTTGAAGGGTTTTAAACGAGATCAGATTTACACTTGAAGAGTGTGGAGGGACAGGCAGGATTGCCAACCACTCCAGGAGCCTCTGTCAGGTCGCCTGGAACCACCTAGCAGGAGGGACTGGGCCCACATCCAACTTCCTGGACGTTCCTCTGCCCCACAGTCCAAATCCAGCTTCCCAAAGGTCACAGGTGCTAGCAGGCTGTGTTCCCAGACAGCTCCCCTGACAGCTGGCATTTGAGCCCTGGTTTGATCCTTTGCCTGCAAGGCCACCACCATCAGCGTTGCCCTGTGGAAAGGTAGACTCCCAGGGAAGATACACCTTCCCCTGGAGCCCAGCCCCAGGGATGCAGCACGCGGGGTGGGGGTGGGGGGGGCGGCCTTTGCATGTGTCTCTGCGGGAGAGAATGGGCGTCCACATGCCTCTCCTTCCTGACCCTTACTGGTAATTTTCCCTCATTAAAACCTTCCCCTCTTGCATGCTGGTGTGCTATTTGCCTTCACCCACTGAGTCACACAGATCGTGACCCACGTGAGTGCCCCACATGAGGCAAACTCCACTTATTCCAGCTCTGGCCTTTGGGAAACTGCAAAAGGGATCAACTAAGCCATACGAGGGCTGCACAACACCCCTCTTAGGGCTAGCGGTGGGAGGCCTAGCTGAGCTGAAATCACTGGTGAACATGTTTCGGCCTTGGTCTAGGGCCATACCATGTGCCACAGAGGCTCTGGAAAGTCCTCCGTGTGAGGCAGATAGAGACTCTTCCATCCCTTGGCCCTCCCTACAAGTTAGTCAGCCCTGTGAGCCCTAAGGGAAAAGAAGTTGACAGAAAAGAGCCCTTGGTCTCAAGTGCCACTGGAACAGTAGATGCAACCTAACCTCAGACATGAAACCTGGCACTGTGCAGTGTACCGCCCAGGGGCTTATTAGGCAGAGGGTGAGGGATTGAGGTCCAGACCGAGGGGCTTCAAAACACAGGGAACTGGACTCCCAACAATAGTCACAGCAGTCCCATGAGGCTTGAACAGCTTGCGTGATGGAAGAAGCTACACCCATGAGGTAAGTGGCACTGAATGGCCAGCATTTGAGGTTTACCACCAGATTTCCGTTTGCTGAATGAACTGGCTAGTCCAGCCAATGGGGAGAGAGCACATGTGCCTGCCCTGGGCTTGCATCGGATGCTCGGGGAAATCAGATTCACGTAGCCACAAAGAGGAGACTTCCCTACTGAGGTCGCAGCTGCTTTGAGGCACGTTGGCACTATAGACCGACGGTATGAAAATCCTGGGCGTCAGGGATAACTTGCGAGCAAGTGACCTTAATTCAGAGAACGCTGGAGAAGCCAGTGGGATCTTACATGAGCAGGACGTCCCTAACTTTGCTACTTCTACCCGGGAGTGAGGGATGGGATAATCCTTCGGTGCTGATTTAGGCCCCACCCAAAAGAGGAAGAGGAGATAAGGGGCCCTGTAAAAGTTGCCCCAGGACCCAGCGAAAATGAAAAGGCCGGAGGCGAACACTCCAGGCGTCCTTCTGAGGCTCCTTCAGGCAGCACTGTTATGGCTCTGGGCCTTGAACAAAGGGATTGCTAAGGAAGGAGAGATGGGAAAAACACTCTAAAGAGGTTGCAGAGAGGAGGTAGGGGTGCAGGAATCAAAAATGACTGATTTTTGAGCGGGCATCAAGGAGACCCCTGTGGAGAGCTGACGCAAGGAGATCCTGGGTGATGAAGGCCGTTAGTTTTCCCACTACCTGGACGGCAAGTCTCCAAAGCCGCCTCCTGTGTCCTTGGAGAAGGGTGCAGGGGAGGAAGCGAAGCAGTTAAGCACACGTTAATGCAGCTGGAATGAGACTCCCCAGCCCCACAGGCCTCTGTGCTACCCAGGAGACTGATTTTCTAGCCCGACTGCTAGAGGGCCCTTCAATCCACATTTGAGTGCCCTCAAGAGCAAACTCGGCCTGGGGGCCAGTCCTCTGCCCTCGTCATAGGGATTGCTGAGTTTGTGCCCTAGTCCATGTCTTCCGGAACTTAGGTGCGGGGAGGATTCTGCAGACCTGGCAGCCACTGGAGCCCAAGGAGCTGTCATTCTTGGACCCGATGGGTCCACAGTAAGTTTCTCTGGCAGGATTTGAGACTGGTTTTACTTACACCCAGAGACTTGGCACAGTTGCTTCAGATGCCATTGGCCCCTTTGATGGGACCGTGCTCATGGTCCCTTTGTCAGACTGCAGGATTGGTACAGACATGCTGGGTTCCCTCAATCCAGCATAGTACCCTCATCTGCCGGGTGGGTGTGGTCATCGCCATCCCTCCTGGTGACTACAGAGCCTCTTGTATTTTCAGAGCCTGCCAGGATTGTGCAGCTGAAACAGTATCAAGTACCAGTAGGTGAGAAAGACAACCCGCAAGGCTTATTCCGTTGCCAGGAGGGAGTGGTAGCGCATACTACCTTCCAACTCCCAGCCTGTGTAGCCAGTGAGTAAATCCAGTGTCTGTGGCCCCTGATTGCAGATCATTGTGGCTTTAATAGTGGCCGCCATGTCACTCAAAGCACTTGATATACCAGTAGGTGACTGAACTGACTGCATCCATTACCGGCACTCAGTATGTGGCCGGCAGCTGCACTGTCCGGGCCTTCAGCCACTAGCCACATGTAGCTGCTGAGCGATCAAAGGCTAGTCTGAATTGAGATGTGCAATTCTCAGTGTATTTAGAATGCATGTATTTAGAACGGATTTTGAAGACTTATTTTGAGAAAAAGAATGAAAAATACCTATTTTTTATATTTAAGTGCTGAAATATTAATATTTTGGATCTATTGGGTTAACTGAGCCATGTTAGTAAAATTAGTTATACCTGTCTCTTTTTACCTTTTTTTTAATATAGTGACTACTAGGAAATTTAAAATTACACGTGTGGCTCACATTATACTACTCTTGGACAGAATAGCCCTAGACATTGCTCATGTTCCTTGCTCTAGATTTCTCCAAGAAGAAAAAAGAAATTATTTTGTTTTCACTTGGCAGAGCAGGGAGCTCACTTTTACTGTCCTACCTCAGGCATGTTGAACTTCCCCAGCAATACTGCAATATATCAATAATACGTTGGGAAAGCCCATTCCATTCCATTGATGACAGTTTCCATAGTGGCGCCCAGAGGAAACTTTTCACCATAATGCATGCTCTCTAAGCGCAAGTGGCAGGGCCTTGAATGAAGATAGATATCGGAGCCAGGCCACTGGAGTGCATAAGTTGGGGGCTATCTGAGCAGCAGCCCAAAGAGATATTCCACAACCTAATAAGGAAAAACTGCTGACCTTTCAAACACTAACTACACAGAAGGAGCCCTTATCGCCTGTTTGGCCTCTTCGGGTATTAGAGGCAGCACATCCTGCACATAGGAATGTTACTCAAGAATCTGTAAGTCACCAGAAGGGTAGCCAAATTCGATTGGGGACCCCAGCAGGAAGCAGCCACAGAAGCAATGAAACAATACCAGCTCCGCCCCGCCCCCAACTCATTCTGATCCCTTGGAGTTTTAATTATCTGTGACCAGTCTCACATCTGATGTCTCTTGACAAGAAGACTCTGCCAATATTGGGGGTGGGTCATCTCACCACTACTGGATGGTACATGCGTTGTGAATGACAATTATTGGCCCTGTTGGGGACAGATTATCTCACTGAAGGGAAAAGTGTGACTCTCAGATCCAACATTCCCAACCTGCTAGTGGGGTTGTTACTGAAATCAATTCCATCAGATGGGTGTCTCAGTGATGGTCCAGTTGGGAAAACAGAAATCACACGAGTGATTTTAACCGAGAATTTAATACAGGGATTGGTTAAACAGACCTTAAAGGACTGAAAATGCAAAACAGAAGCATTAAGTTTCCACAGAGGTGGGTTCTGCGGGAAGCATTTACCATCCTGAGGCCTGGGGGAACAAAGGGAGGAGGCTGGGATGGTGAGAACCCAAAGGCTCAAAAATGAGGGCCACAGAGTAAAAACCCAGATCTCAAGCAAAGGGGTACTATCGGTCGGTACAGGTACCTTGATAACATGCAGGCAGACCCCCATGTGGCTGGGCTTAGAGCACCAAGGAGACGTGATAATGCTGGTTCTGAGAGCGGGGCGGGGGGGATCGGAATCTGGAAATTGGATTCAGCAGCTGCTACTGGAGCAAACTCTTCCTGCCAGAGTGAAGAACCATGGTCTTCCAGTCTCCTTCTAGAGCCTCTTATTGGCAGACCCTAATAGGCAGCACCGGCAAAGGAGAAATGTGGTGTGCAGAATCCCAGCCCCAGCCTCATAGAGTAGAGTGTAGAAGGATGGTTTGGAACTGAGATACAGTAGCTTAATAATTGACAAAGTGCAACAAACCGAAAAAAATGCGAAATGGAAATGGTACATCCAACGGGGGGTCAAGCCAACTGCAAGAACACGTGGCTGCCCAGCCAGTAGGTACTGAGATGGCCCTATTGCCTGCTTTGCCTGAGCTACTGGCTCGAGTGGGCCTCAACTTTGAGACTTGGTACCAGACAAGGAAGCCTGTTTCACTGATGGGTGAGCAAGTTCAGTGGAATACTGCTAAGCCATTTGTTATGTGGTGATAAATGCTGACAACCCCTGGCACTGGCTGCTCTGCACATTGTGTGGAAGTGCAGTGCTTTTTTGGTCATAAAGCATTCCACTCTTCAATGAATGAAATATCCCTTTACATAGACTCAGGGGCTGCTGCTAATGGCCTCACTCTTTAGTCAGGTCACTAAGCCACGCAGGACTATTAAAGTCATACCCCCATAGAAACAAACACAACTCACCCACAAGCTCAGTTAATAAGTCACATATGCACTTGTCTCCTAGAAAAGAGCACATCCTGAGAAAAGCAAAGCATCTGCAATGAGAAACTCATCCGGGCCTGTGAGCCATCATAGCCATATTGACCTACGGGACCCACATCCAGACCCACCACAGTAACAAAACCACCATGAAGGGTTGTCATTTGACACACAAGAAACTACTGGCACCCCCAGAGCCTGCATTGGGTGGCAGCTACACAAGCATGGCATTCAGGGTTAGCTTGGTCACACCACAAAAGATAGGACTGGCTCACACTGGCAGATATACTTCACAGCCCCCCTGCCCCTCCATAGTCTGGACACACTCTCTAGGTATAGGGTTGCCGCCCACCTCCTCCAATCACATAGCACACGTAAAGTGAAGGCTCTGACGGACTACCTTTGCCACATGCCAGAGAAGGTCAATAGAGACTTCAGACCATGATGCAGATCTGACATCTATGAAGGAAAAGGAAGTAAGGAGAATTGGGTAAGAACGATCTTAGACTATAATGCAGTTCCAAGTATCGCAGGCAGATGGGGAGTTCTTGAGCCGAATCTGCATTAGTACCTCCACCGTGCTCAATTACTGACTGCAAGTAGTCTATAGGCAATATGGCCTTGGCACAAACACAGTTGTGGAGCCTGCAGGGCACCACCATGGGGCTGCTAGGCAATCGTGCTCTCCACAACGGACTGGAGTGGCACACTTGCCTGGCTGCCATACTACATAATAATAATTTCCCTCCTTTTTTGGACCTGCACTGACCATGCTGAGTAAGAAGATTTTACTGCATGGATCACAGAAATGTGGATAAACACAAATTTGGAATGGCATCTGGTGTCCTTTCCCACTGGGCAGACAACTCTGATGTTGGGTTTGCCACACACCTCCTCTGAAAGTTGGGGGATACTTCTGTGATTTTTATGCTGATGAACAAAGTCGCCTTTGTCCTGAAGCCATCTTCCTTCATCTGAACAGACTGCCTTGGGTAAAGGAATTGTTAGCCCAGGTCTCTGTGCAACTTTACATTCCAGGATAGAAAATCAGGTCTGGTTCATTCCTGAGGGTAGCTCACGGGCCCCAACTGGTGAGGCACGGACAGATTCAAACCTGTGAATCAAGGAGAGCACTGAGGAGTGAATAACTTCTCCGTTTTCCTAATCCAGATATGGACAGACTGTACCTGTCTGGGGCAGTGACCATAGTGCCAACTATCACAAAGCTAGATATGTCACCCCCAACTTCAGTTGTCTGTGAGGGATCTTATCAGCATCCCACTATCAAACAATGCCTCAGGTATCACTTCTACCAGGCAGTGGCCTCAGCCACTGTTTGCCTTTGCCTTCTACACTCATGTGTCCATATCCTGTGATGTCCATGCTAAATGGATGCAGAGGGTCACCTTGGACCCAACTCAAAGCAACATTATGTGCTTCCCACCCACTTCCAGGACTAGATTTTCTGTGTGCTAAGACAGCCTCCCTTGCCTCCACTGCCTCCCACTTGGACACAGGGTGACCCTCTTCGTGTGGGTAGCGACACAACTCTTCGGTATTCAAAGATCCACTGGGCACAGTCTATATATGCCCAGCCTCTGGTGCAATTAGTAGGCTGTCCTTGGGGGCATTATGGATGCAGTTCATCACCATTTTACATGCATTTTCCCCCATCAAGGGGTGTTTCTAAGGCTCACCTGGGAGATTACCGAAGAGATAGCTGGGAGTTTCTCTACCAAAGATACTCTTGCCTCCTTGCCTCTGATTGTGTCGGATATCTGCGTAGCTTTGGGTTATTTACTGACTAGACAGTGTGTACTGTGGCCAACTTCTGGCTGAATACCTCACTGCAAGCTGTAGGAGCTGGCCACAGGGCTCTAAACCACTCCCTATCTAAGCCCTGGGACCTTTTTCTCATGGCTTGGTCTGGAGTCCATGACTAGAGGTTTCAGAAAACTCTAGTTTTCATGATGAACTTTGTACTCTTATTTAGGAGCCTCCTTGTTTCACAACGTCTTCTTTGCCATCCTCACCAACTTCAGAAACCCCACTGAAAAAGCCAATCAATTTCCGTCCCCAAACGTCTCACTGTGGGATACTGACAGAACTCGAAACCACCTACCTCATCTTACTAACACTTGGGCTTGTAAGTTATCCCAATTAAACCTATTATTGTGCCCATTCTCCATGATATAGTGGTATTTTCTTTAATTCACCTTCCAAAGATAGATTAAAAGGGGGCAGGACTGGAGGCAGGGAGGCTAGGATGTTGGAGTAATGAGCCAGTGCAATGGCAGTGAGAATGGAGAAAGGTGGGATTGCTATGATATTTAGGACATAGAATCAGTGGGGCTTAGTGATTATTACTTGTGGGGGGAAAGGAGAGTGAAGAAACTAGCATTATGATTTACAGATTTTTGGCTTGAGTTATAGCTTTCTTTTTTTTAAATTTATTTAATTTATTCAATTTTGGCTGCATTGGGTCTTTGTTGTTGTGCATGGGCTTTCTCTAGTTGCAGTGAGCGAGGCCTACTCTTCGTTGCTGTGCGTGGGCTTCTCATTGCAGTGGCTTGTCTTGTCGCAGAGCACAGGCTCTAGGCGTGTGGGCTTCGGTAGTTGTGGCATGTGGGCTCAGTAGTTGTGGCTCACGGGCTCTAGAGTGCAGGCTCAGTAGTTTTGGCGCACGGGCTTAGTTGCTCCGCGGCACATGGGATCTTCCCAGACCAGGGCTCGAACCCGTGTCCCCTGCATTGGCAGGCGGATTCTTAACCACTGTGCCACCAGGGAAACCCCTATAGCTTTCTTTTAGAGGAAGGGAGATTTATTCATTTAACTAATGTTTATTAAACATATACCATGAGTCAGGCAGACTTTGGCATTTGATGCTGGAGATACACAAGAAAAAGACATTGGCAGACAGAAAAATTAGCATGAAAGTTAATTACAGGGACAGATAGATATGTGCTTCCTCATACGATGCACAAGGGCACAACACACTTCAGTAGTGTTCCAGCTAAAAAAATTAATATGCTGAATCTAATCATGTGGAAACATCGGACAAGCTTACAAAATGGACATTTTACAGAATAAATGGCTTATGCTCGTCACAACTATCAAGGTCATGAAAGACAAATACTGAGGAACTGTTTGCAATCAAATGATACTAAGAAGACATGACAGTTAAATGCAATATGTGATATGGGATTGGCTCTTGAACCAGAAAATCTTGTTGTCTTTTGTTATAAGGGATATTATTGGGAAATTTGGCTATGAATAAAGTAGATTACATAGTAGGACAATGCTAATTTCCCAGTTTTGAGAATTGTACTATGATTACGTAAGAAAATGTTCTTTTTTTTTTAGAACTTTTTTTAAATAAATTATTATTTATTTAATAATAATAATAATAATAATTTTATTTATAATAATAAATTTTATTTATTTATTTTTGGCTGCGTTGGGTCTTCGTTGCTGCGTGCGGGCTTTGTCTACTTAACAGCGAGCGGGGGCTACTCTTTTTTTTAAATTTTTTTTGGTGGTACGTGGGCCTCTCACTGCTATGGCCTCTCCCGTTGCGGAGCACAGGCTCCGGACGTGCAGGCTCATTGGCCATGGCTCACGGGCCCAGCCGCTCCGCGGCATGTAGGATCTTCCCGGACCGGGGCACGAACCCGCGTCCCCTGCATCGGCAGGCGGACCCCCAACCACTGCACCACCAGGGAAGCCCTGCTTGGCTGTTTTTATAGGCAGGGAACCTGTAAGTCATCTGCTGACTGGGCAGAGTATGTATACTTTCAGTGTGCTGAGCGGGAGAAAAACGGGGCCAATGTCTTTCCCTATATGGGATAGTAAAGGGACAGGGCATGCTGCTTGGGAGGGCTCTGGGACATTGCAACGGTCACATTGTGACAGAAGTCCTGTAGCCTTTGTTCTGGCAATATTGGCCCTTTGAGTTTATCTTGTTCTTTGTGCTTGGAGCACACTAACCACACTAACCTCACAGGAAAGTATAAGAAGGGGCTCTAACCTGGTCTGAGGGTCAGGAAAGGTCTCCTGAAGAATTACGGACAAAGATGATGTGAGATACACACACACACACACACACACACACACACACACACACACACACACATACACACATTGGAATATTATTCAGACATAAGAAAAAAGGAAATCTGCCATTTGTGACAACATGGATGGAACTTGAGGGCATTATGCTAAGTGAGATAAGACAAATACTGTGTGGTATCACTTATATGTGGAATCTTAAAAAAAAAAAGTGAAAGTCAGAAACAGAAACAGAGGGTAGAAAAGTGGTTGCCAGGGGCTGGTGGGTAGGGGAAACAGGGAGAGGTTGGGAAACTTTCAGTTGTAAGATGAATAAGGTCTGAGGTTCTAATGTATAACATGGTGACTATAGGTGATAACACTGTATTGCATAATTGAAATTTGCTAAGAGTAGAACTTAAATGTTCTCACCAAAAAAAAAGAGTTGTGATGTAATAGATGTCTTAATTAACTAGATGGTGCGAATCTTTTCATAATGTATGTATATATCAAATCACCACGTGTACACTTTAAATATCTTACAATTTTATTTGTCAATTATACCACAAAAAAGCTGGAAAAAAAATAAGTTGGCTTACTAGAACAATGAAATCACCTAGTAAAAACCTAGTTATGACGCCACCTAGGAGAAAACACCCTATAAGTTTGTGGTGCTGTCTTGCAGGATGTGTTGTGCACTCTGAACCAGGACCAGTAATCAACATAAGGCACTGTTTGTCCCAGAACTAGAATACATGGGGCTAAGGACTAAGGGAGTGATGGTGAGAATGATGCCTAACGACATGCTTATACAGATGTTTGCACTTTGCTTCTCATTCTCTGATTTCTGCTATTTTAGAAGATTATTATTCAAGAGAGAAATATCTCTTTCAGGGAACACAACAGTGGTTCCACTGAATTAGAAGCTGAAACTGCCACCTTATGCCACTAGGCAGGTCCGCCAAAAAAAGAATTACTATGTCGGCTAAGGTGATTGATCCTAACCATTATTAAGTACTATATATTAATACATTATAGGAATGAACAACAATTTGTTTCCATTTCCCTACTGAGACATCCTTTATGTTGCTTTCATTATAACAATGAATGCCCTTGTACATGTTGTTTTGTATACATGGGTGGGAGGATAGATACCTAAAAGTGGAATTTGTGTGTCACAGAATATGTGAATATTTAACCTTTCAAGTTGTGGTCAAATTGCTGTCTTAAGTGGTTGTATCCATTTGCACCTCCACCAGCAATGATTGAGTTCCCATTTCTGTACATTCTTGTGAATATTTATTAATTTTTGCCAATCCGATGAGCATAAATTATCTCCTTGTTGATTAATTTGCATTCCCCTGATTACCTGATGTTGAACATCTTTTCATGTCTGCCTGTAGTGATATTTAAAAAAGTGTCAATTGTCAATTTTCCACAAGAATGGTAGTTACATTCTGAGCAGTGGTATGTACCATCTTGTGAAGCAGTCCCTTGTATTCATGCTCATGCAACAGATTTTCCTTCCTAATTAGCTCTAGGTTGACTAGTATCAAATTTAGTTCCCTTGAAAATATAGGATGAAAGAGGAAATCCAGGGCAGGATTTAAATCTACATCTGATAATCTACAAAGTGGATGGCTTTTTGTGCCCTGGCCCCCAATCTGAATTAGTGTTTTGTAAACCAGGAGGTACTCGGGCTTAATCTTAGAGATTTTGTCCCCGAGTTTTTGTTATTTCTAGCGGCATAATGTGGATTGCTCACGAGTATTGCATTGTTGCCATAAACTGCCATGCCTTGCCTGTTGACAGCAACCCCAAACGCTACAGTCGAGTGCGAGTCACAGCAAGCCAGAACTGGAAAGAATCCTCACAATCAGTATGTCCACAGCCCATTATTTGCAGAAGGGAAAACTAAGGCTCAGAGAGCACAACCCATGAGGTGGTAGAGAGCTGAGTTTCCAACCCATGAGCCCTCAGGGCAGCTGCGTGGTACCTGGTCATACGGTCATTTTCCACGGGTTCTATGACATGAACAAGTTTGCTGTTGGGAGGCAATTGTTCATGGGTCTCTCGAGTGTCTGAATGTCTAGGGGAGCTTTTGTCCTTTGTCTCTGACCCAGTAGTCTTGCATCTTCTGCCAGCATTTACAAAACTGTGGCGGGCTGCCTTGTTACTCAGAAGTACAGTAAAATCTCAGACACTTTCCTGTTCCTTACAGTTGAAGGCAGTAATTTCAAAAGCTGTTAATACAGGCATCCTCTGGTCAAATTAATTTTGGAAAAGCTGAGGCCTTCCCTCCCAAAAAAAAGATTAAGAAAAGATAAAAGGAAAGGAAAGCAGCTTCTTTTCCTGCCGGCTCCTTTAATAAACTAAAGAGCATTATGAATTGCTCCTAGATGTGGTGGTAGAGTGGAGTGCGCTAAATTTCAAGAATTATTTACATAGGAAAAATTCCTTCCTCCTTTCCCCTATGGAATGCTTATTAACATCGGAAAGAACAATAAAAACAATAGAATATGATTAGTAGAAAACCATTTGGAAAGCCAGAGTAAAATGTAGTAAGAAAGATGGAAATGCAGTTGAAGGGGGTCGTTTCACATCCCTTGAAAACTAGACGGAGGTAGATGAACAAGTGTTCCAGCATCATCTACAAAGTGCTTTTGCAGATGTGACCACACAAAGCGAGTTAATGGGATTTTGCCCAAGGGTCAGATTTTAGAGTCAAAAGGGGACTCTGAGACAACGCTGTCTTATTTTACACGTGTTGCACTAAGGCACAGCAGAAGGAAGGCACTTAAGGCCACCCAATTCACTGGTGACAAATGATGGGAATCAAATCGAAGTGTTCTGAGTCGCTTTTTTGTGTTCCCCACACACTCTTTGTCCTCATATTGTCCTATTGTTTCATTTATTTGTGACTCAACCTTAAGGTCTCTAAAGGCAAATACCATCTCGTTCCACTTAAGAGCTCCTACCACAGTGTAGCAACCTATTGAACATCTACCATATTCGCGATCGTCACTCTTCACATCCAGTGCTGCCCATCACAACTTTCTGCCATGATGGAGATGCTCCTTTTTCGCTCTGTCAGATATGGTCGCCTGAGCCATGTGTGGCTACCGAGCACTTGATATGGGGTTACTGGGACTGAGGAAGAAGGGATTTCTTAATTCCATTTCATTTTAAATAACGAAAATTTACATTTAAAAAGCCACATTTATCTGGCGGTGCTGCAGTGATTGCCTGTGGTGACCGTAGAGGCTATAGTGGTGCCAGAGGACTGAATTTGAGGAGGAATTAGCAGCCAGGGCTGGAGTATGACTCCAGCCAGGCCATTTAGTTGATGGGTGACAAGCAGTCCCGCTACTGGCTCAGGCCTTGGGAGCCCCGTTCATTCATTCGGCAACGTTTGACAAACCCTAGAAGGGGCAGGCCTTGAGCGGTGCATGCGCACAAGCCACTAAAGCCGGCCATTACGAAGGGGCGAGGCCTGGGCCGGGCACGACGGCCGCACGTGCTGCCGGGGGTATCACGTAAGCGTCACCGCCCTGGGGGCTTCTGGGTAATGGGCAGCGGACGGGGCGGCCGCGTCTCAGCTTACCGGGCCCTCTGAGGCATGCCTTCCAAGGGGCAGTTGTGGCGGGGGAGGAGACGGCCGAAGACTCGGGCGTTGCGGGCGGCGCGCCGCAAGCAGAGCAGTTGTCAGGCGGGGAACCAAGAGAAGAACACGGAGATGGTGTCGTCCACTAGCGGCAGTGCCCCCGAGGACCAGGCCATCATGGCGGACAGGCCTAAGCCGGGCCCGCGGGCGTTTCTGTGCGGCATCCAGGCCTGCTACTCTCTGGTGAAGGTGTGGGCCTGCAAACACTCCCGGCTGCTCTTGTTTGGCGTCTGCGCCCTGCTCATGCTGCTGTTCTACTGCTACCTGAGTGCCAGTGAGTGCCACCCGGGGTACACCGGGCGAGGGCCCCTCAGGGGGACGGGAGGGTGAGGGGAGGGCGCCGAAGGGCGGGGCTCTGCGCGGTAGCACGAAGGCCATCCGTCTCTCCCGCTGCGGCTGCCCTCCCGTCCATCCGACGACAGCTTCCCTCCTTATCTCCTTTCAGAAGCACCTTTCCTCCCTTCCTCCCCACTTGTCCTCACAAAACCCTACCCCCTCACCTCCCGCCATTTTTTAAAAAACGGAGGTGAAATTCTCGGAACCTAAAATTAACTGTTTGGTTGTGAACAATTCGGTGGCGTTTAGATATTTAAACGTTGAGCAGCCACCACCTCTATCTCATTCATCACCCCGAATTCAAACCCACACCCACTGAGAATGCAGTTACTCCTCATTTCCCAGCCCCTGGCCCCCACCAGTCTACTTCTGTCTCTGTGGATTTGTTCTGGACATTTCCTATAAATGGGAACAGAAAATATTTGTCCTTCCTTGTGTCTGGCTTATTCTACTTGGCATAATGGTTTCGGGAGTTGGGCATGTTGTATATGTATTGGTACTTCATTCGTTTTCACCACCGAATACTGTTCTGTGGTATGAATATACTGCATTTTGTTTATCCATTGATCAGATTGCTGGGCATTTGGGCTGTTTCCAGTTGTTGGCTATAATATTGTTATGAATGTTCATGTACAGGTTTTTGTGTCAGTATGTTTTCAGTTCTCTTCGGCATGTACCTAGGAGTGGAATTGCTGGGACGTATGGGGATTCCATGTTGAACTGTTTGAGGAAGTCCCAGACTTTTCCAGAGTGGTTGAGCCATTTTATATTCCCACTGACAGTGTATGAGGGGCTCCATTTCACCAGTGTTTGTTACCACCCCCTCTTTTTGATTATCACCATCCTAGTGTGAGTGAAGTGGTATTGTATTGTGGTTTTCATTAGTATTTCTGTAGTGACTAATGATGTAGAGCATCTTTTCATGTGCTTCTGGATATTTGTATATGTTCTTTGCAGAAATATCTATTCAAATCATTTGACCATTTTAAACTGGATTGTTTGTGGTTTTGTTATTGAATTGTAAGAGTTCTTCATATACTCTGGATATGTGATTTGTAAATATTTTCTCTCATTCTGTAGGTTTTCTTTTCACTTTCTTGATAGCTTTTTGATGCACAAAAGTTTTCAATTTTGAGAAAGTCCAATTTTATCTGTTTTTTTTTTTTAAAAATTTTGACACTTGTGCTTTTCATGTCATATCTAAGAATCCATTGCCAAATGCAAAGTCATGAAGATTTATGCCTAGGTTTTCTTTTAAGGGTTTTATGATTTTAGTCCTTATATTTAGGTTGTTGACCCACTTTGTATTAATTTTTCTTTATGGCATATGTTAGGGGTCTAACGTCATTCTTTTGCATGTGAATATCCAGTTATTTCAGTACCATTTGTTGAAAAGACTACTCATTCCCCATTTAATAGTCTTGGCACCCTTGTTGAAAAGCAGTTGACCATAGACCTATGGGTTTATTCATGGACTCTAAGTTCTGTTTGTCTGTGTGATCATCCCTATGCTAGTACCATACTCTTTTGATTACTATAGCTTTGTAGAAAGTTGAAAAATTGGGACATGTGATTCCTCCAGTTTTGTTCCTTATTCATATTGTTTTGAATATTCAAGGCCTCTTGCAGTTCCACATAAATTTGAGGACTAGCTTTTCCATTTATGCAAAAAGGCCCCTGGAGTTTCGATAGAGATTGTATTTTTTTAAAGCACTTTTCTATTTATTTATTTGTTTGTTTGTTTGTGCTGGGTCTTCGTTGCTACGTGCGGGATCTTCAGTTGCAGCATGAGAGGGTCTTTTTAATTGTTTTAGTTGCGGCATGCAAACTCTTAGTTGTGGCATGTGAGATCTAGTTCCCTGACCAGGGGTTGAACCCGGGCCCCCTGCATCGGGAGCGCGGCGTCTTAGCCACTGGGCCACCAGGGAAGTCCCTATAGAGATTGTATTGAATCTGTAGATCATGTTGGTCAGTACTGCCATCTTAAGAATGTTAAGTCTTTCAATCCATGAACATGGCATGTCTTCCCATTTATTTCTATCTTCTTTAATTTATTTCAGCAATGTTTTGTAGTATTCATTGTACAAGTCTTTAACCTCCTTGGTTAAATTTATTACTAGAAATTTTATTCTTTTGGATGCTATTGTAAATGGCATTGTTTTCTTAATTTCCTTTTTGGAATGTTTATTGCTGGTATATAGAAGCACAACTGCTTTTGTTTTTTTTTTTTTTTTTGCGGTGTGTGGGCCTCTCACTGTTGTGGCCTCTCCCGTTGCGGAGCACAGGCTCCGGACGCGCAGGCTCAGTGGCCACGGCTCACGGGCCCAGCCGCTCCGTGGCATGTGGGATCTTCCCGGACCGGGGCACGAACCCCTGTCCCCTGCATCGGCCGGCGGACTCTCAACCACTGCGCCACCAGGGAAGCCCGCACAACTGCTTTTTGTGTGTTGATCTTGTACCCTACAGCTTTGCTGAATTTATTAGCTCTAGTAGGTTTTTTTGTGAACTGTAAAAAATATTCTGCATATATAATTATTTGATCTGTGAATAGATAGTTGTATTTTTCCTTTACATTTTGGATGCCTTTTATTTCATTTTATGTTCTAATTGCTCTGGCTAGAACTTCCAATACAATGTTGAATAAAAGTGGTAAAAGTGGGCATCCTTATTTTGCTCCTGATCTTAGAAAGAAAGCTTTCAGCCTTTCACTATTGATTATGATGTTAGCTGTTGATTTTTCATAAATGCTTCTTATCTATTGAGGAAAATCCCTTCTATTCATAGTTGAGTGAGTGATTTTATCATAAAAGGTGTTGGATTTTGCCAAATACTTTCTCTGCACCAATTGAGATGATCATGTGAGTTTTTTTCCTTCATTCTATAAATGTGGTGTGTTCCATTGATTTTCTTAGGTTGAACCATCCTTGGATTCCTGGGATAAACCCCACTTGATCATTTTGTATATTCTTTTTAATATGCTGTTGCATTTGGTTTGCCAGTATTTTGTATCTGTATTCATATGTGATATTGGTTTGTAGTTTTCTTGCAGTATCTTTGTCTGGCTTTGGTATCAGATTAATGCTGACATCGTAGAATGAGTTAAGAAGTGTTCCATCTTCTATTTTTTGGAAGAGTTTAAGAAGGATTGGTGTTCATTCTTCTTTAAATATTTGGTAGAAATCACCAATGAAGCCATCTGCTCCTGGACTTTTCTTTTCAGGGAGGTTTTGATTAGTGTTTCAGTCTCTTTACTTATACTAGGTCTTCTCTGAAAGGTCTTCCTTCCCTAGCCTCCTTTCACAAACTACTAAATCCCCTCACCAACTTACACAAATGCCTTTCTTTCCCTCATGAATGACTTCCATCCCTCATTTCTCCTAAGGCTTTTTCATTGTCTCCCATCACATAGTACTAATCTCCCTCACCGCACCACTCAAAGTGCTGACCTCCATCACCTCCTCTCTTAAAGCTCTTCCACCTCTAACCTCACCTTACTAACCCTCCTTACCTCACCTCTCAAATTCGTTTCCCCATCACCTCCCTTCTCAAGGACTTTCCTTGCTCAATTCCTCTCACAGAGGCCTTCTCTTCTTTCATGGTTGCCTTCCCTGCCTCCTCTACCCTCACAAATGACTTCCCTTCTTCACTTGTTCCCCTGAAAGACCTCCTTCCTTCCAGTCCTTTCACAAAGTAGGAAATTCCCTCTCCTCACAGAGTACTAAACTCCCTCACCTCCTTACTCAAAGAACTTATCTCCTTTACCTGTGCTCACAAAGACCTTCTGTCTGTCACCTCACTTCACAAATCCCTTTCCTCTCTTACTCTCAGAAATGCTTTCCCTTCTTCATCACCACTCTAAAAGTTCTTCTTAACTTTCAGTCAAGGTCCTTTAATTCTTCACGTCCCCACAACAACTTTCCTTTGCTCACCTTACAGGCCTTCTCTCCCGTCACTCAAAAGCCTTTCTTCCTTATTTCACAAAGCCCTTTACTCCCCTCACTCAAGGTCTTCACTCCCTCACCTCCCTTTTATTTATTTATTTATTCGTTTATTTGGTTGTGTCGGGTCTTAGTTGAGGCAGGTGGGCTCCTTAGTTGTGGCTTGCAGTCTCCTTAGTTGTGGCAGGCGGGCTCCTTAGTTGCGGCTCGCTGGCTCCTTAGTTGTGGCATGTGAACTCTTAGTTGTGGCATGCATGTGAGATTTAGTTCCAGGACCAAGGATCAAACCTGGGCCCCCTGCATTGGGAACGTGGAGTCTTAACCACTGCACAACCAGGGAAGTCCCCCTCACGTCCCTTTTAAAATGCCTTCATTCTCTTATGTCACATTGTCCTTTCTCTAACCTACCTTCACAGAGGCCTTCTCTTCCTCAGTCAAAATCCTTCCCTTCCCTTCTTATTTACCCTCCTTGAGACCTTTGCTCACCCCCCTCTCAGATGCCTGTTTCAGCCCTCCAAAGGCCCCCCCGTTCTCCCCACTAACAGGTTTCTCTTCCCTCACTACCCAAAGCTAACTCTCTCCTTCCTCAGAAGTCTTCTTTTCCTCCTTCTACTCAATGCTCTTGCTGCCTCACTTTCCTCACTCAAAGTCTTTCCCACCTCCTCCAGATCTTTCTTGCCCCCCCCCACTCAAATACTTTTTCTTTCCCCACAGCCTTCTCTCCTTAGCTCCAAGATAGCCTTCTCAAAAAAAGGGCCTTCTCTACCTTACCTCCCTTGGCCTGCCCTCCCTCCCAGTCCCCTCACAGTGGTATTCTATCTCCTCCTCCGCATAAAGGACTTGGCTCTCCCATAGTATTCCTCCCTCCCTCCCTCCCTCAAGCTCCAGCTTCAAGCCCAAAGACCTTCCATCATCCCCACCTCTAATCTCAATGACTTCTCTGTCCCTGCCATACCCAGAGGCCTTCCATCTCCTCAGCCAAGGTCCTCCCACAGTCAAAGAAGGAAGCAAAAATTGGGCAGAGGCATTGTTAAGTAAAATGAACAGAGACCACTATACACTGTGTCTCAGCTGCTTGGGGATGAAATTCAGTGTTGAATAAAGTATATGTTATGCATTCTTTTATCAACTATTTTAAATAAGTTAGAAAAATATTATTCCTACTCTTTGAAAAACATTTTAAGATGCCTTTTAAATGATCATCTACAAATCATATTACTTTGAATTATCCATATTTATTTTTCCTACTGTTCATCTAAAATACAATATATTTCTGAATTAGTTTTACTGTATTTGTAAATGTTAGTTACAAATAAAACTGAGAACCTTACAAACTGAGAGCTTTTTCATTCTCTGAAAACATAATTTAAGAAACAAAACTATAAATTGTACGTGTTATTTTCTTAGTCCGTGAGTTCTTCATTTTCTACTCCTATTTTGAGTAGAACTGTTATAAAAGGAGAATACTGTTATTCAGTGTGATTTCTTTATTTCCATGAGGACTTTTTCCAATATAGGTTTAACATGTTTTCTCCTAAAATAATCCATGATTCATTCTTAATGTTGTCAGATGTCCCAGATTCTCAGGAGGTAATATGTGACTGGATGGATTAAATATTATTTTCTATTTAAAATGATTTAACTTAATTAATGTAACTAAACTCATTGTGTTATGGGTTGAATTGTGTCCCCCCCACAACAAAAAATGTTGGACGTTTAACCCCTAGCACTTCAGAATGTGACCTTATTTGGAGATGAGGTCTTTATAGGGGTAATCAAGTTAAAGTGAGGTGGGCCCTAGTCTAGTATGAATGGTGTCCTTATAAAAAGGGGAAATTTGGACACAGAGATAGACATTGTTAGTAGAAAGACTATACTAATAGACACAGGGAGAAAACAGCCATCTATAAGCCAAGGAGAGAGGCTTTCCCTGACAGTTCTCAGAAGGAACCAACCCTATTGGTTGATCTTGATTTTGGACTTGATTTTGGGCTTCTGGCCTCCAGAATTGTTGAGGCGATAAATTTCTGTTGTTTTAAGCCATCCAGTTTATGGTGCTTTTTTGCAGTGACCCTAGCAAACTAATACACTGAGGGGTAAAATAATTTGGCCATGCCCCTGGAGTATTGCAGTGAAAGCAGGGCATCTGGTCCCAGAGCTAAAATTTCCCTTCTTTCTAGATAGACCCTTCTGAGTTCTCTTAGACTTAATGCCACCAAGGAGAATTGAGGTTGAGGGATCTGAATTAACTCTGGGAGAGCTCCAGGTTGTATAGTCTTTTAGACCTTGTTTTTAAGGTTACTTTTATGCATAAGGCATATAGACTAGTAGCATACAGGATGAAGAGACTAGTAGATCAGGACTAGGAGTTTGATCCCACCTCCTCCACCAATTCTCTGTAACCTGTTGGGTCAGCCCTTATTGCACATCCTTTTTGGGGAGATTAAAAAAGAGAGAGAGATAAAGATTGACTAATAGGTAATATTTTCAGAATGCTTTAGCTCCATAGGAAAAAACCACGTGACTGGTTTCTATATTATTATATAATACTTCATTTATCTGTTATTTGGGGGAGTGCATGAGGCAGTGCACCTAGATAGGTCTGATTGACTGCCTTGTACCACACTAGGCACCAAGTTTGGTCTTGCTTTAACCATTTGTGTATGTGGTGTAGTTGGAAGAGCCCTGATCTAGAAGTTAGGAGACCTGAGTTGTCATGATTCTGCCACTGACTTGCTGTGTGACTTTTGATGAGGCATTTTGCCTCTTTAGGCTTCAGTTATCTTGTCTAAAAATTGAGGAGATTTCACTAGACAGGTGTTTCTCCTGCCTCAGTCATTTGTATAACACCTTCACAATTCTTTGTTATCTTAATGCTATCAGTTATTCATATTTTTCTTTAAATTGCCTCACTTTTTAAATAAATATATTTATTTTAAAAGGAAATTATAGCACCGTTATAAATGGGAAACTGGTCATATTTGTGATTAAGAGAATTATTTATAAAAATAAGTATTGTGAAAACAAAGTAATGTTATTAAATTTAAAATTAGAAACAATTTAAAAAAATGAAAGATATATGATAAAATATTTACTTGTTTTACATTGTGCTAAGCAGTTCGTGTATGACTTCATTTAATACTCACAATTCTTCAAAATAAATATCATTCCCATTTTGCAGATGAGTAAACTGAGGCAAAGAGAAGTTTACTGATTTGCCCAAGTTCACCAGCCAGTATGTGGCAGAGCCAAGATGCAAGTTCAGGTCTATTTGAGCACAAGGCCCAGAAAAGACTGCGGCATAGGTAGACCCTCAACTTAAGTCTTAGCAGAATCCTCTTCAAGCTGATACCGTTAGATACTGTTCACCTTCTGTCTCTTCGCCCTTTAATTCAGTTCCTCATCTGAGAGACCTCACTGCAGAGCAGGACTGGCAACATGATTTGCAAAATGAAAATGTGGGGGTCCCTTGTTCAAAATGTATTATGAATTTCAAGATGATAGCAGAACATTAAACCAAGTGTGGAACCGTTCTAAGAGCCACATTCTGTACATTGCATAGGTCACATGCCCATGAAGCCCACAGCTTTGAGTCTGCCTTTTTTTTTCCTTTGAAACGTAGTTAGGTTTTCAGTCTTTTTTTGGTAACAGGGAAATTAAAAAATAAAAATTCTTTGTGACAGGGAAACATAATTGGTTCTTTACCATTTCTTGCTGCCATTTAGGGATGCTGCCTCCTAGTCTTTTATTTGCTGAGCTTAATGAGTGTACAGATGCAAATTAGAAGCATAGGGGATGGAATTATTCTGCATATGAATAACAGTGGGGGAGGGGAAAGAGGCTGGAGCTTAATAAGGTGAAGAGGAAGCTCTGAAAAGACCTGGGCACTGGCTGATGGAAGATTTTGGAGAGAGGAAAGGAAGTTGCTTCCAGTAATGAAAGAACAGGAATGTCAAAGGGGATTTTATAAAGGTTTGCCATATGGTAAATGATGTTTGGTGTCATGTATATTTTTTCTACACTTTTCATAATAAATAATAGCGAAAATTAAATACATCCATAAGTATTCAACTGTGTTCCACCTAAAATCAACACATGTAATGCTGATGGTACTTACGCCACACTTTGGGAAATAGTGCTCAAGTTAATTTATAAATAATTGTCTTTCAGAGTAGGGAAGAAACCAGTGGTAGAGAGCAGATTAAACATGCTGGAGGTTTTGGGTTCAGGCTGCTGCTGCTGGTGCTTTTCTGAGTAAATGTTTAATTGCCTCCTCCTTTTGTACCCATCGAAGTGACCAAAAGATCTGTAATAGTTGAAAACCCAGAGAACCAAGAAGGGTGTTATCTTTATTTTATTTTTAAAAACATTTTTTTAGTTAATGTGTAGTTTGATCCTGTTTCTGTTAATTTTTTTAATTATTTATTTATTTATTTATTTTGGCTGAGCCGGGTCTTAGTTGCGACACGCGGGATCTTTGTTGCAGCATGCAGGATCTTTTTAGTTGCAGCATGCGGGCTCTTAGTTGCCACGTGTGGGATCTAGTTCCCTGACCAGTGATCGAACCTGGGCCCCCCCTGCATTGGGAGCATGGAGTCTTAACCACTGGACCACCAGGGAAGTCCCAGGTGCTATCTTTATTGACATGCTGGAAATTTGGAGGGATTTCTGAAAGATAGAAAGAAGGCCAGGCCAGACACTAATGAGAGAAGTTGCAGCAACCCGTGTTTCACTTTAGCTAAAGCCAAGCCTGTCTGGCAGGGTCTAGAGGCTAAGGTACTTTGAGTTGGAGATGAATCTCCATCCTAGAGGGACTCCAGAGAGCACACCCCCTGCAGAAGATAACCTAGTGTGGAGACTCAGGTCACTGTGTGCTACTGCCAGCCAATACTTCCTTCAGATGGCGTGTTGACAAGAACAGTCAGTTGTGCGAGGGGGGCACTGAGTGAACAAATGGCAGTACAGAACACAGGTCCTGTCAAGGCTGCTTCCAACTGTAGCTCCTTTCCTGTATAATGTAGGGCAGTGAGCCTTCTAACCTGGCAAAGTATGGCTGGCAATATTAGTCTCCCTTCTTGTTCCCTGTGCTGGAAGCACTCTTCCAAGCCCTTTGTATGGCCAGTTTCTTCTAATCTTTTTTCTTTTTTTAAGCTGAAATATCATCTCAGAGAGGCCAGCCCCTATTTAAAGTAGGTCCCCTACCTTATATTGTATTGGTATCCACTTTCCTCATAGCATGCATTACAATTTATAATTTTTTAATTTGTTAGTTTACTTTTTTGTTTGTTTACTATATTGTAAGCTTTATGAGGGTAGGAATCTTATCTGATTTGTACACTGATGTATCCCCAAAACCTCGAATATAGTAGGCATTAAATACATAGTTATTGAACGAGTAGGGGTTAGGAGAAAACAAACAGGAAAAAATGGGTTATTGTCAAGATATGTACTACACAATGAAGATAAAACTGTAATGAATGAATACTTATGCATAGTGTTGAAATATATAAAAAAAAATGGTTTTAGAACTTCAAGTAGAAATGGACAAATCTACAGTCGTAGTGGGAGACTATGATACATACATTTTAGTTCTTGACAGAAAAAATAAAGATATTGACCATTTGAATTATACAAGTTAGCTTGATTTAACATGTATAATAAAGTTCATATTCATATAATAAAGTTCATATTAAAGTACCCTACAGGCTGAGAATATACATTCAAGTGTATATGTATGGAAGTTGGTCTCATTAAAATAAGAAAGAGAATATTATCATTGATATAAAGGAGATTTAAAAATGATAAGTGAATATTCTTATGACAGCATATTCATAACATAACAACAAAATATATTTGACATATGGAAATAAGTGTAATAAGAACGGTACAGGACCTATATGAATGCAACTATAAATCTATACTCAGGGAGATAAAAAGAGACTTGAATGAGTGAGATTCTTGGGTGAGATAATTTTGTACTGTTATCAGTTATCTCCAAATGAGTCTATATTTAAGTAAATTCATGCCTAGTACATGAGGCACACAATAAATGTTTTTTGAATGACTGTTAAATAAGGAACATAATTACCATAAAAATATTATTAGGATTTTTTGATTTGACAAAATGATTCTAAGTTTCATCTAAAATATTCTTCAGAGTTGAGAATAAAATTTTGATAATGAGGACTAATGAAAAGATTGCCAGATCCAGTTATTAAAACATACGATAATACAAGGTAAATTGTAACAGTGGTATTGGTGCATGAACAGATAGATTAGTGGAACAGAATAGAGAGTCAAGAAACAAATCTATGACTAAGGACTTAGAATATTATGGTGATGTCATAAGTAGGAAAGGATAGATTTAATAAATGGTATTAGGAAAACTGGAAAACATGTGTCCCTACTTCATAACATACTCCAAAATATTTTCAAGGTGGATTAAAGATTTAAATATAAAAAGTGAAACTATAAAAGTGTTAGAAGGAAATATTAGAGTGTAGAATGCTGTCGACTGAAAATATGCACAACCTAAAATTTGAGAATTATGTTTTATTCGGCAGACTTTCTGAGGACTTAAGCCCAGGGAACAGCCTCTCAGATTAGCTCTGAGGGACTGTTCCAAAGAGGTAAGGGAGGAGCCAGGATATAGGAGTTTTGGCAAAAAACAAAACAAAAAACAAAAAAACACCCAGATAGTCAAAGATCAAAAGATTACTGCTAATTAAAGAAAAACCAGACATCTCAAGTTAATGAATTTAGCGCTTTTCTGTGTATGGGAAGATGCAAGAGTCTGGGCTTATTGAAATCATTCCCTTGATATGCATCTTAACTATCTAGGGCCAGTATCCTGCTTTTCTCCATCCTGAATCCGTTCAGGGTGCACCATCTGTGGAGGCTCAGTGACTTATGGCTTGGTGTATGTGGCCAGCTACATCCTTTGTTTACTGTAATGGCAGGTGACATTCTTTAAAAGGTCCACAATGCCATTTAAAACATGACCTGAAAGGCAGAAATAGTAAAGGAAGAGACTGATACATTTGATTACATAAAACATTTTAAACTTTTGAATTTCTTAAAACACCATAAAAAACGCAAACGTAGCTGACTACCTTGAAAAATATTTACAATATATGTGGCAGATTAAGGGTTAAGTTCTCTATTACACAACAAATATATGAAAGAGATCAGTTCACTGATGACTAAAGGTGCAAATTAAAACAAGGGGTAACATTAGTTTGGCCATCAAACTGACAAACAACAAAAAAGGTGAGGGTCCAAGAATATTGACACTTGCCTTCACTGCTGGTAGATGTATACCTTGGGGCAGCCTTACTGGAGGGTAGTGTGACCAAGGTCAAGAGCCATTCCTTAAGAATTTATCCTAAGGAATTTTTCATGAATATCTGCAAATATATAGCTACAGTGATAAATCATTGCATTGCAGAGTTCTTTATTTTTTCTTTTTCTTTTTTTTATTGAGGTATAATTGACATCTGACATTATATTAATTTCAGGTATACAACATAATGATTTGATATTTGTGTAAATTGTGAAATCATCACAATAAGTCTAGTTAACATCTGTCACCATACACAGTTACAAAATTTTTTTTTTCTGGTGATGAGAACTTTTTAAGATTTACTATCTTGGGACTTCCCTGGTGGCCCAGTGGTTAATGCAGGGGGCCTGGGTTTGATCCCTGGTCAGGGAACTAGATCCCGCATGCCACAACTAAAAGATCCCGCATGCTGCAACTAAAAGATCCCGCATGCTGCAATGAAGATCCCACATACAGATAAATAAATAAATAAATAAATATTTTTAAAAGATTTACTTTCTTAACAACTTTTAAATATGCATTACATTACCACAGGACTTATTTAATTGATAACTGAAAGTTTGTACCTTTTGACCCACTTAACCCGTTTCTCCCACCCCACCCCTAACCCCACCCCACACCTCTGGTAGCCACCAGTCTGTTCTCTGTATCTATGAGTGTTCTTCTAGGCAGTGTTCTTCATAATATCAATAAATTGTAAAAAACTTAAATGTCTTTGTACGGGGGAAATTATTAACTCATTTATAATAGAGCCGTATAATGTGATACTGTAAGATTATTAAAGATAGTGTTGGAAAATATTTAATGATATGGACAAATCCATGTCATGGGAATGAGGATGGATATCCTCTCCTCTTATATAGGAGGGAATCATGCAAATAAAACTAAAAGCAAGTTGTGTTGAAGTAGTGAGGAAGGATAAGGAAGGTTTACAGTGTCTAAGGCCTTGATTTTTATTCGTAAATAAAGAAGCCAACATATTTGCCAAGAGTTTCTGTGATGGGGCCTGACTTAGTTGGAATACATACTGTTTCCATGTTAGTTGATTGGGCCTCCGAATGTCAAGACTGTCAGAGGCAAGTTCACTATTGTAAATTAGTTTACAGTGCAACAATGGGATGTCAGCCTACAGCTTAAGCATTTTGAAATTTATTTATTTTTTAATTAATTTATTTAAACTTAATACTCATTTTTCAGTTTCACAGCAAAAACATATTCTGATTATTAATTGTACCTAAGCTGTTATGGGTTTTAAATGCAATGTCTGTTAGCTCTTAGACTTTCCATATTTAATTTAAGCACAGGTAATTACTTTTAAAGGGTCAAAGAAAATGATAAATACTTTATATGTTGGGATTAATAATTTCACTTTTCTTAAGGGTTCTCGAATTCTGTGTCTCCAACTGAAAATATTCTGTGGAGCAATGAAAATGTTAATGGACAACCTCTGGAAGAAACTGCTGCCTGGGAACCTCTGGAAGAAACTGCTGCCGGGGAAACTCTGTTAAGTTTTTTCTTTCCAACAAGTAAGTTCCTGTTTTATTTTATTCCTCCCAATGTCCTTGTTTTGAAAACAGTAGTTAAATGTTTAGGAGGCAGTGTGGTCTATTGGCATTGGAGTGAGACAAACCTGAGTTTTAATCCTGACTCTGCCCTTTGCCTTAGGCAAGATAACCTCTGAACCTCAATGTCTTCATCTTTAAAATGAAAATATTTACCACAAAGAATTGCGAAGATGAACTGAGACAGTATTTTAAGTCATTCCATAAATATTTGTTACTCTTTACAGAATACTTTTCCTTTACAAATCTCTAAACCTTTCAAAATTTACCTTAAAGGCATTGCTTGAAATTTAGTCACTGATCCAGTATTGTGAAATTAGTGTCTTCTGTGGCATTAATCAGGGTACTGTGTAGCTCTAATGTTATGGAATATACCAGATGTTTTCCCATCTGTTTCAATGATAAAAAGTTCAGGTTTCAAGTCACATCATCTCTGTCTTTTTGTGATTCTGTATATAATGTGTTTATCAAGCACATGATGGCCCCTGAGATTAACCACAAATAAACACATTTCATTTTGTACAGCATGTGGTGCCCTTTCAAGGAGAAGGTTCAAATAAATTGACATATGTGAATTATAAAGATGAAGCTTTTATTAAAAATCATGCAGAATTCTAATAAAATTTGATGTACATATATAAGCACAAAATTGTATCCATTGTTTAATTCCGACTCTACCACTGAATTCTTCTGTGATTTTGCATAAATCTCTTCATGTTTCTCTAAGAGGTTTCCAGTTCAAAACAAGCATTATGACATCTACTACCAATGAGAATAGCAAAATAAACAAACTCCTTAAATAATTTATTTAAAAATACTGCCATGGTCAAATCGATTGGAGAAAGAGAAGTCTGATAAGGTGGTATGTTGTGAAGCTGAAAGAATAGTGAGCGCTGGAGTTCGTCATAAACAACAAATGATGATTTAAGCTTTAGAGCTTGAGAAGATAGCAGATGTAAACTGTCCCATAGCTACCTATAATAAGTACATTATACAAACACTGACGCCACCTTTAAAAATAGTCTGAATAAGATATCTGCATTTCTGGGCTTCCCTGGTGGCGCAGTGGTTGAGAGTCCGCCTGCCGATGAAGGGGACACGGGTTCTTGCCCCGGTCCGGGAGGATCCCACATGCCACGGAGCGGCTGGGCCTGTGAGCCATGGCCGCTGAGCCTGCGCGTCCGGAGCCTGTGCTCCGCAACGGGAGAGGCCACAACAGTGAGAGGCCCGCGTACCGCAAAAAAAAAAAAAAAAAGATATCTGCATTTCTGAAATACTCCTCCAACCTGGTGCAGTACGTTGAGCCAAAATCAATTTATGAGATGACGTTTTTGCCCAAAACAATCAGACCGTTCTATTTTAAGAGAAATATCATACCTAGGTTGATTCAACTCTTTCAACAGTGATTAAATATTTATAAAATGTTATATACTGTATTCTTGAAAAAGAATAACTACAAGTTCATAAAATGTGAAGTACTTTTAACCAATTTATTTCCTTCCCTATATAATTAAAAATGAATATTCTTCCCACTTAAGCACTAACAAAAAGACCGTCTTCTCATCATTAGACTGTTGTTAGTAATAGATTCATCTCTTGCAGATTAAAATGATAACCTTGAGACAGACTGGCAGGGAAGCTTGAGAGGTCACACAATCCTTCTCCCTTTGGATAAAATCATACACTTAAACTGATAAAAATTGTTCTACCCTTTTTATTCTTCAAAATTAGTAATTTGAGTCTAAAAGCTAATTTTAGTATCTGGCATAAAGTCCATCAGATGCAATTTAGGTATAAAATAACAGAAGCCCAGCATTAGAAGGGACCTTAGAGATCATCTAGTCCAGTCTCTTCTATGATTTAAAATCTCTTCTTGTATGATTTTCATTCCTGGAAAGTGGTCTTTGAACAATATCTGTAGTGAGGAACTCAGCACACAGGAAGTCCATCCGATCTCTGACCAGGGCCTGACAATTGTCACCCTTCCCTGAGTGTGTGATGTCCAGGACTGAACATGGTATCCTAGATGCAGCCCATCCTGGGGAGGAGAGTCACTCTGGGCCTGGCAGAATTGAAGAACAGATTGCTTAGAGTATAACAACAAAGTAGGCTAAGCTCTCACATGTCTAAAATGTTTGGGAAATGAATATCCAGGCCAACTGGTAACGCATTAAATTTGTGACCTTGCGCAAGTTACTTTGATCCTTTATTTCTTCATTTTAAAAATGGAGGTTGTAAAACTAATTTTGAGAGTTTGTTGTGAAGATTGGAAATAATGTGCGTAAAGCAAGATACCTGGCCCAAATAGGTGACTAATGAATGGTAGCTGTTGTTATTCTTACCTGAGCTTCAGGAATTGCCAGTCTTTAAAGTAGAGGAATATAATAAAAATATACCAAGAGGTAATAATATACTTATAACCATTATATTATTCTTTGCTGATGTTGAAGTGCTTCAGAGTGATCGTAAAACATCATTTATTACTTTTCTAAGTCTGTAGTTGTTGATAGTATTGGAGATTGAACTGAATCTATGCTGGCCTTAAGCCATACTGTAGAGGTTTTCTTTTCAAATAAAAATCTGATATCTGCGTTTTTAGTTGTCACTTGTTTTTTATATAAAGCAGGATGTTTAAAAAATCAGCTGTTTCAGCTTGTGAATCTTACAGATTCAGATATGTATGAATTTCTTACAGTTGCATGAATCTTGGTATTCATGCCATAAATCATTGCCTATTCAAAATTATAGAGTTGTAACTTAAGGCCAAAAGGAAGAATCTTAAAACATATTGCAGTGCCAATATGATTAAGTGTTCACAGAAAGTAGGTCAATGCCAATAGTATTACTTATTTTACTCTCTAGCAGTAAACTGTGTGAATTTTACTTACATTCAGTCTCACTGATGGATTCAGTGCATTTCTGCAGCTTAGTAAAATTGAGTGAGAGTGTATCTGTGGTATTCTTTTAACAAGGTGTTAGTTTTAAGGGCATTTGGCCTGTTCTAGTTATTTAGCCCTTTCTGTAAGTTTGTATCACTACTACTCAGCTTATGTTTATAGTCATTTTAAAAGTACCTTACCGGGCTTCCCTGGTGGCGCAGTGGTTAAGAATCTGCCTGCCAGTGCAGGGCACACGGGTTCGAGCCCTGGTACGGGAAGATCCCACATGCTGCGGAGCAACTAAGCCCATGCGCCACAACTACTGTGCCTGCGCTCTAGGGCCCGCGAGCCACAGCTACTGAAGCCCGCGCGCCTAGAGCCTGTGCTCCGCAACAAGAGGAGCCACCGCAATGAGAAGCCCGCGCACTGCAAGGAAAAGGAGCCCCAGCTCACCGCAACTAGAGAAAGCCCGTGTGCAGCAACGAAGACCCAATGCAGCCAAAAATAAATAAATTTTAAAAAACCAAAAAAACAAAAACTACCTTACCAATGATCTGTTAACAATTTATATTTTTCTGCAGTTTATCTAGAATTGAAAATGTGTGATGTTAAGTAACTTTGTGGTAACTTTTCATTTAACTCTTATTTTTTCAGCATTTATTACTATTTGTATATTTCATTCAATCTTTTCTTTAAATGTACAAGCTTAAGTGTTTGTTTTTCTTTTCTTTTGTCTTGCAGTAATTATTTAATTAGGGCAAGTACTTAATAACCATGCTGAATTCTCTTTCTTGCATTTTGTTTCTAAAAGCATGCATTGTACAGGAGAATCAGGAGGTAAAGCCTTGCCGTCACCTGCAAGATCTTAGCAAAAGTGAATGTTTGAGATACAAATGCTGTTATTCGTCATCCAAGACCAGTAAATTCAACTGTTTTGCCCCGCTACGAGACAGTAAGTTAATCCTTTTACATTTATTATATTCCTGTTTTTAAAAATTGAATAAACAGGTCACAATGGCATAAGTTTAAATTTGGGTCCCTCAGCTTAACATTGAAAGGAGGCTCCCAGCCCTAGAGCAATACCACCTGTAGAAAGTCCTGAGGTGGTCAGGCCTCTATTCATGAGCCATTTCTGCTTAGTCCTTAGATGTGACTATGGCAGTTTGAAATTAGTTTCATCTTTTCTTTTGCTTTAGTCACTATCTTGTCCCATAGATTCCAGGCTTTGTGAGATGTAACCCTCAATGCCTGGGAGAAGATACCAGTCAAGCATGCCTTAGCTTACTTTCTCTTCCCATCTTTTCTTCCTGAGTAGAATTCTTCTCATTTATCTTTTCTTCAGCATCTCAGTATGTAACAGTAACTTGAATGTTTCCTGTTAAGTCTGTTTGTCAGTTTCTCTCTTTGTTCTTTTGTTTTTGAATTAGGTTCTTCTCTTAAGATTTTTTTTCTTTACAATGCTTTGAATACTAGACCATCTGTTTTTTGCTCCTTCATTTGGATAGTGGGGACATATTACCAGTTGGTCCCTTCATGGATATATTTGATATGATTAACTACTAACAAATGATACAGAAAGGACACATGCAAAACAGTGTCTTAGGTTAATATAGTCCCTATTCAATTTACAGGTCTTTGTTGAATATCTAGTATTAATAATGGGAACTGAAACCTGATCATGAACATAGTATTACAATTTTAACACTGTCACATGGTGTTTATAATTCATTCATCAGTTTAGTCTTTATATTATGTGTGAAGAGACATTTGGTTCTTGTAGAGGGAAAAATTGAACCGTGACTTACAATTCCCCAATCATATTAGAATGCATTTCCAAATGAATATAAGAATAAAATATACTTATTCACCTGCATATTCTTGATTTCTCATTTAATATAATGTTTTATAGTTGAGAAGTAAACATTTAAGAAACAATTCCTTTGTCAAGTTAAGTATTCATAGATGAATTCACTTCCTGAGTATTGTAGGATATATAACATATGGCCAAGGAAAAAACATGCTTGGGTCATAGGAAGAAATATATATAGTCTGAATCGTAATAATCTGGTAACAAAAACAGTAGGATCATTTGGTTAAGGCTTCCATTGGGGGGAGCATACTTAAAGTGTAACCTTTAGTTATATTTCAAGAACATTTCATGAACTCCTGCTACTTACAGAGTACCAATGATATTTACCTGTCATATAAGAATACCTCCTTATTTTACTTTATTAACTGATAGTTTTTTTAATAAAGACTATGAAAGAGCTCAGATTTGCTTCTCTTGCTTAAGTCATAAAAATAACAGGATATAATTAAACCACCAGAGCCTATGCAGATGTTCCGGATGTTTGGGCTTGGTGTGATCAGCATTCTCATCCTGGGATGTCTGCCCATTTGTTGCTACTTGCTTTGCCAGAGGAGGTAGGCAAACATCAACTTTTATTTGCTGATTGCTGAGTATACTTGAATATTTCTGTGTAGACACATTTATTCATAGCTCCAAAAGCACAGGGATTATGTTTGGGTCCCTTTTGTTTAAAAGAAGGTAGCTTGGGAAAAACCTAAAAGTTGAGTTACCATAATATTTCTTCAATGCATGTTATTTTATTTTTCCATAAATTTAAGACATCCTCTTGCATAGTCTATACATTCCCTCATCAAACAAAATCCCAATTGGAAGGAAAAATAAATCAGTGAGCTGAGGGTATGTGGAGTGGAAGTGGTTATTAACTGCAAATCAGAAGGATTCCCAGAAGTGTTAGCTTCCATCTAGTAGATGGTCACCTACCATTGGGTCTTAAAGTCTTGATCTTCCTTCAAGCCAATTTGTATCAGATTTCTTATTAGCATCTTATACAAAATCCCAGTGGGCTGTTGGCATGATGCTTGTAAGTTTTTCTAAATAGCTCCCTACCTGCTGGGACAGAGTGGGTGTGGAGGTAGAGAGCAGGGCCAGGGCTAGGGTCGGATGAGTGAGGCACTCACTCTCAGGTTTGTGCAAGTGCAGGGTCGGCACTAGCACAACCCTGAGAGCAAGTTCCTCCTTAAACTTTTTGGTAAAGAAAAGTTGCCTGTTGAAGATTAAGCATCTTTGATGTTTTTATTTGAGTTAATAAGAAGGTGATATTTGAGTTACCAAGAAATTATTTAGATTTCACTAGAAGATTTAGACTATACATGTTACCTTATTTTCAATAAAGATCATTAAGTCTTTTTTTTTTCTTTTTTGTACCTTTTCCTTGAGTCTGATGAATTTGTCATACTCATCATTGTAGTTTCAGTTCATAGCAGAATGCCTCACATATAGTGGATGCTTAATATATTTTTGTTGAATAAATGAATAAAGAAATACAGTGGATGGAGTTGACTAGCCTGGAAGGCAGTCATATAGTGATTTAAACTTTCTCATTGCTTTCATCACTTGCTCAGACCATTTTGAAGACACCGTTGGGTCACAGCCTTTCAGCTTTTCCAGTTTGCATGACTGTCAATTCTTTTCTCAGTTTTCACTTAGTTTCCTATAATGAGTGAGTTATCTCTATTCCTAGGCTTCTTTCTTTTCTTTCTTTTCACAGGTGAATGGGAATAGGAGTGGAATTTTTGACCCTTCTGTCTTCCCTCCAAAGCTTGATTTCATATAAAAATAACCCATGAATAAAAATGAAATACTATTTGCTAGAAATAGGTAGCTTAGGATTATGCCATGCAATTTAGAATATCTGTTATAATAGGCCTGGTATAATAATTTCGTTATGGTCCCTCTGTTATGCCTCTGCCAAGGAGTTTTATGGGGATGCTAAGGTACACTGGAGTTTTCTCTAAAATGAGTTCCAGAGGATTATCCTTTAATAGAACATATTTTCTTCTTTTTACATAATACAAACTGCTTGAGAGACTTGAACAATGTGAATGGTATATATATAGAATGCCATAAATTTTGGTTTACTATAGTTTATTTATTTATTTACTTACTTTACTATTTTGTGTAAGAGTGGTATGTACCTTCAGTCATCCTGAGCTCTTTGTTGCAACCTCAGAGCAGGTGTCAGTTTCAGCTTGCTGCTTAGCTGAATTTCCAGGAACAGTGGATGGTTGAGGGTGGATGGGGCACTGTCAGCTTTTCCTGGTAAGCTGATTTTAGAAGCAAGGAGAATAATTGTGTTAGAACAAAGATCCTATCCTTGATACCAAACAAGGAGTTTAAATGGAGGCCAAAGCCTGCTAAACCCTCCTTTTTGGGGGCAAGGTATCTCTTTAGAGCTATCCCCTTAACTCACTTTCTGTTCTCCATCTCAAAGAATAAAGAGCTAGATAAACTGTTACAGTAGTAAATGACAGTAGGTAAAATAAATGATCCCATAAAAGGGAAATAGATGCAGCAGTAAAATCAAGTGTAGTGGTTTAGAAAAAGAAAAGAAAGAAGCCAAACACAGTTGTTTGTCTGAATCAGAGGGGCCCACAGCGAAATGCATATCTATAGTAACATGATCTGGGCCTCGTTGTTAGAAGAACCTTTGAGGCATTGGAAGATACTCTTTTTTAAAAAGAAAAATTATTTATTTATGTATTATTTATTTTTGGCTGTGTTGGTTGTGTTCATTGCTGCGCGCGGGCTTTCTCTCGTTGCAGTGAGCGGGGGCTACTCTTCGTCACGGTGCGCGGGCTTCTCACTGCGGTGGCTTCTCTTGTTGCGCGGAGCATGGGCTCTAGGCGCGTGGGCTTCAGTAGTTGTGGCTCGCAGGCTCAGTAGTTGTGGTGCACGGGCTTAGTTGCTCCACGGCATGTGGGATCTTCCCGGACCAGGGCTCGAACCCGTGTCCCCTGCATTGGCAGGCGGATTCTTAACCACTGCGCCACCAGGGAAGTCCCTGGAAGATACTCTTAAGCTCCTCTTGCTGGATCCTTTCCTATACATTGAATATACATTCCTTCAGGAAAAAGCTGTTGTAGTTCTTCTATTTTGGCCTTCAGTCATAAGCCAAACAAATGATGTTTTGACATTCCTCAGCTCCTATAGTTTGGGCAGTGCCTTTTATTTACAGGTAACCTAAGGAGCTAACAACTGGCAAGAGTTGGAGGGATGAAAAATGAGAAGTAATATGAGTAGAGGGGAGGAATGAAAGCAGTTTACCTAAAGAGGATAATCACTTTCCAGAGACAAATGCATTTCATTTTTTAATGCCTGATTCACGCTTTCTCCAGTTGACCATGTTCAGTCACTGCTTGTGCTAGGTATTGTGGAGGATGCAGCAATGTCTAAGAGATAGGCTCTAGTTTTAAGGAGCTTCAGTCTACCTTAAAATAAATCCCAAGCACGACATATTAAGAACAATATAAGATGGAATATAATTAAGGACTAAAATGAGTGGTGGCAGTAACTTATAAAAGTTCTGAGGCATTGGGGATAAGGCTGAGTGGGAGAGGAAAGAGTGGGCTCCATGGTGGAAGTGCTATTTGAGCTGAGTTTTTGAAGGGAGGACAAGATTTGGGTTAGGTGGGGAGGGGGCCCTCCCACAGAATTCATTACATCCAGATGGAGTCTCCTTATTATAGATCCCTTAAATGCTTATCATTTCTAAGCAGGAGTGGCTGAACTTTGCCCCTTTAATAATCTGTAACTGAATCTGTAGTTTACTTCTATATTCAAGTGTGGTATGAACCAGGTAAACAGAAAACTCAAGCCAGCTTGAACTGGTTCACATATACAAAAGGGAACAGAGAGCATTAGTGAAAAGCTTTCTAAGAATTTGCTACTAATAGCCTTATTAAACTCGCATATAAGATGCATTTTGAAATTCATTATGTCCTCAAGGTTATGTAAGATCTATTTTTATTCTCATTAATAGGGATCAGAAGCCTCATTAGGTTTAAGTGTCACTGGTAGGCTTAAGACTTACATAGAGATGAAGGAACAAACAGGTGGATTGGGACAAAAGGAAGCAGGGGAGGGGGCTCTAGGGTGAGAGAGGAGAAAGGGGGTGGCTGAATTTTTCCTGTTACAGTAATACAGTGCCAATAACAGTAGTTTCAAGTGCAAAATTCAGCTTCTAATCTTTATCTGTTTTTATATAAAGTTTAATCTGTATGTATATGCCAGTTAAACATCCTGTGTATTATATAGTGATATGATACTTGAGTGTGTACATAGCTTTAGTAAGGTGAAAGATTCAAACATTGTAATACCATGCCTATTAAAATCAGATGAAGTGTATTTTCAATGTTCTTTTTCTTCCTGTCAGATTGAATTTGTAAGTTCGAATTAAGAAAAATTCAGAACTCAGTCTGAAAATGACAAGACTATGTTTTCTTTCAACTAATAAAAAAGCCATGTTTTTTTAAGATTGTAGATCATCTGATACACAGATGATGTAAATAGCACATCCCCCATACACTTTCAATGTTGCTGCTTGCCAGATGGCTGTTACTGAAAATTTCTACATTTAGACAAATCCTGCTGAGTGATTCTCTGTATTATAATGTGGTTTTCATTATGTAGATAATCTTAATACCACTTACTCTCATAGAATGGGAGGTAAAGAATTGGGAATAAATGTGTCAAAAATTGCCTAAAAATCATCACCCATTGAATTTTAAAAATAGGCATTTACATTTTCAAATCCCTATGTTTGTGTGTCTCATTATACTGTACAATATAATTAGTAATGTTATTTTGAAAAGGATTATGCAGTAATTAGCCAACTGCTGAAAGGTTTGAAGTTCCTAGGATTATATACATATGAATTCAAAGAAAGGAAATAAAGTCTATAAATTTTAAAAGTATGGCTGGGCTGTAAGAACTTTGACAAAATATGATCAGATGAGAATGTGAGCAAACTGGAACCCTTAATCTAACATGAGTCACTATAGATTTGAAATTCACATAAAGCCAGTTCTTCTTGGACCCTGTTCAAGGTAATTTAGTTATTGAAATAATAAGAGAACCTCATTATATGCGGATTATATGTCTGAGGTATTCCTATTGCAGGGACTCCAAGGGCAGCATTTTAGAGAATTCTGGGATATTAGGTACTATTAAAAAGAAGAGTTTGTTGCCAAGTAACTAATAACCTCATTGCAAAATGCAGTGGCCTTTTCTCAGTTTCCATCCAACTTGACCTTTTTGTCACAAGTACACTGTTGACTGCTTCCTTTTTGAAACTTTCCTTCCTTGGATTTCATTGTTCTCCTTACCATTCTGATCCACCTCAATTTGCTTCTCTTTGTTTTCCCAACTGTGGTTGTCTCCCAAAGCCTTATTCTCATCTATCAGAGAATATTACAAGTATGTAGTAGAAAGAATATTTTAAAAGATCTGTGTTCTACTTCTGCCTTCACTACCAGTTTTATAGTGAGCTTAACTTTTTTTGGTGTTGATTTTCTCATAAAGTTAGAGTAGAGAATTGAGTTAGAAAATTTCTGAAGTCCTTTCTGAACATAATGTTCTGGGCTTGTTTGGGTAAATGACTCTTAAACATACATCCTGAAATCCTCACCTCTATCTGTTTTATATTTCCAACTGCCTTCATGAATTGGGTGTTCTGTTAGTGCAAAATGCACTTACTGCAGCATTGCAAAACTGAACTTCTTTTTCTCCCAAATCATCTCCCCTTGACACCCGTTCATTTCTGTCAGTGATTTCTTTAGTCTCCCAGGCTAGAAACCTTGGAATCATCTGTGACTATTTACTTTCCTTTATCCTTAATATGTAATTCTATTCCTTCAGGCTCCCTGTCATTTTTTTGGTTTCCTTTGGGATGAGTCTGGGATTTACCTCTTCATATTTTATAATCGCAGCTTAGTCCAGGCCTTTTATGTTGTCAACTGCTGTCCTAAGTAAGTGGTTTCAGGAGAGGAGCAAAAGGGGAGCAAAATATATTAGTCTTCCAGGGATGCCATAACAAAATACCACAGTCCAGTTGGCTTAAACAGTAAACATTTATTTTCTCACAGTTCTGCTGGCTAGAAGTCTATGATCAAGATGCCAGCTGATTTGGTTTCTGGTAAGGGCTCTCCTGGCTTGCCGATGGCCACCTTCTCTCTGTGTGCTCACATGGTCTTTCCATGATGCCTGTGAGGGGGGTAGAGAGAGAAAGAGAAAGCTGTCTGGTTTTTACTAAAAAGAATTTTAAAATTAGTTTTTATAATGACATTAATTTTACTGATCAAGGCCCCACCCTTATGACCTCATTTAACCTTAATTACTCCCTAGAGGTACCATCTTCAATGCAACCATACTGGGAGCTAGGGCTTCAAGATGAATTTTAGGGACACAAACATTCAGTCCGTAACACAAGACTAGCTAGCATCCAAATGCAAAGGCAGAATTGGGAACTGAGGAGAGCATTGAGATGATATGTCCAATGCAAATAATTTATACAAGAGACACAATAACTGCGATGGGGCTGCAGGTGGTTTTTGGAAGATGGCTAGGCTTTAGGTCCTGGAGAAGTTTCCTGGCCCTTCAATAGGAATGTGTGGCTGTGCCGTTAGGAAGGAGAGAGTGAGTAAGGATGCTTGCCAAGCTAATTTGGACATATACGTGGACCCCTAGTCTACTGTCCTTCTAATCCATCCTGTTATATCCTGCCAGGCTTATCTTCCTAAAATAGCATTATTTCATTTCATTATATCATTCAAGAACTTCTAATGCATTCAAGAATATCTGGATTCCAGGCCATCTGTTAGGTGCTGTGAAGGGCAAAGAGGTGAATCAGATCATGCTCTGTGCTTTCAAGGGACACATAGTCTAATAAAGGGTATATACAAGTATCCAAGATAGAAAGTCACACTCAAAAGGCACAGATAAAAACAATGAGCATGTTTGGCCTTTTCCAGTTTATGTGAAGTTTTCACATACATTGTCGTGTGTGACCTTCAAGACAGGTGCAGGGAGGTTTGGCTTCTTGCTCAAGATTACGTAGTGATAGAGCAAGGATTCCAATCTGTCTTCCGATTTCTTTCTCTTTTTACTATAGGAAATAGGAAGAAAATTAGATAAAAACAGCAGCATCTTGTTGCTTCAAGTCCACTCGAAGGGCTGTGGCTTTCATCTATATTGGACTCATTCTATAACTCCAGTAATATTTCTTGTAATACTCCATGTATCTTTTGCTCCAGCCAGGGAACTCTCATTACTTTTCTTGGCATACCCCAGGCTTTATTCTTGCCTCTGTTCTTTTGCCCATGTTCTTCCTAGATCTTGGGATTGTTCTTCTTCATCCTCTTCACTTGTTTGAATTCTTTCTTACCTTCAAATTGCAGCTGCCCCAACTCTTCCAAGAAGTGCTCTGCAACTGCTCCAGATTCCAGTGTTTTGTCTTGTCTTAAAACCTCTTTCTGTGCTGGTATTCTTATCCACATAATCTAACATGTAATTATCCTTTGTTTCCTATTGTTTGTTTTCTTTCTCTAGCTAAATTGTAACCTCTGTGAGGACACTGGGGCCAAGTTTATACTTCTTTGAGTCTATAACTGGGGATACCCAAATGGGGTTTCTGCACAGGTATCATCATCATCCCTTTGGAACATGTAAGAAACGCATGTTCTCAGGCACCACCCCAGACCTACTGAATCAGAAACTCTGGGTTTAAAGTCCAGCAATTTGTGTTTTAACAAGCCCAACAAGTGATTCTCATGTACACTCCGGTTTGAGAACCACTGATCTCTAGACCATGTGGTAAGCAAATCAGTAAATAATTATTGGAATAATCTAGTTAGTCATTTCTGTGGATTCTATGACTGTTTTGTGACGTTGCAAATGATAAGTTAAATTTATAAGCTTTCCTAGCTATAAAAGTGATGTTATGTTCTTTAACTATCTTAAATAATTTATATTTATATTAATGAATTATAGTTTATTAAGGAACATGGAAAAATCAACCCACTAGATCAGTGTTTCTCAAACTGTGGACTGTAGATGGCTTCTGTGGAAGTAACCTTAGGAATATTTAATAATACAGATTGCTGGGCTTTACCCAAGAGATTCCGATTTTGTAAGTCTGAGGTTTGGTCCTGAAATTTATATTTTTAAAGCACCCCAAATGAATCTGGTACACAGCCCATTTGGAATTGCACTAGGTTCTCCAGTTCAACCGTTTATTCATTCATTCTTTCTGCATATCTTTATTGAGCTCCTGCTTGGTTTAGGCACTTGCTAGATGTTGTGTTCTCCATCTGATCATCTTCCTGGATAGCCTCGCTGTCCATGTTATGAGCCATCTAAGTCCATAGCCTTAGACTTCCCTGATGTACTCAATTCTGAGGACTCTTGCCTGCACTCTGCATTGGCCACCCATTTTTGTGCCCATATCCTGAACCTTATCATTCATCAAAAATTGAACCTATGAGTCTCTGAAATCTTAAACTTCAAAATCCTACTCTTTGACCATGCAGAGGGGGGTGTGTGTGCCTTGTTTTCTAGGTTTTTCCTTTCTTTACTTTTGCTACCCCTGTTTTCATTGAGACCTCCAGACTCTTTAACGCTCTCTTTTCCCCTGGTCTTCTACCTTTTTAACATCATCTGATTTCTTTATCTACCCTGGATCCTATTGCCTGTTACATCAATACAGTCTTTCCAGCTCCTTTGCTTCATTGAAATTGAATCCACACCACTTCTCTGCTTCTACATCTAAGCTTCTGGGAATTCCTAGAGGAAAAAAAAGTCTCACAACTGTATAGATATGTATCACTAGAAATTCCCAGTGGGCCTACTTAGTGTTTCCAGCCACACTATTCTACTTGATGCTTACAAACAACTTGCTGCCTTGCCACTCTGAGCTTTTCACACAGTGTACCTACCCACTGATAGAAATGCTGTCATATATCTATCTCCACTCTTCTTTATCTGGCTCACTCCACCCAGAATGCAGGCCTCATATTAGATGTCACCTCCTCTAGGAAGTTTACCCCAAACCTGCTGCCCAGATCGGGTCAGGCTTCTTCCTGTTTATCTTCTACCAACCTCTGCTTACCTCTACTTGGATTATCTCAATGTGATATAATTATCAGCCTATATATCTGCCTTCCCTTCTAAGTTTTAAGCTCCTTTGAGGGCAGGTCCCATGTCTTACTCATCTTTATGTCTCGCTGTTTAGAATAGCGTTAATTTCATAAATGAGCAGGTGTGTCAGTGAGTGAATGAGTATTGGATAAGTTGATCTGTATATTTCAAGTGTGAGTATGCTGGTGACAGTATATGACATTTTATATGAAAAGAAGAAAATCACCTCTAGGACACTGAACAAATAATCTCACCCCTACTTTCCCCCTTGAGCATTCTCATTAGATATTGGGTAGAAAATGTAACTTTGGATCTCAGTAATGTTAGAAGGTTGAACCTAATACCAAGTCCTCTGCAACCTAAACCAGTGCAGTGAGTTTTAAAATAATAAGGCTGTGTTGCATTTTTCTTTGTTAATTAAGGGGAAATGTACACCATGAAATTTAAAATAAAATCTGTGGGTAAAGAAAACACAGTCATTTTAATTATGTGAAGTAAGATACATTGAAGTCACAGCATTGGAAAAAAAGTATAAGTCCCTAATTTCTTATCTAAAATTCTGAAATTCAAGAAGTTCTGCAAACCTAAAACTTTTTTCCTAACTCATTTGGCAGCAAAACCTGATCTGACCTGACCTGAGACACTTTCTAGTCATTATTTAACGCTTAGAGTGAATATTCATATATTTTGTTGTAGAAATATTACTGTTTGATCATGAGATGCTGCCATAGACCCCATGAGAGTGTCATGTAATATGCAGTATATCATGTCATATTACCTTTCTAAAATCCAAAATATTCTGCATTCTGAAACACATGTAGCCCGAGGGGACTGAGAACTATGTAGTTGTTTCAGGTTTTTTGTTTTTTGTTTTTTGGTTTTTTTGAGACTGCAGTTAACAGTACTGCAATGTAAATAGACCATAGGTAAATCATATAAATGTATTTTTGGCCTTCACCCACTGTTTCATTTATGCCTGGAGACTTCTTATGATTCATTGAGAAAAAGGTGTTTATTTGCTCCATATCTGCCTTAGCTAGTGGAGCTCAGTGACAACCCAGTAATATAGTTTTAGGGGAGAAAAGTGAGTATTACCTTCAGAGTCATGTCAAAATCAGGATTTTCTATCTTTGGGCCCCACATACACAGAACCCGCTGCTCTGTATAGCTAAGTAGCACTGTTGGGGCCAGGTATCCTCTTCTGTACACTATCTAGCATTGAGCTGAGGATAGGAATATGTATCTGTCATTACCTCTTCATAATCTTATATGAAAATATTTCTCTCTTTCTTTCTCTTTTGTGTTTCCATCCTTACCTCTGCTTTGGGCATTCCTGTTTCTTTTCCTTGGATTGTTTTTAGGTATTTAGAAAGTGAAAGCTCTGTAAACATAAATATCAACTAACATTTCCTGAGTCCTCACTGGGTTACCAGGCTCTGTGGGATATATGAAGTTACAAGGTAAAGCTCTAGCCTGAAGTTATTTCCAAGCTCTGGGGGGAAAAATAAGACAACAGTAGACAAAATAGACTACAATAGCGTAGTGGGTAAGAGATTGTGCTTTAGATTTAAGCAGGTCTGGATTTGAATCCTGCCTCCAGTACTGAGTAGTCTGGTGACCTTGGGCAAATTACCTTCCTTCTCAGTGCCTCAATTTCCTGTATGAAAAATGGAAATGATAGAAATAGTACCTGCCTCATCAACTAAATAAGATCATGCACATGAAGTACTTATACACAGGCCTTGGAATGCAGAAATTCTATCATACCTGCCGTTATTAGTCATTATTTGCTAATGCTGCAGTGTTGTCTAATAGAAAACGTCTGTACTTGAGTCAGACAGACATAAGTTCAAATACTAGTAACACCTCTATTTACTAGCTATGTATGACCTTGGATAAGTTATCTTACCTCTTTAAGCCCCAGTTTAATCATTTGCACTTATAGGGCTGTCGTGAGGATTAAATAAGATAAAATATGTAAAGCACCTGGCCAAGTTCTTGGCCTGTGAGAGGCTCTCAAGTACCTACCTCCATCCACTGTCCACACAAATGCAAAGAAGAACAGGATTGAATACCCAATGATAGCAATAGTGAGTGTGAGTGTGAAATTGTAAAATTGTAGATGATCATGTAATGTGAACTATTACTATTTAGTTTTGAAGTTCATAAGAGAGAGGAATCCCTATAGGCTAAGAGTGAAAGAGAAGGCTATCTAGACAAATAATATATAAGCTGGATCTTGAAGGGTGGGTAACATTGATGTCAGCAGAGGGAAGTAGGATGGCATTCCTGTTGCAGAGGATCCAATGATCAAAATAATGCTATATAGAATAATAATTATGGTTACAATGATAAATATGAGTGAGCCAAGTATAATACTTTCTATCAGAGTTATTAAATCTGGAATTAAACAATTAGGTGGGAATGTGTAAAGAGTTATGTGAGCAAATAGCCTTTTCCTTATAACCCACCATTGTTATTATTCTGTCACTGTTGAGAAGTAAGGTTTCACTTTGAACTTTTAATATTGCAGCATATGGGCCAATCCTTTACGAAGGAAAGTCAACAGAATTTTAAAGGGTTTCAAGAACCGAAGACGCAAACCAAAGAGGGTTGCTGGAACATTAGAGAAAGCAACAGATGAGGAAGGGTTAGGTGATGAAAAGGAGCAGGAGACCACAGGTAATGACAATAGCATATAAAGTTGAAGTATTTAATATTTGATTCTTGTTATCAACATCTTGGTTCCATTGATGCCTATTTTTTTTATCCCACAAATGTTTGGACCACAGGAGTATCAGCTTCTGAAACAAATATTATCACTAGGGATATCTGGATGGGAGGAAGGTGGACAAGAAATGTGCTAGGTTGTTTGGGTGCCATATTATTTGGTATACATAGTTCAGCTCTTCAGGGAAACAAAGAAATGGAATCTGCCTGCCCTGACTCTGAAGCTCCATGATAGACACCCTTGCTAAATAATAATGACCATGGTCCTCCACGTGTGTTGACCACATGGCATATCCGGGGGAAGGAGCATAGCCTCAGGAGTCTGACAAATCTGAGATCAAATCCTGGATCCTAGGTGTAGTTTCAGCTACCTGCTCCCCAAACGTACACAATCCAGTATTAGAAGAGGTTCAGAGAGGGGATCCCAGGATCACACACGAGGGGACTACCTGGGCCTCATTTCACTTGCGCAGACTTACAGATCCCCTAGCCTTGGCCTGGGTCTCCTCCTCCCAAAGTAATTACCAAGGGCCCAGTAAGAATAAAATGGTTTGTGAGAAAAGAAGTATACTTCAAGGAATAGGGTACTAGATTGGGAGTCAGGAGACTCAGGCCATTAAGTAGTGGCATTTCCATGGGCAAGTAACTTAGCCTTGATACCATCAGCTGAGGGTGTGTGTGTGTGTATCTGTGTGTGTGTGTGTGTATGTGTGTGTGTGTGTAGCTTAAGCATATGTGAAAATGCTTTGAAAATTGCAGTGCATTACTCAAGGTGTTCATTTCTAGCCTCAGTTATGGAGAAGGAGAGGAGTGGAATAACAGACCATTAAACTGAGCGTCAGGAGACTGGCTTTAGTCCCAGTTCTCCTGTTATTTACGGTGGGAGTTTGGGCAAGTCCCTTAACTTTCCTGGGCTCAGTTCATGAAAATACAAAATGGAGATTTGGACTAGATGAATAGGAAAAGTGACTTATCTCAGAGGAAACAAAAGAAAATTCTTATACAAGGTATTATCTGTGTGTATGTAATTGATGTATTATTTATATAAGGTAATACATAAATACATATAATAATAGTACATGTATATTATTACACATACCTATATATTACTTTGTATAACTTTAATGCAGTACACACATGCACATATATTGGGGGTTGGCCAAAAAGTGCCTTCAGTTTTTAAGTAAAAGACACCTTTTTCATTTTCACCAAGAACTTTACTGAACAACATATTCACCCTTTTGTTCCACTGCCTTCTGCCATTTTTCCGGCAACTTCGTAATTCCATCTTCCCAAAACTTTTTATCTTTTTGAGCAAAGAAAAGTTATTTTTATTTTAAGGAAAAAAGATTCCACTAAGAAATAATAAACCAGTAAGTTTACGGAAGAGTTAACAGTAGCACCCTGTCCCTACCCTGGTGACAACTTCAGGTCTGTTACACAGCTTAAAACATCCTGAACATGCTTCTTTTTTAACCTAAAACCTCTGAGTGATCCTCAGAAAAGGTCTCAGAATAGCTGCTTTTCTTGTTTTTTTTGGTAGGTATATCTATGTGGACTTGTAAACTTATGCAGCTTTATCTATAATATGAGAGCATGAATCTGTGGACTACTTCCTAAAATTAGGACTCTTTCTTTCCGCCTTTTAAAACACATTCCAGCACTCCTAAAGAGCCGGGAGTATTAGCTCAGTGTACCCCTCTACGAGTATCTCCCCCACCAGTGTATTTTCAAGACTCCTCTTTTCTTGGGCAGTTGTACCCCTCAACCCGCCCCACCCAAGTATAACCTGACACTCAAAATTCTGCTACTCAGCTACTCTCATTCTGACAGTTGGAGTGTCACTGTAGCACTCTATTAGCTCCTGAAGCTCATAGGTAACAAGGTGCCTTTTACAGTCCTCCATAGAATTGAAATTTTTTCCATTAAGAGAATTTTGTAAAGACCGAAATGAATGGAAATCCAAAGGTGCCATGTCTGGTGAATATGGTGGATGAATCAGAACTTCCCAGCCAGGCTGTAACAGTTTTTGCCTCGTCATCAAAGAAACATGCGATCTTGGCGTTATCCTGATGGAAGATTATGCGTTTTCTGTTGACTAATTCCAGACGCTTTTCATCGAGTGCTGCTTTCAGTTGGTCTAATTGGGAGCAGTACTTGTTGGAATTAATCGTTTGGTTTTCCGGAAGGAGCTCATAATAGAGGACTCCCTTCCAATCCCACCATATACACAACATCACCTTCTTTGGATGAAAAGCGGCCTTTGGTGTGGTTGGTGGTTGTTCATTTCACTTGTCCCACGACCTCTTCCGTTCTACATTATTGTACAGTATCCACATTTCATCACCTGTCACAATTTGTTTTAAAAACTGGAACGTTTTGTTATGTTTAAGTAGAGAATCGCATGTGGAAATACAGTCAAGAAGGTTTTTTTGCTTAACTTATGTGGAACCCAAACATCAAAGCGATTCACATAACCAAGCCGGTACAAATGATTTTCAGCACTTGATTTGGATATGTTGAGTATGTCGGCTATCTCCCACGTGGTATAATGTTGATTGTTCTCAATTAATGTCTCGATTTGATCGCTATCAACTTCAACTGGTCTACCCGACCGTGGAGCATTGTCCAGCGAGAAATCTCCAGCACGAAACTTCGCAGACCACTTTTGACACGTTCCATCTGTCACAGTACCTTCTCCATACACTGCACAGATCTTTTTTTTTTTTTTTTGCGTTTCAGTTGCTTTTTTACCTTTCTTGAAATAATAAAGCATAATATGCAGAAAATGTTGCTTTTCTCTTCCATCTTCAATATTAAAATGGCTACACAAAAATTCACCAGTTTTGATAAGTTTTTTTAAAATGCATGCTGATATAACAGCTGTCACAGTACAATCTAGCAAAATGGTTTCGAATGAAGTTAAAGACAACTAAGCGCTACTAGAGCCATCTTATGGAAAAAAACGAATGAAACTTTTGGCCAACCCAATATATGCACACACGTGTGTATGCACACATATGACATTATAACTATACTAACAAAACTTGATTTCTGTGGGTCATTCTCTGAGGCATGGAAGCTAACTTTGTTATTCAGAAATTGTCATTGTAATGGTATTTTCTATAGTGTATTTTGTCTGTATGCCTCACTGTAATAAGATGATACATTGGCAAACTGAAAATAGCTAAGTTAATCATAGCATTCAATATAGAGAATTTGAGAACTTTGTCGCAGTCAGTTCCTTCTATAACAAAGTGTGATGTGTGTATAGTAGTTTTCAAGTTGTTTAACTCTACTTTACTTTTCTCCTGTAGCATTATTTTCCCGTTGAGAAGGACATGTCTTTCAGAGCAGAGGAGACTGTGCCAGTCATCCAAATCTGATGGAGTGTTCTAGAAGGATAAAAATTAGTTCTTATTTTTGTTGTGTTTATTTCTAAATATAAAATAAAGATATAATTCAGTTTTTGTGCATCAAACCAGAATCCGAATTCTTATTAAAAATAGCTCCTACAGAATTTTAAAAAAACATATGAAAAGCACTGCTTGCATTTCAGGTCCTAGATAGTGATGTGATTTTTGCAACTTGGGTTATGTTATCAACATATATATACTTCTGTTGGTGTTAAATAAAGCAGGGATTTCATGTTGTTATTCACCTTCAAGCAAAGTGGTAGAAAAAACCCAGTGATCATATTTCACTGTATATGGCACTCTTTGTTTTGAGGAAAAGAGGTAAAAATATTTTGTATTAGGGTTCTTTGTAGTTTATAATTTATAACATTTTTTCCACCATAAAAGTAAGACACACTCATTATAGACAATTTGGTAAAAAGGCTATGTAGAAGAAAGGAAAAAAACTCAACCATAATCTACTACCCAGAGCTGAACACTGTTATTATCTTATATTTACTTTTTGAAGAAAACAGTTGTGTTCTGTGACATATGTAAAATTGATTTTTTAAAAAAATTGTATCTTTTTTTATGATTTACTTTCCTCTTTGAAATGTGTAGGGCTCAAGTTTACCTGGGCTTATTGCTCATTCATTCAACAAACATTGATTTAGCCCCTGCTAGGCTATGTACTGGGGATATAATCATGAGCAAGATAGACTTAGCCTTTCCGTCACGGAGCTCACCATCCAGCTGGGGAAGAAGTCAGGTAAAGAAGTAATGACAGGGCTGTGATGGGAGGAGTACCAAGTTCTATGGGAGCAGATGGCAGGGACAGTAGCCCAGAGTTCAGGAAGAGACATTAAAATGAAAGGTAAGGGGGATGAACAAGCGTTTGCCATGGAATCACTGTGTGGTGGAAGGAGTGTTTCAGGTATGAAGGCCCAAATGCATGGAGTATTTGGAGCACTGCAGATAGTTCAGGATGGCAGCAACTTTGACTCAGATGTTCAATCAGAAGAACTTATAACCCACACTAAAGGGTTGGGTTTTATCCTGTGGTTGGCGGGAACCAATGAAGGGTTTCAAGCAAAGGAATGGTATGGTTAGATCTAATCCTTAGAGGTCACTCTGACTACTGTGTGAGAATTTGGGAGTGAGCAACACTGGGGTCAAGGGAACCAGTTATGAGACGGTTGTATTAATGTAGATGAGAAAATATGGTATACTCGGCTAGAGTAGTGGCACTTGTGGATAGAAGTAGATTTGAGAGCTGTTTAGCATCAATAGGACTTGGTGATCAGTGTGTGTGAGGGAAGAAATTAGGGTGCTGAAAAGAGAGTATTAATTTCAGGTTTCTAAATGATGGGTCAACTGCAAAGATGGTGCTGAGCTGGAACAGTGAGAAGAAGGGCAGGTTTGGCAGGGGGAGATGAGTCATTTTTGGATGGGCTGTTTTAAGTGCCTATGGGCCATCCAGGTAGATATGACTAGTAGGCAGTTAGATACATGGTTCTGGAGCTCAGGAGAAAGGTCTGGTTGGATATAAAAGTTTAGAGTCATCAGTATATAGATGGTAATTGAAATCACAGTGAATGATTGATTCCAACCAGAAAGAATAAGAAAAAAAAGAAGGGACTGGAATAGAATCCAGAGGAACACAAGCATCACAAGCATTTAAAGGATGGTCAGAAGTAGTGTAGCTGTCAGTGGAGACTGAGAAGTAGGAGGGTAAGCAGGAGAGAGCAATATAATGAAATCCAAGAGGGGGGCACTTTTCAAGGAGGAAGCAGTGCTCAAAAGTATCAAAATTTGGATTCATTTCCACTGGATTTGGTAACATGGAAATGAATGGTGACTTTGGCAATAGTTTCAGTGAAGAAGTAGGAGCAGAAACTAGATAACTTTGAGTTGCAGAGTAACTGGGAAGTGAGAAAGTGAAAGCAGAGAGTGTAGACAACTTGTTGAAGAAATTTGACTGTGAAAGGAATCAGAAATAATGGTACAGTGATTCACTGGTAGTACAGAATGGGGAGAATAATTTTTTTCAAGATAGGAGAGTAGATGGAACATTGAGTATAAAGGCTGGGGAGGTAGGGAAGTTTCAACTTGCCCTCCTGATCTCCACCTTGCCCTGCTCTGTTTTTTCCATAGCATTTATCACCTGTGAATATGCTATATAATTTAGTCATTTATTATGCTTACTGTTTATTATTTGCCTTCTCCTGCCAGAATATAAACTCTCTGAGGTCAGGGATTTTTATGTGTTTTGTTCAGTGATGCATCCCAAGTGCCTAGGACAGTGTCTGGCACATAGTAAGTGCGCAACAAATAAAATACCTCTTGGATGATTGGATTAGAAACAGATGTTTTTGTGGTGTTCCTCATTTTTGCTATGACAAACAGGTACTTCCAAGATGAACCGAAATCTTAGAAAAAAAAAAGTCAAACCGTACAACGAATGATCACCAGAGTTCAGTAAAACAAGTGGTTGCTTTTAAGGCTATTCCCCAAGAATCTAATACTGCTTCTCTAAATTTTAAGAACTGCCTTCAAGGAAAACTAAATGAAAAAGAACAACCAAAAAAATTCTCTGGGTAGAAATAAGTAATAAGACAACTCCATAAGGAAACAAATACTTTAGAATATAAGATTGAGATTTTAGCAAAAGCTGCTGCAGTCTATGCAGAAGATAAGCATAGTGTGAAACAAACAGCACTCCGAAAGCAGTAGAGAGGAACATCTGCAACTGTTCTCTGTTTAACAAATTAGAAGCTGAGTTGCAGGGTACACTGACAGAGATTACCACTAAGCGGGTAATGGGAGGGGAAAGAATGTGAGCATAGAGTGGCAGCCGAACAATTAAAGATAAATGCTGGAGTAGAGATGAAAAGTTGAAGCAGTTGAGGGTTGTTATTATTAAACATTAAAAGCCAAAGGGACCCTCACAAGAGTGGGAAGGAAATAAGTTTCTTAGTGCTGTCTCCAACCCCAGTGCCTAATGCACTACTAAGTCGTGTCTGACACAGATGATCAAGCCCTACAAAGAGATGGATCATAAGCATGTCACTAACATGCAAACCTTAACAGTCACAGAGTCATTTCCCTCAAGCCATTACCGTATCTGTTCCAAATGAAAAGATGCTAGTTAAGTGAGAAGTACCTCTGATGCAGAGCCTGAACTGAAACTGATAAGTGTGGCTGCTTTAAAACCCGAGGTGATAGACATTCTCCCGAACTCCACGGGCATTGAGAGTTTAAACCAAAAATCACCACACGGTCAAAGATCTTACACCTGAATCCCTGGCCAACCAGACGTTGGTAAAGAATCTGGTTAGAGGAACTTCCCTGGCGTTCCAGTGGTTGACTCTGCACTTCCACTGCAGGGGGCACAGTTTCGATCCCTGGTCGGGGAACTAAGATCCTGCGTGCTGTGCAGCACAACCAAAAAATAAAAAATAAAGAGTCTGTATAGATGTAAAGTTCAATCACTTGGAAAATGAGGACAAGATCTCTCTTGAATGTCACCGTCACAGACAATGGAAGCTCTCCATAAAATAAGGAATTCTCTTTAGTGTAATAAAGGCACATTTTATTCATTATGGCATTTTGTGACTATTTCTTTTCTATTTATGGTCTAAATAATGCACAACTCTCCCTTAGGAGGACTGGGAAACTCATAATACCTACTGTGGAATTGCCAGGCTGAATTTAGAGCCTTACATATTGGCTGTAATATGGGGACCATCCAAGTCAACTGCTGCCTGCCCCAGATCTCAGAGACTTGCTAAGAAAACGTAGCTGTACATGGGTTATAATTTCAGGGTAGGAGACCAAGCAGAGGGAGGTGAAACTCAAAAGGTATCCAGGAATAGCAGGACTGGCTATAGCATGTGTGGGGCCTAGTGCAAAATGCAAATGCAGGGCTCCATGTTCAAAATTACTAAGAATTTCAAGATGGCGATGACAGAGCATTAAGCCAAGCACAGGGCTGTTCTAGGAGTTGGGCCTTGTGTGACTGCACAGGTTGCACACCCAGGTACACCTTGGGGAATAGTTGTGACATATGGCAAACCAAGTTATCGTATATGGATCCTTCCCCCACCTTCACCCCTGTCAATGCCAAAAAAGTGATAGGGAAGTTAATGGAACTCAGTGTCAAACTTAACTAAAAACCTTTCAAAGGCCTTTGGGCAGAATCAGTATATGAAGGGAAATGTGGGAGATGCCCAGGGCCTGCAGAGGCCAGAGTGGTTAGGCTAAATGGTTCTAGTTGCACTCTTTACATTTCCTCATTGCCCCCCAGGTCAGACCCCAATTTTTTAGGTGAATATTACTAAAATTTTAAGAACAGATATCTCCAGTCGTACACAAATTGTTTCAGAAAGTAGAATAACAGGGACTCCCCTGGTGGCACACTTGTTAAACATCTGCCTGCCAATGCAGGGGACATGGGTTCAAGCCCTGGTCCGGGAAGATCCCACATGCTGCGGAGCAACAAAGCCTGTGCGCCACAACTACTGAAGCCTGCGCTCCTAGAACCTGTCCTCCGCAACAAGAGAAGCCACCTCAATGAGAAGCCTGCACACAGCAACAAAGAGTAGCCCCTGCTTGCCACAACTAAAGAAAGCCCGCGCACAGCAGCGAAGCTACAACGCAGCCAAAAAGTAAATAATTTTTTGAAAAGAATAACAGAAAAAGCTGTCTATCACTTTTATGAAGCTAGTGTGTTGTAGATAACACAGCCAGAAGAAGATAGTGCAAGGTAAGAATATTAGAGGCCAGTTTAACTTCAGGACATGGATACAAAAATCCCACAAGTGTGTGTGTGTGTACTGAATCCAACAATGTATTAAGTAGGCTTTGTTCCAAGAGTGCAAGGATGTTTCAGTACTGGAATGCAGAGGAATAGAATTACATTAATGGGCTGAAGGAGAAAAATGTTATGATTTTCTGAAAAGGTAAAGAAGAAAGTTGATAAATATCAACACCCATTTATGATTTTAAAAAATCTTAGCAAACTAGGACTAGAAGGGAACTCCCATAACCTTATGAAAGTAAACTAAAACAAACATACTTAGTGGAGAAAGTTTAGAGGCATTCCCTTTGAGGTCAAGAATAGGGCAATGATGCCTGATATCACAGCTGCTATCTAACATAATACTAGAGGGCCTAGCCAAAGAATCATATAATAGAAACAAATTACTTGTAATGACTAAAAGGCAACCACCGTTATTTGCATACAAATATTATCATTTCCATAGACAATTCAAGAAAATCTACAAATAATTGGGACTAATAAGAGAGTCTTAGGAGTACTGGATCTATCCCCTAGAGTCCTTATCAGGCCTGATATGCCTACAGATCCATTGTATGTCAGCTTCCACTTACTTATGGCTCTGGGCAAGGATGGCCACTGTCCAGGTTGCCCAAGACTGAGGGATTTCCCTGGATGCAGGACTTTCCATGCTAAACCTGAGATAGGCACCGTAGTTCCGGCTCTGATTTCTTTCTTCCCTCATGACCCTTCATGTATTTCCTTCATGTATTTAAATACATAGCTAGGCTATGTATTTAAATTTGTTTGGGTATTACAGTTTATCCAGCATTTCTAGATAACTTTAGCATAAGGTATGGATCCACATGAGCTCTATGTGTACTTTTGCCAGAATTTTCCTTATTAAGCCTTTAAGAATAATGAAATGTTTAATGACATGAGAAAATGTTCATGTGCAGAGTGAAAAAAGCAAACTACACAACTCTATAGTTGGGTACTATTTTTACTGTAAAAATATGCCATGTATTTGTATCTTTGAAAATTTTTGAGATAGCTAGCAGAACTTCTGCAGATAGAATTGACTTCAGTCTCAGAGGAGATTACTCTGGATGGAGGGAAAAGAAATCTTATAGGATGAGCAGCTGGCAAGGGGGAAGGATGGTAGGTTAGGAGAAGAAAAATGGTGACGATTGGGAGAGGTAACACAGGGGGAATGCTTCCATTGTAGTGAGACGGTTTGTATTTTAAACACTTGTAACCCATAGCTCTTTTTCTTTTTTCACATTGTGTGACTCCTCTCATTGGAGAGGGAAAGTGATCAAATGTTATTCCTCAGACCCCTGGATCCAGATTACGTTGTCTTGTTGAGCATGTAACTAGATCATTGGAGCAGGCATTTTAAACAATCACTTACCAAGGGGATTTTTAAAAATCCATGCTTTAACCAGGGCAAGAATAGAATAAGTTAACTAAAATGTATTTGAATGTTAAATATCCCTAGAAAGGCTCTGATATATCTCAGATTTTTTATGTTAATTAAGCAAACTGTTATCTGTGAGCCCAGGCTCAAAACAGAGCTTTGATGAGTTGTCAGGGATTTCTTGGTCATGAAAATGATGGAGGTCTGTTCTTGGAATTTTTAGGTATAAACGTGCGTCAAAATAGGGAAACCTGCCTGAGGAAGTATATTCCTTAAATAGTTAAAAATAGATTATGTAGAGAGGAGGAGGGTGGGTGTAACTATAAAGGAGCAGCACTAGGGAGATCTTTGTGGTGATGGAATAGTTCCACATCCGATGGCAGTGATGGTAACAGTGAACCCACACATGTGATAAAATGACATTGCACTATACACACACATTGTACCAATGTCAATTTCCTGGGTTTTTTTTTATTGAAGTATAGTTGATTTACATATTATGTTAGTTTCAGGTATTATACTATAGCTTTGTGAGATGTAACCATTGGGGAAAACTGGGTGAAGGATATGTAGGCCCCCCTTTGTTCTCTTTGCAACTCCCCAGAAATTCAGAATTATAAAAACATAGAGAAACAGCAACAACAAAAAATAGGTCATGTAGACTAGCATCTCCCGGGAAAAGCCAACATGACCCCCAAATATCCTGTCTACTTTGTCTTAGTTGAGTACCAAGGCTGGGAGAAGATGTTTGGGCTGATTGACATCTGTGTGCCTTGCCAAATTATGTGTTAGACGATAGAAAGCTAAATACAGCCTTAGGAGCCTTACTCATTTTCACTTTTATATAGGCCACAGTGTCTTGCTTCAGTTAGAGAAATGGCCTTCTGAAACATTCTTCTACAACTGTTTTATTTAGACAGTTCAGTCAAACGACCAGTTGATTCACTGGAGCGTGAAAAAAACCGCCTAATGAATTGAATCAGTCAGAATGTCAAGTCCTTCACCTAGTATAGACAGATATGGGATGCATGTCTGTGATAAAATAGCTCACAGAACAGTTTTTAGGCAATTTGACTCACGGTTTTTTAAAGTAGAGGATCATATTTGAAATGAGCGTTAAAATACTTAGTACATTAGAAAATTGACCTTAACTGTTTAAGTTTAAATACAATAAGAACATTGAGAACTGGAAAAGACCAAACATTCTCATCCAATCACCTCATTTTATATGTAGCGGACATTTATATCTGAGTAAAAACTAAGATTCTGACATATCTAGACATCCGTTTTCATAGGTTTGTTACCTAGGGCATGGGGCCTAGTTTGGTTTGTGTCTATCTCCTGGGGGATTTTGGTTTATTTCTGACCCCTGGAGGCAGAATCTTGGTGATGAGTGAGTGAACAGAGTGCCTGTATTCCTCTAACTGGCCCCATAGACTAGGATGGAGTCCTATGGAGAGAAGAGCATCTTTATTTCTCCTTGGAATATAGCATTAAGTGCAATGAGGACTGAATGGAAGCTCCAGGTTGAGAGCACTGGAAGACAGCATCCTGAGCATAGAATTTTCTCAAGGACAAGAACAGCAGTGGCAGTGACTTTTTCTGGAAGAACTAGAGCAGATTTGTTCATTCACTCAATATATATTTATTGAGCACCTACTATATTCCAGGCACTGTTCTGGGTGCTTGGGATATGTTATGGGACACAATAAAGAGCCCTGCCATCAAGAAGCTTGCATTCTGGTGAGGAGGGGGGTAAGACAGAAGAAACAGTAGGCATAATAAGTAAATTATGTGGCATGTTAGAATGTCATAAATACTGTGGAAAAAGAGTAAAAGAGTAGAAGGAGAGGAGTTCAGAGTGGCATCGAGGGGAGGCACAGGTTGCACTACTGAATAGTCAGGGTAGAATTCATTGAGCAGGGAAGATTTGAGGAAAGATATGAAGGATGTAAAGGAATTGGCTGAGCTGATATCTAGGGGACGTGCATTCCAGCAGAGGGGACAGCTAGAGCAAAGACCCCAGGGCAGGAATGCACCTGGCATGTTTGCAGAACAGCAAAGAGGCCTGTGTGGCTGATTCAGAGAGCAAGGGGAGGGATATAAGGCGAGGAGATGAGAGTGGTGGTCGGGGCCAGAAGACGGAGGCCATGGTGAGGACTTGGGCTCTCATTCTGCAGGAGATGGGAGCTGGTACGAGGTTTTGAGCAGAGGAGGGATGGGATCTAGCTTGTGTTTTAATAGAATCGCTTAGGTTGTTGTGTTGATAATAGACTGTAAAATGGCAAGAGGAGAAGCAGGGACACCAGTTATGAACCTGTTGCAGCAATGTAGGTAGCTCAAATCAGTGTGGAAGCAAGGTGAGAAGTGGTGTTAAGAAGGTCTGATTCTGGGGATACTTTGAAGGAAGTGTTGATAGGATTTCCTGACAGATTGGACGTGAGGTGTAAGAGAAAGAGTAATCCAGGAAAAACTGGAAGGATGGAGTTGCTATCAATACTGAGATAGGGAAGGCTGTAGGAGGAGCAAGTTAGAGCGGATGATCAGGAATTAGCCATGTTGAATTTGAGATGATTATTAGATATTCAAGTGGAGATGTTGAATAGGTTGCTGGACATATGAGTCAGGAATTCAGAGCTGGAGATAAAAATTTGGGAATTTAAATCCATGTATTTAAAGCCATGGATAGAATGAATAAGATAGTTAAAGAAGAGGACCAAAGACTAATCCCTGGGCTATGCCAAAACTGATGTAAGGAAAAAGAGGAGAACCAACAAAGAAGACTGGGAGTGTCAAGTGAGGTAGGAGGGAAACCCAAAGTGTTTGGCCTTCAGGAAGTCAGGGGAGGAAAGGAGAAAGGTGTGATCCATGGTCAAATTCTGCTGATAGGTCAGTAAGATAAGAGCTTAGACTTGAAGGGTTATCAATGTGGAGGTCATGGTAGACCTTGATGAGAGCAGTGTGATGGAGTGGAAGGAGTGAAAGCCTACTTGGAATGAGTTTTAAAAAGACTAAGTAGAGGAATTAGAGACAGCAGATATAGGCAACTCTTTTGAGAGATTTTGCTTCAGAGAAGAACAAAGAAATCAAGCAGTAGTTGGTAGGTGGAGGGGGTTTACTGAGATCAAGAAAAGTATTTTTTAAGGTAACGTATTTAATAATTGGAAAAAAAAGATCATTTTTTCCCATTTGAAGTTCATTGACAAATGCACGGTTAATGCAGATTGTGTTGAATTAAGACATAATGTATCTAATGGATATAGAGTTGACCTAAACACATAAGAAGATGGTCAGTCTCAACAACTATTAGGGTTAATGCAACTCAAAACCAGAATGTAATATAACTTCACAACCACTAGTATGGCTACAGTCAAAAGGAAAGAAAATAACAGATGTTGGTGAGGATTTGAAGAAGTTGGAACCTTCATACATTGCTAGTTTGATAGTTCTTCAGCATGTTAAACATAGTAGCACCATATGACCCAGCAATTCCAGGTATATACTAGGTATATACTCAAGAGGTATGAAAACATATGTTCCTGATCTTTAGGAGAAGTATCCAGTCTTTCATCTTTAAGTATGATATTAGCTTCATAGTTTTCCTAGATGCCCTTTGTCAGGTTGAGGAAGATTCCTTTCAATCCTAGTTTGTTGTTGTTGACAGGGTGTTAGATAGATTTTGTCAAATGCTTTTTCTGTGTTTATTGAGATGATCATGTGGTTTTTTCCTTGACTTTACTGATACAGTGTATTACATTGATTGATTTTCGTATGCTGAACCAACCTTTCATTCTTGAGGTAAGTCCCACTTGGTGATGCTGGGTTTGGTATTTTGTTGAAGATTTTTGTGTCTATATTCATAATGGATATTGGCTTAGTTTTCTTTATTGTAATGTCTATGTCTGATTTTGGTACCAGAGTAAAATGGCCTCAGAATGAGTTGGAAAGTGTTCCCTCTTCTTATGTCGCTTGAAAGAGATTGTAAAACCCAGTGAAGCCACCTGGACCTGGGCTTTTCTTTGGGGATAGTTTTAAAACTACTGATCGAATCTCTACTTTTAAAAGGTCTGTTTAGATTTTGTTATTTCTTCTTGAGTTTCACTAATTTGTTCCTCTCTTGAACTTAACCCTTTCATCTAAGTTGTCTAAGTTATTGGCATATAACTGTTCATAGTATTGTTTTTATTTCTGTATCCTTTTTTATTTCTGTAAGATTGGTAGTAATGTTCTCTCTTTCATTTCTTTTTTTTTTTCTTTGCGGTACGCAGGCCTCTCACTGTTGTGACCTCTCCCGTTGCGGAGCACAGGTTCCAGACGCACAGGCTCAGCGGCCATGGCTCACAGGCCCAGCTGCTCTGCGGCATGTGGGATCTTCCCGGACCGGGGCACGAACCCGTGTCCCCTGCATCGGCAGGCAGACTCTCAACCACTGCGCCACCAGGGAAGCCCTCTCTTTCATTTCTTAATCGTTTGAGTTCTCTCTTTTTTGCTTCGTCAGTGTAGTTAAAAATTTGTCAATTTTGTTGATCTGTTTCAAGAACCAACTTTTATGGTGTCGTTGATCTCTATTTTTCAACTTTCTGTTTTATTCATTTGTGCTCTAATATGTGTTTCCTTCCTTTTGACTGCTTTGGGTTTAATTTGCACTTCCTTTTCTTGTTTCTTAAGGTGGAAGATTAGGTTATTGATTTGAAATCTTTTTTCTTTTAATATAGGTCTTCACAACTATACATTTCCAGCTAAGCATTGGGTTTTAGTTGTATCCTGTGAGTTTTGTTAAGTTGTATTTACATTTTCATTCATCTCAAAGTATTTTATAATTTTGTTTGTGATTTCTTCTTTGATCCTGTGGTTATTGAGTGTGCTATTTTATTTCCAGTCTTTTAATATAGTTTTGACTTTTGAACTCTGTAAATATTTTACAGATCAAGGGATTTAAGAAAAACCTTAAGTTGAATATATACAAAAACAAATGATTTAGAATGATAACAGTAATCACAGAGGAAAAAATTAAGTCAAATAAATTTGACTCTGAATAATCTCAGAAGGATATATCCTAAGGATATAAAAATCAGGTGATCGTATAATTGTGGTTTGTTCCTATACTTTTTTTTTTTTTTTTTTGGCAGTATGCGGGCCTCTCCCATTGCGGAGCACAGGCTCCGGACATGCAGGCTCAGCAGCCATGGCTCACGGGCCCAGCCGCTCCGCGGCATGTGGGATCTTCCCGGACTGGGGCACAAACCCGTGTCCCCTGCATCAGCAGGCGGACTCTCAACCTCTGCGCCACCAGGGAAGCCCTGTTCCTATACTTTTTGTTTTGCTCCATTGATCTGTTTATCCTTCCCCTCATACGACACTGTCTTATAGCTATATAGTAGGTCTCGATATCTGGTTGTTTAGGCCCTCCAGCTTTGTTCTTTAAGGTTGCTTTAGCTATTCTTGGTCTTTTGCATTTCCATATAAATTTCCATATCAGCTTGTCAGTTTTCATCACAAACCTGCTGCAGTTTTTATTGGGATTTCATTGACTCGATAAATCAATTGACATATTAACGATATTGAGACTCTAACCTATGAACGTAGTATTTTCCTATGTTTGCATACTTAGGTTTGCTTTAATTGCTCTCAACAGTGTTTTCTAGTTTTCAGTGTAATGATCTTACACATATTTTGTCCGACTTATTTCTAGGTATTTTAGGCTTTTAGTTGGTAATGTAAATTTTAAAAATATTTATTTTCTACTTGTCCTGATCTATAAAAATTAAATTGATTTTTATATTTTGATCTTATATCAACATTGTTAAATACACTTATTAATTCACATTGTAGATTCTTTTGGATTTCTTATGTATGCGATCATGTCATCTGCAAATGATAGTTTTTGTTTCGTCATTTCTAATCCTTATGCCTTGTATATCTTTTTCTTGCTTGATTACACTGTCTAGGACCTCTAGTACAGTGTTAAATGGAAGTGTTGTCAGCAGACATCCTTGCCTTTTTCCTGATCTCAGGGGAAATTTTTAAAATAATTTAACAATGTGATTTTTTGGGTAGTTACTATTTATTCAGATTAAGGAATTTCCATTTTCTTCCAAGTTTGCTAAGAGTTTTTTTTTTTTAAACCACAAGTAGGAGTTCAGTGTTATCAAATGCCTTTCCTGCATCTATTGAAGTGATCATATAATTTCTACCTTCTCTTCCTGCTAATATAGTAAATTATACTAATTGATTTTCCCATAAACTCCACTTGGTTGAGGTATATTATCATTGTTAAATATCACTGGATTAGATTTACACACACACTTTTCATTTACACACACAATTTTTATTTCTTTTTTTAAACCGTTTTATTGAGTTATGATTGACATGTAAAAAGCTGTACATATTTAATGTATAAAAGTTGAATTTGGGGATAAACATGTACCCAGAAACCGTCACCACCATCCATACCATAGACATATCCATCACCTTCCAAAGTTTCTTCCTGCCCCTTTTACCATGTTATGTAATTTTCATTTCTTAGAATGTGTTTTTCAAGTTGTGGTCATGATGGCTTCATAAAATAAGATGGCAAGTATTCCCTTTTTTTCCTGATCTCTGGAAGTATTTGTGTAAGATCAATGTTATTTCTTCTTCAAGTGTTTGAAAGGCTTTATCAGTGAAGCCATTTAGGCCTAGAGTCTTACTTTGTTGGGAGGTTCTTTTTTTTTTTTTTTTTAACATCTTTATTGGAATATAATTGCTTTACAATGGTATGTTAGTTTCAGCTTCACAACAAAATGAATCAGTTATATATATACATATATTCCCATATCTCTTCCCGCTTGCGTCTCCCTCCCTCCCACCCTCCCTATCCCACCCCTCCAGGCGGTCACAAAGCACCGAGCTGATCTCCCTGTGCTATGCGGCTGCTTCCCACTAGCTAACTACCTTACTTTTGGTAGTGTATATATGTCCATGCCTCTTTATCGCTTTGTCACCGTTTACCCTTCCCCCTCCCCATAGCCTCAAGTCCATTCTCTAGTAAGTCTGTGTCTTTATTCCTGTTTCACCCCTAGGTTTTTCATGACATTTTTTTTTTAAATTCCATATATATGTGTTAGCATACGGTATTTGTCTCTCTCTTTCTGACTTACTTCACTCTGTATGACAGACTCTAGGTCTATCCACCTCATTACAAATAGCTCAATTTCGTCTCCTTTTATGGCTGAGTAATATTCCATTGTATATATGTGCCACATCTTCTTTATCCATTCATCCGATGATGGACACTTAGGTTGTTTCCATCTCTGGGCTATTGTAAATAGAGCTGCAATGAACATTTTGGTACATGACTCTTTTTGAATTATGGTTTTCTCAGGGTATATGCCCAGTAGTGGGATTGCTGGGTCATATGGTAGTTCTATTTGTAGCTTTTTAAGGAACCTTGTTGGGAGGTTCTTAATAACAGGTTTTATGTCTTTCATAGATATAGGACTCTTTCTTCTTCTGTCAGATTTATTGAGTTTTGTTCCTCAAGGAATTTGTCCACTTCCTCTAGAGCTGATTCTGACCCATTCTCTAACTTTTTTCTTTCTGGGTTTGCCAACTACACTTGCATTAGACTTTCCTACCATATCTCAAATGTCTCTTACATTTTTTCAGGAATTCCCATCCTTTTTGCTCTCCACTCATTTTTCTAGCTATTATCTATTGACGTATCTTCTAGTTAACTAATCATGTTTTCAGTTTTGCCCAATCTGCTGTTAAACCCATATGCTGAGTTCTTAATTTTAACCATTTTATTTTCTGTTCCAGAATTTACCTTTGACTTTTTATTATATTTTCCACTTATATGGTGAAAATCTCTCTGTTACCATATATTTTCTTGAACCTATTCATCACAGTTATTTCAAAGTCTGTGTGTGGTAACTCCAATATCACCTATGTTTCTGTTTCTATCCTGTCTCTTTTTCTCTTGTCTTGTGTATTTGTATGCCAGTAGATTTTGATTGAATGCTCAACATTATGTATGAGAAATTGTAGAGGCTCCTGATCATGTTGTCTTCCTCCAGAGAGGACTACCCTTTTCCTCTGGCAGGCAGCAGAGGATTAGATCACCTTAATTCACCTAGGGACTTTGCTGTCTCAAGGCTAGTTTGCAATCTTTATATGTCCAGGTTTAGCTCTGGTTAACCCCCCCTTGTAGGGTGTAGCCCTCTAGGAGTTCCAACTAAGAATCAAGATTGGGGCTTCCCTGGTGGCGCAGTGGTTGAGAGTCCGCCTGCCGATGCAGGGGACACGGGTTCGTGCTCTGGTCTGGGAAGATCCCACATGCCGCGGAGTGGCTGGGCCCGTGAGCCATGGCCGCTGAGGCTGTGCGTCCGGAGCCTGTGCTCCGCAACGGGAGAGGCCACAACAGTGAGAGGCCCGCGTACCGCAAAAAAAAAAGAGTCGAGATTGGTTGCTAGGGTTCCTCCTACCTGGTAGGTCATAAACTACAGTTTTGCTCTCCCCAGCACTGTGAGCTTGTCACAAACTTGCTCTACTTTGCTGATGCTTTCTACCTGACTTCTTAGCCTCATTCTCTGCACAGCTTAATCTGTTAATGCCTCTAAAAGAAAACGGGTTCCAAGTGTTTTATTCTATTCTGTGTCCTCCTAGTTCTCTAGGATCTTGGTCTGTCAACATTCAGCTGCCTTGGCAGCTCCAAACTTCATTTTTAGTCTCCTCAACCCATGTGATGACCTAAAGCTAATCTACTGGCTTCTCTGTCTCATGCTCCATGCCAAAAATATCCTGAGGGAAAAGTAGTGTGCAGAAAGTAAGGCTCACCTTAATGAGCATCCCTTCTTTCTGGATCTTGTCTCTCAAGTCCTGGCTGCCTCAGTAGCCCTCTAATTCCTTCACAAAAGGTATTTTTGAGAACGTGAATTTACTAGTTTTTCTTGTTAGGTTATTGGTCTGCTACAAAGCTACTCCATCGTAGTTAGAAGAAGTCTTCTGAACTCACGATTATAATGTGTGTGTGTGTTTCCCTTTATCTCTCTACATTGCTCAAAACGATATAGGAGCAATAACTCTCCAATAACAGTGAACACATCTAGCATTCAGATCTTTGTTTCTATACATCATTTCTCACTAAAATGAATCAGATTTCCTTGAAGAAATGGCTGATTTCAAGTAAAGTACAAGATAAGCCTGGGTATCTTGCTGTACCAGAAAGTAAGAAAATGACCAAAGAATGATGGGAACATGTCATAAGGACACAGGAGCCAACTCAAAGGGGCACCCAATGGCTAAGTCTGGAATAATTTGAACATCAAAAATAATAACGATGGTAATGGTTTGGAATACACTGAGTTAAGAAAAATTCATAAATCCTTGGTGATATTTAAAAGAAAAGGAGAGGAGAGGAGAAAAAAAGAGGAAAACTCTGTTTTTGTTTTTATTTTTACAGAGGAATGCCAGCTACTAAATGTAGAAAGAATAATATAATTAGAAAAGTGCTGTTTTATAACCCCCAGAGTAATAAATGGTTTGGGTAAGAATGATCAGTTGATGCAAATATGACTGGGTAAAATGTTATTGGGAACAAGTCTGAAATGATCACTCCATAGATTACTTTTTTTTTTTTTTTTGCGGTACGCGGGCTTCTCACTGTTGGGGCCTCTCCCGTTGCAGAGCACATGCTCCGGACGCGCAGGCCCAGCGGCCATGGCTCACGGGCCCAGCCGCTCCGCGGCATGTGGGATCTTCCCGGACCGGGGCACGAACCCGTGTCCCCTGCATCGGCAGGCGGACTCTCAACCACTGCGCCACCAGGGAAGCCCCACAGATTACTTTTAATAAAGGGAAAAATATGCTCTTACAATGGAAAAGTCCAGTGGTCACCACTGTAACCAAGTGGTCAAGCTTGGCAGTGCCAGTAGTGGTTTGATGTGACACTGTATGCTTTTGGTATGACTCAGTGGTAGGTACACAATGTCATTTATGTGACGTTCTTACTGGAAATGTTTGACCTGAATCTCATTACAAGGAAATAGACAATTCTACAATGTGCAGCATGATGAAGGACAATTGACCTGGCTTCTTCAAAGGATTTGATGTCATGAAGAAGAGGGGGAGTCGGGGATGGTTCTGGATTGCAGGAGACTAAGGAGACACAACAGCCAAATGCTCTGAGTGAATCTTGAGTGGATCCTGGATTGGAAAAATGGAATCCATAAAGGACATTTTGGGGACAGTAGAAGAAATTTTAGTATCTACTGTATGCTTGATATTGAATTTATGGTGAATTGTTTTAGGTGTGCTAATGTTGTAGTTAAATAGGGAGATCTTACTCTTGGGAAACGCATACTGAAATATTTCATGGTGAAGGTCATGATGAAAGTAGCCTACTTTTCTATGATTTGGAAAAATGGATGTGTGGGTGTGTAGACAGATGGAGTGGGTGTAGCAAGATTGTAACGGTTGGCGAACATAGGTGAGGAGTATATGGGTGTTGAGAAGTAGAAGGGGGGGAAGAAAAACCCTTATAGCCTTTTCCTGTTACTCAACAAAAACCCACAAGATGGCAGTAGAGGAACGCTCTTAGAATGTACTTCTTTGCAGCCTTTTATAAGGTGACCTTATTTTCTGATCTGAAAAGCAGGATGTGAGGATCCAACAAAGGATTGCTTTTGCTCTGTGAATACATTTATATGAAAAGTTATACAAAAGTATGAACACGACAAAATGCCATTTGGCTGTATCAGTCTATGGATTGCTTTTGTTGAAATAAATACCATTTTGTTAAATTTGATCCACAAAACTTCTGAAATGTATCTAAAATGTTGTGTAAGTGAGAATTTTTCTGATGAGCATATCCACAACTTTCACCATGTCTCAGAGTAGTCAGTTATCAGTCCCCAACCCACTCGCCAAGATAAAAAGTATTTTGCAAAATATTTGGGGTCACATAAAGCAATTCCTTACCAAACAGAATCAGTCATTTGCCTCTGCTTATTTTTTTACTCCCCAGAGAAAGGTAGTTTATTGGTCAATGGAGATGCTAGCCATATAAAACTTTCTCTATAAACATATATCAAAAGAGTTCATATTTGAGGTTCATTTTTTTTAGATTCTTGTGATTACGGAAAGCTTCTAGTCTCCTGTGAGTGTCACCTGTGCCTCTTGTTTTCCTCCAAGAGTTCCTGGTTTGGATAAGGACTAGGTTTCTACAAATTGCAGTGTCAGCAGCTTGCAATGTGAGAGCCAAGCCATACAACACTCTTCCCTTTTTGATTCACTAACCAAAGAGCAGGCTTTGTTTTCTGTGCAGTCGAAAGCAACCTGGTAGATAGGTGTCTTAAGAACTTGTATATTGACTTGATTATAAAAGAAAATCCCTGCTAAGCACCTTGGTCTGGCTATCTGGGTGGTATGGATTTTTAAAAAAGGGTCATGTGTTAGAATCTACCAAGGGAAAATAAAATGCTCATTTAAGATGCATTGGCAGTGTGTAGTTGGCTTAAAGTATCATTTACTGAGCTCTTAAGCATTTTTCACTCTCAACTTCGTTCGTTTTGGAGAATTCCTTATTGAGCGACTATGAGCTGTCAGTAGTTAGCGATGCGACTGCAAGTGAGAGACGAAAGAGTAAAATGGTCATGTCTTTAGAAAGGAACTTTTAACTTCTCCCTTCTTGTATTCCCAATGGAAACACTGTGTCATGCCATGTTGTTGGGTAGAAGAGCTTATCTTAGGTAAAGAACAGGCGAAATAAATCATGACACATCCATATGATGGACTGTATGTAGCTGTTCAAAATTATGACATAGATTCGTAGATATTGACATGGGAAGGTGTCCAAACTGAATTGTAAGAGAAACAGAGCAAGTTGCAGAACAATATGTAAAGTATGATCCCAGTTTGAAATATATATTTGCTTTTATATGTTCAGAAAATAAGATCTAGGAGATTATTCACTAATTTGCTTAAAGTGGTTTATGTTGTGAAGGAGAGAGTAGTATTGCAGTGAAAGGGGGCTTATATTTTCTACTTTATATATTTTTCTATCGCCTGGATTTTTTATGAAAAAGTAATCTGAATAAATAATGATGTGGAGGGAGCGTATGTTGGCACAATCCTCTGAGACTTTCATAATGCTGAATATAATTGTTGCTCAGTATAATCAATTGTCACTCATCTTGAACAGACCAAAGCCAAAGAAAACCAATTAGTTAACTTATAAATTATATCCTTTCTACACTTGAAACTGTTTACAATATTAAAAGACCTGAAGTGGAACAATAAAAATAAATGTATAAACTAAAAAAGGCAAATTGTTTAGAAGAAATGAGATAACCATTTAGAAGGAATGAGATAACTGTAACAGGAATATGGAATGGCGTTTCTACTAAACAAAGCACAGAGTTTAGCTCTGAGGTTTCTGGTTCCCAAGCAAAGAAAGGTAACTAGGTTGGCTCTATTGTCTGTGTTTATACTGAAGGAAGAATGTTAAAAGAAATATATTGTATGGTGTCTTATATAAGCAACACTGAGTGACATATCGGACAATGTTTTTTATTATATGTTTACCAAAGACACAGAAACTTCTGACTGAATATTTTCTTCACATGCCCTCTTAAAAATGCAGCCAAAATGTCAGATCATAACTCAAATCACTGAAAAAGTCTCTTTGGGGAAACTGAGGGAATATAGTCCAGATACATATTTTCCTGATGATCCAAACAAATCATTTTCAAATCTGGCTGCATATCAGAATCAACTGGGGGGAGGCTTTTAGAAGTTTAGGTTCCATGGTCTACCATGTATCTTCAGATTCTCATTCTGGAGATCTGGCATTGGGCTTGAGAACCTGTAATTACTGGTGCTCTGTGCATATTCTGGTGCAAATCCTGGTTTGAGAACCACTGATCTATGCTACCCAATAAACATAGCACATTTTCCTCTAGCATATGTTTTATTCGAAGATAAGTAACGTTTTTCCTATTAAAACAGATGAATTATGAAGCATAATTTGAATTTTGCATTAATTTCTGAAATAAAATATGAGCCTTAGACATGTAGTACATGCAAGGGCTCATTTGGGGCTATTTCCCAGACCCCGAGGAGGTAGAGTTCATGCCTTACTACCGTTAAAGTTATTTATTTATTTATTTATTTATTTTTGGCTGCGTTGGGTATTCGTTGCTGCACGTGGGCTTTCTTTAGTTGCGGCGAGTGGGGACTACTCTTTGTTGTGGTGTGCGGGCTTCTCACTGCGGTGGCTTCTCTTCTTGCAGAGCACGGGCTCTAGGCACGTGGGCTTCAGTAGTTGTGGCACGTGGGCTCAGTAGTTGTGGCACGTGGGCTTCAGTAGTTGTGGCACGTGGGCTCAGTAGTTGTGGCACGCGGGCTCAGTAGTTGTGGCATGTGGGCTCAGTAGTTGTGGCACATGGGCTCTGGAGTTGTGGCTCATGGGCTCTAGAGCACAGGCTCGGTAGTTGTGGCGCATGGGCTTAGTTGCTCTGTGGCATGTGGGATCTTCCCGGACCAGGGCTCGAACCCATGTCCCCTGCATTGGCGGGTGGATTCTTAACCACTGTGCCACCAGGGAAGCCCCTGTTAAAGTATTTTGATGGAAAGGTTTTTAAAGCACTAAAGGAATTGTGTCAGGGTTCCGTTATAAAATCCTTGGAAGGATTAGAAGATTGGAGATCAGGAGGCAGCTCTGTGATCTCCAGAGGGTAGGAAGGGACCCAGAGGCTAGGAAGCTGCTGCTCCAGCCCCTGTTACCACTGCTGCTGCCTCCACTACCTCCACACAGAGCTCAGGGCTTACCAGTGACACTTGACCAACAGTGAGAATAGCAGCAGGAAGATGGACTTTGCCTCACTCCTGCCTTCCAAATCTTGTGCAAGAGCATCTCATTGGTGAAATGGAATTCACATCCAGGATCCTAGCTGCAAGAGAGCCAGGGAAATAGAGTTTTTAGTTTTTCTATCCCTGTGGTATACAGGCAGGTACGTGGAAGAGAGTAGGAATGGATATTGAGTGTCAAAGGATGCTGTCAAGTAAAATCACGAACCAAAAATGCTAAGCAGCTGGATTTAACTGGCTAGGGAAAGCCCTGAGATTCACAAAACATGGAGATATTGCCATCTGCTTGTAAGGCTGAATGAGATACTCTTTCCAGACAGGCTAAAATGGAAATTAATTTTTCCCTTTTATAGAAGACATTCTGTAGCTGGCTCTGTTCCCAAAATGGCATTTGTTATTGGCACTAGCGTCTGAGCCGAATGCCTTCAATTAAGAATTTGTGAATCACATGTTTCACAAATAATAAGTTGCTTATGAAAAATCTTTTCTTTAAGTATGTGCGTGACTGATTCTGAGTTATGTGAACTGCCATCCCATCATTTTGCTTGGTGCATGAGTGTGTGTGTGTGTGTGTGTGTGTGTGTGTGTGTGCGTGTGCGTGCACACGCGCACGCACGCGATGACGCTTCCTAGAAGGCTTTCCTGAGCTAGGAGATAGGCTGGCCGTTCTCCTGGTTGTCTAGACATAGGTTATTCATGGCCAACCTCCAGCCTGCCTGTGCTTGTGTTTGCTTGGAGTCAGAGGTGATGCTTTTCTGAAAGCATCACAGTAATAATAGCTGTTTATTGAGCACTTGTTCTCTGCCTAACATTGTGCTAAGTGCTTTACATATATTTATTTTTCTAATACTTATGATAACACTTTGAGGTCTGTGTTACTACCCTGTTTTACAGATGAGGAAACAGGCACAAAAAGGCTAAATAATTTTCCAAGGTGACAGAGCTAGTAAGTGGTAGAGCCAAAATTCAAACCATTTACCTGATGCTAAAGCTTCCACTACCTTACATGACAGTGAAGAGAACCTCAGAAAATTACTTGTGGAACTGAGACCTCTTTTCTGTTTTACTCTTATTATCCCTTTAGTCCCTCTATTTTGGCCAAATGTATGACCAGACTCAAGAACGGCAATATTGAGAGTAATAGCACGTTTAGGAGGGGAAGGGACATTTTTGGTATAAGCTGAGATGCCCAGACAAGGATGCAAGACCAAAAGTCTGTCTGGTTATTATTCTGGTTATTGAATAATCAACTGCTTCAGTGCAGACATAACACAAGATACTCCTTATCTTCCCTTATTGTGGGGTGAGACTATAGTACATTCTGCGTATTCCTATAGTGTTCGGGGTCTAGATAGGGAAATAAATTGGAAAAAAATAAGCAGAAGAAGGAAGAGAAATAACCTGCATTTGTCCACTGTTTTATCTAAACAAATTCCTAGTTAAAAAGGTAGTTTCTCTCAGAAAGCCTTGAGTTCTGACTGATGGGAATTTGTTGCCTGTCATTGTAGTGATGTCAACAGAATTGGAGTGATTTCTACTCATTCTTTAACTTGTTATCTCATAATTTCACCATTCCAGTCTCGTGTGTGGCACAGGACCATATATGGTCAAAGTGAAGGGGAAGAGAACAATCTCCATCCAGTATAAAATACCCAACTCAACACTAGATTAAGCACAGCTACCCTTATCCCACAGACATCTGGTACAGTGTTTCTCAAATAAGACACCATTAGTACTTTGGGAGGGACTGTCCTTCACTGGGAAAGGCTGTCCTAAGTAGACTTCAGGGCACTAAGTGTCAAGTAGCTCTGAACCCATCCCCTGGAGAAGCCAGGGCTCTGGCCTCATCCATGGTGTGACTCTGAATAGGGTATGCTGCTTCCTTGTGGGCCGTTTCTCCCGGGAAAACTGCCTGAAACACAGACAAGTAATTTGCTCAAAGTAAGATCACCAGATTAAAATACAGGATGCCCAGCTAAATGTTAAATTCAGATAAACAATGAATAAATTTTTATATAAGTATGTCCCCCAAATTTAACTGGGTATCCTGGATTTTTATTTGCTGAATCTGACAAGTAATCAAGTAACCTGAACCTAAGGTCAGTTGGCAGATCCATATGACCGAATAAGTGGTAGATCTATGACTTGAAGCAGGTCTGTTTAGTGTGACTTCAGATTGCATGAATTCTCCTGCTCTGTACTGCCTTCCACATTTGTTGAGCAGCTTACGAGTACAAAAACCGTGCCATGCAGGATGCAAAGATACAGTTATAATTCCTGCCTTCAAGTTATTTGGCTTCTCCAGGATGAGAAAAGAGAGTTGGGAAGAACTGTATATTAGGACTATCTTCCTAAGGGCCTACTACGTGATGAAAGCTGAATCGCTTTATATTCTAGAGGAATTTTGGAAGTTTAAACGAGCAACTTATGTTGTGCTTTCCTCTGAGGAGTCTTGTAGAAACATTCAGGTTATTTTATAGAGCGAGATAGCTGCAGAGACAGCACCATGAGAAGCCCTTCCTGGGACTGACTTCCTACTCTTCTTATTTGCTTCGAGGGGTGGCTGATTAGGAGGCTTGACCAAGGTCAGAGGCTTATGTTAATTAATGGGTTTCACATATTAGGCAGGATGGTCCTATGGATAAGAATGCAACCCACCCAAGTAGCTTGCTGAAGCTAACCAAGTCTTACTAAAAATTCTCAGGATTCCAAAAGCTGAAGAAGCACTTTTTAACATTAATAACTTTGTATTCCCTTTTGCCTTTATTAATGAGACTGTATATATGGAAGTGTTCTGCAAACTGGAAAATATATTTATTTATTGACTTTTCTTTTTTTTGTAATAGTTTTATTTATTGATTTATTGATTTATTTTTGGCTGCGTTGGGTCTTCGTTGCTGCGCATGGGCTTTCTCTAGTTGCAGTGAGCGGGGGCTACTCTTCGATGCGGTGCGCGGGCTTCCCATTGCGGTGGCTTCTCTTGTTGCGGAGCAGGTGCTCTAGGCAAGCGGGCTTCAGTAGTTGTGGCTCATGGGCTCTAGAGTGCAGGCACAATAGTTGTGGCACACAGGCCCAGCCGCTCCGCGGCATGTGGGATCTTCCTGGACCAGGGCGCGAACCCGTGTCCCCTGCATTGGCAGGCGGATTATTAACCACTGTGCCACCAGGGAAGCCCCTGGAAAAGACATTTAAATGAAATAACTGTGAAATACAATTTTGTCATCTGTGTTTTGGTTTTTTTTTTTACATCTTTATTGGAGTATAATTGCTTTATAATGGTGTGTTAGTTTCTGCTTTATAACAAAGTGAATCAGTTATACATATACATATGTTCCCATATCTCTTCCCTCTTCCGTCTCCCTCCCTCCCACCCTCCCTATCCCACCCCTCTAGGTGGTCACAAAGCACCGAGCTGATCTACCTGTGCTATGCGGCTGCTTCCCACTAGCTATTTTACGTTTGGTAGTGTATATATGTCCATGCCACTCTCTCACTTTGTCACAGCTTACCCTTCCCCCTCCCCATATCTTCAAGTCCATTCTCTAGTAGGTCTGTGTCTTTATTCCTGTCTTATCCCTAGGTTCTTCATGACATTTTTTTTCTTAGATTCCATATATATGTATTATCATACGGTATTTGTCTTTCTCCTTCTGACTTACTTCACTCTGTATGACAGACTCTAGGTCCATCCACCTCACTACAAATAACTCAATTTTGTTTCTTTTTATGGCTGAGTAATATTCCATTGAATATATGTGCCACATCTTCTTTATCCATTCGGCCGATGATGGACACGTAGGTTGGTTCCATCTCCTGGCTATTGTATATAGAGTTGCAATGAACATTTTGGTACATGACTCTTTTTGAATTATGGTTTTCTCAGGGTATATGCCCAGTAGTGGGATTGCTGGGTCATATGGTAGTTCTATTTGTAGGTTTTTAAGGAACCTCCATACTGTTCTCCATAGGGGCTGTACCAATTCACATTCCCACCAGCAGTGCAAGAGTGTTCCCTTTTCTCCACACCCTCTCCTGCATTTATTGTTTCTAGATTTTTTGATGATGGCCATTCTGACCGGTGTGAGATGATATCTCATTGTAGTTTTGATTTGCATTTCTCTAATGATTAATGATGTTGAGCATTCCTTCATGTGCTTGTTGGCAGTCTGTATATCTTCTCTGGAGAAATGTCTATTTAGATCTTCTGCCCATTTTTGGATTGGGTTGTTTGTTTTTTTGTAATTGAGCTGCATGAACTGCTTGTAAATTTTGGAGATTAATCCTTTGTCGGTTGCTTCATTTGCAAATATTTTCTCCCATTCTGAGGGTTGTCTTTTGGTCTTGTTTATGGTTTCCTTTACTGTGCAAAAGCTTTGAAGTTTCATTAGGTCTCATTTGTTTATTTTTGTTTTTATTTCCATTTCTCTGGGAGGTGGGTCAGAAAGGATCTTGCTGTGATTTATGTCATAGAGTGCTCTGCCTACGTTTTCCTCTATGAGTTTGATAGTGTCTGGCCTTACATTTAGGTCTTTAATCCATTTTGAGCTTATTTTTGTGTATGGTGTTAGGGAATGTTCTAATCTCATACTTTTACATGTACCTGTCCAGTTTTCCCAGCACCACTTATTGAAGAGGCTGTCCTTTCTCCACTGTACATTCCTGCCTCTTTTATCAAAGAGAAGGTGACCATATGTGCGTGGGTTTATCTCTGGGCTTTCTATCCTGTTCCACTGATCTATCTTTCTGTTTTTGTGCCAGTACCATACTGTCTTTATTACTGTAGCTTTGTAGTATAGTCCGAAGTCAGGGAGCCTGATTCCTCCAGCTCCGTTTTTCGTTCTCAAGATTGCTTTGGCTATTCGGGGTCTTTTGTGTTTCCATACAAATTGTGAAATTTTTTGTTCTAGTTCTGTGAAAACTGCCAGTGGTAGTTTGATAGGGATTGCATTGAAACTGTAGATTGCTTTGGGTAGTAGACTCATTTTCACAATGTTGATTCTTCCAATCCAAGAACGTGGCATATCTCTCCATCTATTTGTATCATCTTTAATTTCTTTCATCAGTGTCTTATAAGTTTCTGCATACAGGTCTTTTGTCTCCTTAGGTAGGTTTATTCCTAGATATTTTATTCTTTTTGTTGCAGTGGTAAATGGGAGTGTTTTCTTGATTTCACGTTCAGATTTTTCATCATTAGTGTATAGGAATGCCAAAGATTTCTGTGCATTAATTTTGTATCCTGCTACTTTACCAGATTCATTGATTAGCTCTAGTAGTTTTCTGGTAGCATCTTTAGGATTCTCTATGTATAGGATCATGTCATCTGCAAACAGTGACAGCTTTACTTCTTCTTTTCCGATTTGGATTCCTTTTATTTCCTTTTCTTCTCTGATTGCTGTGGCTAAAACTTCCAAAACTATGTTGAATAAGAGTGGTGAGAGTGGGCAACCTTGTCTTGTTCCTGATCTTAGTGGAAATGCTTTCAGATTTTCAGCATTGAGGAGGATGTTGGCTGTGGGCTTGTCATATATGGCCTTTATTATGTTGAGGAAAGTTCCCTCTATGCCTACTTTCTGCAGGGTTTTTATCATAAATGGGTGTTGAATTTTGTCAAAAGCTTTCTCTGCATCTATTGAGATGATCATATGGTTTTTCTCCTTCAATTTGTTAATATGGTTTATCACATTGATAGATTTGCGTATATTGAAGAATTCTTGCATTCCTGGAATAAACCCCACTTGATCATGGTGTATGATCCTTTTAATGTGCTGTTGGATTCTGTTTGCTAGTATTTTGTTGAGGATTTTTGCATCTATGTTCATCAGTGATATTGGCCTGTAGTTTTCTTTCTTTGTGACATCCTTGTCTGGTTTTGGTATCAAGGTGATGGTGGCCTCGTAGAATGAATTTGGGAGTGTTCCTCCCTCTGCTGTATTTTGGAAGAGTTTGAGAAGATAGGTGTTAGCTCTTCTCTAAATGTTTGATAGAATTCACCTGTGAAGCCGTCTGGCCCCTGGGTTTTGTTTGTTGGAAGATTTTTAATCACAGTTTCAATTTCAGTGCTTGTGATTGGTCTGTTCATATTTTCTATTTCTTCCTGATTCAGTCTTGGCAGGTTGTGCATGTCTAAGAATTTGTCCATTTCTTCCAGATTGTCCATTTTATTGGCATAGAGTTGCTTGTAGTAATCTCTCATGATCTCTTTTATTTCTGCAGTGTCAGTTGTTACTTCTCCTTTTCCATTTCTAATTCTATTGATTTGAGTCTTCTCCCTTTTTTTCTTGATGAGTCTGGCTAGTGGTTTATCTATTTTGTTTATCTTCTCAAAGAACCAGCCTTTAGTTGTATTGATCTTTGCTATTGTTTCCTTCATTTCTTTTTCATTTATTTCTGATCTGATTTTTATGATTTCTTTCCTTCTGCTAGCTTTGGGGTTTTTTTGTTCTTCTTTCTCTAATTGCTTGAGGTGCAAGGTTAGGTTGTTTATTCGAGATGTTTCCTGCTTCTTAAGGTGGGCTTGTATTGCTATAAACTTCCCCCTTAGAACTGCTTTTGCTGCATCCCACAGGTTTTGGGTCGTTGTGTCTCCATTGTCATTTGTTTCTAGGTATTTTTTGATTTCCTCTTTGATTTCTTCAGTGATCACTTCATTATTAAGTAGTGTATTGTTTAGCCTCCATGTGTTTGTATTTTTTACAGATCTTTTCCTGTAATTGATATCTAGTCTCATGGCGTTGTGGTCGGACAAGATACTTGATACAATTTCAATTTTCTTAAATTTACCAAGGCTTGATTTGTGACCCAAGATATGATTTATCCTGGAGAATGTTCCATGAGCACTTGAGAAAAATGTGTATTCTGTTGTTTTTGGATGGAGTGTCCTATAAATATCAATTAAGTCCATCTTGTTTAATGTATCATTTAAAGCTTGTGTTTCCTTATTTATTTTCATTTTGGATGATCTGTCCATGGGTGAAAGTGGGGTGTTAAAGTCCCCTACTATGAATGTGTTACTGTCGATTTCCCCTTTTATGGCTGTTAGTATTTGCCTTATGTATTGAGGTGCTCCTATGTCGGGTGCATAAATATTTACAATTGTCATATCTTTTTCTTGGATCGATCCCTTGATCATTATGTAGTGTCTTTCTTTGTCTTTTCTAATAGTCTTTATTTTAAAGTCTATTTTGTCTGATATGAGAATTGCTACTCCAGCTTTCTTTTGGTTTCCATTTGCGTGGAATATCTTTTTCCATCCCCTTACTTTCATTCTGTATGTGTCTCTAGGTCTGAAGTGGGTCTCTTGTAGACAGCATATATAAGGGTCTTGTTTTTGTATCCATTCAGCCCATCTGTGTCTTTTGGTGGGAGCATTTAGTCCATTTACATTTAAGGTAATTATCGATATGTATGTCCCTATTCCCATTTTCTAAATTGTTTTGGGTTCGTCATTATAGGTCTTTTCCTTCTCTTGTGTTTCTTGCCTAGAGAAGTTCCTTTAGCATTTGCTGTAAAGCTGGTTTGGTGGTGCTGAACTCCCTCAGCTTTTGCTTGTCTGTAAAGGTTTTAATTTCTCCATTGAATCTGAATGAGACCCTTGCTGGGTAGAGTAGTCTTGGTTGCAGGTTTTTCTCCTTCATCTCTTTCAGTATGTCCTGCCAGTCCCTTCTGGCTTGTAGGGTTTCTGCTGAGAGATCAGCTGTTAACCTTATGGGGAGTCCCTTGTGTGTTATTTGTTGTTTTTCCCTTGCTGCTTTTAATATGCTTTCTTTGTATTTAATTTTTGACAGTTTGATTAATATGTGTCTTGGCGTATTTCTCCTTGGATCTATCCTGTATGGGACTCTCTGTGCTTCCTGGACTTGATTAACTATTTCCTTTCCCATATTAGGGAAGTTTTCAACTCTAATCTCTTCAAATATTTTCTCAGTCCCTTTCTTTTTCTCTTCTTCTTCTGGAACCCCTATAATGCGAATGTTGGTGCGTTTAATGTTGTCCCAGAGGTGTCTGAGTCTGTCCTCAGTTCTTTTCATTCTTTTTTCTTTATTCTGCTCTGCAGTAGTTATTTCCACTATTTTATCTTCCAGGTCACTTATCCGTTCTTCTGCCTCAGTTATTCTGCTATTGATCCCATCTAGAGTACTTTTAATATCATTTATTGTGTTGTTCATCGTTGCTTGTTTCATCTTTAGTTCTTCTAGGTCCTTGTTAACTGTTTCTTGCATTTTGTCCATTCTGTTTCCAAGATTTCGGATCATCCTTACTATCATTATTCTGAATTCTTTTTTCAGGTAGACTGGCTATTTCCTCTTCATTTGTTAGGTCTGGTGCATTTTTATCTTGCTCCTTTATCTGCTGTGTGTTTTTCTGTCTTCTCATCTTGCTTATCTTACTGTGTTTGGGGTCTCCTTTTTGCAGGCTGCAGGTTCGTAGTTCCCGCTGTTTTTGATGTCTGTCTCCAGTGGCTAAGGTTGGTTCAGTGGGTTGTGTAGGCTTCCTGGTGGAGGGGACTAGTGCCTGTGTTGTGGTGGATGAGGCTGGATCTCGTCTCTCTAGTGGGCAGGTTCACGTCTGGTGGTGTGTTTTGGGGTGTCTGTGGCATTATGATTTTAGGCAGCCTTTCTGCTAATGGGTGGGGTTGTGTTCCTGTTTTGCTAGTTGTTTGGCATAGGTTGTCCAGCACTGTAGCTTGCTGGTCGTTGAGTGAAGCTGGATGCTGGTGTTAAGATGGAGGTCTCTGGGAGATTTTCGCCGTTTGATATTATGTGGAGCTGGGAGGTCTCTTGTGGACTAGTGTCCTGAAATTGGCTCTCCTACCTCAGAGGCAGAGCCCTGACTCCTGGCTGGAGCACCAAGAGCCTTTCATCCACACGGCTCAGAATAAAAGGGAGAAAAAGTAGAGGGAATTAGTAGAAGTATGAGGAAAGAAAGAAGGAAAGGAGGGAAGGAAGGAAGGAAGGAAGAAAGAAAGAAAGAAGCAAAGAAGGAAAGAAGGCAATAAGGAAAGAAAGGAGGGAGGGAGGAAGGAAGGAAGGAGGGAAAGAAGGAAAAAAGACAGACAGAAAGAAGATACAGTAAAATAAAATAAAATATAATAAAGTTATTGAATTAAAAAATATTTAGAAAAAAAAGGGACGGATAGAACTTTAGGACAAATGTTGGAAGCAAAGCTATACAGACAAAATCTTACACAGAAGCATACACATACACCCTCACAAAAAGAGGTAAAGGGGATAAAATCATAAATCTTGCTCTCAGAGACCACCTCCTCAATTTGAGATGATTCGTTGTCCAAAGGAGGGAAGGAAGGAAGGAAGGAAGGAAGGAAAGAAAGAAAGAAAGAAAGAAAGAAAGAAAGAAAGAAAGAAAGAAAGAAGGTAAAGTATAATAAAGTTATTAAATTTATTAAGAAAAAAATTTTAAAAAAAAACCATGGACGGATAGAACCCTAGGACAAATGGTGGAAGCAAAACTATACAGACAAGATCTCACACAGAAGCATACACATACACATTCACAAAAAGAGGAAGAGGGGAAAAAAATCATAGATCTTGCCCTCGAAGCCCACCTCCTCAATTTGGGATGATTGGTTGTCTATTCAGGTATTCCACAGATGCAGGTACATCAAGTTGATTGTGGAGCTTTAATCCGCTGCTCCTGAGGCTGCTGGGAGAGATTTCCCTTTCTCTTTGTTCTCACAGCTCCCAGGGGCTCAGCTTTGGATTTGGCCCTGCCTCTGCGTGTAGGTCGCTGGAGGGCGTCTGTTCTTCGCTCAGACAGGACGGGGTTAAAGGAGCCGCTGATTCGGGGGCTCTGGCGCACTCAGGCCGGCGGGAGGGAGGGGCACTGAGTGCGGGGCGGGCCTGCGGCGGCAAAGTCCGGCGTGACTTTGCACCAGCCTGAGGCCCGCCGTGCGTTCTCCCGGGGAAGTTGTCCCTGGATCCCGGGACCCTGGCAGTGGCGGGCTGCACAGGCTCCGCGCAAGAGGGGTGTGGAGAGTGGCCTGTGCTCGCACACAGGCCCCTTGGTGTCGGCAGCAGCAGCCTTAGCGTCTCCCGCCCGTCTCTGGGGTCCGCGCTTTTAGCCGCGGCTCGCGCCCGTCTCTGGAGCTCCTTTAAGCAGTGCTCTTAAACCCCTCTCCTCACGCACCAGGAAACAAAGAGGGAAGAAAAAGTCTCTTGCCTCTTCGGCAGGTGCAGACTTTTCCCCGGACTCCCTCCCGGCTAGCTGTGGCGCACTAACCCCCTGCAGGCTGTGTTCACGCAGCCAACCCCAGTCCTCTCTCTCCCTGAGCTCCGTCGGAAACCGAAACCCGAGCCTCAGAGCCTCAGCTCCCAGCCCCGCCCGCCCCGGCGGGTGAGCAGACAAGCCTCTCGGGCTGGTGAGTGCCGGTCGGCACCGATCCTCTGTGCGGGAATCTCCCCGCTTTGCCCTCCGCACCCCTGTTGCTGTGCTCTCCTCCGCGGCTCTGAAGCTCCCCCCTCCGCCTCCCGCAGTCTCCGCCCGCGAAGGGGCTTCCTAGTGTGTGGAAACTTTTCCTCCTTCACAGCTCCCTCCCACTGGTGCAGGTGCCTTCCCTATTCTTTTGTCTCTGTTTTTTCTTTTTTTCTTTTGCCCTACCCAGGTACGTGGGGAGTTTCTTGCCTTTTGGGAGGTCTGAGGTCTTCTGCCAGCCTTCAGTAGGTGTTCTGTAGGAGTTGTTCCACGTGTAGATGTATTTCTGGTGTATCTGTGGGGAGGAAGGTGATCTCCGCGTCTTACTCTTCCGCCATCTTCAAGGTCCCCCCTCTGATATCTTTAAGTACCTTTTGTCTTATATACATGTCTTTTATGACATTTTTCACAAGTTTTAATAGTTTTTTGTTAGTGTCTGTCTTTCATGCTAAAAATAGGTAGGGAAATGACATTTCTACAACCACCATAATGCATATATGAAAGCATAACTAATTGATGGTGCCGTAATTTTCTGCTGCAGCCTCAGAATCCACTTAAAAACAGCAAAAACCTTAAAACAAAGGAGGAATATTTTTAAATGTTTAAATGTTGATCTTTACGTAACTCAGTATTTACAATTAGGTCTTTCTGGAACCTGAACTAACTTTTCAAGCCCAGAAGAACTTCTAATAGTAAAATATTAATGAGTAAATTATCCTTTTTGCGTGGAGTACCAAGAAATAGTCAATATAGGACTGGACTGTCAGTAATGACCTGATTAATATTTCTTATTACTGGTAAAAAATATATATATATGCTCTCCCCCTGATAAAGCAATTTCAGGATATGAGAAATCTATCTTTCTAAATATAAATCCAGGGCTGACAAATAATTTTCAAAATATATTTTTAAAAAATCAAATGTTTTCTGTAATATTGTACTTCCACATTTTATCTTATTTGCATCACAATTAAATCATTTGGGGGTTGTATTGATGGGCCAGATTGTCAGAGCTTTGCCTTTCCGTTATAAACAACCTTTAGAATGAAATCTCCTTTATTATATTTTTAATAAGGACCAAATGAGATTTATAGAATACATTTAATAATTTTATAGTTGGGTCGGTTATTCTGCTTTTCTTTCCTTTTTTTGAAATTTAATATGTGAAAATTGGTATTTTATAATCTTAAGGAAATTGATCAGACTGCATTTTTCAAACCTATTATCTTAGCGTGGCTTATAGTAATCCTTCACTTTAAAATCTCTTTTATGGGTATTTAATATGTTGGGATATTTTACATTCTTGCTTGCGTTCTTTCTCGATGGCAGTTATTGAAAAAAACAAATATATATATATAGTCACTGTGATTTAGGGGCCAGAAAACCAGTGTCCATGTGGGGGTAAATATAGACCACAGCTGCTTATTTTTACAAATAAAACTTTGTTGGAACATAGCTGTACACTTTTACTTACATAGTGTCTGTGGTTGCTTTTGTGCTAACACAACAGAAACCTATATAGCCTACAAAGCCTAAAGTATTTACTACCTGACCCCTTACAGAAAATGTTTACTGACCCAGTATTTTATAGATCAGAACAGTGAATCTCAGAGAAGTCCAGTAACCTGCCCAAATTCACACTAATATGTAACTGATAGAGCTGAGACTTAGATCCAGTCTCCCAGATTCTAGGACCCCTGCTTATAATGTATATATCATAATTCCTCATTATCTTATTGGGCTATTATTATATTATTACTCTCCTATTCTCACCAGTGGTCACAGCTTTTATCTTTTTCCCCCCAAATATTGGATATTTCATTTTATTTTCACTTTTTATAAGTCAAATCTCCAGTCAACACAACTGGTATTTGCAAACCTGCACAACTTTTAGTTAGTTGCCACATGAAGTCTTAAGAAAAATCTTCTAGATTTACCATAAAAAAGGAGCCTGCTGAGAAGATTGGCAATAGCAGAAACCAGAGTATATGAAGGCTCTGTCATACGTGCATTTTTAAAATATGGCATTACCTAGAGTTTTTTAATATATATTTATAGCTAGAGTTTTAATGAAGTGTACAGTAGGAAAATAAATGAACACATAAAATGCTGTTAGAGAAATTTGAATCTCCCATTGAAAAATCGATTCCATTTTACAAAAACTAGCTCTTCCCACAAGACATTGTGGTTTACAGAGGCTAAATTTTAAAATCTGCTGTCTATATCCATAAATCTATGTATCTATCCAGTGATATATCTACATCTTGGCATGGATGTCCATGGAGTGATCTGAAGAGTAAATGAGCTGCATAATGATGTGCATAGTGTGTTCTAATGTTTATAGGAAAATAAACACCCCATACAGGGCATTATAGTGGAATTTCTCTCCCTCCCCCGCCGACCCCCACCTTCCTCTCCCTCTCCCTCTTTCTCCTTTCCTCCCTCTTTCTCTCTCTCTTTCTTTGTATATGACAAATATACTTCAGTGAAACCCATGAGGTAGATACTGGGGGTTAAAATGGGATGTAAAGAGAAAATTATGTAGTGGGAGATTATTAAATGTTGCATTATATGCAACATTTAAGGGTATAAGGTATCTTTCTATTTCTTATGACTGCACATGGCTTGACCATGATCTTAATTTTTAAATAAAATTAAAGCAAGTTTGTGGCATCATTTAAATGCTACTAAACTCTCAACAAAATAACAATCATAATATTAAAAAGAAATGTAGGGCTTCCCTGGTGGCGCAGTGATTAATATTAAAAAGAAATGTAGGGCTTCCCTGGTGGCGCAGTGGTTGAGAATCTGCCTGCTAATGCAGGGAACACGGGTTCGAGCCCTGCTCTGGGAAGATCCGACATGCCACGGAGCAACTGGGCCCGTGAGGCACAACTACTGAGCCTGCGCATCTGGAGCCTGTGCTCCGCAACAAGAGAGGCTGCGATAGTGAGAGTCCCGCGCACCGCGATGAAGAGTGGCCCCTGCTTGCCACAACTAGAGAAAGCCCTCGCACAGAAACGAAGACACAACACAACAAAAATAAATAAATTAATTAATAGACTCCTACCCCCAACATCTTCTTAAAAAAAAAAAGAAATGTAATATTGATGTACACAAGAACATTGACTCTCTATGCTGAGTAACAGAAGCTGGATAAAAATGAGTACATACTGATTCCATTTATATAAAATGCTAGAACATGTAATCTATGGAGACAGCAAGCAAATCAGTGGTTATCTGAGGATGGGGGTGCAGAGAGGGACAAGAGGAAGCAATTGTCAGGGGGTAAGGGGAGACTTATGGGGGTGATGGGTATTTTCACACTTATAATTGTGGTAATGGTTTAACAAGTATACACATATGACCAAACTCATTCAGCGGTCACTTTAAGCATGTGCAATTTATTATATGTCAATTATACTTCAATAAAACCACTTAAAAGGATCGTCTCTTCAGAGAAAAAACAACAACAACTTTGGAAGGAATAGAGATAAAAGATGTTTGGAGGGGAGATGATGTTGTTTTAGAATTCTTTGTAGACAGTTGCCTGTACTGAGAGCAGACAGCTCTTACTTCCCTGCCCTTGGGAAGCCACTGCTCCACCTTAAGTTTCTTTAGAAAGTGGGCTGATCAGTGTTGAGTTTGTGGCTTCCATCCACCATTATTTGAGTCCTCAGGGTGCTTTCAATAACTTTTAGTAGGGTGAGATTTTTGGCCCTCTGGAGGACCTTTAGTCGCTGGCATCGTAGGGTGAGATGTAGCAAACACTTGTATGACGTAGGTGGCCTGGAAGTGATTTGTCTATTTCTTGGGATGATACTGCCACCTACACACCTCAAACCACATAGGTTCTGGCAATGTACACTTTGTCGTGCCCCTCGTCCAGCCCCCTACCCCAAAGACAGAAACGCCAAGCCCCTTTCCACCTTGCCTGTGGGTTCAAGTGTTAAGTAGGAAATTTATCTTCAGCACTCAGTCCTGACCCATTCCTTATCCCCACTGTCTGGTTTACTGTGATTCTGCCAGTGTCCCCCGCAACCTTGCAGGACTCAATGTCCCTCCCTCCTCACACACCTGCCTCTTCTCTTCCTTCCCTGCTCCCACCATGAGAGAACTCGCAGAAACACACAGAAATTTTCACAAGTTGATTTTTATTTAATTAGCATCCGTGTACCCTGATGTTGTAAAATTCCGTGTCTACACAGTTGGCCATTTCTCAGACCTCAGACTTGGCAGATATTTCTGAGGTCTCTGGCCTCCCCCTGAGCTTTACTGGCTCACCAGCTCTTCGCTTGGAGGGGTGTTGCCGCATGGCACTTGGTTCTGCGCGGCCTCTTGGTTCTGCTCGGCCTCTTGGTTCTGCTCTGCATTATTCTGATGTTGATTTAGTGTCTCATCCAGCCTGTGAGAACAGCTGGAGAGTGTTTGTCTTGTAGCTTTCTTCTGCTGTTTCGTAGGGTTGACAGCTTTCTTAGAGGCTTTTTTATTCAGACTCCTTTGAAGGGGTTTCGTCACGGTCCTGGCTGTCTTCAGCACCTGGAAGGACAACAGAGTGAGGTCAAAAGGACATTGGATTAGGGAGAAGAAGATGGGCTATTGATGGAAAGGGAGACTTCATGAGAAGGGGTCAGGGCTGAGGAGGGGGTTTGTGCCAGGCAGGGAGAGGGTAGGATTCTTGGGGGAGAGGGAATCCATGAAGAAAACAGCTTGGGTAGGGTCATCTTACGTGGCCACCACGTCTAGGTCTGAGGTTATAGGGAGCCTCAGCCACCCTCCTCCTTTTGGCTTTCGAGGGTTTTCGATCCATGTCTGTATCAGGCTCTAGGAGTCTTTGGCACACCTCAGCTGTATTGAAGCCTACCAGTGGTCTACTCCGGGCCTACTGACCACGCTATATATACAGCTCCCCAGGACGATGAAGGGTCCGTACCCTCAGCCAATGGTGGCTAAGGAGGGACTTAGCCATCACAAAGCAGCCCTTGTGACACGTCTGTTGATGTAGCTCAGACATTTCAAAGAACCATTCCTGACACCTGGGGCGGGGTGGGGGGGGGATGATGATGAGGCGGGGTGGGGGGGGATGATGATGAGGCCAGGATGGCTCAGTTAGAGAGAAGAGTCTTCCCAAGCCGAACTGCCACCCCTCCTCATATCCCTATGTTCAGTTGTGGTGGTGCACATGGTAGAGAACAAACCTTTCCTCCAAGCTATTCTCCAAGGCCACCCCTACTCAGTGGTTTATTCTGAGATCTCCCACCCTTAGTTATCAGCTAGTGTTTTGGATATCTTACTTAAAATCCCTCCAAAAGCTGTATGGCTGAATTTAAATATTGGTGGAGATATGAATCATCTTACAAACTAACAAAAAGACAGCTCCCATGAATAAACATCTCCCTACCTAGAGCATCTGGCATTAAAGCCTGCTGATTTTGATTAAATTATCTTCTGCCCGCTCTGCAACTTAAAGGCAGGGATTAGAATTAACTGCCCACTCATGAAGGTTGCTTTTATTTTTTCTTTTATTGTATTCTTGGACTCTGGCCATATTGTCATCATTGAGCTTGACAAGGTTCTTTCTCCTACAGTTTTTCTATTTTTCTTTCATCCTAGAGTCCAACACTCATTTCCTTCGCACAATTAGGCACCTACTCGGATGTGTTTGAATCATGCCCTCGTATATGTTTGTACTCTTGCGAAACATATAGCCTTATGAAATGTGTGTGTGTGTGAATATGGTGCATTGTGCCGTAGACCTCGTTCTGTTTCTTACCTTATGCTTTTAAGTTCAACTTATGTAGCTATATGTATCTCTAGCTAATTGTTTCTAACGCTGCATCATATTCCATTAGAACGAATATCCCAAGTATAACTTGTCCATTCCTTCCTCTTTTGAGGGACATCTATGTTGGCTCTCCACTCCACTGCCAGAAACATTGCTATGAGGAGCATTCTCATTCATGTCTCCCTATGGACTTCTGCATATATTTTTCTGTAATATACGCTCAGGAATAGAATTTCTAGGTCATAGATATCCTTAGTCTGTTTGAGCTGCTAGAACAGAATACCATAGACTGGTGGCTTAAGCAGCAAACATTTACTTCTCACAGTTCTGGTGGCTGAAAGGCCAAGATTAGGTTGCCAGCATGGTTGGGTTCTGGTGAGGGCCCTCTTCCTGCTTATGTCCTCACATGGCCTAGCTCAGTGTGTACACACAAAGAGAGAGACAGCTATCTCCTGTGTCTTCCTCTTTTTCTAAGGGCATTAATCCCATCATAAGGCCCCCATCCTCATGACCTAATCCAACTTTAATTTTCTCCCAAAAGCCCCACCTCCAAATACCATCACATCTAGAGGGCTAGGGTTTCAGCATACGGATTTTGGAGGGACACAAACATTGTCTATAAGCAATATTTTTTTCTAAATACTGCCAGGTTGCTCTCCAGAGTGACAGTACCAGTCTGTTTTCCCAATAGAATTCTATTATTACTTGTTTCCCTGCATACTCATCAATACACAGTGTGGAAGCAGCTTCTGATATGACTCCCAATAATCCCAGCCTCCTGATGTTCACATGCTTGTGTAATCCACTCTCCTTGAGTGTGGGCTGTACCTAGTGTCCTGCTTCTAATGAGTTGAATCAATAGAAGCCAGCAAAAGTCATAGGATGTGATCAACATGATTAAGTTTCCTCTTGCTAGAACTTTGTTGCTGACGGTCTCTCTTGCCCCCTTGTTTTCTCATTCTGATGAAAGCATAGTGTGTGGTGCTCAGTGAAGAGACTCGCGTATCAAGGAACAGCTCCTGAGGACCTGAGCTTTTTAGTGCAACGACCCACGAGGAGCTGCGTGCTACCAACACCCAATTAGGGAAGCAGATCCTTCCCAACTGAGACTTGAGATGAGGTAGCCTTAGAAGATATGCAGAGCCAGAGGACTAGCTAAGCTGCACCCATATTCTTGATCCATAGAAACTCTGAGATAATAGATTCTGTTGTTTCAAGCCACTAAGTTTTGGGGTAAGTTTGTACACAGCAAGTGATAACAAAGACACTTAGTATTACCCGACTTTTAATTTTAAAAAACTCTGATTGGTAAATAGTGTAATCTCCTTTCACTTCTGTGATTACTAGTGATTCAGCTATTTAGATTTTCTATTCTTTAAATTGTTTCTTGGTTAATAATGTTTCTCATTCTGTTGGATTTCTTCTCTTTTTCATGTTGGTTTTACCATTCCTTTGTATTTTATGGATACTAATTCTTTGTTAGTGAACTTTGATATGCTTTGGGTAATGTTCAATACTTGTGTTATCCTCCACATAGAGTTCCTGCACCATGTGGTATGTGGTGATATCTTTATCATATACCTTTTAGTTTGAAGGGGTATTATTTCATTGATCATGGCCTCTAGTACTAGGTTGAATGTAGAGACAATATCAGACATGGATATCCTGAAATTTATGTGCCTAATGTGTTATAGTAATTAGGAGAAGGTTTTCTGGGTTTTATTTTGTTTTATTTGCTACAGAGACTACATCATGTTAAAGAAGTTTCCTGGTATTCTTAGGTTTTGGAAAGCACTTTGTAAAAAATCATGTGTCTTTACCAAATGCTTTTGATCTCCCCATTGAGATGATTATTTAAATTAAATGTTTTCCTTATCTTCTTAGGGTGGGGGATCACACAGACGTATTTTCCTATCTTAAATCAGTCTTCTCTTCCTAAGACAAATCTTACTTGATTATGATGCATTATCCTATTATCGTATATTATTTTCCAGTTTTGTATCTATGTTCATAAGGGAGATAGCCTTTAAATTTCATTGTATGATCTGTTCTATCTCAGCTATGAAACCAAGGTTTACACGAGCCTTATAAGACGGGTTGGTAAGGTTTCTCTCATTTTTTATCTTCTGAAACAGCTTGTGTGAGAGGTGGAATTATCTGTTCCTTGAACATTTTGTACAATATATCTCTAAAGCTATATAGATCTAGGGCTTTCCTGTATGTGGAGCAGTGGACAAGGGTGAGTCTGATGACTGTTTTATTTCTGTAATAGTTACAGGCATTTGGATTTGTGAGATGGGCTAATTAACAATACCCATTTCTTCCCTTTCCGAGTTTGGAACCTATTGGTAGATACGTATGCATCAGAGAGACATAGATAAAGCTGACTGCAAGTTGTGACTTTAGATCTCTAGCCAAGCAGACTTGCTAATAATTCACCCCTGAATTTGCTCCACTCCTTACTACGTGGCAGATCAGAATTCATCATTCAGCTGGTAGGTTGATCCTGTGAAAAGTGAGTGGATCCGAAGGGGCTGGGTGAAGCATGCCCCACTGCTGCTTACAATTTTACCAAAGAAATCCCTGTCTCTTCCTGGCGAGAAGCGAGTGAGGCTAAATGTGTTTAAAAGTTAGACCAGAGAGAATTCCCTGGTGGTCCAGTGGTTAGGACTCCATGCTTCCACTGCAGGGGGCACGGGTTCAGTCCCTGGTTGGGGAACTAAGATCCTACATGCCACACAGCGCTGCCAAAAATAAAGTAAAATAAAATAAAAAGTTATACTAGAACAAGTGAGGGTCTCCCAAACAATTGGCCTTTTCAGGTTTTTCTCTGCAAAATTTAGCCATTTATATTATTTCCCCCAGCAGTATGCTCATTCTTCTTGGGCTTCAAGCTTATTGGCATACACGAATTCATAATATTATTTCGTTACTTTTTAAATTGCTATAGTATTTTTACTTTTCTCATTCATATTTTGCTTTAGTCTTGGCTCTTTTTTTTTCCTGATGTCTCCCATGGTTTATCTTGTAAATCTTTTAAAGTAATCATTTCTTGATTTTATAACTATTCTTTATTTTTGGTCTGTATTTCCTCATTTGTTTATTTATATCTATTTCCTCCTTTATGGTTTCTTTCACATTTAGTCTGTTGCCCTTCATTCTAGCTTGTTAAATTGAACACAAAGCTTATTTGTCTTCAGTATACTTTTTTGAATTCTGATAAACGTATTCAGAGCAGCAATTTTCTCACAGAGTTCTGTGTTAGCTACAAGTCACAAATCTTCTCCTGCTAATTCATGTTAGGAGTATCTCATTTTTATTATTTCTCCTTTCATCCAAGGATTATTAGGTAGTATGATTTTAGTTTCTAAGCATGTTAGGTGTTTAAGCTATCCTTTAAAAGACCTAATTTTATTATAGTCAAACAACACAGTCTGTAGGATATTAACTCATGAAAGTTTTCTGAGACTTTCTTTGTAAACTTGTACATGGTAAACTTTTGAGACTATTCCTTGAGTGCTTGAAAATCATGTGTATCCTCTACTTGTGGAGGGTAAGTTTTCTCTATACCAGTTTGTGCTTATTAATTCTATTATTCAGATCCTCTATCTTTGCTTTTTCTCTCCTTCTCCTTTGGTTTCTTGTTGCCTGGCATAATGATTTCCATCTCTTCCCCTTCACCCACCATAATTCTGATGAGGACCACACTTGGTCAGCAGTCAGTACCTCCTCCGCTGACTAATCTAGTTGGACAGTTGCCTGAGCCTAAAAACTTTTCCAGGTGTCCATCTGATGGCCCTAGGCTGAACCTTCACTGCGAAGTCCCGGAACATCTGCAAGAATTAGAAAAATGTATAGGTCTCTGGACCCCTAGTGAGTGGAGGGGAAATCCCCCTACATTTGTGCTTGTGGGGAGTAGAACTGAAACATTTGAGACTCCCCCAGCTCGGAAATTTTTAATCACAGTTGATTCTGATCTTTCACACCTTTACTTTTATTATTATAATGTGAGATTTTAGTGAACAGAAAGTGGGAGGCTTTGCTCTCTATTCAGGCAGTGGACATGTAACAATGGCTCAGTAAATGCTTGGATGAGTGAGTGAATGATCACATGAATAAACAAATAGGCACCCGTGAGAATACTGCTACTGGGAAGCACTAAATGTCAACTTTCACATCATCATCTATGATTATTGTGTTGAATAATCCTCATTTTGTTTAAATAAGCATTTCATTAAGACTAATACATATTTATACATGCCAGTAAGCCATTGGTGTTTCTTTCCTCTGATGTCCTTATTCATGTCCCTTTCCTTGGGCCTCTTTGTCCTTAATTTCTCTATCTGTATAAAGTAATTACTCTTTAATTGTGTGAAGGTCATACTGTATTATGTAAAATTACCTTTTGTTTGTCAAATGGATCTGTCTAAAATGGTACCCAGATTCCCATTTGTCTTTTGAGAAATGTGTTCATCATCTTTCTGGCATATAGACATCCTTAATTTTTTTCTACTAAGCTATATTTTTTTCTTTATGGCTTATAGTTGATATGGTTTTTTAAACATATTATTGTTTGGAGCAAGTATTAGAGATTTGAAGGCACTGAGGCTTATTGTTCTCTCTTGTAAAATCTTTAGCAAGCTCTTCTGGTATTTCTCATATCTTTTTTTTTTAATATTTCTTTTTTTTTTAACATCTTTATTGGGGTATAATTGCTTTACAATGATGTGTTAGTTTCTGCTTTATAACAAAGTGAATCAGTCATACATAAACATATGTTTCCATATGTCTTCCCTCTTGAGTCTCCCTCCCTCCCACCCTCCCTATCCCACCCCTCCAGGCTGTCACAAAGCACCGAGCCAATATCCCTGTGCCATGCGGCTGCTTCCCACTAGCTATCTACCTTACTACGTTTGTTAGTGTGTATATGTCCATGACTCTCTCTCGCCCTGTCACAGCTCACCCTTCCCCCTCCCCATAACCTCAAGTCCGTTCTCTAGGAGGTCTGCGTCTCTATTCCTGCCTTACCCCTAGGTTCTTCATGACATTTTTTTTCTTAAATTCCATATATATGTGTTAGCATACGGTATTTGTCTTTTTCTTTCTGACTTACTTCACTCTGTATGGCAGACTCTAGGTCTATCCACCTCATTACAAATAGCTCAATTTCGTTTCTTTTTATGGCTGAGTAATATTCCATTGTATATATGTGCCACATCTTCTTTATCCATTCATCCGATGATGGGCACTTAGGTTGTTTCCATCTCCGGGCTATTGTAAATAGAGCTGCAATGAACATTTTGGTACATGACTCTTTTTGAATTTTGGTTTTCTCAGGGTATATGCCCAGTAGTGGGATTGCTGGGTCATATGGTAGTTCTATTTGTAGTTTTTTAAGGAACCTCCATACTGTTCTCCATAGTGGCTGAACCAATTCACATTCCCACCAACAGTGCAGGAGTGTTCCCTTTTCTGCACACCCTCTCCAGCATTTATTGTTTCTAGATTTTTTGATGATGGCCATTCTGACTGGTGTGAGATGATATCTCATTGTAGTTTTGATTTGCATTTCTCTAATGATTAATGATGTTGAGCATTCTTTCATGTGTTTGTTGGCAAACTGTATATCTTCTTTGGAGAAATGTCTATTTAGGTCTTCTGCCCATTTTTGGATTGGGTTGTTTGTTTTTTCGTAATTGAGCTGCATGAGCTGCTTGTAAATTTTGGAGATTAATCCTTTGTTGGTTGCTTCATTTGCAAATATTTTCTCCCATTCTGAGGGTTGTCTTTTGGTCTTGTTTGTGGTTTCCTTTGCTGTGCATAAGCTTTGAAGTTTCATTAGGTCCCATTTGTTTATTTTTGTTTTTATTTCCATTACTCTAGGAGGTGGGTCAGAAAGGATCTTGCTGTGATTTATGTCATAGAGTGTTCTGCCTATGTTTTCCTCTAAGAGTTTGATAGTTTCTGGCCTTACATTTAGGTCTTTAATCCATTTTGAGCTTATTTTTGTGTATGGTGTTAGGGAGTGATCTAATCTCATACTTTTACATGTACCTGTCCAGTTTTCCCAGCACCACTTATTGAAGAGGCTGTCCTTTCTCCACTGTACATTCCTGCCACCTTTATCAAAGATAAGGTGTCCATATGTGCATGGGTTTATCTCTGGGCTTTCTATCCTGTTCCATTGATCTATCTTTCTGTTTTTGTGCCAATACCATACCGTCTTGATAACTGTAGCTTTGTAGTATAGTTTGAAGTCAGGGAGCCTGATTCCTCCAGTTACTTTTTTTGTTCTCAAGATTGCTTTGGCTATTCGGGGTCTTTTGTGTTTCCATACAAATTGCAAAATTTTTTGTTCTAGTTCTGTGAAAAATGCCAGTGGTAGTTTGATAGGGATTGCATTGAATCTATAGATTGCTTTGGGTAGTAGAGTCATTTTCACAATGTTGATTCTTCCAATCCAAGAACATGGTATATCTCTCCATCTATTTGTATCATCTTTAATTTCTTTCATCAGTGTCTTATAATTTTCTGCATACAGGTCTTTTGTCTCCTTAGGTAGGTTTATTCCTAGATATTTTATTCTTTTTGTTGCAATGGTAAATGGGAGTGTTTTCTTGATTTCACTTTCAGATTTTTCATCATTAGTATATAGGAATGCCAGAGATTTCTGTGCATTAATTTTGTATCCTGCCACTTTACCAAATTCATTGATTAGCTCTAGTAGTTTTCTGGTAGCATCTTTAGGATTCTCTAGGTATAGGATCATGTCATCTGCAAACAGTGACAGCTTTACTTCTTCTTTTCCGATTTGGATTCCTTTTATTTCCTTTTCTTCTCTGATTGCTGTGGCTAAAACTTCCAAAACTATGTTGAATAAGAGTGGTGAGAGTGGGCAACCTTGTCTTGTTCCTGATCTTAGTGGAAATGCTTTCAGTTTTTCAGCATTGAGGATGATGTTTGCTGTGGGCTTGTCATATATGGCCTTTATTATGTTGAGGAAAGTTCCCTCTATGCCTACTTTCTGCAGGGTTTTTTATCATAAATGGGTGTTGAATTTTGTCAAAAGCTTTCTCTGCATCTATTGAGATGATCATATGGTTTTTCTCCTTCAATTTGTTAATATGGTGTATCACATTGATAGATTTGCGTATATTGAAGAATTCTTGCATTCCTGGAATAAACCCCACTTGATCATGGTGTATGATCCTTTTAATGTGCTGTTGGATTCTGTTTGCTAGTATTTTGTTGAGGATTTTTGCATCTATGTTCATCAGGGATATTGGCCTGTCGTTTTCTTTCTTTGTGACATCCTTGTCTGGTTTTGGTATCAAGGTGATGGTGGCCTCGTAGAAGGAGTTTGGGAGTGTTCCTCCCTCTGCTATATTTTGGAAGAGTTTGAGAAGGATAGGTGTTAGCTCTTCTCTAAATGTTTGATAGAATTCGCCTGTGAAGCCATCTGGTCCTGGGCTTTTGTTTGTTGGAAGATTTTTAATCACAGTTTCAATTTCAGTGCTTGTGATTGGTCTGTTCATATTTTCTATTTCTTCCTGATTCAGTTTTGGCAGGTTGTGCATGTCTAAGAATTTGTCCATTTCTTCCAGATTGTCCATTTTATTGGCATAGAGTTGCTTGTAGTAATCTCTCATGATCTCTTTTATTTCTGCAGTGTCAGTTGTTACTTCTCCTTTTCCATTTCTAATTCTATTGATTTGAGTCTTCTCCCTTTTTTTCTTGATGAGTCTGGCTAGTGGTTTATCTATTTTGTTTATCTTCTCAAAGAACCAGCCTTTAGTTGTATTGATCTTTGCTATTGTTTCCTTCATTTCTTTTTCATTTATTTCTGATCTGATTTTTATGATTTCTTTCCTTCTGCTAGCTTTGGGGTTTTTTTGTTCTTCTTTCTCTAATTGCTTGAGGTGCAAGGTTAGGTTGTTTATTCGAGATGTTTCCTGCTTCTTAAGGTGGGCTTGTATTGCTATAAACTTCCCCCTTAGAACTGCTTTTGCTGCATCCCACAGGTTTTGGGTCGTTGTGTCTCCATTGTCATTTGTTTCTAGGTATTTTTTGATTTCCTCTTTGATTTCTTCAGTGATCACTTCATTATTAAGTAGTGTATTGTTTAGCCTCCATGTGTTTGTATTTTTTACAGATCTTTTCCTGTAATTGATATCTAGTCTCATGGCGTTGTGGTCGGACAAGATACTTGATACAATTTCAATTTTCTTAAATTTACCAAGGCTTGATTTGTGACCCAAGATATGATTTATCCTGGAGAATGTTCCATGAGCACTTGAGAAAAATGTGTATTCTGTTGTTTTTGGATGGAGTGTCCTATAAATATCAATTAAGTCCATCTTGTTTAATGTATCATTTAAAGCTTGTGTTTCCTTATTTATTTTCATTTTGGATGATCTGTCCATGGGTGAAAGTGGGGTGTTTAAGTCCCCTACTATGAATGTGTTACTGTCCATTTCCCCTTTTATGGCTGTTAGTATTTGCCTTATGTATTGAGGTGCTCCTATGTCGGGTGCATAAATATTTACAATTGTTATATCTTCTTCTTGGATCGATCCCTTGATCATTATGTAGTGTCTTTCTTTGTCTTTTCTAATAGTCTTTATTTTAAAGTCTATTTTGTCTGATATGAGAATTGCTACTCCAGCTTTCTTTTGGTTTCCATTTGCATGGAATATCTTTTTCCATCCCCTTACTTTCAGTCTGTATGTGTCTCTAGGTGTGAAGTGGGTCTCTTGTAGACAGCATATATAAGGGTCTTGTTTTTGTATCCATTCAGCCCATCTGTGTCTTTTGGTGGGAGCATTTAGTCCATTTACATTTAAGGTAATTATCGATATGTATGTCCCTATTCCCATTTTCTAAATTGTTTTGGGTTCGTTATTATAGGTCTTTTCCTTCTCTTGTGTTTCTTGCCTAGAGAAGTTCCTTTAGCATTTGTTGTAAAGCTGGTTTGGTGGTGCTGAACTCCCTCAGCTTTTGCTTGTCTGTAAAGGTTTTAATTTCTCCATCGAATCTGAATGAGACCCTTGCTGGGTAGAGTAGTCTTGGTTGTAGGTTTTTCTCCTTCATCACTTTCAGTATGTCCTGCCACTCCCTTCTGGCTTGCAGAGTTTCTGCTGAGAGATCAGCTGTTAACCTTATGGGGAGTCCCTTGTGTGTTATTTGTTGTTTTTCCCTTGTTGCTTTTAATATGCTTTCTTTGTATTTAATTTTTGACAGTTTGATTAATATGTGTCTTGGCGTGTTTCTCCTTGTATTTATCCTGTATGGGACTCTCTGTGCTTCCTGGACTTGATTAACTATTTCTTTTCCCATATTAGGGAAGTTTTCAACTCTAATCTCTTCAAATATTTTCTCAGTCCCTTTCTTTTTCTCTTCTTCTTCTGGAACCCCTATAATGCGAATGTTGGTGCGTTTAATGTTGTCCCAGAGGTGTCTGAGACTGTCCTCAGTTCTTGTCATTCTTTTTTCTTTATTCTGCAGTAGTTATTTCCACTATTTTATCTTCCAGGTCACTTATCCGTTCTTCTGCCTCAGTTATTCTGCTATTGATCCCATCTAGAGTATTTTTAATATCATTTATTGTGTTGTTCATCATTGCTTGTTTCATCTTTAGTTCTTCTAGGTCCTTGTTAAATGTTTCTTGCATTTTCTGTATTCTATTTCCAAGATTTTGGATCATCTTTACTATCATTATTCTGAATTCTTTTTCAGGTAGACTGCCTATTTCCTCTTCATTTGTTAGGTCTGGTGGGTTCTTAATCTTGCTCCTTCATCTGCTGTGTGTTTTTCTGTCTTCTCATTTTGCTTATCTTACTGTGTTTGGGGTCTCCTTTTCGCAGGCTGCAGGTTCGTAGTTCCCGTTGTTTTTGGTGTCTGCCCCCAGTGGCTAAAGTTGGTTCAGTGGTTTGTGTAGGTTTCCTGGTGGAGGGGAGTAGTGCCCGTGTTCTGGTGGATGAGGCTGGATCTTGTCTTTCTGGTGGGCAGGTCCACGTCTGGTGGTGTGTTTTGGGGTGTCTGTGGACTTATGATTTTAGGCAGCCTCTTTGCTAATGGGTGGGATTGTGTTCCTGTCTTGCTAGTTGTTTGGCATAGGGTGTACAGCACTGTAGCTTGCTGGTCGTTGAGTGAAGCTGGGTGTTGGTGTTGAGATGGAGATCTCTGGGACATTTTCGCCGTTTGATATTACGTGGAGCTGGGAGGTCTCTTGTGGACCAGTGTCCTAAAGTTGGCTCTCCTACCTCAGAGGCACAGCACTGACTCCTGGTTGCAGCACCAGGAGCCTTTCATCCACACGGCTCAGAATAAAAGGGAGAAAAAGTAGAAAGAAAGAGAGAAAGAAAGGATAAAAGAAAATAAAATAAAGATAAAATAAAATAGTTATTAAAATAAATAATTATTAAGAAAAAAAATTTTTTTAAAGTAAAAAGCAAAACAGCAAAAAAAAAACGGACGGATAGAACCGTAGGACAAATGGTGAAAGCAAAACTATACAGACAAAATCTGACACAGAAGCATACACATACACACTCACAAAAAGAGGAAAAGGGGAAAAATAATAAATCTTGTTCTCAAAGTCCACCTCCTCAATTTTGGATGATTGGTTGTCTATTCAGGTATTCCACAGATGCAGGTACATCAAGTTGATTGTGGAGCTTTAATCCGCTGCTCCTGAGGCTGCTGGGAGAGATTTCCCTTTCTCTTCTTTGTTCTCACAGCTCCCGCGGCTCAGCTTTGGATTGGGCCCCGCCTCTGCGTGTAGGTCGCCTGAGGGCGTCTGTTTTTCGCTCAGACAGGACGGGGTTAAAGGAGCCACTCATTCGGGGGCTCTGGCTCACTCAGGCCGGGGGTGGGGGGGGAGGGAGGGGCACTGCGTGCGGGGCGGGCCTGCAGCGGCAGAGGCCGGAGTAACGTTGCACCAGCCTGAGGCGCGCCGTGCGTTCTCCCGGGGGAGTTGTCCTTGGATCCCGGGACCCTGGCAGTGGCGGGCTGCACAGCCTCCCCAGAAGGGAGGTGTGGACAGTGACCTGAGCTCGCACACAGGCTTCTTGGGGGCGGCAGCAGCAGCCTTAGCGTCTCCCGCCCGTCTCTGGGGTCCGCGCTTTTAGCCGCGGCTCGCGCCCGTCTCTGGAGCTCCTTTAAGCAGTGCTCTTAATCCCCTCTCCTCGCGCACCAGGAAACAAAGAGGTAAGAAAAAGTCTCTTGCCTCTTCGGCAGGTCCAGACTTTTCCCCGAACCCCTCCCGGCAAGCCGTGGCGCACTAACCCCCTGCAGGCTGTGTTCACGCAGCCAACTCCAGTCCTCTCCCTGCGCTCCGACGGAAGCCCGAGCCTCAGCTCGCAGCCCCGCCCGTCCCGGCGGGTGAGCAGACAAGCCTCTCGCGCTGGTGAGTGCCGGTCGGCACCGATCCTCTGTGCGGGAATCTCCCCGCTTTGCCCTCCGCACCCCTGTGCCTGTGCTCTCCTCCGCGGCTTCGAAGCTCCCCCCTCCGCCACCCGCAGTCTCCGCCCGCGAAGGGACTTCTAGTGTGTGGAAACTTTCCTCCTTCACGGCTCCCTCCCATGGTGCAGGTCCCGTCCCTATCCTTTTGTCTCTGTTTATTCCTTTTTCTTTTGCCCTACCCAGGTATGTGGGGAGTTTCTTGCCTTTTGGGAGGTCTGAGGTCTTCTGCCAGTGTTCAGTAGGTGTTCTGTAGGAGTTGTTCCACGTGTAGATGTATTTCTGATGTATCTGTGGGGAGGGAGGTGATCTCCACGTCTTACTCTTCCACCATCTTCCCCCTCTCTCAACTGTATTTTAAATGTGATGAAACAGACATCAGAAAAATTAGAGTTACATATGAGTTAACTGGATAAGTAGATGGTATCACCCTGTACGCTTATCTTTTTGCAGCTTGCTCTATTCACTGAACCCTGTTTTTGAGGTTTATTTGTGTTGATACACATAGATCTAGTCCATTTATTTTAACTGCAGTATAATATTCCAGTGTATGAATAAAGCACAGTTTTATTTATCCCTTCCCGTACTGATGGATGATTAGGTTGTATTCACTTTCTTTTTTGCTATTGCAAACAGTACTACAATGAATATATTGTAATGTACATGTCGCATGCAGGAAAGTTTTCCTAGGATAGAAACCTAGAAGTGGTTGGTTTGATGCTAGCCATGCAAATTAAAAATCACTCAAAACAATATTATGTATTACCTATAAATACATACATATAGAGACCTGGATAAGAACATTCATGGGAAATATACACCAGGATAAGAACATTCATGGGAAATATACACACTAATTTTGGGGGAGTGGTTACTCTGAGGAGGGAAAAGGAAGGTAGATATGGGAGGGGTTTGGAGCTTGAGCTATAACATCTTATTTCTTAAAAAACGGAGATAGTTCAGAAGCATATATGGCAAAATGTTACCTTCTGTTAAATCTGGGTGGTGAGTACATGGGTGATGTTACTTTCTGTATGATATAAATATTTCATAAAGATAATGAAAAATATTAAGTTATATAACTAAAAAGATAAATTGAAAGGATTCAGGACACCAGCCCCAGTGTTGACTCCTAGTTCACACTCAGATAAAAGTTGAAGAGAATAGGATTCTCTTTCTGTTTAGCCCAGCTCAGAGTTACTTCCTCAAGTGCCCGGCTCCCCAGAAACAGGGGACATGCTTGTTCAAACCAAAGCAAAGTATATCCAAAAAAAAAAAAAAAAGGTACAGCTACTTCCTAAGCAAATCCCTATTCAATCGTATTTCATGCTCTCTGATGGAGATGAGGATCCACTCAGATTTTATGAGGTGAGCAGTTTAAAATGGAGGCATGGCATTCCTAAAGCTAGAAGAGGTAGATAGTTTTCATTGTTAGTTTCTTGACAATTACAGTGCAAATCACATGAGGGAGCTATTGGCAAAGGGAACTAGAAGAGGGCGCTGGAGAAGGATATTTCACCCTGGAAACAGAAACAAGCACTGTCCGATAGCCTTGTCTAACTACCTTTCTAAGGTCACTTGCTGTTTGAGCAAGGGTGAATGCTCGCTCGCAATTGTACAGCTGATCCGCAAATAGAAGGGCAATAGGAACCTCTGCCACCTCCTCAATCCCAAATCCACAGCAGTTGAAAACAGTAGCTAGGGCCCAAGTGCTACATTTTGAAAAGACATTTTCCTCCCTAATTAAATACAAGGCAGTGTCACTATTTGATGTTACTGGCTAGGATTTGACAGGACGGATTGCTGAATTCTGGCGCATAGTTATTTGATTAACAAACATAATAATGGTAAAAGACAAGAACAGAAACCCAAAAGACTCTATAAGGAGGTAACAAAAGTCACATTTGTGCCTAATCATGATTATCTAATATTAATCAGCACTTCATAGTTTGCAAGTACTACCCAATCATTCATTAGTTAATGTAACCTAGCAAACTGGCAAGTAGTTTATTATGGTTTGCTGACCAGAGCCTAATCAATGCAGAAGCCATTTTACTTGAGATAATACCACACTCATGTGGAAATTTTCTGCCTTATATTTTATGCCACATAAATTCACCCCCCATTGCATTTCACAGATCAGATTAATCTACCAATATTAATAACAGAAGTGAAATTTAAAGAGATCTCAGCCAGTGATCCAAACTAATTAACCAGCAAAGAACTGAAAAGGAGCTCTGTGTTTCCCTGTCCCCAGAACCCACGCACAGCAGACGCCTTTGTCCTGGTTGCAGATCTGACCACGTAGGAGAAATTTGCTCAAGCAGCTTTTGCGCACGCAGTGGCATTATTGGGTCTGGCCACTGCTGTGCTTCTTTGCCAACAACCGCTATTGAACATTTGCCACCTTCCCTGCTGCTGCTGAAGCTCAGGATTAGATGCAGGGAGGCCAGCAGCCCTCACAACTTCATCTGTTGTCTCGGCAGGCAGACAGGAGCCAAGCAGCATGGCAGAGGGAAAAACCTTTGAAATCATCAATTTGAAGACCCTGCCTCAAATTGGCAAGTCTGGAGGGGAGGGGAATAAACAGGGCTTGAAGTCAAAAGGCCAGCAATGGCTCCTGAGGGAGAGAGAGAGAGAGAGAGAGCTCTTGGGGAGCAGGTTGGGTAGAGAAGGACACTATTCTGATGGGGAGAGCGTAGGGGTCTCAACTTGGGTACCATGGGCGAGATACTTCTTTGCTGTGTGGGGCTGTCCTGTGTACTATAGGATATTTAGCAGCATCCCTGGCCCTTCCCTCTTGCTCCACCAAATGGGACAACAGAACTGGCTCCAGACACTGCCAACTGTCTCCCAGGGATCAGAATCACCCCTGGTTGAGAACCACTGGTGTGGCACATTACGGCCTTTTCAGCAGGCTGCAGTTTGGATTTTTGTGTACCAAATGTGGCCTAATTCACCTCTGTTATGCATTGGATTGAGTCTTCCCCAAAAGATGTTGAAGTCCTAACCCTTAGTAACTCAGTATGTGACTTTATTTGGAAATAAGGTTGCTGCAGATATACGTAGTTGAGGTCATACTGGTGTAGGGTGGGCCCTAATCCATGACTGATGTCCTTATAAGAAGATGGCTACGTGAAGACAGAAACCCACAGATGGAGAAAGCCGTGTGAAGACAGAGGCAGAGGTTGGAGTGAACACAAGGACTGCCAGCAACACTAGAAGCTAAGAGAAAGTACCCTACTGACACCTTGCACTCGGACTTCTAGCCTCCAGACCTGTGAGACAATACATTTCTTTTGTTTAAGCTGTCCGTTTTGTGGTAGCTATTTTTTTTTTTTTTTTTTTTTTTTTTGGTGGTACGCGGGCCTCTCTCACCGTTGCGGCCTCTCCCACTGCGGAGCACAGGCTCCGGACGCGCAGGCTCAGCGGCCATGGCTCACGGGCCCAGCTGCTCCGCGGCATGTGGGATCCTCCTGGACCGGGGCACGAACCCGTGTCCCCTGCATCAGCAGGCGGACTCTCAACCACTGTGCCACCAGGGAAGCCCCCTGTAGTAGCTTTTTTGATTGCAGCTCTAGCAAACAAATGCAACCTCCCTGCTAAAGTTGGTCTGTTAACGAAAAGTCACATTTCAGGGAAGAAGTTTTCAGGCAGGGATTTGGAGCAGTCTGTCAGAGGCCTGCTAGCTCTCCCCTGGCAAGTATCAGTTTTCGCATGGCGTCCTGTGTTGGTAACTTGTGCCCAAAATGGGGTTGGGGGCTGCTTTCAAGAGCCTCAGATGAAAGACAAACAGCATGCAGAACCAAACCCCATGGAATGTCCATCCCTATCCTTCATCCCTCTCCTGCATCTTCCTCTCTGATTATTTCACTCAAAAGCCAAACTATCAGGCAGTAGAGTAAGCATCTTTCTTTCTTCCCTGACAACCTGTGTTAGTCTACAAGAAACTCAGATGCATCCAGTCTTCTGTACTTATGGTCAAAAAGTGGCAAAGTTAGTTAGGGTCTTGAGCTCGTGGCACCTCTTGTTTCTTTCAGCTTTCCTTCCTGAAAAACGTGGCTCAGTGCAAAAACTGGCTTCAAGTGAGGCTGTGCTTGCTTACGAGACACAAGGAGATGACTTGAAGGGGATGAAGGGAGGTCGTTGACAGTTTAGATTTTCTTTTTTAAAAATTTTAGATCTAGGGAGTTTGGCACGTTCAGAACTCCCCTAGCTCTTGGCTTCAGGGTTTCCCCAGGGGTTAGAGGTCTTCGCAGCAGTTCCAAGTCCAGGGAAGGTGGATGGAGCAAAGGGAGACCCTGAGGTGAGAGGCATATGGCCTCTTAATTTAACTCTTACTCTGCCTTGGCAGGGCCAGCTGGGCACACAGGCAAATTTACTGTTTCAATGTGGAATAGAAGTAGCAGTGGGAGCAATTATGTGGAACAAAGCTTGACTTTTTTTCTCAAAAATTGGGGTGTGGGGACACATGATAGCAGCTCCCATTTCATATGTGCTTCTGATGTGCCAGGTGCTTCACAGACTCGCCTCATGGAATTACGACAACTACCCTTGGGAGATGGAGATCGTTAGAACAGTTTTCAGATGATGTAACTGAGCCTCAGAGAGGTAAAAGTGTTTTACTCTAAGTATGCACCGCTACGAGGAGCAGAGACCAATTTGAATCCAGACCTTGCTAAAGGCAAAGGCCAAACCCTTTCGTGTCACCACACTGGTCCTGGGCTGCTAGCCCTTGCCTTTCCTGCAAGGCCTGGAGGTCTCCACATTGTGGGTGAGAGAGGCTGTCTGGAGAACCGGGATGCAGTAGGTAGAACGCCCCACCCCCGCAAAGATGTCCAGAATCTGTGAATATGTCACCTTACATGGTGTTAGGGGGTAAATTGTGCCCCCCAGAAGATATGTTGACGCCCTAATCCCAGACCTCAGTTGGGAATGGGGTCATTGCAGATGTAGTTAGTTAAGTTAGGATGAAATCGTATTGGAGCAAGGTGTCCCCTTAACCCAATATGACTGGCATCCTTACAGAAAGGGGGAAATCTGGACACAGGGACATAGAGGAGAATGCCATGTGACAATGGAGGCATTGAGACTGAAGAGGTCGAAATGCTGCAGCTGCAAGCCCAGGAACACCTGTGACTGCCAGAGACTGGAAGAGGCAAGGAAGGATCCTCCTCTAGAGCCTTTGGAAGGATTGTGTCCTGCTGACACATTGATTTCAGTCTTCTGGCCTCCAGCACTGTGAGAGAAGAAATGTCGATTGTTTTAAGCCACCCAGTTTGTGGCAGCCCCCCAAAAACTAACATGCACGGCACGAGGGACTTTGCTGATGTGATTAAGGTCACAAACTTTGAGATGGGCAGGTTATTCTGGTGTATCAGGGTGGGCCCAGTGTGATCACAAGGGTCCTAGTAGGAAGGAGGCAGGAGGGTCAAAAGCAGAGAGTGTGAAGCTGCTCTGTCGCTGGCTTTCAAGATGGATGAAGGGGCCATGAGCCAAGGACTGTGGGTGCCTCTAGAAGCTGGAAAAGGCCTGGAAGTTGATTCTCCCCTAGAGCCTCTGGAAGGACCACAGCCCTGAAGAAAACTTGATTCAAGCCTACTGAGACCCATTTTGGACTTCAGACCTCTGGGACCATAAGATAATAAATTTGTATCACTGTTTTTTAAAATTATTAATTAATTAATTAAATTTTTGACTGCACTGGGTCTTCGTGGCTGCGTGAGGGCTTTCTCTAGTTGCTGAGAGTGGGGGCTACTCTTTGTTGCGGTGCGCAGGCTTCTCATTGCGGTGGCTTCTCGTTGCGGAGCATGGGCTCTAGAGCGCAGGCTCAGTAGTTGTGGCTCGTGGGCTCTAGAGCGCAGGCTCAGTAGTTGTGGCGCATGGGCTTAGTTGCTCCACAGCATGTGGGATCTTCCTGGTCCAGGGCTTGAACCTGTGTCCCCTGCATTGGGGGACACGCCACCAGGGAAGCCCAAATTTGTACCACTTTAAACTGCAGAGTTTGTGATAGTGTGTTACAGCAGCCGTAAGTGATGAATACACTGGAAACCTCGCAGCCTGGCCTATGGCCAATAACCAGTGTCCAACATCCAGCTGCTCTCTGAGACTGGGGCTAGAGTGAGGACCTGCCCTATTTCACTCCCACGTCTCTGGGTATAGTCTATGAAAAAGAACAAAACATATTTACAAAGCAGACGTCTTCAGACACTGACGTTAATATCCCAAAATATGAAAAGAGAGAGTACAAGGTGAATGAAAATAAATGTGTGATTGATTTTAACACCTAATGTTTGTAGAGAGCTTTACATTTTGCAAAACTCTTTCTCTTGTGTGATTTCATTTCATTTTCATAATGGCACTGAGAGGAAGACAGGATAGGGATCCTGTCTCATGGATGAGAAAACTGAGTTTCGGAAAGGTTAAGTTACCTGCTCAACATCACAAAGCTAGTAATTGCTAGAGCTGGGACTTTGAAGATACAGGTTCTGATTCTAAGTAGAAGTCTTTTCTACTAAATCATGCCTTCTCCTGCCAGTATGAGTAATGTTTGGTTGAAAAATAATCATAGAATGGATACAAATTTCATAGCCCACACAACTCAGTTTCACAAGTTGGTTCACTATTTCTGTAAGTGGATTTGGCTTCTTTCTTAAGTCCTGAATCTAAATCTACTAGATGATGCAAAGTGTAATGTCAGTTACTTTTAGGTGTTAGCTCACACCAGGATCCTTCTTCCCATTCTTTTCCCTCAACTGCCTAATAGGTTATAGGGGCTTTATAAAACTTTATGGCATGGGTCATGCCAACCGCTGCTATGGTTCTTGTGCACTATCACCTCCATGGAGCATCCTCCGATACAGTTGTGTCCCCATCTGCCTCCCACCATATGGTCCATGCCACTTTATCCAGCATTTTTCCCTCTTCACAACCACATAATGCTTTTGGGCCCACCAGCTCATACATTCTCTCAGGAATAAGGGGACATCTTCCTGCTCTGTCTCTCACTCCCACACCATTTGTGGTTATTACAGGGTCTAATGTTGCCCCTGTGTAATCTGTACTGTTCTAGCAGTAATGTGTACTGTTCCCATGCTGTGGTGGTACAGGGAACTCCTGCCAGGCTGTGCCCTTACAGTCACCATTTCCATCATGGGCTTCAAAAGCTGAAATTCAAGAGGGGAACACTCTCATGTTTCTCTCTTCTACATCTCTGCAGTGACAGTCCTAACCTGAAGGCAGTGTGTGTGGAATGTTCTAGCTGTTTGGGCTTGTGTGGTGCAAGGACATCTTGGTGTGGGAAAACACCAGTGAATATGTTTCAGAATATTCTACCACCAAGTCATCTTAATTCAGTTATCAGCTAGGTGGAAATATGTTAAGAGTTCGGGAAGTTTTGCCATGACAGCATATGAAAAAATACTGACTTCAGAATAATTAATTGGTCAAGTTGTATACACATAATTTAATGGCCATTATATCTTGGTGAAGTCATTTAATTTCACTTAGCCTCAGTTGCTGACTGGGGGGTTATCAAGATCAGATCCAGGTTTTGCAGGGCTCAGGCTTATACTGTTTGGGGGCCCCTCTTGAAGAAAAGTGATTAAAAAAATCACAAAACCAAAATGAGGCGTAAGAGGGGGATATTTGATTCATTGGTTCCCAGGTAATCCACCCCTAGGGTAATAACAACCTCTGGGTATCTACCTCAGGATTGGTGAGGATCCCAGAGGTAGTGAATGTGAGAATGCTTTGTAAACAATGAAGTGCAGTATGGCTACAAGAGTGGAACAAACTTTAGAATGCCTAATTTGCTGTGTTACATACAAGTTCCTAGTCTAAGTGATTACATGTAGGATTTTTTTTTTTGGTAATAACTATATATATATATTTTTCTTAAATTATTTATTTATTTATATTTTTGGCTGCGTTGGGTCTTTGCTGCTGCGAACAGTCTAGTTGCAGCAAGCGGGGGCCACTCCTCACCGCAGTGCGCAGGCTTCTCATTGTGGTGGCTTCTCCTGCGGAGCATGGGCTCCAGGCGCGTGGGCTTCAGTAGTTGTGGTACATGGGCTCAGTAGTTGTGGCTCACGGGCTCTAGAGTGCAGGCTCAGTAGCTGTGGCACGCGGGTTTAGCCGCTCCGCGGCACGTAGGATCTTCCCAGACCAAGGCTCAAACCCGTGACCCCTGCATTGGCAGGTGGATTCCCAACCACTGCGCCACCAGGGAAGCCCCATGTAGGATATTTTAACTGATCTCTTTTCTGAGGTACATTCCATGTTATCTTGGAAATGATAGTTTGAATGTAAAAGGGAAATCAGTTAAAGAGGGCCTTTGAATTCAGGGATTAAAAGAGATGATGTAGCTCAACAGACTATTATAAAATAGAAAAGAAAAGAAAAGAAAAAGAAAAATGTGCAGGTTTGGGGAGGTGGCAGTACCATTTCTCTGTGTAATGAGCATTGTTTCAGAATTGGAGTGTAGTGGAGTGAACCTGGTCAGAAGAGTTGGATTCACGTCTGGCTTTGCCCTAACTCACTGTGTGACCTTGAAAAGGTGTCTTATCTGACCTGGGTCTCATTTTCTTATATGTAAAATGAAATAATTATACTAGATAGTCCGCAAAGTTACTTCCTCATCCACTATTTAAATTTTTTAAACAATTAGAATTGTTTTGTTTTAAAGGACAATTCCTAATTATAAATAATTTAAGGAATACAAAAAAGTACAAAAAGAAAGTTAGAAAATCACCTTAAAATAATTGGAATTCAAAATTCAATGACTGCATTAGTCAGAAGATTAGACATAGTTGGAAAACAAATTCATGAACTGGAAGATAGACCTGCAGCAGTTCTCCAGAATATAGTTCAGAAAGACAGAGATGGGAAATATGAAAGCAATACCAAAGACATGGAGGATTGACTGAGAGGCTTAAAAATTGCTGAGAGAAATCAATCCTCAGATCCAGCAAACCAAAATGAATTCAAAGCAGAAAGAGAAAATCCTCATCTAGAGATATTGCAGCGAACCCACAGAACATCTAAGAAAAAGAAGATACCTTAGAAGCAGGTGGAGAGAAAAGACAGATCACCAAAACAGGAATAGCAATGGTGAATGATATTTAAATAGCAGCAATTGAAGTGAGAAGACAGTGGACCATATCTTCAATAGGCTGAGAAAAAATAATCATCAAAAAATAATCAGTGGGGGCTTCCCTGGTGGTGCAATTGTTGAGAGTCCGCCTGCTGATGCAGGGGACACGGGTTCGTGCCCCGGTCCGGGAAGATCCCACATGCTGCGGCGCGGCTGGGCCCGTGAGCCATGGCCGCTGAGCCTGCGTGTCCGGAGCCTGTGCTCCGCAACGGGAGAGGCCACAGCAGTGAGAGGCCTGCGTACTGCAAAAAAATAAATAAATAAATAAATAAAATAATGAGTGGGTTGTACAGTCAACAAAAATATTTCTCAAAAATCAGGCAATTAAAGATATTTTCAAAAAAACAAAAACTGGGTGTTTATTATCAAAAAACCCTAACTAGTGGAAACTTCTAAGGCTATCCTTCAGACAGGAGGAAAATGATCCCAGAGAGAAAGCCTGAAAGATAATAAGGAATATGAGTAAAGACATTGGTTAATATGTGTGTAACTCTAAAGAAACACTGATGGTATAAGTTAGTAAAAACAATATCTAATTTGTGAAGTAAAAAACAGTACAGAAGTAAAATATCAGGCAGTGATAGCATATATCATGGTGGACTAATCTAAGCCAGTGGCGCCTATGCTTCTGGACTTAATAGTCCAGCATAGGGGCTTTCTGGACTATTAAGGAGGGGGCGCTCATGCAACCGGCTGCTCTTTGAACACTGGGCATGGCCCCAAGCTGGTCAGCTGCGCTTTATTTATTTATTTACTTACTTATTTATGGTGATCTTTTTTAGTTTTTTTTTCCAGCTGTGCTTAATTGCAGCTAGTTTTATACTTCACCCTTGGGGTTCTATAACCAGGGCTAAATGGAAGAATGGATATTGGGTTAGACACCTAGAAGGCTCTGACACAGCTGTATAGCTACATCTGATTTCCTCAAGTTGTGCTGGGGAGGATGAGGCTCAGAGAAGTCACAGGGCTGATGGCTAACAGAGAAGGAGCAATAGTCTGTTTTTCCTGACTCTGAGTTTATCGAACTTGGACTTGGGTCCACTTGCTCGTGTGCAGTAAAGCCAATCTACTGACACGGAGGTGTGGTGAAGGAAAGTACAGCATTTATTGCAATAAATGCTGAGCTCATGCTCAAAAGACCCAACCTCCCCAACGGCTTTCAAGGAAGGGATTTAAAGGCAGTATGAGGGAGGGGGCTGCAGAGTGCACGATCAGTTTGTTCACAATTCTCGAATTGGTTGGCTTTCAAGGTGAACTTTCTTTTTTGTTGTTTTATTTTTAACTAATTTTTATTGGAGTCTGGTTGGTTTACAATGTTGTGTTCGTTTCTGATGTACAGCAAGGTGATTCAGTTATACGTATACATGTATCCACTCTTTTTTAGATTCTTTACCCCTATACTTCATTACAGAGTATTGAGTAGAGTTCCCTGTGCTGTACAGTAGGTTCTTAAGGTGAACTTTCAAGCATCACCAATCTTCTTATTTCAACCGGTCTGGAGTCTCCATGCTTGCGGTCAGCAGTTTTCATCTGGTGGGGGTCGGCTTCCTCTAAAAACAACTTAGGAAGATGTGTCAGGCCTTCATCTGTATCTTTCAGGGAGCTGGGAGTTTGGCGACTCTGCTGTGTGGCTGGTTTATAGTCTAAGTTGTTCCCGGTTTCCCAGCCCAACAAACATTCTTTGTCTCTCCATCTTCACATTCCCTAATCATGAACTCTTGAGCCAGCCTTTGGAGACTCAGGGGAGGCCTGGGAGACTAAAGCCGAAGCCTTTTACTTCAAATCACAGGGACATGGGGGCTTGTATATGGTTTCAGTCACCCCTTTTCTTTGATATTCCTCCATCTTGAGGGGAACAGGTTAGGACAAGAAAGGGAATAGCGTTTTGGATAGAGAGCTTAATCTTAAACTCAGCAGAGGAACTCGGTTTTAGGGGGACTCGGTGTCAAGTTTAGTGTTTTTTTCCCAGCACCATGTAGTCTCCTTGCTTTTACAGCAAGGTATTTTCCATCCATAACTCTTTGACACAAGGGTGTTTGGTTAGAGGCTGGCATTTGGATCTGATGTCAGACTCCTGTCTGTGGATTATCATGTCGATTGGAGCTAGTCTACAGCCACCTCAGTGGGGATGAGCTCAGGATCTCTGAGCAGATTAGGCAGTTTGAGACCCCGTCTTCATGACTTTCAGCCCGCTCTGAAGGGAGCCTCCAGTGAACTGGGAAACTTCCTCTCAGGAGTCACTTCAAACACCAGCTCTCACAGGTCTCAGACCCTTGACTGCCTGGGGGGTCATATGAACTTGGAGATTGATTGACAAGAGATCCTTTTAAGTTTGTGGGACTCTATAGATGAAGGTCAATTGTCTGGTGTAACATTAAAACAAGGGTAAATTTCTGTGGTAGCCTTGACACCTTTAATAAGAAATTTGACACTTGATAGGTTGGTGAAGACCTAGTTGGGGTCTTAGGTGGTCAAAACAGCAATAAAATACGGTGGTTCTAGCAATAGTTTATGCTGGCCTGAGGCAGGGATGCTGGCTGCAGAATTTAGAAGGAGACCACACGTGAGTTACTCTTCAGAGATTTCAGGAAAGGGGTCTCTCCAAGATGCCAGCAATATGACTGGTGCACTTTGGAGATAATTGCATTGGCTATATCTTTGTACTAAATATAGCTGTTGGGTGGAAGAAAAGGCTCCCCCGAAGAGACCTTGACATTCTGGTAAGGGTATATGCTCACACCACTCATTTGACTCTGTATGTTCATATCATGTATGAATTTCTACTTAAAATGTGTCTTGATTACCTGTTGCTTATTCTTTAAAAAAAATTCTCCTTGCTGATTATCTCTACTCATCTTTCCTGTACTCAGCTCAGATGACACTTTTTGTAAGAAGTGTTATCAAACCTCCATGTCTGGGAGAGATGTACCCTTCTTATGTTCTCACGGTTACCTGCGTGGAATACCGTGGTGTAATATTCTGTTTGCTTGTCCATCTGTATCCCCAGTGCCCTGTGCCTGACACACAGCCAACTTCAGTGAATATTAGTTGAATGGAAAAATGAATAAGTGAATTGAATGGATTGCAAGTAAATTTTTGTGAGGATTTGTAGAAGAAAGAATTTGCATCTGAGTGGACGGAATATAGGATGCTCCCTAAAGCAGTGGTCCCCAACCTTTTTGGCACCAGGGACTGGTCTTGTGGAAGACAGTTTTTCCACGGACAGGGTGGGTGGGGTGGGGATGGTGCAGGCGGTGATGTGAGTGATGGGGAGCGATGGGCAGCGGCAGATGAAGCTCTGCTTGCTCGCCCGCCGCTCACCTCCTGCTGGGGGGCCCAGTTACCAACAGGCCGTGGACCAGTGCCGGTCCGAGGCCCGGAGGTTCGGGACCCCTGCCCTAAAGGATATATCATTAGAGATATTTTTCAAGAATATGTAGCACTTTATAAGGGGGAAAAGGCAAGAGGAATTCCAGACACAGGAAACATGGAAACCACAGAGGCAGGAGAGGTAAAGTATAATTATGTAATGGCCAGTTCACATTGGCTAGATTAGTGGTTTGCAAACTTCAGGTGCATCAGGATCACCTGGAAGGCTTCTTAAAACCCAGATTGCTGTGCTCCAGCCCTAGAGTTTTTGATTCAGTAGTTCTGTGGTTCTGCTGGTCCAGAGGCTACACTTTGAGAACTGCTGAGCCGGAGAGCAGTACACTTGAAAGGAATAATGGTACATAAAGCTAGATTGGGGCTGCACTGTGGAAGGTGTTGAAATGATAAGCTGAGCATCTTGTTTTATTGATTTTATTGGTATAGGGGAACCATTGGAGATTCCTTAATGTGGAAGTAATTTGACTAGAGCTATTGCTCAGGAGGATGAATCTTGTAGTACCCTAAAAGATGACCTGATGGAGGTGGGTAGTTGGGGGGCTGGGAGGAGAGATTGGAGGCAGAAGACTGGGCAGGAGGTGACGTCAATAATCCATTCTATATCGCTCAGATTTACCTTTTAAAATGTTAATCATTTTGGACGGCAATCTTCCTAAAGTATATTTCACACCCCCTGCTCTCCTACAGAGAGAATCCCGAACATAATGCATTCTTTCGATGACTCCAGGTTATCGTTCTGAACATCGATGATTGCACTGAGTTGTAACACAGTGTGCTGTCATGGGGATGGAGGTGTGAAGAGCTTTGTGCCCAATTCAGAATGCCCTAGAACTGCTGTGAATTTTTAGTTTTGTGTCTTCTATTGATAACATTTCTATCTCTCCCTTTGCAGCTCCTCTCTCCATTCTAATTGGCTGATCCTAATCTGCAATGGGCTGGAAAACCAGCTGTAATTGTGTGTAATGTAAGAGTAAACAGAGTGTGGGTGAAGTACTCTTCTATGAATAAAGCCTATAAGCTTTGGGGTGTGAACTCTGCAACATTTATTTGGGCTGCTTACAGGTCTCTCAAAGTTCTTCCTATTTTATGGCTCCGTTCCAAGTAAGTGAGATTGCCAGGAATATGAGAAGTAATGTGTTGTCAGTGGGAGTACCATGTATTTTTTTTTCAAATAAGAATACTTGAAAAACTTTATAAAAGTCATAATTCTGAGTAAACTGAGTTCAATGAAAGGGGGGAAATAGCATTTTAAAAGATAAATTGGTTGCTTTCAGATCACTCTCTCCCTACCCCTACCCTCCAATGTCCTCTACCGTGGTAGTCACTGAAATTACACTCTAGACCACAAGTCATTTGTGATATTCCTCTTGAGAAGCCACCATAAAAGATGAAGGAAAGTTTTTAATGTTTGAGATGATGAAGAGTGCTTGTTAATAGATAACTAATGAGAACCTGCTGTGTAGCACAGGAAATTCCACTTCGCTGCACCGTAGAAACTAACACAACATTATAAAACAACTATTCTCCAATTTAAAAAAAGAGTGCTTGTTAAAGTGATAAGACAAACCATTTCCTTGATAGACTGTTGGGAGGTAGGAAGGGAAGGGAGAATCCCATTTGGTAGCATACTGAGTCTCCAAACAGCCTGCCTCTTTTCAGAGGAAGTAAGTCCTGTGAAAAGTCTTCAGGCAACCGCTTATGGGCTCTGTGGAGTTTATTAACTTGTTTTTCACCAAAGAGTAAATGTTGTAGATCCAAATAACAGCAGTTGGGGGACAGGAAAGGAAGAGAGGATGCTAGACCAAAATATCTATCACCACAGTGACACTGTAAAGAACTTAGGCAACATTTACTTATAAGTTCGATTTCATATATATATATATGAAATTGCTTATGAAGTCATCAAATTTTTATCCTTAAAAGAAAAAGCCAGAAAACAAGACCACAAATGACAACATCCTGGTTATAGCCCAGATGGCTGCATAAAATAAATAGCCATTTCCTTGATGGAAGCATAGGCAATTTGGCTGTGTGAAGCTGCAATTCCAGCAGAGATCCTTGAAACAGATGTTGATATTGGTTGTGCATCAGAACTTTCTGAAACAGCAAGATGTTCAGGTAATATGAGAACAAATAACTGGTACCTTCTTATCCTTATGTCAGTGTCACAGGGAGACATTGCTCTCCCAAAGGGAGATTGCCTTGAGATACCCACAGCAGAACACATAGGAACAAAAAGTAGGGAAGATGGAATTTTTCTATAGTTCTATTACAGACTGGGAACATCTCCCAAATCTCCATGTTCCTCCTGTTCATTTTGATCCTCCCATTCTGTCTCCCTGTGTAGCTCTGCCTCCCTGAAGTCCTGTCAGAGAGCATACTACATCAGCTGTTCCTGTGAGGCAGGACAAAGGGACTGTAGGAAGGAGAGTGAAATTCTCTCATCTCAGGAGTAGTTGCCTACATGAGGGTGGTTAGGACTCTGACAGATGGAGATAGGTGAGGAAGAGCCTTACAGGTAGAGGGAATGGCAAAAGCAGAGACCAGAGGTGAAAAAGAGTGGAATGGGGCTTCCCTGGTGGCGCAGAGGTTGAGAGTCCACCTGCCGATGCAGGGGACATGGGTTCGTGCCCCAGTCTGGGAAGATCCCACGTGCCGCGGAGCGGCTGGGCTCGTGAGCCATGGCCACTGAGCCTGCGCGTCCGGAGCCTGTGCTCCGCAACGGGAGAGGCCACAACAGTGAGAGGCCCGCGTACCAAAAAAAAAAAAAAAAAAAGGAGTGGAATGTGTTCATGGGTTGGTGACCAGAGAAATATGGCTAGAATGTAGGGTTTGTAGAGGGGAATGGAAGGTTGGAAAGAAGACTGGGGAACTGCATGAAAAACAATGATCGGCAAAATATGAATTCAAAAATATGTTTTCAAGAAATCTTATGAAACTAGTGAGAAATTACTTACAATTTTCCATCTGATATCTTATTTGGGAAGAATCACTGGATTTTAGTAACTCCGAAAACATTTACCCTTAGAATTGGAACAGGTATCAAGAATTTTAAAAGTAAGATGTATTGTAAAAATAAATAAATAAATAAAAGTAAGATGTATTTAGAAACAATTCAGTTATCAGAATAAAAGTTTTTTACAAATGGAAATCATATATCTTCTGCCTGTCCTGTAAAATAAATATGATTGGCTATAAAAAGATGTCACTAAAGATGCCTCAGATATTTAAAAAAAATAAGAAATTATTATGAGGAATTGTATGTTGACAAATTAGAAAATGTAGATAAAATGGATGAATTCCTAGAAAATATAACATACCAAAACTCATTTGACAAGAGTTAGAAACCAAAGAATTGAATCACTAATCAGGAGCCTTCCCACAAAGAAAACTCCAGGCCCAGATGGCTTCACTGGCAAGGCCTATGAAATACTCAAGCAATAAAAAATTCCAGTTTTGCACAAAACCTTCCAGAGAACAGAAAATGTGTGAACATTCCCTGACTTGTTTCATGAGGCCAGCTTAATTCTGATGGACGAAAACATTAAAAGAAAGGAAAAATGGAGGGCGATCTCATTCATTGTGATAATATAAAAACTCTAACCAAATATTAGCTAATAGCATTCAGCAATATATAAATAGGATAAATCATCATGACAAAGTAGGATGCATCCCAGGAATACAAGATGGCCATTAGAAAGCCAATGTAATTCACTACATCAACAAATTAAAGGGGAAAAATCATATGATCGTCTCAAAAAGATGCAGATGAATCAGCTGATAAAAGTCAACATTCTTTTATGATGAAAATTCCTAGCAAGGGCTTCCCTGGTGGTGCAGTGGTTGAGAGTCCGCCTGCCGATGCAGGGTACGCCGGTTCGTGCCCGGTCCGGGAAGATCCCACATGCCGCGGAGCGGCTGGGCCCGTGAGCCATGGCCGCTGAGCCTGCGCGCCCGGAGCCTGTGCTCCGCAACGGGAGAGGCCACAACAGTGAGAGGCCCGCGTACCGCAAAAAAAAAAAAAATTCCTAGCAAACTAGGACTACAAGAAGATACCTAAGAGGCCAGGCACATGCGGTAAGCTGTAAGAAATCCTGACTTGAAACCAAACAGGATGAGCTATCACTTTTAGTGAGAATAAAAACTAACATGACTGAGCAGCTCGGGCCGCGGGAGGAGCGGCAGCGGCCAGGCAGGCAGCTTCGCGAAGCCCTCGGCGCGCCGCCGGGACCCACAGGCCCCGGGCACGAGCCCGCCCCGGCAGCCACGCTGCCTAAGGGGAAGGTCATTTCCGCCGAGGGGGCGGCGAAGGAGGAGCACGAGAGGAGACTGGCGAGGTTGTCAGCGAAACCGGCTTCCGCAAAAGTGGAAACGAAGCCAGAAGGCGGCAGGAAAAGGTAAATCCTCAGACAAAAGAGTGCAAACAAAAGGAAAAAGGGGAGCAAAGGGAAAACAGGCCGAAGTGTCTAACCAAGGGACTGAAGGAAAGTTATCTGCAGAAAATGGAGGAACTAAAAACGAGGAGAGGGCTTCCCTGCTGGCGCAGTGGTTGGGAGTCCGCCTGCCGATGCAGGGGACACGGGTTCGTGCCCCGGTCCGGGAGGATCCCACATACCGCGGAGGGAATCCCATCTCATCCCATTTTTTAAGTGTAAATGCTTCTTTTTTAAGAGGTTGAAATCATTTGCTGGGTGTTTATTTTTTGGTGCAACCAGAAAACAGTGGGATATTGAATACAGGAGGCTTTGGTTGTCTTGGGTGTCAGCTTAACATTCCATAGATGGGCGGTAGCTTTTATATCCTATAATACAAAGCATACTAAATGGCAGTTTGGAGTCAGCTGTGCATTTAAATGTCTTGAACCCTTTAAATTACTTCTCTTCCCACGTTGTTTTTGGTAGAATTGTTTCCTAGGGCAAACCACTCACTCCTTGATCTTGGCTCTCCTGGTCAGAATTTTGTGCACTCTGTAACATCTTTGGTCGCGGTAGTCCAGTTCTTCTAGTAACTTTGTTAATGTGCTGTGAATGATTGACAATTTGAGTATGTAGTGTATATGATATTAAATTGCGAATTAGTGGGACTTACGATGTAACAGCATATCAATATTGGAAGATATTGGTACTTGATATCTTGTTAAGGAAAATTTGCCTCCACATTTTAAGCTGGAAAGTCACTAGGATAACTGTTGAGAAAAGAGTACAACTACATGATTTTTTAGATTTTTGGTATTGGTACATATGTTAAGAATTATATACAACTTGAAATGCCTGTGTACTGATCCTCAAAACAACCAATAAAATCTCAATTATGAAAGAAAAAAACTGATATGACTAATTTGGAAAATAATTTGACATTTTCTAATGAAGTAGAAAATGAAGTACAACTGTGACTCAGAAAGGCTACTCCTATATATATTCCCTAATCAGTACATTCTCATCACCCTGGTAATGAAACAGGAGCCATTTATAGAAAATTCAAAACTATGGAAAACTATACTGAAAGATTTGGAACTGCATACATATGTGATTAAACCATATAGAAAAGCAAGGAACTAGTTACTGTACAATTTGGGATAGTGACATCCTTCAAGGGGCAGTGGTGATCTGGAGGGGATACATAGGGGCTTCTGGGTACTGGAAATGATCTCATTTGGTTGATGTGATAGTGTGATTTATAAGAAATATATATTTGGTCATTCAGATGACCAAAATATATTTCGCATATATATTTAGTCTTCTTTTTCCATGGTTCCTGTCTCTCAGCTCCTAAAACCCTTGGAATTTCCTGTGCTAAGAGCCATAAAGGTATCTTCTGTTATGTTAATGAGGCGACTTTTGGAAAGCCCTTAGGTAACCTAAGGGTAGGAGGTTGGTTGCCAGGAGAATCAACTAGTGACTAGAAGGTTGGAACTTTCAGTCCCTCCTCCCCCACCTCTAAGAAGGGGAGATGGGCTGTAGATTGCGTTCAGCTGCCAATGGCCAATAATTTAGTCCGTCATGCCTATGTAATGAAGCCTCCATAAAAGCCTGAAAGGACAAGGTTCAGGAACCTTCTGGGTCGGTGAACACACGGAGGAGCTGGGAGAGTGGTGCACCTGGAGAAGGTCGAGGAGCTGGGAGAGTGGTGCCCCTGGAGAAGGCATGGGAACTCTGCTCCCATGTCCCATGCCTTGCCCTATGCATCCCTTTCATCTGGCTGTTCCTGAGTTATATCATTTTATGATCAACTGCGGATCTAGTAAGTAAAATGTTTTCTCTGAGTTCTGTGAGCTGCTGTAGCAAATTAATTGAACCTGAGGAGGTGGGTCATTGGAACCTCCAGTCTGTAGCTGATCGGTCAGAAGCACAGGTGATAACTTGGGCTTGAAACTGGCATCTGAAGTGGTGAGAAGGCATTCTTGTAGGACTGAGCCCTTAACCTGCGGAACCTGATCCTATCCCTGGGTAGCTAGTATCAGAATTGAGTTGCATTGTAGGACACTCAGTTGGTGTCCGGAGAATTGCCTGGTGGTAGTGGGAAAACACCTCCTCCCCACAATTTGTAATTGGCATCTGGACACTTCTAGTTGGTATCAGAACTGAGGTTTGCTATAACAAGGTCCTGGCTCATGTAAACACGTGGTTTGGGAAGAAAAAGGATGAAAGGGTGGGGGATGAGGAACCTTTGATTCCTTGGTGGCTACATGGTCACACGTGGTATGCAGCAGCAGCTGTGCTGCATCAAGTACTAAGGGTAAAAGTTACCAATAGAATATAGAGGTGGATCCAACTCCTGGGAAGTTAGTTCACCGTGTGCATAAGGAAATACATACTAATAAGACAACGGCAAAAGATTCAGTCCCTTGGCTATTGTTATCTATAATAGCTAAACTAAAAGTAAAAGAAAATGCTGGGTCCAGCCTTGATGCTAAACCAAGGTCAGATTTGGGTCAGTCTGAGCTTGGGCCACTAGCCTCAGAGCCACCTAGAAAGGGAAGAATTATGTAGGGGCAACAGAAAGTACCTGTACAACCTCTGGTCACAAAGAAAGCCGTCATGTGGGGGAGAGCAAAACCTTCTTGGAACTATTGAAACAAGGGGGGACAGTGTGAAGGAGTTGTTTCATTTTGCAGATTTGGTATCATCAGCTTCCTGAGGAAACTTTACTAAAATGGATCGTGAGAGTAAGTAATTTAGGAGCTGTGGCTTTGGTTTTGAATGCTACAGAGTGGAAGAGCAAATTTGGGTTGACACAGGAGGTCACAGGTCACTATGGAACAGTCACAGATGGCTACCGTAGAACCAAACTAAAATGGAGTCACTTATGTCAAGGACAAAATGGAGACAGTGCAGGCACATAAAGGAAACTTAACCTAACCTTGCAGGAATTGACAGCTCTTCTCAGAAGAGCATAGGACACCAGCCTGTCCCCCAAAGCCAATTCTTCTGTTCCTGTCATCTCTGGACTTCCTTGTTCCTCAGACTCAGCTATCCTAATCCAAATAGGGAAGATGATCACTGAAAAAGCCAAATAACTTCAGCATTTACCCCATAAAAATCCCTTAGTCTGTGAGCAACTCGGAACTCATTGCTCTTGTAGCCTTGAGTTTTCTGGCGTGCAGGTCAAAAGCCTTGCAAGAAACTCATCTTTCTCTTTGTTTGATTTAGTATGCAGACTTTGGGTTTTGACACCATACATGATCCAGACACAAAGTGGGTTATTTCCAGGGGGACAGCCAGCCTGGTGGACTGGATAAAAGCTACTCTAAGGTCTGTTCACCCCGAGAAGGGGGACTGTCACCCTCTATGAATGCCAAGTGGAATTCCCCAAATGAAGCAGCTGATATGCTTCGTATACAAGCCACGTAGGACTGGTTTTTTGATGACCAGAATATTCACCCACTGAATATGCCCTTTACCCAGGTCATGGTAAATGTTGTGTCTCTCGGAGCCCCCTTCACGTGGGCACCCCATATAACCTTATTGCTGCAAAATCGAAAAACAGTTCTGGAGGATTTATCAAATTTGCCATCTCAGCTTCCCCTTATGGGTCTTACAGATGCTAATAAAAACATTAGTTGAATTAACAAGAGAATGGGAAGAGGCCTGGGGACAGTCAAGGGACTCTTTCCAACCAGGTGGAAGCTTTTAAAAGATTGTTTAGAAATAAGGTGAAAAAAGCAAATACTGAAAGGGGCGGAACAAAGAGGAATCAGAAAGGGGGGAATCACAGGACTTGTCCCAGCAGGATGGAAATTTTTAGATGGTTATTAGGAAATGGGATGAAAACAATGAACATTGATGGGATTAAAACAAACGAACGTTGGGCAAAGGGAAACCCTGCTGGTTCCCTAATATTAAAGGGCCCCAACAAGCTCGCTCTATTTACCCATGTTTGGAGAAATTTTAAAAGCTGGAAGGCAAAAATTACAAGAAGAAACCTGACCAGCAGTTGCTTGGGGCAGCGGTTTGGCTGAAGAACGACAAAACGGCCTGGGTCCTTTGTCTCGACCGACCCCTTATAGCCGCAGAGCTAGCCCAAATTGGCCCTATCCTGTTTCTAGCAAGATACTGCGTTGTTTTTCAGAGAGAACAGAAGCGTGAGTCATGCAGCCAGAGCATGCGCAGAGGAGAAAAATTTGACCTCAAGTCACACCCGGAACCAAAGGACCCCCCAGCCCCCAACCCACGAACCAAAGGACCAGGACATGACCAGAACCTGAACATCGGAACCCTTTCAAACCCTTTCAGAAGCAAAGGGTCCCTTGTCCAGGAAGATCCGGTGCTGAAGCCCCCTTTAACCATACCTTACCATTAATGGCCAAGTTCCAAAGCCCTCCAATCAAAACTTGCCCCGCCAGCGCTTCTGCATACCAACCCATCCTCACCTAACCGAACACCAGATCAGGGAGACAGCTTTGAGCCCTGCCTTCTGTCTCCTTACCAGTGGACCTTGCAATCAAGCCTTTTCTTTTCTCAAAAGCCCATGGCACAGTATTGGCTTCTGTGTGCATCAGGCAGGGAGACTTTGCTGTAACACCCTCCCTGGGGACCCAAAGCCTTTCGCACAAGGGCAGGTCAAATAATGGTCGGGGTGGAGAAGAGAAGCTTCCAACAACTGTAGTACCAAAACCCATTGATGAAGCCCTGACTCGGGCTACAATCTGATTGAGAGAATGTAAAAGTGTAAGAGTAAATAGGATTATGAAAGTTGGAATGTCTAAGCAGGTATTATGTACAGAAGTTGTGTCAACTTTACCTCAATATTTTATAGGAATAGGTATCACGTCTGGCTGGGGAACACTTCCCCTACCCGGTACTGTAAAACCCAAAGCTGTTGAGGAAGTCCTAACAGAGGCTACAGTTAGGAACATAATGGTTGATGGAATTAAAGTAAACGTTTGTAGGAGAATTGGAATGTTTGAACGGCCTTTATGTGAAGTGGTTGTGTCTCTTTTACCTGATTGTATTATGGGGATGGACATTGTATCTGACTGGGGAACACTTCCCTTACCTAACATTGCAAAGCAGAAGGCATGTGCGTCCACCCTTCCAAGCAATATTAATTGGACATGCTAAATGGGAACCAGTAAGATTGCCAGAACGCACACAGCGTAGCACAGAAGCTGGAGTGCTGGTGGGAACAAATTCTCTGTGCGTTAGCCCTACGTGGAGTATGGAGCTTATGGCAAAAACCTGTGAGTGCCTCCGAGTGACAGCTACTGGGACTTTGGACTAGAGAGTGTCCATTGGAGTGGCATTTATTACCTCGCTGTTGGACGCTATTAATTAAAGCTACCCCCATGACGGAAGGACCTAAAATGATCTTAAAACCGGAAATACAATGTCTTGGGTGATGTCAGAGAAACACTCTAATGGGGATGGCAGTGCCCAGAAGAGTTCCATAAGAAAATGGAGATTGTTTATACAGGACCATGCTGCCTGGGGAATGCAAGGAGGAGATACTCGCTCTAGCACGGAGCCTCTTTTCCCCCAGGACTGACTCTGGAACTGCAGAAGGAGCTGCCGAATTCTGTCATCACTTGGATAATGCCCTATGAACAGCTCTTGACAATGAGTCGCTTGGTTTGTAGACTGCAGTTCCAAGGTGAATGGACCTCCCTGTTTGGGAGGCCTCCACTCCAGTAGAAGAAGGTAAAAAGAAATCGATGAGCTCAGTGGGCTGAATTGCCTGCTATTTCCCCAGCAGTGATGGAAGAATTGAACAGTGGTAAAAGCCCACTTTTATGTTTGGCTCTGTACTGATTCATGGGCAGTGGCCAGTGGTCTGTCCACGTGGTCAAGCAGGAGGGCAGTGGAAAAAACCTGGCCTATTAAAGGGATGCCAATGTGGGGCACAGCACTATGGAAATTTGAGGGTTGCATCAAAGTAGGGCATGTTGATGCCCATCAGAAGAACCCCCTTCCAGGTTAGGAAGGTGATTGGAATTGACAGGCAGATATCCCTGTGTGCTCACTTAAGGTAGCTACTTGGGTCCATGAAACGAGTGGCCATTGGGGGTCTGCAGCAATGCAGAGACGGACTGAATCTAGACATATTCCTCTTGCACCCTTTGAGGCACAAAATGCCAATAAGAGCTGTTCTATCTGCCAGCGAAAGAGACAGAGAATGTAGGTGACTCTATGGCAGATTCCCTGGGGGGGAAGGCCCCAAGCATAGCTGGCAGGTCAGACTGATGCTGGTAGCCCTGGGGGCTGCAAGTGGTCCTGACAGGAAGAGACACTGACCCTAGACTGGGCTTTGCTTGCCTGGTGGCAGATGCAGATGCTGTGAGTGCCGTAAAAGAACCAGAACAGAAGATATTGTGCTAATTTGGGACAGTTGAGCGTCATTTCTTCAGACCAGCCGATCTGGTCTGAATACAGAAATAATATCGGCTGTATTATTACAGCTGATAATTTCCAGCAATGGGCAGAGAGATCTCCTCAGAGTAATAGTTTGGTGAGAATTGGAACAGGTAGTTGAAATATTGGTTGTCTGAAGTGGGGGAGAAATAAAGGCACGAAGGGCTGGGTTGTACGCTTTCACGAGTATGTGCTCACATTCAACGTGAATGTGAGTGGGGCTACAGGACTGTCCCTGCTGGATAGATTCTGTTTTTCTGGTGGGTCTGGGGAAGAGGGGGTGAGGAAGGTCCTGGTGTACTTTCTTCCCTGTATCACCCCAACTTTTTCTTTTTTCCCTGCTTGGTGCAGTGGTCATAGAACCAGGGCTGCAACTACAAGGTCTGGAAGCAGGGATGATTCCTCAGCAAGAAATTTAGGATCCCTTACCGCAAGACAACCATAGAAGTCAAAAGATACTGACACATTACTAGACTCTCATTCAGTCATTAATGACTATCCAATCCATCATCACATCTTAGGAAAATGTCTCCCAGGGCGAGGCCACTCAGGTTTGCAGGTTTCTATTTGCTCTGGTCAGGTTCCAAAAGCAGGAGTGGTCTCAGCAATATATGTGTTTTTAACCTTTATGTCACAATTCCTAAGGGCCTGATGGCGCAGAATGTGCCTTCACCCCAAATGCCAAATTGGGGCTAACAGTGAATTCAGCTATATTGCCTGGTGGTAAAAATAGCCCGCTAGTTGCACCTATGTAACATTACTTTATGTGAACAGGAGTGGACTGGACAGGGAGGAACTTTCTAGACTAGTATTGCTGCCTACTGTTGCTTGTTATTGCTATTACTTGCTAGACTACTGTTGTTGCCAGCACAGTGGCCAAACCTAATGTCTCTTCCAAAGGTGGAAAAGTTTGGGTACAAGTGGAGAAAAGGAAAAATGGTAGCTGATGAATAAATGTTATGTAATGAGGGAAACCCAGTATTACATTAACATCTATCTCAAAAGAGGATCAGAGCAAGAGATGATGTTTTCTCTTAGCTGGAATATACCAGGTGCCTGAAAGAGTAAAGCCGTATATTGCTGAGAACACTCTTGCTTTTGGAACCTAACCTAGATGACAGGGTAGGCAGGTCATACTCATGAGTGAGGCCTTTTAATGGAGGGATCATTGCTTTTAATGTATCTGGGCTTCCCTGGTGGCGCAGTGGTTGAGAGTCCACCTGCCGATGCAGGGGACGTGGGTTCGTGTGCCGGTCCAGGAGGATCCCACATGCCGCGGAGCGGCTGGGCCCGTGAGCCATGGCCGCTGAGCCTGCGCGTCCGGAGCCTGTGCTCCGCAATGGGAGAGGCCGCAACAGTGAGAGGCCCGCGTACCGCAAAAAAAAAAAAAATAATGTATCTAACCATTGCACTCAGAATCCCACTTGTAACTCTTCTGACTTCTAGTACATATAAAACACTTTATAAAATGCTCTTGAGGGCAGCCAGGAAGATTACTATAAAAAGCATGAGCGTTTTTCAGCACTGGCCCTGAGGAATTCTCAGGGGAGAGATGTCTGGATGTAAAGGCATTATCTTTAAGACCCCGGCTTGCACTATGTGATTTTGCCCTTTCCAGCATTCACAGTTGTAAAAAGTTCAACTGCAGATAATGCCTGCCTGTCCACTTTCAGTTTCTGATCTTCAGCTCCTAAAGCAGTCCTGGAGACTGAAACACAAATGAAAACACATTTTTTTCCACCATGCAAACCTCTTGCCAGGCTGCATCCACTTAGTAACCAATCTGGTTGGCTCTAGGTGTCTTTTGAGCACAACTTCATTCTTCTTTGAATGTCCAGAGAGAGAATTATCTCTTGGCTGGGGTTAAACTGGTAAGGATTTCATGCTCTCAAGTCTGATCCCTTGAAAATCTTCTGCACATCCGTAAGTTTTTTCCCTTGATCTTCAAATAGGCACTGAGTAGATACGTGATGGCGAGTAACAGGGCACGGGCAGAGGCATGGCCACGGGCAGATATAAGTTGGGGGACCAAACAGGGGCCATAACATTGGAATATCCTCTCACTTCACACAGTGAAAGCCACTAATGGAATGTGAACGATCAAACTGAAAAGAGGATGGGTCCTGGAGTCAACATGCATCCCTCACATCCCTGTCATGGCTAGTCATATTCTCTTTCTCTCCTGGGGAAATGTAAATGGATGAAAATGACTCTGAGACAAAATACACTGATTTCTTTGCTGATATCCAGTATTAGTACTTTGCTTTTTCCTCTTCCCTTTAAAAAATCCATTGCAGGATCACAGTCTGGTAGATAAGGGAAGGATCATAGGGAACTTCTAATCTGGTGGTTATCCAGTTGTGCTCTTGGGAGACTTCTCAGAACCATCACAGAGGAGACTCTGGGGACACTCTCTATCCCAATATAATCAGAACAATTCCACTTCCTTCATTTATTCACTGAGGAGGTATTTTCTTAATGACTATTATATGCTGGTCCCCTCTCTGTATGTATGTGTTTGTGTGTGTGTTTGTGAGAAGACCCAGTGGCAAGGGAGAACACTGAAAGGTGGGTCAGGGTGACTGAGTGTAGAGTAACCCTGGGGAAGGTGAGAGGGAGCAGTGAAAGTCTGTTTTATGTGGTGGATCCCAGGTCTTTGGACTCACTAGATGTCATTTTCTCTCTTTCTAAAAATATTTATTTATTTATTTATTCAGTTGCACCGGGTCTTAGTTGCGGCAGGCAGCCTCCTTAGTTGCGGCTCGCCAGCTGCTTATTTGCAGCATGTGGGCTCCTTAAGTTGTGGCAGGCGGGCTTCTTAGTTGTGGCAGGCAGGCAGGCTCCTTAGTTGTGGCATGAGAAATCTCAGTTGCGGCATGTGACCTCTTAGTTGCAGCATGTGGGATCTAGTTCCCTGACCAGGGATCGAACCTGGGGCCCCTGCATTGGGAGCGTGGAGAGTCTTATACACTATGCCACCAGGGAAGTCCCTAGATGTTATTTTCTTGGCAAAATTTGTTTGGGGACTACTGTGACTTATCCATGTCTATCTCAATAGCCCGTTATCTCAGACAGCAGATACATTATCAACTGATCATTTGAGAGAATACCTAGGAGGGGGTGAGGTGCCTTCAATAAAAGTGATTTATTATACTTCAAAATTATATTAAATCATGTTTAAAATTTTATTTATAACTAATTCATTTTCCTTGATTGAGACTTTATGCCCACTGATTAGTAACTTGCCCCTTTCTTGGCAACTACCATTCTATGCCTTTTTTAAAATTTATTTTTGGTTGCGTTGGGTCTTCGTTGCTGCACATGGGCTTTCTCTAGTTGCGTTGAGCGGGGGCTACTCTTCGTTGCGGTGCGCAGGCTTCTCGTTGCAGTGGCTTCTCTTGTTGCGGAGCATGGGCTCTAGGTGTGCGGGCTTCGTTAGTTGTGTCACATGGGCTCAGTAGTTGTGGCTCGTAGGCTCTAGAGCGCAGCCTCAGTAGTTGTGGCGCATGGGCTTAGTTGCTTGGCAGCATGTGGGATCTTCCCGGACCAGGGCTCGAACCCGTGTCCCCTGCACTGGCAGGAGGATTCTTAACCACTGCGCCACCAGGGCAGCCCTACTATTCTATGCTTTGGTTCTATGAATTTGACTATTTTGATGCCTCATATAAGGAAAATCATGCCATATTTGTCTTTCTGCGACTGGCTTATTCCACTTAGCATGATGTCCTCAAGGTTCATCCATGTTGTTGCATATTGCAGAATTTCCTTCTTTTTCAAGGATGAATAATGTTCCATTGTCAGAAAAAATCAAAGCTAATAAGTTTTGGTACGGATGTGGAGAAACTGGAATACTTGCACTGTTGGGAGGGAATGCAAAATGGTGCAGCTGCTATGGAAAACAGTGTGGAGGTTTCTCAAAAAATTAAAAACAGAACTACCATATGGTCTAGCTTTCCCACTTCTAGGCATTTATCCAAAAGAATTGAAAATCTCGAGGCAATATTAGCACTCCCGTGTTCATTGTAGCACTGACTGTTCACAGTAGCCAAGATGTGGAAACAACCTAGATGTCCATCAGCAGAGGAATGGATAAAAGTGCTCTTGATAATAAGGAGGTAGTGTGTAGACAGGGAGAGATCTTAACCTCCAAGTCCTGGCTTCTAATGATGTGAATTTTTCAACAGTTAGTTCAAATCCAGGTATTATTTCTAGGAATTGATTCCATGGGAATCACGTGCCAAAGTGGGAATACGTTGCTTTGGAGCAATAATAGCTATTATATATGAGTGGTGGGCACTTTGCACTCATCTCACTTAATCCTCACAGTAACCCTCTGAGAGACACAATATTATTATTATTATTTTACAGATTTTGCAGGGATTAGTTAACTTGCCCAAAGTCCCATAGCAAGTGTGTTGCAGAGCAGGGGTCTGAACTTAGACTGTCTTGGCCTTGACAAGGAAAATACATTTTTTAAAAAATGCTATCACTTCAAAAAATATTTATTTAATTTCTTTATTTTTTTGGCTGCATCAGGTCTTTGTTTTTTTAAATAAATTTATTTATTTATTTTTGGCTGTGCTGGGTCTTCGTTGCTGTGCACGGGCTTTCTCTAGTTGTGGCGAGCGGGGGCTACTCTTCGTTGCAGTGCGCAGGCTTCTTATTGCAGTGACCTCTCTTGTTGCAGAGCACGGGCTCTAGGCACATGGGCTTCAGTAGTTGCAGCACGCAGGCTCAGTAGTTGTGGCTCGTGGGCTCTAGAGCACAGGCTCAGTAGTTGTGGCGCACTGGCTTAGTTGCTCCACAGCATGTGGGATCTTCCCGGACCAGGGCTCCAACCCGTGTCCCCTGCATTGGCAGGTGGATTCTTAACCACTGTGCCACCAGGGAAGTCCCATTTTTATTTTTTTAACATCTTTATTGGAGTATAATTCCTTTACAATGGCGTGTTAGTTTCTGCTTTATAAAAGTGAATCAGCTATACATATATCCCCATATCCCCTCCCTCTTGCGTCTCCCTCCCTCCCTCCTTATCCCACCCCTCTAGGTGGCCACAAAAAATATGGAATGCTTCACGAATTTGCGTGTCATCTTTGCACAGGGGCCATGCTAATCTTCTCTGTATTGTTCCAATTTTAGTATATGTGCTGCTGAAGCAAGCACTGCGTCAGGTCTTACTTGCGGCATGCAGGGTCTTCGTTGAGGCATGCGGGATCTTTTGTTGTGGCACGGCTCTTTGTTGTGGCTCATGGGCTTCTCTCTAGTTGTGGCGCACGGGCTCCAGGGTGCATGGGCTCTGTAGTTTGCAGCACGCAGGCTCTCTCGTTGAGGCATGTGGGCTCAGTAGTTGTGGTGTGTGGGCTTAGTTGCCCCGTGGCATGTGGGATCTTAGTTCCCCAACCAGGGATTGAACCCGCGTCCCCTGCATTGGAAGGCGGATTCTTTACTACTGGACCATCAGGGAAGTCCCCCAAAATATATTTAATTGAAACACATGAACAGTAACAATGTCAGTAACTCCCGTACTGCAGCTCAGTGTGCCTCGTTTTCTTAGCTTATGAGCTCGGGCAAATCTATACTCTGAAGTCTGGAGTTACAGCTGCAGAAAGACATGCACGTGGTGTCCTTGTCTGAAAAGACCTTCCATAGAGGAGTTAGTGACATTTTGGTTCTTCTACTTTGCCTGCCTTTGGACTGTTTATGCCCCGCCTCTAGCCTGGAGGTAGAACCTTTACTGAGGAGTGCTGTGGAGTGGTGGAAAAAAGCATGGACTCTGGCAGTGGATGGACCTGAGCTGAACTCTCATTTCTGCCATTCTCAGACTGAATCTCAGCGTCCTCATCTGTAAAATGGGGCTCCTTTGAAACAAAGGGCACCTTCTTCATGTGGCTGCCTTGAGAATTGAATGAGATAGTATATGTAAAGTGCCCAGCATGGTCTAGAGCAGCACTGTCCAATGGAACTTTCTGCATCGATGGAAATGTTCTATATTCGCACAGTCCAGTGTAGTAGTAATTGGCCACATATGGTATTAAGCACTTGAAATGTGGCTAGCATGCCTAAGGAACTAAATGTCTTATTTTAATGTGAATTTAAAATATAAATATAAATTTAAATAGCCACATGTAGCTACTGGCCACCATATCGGATAGTGCAGCTGTAGATACAGAGCTAAATCATCAGTGAATAAATTCTTTTTATTATTATGCAGATATTTTGCTTAGTTCACTGATCTAACTTACTTCCTGGACTCTGGACCTATTTCTTGCGTAAATGGAGTAAGCACAGGATTTCAGGGAAAAACTTCATCAAGGAGGGGATGGCTGAGCTGAGTTTTAAAAAGTAAGAAGGAGTCAGACTGGTACAAAGGATGGTCCAAGGAGTGGCAAGGAAGGGCATACCAACATGTGCAAAGGTGTGGGGCATATGGGACAATGTGGTGTGCTCAAAGAATTGCAAGGAGCTTGGGATGGCGCCCAAGAGGAAAGGGGACAGCGGCGAGACTGGAGAGGTGGTAAAGGCCAGATCATGGCCTTGATGCCACATCTTGAGCAACACGGAGCCACTGAATAGTGTTTTAACCATGAGAATGACACAATCACATTTGTGTTTAAGAAAGATCTTTATGAATGTAAGGTGGAGAGTATATTGATTTCATAGGAAGAGGGCAAGACTGGAGGCAGAGAGAATAATTATGAATCCAGGGCAGTGCTATAGGCAAGAGTTCTGTTTTGGACATATTCAGTTTTATGTGCCTATTTAACAGTAACATGGAGATATCTAGTACTCTGTTGGATATTTTGATAAAGGCTTGTAGAGCTCACCCATATCTGGTTCTCCTATTCTTATCAGCACAGTGGAGGATTCCACTTGAAGTTAGATGGGATCTTGTGACTACTTCTAACCAATGGGCTGTGAGTGGTAATAATGTGAGTTGCTTCTGGGCCAAAGTATTTATTTAAAAGTATAATTCTCCAGTCTGTCTTCCCCTGTTGCATTGACCAAGCTGGCTGAGTATCCCATCATGTGTAGGTACAGGATAATGGCATTTCCATCAGCCTGAATGCTGGAGGACAGTGCTTTGGAATGTTACTGGATCTATATTTCCCATACAGCATGTGTAAGAAATCAACTTGTGTTAAACCACTGAGGTTTTTGAATTGTTTAAAGCAAATTTGTAACCTATTCCCTCCTGACTAATACAAAGCTGCATGTCTCAAGCTCAGGAATGGTATCTGGGCCACATACGGAGGTTGGGAATCACTGATATGTAGGTGTAACTGAAGCCATGGCAATGTATGTGACCACCCAGGGGGATGAGTAGAGTGGAAGAGGAATGGGCTGAGGACAGGAACAAGAACTCCAGAGGACAGGAACAAGAACTCCAGAATTTAACGGCAAGGTAGAGGAAGATAAGCCTACAAAGAAGAATTAGAAAGATTTGTCAGAGAGATAGGAAGAAAGAAAAGAGGAGTGTGGTGTCATGGGAATGAAGTGAGGAGAGTTTCCAGACTGCCAAACATGCAAATGATTTGAGCAAGGAGGTGTTTAGAGGTCTGGGTGAGATCATTTTCGGAGGAGGACTGACCTGTAGGATCTAAGTTAACTTTGAACCGGTGATTGGGAAGCATGATAGTTAATTTTATGTGTCAACTTGACTGGGCTAAGGGATACCTATAAAGTTGGTAAAACCTTATTTCTGAGTGTGTCTGTGAGGGTGTTTATGGGAGATATTTACATTGGACTCAGTAGACTAAGTAAAGAGATCCACCCTCACCAATGTGGGTGGGGATCATGCGACCCACTGAGGACCCAAATAGAACAGAAACGTGGAGCAAGGGCTAATTTGCTGTCTGTTCTTGAGCTGGGACGTCCATATTCTCCTGCCGTCAGTAACTGGAGCTCCTGGTTCTTGGGCTTTCAGACTCTGGGGCTTACACCAGTGCCTTCCCTCCCATCCTCCCAGATTCTCAGACCTTTGGACTCTGATTGAATTACACCACCCACTCTCCTGGTTCTCTATATTCCAGATGGCAGATTGTAGAACTTACCTGCTTCCATAGTCACGCGAGCTAATTCCCATAACCTCCTATCTATCTATCTATCTATATCTATATTGGTTCTATTTCTCTGGAGAACGCTGTTTAATATAGGAAGTGAGTATGGCAAGAAAGTAAATGTGGGCTATACATTTAGGAAGATTAATTTCAAGTGGAAAGAAAGGGGGATTGAGAAAAAAAAAGAGGGAGAAAAAGAATGTCGTTTCACTAGCTGGAGAAGGATGTAGGGAGGAAGAAGTTGATGATCCCATAGTTATTACTCATATAGGCCTGCTGACATTGAGTTTGGGGCAGTAGTCCAATGTGGCCCTGAGAGGTTTCCGTGGTGAACACTCCTGAACCAAGAGGGAGGTTTAGTAGCTGGGAGGAGTCTACACAGAGGACTGATCTTTATCAAAAAGATGATCCCTAAGAAGGAGCCAGGGATCTGTTTGCCACGAGAGTAGTACCGAGGATTTAGGTCATGGGTTGAGAGCCAGGAAGCAGGGACAAGAATGAGCTCTCTACGCACCAAACTGAAGAGATGCTGGGTCATACAGTTTTCAAACTGGGACAAGTCAGCCTGTGGAGGGAGGACTACAAGGGCTGAAATCACAAAGCTTAACAAATAGGAGTGGGCCAGGTAGGGACAGGAGGGGCAAGTGAGGAACGGCTCCTCCCTTTTTGTCTCTTAAGGTCCTGGCTCCAGGTGTTATGGCACAAGTTAAAGGCACGCAGCAGGACTGTGGAAACTGAAGACTCCGATATAGCTTTGGCATTGCCCTATAAATTAGAACATTTCCCTCAAATGTTAAACATTTCCAAAATAATACATAATGTAAAAATTGCTTTAAATTTTGGCCAAATTAATAACAGAAATTAGGTAGATATTCTGACTAGACCACAAACCCCATAAGGGCAGGGCTTTTGTCCATTGGGTTCATCCCTGTATCCTTACTGCTAGGAATAGTATCTGGCTCCAAGTAGGTGATCAATAAATGCTGAATGAATTAGCAGCGTGGGTGAATCAGCTTCAGAGAAGAAAGGGGATTTGAGGAAGCAGTGTGAAGAGAAAGTGGACCAAGATGCTGAGAGATAAACTAGCTTAGAAACAGCAATAGCAAAGCCTTCAGATGGATGTTGTGGAAGAAGGTAGAATTTAAGATCAAGAACAGGGAATTGTAGGAATTGTAGCATCTTCTAGAACAGCTGAAAGCCAGGAATGACAGTAGCAGCCTAAAGCAGACCAGAGAGAACACAAAAAGGAGATGATTCAGCTAAAGCAAAAAAAAAATACCCAACATCCATTCCCTCTCCCAGTAAACTTTGTGTGTTTCAAGTACCATCACTGGATGGTCATATAGGTCTTTAACAACGATCTGGAGTTCCAGGTTTGGTGATCTTAAGAACGTTCTCAAGTAGAGGAAGTCTTAAACTGAGGAAGAGAGGGAACAGATTGTATTGACAAATGAGTGGCTGCACACGTGTCATACCAACACTAGCCACGCTTGACAGACTTCGATGTGTCAGGCTCTTTATATACATTATTTCTAATCCCTTCGGCAGTCCTCCAAGGTGAATGTTATTATCTCTGTTATACAGATGGAGAAACTGTGAGGCTCGGAATAAGTACCTTGCCTCAGGGCCTGCACTAAGAAGTGGTGGAGCTGAGATTCTCAACCACTGTGTTGGGCTCCTGCCTTACACCCAGACAGTTCTCCCACGAAGAAGGAACAGCAGTAGCTGGAATCACCTCATGGATTTACCTTGTACAGGTTTCTAGGGGATCAGCAATCCAAGAGTATGACTATGATTGTCACAGTTGAACCTTCTGCTTACTTCTGAAAACACAGGGGTCTTGTGGGGTAATGTCAGAGGATGGGGGAGCAAATACCAGGTTAAATCACCATGATTTCTGGACTCATCCCCAAGAGAGGCTTTCCCTACACAGCAGAGGACACTGGTGCCACATGGCGCACAGAAAAAGAAAATGGTTGAAGAAGTACTATTAATCAAGAGCCCTATGCACCCACTTTGTAGAGTTGTCATAAGGATTAAATGAGTTAATACAAGTAAAGCATTTATTGGGTTAGCCAAAAAGTTCGTTCATTTTTTTCCATAAGATGACTCTAGTAGCCCTTAGTTGTCTTTAACTTCATTCGAAACAATTTTGGTGGTTGTATTGTGACAGCTGTCATATCGGCGTGCATCAAAAAAAAAAGCTTATCAAAACTGGTGAATTTTTGTGTAGCCATTTTAATATTGAAGATGGAAGAAAAAAAGCAACATTTTTGGCATATTATGCTTTATTATTTCAAGAAAGGTAAAAACACAAATGAAACGCAAAAAAAAAAGATTTGTGCAGTGTATGGAGAAGGTGCTTTGACTGATCAAACGTGTCAAAGTGGTTTGTGAAGTTTCGCACTGAAGATTTCTCTCTGGACAATGTTCCACGGTCGGGTAGACCAGTTGAAGTTGATAGCGATCAAATCGAGACATTAATTGAGAACAATCAACATTATACCACGTGGGAGATAGCCGACATACTCAACATATCCAAATCAAGTGCTGAAAATCATTTGTACCGGCTTGGTTATGTGAATCGCTTTGATGTTTGGGTTCCACATAAGTTAAGCAAAAAAACCTTCTTGACTGTATTTCCACATGCGATTCTCTACTTAAACATAACAAAACGTTCCAGTTTTTAAAACAAATTGTGACAGGTGATGAAATGTGGATACTGTACAATAATGTAGAACGGAAGAGGTCGTGGGACAAGTGAAATGAACAACCACCAACCACACCAAAGGCTGCTTTTCATCCAAAGAAGGTGATGTTGTGTATATGGTGGGATTGGAAGGGAGTCCTCTATTATGAGCTCCTTCCGGAAAACCAAACGATTAATTCCAACAAGTACTGCTCCCAATTAGACCAACTGAAAGCAGCACTCGATGAAAAGCGTCTGGAATTAGTCAACAGAAAACGCATAATCTTCCATCAGGATAACGCCAAGACCGCATGTTTCTTTGATGACCAGACAAAAACGGTTACAGCTTGGCTGTGAAGTTCTGATTCATCTGCCGTATTCACCAGACATTGCACCTTCGGATTTCCATTTATTTCGGTGTTTACAAAATTCTCTTAATGGAGAAAATTTCAATTCCATGGAAGACTGTAAAAGGCACCTGGAACAGTTCTTTGCTCAAAAAGATAAAAAGTTTTGGGAAGATGGAATTATGAAGTTGCCTGAAAAATGGCAGAAGGTAGTGAAACAAAAGGGTGAATATGTTGTTCAATAAATTTCCTGGTGAAAATGAAAAATGTGTCATATTTTTACTTTAAAACCGAACGAACTTTTTGGCCAACCCAATAGAACAGTGCCTGGCACACAGTAAGCCCCCAGTAAACGTTAGCGGTTGTCATTGTTGCCACCATCATCATCATTGCCAAGCAAGCACAAACTGAGCAAGGCTGTACTGAATGTACATTTTTTCACTTGGCATCTCCAGCAAGGGTCCTGATTGACAGCAGCAGAGGCTTCTTCACAAGGTAAGGAAGTGCCTTGGGCAGCAGGAGGAAAACCGTGAAAACAGTGGCACTGCACCCAAGTAGAAGTGTTGGAGTGAAGCAGCGGAGAGTTTTTGCCGAGACTGAGGATATCTCTGTGGTCCTGATACTAGGAGCTTGCTATGCAATCTTGGGCAAAACATTTACCCTCTCTGAACCTCAGTTTTTTCATCCGTATGTTGGAGATAGTTATGGTTGGCAGTTAGAATGCTCTCTGCCCCTTGAAAATCTATGATATAATTATATTGGATGTAGATCACAGCAAGATGGATTTGATAACCAAACATGATACACTCCTTATAATGGAAACTGCCAAAATCATTTGAACTATTGATTTATAAAGATGGTTTTGTCAAAGAGCTTGAGAAGGAGAATCAAACAAAAAAACAAGTAATTACAATGTATTGCATTTCAAAAATGTTATGTATGTGGAATAATAATACAACATACAACCTTTTGGGACTGGCTTTTTTGACTAAGCATAATGCCCCGGAGATTCATCCAGGACGTTGTATGTATTGCTGAATAGTATTCCATGGCATGGATGTACCACAGTTTGTCTATTCATTTGGTGGAGGGTATTTGGGTTTTCAGTTTGGGATTTTACAAATAAAGCTGCTGTGAACATTTGCGTACATGTTTTTGTGTGAACTTAAATTTTCACTTATTTGGGGGTAAATATCCATGGATGCAATTGCTGGGCTGTATGGTAACTGCATGGTTAGTTGTTGTTTTTTTTTTTGAGTGGTTAGATTTATAGAGTTTAATTTTAATATTTTTGAAAAAAAATTTAAATTGAGGTAACATTGGTTTATAACTTTATATGTTTCATGTGTAGGCATGTTTAGTTTTGCCAATATTTTTTTGCCAATAGTTTTGCCAATATTTTATTCCAGCGTGGCTGTATCATACTACATTCATATCATCAATGGATGAGTGATCCAATTTCTCCACATCCTTGCCACCATTTGGTGTTGTCACTTTTTAAAATGTTAGCTATTCTGATAGGTATTTAGTGACATCTCAGTGTGGTTTTAATTTGTATTTCCCTGATGGTTAATGATGTCGAGCATATTTTTATGTGCTTATTTGTCATCTTTATATCCTCTTCCCTGAAACGTCTCTTCATATCTTTTGCCCATTTGTATATCCTGGAGAACAGATTAGTGGCTGCCAGGGGTTAGGGATGGGGTGGGGTGGGTGGAGGAGGAAGGTGGGTATGGTTGTAAGTGACCAACACAAGAGATCCTTGCGGTGATGGAACTAGTCTGTGTCTTGACTGTAGTGATTGTCACAAGAACCTACAAATTGATAAAATTACATAGAACTGAATACTCATATACACACACACATGCGTGTACACACAAATGAGTACAAGTAAAATTGGGGAAATCTGAATAAGATAGGTAGACTATATCAATATCAGTATTCTGGTTGTGATATTGTACTATAGTTCTGTAAAACATTACCATCGGGGGCACTGGGCAAAATACATGGTATCTTTCTGTATTATTTATTACAACTGCATGTGAATCTACAATTATCTCAATAAAATTTTCAATTAAAAATTTAATTGGAGACAGCATCTGTATTAAATGCCTTGCTCATTTGTTCCATAAGACATCACCCTCTTACTATTAATAAAAACCCGGTAGATAGATTTTTTCAGTGGATTGGGATCATTTGACCTAGCCTAAACAGAGATGAAAGGAATAAGTAGAGTGTAGGTAACCATCTGTAATAGTTTAGGAGATCTTAGGCACCATTAATGATTAATTAATCACGTAATTTGCTTAAGGTCTGTCTTCTTATGTAGCTTTTTGTATGCAAAGCCCATGTCTGCATATTTTACTTATTTATTGCCTGGCTACACACTAGTAGATGCTCAATAAATATACTAGCTGGATGAATGAATGAATGAAAGAACGAATGGTTGAATGAATGTTGTCCCAGAGAAATTTGTCAAATGCAAATGCGAACTTCCAGAGGACAGTGGAGCACAAGATTAGCAATTACAATGAGACCAAGTTTATTCGGTGCCAACATGACTAGCTTTCATTTTTCTCAGATCATAAAACTAAAATATACTCATTGTAGACAATGTGAAAAACACAAAAAGTATAAAGTCATAAATAAATGATTTAATAATTTCACCACTAAGAATTACTTGTTAATGCTTTGGATTTTTCCCTCCAGTCTTATATATGTATATTGCATACATGCGTACACATGTGCACACACCTGTACACACATGTTTTCTCTTTTGTGAACTGCTGTACCTGACCTCAATCTCTTTTTCCATTGGGGTCAGAGTGTTTTTCTTTTCAATTTGTATTAGCTCTTTATATATTAAGGATAACTACCTTTTGCCAAATCTGTTATTAATCATTTTCTTAGTTTATTATAGCATTTTAATTTTGTTTATGATCATGGGCATTTAGGAGTGTAAGATTTGCATTCAGGCAATGTATGGCTGTTTTTCTTAAAGAGGCAGTGCATCAGAGAGTGTAGCTTTGAGTTGGAAATTGGACTCTGCCAATTGTTAGCTGGGTGACCCTGGGCAGCTAAATTACCTTATATTTCTAAGACTCAGTTTCATTACCTATAAAATATGGATAATGATACATAAATTATAGTTTGTCAGGGCTAGAAATAATGTCCTCATCAATAACATGGGAAATATATAGTCTCTACTTGATAGCCTTGATGTGAGAGATTCAATGAGATAATGCATACTAAAGGTTAGCACAGCTCTCAGAACCTTCCTGCCTCCGCGTTCGGACCTCGCTGCTCCAGCCTCCAGGCCCCGTCCCATCCTTCCAGCCTGTGACCGGCAGCAGAGAAAAACTAATTACATATCATTTTCTTGCCCTGTACATACTTTGAGGTGAGCAAAAAGATTACAGTACATTTTAAAATGAGGGAAATTGTGCACATCCAGGCCATTCAGTGTGGCAATCAGATTGGTGCCAAGTTCTGGGAGGTGATCAGTGATGAACATGTCATTGAACCCACTGGCACCTATCATGGGGATAGCGACCTGCAGCTGGACCGCATCTCCGTGTACTACAGTGAAGCCATAGGGGGCAAATATATTCCTCGTGCTATCTTGGTGGATCTAGAACCCGGAACCATGGACTCTGTTCGCTCAGGTCCTTTTGGTCAGATCTTCAGACCAGAAAACTTTGTTCTTGATCAGTCTGGGACAGGCAACAACTGGGCCAGGGGCCCCTGTACAGAGGGGGCTGAGCTGGTCGACTCGGTGTTGGATGTGGCTCGGAAGGAGGCCGAGAGCTGTGACTGCCTGCAGGGCTTCCAGCTGACCCACTTGCTGGGCGGGGGCACGGGTTCTGGAATGGACACCTTGCTCATCAGCAAGATCCGTGAAGAATATCCTGACCACATCCTGAACACCTTCAGTGTGGCGTCCTCGCCCAAAGTGTCCGACACCGTGGTGGAGCCCTAGAACGCCACCCTCTCCGTCCATCAGCTGGTGGAGAACACTATGAGACCTACTGCATTGACAACGAGGCCCTTTACGACATCCGCTTCCGCACCCTCAAGCTGACCACGCCAACCTATGGGGACCTGAACCACCTCGTCTCGGCCACCATGAGTGGTGTCACCACCTGCCTCCGCTTCCCTGGCCAGCTCAATGCTGACCTCCACAAGCTGGCAGCCAACATGGTGCCCTTCCCACGTCTCCACTTTTTCATGCCTGGCTTTGCGCCTCTAACCAGCCGTGGAAGCCAGCAGTATCGGGCCCTCACTGTGCCGGAGCTCACCCAGCAGGTCTTGGATGCCAAGAACATGATGGCTGCCTGTGACCCCCGCCATGGCCGGTATGTCACCGTGGCTGCTATCCTCCGTGGGCGGATGTCCATGAAGGAGGTGGATGAGCAGATGCTCAACCTGCAGAACAAGAACAGCAGCTACTTCGTGGAATGGATCCCCAACAATGTCAAGACGGCCGTCTGCGACATCCCACCCCGTGGCCTCAAGATGACGGTCACCTTCACTGGAAACAGCACAGCCATCCAGGAGCCGTTCAAGTGCATCTCAGAGCAGTTCACTGCCATGTTCCGCCGGAAGGCCTTCCTCCACTGGTACACAGGTGAGGGCATGGACGAGATGGAGTTCACCGAGGCTGCGAGCAACATGAATGACCTCGTCTCCGAGTACCAGCAGTACCAGGATGCCACCGCAGAAGAGGAGGAGGGTTTCGGTGAGGAGGCATAAGGCCAAGTCCCCACCACCGCAGGCTTCTCAGTCCCCTCTGCCTTCCTCAGCCGCCCCTTTCCTCTCCCTCAGAATTTGCGTTTTCTGCCTCTGTCTTGTTTTTTCTTTTTTTTTGGAGGGTAGTTCTAGAACAGTGCCTGGCACATAATAGGCGCTCAATAAATATCTGTTGTTTGTTGAATGTCTCCTCTCTCTTTCCACTCTGGGGAACCTAGATTTCTGCCATTCTGGGTAACCCTGTATTTCCTTCTGGTGCCTACTCCTCCCATCTGTCCAGTTAACATTTCCCTCTCTGTTTTTGAGATAACCTTTCAAGAAGCTGGGTCTCATCAAATCCCATTTAAAACCATGTGCTGGTAACCCAGATAGATGACCACCATCCTAGGCCCATGTGGTAGCCCAGGGGAAAGGAAACCAAGCAGCAGGTAGAAGTCCCTACAGGGAAGGGGTGGGGTTTTGGAGAGGGGCATCCAGGCTATTGAAATCCTAGTTTCCAGATATCTCCCTGCTCCTCTCTCAGCTTCTGGGGAGGTGTTAACAGTATTATCTCCATTTTCAGTCTCCCTCCAAGGACTGTCCTGAGCCATTTCCTTTGTAAGGTTCTGGCCACCACCCTGTCAAGGGGGAGATCCTTCCCTCTTCCACTTTACCTCCTTCATAATGCTGGATTCCTTCCTTTCCCCTGGTCAGAAAAGGGGGTCAAGAGGAGCAAGAGAGAGACTAGCCTTGGTCTCTAAGCCTCCAGAAAGCCCCTCCCCAGCCCTATCTTTTCTTACAGAAAAAAATGAATATCAGCCCTTCTGTACCTATATGGAAAGCTATGTGCTGACACCTAAATGTCATTTCCCAGAGAGGGGACAGGACACCCTCCGTCTTTTGGCAACACCTCGTCTCTTACTTTTGCTACTGCCTTCCCCCCACCCTTGGTTTTGTCCTATTCTACACTTCAGATTTCTATTGTGTTGAACTTGCTACTTTTTTTCATACTGAAAAGATGACATTGCCCCAAGAGCCAAAAATAAACGGGAATTGAAAAAAAAGTTAGCACAGTACCTGGCACATGATGTGTTCAGTGTTAGCTATTATTCCTCTACTGAATTTACCCATAGGAATTCTTTTTCATTCTGCTGGAGAATACCCATCTATATTTTTTATCATATATATATATATATTTTTTAAACTGTTAACTATTTTTTCCTTTGTCTCTTTAATACATTTGGAATTTGTTTTGGAGTGATGTTGTAGCTCTCCCACCTGAATCACTGCACAATTTATTGAATGGGTATCTTTTGTTCGTTGAAACATCCCCTACCTTTTTTGTCATTTCTGAGAATCTGAGATGTTTTGTAAACTTTGCTTCGTTGTTTCCGAGAGCTGATGCATCAGAATCTGGTGTGGGTATAGATTTGTGACAAGGTCTTCATGATGGAAGTTCTTTGCAACGTTATCTCAGTAAAAATAATTGTAAATGGCACAACACATTTTCTACTCAGAAGAACTGTTTGGTAATCGTTTGGGGTTTGGCTAAGCTAGAACCCTGCTCCCCAAAATGGACCTGCAATATCAGCATAGTGTGGGAGCTGGGTAGAAATGCAGAATCTCAGGCCCTGCTCCAGACCTGCTGAATCAGAATCTGCATTTTAGCAAGAGCACATAAAAGTCTGAGGAACACTAAGCTAGACCACACTTTAATATCTATAAAGACACACATATACACACACACACTGTTTTTTGCAAAGTAATGCATATCATTGTATAATATTTGGAAATCCTAGTTAAGTGTAAAATAAAAATTACGTAGAATCCAACCACCTAGAGTTAGCTCCTGTGAATATTGTAGTTTTCTCTAGAATTTTCATTATTTTTTAGATTGGCATTTCAGTGTACATAAGGCTGTGCATACAGATAATTACGTGGCATTTCCACAGGTACCAAATATTCTTTGAAATAATGGTTTTTAGTGGCTGCCTGATGATCCATCCTATGGATAAGGCTTCATTTTCTCAGCCATAACTCCCATTGTTAAACAGTCAAGTTGTTTCTATGTCTTTGGTATTGTGCTGTGAACATTCTTGTACATGCATTTTGAATAAATATCTGCTTAACTCCTAAAGATACAGTCGTACAGGATTAAAGAGTCGGGATGATTGTAGGAATCTTTTTTTTTTTTTTTTTTTTTTGCAGTACGTGGGCCTCTCACTGTTGTGGCCTCTCCCATTGCAAAGCATAGGCTCAGCGAGCCCGCTCCGCGGCATGTGGGATCTTCCCTGACCGGGGCATGAACCCATGTCCCCTGCATCGGCAGGCAGACTCTCAACCACTGTGCCACCAGGGAAGCCCAGGAATCTTGATATATATAGACTAATGGGTGCAACAATTTACCCTTCACAGCAGTGAACAAATATGCCTGCTGTGGTATCTCTTCTGGCCAGCATTTATTTTTTTTAAGTTCTTGATTTTGAAATGATTATAGATTCATAGGAAGTTGGAAAAGTAGTACTAGAGTCCCTTGAGCCCTTCACCCAGCCTCCCAATGGTGACACCTTACATAACCATAGTACAGTATCAAAGCCAAGAAATTGACATCCATTGGTACAGTACTGTTAATTAGACTTCAGATCTTATTCAGATTCTCACCAGTTTTTATGTGCACTTTGTGTGTGTGTGTGTGTGTGTATCTCTAGGCCATTTGATTCATATATAGAGTTGTGTAATCACCACCGTTGTCAGGATATGGAACTGTTCTCTCACTGCAAAGGAACTCCCTTGTACGGCCCCTTTAAAGTCACGCTCATCTCCTGCTTCAGTCCCTGTCCCCTGGCAACCATTAACCTCTTCTTCATCTTTATGGTTTTGTCATTTCAAGGGTGTTATATAAATGCAAGCATACAATATGTAACCTTTTGAAATTGGCTTTTTTTCATTCAGAATGATGCACTTGAGATCCATTCAAGTTAATGCATGTATCAATGTTTCATTGCTTTTTATTGCTGAGTAGTATTCCATTATGGGTATGTAACAGAGTTTGTACCAGGGACATTTTGGTTGCTTCCACTTTTCAACTACTATGAATAATGCTTCATGAACATTCATGTATAGGTTTTTGAGTGGACATAAGTTTTCATTTCTCTGAGATGAATGCCCAAGAGTGCAGTTGTTGGGTTGAATGGTAAATGGATATACAGTTTTATAAGACACTGCCGTACTCCCTTCTAGAGTGGCTATTGCATTTTACATTCTCACCAGCAATGTATGAGTGATCCAGTTTCTCTACATCCTCACCACTTTTGGTGTTGTCACTGTTTTTGATTTTAGCCATTCTGATAGGTAGGTAGTAATACCTTAATGTACATTTCTCTACTGACCAACCTTGCATACTTTTCCATGTGTTTGTTTGTCACCCATAGCTTCTCTTTGGTGAATTGTCTGTTCATTTCTTTTGTATAATTTCTCATTGGATTCTTTTCTTTTTACTGTTGAATGTTAATAGTATTTATATACTCTGTTTAAGGTCTGTAGTCTAGTTCGCAGTGTTGTACTGATGTCAGTTTCCTGATTTTAATATTGTAGTAGAGTTATAGAAAATGTCGCCATTGGTGGAGACTGGGTTAATGGTTCTGAGGCTCTGATACTCAAGTGGTTAACTTTTTCAGATATGGCGTTTGCAGATATTTTCCCCAGTTTGTAATTTTGGGTTTTATCCTCCTAACAGAGTCCTTTGCTCTTTAAAAACAGAGCAAAATTCTTACACAGTTTACTGAGAAGAATAGACAAGAAGCTGCAAGTGGAGCGTGGAGAGATGCTCAACTGATAGCTCCTTTGTAGTGTCTGTAAGCAGACGTGCAAATATTCCTCGTCCCCTTCGTGGTATTGCTCTGATCTGGCCTCATCTGCCTCGGTTGCAGAGCCCACTCTGCTTTGAGATTCCTCTCTTGGGCAGGAAGTATATAAATATAAAGTCTCCCTACCTCAGACGGCCTTCAGCTTCTCGTCCAGTTCCATTCTTTCTGCTCGATGTTTTTCGATCTCTTGGTATATAAGACTTCTGCTTGGCTTACTGCCTCCAGAAGCCTGGGTTCCCAGCCTCTCCCTGATGGCTGGCACTGGCCCAATGCCAGTCTCCTTCCTTTGCTGACTCTTCTGGTCTTGGCTTCTAACACACCTGATCTGCAGCGTCTGCTAAGCTGAACTAGAATCACCAAAACCATTGTAACATATAGCTGCACAGACAAGTAAAATGGTGATTTTAACACTAGACATCTTAGGCTGGGAAAAACGGAAAGATTAAGTTCCAATCTATATGACGGTGAGAGCTGAGGATGGCATCTCTGCCTCATCCATCCACGGGCAGGGATAAGAACACAGAGGGTACGTGAACAAGGCACTGCATCTTGCAGGGTCCCTGCCATTCTCTACTTGAAAGAAGAGAAAATGTGTGAGAAAGGCAAGCAAATCGATGGGGGACAGTCGTCATACTTACTCTCAGTTCAGTTATCATGAACCGTATCCAGAGCCGGGATCAGCTTTTGTTGATGAACATGACAAACCCTACAAATGAGCACTCATTAATTAGAGGAAAATGCATTCCTCTTCTGTCTTCCAATGCCAGACTTAAAGCCATTCTGTGAATGGAAGAAATAGTTCAAGAATGCCAGCAGATCTCTTCCCAACTCTGCCTTCAGTGACATGGCGTTGGTAACTTGAATCACCCACGGTGGGAATATTTACACCATGAAATCAGCAAACACTATATATCAGGGCTTTATTTTCTCTTTGGGAGTCAGTTGATCAACATATAGGATCTCACTACTGGGTGCCTACCAGTGGGTGTTGTGTGCACTCTGGGAGATGAGACGCAATCTTGCTCTAGCGGACCTCAAAGTCTAGGAGTCGCAATCCCCTTCTGGAGCCCAAACCTCTTCTGTCAGCTCTTCTCTTCAGTGGTCCCAACCTGGCCCGCCTTTTCCTTCCTTTCCCTCTTCTCAGCCCTTCCTCTTTGCTTTTGGGAGCTCCCTTTTCATTGTGAAGGAGCTTCTTTATAATCTCAGACTTTCTTTAACCACCTCTAGCATCTCCCTGCCTTGATTGAAGGTTGGATTTCTGAGGGTTACCCCCCCTCTTTTTTTGCAACCCTCTCAAGTGGAGCCCAGGCTCCCACGCCCCAGCCTATAATGGATCTCAAGGAGCAGCTTCCATTCTGTCAGCTTTCAGTGGCTGTTTCCAGACCATCATGACACCGCTTTTATTCAACGGTCCCTCTTCGAGTTCTGTCCAGTTAGACTACCTCCTTTTCATTAACCCAGAGAGGGAACACAGTAGGAGGAGCAGAAGATTTTGACGTGGGAGGTACTGGTGGGACCAGGTACTGGTGGGAGGTTCTGCTAGGATGTCCAGGTAGAATATGTTGAGCCAGATATTGGCAGTGCAGCTACCGAGGGTCTTTGTAAGCCAGCAACTTTGTGGGATTTTCCTGGGATCAGTATGGGGGATTCATTTCCTCTTCCTACTTTTCTACCCATAGCATTGGATAAGGAAAAGACAATGGTCTGCCAGAGATAAGGCAAGATTTTGTTTTATTCTACAGATCATCAAGTTAAAATGAATTTATATTCAGTGATGTTTCAGTAATATATATTTTATTTTCACTTTTCAAAAATTGAGGATCCATTGGTATATGGCATACAGTGGTGGTTCACAAATCATATTGCCTTTCAGAATCACCTGGGGTATGTATAAAACAGTTCACATCCTTGGCAACAGAATACACTTAGCATTCCCAAGTGTTCACTTAACTGGAAGTAATATTTTCTGACTATTCTGATTAATTAAAGTACACGTCAGTGCATAGATCCAGGACAGCAGAATTAAAGATTGCACTTTGACAACCACAGTCTTCCTGTTTCACCACAAATAACACACGTAAGAAGAGAGGGACTCACAGTCTCCACTGGGGCCTGTCCCCCTTTCAACACGTACGAGCTCATCCTGAGAATGCCTACCCCAGTTTGATACAGGCACTTTAGCATCTCCCCTCTTCTTTTCCCTGGAGCACACTGGATGACATTATAACACCAAGAACTTTTTGACAGATGTCTTAGGGAAAAAATCCTCACCTAATAGCGTTATTTCCCCCATCCTACCAATTTCTGTCTAAATGCTTTCAAATTCTGAAAGAGCAACGCAAGAACATGATACAGTTATCAGTCTAAGTACTTTCAATGCAATCTTCTGTCACCAAAGTGGTTTTTGTTGTTCTTTTATCAGCAATTCAGATTTTATAAAGTGTGTGCTATATTAATAACAGACCAGGTTGATGAGTTCCCTTGCTATCAATCCATTTACTGAGCAATCATCATTACAAACCACTTAATCTCCATTGTGACAGCTTGTGATAATGCCAGAAGAACTTCCATGATTAATTTACAATCAGTTTGCAATCCATATACATCAAACAGATAGTGCATGTAGTAACATTTGCCGCAGTTAATGCAAGAAGTGAAGGCAGCAGAACAGCTTCATTATGATGTGGAAATGCACCGTTCTAGGGAGAAATAAGGATCTGAAGCAGATTCATGTGTCTAGCTCATAAGGAATTCTCCCTGTATCTTTTGGGTTGTACATGCCATTCAGCCTTACACATCATTACCCCATGAATATTTAGCATCCTAAAAGATATTGACCCCGTTTTATAAGTGTAGAAATCCAGGCACAGAAAAAAGTTTGTCAGCATCCTATAAATAAGTAGCATATAACTTTACATTCCCGATGCTAAGCTAACTTCTGAGTGGTATTGATGTGATAGAAATGTAAACCCAGATGACAGTTGTAAAGGCTTGGAGGAAACCTGGAGACATTTTATTTTTCATTTCTTTTGCAAAAATATACTAGGATGAGATGCAGTATAAAATAGTGGTTGAGAGCATGGCCATGAGCATGACACCATCTGGGTTCAGATTTTGGTTCCAACATTTCTTTTTTCTTTTTTTTTTTTTTTTGCGGTACGCGGGCCTCTCACTGTTGTGGCCTCTCCCGTTGCGGAGCACAGGCTCCGGACGCGCAGGCTCAGCGGCCATGGCTCACGGGCCCAGCCGCTCCGTGGCATGTGGGATCCTCCCGGACCGGGACACGAAGCCGTGTCCCCTGCATCAGCAGGCGGACTCTCAACCACTGCGCCACCAGGGAAGCCCTCCAACATTTCTTAGTTGTGTGATATTTGACAAGTAACTTGATTTCTATGTGCTTGAGTTTCCTCATCTGTAACAATAGGGAAGATGGTGATAAGGGTGAAGCCTACATCATTGGATTGCTAAGAAAATCGAACAGTCAGTATTTGAGGTGCTTAGAACAGTGTCTGGCACATGTTAAGTGCTGTGTAAGTATTAGCTTATATATATATAAAGATTTTGCCGATCCCCTAACTCATTTAAGTGTCTTCTGATTGACTTTTGTAGCATGTCTAAACCAACTATTTTGGTTTATTTGTCTTGTTCTATCTAGAAGAGACAGTCATTCTCATTTCTATGTAGTCCTCCTTCATGTACTTCTTCAAGTTCCCTCCTAGGCTTTCTTGCTTCAAGTTTAAATGATTACAGATCTTTTCATTTTTCATTGTAGCACGTATTTTCCTATACCTTAACCGTCTCTTTCTTGTGCCTCTAACTCATTCTCAGAAACCCTTTTTCCCATTGAGTGAGTATGACTCTGGATGGCTTTTATAATGGAATAATGGCCTTTCAAAGCTTATGAAAGACCCATGAGAGATTGTGTAAGGCAGTGCTCCTCAAATGTGTGCGTCAGAATCGCCTGTGTCTCTCAATACACATAAGGATGCTTTGGAGCAACTGAAAATTCTGACTCAGGAGGTCTGTTGGGGGGCTCCGACAGCAGCATTTTTCAAAACCTTACAGGTGATTCTGAAGTACTGGGTTGGCCAAAAAGTGCGTTTGCGTTTTTCCGTAAGATGTCACAAAAAACCCGAACGCACTTTTTGGCCAACCCAATAGAAGAGTTGAGAGTCACTGCACTAGGGTATATGCTTCCCTATAGACAGAACCATCCAGAACTACTGGGTTCAAATAGTCAAAAGAGACTCCTCCACGGGAAGCTGGAGCTTAATTAGTCAGCCATTACAGTCCTGTGTTCTCAAAGGCTCTGTGATTATTATCATCATTATTAACAGTATTTAAAATGGAATAATAAATGATTAACATTTATATAGTACTTAGTATGTATCATGCAATGTTCAAAGTACATTGTGTTGACATACATAAATCAAGGCATTTAGTCTCCATAACCCTATGGAGGTAGGGGCTCCCTATCTTATCTTACTCAGCAGAACTACCTACCATCCTTGTTTTCAGGTACAGAAACAGACATTCAGAGAAGATACTAGCTAACCTTACTGACCACTGACCCTCTGCCAGGTGCTGAGCTCAGTGATTCCTGCACACACACTTAATTCTCACAACAATTAATGAGGTGACACCACCACGATAGGAGCCCAGGTTTTCACTGATCTAAAAGTCTGTGGGCTTTGCTTGTCAAAATAGGTTATTGGCTTTTCTTTCAATAATATGGAGAGTAATTATGGGAATATAACTGTCACTGACTTGTAGACTCTTTCATGATGAGATAAAGGAATTGGGAAAGATGACATTGTTTGAAGCCCTGTCTTGATGAAAGTGGGAGAAGTTTAATTCAATATATTCTGGAGACAGGTCCCCCTAAGTGTGAACCCAGTAACTTAAGGCAGAAACCTCTATCATGCCTCGTTCAAAGGGGTGCTTACAGAAATGTGCATGAAACCCTGGCCTTTTTTTTTTATTAAAAAATTTTTTAACATCTTTATTGGAGTATAATTGCTTTACAATGGTGTGTTAGTTTCTGCTGTATAACAGTGAATCAGCTATACCTATACCTATATCCCCATAGCCTCTCCCTCTTGCGTCTCCCTCCCACCCTCCGTATCCCAGCCCTCTAGGTGGTCACAAAGCACCGAAATGATCTCCCTGTGCTATGCAGCTGCTTCCCACTAGCTATCTCTTTTACATTTAGTAGTATATATAAGTCCATGCCACTCTCTCACTTCGTCCCAGCTTACCCTTCCCCCTCCCCGTGCCCTCAAGTCCATTCTCTACGTCTGTGGAAACCCTGGCTTTTTAAGAGAATGAAACTGTAGAGGACGCTCCCTGGCTGAGAATTTTCACTTACTAAGTCCTGAAAATATCCTGAAACAAACCTCAGAACACATGACAAAAAGTGTTGTGATGCATCTAGTTATAAGAAGCAATACTGTTGGGTGACAAAATATTGAAATTTAGGGAGATGTTTTTGCTGGATTAAAGAGACAGAAAACCCTTGAACTTGGAACTGCACTGGGAAATCTGTTCAGTATGCACTATTTGGGAAGCTTAGTCAGGATGAGAAGGATTTTGAATTTTTCCTCTAGGAATTGTGTGGTCTAGAGACAAGACAGGAAAGCTCTTGCTGTAGTTCTTGGAGTGCCTCGAAGACTAACGATACTGTTCTCTTGGGCAGAGTTTTGGATTGTGGGTAGCTACATTTTGGGACTGGACATGATTCTAAAGACTCAAAGGGGAAAAATTTTTCTTTGGGATACAGGCATTTGTTGTCCTCCAATAAAAATAATATCATAAAAAAGCACAGACAACATTAATAAGAAGTAATAATAGATAAATAGATATGTAGAATAGTATACAATAAGTAATCTGCCAATGCATAGAAGGAAGGAAGGAAGGAAGAAAGAAAGAAAAAGAGAGAGCGAGAGCGAAGGAAGGAAGGAAGGAAGGAAGGAAAAGAAGCCAACAGGGGAAAAAGAACAAATAAAGTGGCAAAGGTCACATCCATCTGTGGCGATGAACATGGGCTCCTTTACAGGAAAGAGTGGTATTTTGGGGAGAGGGCAGACTCCTTCCTACCCAAAGTGTGATCTGCAGACTAGCTCCCGTTACCTGGGAGCTTGTTACAATGCAGAGTATCAGGCCCCATCCTAGACCTACTGAATCAGTCGTCTGCATTTTAACAAGCTCGGCAGATGATTTGTTTTCACATTAAACTTTGAGAAGTACTGGGGTAGAAAACTTATTTAAGGTCTCTCTTATGTTTGTGTTTCCTCTAGGAGAAAATCCCGTTTTGTGGGGGGAAATGAACCTCTTGAATGGTGATTGTGGAGACCAATCTTGGAAAAATCATGGAAGCCTATGCTGTCTCCTTTTCTGGTCCTGACAGTGAAAGAAAAACCAAGCAATGGCTAGGCCTTTCTATTTACATTACTCTACATTTTGTAAATAGGATATACAAAGATCATCATTACCCTTATTCTCCACAAACATCTATTGGCAAGGCTTTGTGGACGTGACAGTTACTTGGTTGTGACAGTTTTGTTCATAGCTGAAAAGTACTGAGAAGAATTGCTAAATTGGCTTCAAACTTGGGGTAGGTGAGGAACTGCTGGGGGGAGTTAAGTGAAGTTGGTAAAGAATCATTCTGACAGGATAGGTGTTAAGACTAAACAATTGTGTGATGGCCTGGGACCCTGGAGCATTGCTGTAATTGAAAACCTGAATCTCCCTTTTGTAACCCAAGTTGACAGTGATGGCTTCATAGTTGAAAGTATTCTAAAGTTGTTTTCAGAATATATAGGGATTTTGTCTTATAGTAAAAGGCACCAACATGAAACCTTTTGTTTTTATTCAGTAGACTGTTGATAAACGGGACCTGTGTGGCTTTCTCGTCACGGGAATGAATGAAAATACCAGCTACACGGTTTGGGTTCTGACTGTGGTTAAATGTATATTTTAGTAAAAAAGTGGTACTGGCAGTAAAAAATTCAAGGAATTTGGAATTCCCCCTAGCACTGGGAATGGAGCTGTGCTTCCAAATATGGCACTATTTTGAAGGGCTTCCCAGAACCAAAGAATACATGAAACGTGATTTATATGTATAAGTCAGTTGTTATATTGAGTCAGTTCCTAGTTGGTATCTACAGATAATAGCTGGACTTAGGATCCTCAATAAAATTATAAAGTTTGTAGATAGTATTGCTAAGTCTGTGACCTCCAGCTACTCGGCCAAGGCTGCAGTTTCTTAAGAATACTTTGGAGGATGAGATCAGGATTTGAATCCAGATCCAACTTACTTGAGACCTCACAATCATGTTTTTTCTATAAGAGAGTCATGAGCAATGAATGAATGACCTTATTTGGTTACACCTCCTGAAAAACACTGAAGAATTATCTACTTACATCTAGGAAAACCTACCAGTCAACCAATGAGCCAATCTACCAGTTATCCAGCCAATTTACCTGAATACCAACCAACCAACCAACCAACCAAGTCAACTGAATCCCACAAAAGACCAATTCTTAAGCTCTTAAGATCCCTGCTCTTGAGGAGGAGATAGACATTTGAAGAAATCATCATAATATTATATGATAAATTGTAAAATAGAGGAAGCCATGTTTTCTGTCTGGAAATAGTGGTGAGGTAGAAGGAGACAGGTTCAGGTAAAACATAGAAAGGAGATGACATTTCACCTTTGCTTTGAAGAATGAGTCTGAATGGTGAGATAAGCCTTTTAAGACCTAGGTGACTGCGTGAGCAGCGCCATGGAGGCATCAAAGCCCATGGTTTAGAGAACAGTGAGGATTGCGGATAACATGGGTGTGAGAAAGTCATGTCCTGTAAGTGTCATCTTCCATGTGCCTACATAGGTTAATCTGAGCTCACACTACAGCTGTTCTATAGCTGGATTTCTCTAGAATAATCTAATCAGGCTTGAAAAATTGTCATTTCCCACATGGAAGGATTTAGACACCTACCGAGCCAAGTGTCTTCATCTGAATATTGAGGGGTTTGAGTAGCTAGATCAACTTGAAGGGCTCTTCCAGCCCTGCCATTTTCATACAAATTTATGTATGGAAGGTGGACAGCTGCATAGAAACACTTAAACCTTAAAGGAAGGAAGGTATATTTCAAGCTGAAATGTATCACTAGACGTTTGAATCTGTTCTTGATTTCTGTCTCTGTGTCACAGCCCTATGATATTAGTTTGAACTCTTTGGTAATTCTTAACTTTTATCAAAATGCTAAGGAGTGTGTATTGCCAACATTTTTCTCTATGTTTTGTTTACTTTTTCTGGTTTAAAGAATGGGTTGTAATGAAAATATATTCAGGTGTCCCTGGTGTGTATGGCATTGTGCTGATGAGACCTCTTAGCTGCATGATGATTAGAAAGAGCTCAAGGCCGTAGAAGAGAGAGCTGTCATAAAATGTCAGTGAAGGGGCTTCCCTGGTGGCGCAGTGGTTGCGAGCCCGCCTGCCGATGCAGGGGACGCGGGTTCGTGCCCCGGTCCGGGAAGATCCCACATGCCGCGGAGCGGCTGGGCCCGTGAGCCATGGCCGCTGAGCCTGCGCGTCCGGAGCCTGTGCTCCGCAACGGGAGAGGCCACAACGGTGAGAGGCCCGCGTACCGCAAAAAATAAATAAATAAATAAAAATAAAAAATAAAATGTCAGTGAAGATGATTCACCATAGCAGATGACCAGGCTTATCTTCAGGCATATTGACCAAGAGGAAATTTACCTGTGATACCTTCTAACTTCCCCTTTCTATATCGTTGTCATGTTCATTTTCACTTCCCTTGGATGGTACCATGTCATCATCTGGAGAGAAGAGATACTTTTGGTAAGGAATTCATTGGAATCACTTGAATATCATTACATGGATAACTACTTATTCTACCTACTTACATGTTGAGCCTTGGAGAGGCTGACCTGCTTACAAGATAGTCAGATGTCTTGAAAAAGATTCCTTCCTTAACCAGACTTTGATCAGGTTCCTCTGAGCTCTCTTCTCCATTAGGCCTTGACCTTGGCCTGCCTAGCCCAGTTTTAGCAAAGAATCTTGCTAAGCTGATTTATCGAGAACACCCTCATCTTTGATATCTAATCAAGCTCTTTGCTCACATCCCTTATGTATGATCAAGCTCCTTCCTCCACCCTGTATATCTGAGTCTTTGGCCTGCCTTTAGCAAGAATTCTGAGTCCAGTTTCTCTTCCTTATTGTAATAGTCTCTCCCCTATTGCAATAATCTTGAATAAAGTCTTCTTCATTACTATTTTAACAAGTGCCAGAATAATTTCTCTTTGACAGTATGCATGAGTCTTTCCAGTAGGCAGAATTCTAAGATTCGCCTCCATGACCTTCATCTCCCACCCCCTGGGTGTTACTACCATGGTTATATCGTCACACACAGCAAAAGGAATTTTGCAGGTGTAATTAAGGAAGGTTACTAACCAGTTGACCTTAAGATAAGGAAATTGTGGAGGCTGGCCTAACCTATCATGTGAGTCCTTTAAAAGCAGAGAGTTTTTTTCCATCTGGTAGCAGAAGAGGAAGTCATACAGATTCAAAGAATGAGAAAGGATTCAATGTTCTGCTGCCGATGTGAATATGCAGGAACTGTGTAGAAAGGATCTGAGAGTGGCCTCTATGAGCTGAGAGTGGTCGATGGCCAGTAGCCAGTAAGAAAATGGGACTTCAGTTCTATAGCTGCAAGGAACTGAATTCTGCCAAGAACTTGAATGAACTTGGAGGTAGATTCTTCTGCCAGAACCTCCAGCTAAGCACCCAGCCCAGCTCACCCTGGTTTTCCAATGGTCGATACCTTGATTTTGACCTTGGGAGACCCTAAGCAGAGAACCCAGATGAGCCTGCCTAGACTTTTGAATTACAGAACAGTGAGGTAATAAATGGGTGTTGTTTTAAGCCACCACGTACACAGCAATAGAAAACTAATGTATCTTGTTCATGTATCGGGGAGAGGATTGATTGCCTGCCAACTTCCAGTCAGCTCTGCAGTCCTCTCTATATGGCATGAAACCGTAAGGCCAAGTTTTCCTTAAATTCAGTCATCTCAGCTTCCTTATTTAAAAGATAGGTAAACTTCACTGTCTAGGATTTCTTCTGGCATGAGACAATAGAAGTCAGCCATGTTTATAACAGAAACTCATTCACTGAAGAAATATTTACTGGAGGTCTACTGTGTATCAGTACAAAGTGCTCAGTGATATGTAAAATCATTCAGGATCTGATTGGGGGTTTTATAGGCATTTAATATCTTATATGTGCTTTTTTCCCCAGAATTGGAACCAACATGAGGATACCTAGCTTTTTGCTAGATGCAGCCTACCCTATCTCTATTAGTCAGGGTTATCCAGAGAAACAGAACCAACAGGACTGAGATACAGACATAGAGATTTAGATATAAATATATATATAGATAAATTTAGATTAATATTTTAATTTATTTTTCTCCCTATATCTGTATCTACCTGTCCGTCTGTCTATCTATCTATCTATCTATCAGGAGGTTTATTTTAAGGAATTGGCTCATGCAATCACAGAGGCTTGGCAAATCCAAAATCTGCAGGGTAGACCATCAGGCTGTAGATACATGGAAGAGTCGCAATTCAAGCCCAAAGGCAGTCTGCTGGCAGAATTTCTTATTCTTTTGGGGGAGGTTGTTCTTTTTCTCTGAAGGCCTTCAACTGATTGGATGAGGCCCAGCCATGTTATGGATGGTATTCTACTTTACTCACAGTCTACTGATTTCAATGTTAATCTCATTTTAAAAATACCTTCACAGAAACACCTAGAATAATGTTTGGCCAAATATCTGGGAACCGTGGCCTGGCCAAGATGACACATAATAAGAGCAAGCTTCTGCCTTTTGCTAGCAGTCAACAAGGAGAGCCTTGCTTTGTCTGCTCGCCAGAGAGACAGTAAGAGAATCTTCTTAACACAACACTGTTAATCAACTATACTCCGGTATAAAATAAAAATTAAAAAAAAAGAGAATCTTCTTGTCTGCACAGTGATTTCTGTCCCATACTAGCGTCCTGATGCTCTTCCTCTTTCCTCGGGTAGGATCAAGGGAAGGGCTGGAGAAAAGGATGGAAAGTTTCTCATAGGCTCCGGAGACAACAGAAATGTGCTGACTGAGACAGGAACTTGGAGGAAAGGAAAAGAAGAGTTCTTCCTAAAATCCAGTGCTTGCCTTCAAAGAGTTTATAACCTAATTGGAATAATACAGAGATAACTGGGTGACCCTTGTCCCCCTTGTTCTTTGGAAGAGAAATCAAAGAATTTGTATAATCAACATTATAAATCATGTAGGGGAGAAATAATTCCAACTGTAAATTACAAACTCGGTGGTTCTCAGATATCAGTTAGGACCCAGGAAAAGGACCCACTGCTACTGTGTTCAAGACCAACAGTCTTGGGTGTAAGAGCCTGAGCGCAAGCAAACTTGAGTGCACATAGCAACTAGGGCCACCTGCTCCATGTGTATGTGTGTCTAATCTATAAAACAAGGGTATGCATATCTACCTTGCAAGGCTTTTGTGAAGATGGTTTGAGATAGCGTATGAAAAGCACTTCAAACAGTGCCCAGAACATAGTAGGAGATCAATAAACTGGAGTTTTCTCTTAAGTGAATTGCAGCAGCAGCAGCAGGAGAGATACAGAAATGGAGGGCGCGTGAAATGAGTCTATTCTCTAACACCTACTGATGAGTGTGGGCTTATTCATAGGCCCACTCACCTTTGCCAGTGGATAGCACATGGGGAGCAATGAATGTTTTCTCAATCCTTCCTTCTTGTCTCCTAAGTGACATTAATAGGACGTGTACACAAGAAATAAATATGAACACTCAAAAGTGTATGTGTAATTTACCCGTTACACTATTTGCTGCCTTATATTGTGCCATGACTTTTGTATCAAGCTCTGTGACCTTGAATGAAAGCGTCAAGTTACTTTGGATTTAATTGTTATAATTTATTGCCTTTTCTGCCTTCAGCTGCTGACTGTACATTTTTGTAGAGAAACACAAAATCATTTCCTGTTCTTGACACATAAAGGGCTTTTTTCCCCTAGTTATGTTCATAATATTTTGTTGGGTGACCTTTGCATCTGTGGCTTGGTTTCATGATTTAAAAACTGTGCTTTGGCTGACAGACAATTCTGGAAATGATTTTCTTTTACCTAATGCAAATTGCCTGAGCCCAAGACATAACGCAAGTTCCTCTCTTTATATTTCCTGTTAGTATTACCAGCATCGTGCTGACTGTAAATCAATTAATCTGCCCTGGATGAGAAGCTCAAGTCCTGGGAAAACTTTGCTTGAGAAAATACCTTTGTCTCTACCAACTTTCATTTCCAACATGGAATTCCTGTAAAATCACATTACGGGCAGTTGGAAATGAAAAACCAGCGATTCATTTCTTGTTTAGATAAAAGGCTCTATTCTGATCCATGACAAGGTCTGTTGGAGTGGGAGAGAAGAATTTTGGTACTAACAGTACTTGCTTGTGCCTGAAGCTTTACCCTCTCTCTCTTCTCCGGTTGTGTGTGAAGAAAAGGAAGTATCATAGGTAATGGTTATGTGTAGCCCCACTGGCTTTTATTTTTTTTTTTATTTTTTATTTTTTTTGCTGTACGCGGGCCTCTCACTGTTGTGGCCTCTCCCATTGCGGAGCACAGGCTCTGGACGCGCAGGCTGAGCAGCCATGGCTCACGGGCCCAGCCGCTCTGCGGCATGTGGGATCTTCCCGGACCGGGGCACGAACCCGTGTCCCCTGAATCGGCAGGCGGACTCTCAATCACTGCGCCACCAGGGAAGCCCCCCCACTGGCTTTTGATGGTGAAACACAGTCCAAGGCCTGAGCATCTTGTTGACTCAGTTGAACATATGGAAAGCATGGAGATTCACCCTCATCAGTTTAAATTTGGCAATTTGAGTTTATGAAATTTAATATGCATATGAATAAATAATAAGGAAAACACGTATTTATCCCCAACAAACTTACATATTTTTCCTTTCACAAAAATGCAATAAAAGCAAAATTAAAAGAAGTGTTTTATTTCCTCATAAGCACTGATGAACAAGAGCAAAGTGGTCCTGGACTAGGAACTATAGCTCATAAGTCCAGCTTAATGCCTATCACCCATAACCCCTTAGCAGGCCAATTTCCTGTTGAAATCCATGAGGAATTCACCAACTTCAAGTCCTGGAGAAACTTCTGCTCGTAAATTCGGTCACTCCCCTCTCCTCTTTTTATGGTACATATATATGATGATCACTTGTTATTACTGCTAGAACCGTTTAAGAGAAAATAGCTGGCAGATGATAAAGGATGACCGTGTCTAAAAGTGAAGTTAGTTGAGGATATCTCAAAGGCCTTGCAAAGGCACAGTGCTAACTTGCCTACAGACTCATGGGATTTTGCACTCATTTTAAAATATATTATACACTTACATGCGGAACAAAATATGAAAATAAGGGGGTAAAGCAGACATTAAGGGGTTGAAAACAGTTTCATAGCAGTGTCTTGTCAGCTTTCCAGCATCCTCTGACTTATCAAGATCCAAACACTCACAGCTGGTGCACATTTTGATGCCAAATGACTGGATTGGCTGGAATTGGAAGTCACCACGTCTCCCTGTATCAGTTTAGTCTCCTCATTGCCCCATGTAACTTCAGAACATAAGTTTGGATTTTAAAGAGAAAAAAAAATTTTTGAGGCTTTTTGAGCTTAAGTCTAGGCCAAGTGGATGTATGGCTGAGAAGTAAAGTGAAATGAAAATCCTGCTAAGTGCCTGCTTTAAAGTTGTCAGCCAGGGATGTGCCAAAGCTATTGGCAGAATTTCAGGCTTTTCCAAACAAGGGCAACCTACCAATCCAGGAGCCAAGGACAGCAAAAGAACTATGTGCTTGCTCTCTCCCCATATGGCCCATTTAGGTTTGGGTCACCTATTTTTTTTAAAAAAAATTTATTTATTTAAGTTTTGGCTGCATTGGGTCTTTGTTGCTGCCTGCGGGCTTTCTCTAGTTGCAGCGAGCTGGGGCTACTCTTCGTTGCAGTGTGCGAGCTTCTCATTGCGGTGGCTTCTCTTGCTGCAGAGCACGGGCTCTAGGCTTGCAGGCTTCAGTGGTTGTGACACGCGGGCTCAGTAGTTGTGGCACACGAGCTTGCTCCACAGCACATGGCATCTTCCTGGACCAGGGCTCGAACCCATGTCCCCTGCATTGGCAGGCGGATTCTTAACCACTGTGCCACCAGGGAAGTCCAAGGGTCACCCATTTTTAATAGGAATCATTCTCCAGGTGCTAACAATATCCACCTAAAAAGAGCATGCCCAAATTTAGGGTTCTTAAGGGCCATTAGGAGGACAAGGGAGCAACTACAACAATACCAACAGAGTGGTTGAGCTAGATGGGGACAAGAGTGGGGGAGTATGTATCTGAGAAAGGTGTTCTGAGTGTCTGTGATTCATGGAGTCAGTTTGAATAGTGAGAATGAAAGCGTAAAATGATTTGGGAGGTTTCCAAATCATATGCACACTCATGATGTCTGTATTTACAAATGTGTGTATCTCATGATGTCCTGATGATGTCATCTTTTGGAGAGAAATATATTTTTCAGCTGTCTATGGGGTTTTGAAGGCTAAGTCCCGTCTAGTTTCTGAGCCCCTCCAGTGTGAGCCGAGCCAAAAGATCCTTGTGGTTGCTGGATGCTAGAATTAGCCTTATTTTTGTTGACCCTGAACATCTAGTGTGCTCGGTGGTATTCCTTGTTCCCTCCGCCAAATCACATCCTTCCCATTTCCACCATGTTAGTCTAGTCTCTCTGCCTGAGTTCATGTTTCAGTTTCCAGTTCCCCACTGGGACTAGGTTCATTTTGAATAGTTGCCCACTTGGCTGGGTTCTTATACCTAGGTATTGACACTTTCCTTTACCAAGTCATGCATTTAAGAGCTCCTTTAAACTTAAGACATTGCTGTAATAAACACCCTGCAGTTGGATCAGTGCCCCCTTGCCCTGGTTGAACGTACTACAGTCTTCTTTTGCCTCCTTACTTGAACAGGTTGAAGAAATCTTAGCGTGCCACTCACCTGAGACTTTCTGTTTGATGGCAATCGACATCTGAGAGTTCATACTTTGACAAAAAAGGGAATTTTTGGGTTAGAATACTTTGAAATGTCAAAACGAATAAAAGTATTTAATAACCACTAATCTTAGTGTGTTTTAGTAATATATAACCTAGTCACATATAATTCTTTTTTTAAAACAACTAATCGCTAGTCTAATGTCTACTATCCCTAGTTCTGGCTCTGATTTAGTGATTAAGAATATAATTTCATATCAATTCCTCCATTTTTATATGTTACAAACTTTATTGCAATGCTCACAAGCAGTAGTTGCCTTAAGTATGCAAAAATGAGGTATATATTTTAATTAAATCTTTCACATATTTGTAATTAATCAAATAGAACAGGTAGGAAACATTGGTTTTATATAAACCAAAATTTAGAATTTAAAGAATTTCTAAGTTGGTGTTCTTCAGAAATGTACAGACCCGGGGGGCAGGGGATTAAAAAGATGAAGGAGTAAGGGCTTAATTATGATGACTTATTTTATTATCAGATAATACATTTCCCCATCATTTCTCTATTTTTCAGGGTTTTCATGTCTGTAAATATACCAAATGTGGTAATTTTATGGGCATGCCAGATTATAAATAAAACCTCGTAATGTTGCTAAACAAACAAAGTACTTTTAAAATGTGTAATCAATACTAAAATATTACTTGTATTTCCATTTTCCCCAGATTAATCACTTGTTGCCAATTATTGCTAAAATCTTACAGTGGGACATAGATTTTCTAAATACCCAGAAGAAGCGGGGGTGTTCCAGAGCTACCAGATTTGCTTCTTCGGGGTCTCCTTAGGCATGGGAGGGGCTGATCAAGCAGGAAAAGTAACGAGGCAACTCTGGAGCCCAGCAGCACAGTTACTTGTGCTTTCTGCAGAACAATTTTTTTTGGTGTATTTTATTTTAATTTTTAAAAATTTAATACAATTTTTAAAGGTTACTTTCCATTTACAGTTATTACAAAATATTGGCTATATTCCCTGTGTTGTACAATACACCTTTGAGCCTGTCTTACACCCAATAGTTTGTACCTTCCACTCTCCCCCACCCCTATCGTGCCCCTTCCCCCTTCCCTCTCCCCACTGGTAACCACTAGTTTGTTTTGTTCTCTATATCTGTGAGTCTGCTTCTTTTTTGTTATATTCACTAGTTTGTGGTATTTTTTAGATTCCACATATAAGTGAGATCATACAGTATTTGTCTTTCTCTGACTTATTTCACTTAGCATGATGCCCTCCAAGTCCATCCACGTTATTGCAAATGGCAAAATTCCATTCTATTTTTTGGTTGAATAGTTTTCCACTGTATATATATAGAACACCTTCTCTATCATTTATCTATTGATGGACACTTAGGTTGCTTCCATATCTTGGCAATTGTAAATAATGCTGCTATGAACATTGGGGTGTATGTACCTTTTTGAATTAGTGGGTTTTTTGTTTGTTTGTTTGGATATATACCCAGGAGTGGAATTGCTGGGCCATAAGTTAGTTCTATTTTTAGTTTTTTGAGAAACCCCCATACTCGTTTCCACAATGGCTGCACCAATTTACATTCCCACCAACAGTGTGAAGGTTCCCTTTTCTCCACATCCATGCCAACATTTGTTATTTGTGGTCTTTTTGGTGATAGTCTTTCTGACAGGTGTGAGGTGATAACTCATTGTGGTTTTGATTTTCATTTCCCTGATGGTTAGCGATGTTGAGCATCTTTTCATGTGCCTTTTGGCCATCTCTGCAGAACAATTTTTGTGCACTTTGCCATAAAACTCCTGCTCTCTGTGTGTATATATTTACTTATTTAAACTATTTGTATGTGTTGTTGATTAAGAGGAGCTAAAATTAAATTAAGTGGGGCAAAAATGTCAAGCTGAGACATATCCGTGAGCATGGAATTGTACATGTGAGGTCACTACTCTAGTACATGTGTGTTGGGCTCAATTAAATGTCAGGGGAGGCTCAGGTACATGCTCTCCTCCAGGTGCGAGGGGAGGGGAAGTTGTATAATAAGAACAAGAAGGTGGTAGTACATCCCATGGTGATAAAATAACATTTTACCAGTTAGTGCTGAGGCCCGTTTGGGGTACTCTCGTCTGAATTTTAATAAGCAGAAGGAACCTGGTTAGGCAATCTGTGCTTATATTCTTACAAGGCTTATGGTTGTAATTTTAGCAATGAAATGAAAACCTAAAGTTGGAGTTATTATGGAAAACAAAATAAATTTGGCTGTTTTGAAATTTCCAGGGACTACCTGATAGATAGGCGCTGAAATATCTCATATACATATATTTTTAACATCTTTATTGGAGTATAATTGCTTTACAATGGTGTGTTAGTTTCTGCTTTACAACAAAGTGAATCAGTTATACATATGTTCCCATATCTCTTCCCTCTTGCGTCTCCCTCCCTCCCACCCTCCCTATCCCACCCCTCTAGGCGGTCACAAAGCACCGAGCTGATCTCCCTGTGCTATGCGGCTGCTTCCCAATAGCTATCTATTTTACGTTTGGTAGTGTATATATGTCCATGCCACTCTCTCACTTTGTCACAGCTTACCCTTCCCCCTCCCCATATCCTCAAGTCCATTCTCTAGTAGGTCTGTGTCTTTATTCCCGTCTTACCCCTAGGTTCTTCATGACCTTTTTTGTTTTTCTTAGATTCCATATATATGTTAACATACGGTAAAAAGAAACAAAGTTGAGATATTTGTAGTGAGGTGGATGGACCTAGAGTCTGTCATACAGAGTGAAGTAAGTCTCATATTTTTAAAAAGATGCTGTCAGAACAAGATATATTAGGAAACTAATTTTGCCAAATAGTGAAGATTTAAGCTGGTTCTGAGTTCCATTCATCGTTTAATTCCATATTTATAATTTTTCAGTTCTGGGTTTCTAGCAGTTGTTAAATCTTGTTGGTGATTCAACTTCCAAAGAAGCATTTCCTCCATAGAAGGCAAGGTACCAAAGTGGTTAAGAGCACAGATTCTAGCGCCAGACTGGCTGTGTCACCTTGCGTATATTTCTTAATCTCCTTTGTCGGTTTCCTTATCTTTGAAAAATGGCGACTTTAGAAACACCTACCTCATTGGGTTATTAGTAGAATTCAGTGAGTTAATATACACGAAGTCCTTAGAAAAACACCTGGTACATAGGGAATAGTTTGAGCAGTAGCTATTATTATCACTCACTGTTCAAGCTTCTGGATCATTTTAGTTGAAGTATAATGCTGACATTTCGAGGTGACTTTTAAAGAAAGCTATGTCATCTCCAGATTTACATCTACACTTCATTTATCTATATGAATTATACTTTCCTGATACTAGGCAACCAAAGGAAGTCCAGAAACAAATTAGATATTGAGGCAAATGTCAGTTCAGTTGACAGCCATGACCCCAGATTTCAAAACTTCATGTATATCCAGACAGTTTCATTCTTGTCATTAACTGACTTAATAATAAAGAAATAGTTACAGCTTTGAACTTGTACATCTATACTAATAAAATCAGTTTGATATATTAAAGTTCCATGCAAGATTCTGCTTAAAAAAAAATCCCACTGTTGAAAAACTAAAATGGTTTAAGGCTCACTGATCTAAACAAAATAATGTCTTTTACTGTAATGATGATGATAATAATAATATTTTTACAAAGTATGATCTTACCTATGATTGCATCTGTTACAACAGCCTGATAAAATAGGTAGGGTGGGAATTATCATTCCTGTTTCAGTGATGAGAAAATTAAAGCTCAAAAAGTTAAAATTACTTACTCAGAGTCAACATGGCTACTGTGGCCCAAAGCCAGAATTCCAATTCAATTCTTGATTCCTCATTCAACGTTTTTTACGCTAGTTGTCTTACAGCTAACCTGCCTAAATATTCCCATTCCAAAGTGGTGGACCTTTTTTTTTCCTGGGTGCCTTTGATGCTATGGTTCACAGGGAGGTGCGCCTCTCTCCCCCTAACACGAGGGAGATTCTTGGTGCCCCCTGGTTCTGATTGCCCAGTGCAGTGAATTGGGTGATGCCACGCTGGACTTAAATGGTAATGTGAGCATAAGATGAGAAGTTAATTAGGCCTTTCGATATCTAATGAGGTTTCACGTAATTTATCACCAGTAGGGAGCACTATAAGATTAGAATTAATGGCAACCCTTGCACGAAGAAAGGATTGTTTGTATCATGAATGTATTACAAAGGTAGATTTAAAATGATTGATTTTAAGCAAGCATGATCTGCCCTTGTAATAGTAGATCATTTCCATCAGTTGAGTCTTTAGAGAGCAGTCATTCAAAACTTGCATTTAAATGTAAAATCAGGGCTTCCCTGGTGGCGCAGTGGTTAAAAATCTGCCTGCCAATGCAGGGGACACAGGTTCGAGCCCTAGTCTGGGAAGATCCCGCATGCCGCGGAGCAACAAAGCCCACGTGCCACAACTACTGAGACTGTGCTCTAGAGCCCGCGAGCCACAACTACTGAGCCCTCGCGCCACAACTCCTGAAGCCGCGCACCTAGAGCCCGTGCTCGGCAACAAGAGAAGCCACCGCAATGAGAAGCCCGCGCACCACAACCAACCACAACCAAAAGTAGCCCCCGCGCTCCGCAACCAGAGAAAGGCCCACGCGCAGCAACGAAGACCCAACGCAGCCAAAAATAAAATAAATAAAAACCAAAATAAATAAATTTAAATGTAATATCAACATTAAAAGAAATAAGCATTGCTTGCTTGCTGAAGTTAAATTGAAGAGGTTCAATTCCGAATCAGAACCCAGGCTCGCCTGCTTTCTCCTGAATATCTTGCTTCCAAACCACTGCTGGAGTGTTCATAGCATAAGAGCTCCTTCTGTCTCCCAGCTCCTGGGTTGCATATGGGACTGCACACACGCAGAATAGGCTCTAACATCTGTTGGTTGAAAATATTACAGGGCTTCATTCCGATTGCCTTTATTTCTCTTGCTTGGGATTTGCGACTGTTGGGTTTTCTTAAAACATTGTTCTGCTTGTAAATACAAAATGAAGATTCATTTCATAAGTAGCCTTCAGTGTATTCATAGAGTTTAGAGACATGCAGTAAATACAAATCAGTGCCCACAGTCGATGGACTGAAATATTGGCATTTAGTTGCAACCCTATTACAGTATTTTACTACACACTCAGATGCATCACACAATGACTTTTGTGCTGCAGAAAGCTTTGAAATGGATCTGCCTTAAAGATAGATGCATTTACACTTCATATGTTTTCCATCTTTTTTTTTTATCATTTTGCCAGTTCCCCAAACTAGCTGTATTTAAACAAATTCTTCCTCCACAGCCATTTTGGTCTCTGGTTTCACCCTGCCGTGAAGTCCAAATGTGAAATTGGCGATAGCATGATTGATCAGTTAGCTGACAGCATAATCATGAGCACGGGGTAGAGACTTAGCCTCACATCCAGTAAGAGGAGAAGCCGGAATGCAGAGGTATTAAAATATGAATATCTCAAACGAAAACAGAGGTAACCTGAGACCTTTAACGTTTGAATAAATCTTCCCTTCTCCCCCACCCCGTGATAAATTTGCTTTCCTCTTCAATTTTGTTTCAGTGCTCAGGTTTTCTTATAAACAGTATATTTATTGAAAAATGCTCTCTCCCTTTACCCCCTCCTCTATCATAGCAGTAAAAGAATGACCCCCCGGCCGCCGCCTTGCAAAAAGACCCTGCGAATGCTGTCTCCTCTGAGCCCTAAGTGACTTGCCAGGGGCACGTCTGGAGTAATATTGCATGTTGGATGAGCCCCATTCAGAAAACAATCACAGCTAGGTTTCTGTTTATACAAGTGCCATTAGGTGGACTTACTGTCACAGTCAGAGGTTAGTTAGCTAGCTAGCCAGGTGTACTGCACATGGAAGTGAGGATTTTGCATTTTAAAAAGTGCAGAGAAGCTAGCTGCTGGCATGAAAATCGGGTCCCCCAAACATAGGTTCTATTGTTTTATTTTCCCAAAGAGGCTCTACCCACGCTTACCGCAGTATACTGAGCCACTATGCCCATTGTTGCTATTGAGTACCAAGTTCATTAACAAAGATTTTTATGGCCTCCAACAGGGCTTTCAATTGGGGGTAGTGGTTGTTTTTAATTTTGCCTTTCCTGTAAGGACTGGCATTTTAAGGCTACTGTGAAAGTTAATTTACTGACAGTCATAGATAGCATCTGTGAAATACAGAATACATTTATCTAGAAAATGCTAGTGTGAATATCCACATAGCAGAAGAATGTATATGAAAAGTTTCAAAGTATTTGTGTGAAATATCCAGTGAGATAATGGCTACGAATGCCCTGTATATACTCTAGAGTGCCACCACAACAAGATAGTCTTTTTTACAATGATTTTTCGATCCTTATATATTTTGAATTTATTATTTGGGGCTGACAATTTTATGTATAAATGAGCGTCTCTGAAGTGAAGGTGTGATCAGAGGTTAAGTGATAAGCCAACATGGTAAATGCTAGGCACATCCATTCAGCCTGTGTGAAGAAAGAGGGTAAGGAAATCCGGAAGGTATTGCAAGGCTTTCTGTAAGGTTCAAAGCCCCTGCTCTTTCTAGCCCCCTTTTTTTTTTTTTTTTTTGGCGGTACGCAGGCCTCTCACTGTTGTGGCCTCTCCCGCTGCGGAGCACAGGCTCCGGACGCGCAGGCTCAGTGGCCGTGGCTCACGGGCCCAGCTGCTCCACGGCATGTGGGATTCTCCCGGACCGGGGCACGAACCCGTGTCCCCTGCATCGGCAGGCGGGCTCTCAACCACTGCGCCACCAGGGAAGCCCTCCAGTCCTTTTGAATTCACTTTTCCTCTTGTTCAAGTCGTTCAACAATTGCTTACTATTTTTGCTTTATATTTGACCTATTGTCTTGTTTTCATAGTGAGCTTATAGATGATAAATAAAAAGCATGAGCAGAGAAACTTACCAGAAGCTTCCATCACTGAGCAGAAGCTCGCAGATTTGTGGTGTGGTTCACTTGTTTCTTTTATGTAATTTTTGCTCTTTTTGCAGGCCAGCCTGGTTCCCCCAAGAACTTGTGGTTGCTGTTTTTCTAAGTAGTTTCTTAGTTCAGGTTCCAGCAATACACATGTGTGGGGCTTCTTGTGCCTTATCCTCTAACATACAGCTCAAAGTCCTGGGCATCAGGAGCAGTGGATGCGCCTTGAGACAGCTCAACTTTTTTTTTGTCTGGAAGACCTTACGTTACACGATAATATGAAAGTAGAAGATTTGGAATCAGAATACGACATACGGGTCTCCAATATCATATGATCCTCTCTATACAGTACATAGCATGGAATTTGGCATTACACACCTTGGACCAGGTCCAATGGTGTTCAGTTACTGGCAGTGCTAGAAACAATTCGGTGAATCATGAACTTGCCACTACTGAGCAGTTCCATGGCTCTGACCCTAAGGATGGTGTAACAGTGGAACTTTAGTGTATTATATAGAAGGAAAGATAGAAAAAATATATATGGGAATGTAGGGAATGATCTTGTCTATCTCCTCCTTACTTCTCACCTCGTCCTCCATGGGGTTTAAACACATTCTTTTGTTTAGTCATTCACATTTGTAGACTAGTATTTATGTTTGTTTCAATGACCCTATGACTCTTAATGTTCCCTCAAAGTCGACTTCAGGAAGAATCTGTTGCATCATTCTGCCATCATAGGCAGGGCCACATAGTAGGTACTCAATAAATTTTCATTTTAGTAATTAATGAAGGCATCTGTCGAGATGAAAACAAGAATTTCCAAACTAGATGTGTTTTGTTGGTCTTTCACCTTTCGTACCTCTAAATTACTTTTCTCCTTTGAAAGATCAGTCTTAAGCAATATTATTGCTGTTTCTAATTTAAAATTATCCACCTCCTATATTAACTGAGAAAATGTTTATGACGTGCCTGGCACAAATCTTGACAAAAGGTAGGCAGGCCCTGTTAGAATGAAAATTCGTTGAAAATAATGTGACTTCTACTGGTAGGTTCACTTGCATTAAGTAAAATGAAAAAACATAAAAGGTTCCTGATTATGGCATCTAGAAGCTGTAATGCAAACAAAGGAATTGTGGGGATACAGATACTATAGAGAAAAAAAAGATGAAAAGGAAGAAAATCCAAGAAGAGGAAGAAAGGAAAGAAAAATTGTTTTGACCTCTTATTGATTAAAATTCCACCTCATTTTACACAAAAATATTGTCCTTTTTTTTGACATTTAAAAATGTGACAAAATACACATGACATAGAATTTACCATTAACCATTTTAAAGTGTACAACTCAGCAGTATTTAGTAAATTCACAGTGTTGTGCAACAATCACCACTATCTAGTTCCAGAACATTTTTATTACCCCAGAAGGAAACCCATACCCATGAAGCAGTCACTTCCCATTTTTCCTTCTCAGTCCCTAGTAACCAGTAATCTGCTTTCTATCTCTATGGACTTGCCTACTGTGAATATTTGATATAAGTGGAATCATATATTAACGGGAAATTTTGCGGCTGGGATTAGATAACATGGGAAATTTCAGATATATATATATATACACACACACAGATATATGTATAGGAGTGGAATTGCTGGGGTCAAATGGTAACTCTATTAAAAGCTTATTGAGGAGCTACCATGGTGTTTTCTACAGCAGCTGCAGCATTTTACATTCCCACATCCTCATCCACACTTATTATTTTCTATTTTTAAAAAATTGTAGCCATCCTAGTGCATGTAATTCTTTCTTAAACTAAATGTTTTCCCATACACGCACATCGGAAGTGTGTAGTATTGTACAAGGCACGCACGAGGTAGTACAGTTGGCCCTCTGTATCTGCAGGTTCTAAATCCTCGGATTAAACCAAATGTGGATCAAAAATATTTTTAAAAAAAATTCCAGAAAGTTCCCAAAAGCAAAACTCGATTTTGCTGTACTCTGGCAACGACTTACATAGCATTTACATTGTATTTACAAGTATTTACATAGCATTTGCATTGTATTAGATACTATAAGCAATCTAGAGATGATTTAAAGTATACGAGAGGATGTGCGTAGGTTATATGCAAATACTACAGCATTTTATAGAAGGGACTTGAGCATCTCGCATTTTGTTATCCTCGGGGGTCCTGGAACCAATCGCCCCCGTGGATACCAAGGGATGACTGTATATACCATCAGTGCTGGCTGAGGGCAAATGGTGAAGGTGGCATTGTTTGGCTTTCATGCCTCTGCATCCATATTCTGTGGCCTTCCTTTATCCACCTTCATTGGTGCCTCTTCCCTTCTTTTTCCAGGTGCTTACTGTCTGCCTTGGGCAAGGTCTGACATACTTCAACAGACTTGGACAGCACCTCACTCACTAGACATTCCAGTGTCAGTCAGTAGGCACGTTCTTTAGGAGTCAGGGAGTAGACAGTGGGCTGCTATGAGTGACTGTCATATACACTGGTCATGAGCTCATAGCCTGTTGACTGGATAAATGAGTGATGCCCAGTGTGAACAAGGCTCACACCACAAAGTACAGAAAGGAGTTTTGGTCAACTGTCAGGAGAGCAGTCAGTCATTCATTGAATAAGAATTGGCCAAATGCTTACTTTGTGCCAGTCAGTGGGCGACACACTGCTGGTTGAATTTGTGCTGGATTCTGACCTCAAAGAGCTTGTGTTAGACTTGTTTTTACAAGCAGGAGGGCTGGTGTTATCGGTATCCACGTTATCCTCTGATAGAGCTGCCTTGTGATTTGTGGAGAACACGTGTTCAATGACTAGCCAGGTATACAAATACAGTCTGTGCCCCCTGGAAAAAGCAGGATGAACGCAGCAGTACTGTGAACCTGTGACTGATACAGCAACACTTTGACCCCCATTTCTCACACCCTGGACTGGCACTAGCCAATGCAGTAACCTATGTGGCCTTTGACCCCCATTTCTCACACCCTGGACTGGCACTAGCCAATGCAGTAACCTATGTGGCCTTTGACCCCCATTTCTCACACCCTAGACCGGCACTAGCCAATGCAGTAACCTATGTGGCCTTTGACCCCCATTTCTCACACCCTAGACCGGCACTAGCCAATGCAGTAACCTATGTGGCCTTTGACCCCCATTTCTCACACCCTAGACCGGCACTAGCCAATGCAGTAACCTATGTGGCCTTCGAGCACCTGATGTGGGTAGTGCAAATGAGGAATTGAATTTTGAATTATAACTAATGAAAACATTTTTAACTATACCATACAGTGTTATCAACTATAGTCACCATATTTTACATTAGATCCTCAGACCATGTTCATCTTATAGCTGAAAGTTTGTACCCTGTTACCAACCTCTCTCCATTTCCCCTACCCCTCAGCCCCTGGCAACCACTTTTCTACTCTGTTTCTATGAGTTTGACTTTTATTTAGATTCCACATATAAGTGATACCATGAAGTATTTGTCTTTCTCTCTCTGGCTTCTTTCACTCAGCATAATGCCCTCAGGGTCCGTCCATGTTGCCACAAATGGCAGGACTTCCCTCTTTCTCAGGGCAGAATAATATTCCATTATATATAAACCACATCATCTTTATCCATTCATTGCCTGACAGACACTTAGGTTGTTTCCATATCTTGGCTGTTGTGAATAAGGCTGCAGTGAACATGGTAGTGCAGATATCTGTTCAGTATCCTGCTCTCATTTCCATGTAAGCAATAATTGTGATTAATTTAAGTTTTAAAACTGGTATTTGATTCAGTTAGTGGAAAACTTTTATATTTAGAACAATTATATTGCATATTTAGAACAATTTGGGTACGTGAATCTCCTTTGTCAACTGTAAATGTTATGAAATCTAAATATAGATCAAATATTTCTGATGAACATTTAGCATCTGAATTGGGGTGTGTTGTAAAAATAGACTCCAGGTTTCAGACTTAGTGTGAAAAAAGAATGGAAATGGTCTACCCAAATAATTTTTATGTAAATTACGTGTGAAATGATAATATTTTGGATATATTGAGTTAAAGAAAAAAAATTAACTTCTCCTGTTTCCATTTACTTTAAAAAATCTGGCTACTAGAATATTTAAAATTACTTCCGTGCCTCACACTGAGTTTCTACTGGACAGTACTGCTCTAGAAGAACACTAGGGTCATCTAATCCTAATAGTTAATGCAAGTATATCTGGAGTCAAACTCCCCTGTGGAATTCCAGCTTCTTCCATCATAACTTCCAAGGGTACCATCACCTTACCAAGCTTCTCAAGGCTGACTTCAAGCAAAATGACAAAGAAGTGAAGCTAGGTCTGGGGCTTTCTCAGAGCCAGCTCTCTGAACGTATCCTTTCCCTTTCAGTCCATGCCCAGGCTCAGTTGTAAGTCCAGTGTGCTCAAATCAAGCTCCCCCAAGCTCCACTCTGGTGACAAAACCATCCAGTAGAGTAATTCACACTAAAATGATCTTAGTTGAATGTGTTGTTCCTCACACGGATATTTGCATTTTAAAATTTACTGCCATGTTGTGACCTCTAAATTTGAGAGATACTCTGCAGAGGGGACCTTCCTGACCAGTTTCCCAGTTATAATCAGAACAAACAAAATCCCAGGTCTTCCTCAAGATTCTCTTCCTGTCCCACCTCCTCCCATGGGTAAGTAGCCATTGATAGATAAATGATCCTTTGCTGTAGATAAATTTATCTTTTTCATACTGATAAGTGGGATATTTATGCCTAATCAGAGGCAAGATGTGAAATAAATTAATGTGCCTTTAATTTCTTTCTTTGTTCTGGAAAGGATAATGATGAACAGTTTTCCTTTCATAAGACTGCCAGCTCCTCTAGGGTTGACTGCCTGGGACTGAAAATACCAAATAAGTATTCAGTCAATTCATTTGACTTTACTTTATTATGAGCTCATTTCTAAAAAAATACATCTAATCTCAGTGGAGCACAACGTGTTAGCATGAAGAATTCAGGGGAAGGTGATGGTCCATTCTTTACTCTTTCCAAGGTGACTTATGGCTGGAAGAACTGGACAACTGTTTAAACTGTAACCTACAGCATGGACTCTGTCTCCATATTGTTTTAGGGAATATGTGATCATAGATATGACAAAATGGATATCATTCCTCCCAATGTAGGATAAATGTGTAATCTAATTATGTATGTGAATTTCTCTTAGTTCCTTAGAACTCTTTCTTTGGATGGAAGACTGATCTTCTGTATTTTTCTGTGAGAGTTGACAGAGAATGAAAGACTTTATGTTTCTCTTCTTTGAGCTGAAATGGGGGGACCACTTTGAGCTGCAAAGGGAGGAACAGTCTTAGGACTTTGTGGTTATGTTGTACCTGTCAAAAACACAAGAATGTGATTTGGCAGTACTCCTGGTAGTGTTCATTTTACTACCCCGTTGCCAATGGAGAACTTGAGACAGAATAGGGTTAAGCAGTTTCCCAGTGTTCCACAGTAAATTGGCAGTTGAATAGGGATTAGAATCTAGGTCTCCAAACCTTGGGGACTTCTCCATTAGCTCAGATCATGTACGGCTCAGCAGTTTCTTTCACAAGATCCTCCTGACATGACACATGCCATCAGTCTTATTTTATAACAGATGTTTTGAGGGTGGAGCAGATGGTCTCTTCCCTTCACCCTCCCAGCCCTTGACCCCAGAGAGTCAGATCATGTCAGAGATGGCACTCACAGCCTTCTTTCCCCAGAGGTCCACCTCCCCTTCTGCTCGTCCTTTTTCGTGCGCTCATCTTTCCTATGCTCAGAAAAACACTGTTCTTACTGTTCCTTTTTCTTATGAGGCTGTGTACTCTCCCCTGAGGCTTTTCCTGTCACTTGTGTTCTTGTTCTGACTCTTCTTGAGTTTTCTTAGTCTAGTCAATGGGAAGATCACTGATCTCTAAGACATGGGGCTCCACATCCCATCATGGCTCTTGATGTAATGGGTGACATGTGACACATTGCTTTCTACCTTTATGTCATGGACATTTGGGACTAACTTGGGGTCTGTGGAGAACCCCTGTGGATACCACTTGGGGAGCCCCTGTCCTAAAGTACTTTGAAATTCAGAGAAAAAGAAACAAGGCTTCACCTACAAGTTCCTGATGATCCATTGGCTGTTTCAGCCATTGTTTACATATGGCTTACGTTTGTTCTTGAACGTCATTCTTTCTACATTATTCTTCTTGAACATCTTAAAATGACCCACTGACATTCATTTACTTTCTTTTTTGCTAACCAGTGAACCTCACTTTGTCTTGAGGGAACCCAGTGTCAGATTGTGTGTGTGTGTGTGTGTGTGTGCACGCATGCGCACATGCATGCCTGCATGTTCATGTGTTCATATGCTTCTGCTCATTTCAGGGGATTGTGTTTAGTTGTAGAAACATTGACTCTGGAGATGGCTTTTAGTGCCCATCTTTGATACTCACAAGCTGTGTGCCTTTGGGAAGGTCAGTTTTCTTGGTCCTTTATAGGCACTCAGGACATTGCTGCTGTTGTGAGGAAGCAATAGAAGAAACAAGTTGTATTAGGAAACCATGCAAGGCAAAGAGAGGAAAAAGTTCCTCATTGGTGAACCATTGTCTGCAGTAAGGAACTACTGCCCACTCCCCGTTCCCCTGCCACAAAGTGGGCAGTCCTGAGTGGATTGAGAGGCTAGGTTACATGTGAACTTGTTGCATTCTGAAAACTCCTCTTAGAGAACTAGTCAGCCTTTCTTTCAGTACTATAGACATGCTATCTCATTAACATTTTAATGCAAGCAGTGGTTGGAAATGATGGCCATTTGCCTCTGACCATAACCAGACTCATTCAATTTTTAAAAATTTCGTTATGTTATTACAAACAGAACAACCTTATAATTAACCCCAATGTACTTTTCTGTGTTGGGCTGAGTGGATATAATCAGAATGGAACGTTGAATTATAAACTGGAAGATTCTCATTTTCCTGGTGAGTCTATCACAAAGCCCTCCTTTGCCCCTTTGCCTTAACATACTGCAGTACTTTTATCTGCAGCCAGTAATGGGCCTTGTTTCTACTCTCTTCTGTCCTAACTTGCGATTCAGTTGCCTTTTACTCTCTGCTTATCTCTGTTTGAGGAAGTGCAGAATGCAGGTGGAAAGTGCTGATTCTCCTTGGACACAACCTTGAAGTTGGACCCTAGAGGGTCCTAGGAATTTTCCAATTATTTATTCCAGTGTTAACATGTTTTATGATCTCCCTGGGCTCGTCTCTGCTCATACTAACTCTGTTTAGGAGATTGGATTAAGTGACCTCTCATTAAGTGAATACCATTGCCCTTGGTTTCTTAATTTGGCCACTGCCAATATCTGTTCCTTTCTACCTTTTGGTCTGAAGTGTGTCAACTTTGGTTCTGAAGCTGACTCTGGGATCATTTCAAGTAAGAAAGGTTTGTTTAAAACAATTGAAGGGATCAGTCATTTTTAAAGACTTCATATTTGGTCATTGCTTCATCCTCTTTTCAAAGTCTTTTAAAAAAATTCTGGGCTTCCCTGGTGGCGCAGTGGTTGAGAATCTGCCTGCCAATGCAGGGGACACGGGTTCGAGCCCTGGTCCGGGAAGATCCCACATGCCGCGGAGCAACTAGGCCCGTGTGCCACAACTACTGAGCCTGTGCGTCCGGAGCTTGTGCTCCGCAACAAGAGAGGCCCGCGCACCGCGATGAAAAGTGGCCCCCGCTCACCGCAACTAGAGAAAGCCCATGCAAAGAAACGAAGACCCAACACAGCCAAAAATAAATAAATAAATAAAATTAAAACAAACAAAAAACCTTTTTTAAAAAAATTCTGGTATAATGGCAGGGAAACCTTGTGGTAACATTGGCTCTCCTGAATGTACAGCCACCTTGAAATATACTGATTTTTGTATGCTCTTAGAACTAGAGGCAACTTCATGAGATCACTGAACCCAGATTCTGCTTTTAAGGCCTCTTCCTAGATTCTCCGTGATAGATGATTGCTCTCAGAGGGTATAAAATTCTATAAGAACATTTAATAGCATATTCCAATGTCTGGGCAGTTGAGGAGTGGAGACTCCTAAAGTCTTGTTTTGTTGCACTAGAAATTAAATGAGATTCTTGCTTTCCTAATTTCTTTGAGCTAACAAAATACCAGCCAGTATTCTACTCACAGAGCCTCAGATGTGAGGGTTGTGACATCTATCACCAGAGTCGATTCAGCTGCTCTAGCAGACTAAGAGGCTGTCCTCTTCCTCCCTCAGTGCTCTGGGCTCAGCCAAAGAGGACAACCTTCCTAGTTACTTACAGTGTCGTGGTAACTGGTAGTAACGCCAAGCATCAGCTTGTGAGCTTTGAGTTTGCAAGAGTCGTCTTATCTTACATTAGGATATGCAAGGAGTTTGAGTTCTCGTAAGCACCAGAAAGGCTGCATAATGATGCCATCCTGCCAACATTGACTCCTGTGAGATGCATTTTGTGCACAGTTTTCTAATGATGCTCCAGGGACTTTGTATTCCATTAGTTCCCTTGGCACCTTCTAATATATTTACTGACTTGTGCCATGCCTCAGCACTCCCAGAAAGAAGGGTTAGGATTGATTTCCCTGTGCTAGGCTGCTAGGTGGGCAATTTAATACCCCAGAAGATTTTCCTTCTGGTACTTTGTTAATTTACACAACTTTCAATTTTCTGTGTCGCCATGAGGAGATAACTTGAGTAAGCCTTGTCATTGCTGAGGGTATGGTGGAAATAAAGATGTGCCCGTCCCAAAGTTGGCCGTGGATCCCTACTTTGGTGCCGATCTACCTCTCAAGGCACTTTTCTCCTCACTTTCTGCACTTGGGATCCTCCCATCATAGGCCTTCATACCTGTTGGTTTCCTATTTCCTAGTTTTTGAAGTGCTTTCCTTTTCTGTTACTTGACAATGTCATTTGCCTGGCTGCTTCACAGTCCCAACTTAAATGTCACCTCCTCAAAGCTGCCTTTCTTAGCCCAAGGGATTATGGCTGGATCTCCTTGGGAGGCCTTGTCTGAGAGGGCGATTACGCCTTTACTTGCATTATCACTTCACACGTTGAGGAACAGAGAGCAGCAAAGCTTCCTCCAAAGGCAGATGCTGGGCTGGGCAAAGGGACGTGCTTCTCTGTAGCTTGTGCTATTCACGCATACTTCTGAAAGATTCTTGGGTCACTGAAAGCCAATGTTAAATCTATGAATGCCAACAGTCTTTGAGGGTCTGCTGCATGCTTTTAGTCTGGATGACATGTTGAAGAACATTTGATCCATTTCGTATCAAGTTAAATCAGTGACTGTTTATAAAACACCCAGGTGTAGTTCTGTGCTAGGTATCTTGAAGTAGAAACAAATGTATAAGATACGGGCCCTACCTTGTGCCCTGCTCGTGTTAGCTTTGTGATCTGGTTAAGATGAGACAGACAACACACTCAAAAATTAATGACTCCCCTACCCACTAAGGTAGGTTATTTACTTTCGTAGCACTTTGAGCTTTTCATTCATAACACGATTTCAGTTTGCTACTATGGTAAGCAGAATTCTAAGGTGGTCCCCATGATCCCACCTCCTGGTGATCAGACTGTTAAATAACCTTCTCTCCTTGAACATGGGCATGGCTTATGACTTGCTTCTAACCAAAAGAATATAGTAGCACAGGAGATAAGATGTCTGTGATTACATGCCCATGCTTACGTAATCTAGCCTGGTCTTGCTAGGGTCTCTCTTTCTGTTGTTGGCTTTGAAGAACCAAGCTACTACGAATCCTATGGCCAGATGCAAAGAAATTAATTTTGTCAGCAACCTGAGGGACCTGGAAAGTGGATCCTTCCTCAGTGGAGCCTTTATATGAGATCCCAGCCCTGGTCAGCACATTGGTTGCGACCTTGTAAGAGACCCTGAGCAAAGGGTCCAAGGAAGCTGTGCCCATACTCCTGACCCACAGAAACTGTGAGGTAAGTGTGTGTTGTTTGAAGCCTCTAAGTTTGTGGTAATTTGTTACACAGCGTAGAAAACTAATACTGCTATTGAATAACTATTTGCATAATTGCAGTCAAATGTTTATCTCACATTTTACAAGTCCCTTGTGGGAAGGAACCATGTCTCTCTCTCACTGCTGTATCCTCCATGCATATTACAACGCCAGACAGAGTTACCACTAAGTAAATATTGGTTGAATGAATACATTTATGAATATATGAACAAATGAATTTGAACGTCAAGTTTGGTTCTGGGCACCACACATGGAGAGATACGCTTAGCCAATTTTTGGATCTTCAGTTGCAGGTTGGAAGGTGCTGGATGTAAGGAAGAGTGTGTGCATGGTGGTGGCAGTGGGGTTAACGATTATAGCTGCCCCTTTAGGATTATTCTGTGAGGTGGTAGTAAATTCTGTGTCACTTGAGGTGCTTAATCAGAGAAGGGCAGCTACTTTTTAAGGATGTTGTAAAGGGGATAACTTTATTTAAGTGACTTGCTGTCCAGTTGGGAAAGAAGACATGGAAAGACGATAAATATCAACAAGATGTTATACTGAATGTCAGATATGCAGACAGCAAATCAAATCTAAAAGACTTTAGAGGATGACGTGGCCCTTAAGGGTGAGCAATTAAAGGATAGTTTGTGGAAGAGAGACTCTGTTTGAAAGAAGAGTAAGCCTCGGATCTGTGAATCCCATGGGTCTTGGGGGGGATTTCATGCAGGAGTAAGAGTGTGGGCAAAAGGGCAAAGGCGAGCACACTCTAATCCACAAATGACTAGGTCCACCTAGCCATGTCTTGTTTAAAACCATTATAGGCTGCGTTCTCTATCCCTGATTACCAAGTCTTTCTGCAGAGGCTAGGCCCAGGTGCCTCCTTGTTTCCACTCAGACACCCCAGCTTCTCTCTGGGCCTAAAAGTGCACAGACTACCAGACCTACTGGTAGCTATGTGGGTTTCTTTTTCAATTATGAATGAGATTATATCAGAGCACTTTAACTGAAAACACAGAGTCATTAGTCAAGAGCTTTTCCAGCCTCAACAGTGAATTAATGTGAAATTTGAATACCTTTCTTAGCTTCTCAAATTTTTAATTTCTGCTACAAAATGATAATGCTTCTTGATTTCTCATTGAAACTTCAGGGTGCTAAGTATTAACTAAGGAGAAATAGCGGTAACTGGCATGCTCTGAGTTTACTCTATTAACAAAGATGTCACCAACAAAAACAGTTCCTAGACCTTCATTCTCATCCACCACGGTGGGTTTTTCAGAGAGCTGGGATGCCAGGGAGGGAATGGCTGAAGGCTGGTGATGAAGTATTCCTTTCAGATGGAAAAAAGAGTTCTCCCTATTTCAGAGTGATTTCTTGCCTTTTAACATTGGGTTAGTTACTGATTTATGGAGGAGCTTTTGACAACACCGAGGACTAGAATTCTCTTCACAGCATGGTTACCAGCAGGCTGAACTTTTTCCCTACCCTAATCCTAGAAACTTTGACCCCCAAAGGACCATCCTTATACTTTTCCAAGAGAAACACATATTTCATTCTATGCTGCCAGAACATTTTAAGGCAAGATAAAGTAATTTAAGATCACCTGTCTGGGAAAATATCCATTTGAGTAACAGCCAGATCTTTCTTAATATATGGTCTTTCTCACTGATTGGAAATTTGGAACTGTTTTTTCTTGTGTGGTGGCAGGGGACTGTGCCTGGGACCCTAGATGAAGGGTCTTTGTTCAGAAACTTTCTCCATATTCACTTCTTCCGGCTCTCACCCCGATCTTGTTGACTTCATAATGTAGTTTTTATTGGTTTTCATATTTCTGTCCCTGAAGTCGAGCACTCCTTGTACTATTTATACTTAGATGTGGTGGACTACCTTACTAGATCATGAGCTATTTTGTATGGAATAGGCTTCAATCCTATAGAAAGAAAAAAATTACTAATTGAGGATCAGCGTGTAAACATAGGGATATTACCACTAAAGGCAAATAGGGCCGTCTGTGTGAGCACTACAGAACAAAGAGACGCATATAGGTGGGCCAAGATTAGGAAGGCTAGAATGCAGTCTGTTGTTTGAGCTCAGCTAAATAAGCTTGATCTGGAAACACTTAGACTGGAAGATAGATGTCCCCCTACTAGGTCAAGCGCGATTCTTCAATGATGAAACACCGTTCTTCAGTACTGAAGCATTATTCTATATCCAGCATCTACCATAGTGCCTGGAACATAATAGGGGCTCAGTAAATATTCAGAGAAATAATGAATGAGTCAGTCTTTCAATTTATTTGTAGCCCTGACGGTGACTTCAACTTCAGTCTTGAAAGTACTTTAGATCAAAAGGTTTCTTTTTACAGGAAGTGGTGACTAAAATATGCTGATCTTTGAGTCTAAAAGTAAAAGTTATTGGCACATAATAAGTGCTTGATAAATATTTTCCAAATGCAGCTTTTAGTGAGGATTCTTATTGCTGCTCTTCAACTTCCAAGATAACCCTCTCCCCATTTTATTCAGTTATCCCATGAATCTTGGTGGAAAGATCAAATGATCTTATACCCAAAGGGAGAAAGTCTCTGAATGCATTTGGTATACAGTGTACATGGACTGGATTGGCACTCCCACTCCAATGATAAAATTAGAGTACACATACAGATTATGTACAATTAAAATTAGGTGTGAGCCAGGGTGCTGGTGAGTTCAAAATAATGATGATGGCCAAAAGAAAAGAAGTGAGTGGAGAAATATTCTCTTTGTTGGAAAGTACTGGTCATATAAATAGCATTTCATGAATAAGAATCATGTCCTTCAAAATGCTCTTTACATACACACCTGAGCTTACCATGTAATGAATGGGCAGTGGTGACTGTCACTCATGGGCGATTTGAACTTGCACTTGCACCATGCCAAGGGCTTTGTAACAAGAAAGTAATTGCAAAATGTCAACATCCATTGCTAGACCAAGTATAGGAAATAAAAGTTCTTAGTGCAATGGTAATGTGGTAGGAAGGATAGTCTTGGGTTTTCTTGTAGTATCTGTACCGAAAAGGCAATGGCCACCTTCACTCCCCTTGTACTTGTTGAAAAACAGCAACCACTGTTGACCTAGAGCACTTTTTCTCAAAGTGTGATTTGGCATTGGAACCACCGGCAAGCATGTTAAAAATGCATATCCGTTTAGAGAATTAGAGAAATGCAAATATAACCACTACACTTCACACCCATTAGGATACCTGCTATTTTTTTTAAAAGTCATAAAACAACAAGTCTTGGCAAGGATACGGAGAAAATGGGACCTTTGTGCACTGCTGGTGGGAATGTAAAATGGCATGGCTGCTGTAGAAATCAGTATGGTGGTTCCTCAAAAAAATTAAAAAAAAACTATCACATAATCTGGCACTCCTACTTCTGTGTATATATTCAGAATAATTAAAGGCAGGATCATGAAGAAATATTACATGTCTATGTTCATAGAAGCATTATTCACAGTGTTCAAGAGGTGGAAACAACCCAAGTATCCATCAGCCAATGAATGGATAAATAAAAATGTGATATATATACAATGGAATATTATTCAGCCTTAAAAACGAAGGAAATTCTGACGCATCCTATAACCTGGATGAACTTTAAGGACATTATGCTAAGTGAAATAAGCCAGTCACAAAAAGACAAATGCTGTATGATGCCACTTGGATGAGGTATTGAAGGGAGTTCAAATTCATAAAAAGTGCACGTAGAGTGGAGGTTGTCAGGGCCTGGTATACTTAGTACTACTGAGCTGTACACTAAACAAAACAGTGAAGATGGGAAATTTTATGCTGTGTTTTTAAATTTATTTTATTTAGTTTTGGCTGCACTGGGTCTTCATTGCTGCGCGTGGGCTCTCTCCAGTTGTGGTGAGCGGGGGCTACTCCTTGTTGCGGTGCGCGGGCTTCTCACTGCGGTGGCTTCTCTTGTTGTGGAGCACGGGCTCTAGGCACACGGGCTTCGGTAGTTGCGGCACGCGTGCTCAGCAGTTGTGGCTTGCGGGCTCTAGAGCGCGGGCTCAGCAGCCGTGGTGCACGGGGCCTAGTTGCTCTGCGGCATGCGGGATCTTCCCGGACCAGGGCTTGAACCCGTGTCCCTCGCATTGGTGGGCAGATTCCTAACCACTGCGCCACCAGGGAAGCCCTATGCTGTGTTGTTTAAAGCCACAATTAAAATTAAAAAAAAAAAGAAGACCCCAGAACCCTATTGCCAGCCTGCTAACCCAAATCTCTGGGACAATGGCACTGGCAATGTGCATTTAAACAAGCCCCCTGGTGATTTCCAGAGAAACACCAACATCTGAGAAGAGCTAAGCTTGGCCCTTTCAATTCACACGGTTCTTTTCGCCTGCATTTTCTCATTTAATACACCAACTCTGTAGGTGGTTATTATTGTAATCACTATTTTGCCAATAAGAAAACTGAGGGTCAGAGAAGCTAAGTGAATTGCCTCAGGTCACAGAGCTAGTAAGTGGTGGAGGCAGGGTTCACATCTGTGTTCACCTGGCATCACTCTCATTTTCTTTCCATGTGTATCTCAACTTGCTATGCCCGCATGCCTAAGTTTCATTTCGGACATGAAAGTTAGAGTTGACCTGCCTTCATGTGTCTGACAAAATATTGAATGTCCCATAGTGGTTTTTGTTTGATCTCTTGTGGTTACCCACATTAGCATTTTTAGAGGATGCTCATTCTTATTTATTACAATCTGACTGTCACCCGCTCTGATGTGCAGGTCTTTTTTGATTGTATCTGAGTTTTTCTTCTATTTGGATTAATGATCTCCATTTTTAATCACTCCGTGTATGTAGCTTGTGTGTTTCCCTATGTAGATTCATCTGAGGTTTCCTGTATTTTTTCCCCCTGACTTCTGGATATAACTTTCGATTCTGTTGCTGTCTCTCACAAGTCGTTTATTGAGTTAGTTAATGTCAATCTTCTCCTCACAAGTCTTTAGTGGCTCCTGAGTAAAATTCTACCAAATTGACTACTTAATACAGGAGTGTCCAAATTCCTTAACCTGGTATGTGGGACCTCTATAATCGGCCTTCAAGACACCTTTCTAGTCTTTTCTTTTCCACATGCCTGACATCTAATTGGATCTGGAATATTTGTCATCTCATGAATATGCACTGGATTTTCCTACCTTCCTGCTTTTGCTCCTAGCATCCCCAGTGTTCAGAATGTGTCTTCCAGCCATATTCATCCATCTTTAGAAACCTGGCCCAATTCTGTTTTCTTTGTGACTCTCTTTGCATATGACCCCATCCTAAAACGATTCCTCGTCTGGTGTATTTTTATTGCATTTAATTTGTTCTATGCATAAGATACTTTTTATCAACTGCCTTGATTACTGCAATTTGCATGTGTGCCCAGTTTCCACTATTAGATTACAGGGACTTCACAACACAGACCCTGAACTTATAGTTCTTAGTTGAACAGCAGTACTTTTGAACCTAGTATGTGTCACCCACTCTGCCCTGAGGGCCACTGAGATGAAAGACAGTTCCTGCCCTCACGGGGTTCAGAGCCTAAAAGAAGAGGCAGAGAAGTAAGCAATTTTATATCTCACACAAGTATACCCCCTTGGATTCACCCTTAGAAATGCCACGCTGTACATATCTTTAACCTTTAACAGAGTGGTCAGTAATCTAATTTCTTGATAATTGATTAAATGTTTCCATCAAATCAAAAACTACTAGCCAGAAACGACTTGTAACTTCTGAGCTAAAACATACTGTAAGTGGAAATTCACTTAAGTGGCCTGTGATAATTGAATTCATGTTTCTAAACTTGGATGAGACCCACCAATTGCTCGTCAATCGTTAATAAACCTTTTGCAATGAGGAATAAACATAGGAGAGTGATTATTTCTTATGCACCAGTAGATGGCTGTGGATTTTGTACTGACTTATTTAGCGGGATTTTCTTTGTAACCTATGATTCTGCTTATCTGTAACTATGAAAAACAAATCAATATGGTATTGGATTCGTTTTGGATGGGAGGAGGGTAGATTGGGGAAATAAGAAAAGATCAGACCCAAATGCAGCGACTTCATGAAGAAGAATTACAAACAGATACATGCAGGCTGATGAAATCCGAGAGTGAAACTGAAATCACTGCTGCGTTCAAGTGTTTTTTTTCCTAGCACTTATAGCGAAGCTTAATGAAACCTTTTTTAGGCCTAAGAAAATTACCCCCATGGACCATACACTTAAGGTACATCTGTCAGTTGAGCAGTATCTGTATTCTAAGTGATTTAAAGTTTATTGTAAAGTAAAAATAGCAAGAAGCATGGAGTGTTTTGAGGCCTTTGTTACTGGAAACGACAATAGGTAGTGTTCTTGGGTGTTGCCGTGCTTTTTCTTTAAAAACAGTGAGGCTGGGCTTCCCTGGCGGCGCAGTGGTTGAGAGCCCGCCTGCCGATGCAGGGGACACGGGTTCGTGCCCCGGTCTGGGAGGATCCCGTATGCCGCGGAGCCGCTGGGCCCGTGAGCCATGGCTGCTGAGCCTGCGCGTCTGGAGCCTGTGCTCCGCAACGGGAGAGGCCACAACAGTGAGAGGCCCGCGTACCGCAAAAAAAACAAAAACAAAAAACCAGTGAGGCTGTCATTTGGGCTCCTGGCCCTCTGGGGAGATGGTTATCTCTGTTACTGTGCATTTGTTTAGCACTCCATGCTGTCAAAGCTCTTTCTTTGTTCACCTGCTGGATATGTCAGATGTATTACTGAGATGTTTTAAGTCACAATTCATTGGTTTCTTTCCATTTTTGCCTCTTGATTAATGTTAAAGGTGGAATTACTAACTGGGTATAAGATCACAACAATATCTTTAATTAATGGAGCGCCTTGGCAAACAGAAACACTTTTTTTTGTATAATTTTTTTTTTTTTTTGGCTGTATTGGGTCTTCATTGCTGAGCACGGTCTTCCTCTAGTTGTGGCGAGCGGAGGCTACTCTTTGTTGCGGTGCGCGGGCTTCTCATTGCGGTGGCTTCTCTTGCTGCGGAGCACGGGCTCTAGGCGCGCGGGCTTCAGTAGTTGTGGCACATGGGCTCAGTAGTTGTGGCTCGCAGGCTCTAGAACGCAGGCTCCGTAGTTGTGGCGCACGGGCTTAGTTGCTCCGCGGCATGTGGGATCTTCCTGGACCAGGGATTGAACCCGTGTCCCCTGCATTGGCAGGCGGATTCTTAACCACTGTGCCACCAGGGAAGCCCCAGAAACACTTCTGACACAAAGAAAACTGTCTTTAATGATACTCCTCAGCTTGCTAAAACTCTTTTAGAGATTTTCCCAGGGAAACTGGTTCTACTTTTAAGCTTCATGTTTGTCAATTTGTATTTGGCCCTTAATACTATTTACTTAAATTTTAAAAGTCCAAGGTGAATGATGAATATACATGTTTTCTTAGGGTTTTTCACATGCACTAACATACATGCTTATATATGTATATGTACACACACATGCCTCTCTTGAAATTTTGGAAAAGCTTTGAAGATTCTAGATATTCCAGTGATCACCTAGGCTGTCTCCCTGCCCATTCCCCATTTGATCTTGACCTTGACTCTCTTCTCCTTCATTCCGTGCCCCGCCTCCTCTCCTTTCTCTGGTCACCTTGGGCTTTGACATCCTTCCTTCTGGATCCTCCTCTCACCCTCATGTATTGTGGTTTTCACACAATGTTTTAGCTTTTGTGGGTTCTCTTGACTGTAGTGTTTTTGTTGCCTTATTAAAGAAACTTCCTGCTCTAGCCTTGCTGGTTGAACCAGATGCTGGGCATACACGTCCCCTGGATTACTAGTGTGAGAAAATAAGAGGGGTAGGGGATGAGAACAAGGAAAAATATGGCATTTCACTCTGTGTGGGGCCTGAATCTATGTATGTAATTATTGATAAAATAATTTGTTGAACTGAATGACCATCTGCAATACTACTGTCTTCCCTGCTTCAATCCTACCATCCAAGCACCATGCAGCAGTAGAGTGATTTTGTAACACTGTAAATCAGATAATGCCACTCACCTGAGTCAAAACCCTCCAGTGGAAAATGGGATAATAGCACATTCCTGACCGTGGTCTATGAAACTATATGACCTGGCCCCTGCCTACCTCTCCACCTCATCTCAGCCCTCTCTCCACTCCGCTAACTTTGCTTCAGCCTCCATGGCCTTCTTGCTGTTCCACAAAAACACCAAACTCTTTCCCACTTGAAAGCTTTGCATCTGCTCTTTCTTCTTTCTGAAATACCCTGCCCTCTGATCTTCACACAACGGATTCCTTCTTGTCATTCAGATTTCAGGTCAGATGTCACCTCTTTGGAGAGTTTTCCAGCCACTCAGTTGGATGTGTCTCCTAGTCACTCTCTAGCACATCATCCTGTTTTCATCACATGTTCTTGTTCATTCATATATTAAGCTGTTTACAGTCACTAGTGCTTGAATTCTATAAGAGCAGACACCTTGTCTGGCTTATTCATTTATGAAAGCCCAGCAACTAGAACAATGCCTGGCACTGAGTGGGATTCAGCAAATATTTTCTGTTAATACTTTACCTTTAACTGATAGCTGGAGTGTATAAGTACTTAACATATATTAAGTATGCTAACATACTTAACATATTCATTCATTGTTTCTCACAGTGGCCCTGTAAGGTGGTGTGATGAATTGGGAGATTGGGATTGACATATATACACTAATATGTATAAAATGGATAACTAATAAGAACCTGCTGTATAAAAAAATACATAAAATAAAATTCAAAAAAACATTAAGATAAATGACATGATCTCCATTACATAGATTAGGAAACTAAGGTCCACAGTGATACATACATAGAAAGAGGTGGTGCTGGTGTTGGACCCCAGGTGTATATGATGCTATGTTAGTTTTCTGTTGCTGTGTAACAAATTACCACAAACTTAGCAACTTGAAATTGCACTCATTTATTATCTCACAGTTTTTATAGGTCAGATATCCAGGCATAGCTTTGCTAGGTTCTCTGCTCAAGGTTTCACAAGGCTATCTATAATCAAGGTATTATCTGTGCTGCATTCTCATCTGGAAGCTCAATTAGGGAAGGACCCACTCTCAACCTCTAATTGTTGGCAGAATTCATGCCAGCTTGCTTCTTCTAAGCCAGCAATGGAGAGAAACAGAGTGTCTGCTCCTTCAAGTCTCTGATTTCCAGGAGGGTCTAGATCCTGTTTTAAAGGGCTCACCTGATCAGGTCAGGTCCACCTAGGATTATCTCCCTTCCAACTAATTAGGAACCTTAGTTACATAGGCAAAATTCACCTCTGCCATATTCTATTGGTTAGAAATAGGTTACAGGTCCTACTCATACTCAAGAGGAGGAGATTATACAGGGGTGTGGGTCACTGGGGGTCCTCTTAAAATTTTGCCTACCACATGGTGCCAAAGATCATGCTCTTTCTACTCTAATCTGGGTAGAAGATTGGGATCAAGATCCCTTGGAATTTTAAGATATTATAATTGCATAAATAAAAATGAGAAGGAATAAATCCCAAATGAATGAATGGTTTGAGAAGAGATTCCCCAAACTGTTGTGCTTAAAAATACAATGCGAATCACAAGAACTAAATGGAGCATTGCGTAAGATTGAATCGAAGAGCTTGACCCTCACCTCTCATTTTGGATCACAGTTTGCCTTGCAGTTCTTCACTCCTCCTGCCCATCTCATTTTGTCATTCGGAATGGAGACACTCCACTTTAAAGGTAAACTCATGTTGTCAGATGTGTGCCTTGCTGGAGCAAAAAGATGGCCTCTATGGGAAGTGAGCAGATTTAACCAGGCAGCTGCTGTAAAGACATGCTTTTGAAATGCCTTTTTGAATTTTATGCTTTGAAGACTGGAAAAAAGGGATGAGCTGTGTCTAGAGAGTCCACATGTATTCATTCAGTGTCTCCATATATATGTCAATCCCAATCTCCCAATTCATCACACCACCTTACAGGGCCACTGAGAAGCAATGAATGAATATGTTAATATGTTAAGTATGTTAGCATACTTAATATATGTTAAGTACTTATACACTCTAGCTATCACTTAAAGTTAAAGTATTAACAGAAAATATTTGCTGAATCCCACTCAGTGCCAGGCATTGTTCTAGTTGCTGGGCTTTCATAAATGAATAAGCCAGACAAGGTGTCTGCTCTTATAGAATTCAAGCACTAGTGACTGCAAACAGCTTAATATATGAATGAACAAGAACATGTGATGAAAACAGGATGATGTGCTAGAGAGGGACTAGGCGGTGCCAGACCCACAGAGCCTAGGCACAGAGGCCCAGTGATGCACAGAAGAGGGCGCCTAGCTTGAGGGGCTTTCGGTTGAGTGGGAGAAATAGACGTGTCAGCTGAGTGGTGTAAAGATGTGTGTGAGCTCAGACATGGGAATGGGGGTGGAGAGCAAACACTTCTGCTGTCAAGCTGAGGACAGTGTGAGTATGGGGGACAGCAGGGCTGAGGTGAGAGAGCTAGACGGTATTTTTGGCCATTGTATGCTTCTTATAAGCACTATTTGCTAATGTAAGTAGCATGGTGCTGGAGATGCCAAAGGACCCCCTGTGGAGGGTGTGTGATGTCTGGGACTTTCTTCTATAAAGCTAATCAGTGACAACCTGAGAAACTCCTAATGCTGCTTTTGCTTTTCGTACCATTTCAATGGAAATTATGTATTTGCTCAATCCTAAGTAACCAACATTGACAGTTTCATAAAATTGGAGTATATGGGAAATAAAAGATACATTTTACTTTTATTCATTTCTTACCCAGTGAAGACCAAAAAAGTGATCCATTTGAATTTCTAATATTAAATGTCTTTCAGCATGAATGTGCCTGCTTTTATATTAGTATGAAATACATGAAATTGATGGAAGGAACTGAAAGAGCACGCAAGTCCCTTGTATGCCTCAATTCCCACTGGGTGATTCTCATGGCAGTGCTATGCGTGAGTGATGACGGGCTGGGTGTTTGCAGTGTGGGTTTCCAATGATGCTAAACCTGAAACCCAAGAGGCCAATAGCATTGGCATGTGTGTCTGCATTTACAGGGGTGGGAGTGGATGGCAGCAAAGTTGAAAATGAACTCAAAAGACACCACTCCATCACTTAAAGTCATGTTCCATAAGGATTACTTTCTTTTTTTTTGGTGGCTGCGCCACGAGGCATGTGGGGTCTTAGTTCCCCAACCAGGGATGGAACCTGCGCCCCCTGCAGTGGAAGGGTGGAGTCCTAACCACTGGACCACCAGGGAAGTTTCTTCTTTTTCTTAAATAGTAATTCATAATTGACAGATAACATGAATATCCTGTAATAAGGGCAGGATTTGGAACTCCCCAGATTCTCCCACTTCCTAGCTATTTTTATTTGTAGATTTGGGTAAGTCACTCACCTTTAGCAAATTCCAGTTTCCTCAGTTCTAAAATGGGAATAATTATATTTGTCTCGAAGTTTCACTAAATGAATTATGTGAGCTATCATATATAAGGTGCCTAACATAATATCTGGAGCTAGAGTTAGAGATGGGTCTTAGACAAAGACAGCATGGAGAGTGGTGAGAGCACAGATTTTGGAATTATTTCTTCATTCAGTAGGCACTGGTTGAATAAGGCTTTCAGTGAGTGCTAGGTATCGGGCTGGGTACTGGATGCGCAATGGCGAATAAGGTTACATGATCACCTCTATTAGAGTTTGAAGCCCAGTGAGTAGGATACCAGCTCTGCCGCTTAGCTGTTACCTTGGAAAACCATTTCACCTCTCTGAGCTTTAGTTTGCACCTGTGTAAAGTAAGTATCATAACACCTGCACTGCAGTGTTCTTATGAGATAAAAGGAAACAGTGTATGTAAAATACTAGGCTTATTGTAGGTACTCAGTAAATGGTGGCGATAGATCATCATCGTCATCAAAATCCCATTATCGCCATGAGAAATTTAAAGCAGTTGGGGTTGACACTACGGGCTATTTTGGATTGAGGTTCTATGGGTTTTCCAGTGCCTTCTTTGGTGTTGCAGCACACTAAGTCTTCCCCGTACTCTGCCCTCAGCCCATTTAGGCTCTGGGGATAAATATTAACGTCAACATTCTAAGACCATATAATTGTAGCCGTTGCAGAAGCTGAATATGGAATCTGTTCCAACATCCTTAATTAACCAATGAGAAACAGAAGGTAGCTGGTGCCAGTCAGGACCATAACCCTGCTCTTCTGACTCCAAGTTGACTGATCCTTCTACTTTCCCACTGCTGCCTTACAGAATGAAGGAACAATGCAGCAGACATACAGTACATAACACAAAGCGAATGGTGCCCTAAATATACCCGAGCATGGACTGAAAGCAAAAAAGAGGGATTGCTTTATAAAGGGATGTTTGTCATCAAGGTCATTGTGGATCACGACTCTAGTTTTGTAGTTCTTGTGTTGGGGAGGTTCAAGTGCAGTTGGTTTCTGCTTTCCGTGTAGTTACTGGATTCTATGACATCGACATAAGTCTGGTTTGTGATCAGCTAATTTGTATTTTCTGCTGCATATTTTACTTTGATCTTCAGCTGTAGAATGGCATCATGGAAACACACAGGTTCGGGAACCAGTGACAGTGCTGGACTCAAATCCCAGTGCTTGAAGGAGGAGATATGGGAACATATGTATATGTATAGCTGATTCACTTTGTTATAAAGCAGAAACTAACACACCATTGTAAAGCAATTATACTCCAATAAAGATGTTAAAAAAAAAATCCCAGTGCTCTCATTTATCCCCTGTGCGGATGACTTGAGGCATGCTTCATAACCTCTCGGAGCCTCAATTTTCACATAAGTAAAGTCAAGGTAACAGTTTTTATATTGTGCAGTTGTGGTGAGGAATAGATGAATTAATCCATGTAGTGTGGTTGGACCATTGCCTGATACCTAGTATGCACGCAGTAAATACCAGCTATTGTTGTTGCACCCATATTTACGTACAAGATTTTATCAATTGGCAGTTGCTACCATCTTAGATTTGATGCAAATATTGAGAAGCATGAGACATTTAAAATCTTCTGCTGTGGCGATAATGCTCTGATATCACCTTATGCTTAGACAGCACTCTCACTTTCTAATCTATCAATATGTGAATAAATATGGATCGAGTGCCTGTTCTGTGCCAGACACTGTTTTATCCCTGCGAAAAAGGCAGGATCAGTGTAATTATCTCCATCTGAAAACGGAGAAAGCGTGTGTACCAAGAAGCTAGTGGATTTGCTTTATGTCACACTGCTCTTAGTATTTCAGGTGGGGCTGGAGCTCAGATCTTAGGACTTTCCCCCCAAAGCCCTTCCAGCTTTATTCCGCTTTTGTGCCTAGCACAATGCGATTGGCCAGAGGCAAGCTGAGTATCAGGGATGCTCCAACGGGGCTGATAAAAAAAAGAAGGCTAGGAGCCACGAAGAGCTAGAGAGTCCGAAGTGTGAAGTCCAGGAAGGAAGCGGAGTTCAGAGGAGCGGGGGGCAGGCGGGTGTCCGGAGACCAGTGCGGGGAAGGTGGCGAGGTGCAGCCCACGACTCTTACAGCCTGGCTGACCTGAGTGGGCTTCCTGTCTCCATGGCAGCTTTTGTCCTGAGGCGCCTTCGGTGCAGAGCTAGGCTTCGGGCCCTGTGCAGGAGAGGCAAACCTTTCTCTTGAAAGGGTTTCTCTTGTCTCGATCACAGTAAAACAGACTAGCATCATTGTAAATCAATGAAGTTTATCATTGCAGGTTAATTACAGGTGAGCACAGACAGCTTTGGCAGTAATTATGCCTGTGAGTGGAGTTCAGTGTGGGAGAGGAAGATTCAGCAAAATGAAACGGGCTGTCCTGTGTGTATCGAGATGGCCGTCTTGACTTCCCCACAGCCACGAGGATGGGCTGTACTGATCTGGCCACATTTTCCCCTTAGCTCCCGTGGTGACCAACTGCACCATTTGCCAGATGGTTCAGTGGGGTGAGGGGACAGCATGAGGCTGTGACATGTGACAGACTGAAGTTAACTGACCCATGTGGGAATTGGGCTGATAGCTTTCATATAAGGCTTTCAGAATCTCATTTCACATAAACTATAGAATTAAAAGGTTATGTAAACAGATCCAAACCAATTGACTTTGGAGTAAAAAACAGCATTCATTCTCATTTCTAATCCTCATCAATTTTTTAGACAGATGTCTGGGGTTAGGGGTTCGCATGAAGACTTAGTCTGAAAACCACAGGGCCCTCATATGGACTCCGAGAGGACTTGGGTACCTATCGATCGCTAGCTAGTGAGAATATACTGTTGGCCCTGAGCAGGCAACTTTAAATGTCAAGAGGTTCAGGAGTAAAGGGTTGACTATCCCCTAAGTCAGAGTCTCCAAATCTCAAGATCCTTAGTACGGTTGGTCTTGATCTGCAGCGCCTCTGCGGAAGAAAATGCTGGCTTTAAAGAGCTCCTTGAATTTCTTGAAGTATGAAATTCCTCTCCAGGTTGAAAGTTCTTTTCCATTTCTGTGCTGCAAATCTGTGAAGCATAGGAATCAAAGTCAAACATGCTGTCGCACAGAAAGTTCAAGTTCCACCTTTAGCTGCGGATAAGGAGTCTGCTTCGCGGTTACCTCTGGTGCCTTTCCAGCCATACTCCTACTATCAGGGCTAACAACACACAAGACCGTCAGCGTTCAGGTTTTCTGTGGTGTCATCCCTATCCCTGCCCTCCTCCCCTGCAAACATCCCCCTCCTCCTCCCTGGCTTGTGGGGGTGTAGACTATTGAAATGCACTTGTCCTTCCTTCTCTACATTGTCTCTAAGTCTAGCCCAATTTTTACATTAAGGCTCCCACCTGCTTTCGGTTGCAGAATGACCTTGGAATCTTTTGCTGCGGGAGCACAGCTCTCTTGCCTTCTAGCTAGTAATTAGTGTCAGGGGATGTAAACTGCACGGGTTACAAATAGAGCTAGGAAAGGTGAGACATGCTTTTTGCTTGGAAATGTTCACATCATGGAATAATTGGAAAACTTGAGTGGTGAGCCCGTGCTATTATATATATAATATAAACGTGTATACATAATGTGTACATGTAAATATACATATCTCTATACATACACACACATATATATATAATTTGTAACAGGATATGGCTAAGGTGCAACTCGCCCTCATTCTTCTATTTGGAGCTGAGTTTCTTCACACTGCAGTATTCGTTTTGATAACCGTGCGGAGACAGATGGCATTTTGTCCTTCTTCCAGAACAGAGGAATAGTTTGCCGAGCTATAGCTAGTATAATGAGAAGCCGTGTTAGATGAAGCTGAGGTAAGACCAGAGCATCTGTCAGTCCTCGCGTGCCAGATTGGAGATGCTGCAGACAAAGTAATATTTCAACAAAAAGTTGAAGCGAGTATAGATTTGTGACCAAAATGATTGCATTTGATAACAATGCCATAGCAGATGTCCTAGAGTTCATGCTTGGTTTTTATTACTGCTCTGTGAGTGTTTTTGGAAGCGAGACCTACCGGCACAGCTTGTATGGAGCGTGTTCGTTATAAAATTTTATTTTACAGAAAACAATGAGATGGAAAATTTGTAGCTAATTTGGTACTTTCCTACTCTATCATGTTTCTTCACTTATTTTATTTAGGGAAAGAGTCTATTCTTGCTTGATTTACTTTGGCGCTTTCTCGCCTAATGAAAGAACATCGTGTTAATTTGAAATAGAGAATGAGAAACCCGCGTAAATGTTCATTATCTAATATTATGTTTTCAGTATGGACCATGGGAAGATGCACCTTAACCTACTCAGCGCTCTCGTTTTCATCCATTCAGACTTTTGTTTTTTATTACTGAGAGTAATTTTTTTAAAAGCCTTTTTAAAGGATCCCTGATTAGAAGAGAAACCGGAGCAAGATGATTTGCCGACTGTCTTTCATCTGTCGTTAGATTAATAGTTGATATTGCCTCAGGAAAGCAATTGTTTCAGATCCAGATGATTTAAGGTCTTTACACATGGTGACGAATGTGTTTTAAGGGTACATCATGCCTTTCTGGCCTGGGTGCTGCATAAGGCAGTGTTAACATGACCGTGTAGGAAAGTCCCTTGCTCACAACGTGTGCATTATATGAAGGACCATTATTCTGGGTTTCGGTGGGACGGGAAACAGCGATATAACCTGATCGCTTTATAACAGATTCCTTATTGGGAGAAGGCAATTATTTTCAAAGGTTGCTGAATGTTAATAAAAGGTTACATGTAGTAGTCAAAATGTTATAGCATCGCGTTTACAGATTGGAAGATAGTCCAATTACATACCAGATTATTTCCTATTACAGGGGCTGTTAGGACCATTCCTGTGCCATCTCTCGTAAGTGAACTATATCCACGGACAAGTGTTCCTGTCTCCCTATACCTCAACGGCTCTTGGGAAACATATGTTTTAGTTTCTGGCACTCCTCTTTTTGCTTCCCTTTGAGGTCTTAACTTGCATCGTTCTATTTCCCGGCATTTTGTGGTGTTGGAGTCTTTGGGTTACGATGAAAGCAGTAGCATGGTCGTGGGTTTGCCTGAATGGGTTGATCTGCAGTTGTTTCGTGGAGTGCTAAACCATACCCCGGCAAGTCTCAGTTTCAATTGGAAATGTTATGATATAGTAACACACTAGTGTGTTAAAATAGATAGGCGTGTAATTAAATAAACATGTCTAAGCTGAAAGAAGAAAAATAACCCATTCAATTTTACTCTCATCTACTTAAAGGCAGTCTCTCGCTTGTCTGTTGTCCTTACATTGCCTGCTTTCTCAAAGCTCTTTTATTAAATGATTTTTTTTTTTTTGGTTTTTAAAGAGGCTTGAATTTTGTGTTTTTTTAAAACACTGAATCTAATCTAAATAATTATCAAATACTTCTAATGTTATGAACGGCATATCCAAGGCACTAGGCTTCTGGGGCTTTAAACTTATTTAAATTTGTTTTTTGAAAATGTTTACATTGCATTGCAGAAAAGTTTGGTGTAGTTTTAACTGTCACACCACAGAGAATTTCCTTCTCCTCCCCCTGGCTCTGATCAGATCACCTGCTTGCTTATAATAATTCAGAGGCCCAGAGGAGAAACTTGGCCTAGAGGAGAAACTTCTTTGTATGGCATTCAAGGTCTTTCACATCTGCCCACCATCCCTCCCCATCCCTCTCCCATACTTCACACCCTGCGCTCCAGTCCTCAAAACCCAAGTCACACCAAGGCTTCCAAGTACTCCACACCACCCCACCCTGGGCACATGCCCTAGCCTTTGAGTAAATTCCCCACCCTCTGTTTCCTCCTTTAATTGCCCCTGTGAGACATGACACTCATATTCTGGCACTGAAATTCTTGAAATTCCCAAATAGGTATCCTCGTGTGAACTGTTCTACAAGTTCCAGGTGCAAATATAGCTATACCTCTCCTTTTTTCCAGTTCATTGCTCAAGCTCCCACTTGCTCCTTAGCAGGAAATGCAGTATCTCCCTCTTGATACCTCTCTTTCCACCCCCACCACATGTCTAACAGGTCTGGGGGTTCCCAGAGTTCAGAGACGTTGGGCATCATCCTGGCTTTTCCATCTGAATAAAGGGAAAACTGGAATCTAAGTTCACTCTTGCTGTTGTCATGCGGGGGGCGCTTTTGAAAGTTGTCAAAATTCAGAGGTTTCAAGGTGATTTTTCTTGCACCTCTCACATAGGAAAAAAGAAAAATACACAATTTGATTTCCATAGGCCATCCCGCTATCCTAGTATTTCAAAAAAAGGAGAATTTTAGTGGCAAAATATTTGTTCCTGATAACAGACAAGACCCTACATTTGAATAACTTTCAAAATATATTCATATGAAATGAACAGAGCAGGTAAAGTTGCCCCTTGGTATAGATGAAACAAATTGAGGCTCAGGGAAGTTAAGTAACCTGTTGAAGGTTCTAAAGTAAGCTACGTCATAGATTTGGGCCCGGAACCTGCTTCTCACTGTGCCTCTCCTTTAGATTTCTGCTTTTGCATTTTGCATCCTATTTGTTCGCCCTTTGGCGGCCTAGCTCTGCCCTTCCTTCGAAGCTTGGGGCCATACTATGGGCTGTCTTTGCTCTGAGCTACCTGGAAGGTGCAGTCCATCTGGCTGGCCCCTCAAAATCCAGCTCTGACCACTGGGCTCACAGCAGAGGCAGGGAGGGAAGAGTTAGGCCACTTTTACACCCATTCTGATCAAAGAAAGATGCAACCAATTGAAAGACCACTTTCTCCTCAATGACTTTTCACGTTATGATCAAATAAGCGTCGTTTGCCTTTTCCTACTTTAATTATTTAAACCCAAGATAGAAAGTAAATTGTTTTTCTGTTTTATCTGCCCAGATGTACTAGCAACCAGGGTGACGATTCTGTGTCCATGTGGACAATTACTGCGCTCAGGAACTTACCTTTAGAATGACTTTTGCCATTATGCCACTTATTAAGCAAAATGTGCTAATTAAAAACAAGAAATCAAAGGACAGTTTGTGAAAGAAACTGCCTGCAGGGTACGAAGAGGGCAGACTGTACTCTCTCAGGGCCAGCGCTTGGGCACTGTTTCTTATTGGATAAATAAATGGCGTAGGCACAGTGATGACCCAGGGAAATAGCAGCAGCCTCATTTCATCCTCTGATAACTTAATCCTGTACATAATGCTAACCTCAGACCCTGCAGGATTGCTTTTGCAAGACCAGGGTTGGCTTGAAAAACAGACAAAGAAATAGTAAATTAAATTCAAGATTGAAAGAAATTATTTGAATCCTTTTTTGGTCAAAATAGGCATATTCACACCCCAAAAATAAGCTCAGTGAGACTAACAAAGTTTACAAATAAGCGACTTGGCAGAATCTATTTGTTCTTCCCTCAAAGAAACATAACTTTAGAAAGGGTAAGATTCCCCTGGGAGCGCTGTGAGGGAAGTTTAACATAAAAATGGGTAGCAATATTGAAGAGATATCTGTACCCCCAAGTTCATTGCAGCATTATTCACAATAGCCAAGATACGGAAGCAACTTAAGTGTCCATCAGTGGGTGAATGGATAAAGAAAATGTGGTATATGTATACAATGGAATATTTTTCAGCCGTGAGAAAGGAGGAAATCCCGCTATTTGCAATAACATGGATAGACCTTGAGGGCCTTATGCTAAGTGAAATAAGCCCTACAGAGAAAGACAAATACTGTGTGGTATCACGTATATGTGGAGTCTAAAAAAAAAAAAGTCAAAGTCATAGAAACACAGAGTAGAAAAGTGGTTGCCAGGGGGAAATTGGGAGAGCTTGGTAAAAGGGTACAAACTTTCAGCTATAAGATGAACAAGGTCTGAGGATCTAATGTAAAAATTGTGACTATAGTTGATAACACTGTATTGTGTAACTTGCTAAGAGTGTGGAATCTTTTCACAATGTATGTGCACATCAGATTATCACGATGCACACTTTAAACACCCTACAGTTCTGCCAATTACACCTCAATAAAGCTGAAATAAAAACAAAAACAAACAAATGGGTAGCAGATCCCAACGTTATGTACTAAGTTTGGATGAGTCTCATTTCCAGGGGTCTGTTGAGGCAGTCCTGGACTGTACAGGTAAGAGGTCACAGCTAGCCTTGTTCCATGTCACCATTCCTTATAACCCCTGTGCCTTAATAGTGACTTGTGGCCAGTATTAGAAGAGTTTCCATTATTTAGATCACCGTTTTAGACTAATATTCAGACGACTCATTTGCATGCTGCTGACTTTGGGTAGATCACATCTCTTCTTTGCACCAAGTATGGCTTTTCTACACTTCACTGTGTTAACTCCTATTCTTAATAATATTTTTTATTAGTGTCCATTGAAAGAAATTGCGGTTTTTTAGGTTTGGTGCAAAGATATTAAGTGATCCCAACAAATAATAACATACATATCACGCAGATCTGTAGTTCTGTGCCTCAGAATGCCAAGTCACATAGATCTGTACACTATGTGCAAATCAATGGAGAACCAGAGTGTGTGCATATTCTGCATAAATGGTAGCACACTATATATGTAATTCTGTAACCTACTTTCATCCTTCAAAAAACTCGGGAAAAAAAAAAAAGATGGCGGCAGGAAATGGTTGCAGACATACTTCCATGTCCAAAAAAAAAATCACCTTTTTTATCGGCTGCATGCTAGTCCAGTGTGTAGCTGTGTGTTAATTTATTTAACCTGACTCCTGTTGAGGTACATTCGGATTTCTTCCAGTTTTTCACTATTCCAAAAAGTGCTACATTGTTAACAACATTCATAACATAAACATAACATTCATAACATAAACATTGTTAGGAATACTGGCTTTTTGTATTTTGTGATTGTCTGCTTCAGGCTGACCTTGTACAACGTTGCTTACGTGGGAAGTAAGTGAGCAACAATATCTAATTGTAGTTTTTATTTGTGCTGTTTAGATGGTTATTGAAGTTGAATATACTTTCATATGCTTTCCACTTGCTTTGCTATTCTTATTTTAAAAGATACCTTTTGCCATTTTTTTTTGTTTTAATTTCTTTTTTCCTTCTTAAATTTTCAGTTTGTAGGAGCTCATTGTATATTGGGAATATGTTCTTTTATATTATCATGTAGTTGAAAATATTTCCCCCCGTTTGTCATTTTTCTTTAAATTTTGAGATGTTGTTTTACTACATGTAAATTTTTTTTTTTTTTTTTTGCGGTACGCGGGCCTCTCACTGTTGTGGCCTCTCCTGTTGCGGAGCACAGGCTCCAGACGCGCAGGCTCAGCGGCCATGGCTCAACGGGCCGAGCCGCTCCGCGGCATGTGGGATCTTCCCGGACCGGGGCACGAACCCGTGTCCCTTGCATCGGCAGGCGGACTCTCGACCACTGCACCACCAGGGAAGCCCCTATATGTAAATTTTTAATTTTTAGTTTCTGTGTATTCGAATTTTCCAGACTTTTAAGTTATGGCTTCTGGTTCTTGTGACATGTTAGACGTTTCTCACCTTAAGCAAATGATCTTTTATATCCTTTATGGTATTGCTTTATTGTTGTTATATTTTTGATCCATTTGAACTGAATTTGATATAGTCAGGCAGAGTTTCAACTAATAATGTAGCTTTTGATTTTATCTCATACACAAACTTTAGTGTTAGTTGGGGTTGATTTTTTTTTAACCTTGATTTTTCTCCCATTTGTTATCCAGTTAACCAAATACCATTTATTAAATAATAATTATTTTCCTAAATGATTTATCATGTAGGCACATATGATAAAATTACCATATATAGTAGGTTTTATTTCTAGAATGTATTTAATGTAATACTTATATTTACTTTTGGAGGCTGTGTCACTTATTAGAAAGAGTGTAACTTTGACGCCAGTCATACCTAGGCATGTTTAGATCATTCTGAAAGGAACTTTTTTTGAGTGCCTACTATTTGCAGGTATCTTATATACAGTTCTATGATCTCTAAGCTGTTTGACCTTAACTTCTCTGATCTTCACCTGTGACATTTGGATCATATACCTACACCCTAGGGTTTTTGTGAGTCTCAAATGAAAAAATGTAAGGCAGTCCTTGCTTTCCACAGTAGTGCAGCACCATAAAAGTGACGATGTAAGCTGAAACCATGCCAAGTGTTCCCACTGATTAATGGGGAAAATTGTGATCGTTCCATGACCTTTAAAAATTTTGTCAAAACATTACAAACTCTTTTACTGTCAGTTGAAAGTATATAGGGGAATGAAATAAAGCTATAAAATGAATATTTAGTGTACTATAATTTAAAACAGTAGAAACATTGAAAATTAAAGTGTTTATTAAATTTTTCTTTATTGAAAAAAGGTATCAAGAGTCGTTTGAACAGTATTTGCTTTCTTGTTGTGTAACTTACAATATGGAGCAACCATCTTTTCTATGCCTTGGTGAGTGGTCATACTCTTTTTTCAAGTTTGGGTCAGTTTTCAATATTTTAACCTTTGTGCTTTCAATATGGTGAAATATCTCCAAGAGTCTCTTCGATGTGAAAAATTTTGCCATTGTCACTTCCTCTGGGACTTCATCGTCTTTTTCTCACAACTATTGTTTTCATATTTGCTGATTAACTCACCTTCACTGGGGTCCTCTGGCTGCATATCTAGGGTCTCTTGAGTTGCAGCAGTGTCAACAGTCCCGTGGTAAACAATTTCTTCTATAACTCCATTTATGTTTGATTCAGCTTTTACTTCCAGTGTTACCACATTTTGTTTCTTTGCTTCACTTTCATCTTTGTTGGCCGATTCCCTCTTTCGATTATCCATTTTTGTAAAATGTCACGTGGTTTATCAATGACCCACAAGAAGGCAACACAACCATGACACACTTCGCTGTGTGTCCCTTTACTGAATAACAGACACTCGGTGACCAATCACAGACTTTGAAAGAAGTGACATAATTGATCAGTAGTCATGATGCACATCTGTTATTTCTGTGGTGATTTATGGGGTGAAGAGCTAAGAGTGAAGCTTGTAGTTTATGCAATTATTCACAATTCCTATACTGTGGTAACTGAAATTTGAACGTGTGTTTTGGGGGACTGTTCCTTAACTAAACTGAAGTGACTGAAATTTGTGCATATCAGAATTGTGTGAAATGAAAACTGCCTCTAAAGTATATACCATAGTGCTTGACATATAGTAGGTGCTCATGAAAGATAAGCTCCCTTTTCTTTTCCCTTCTGATGGATCTAAATAACCCTACACAAAACTTTACTGTTGATTGGGGTTACTCATTGAGTTCATTATTTGAGGAAAGGAGATGGATTTGGAAGGAAATCTGTGAATATATGACCTGCACAGTATGTTTGATTTCCATATTTTTGCACCATAACTATAGCCTTTTCCTTCAGCTGCTACCAATCTCCTCACACTCCCTCCTATCTTCAGGGTTTCCTTCGCCAGTTTGGGGCATTCGTTTATAATATTTTCAGGTTGATTTCTGCTATCCACCCTGACAATTTTTGACAAAACTCAAACATTTATTGGGCTTCACAGCTAATATTTCCAATTATTATTTATAGATATGTGAGTTTTAAAATTAAATCTTCTCTCTCAGAAAAAAACAAATGTTCCCAAATCACACAGACATTGTTAAGAGAACAAGTGTGTTTTATCAGTAGGAGCAGAACTAGGTAGGAGACCAAGTAGAACGTTGATTCTAGTGATAATGTCTTAAAAATATTACTTTTAATGGTATTGGGTTTGAATTATTTATTGGCTCTAGGATATTAGAATGTTGAATTTATTGTGGAACCTTGAAACGTGTTGCTCCCTCTTTTTGCTAGCACCTTGGGACAGGTACACCATTGTTGCGTTCCACTTCTTCCCCTCTAGGTCTTAATTTAGTATGTGAAACGACTCCGAAATACCAGTTGTAGACACGTCATGGTTTATCTTCCACAGAAAGGTGGACCACCATTTTGCCATTCTTCAGTGAGATTCCAATTGCTGTTAAGTTAAACTTGCTAGAAACAATAGTAGTTCTCTGGCATGATGACTCTTCATGGCCATCTGTTAGGGTGGCACCGTGCCCACCCATAGGGTGGTATGCCAGTTTCAACAGGGCACAGGTGCCAGCCAAACATAGGTTTAGAAGGATAGCCTGCAAGAACTCAGCAAGGAGATCCTCCAAGTGGTTAGTGATGCCAAATTAGACCCACATGCTTCATTACAAGGGATCACATCTGTTGATGCTTGTGGGCATTATATTGTCAATTAAGGCTTTCTTTTTCTGTTTCTTTATTCATTCCGACTCTGGACTGGGAATACAGAAAATCAGGGGCAAAATTTGTCCTCGACCAGCAAAACAATCAGTGTTTCCCATGTCTTCCCCTGATGTCTGTCTTCCGCAGTCCCAAATTTTATTCTAAATTATGTGAATACTAGGAGACACATGACGTTAGCTTATGAGACTCTCTGTTGTTAAAGATAACATTTAGGAAACAACCAACCAACTCAGTCTCAGATTATCAGCAACATTCGAAGAATTTATCTGCTGGAACTAGAGACTGTGATTCCAGTTAAGCCTGTGTCTTACGTGTTATCTGTTATTTCGTTATTGAAGGATTATTTTCAACCAAGAATGAGACAGACCGTAATGAGCCATTCATTATCCAGTGTTCTTGTTCAGGTCTGGGCTGCAGTGCGTGGCTTGAGTCCAGAATAGTGTTACTGCACATTTGTGTGTTTCAAACTGCATTACAGGTTAGGTACATGAGGCATGAGGGAAATGCAGCTATCTATGCCACATAGAAGGACAGAAAGCTTGAAATAAACATCTTGGAGATTTAGGAGCAGAGGCAGGGCTGGGGTAGGAGGCGTTTACTGCTGTATAATAGAGACCGTGGTAGTAAGAAAGAGCCTGTCCTTTAATTATGGGGTGGAATTTTAAAGGTTACGTCAGCCACTTTCCTCTCCTCCAAATGTCTGTGCACCCAGATTACAGATAAATTCATGAGAAGTTAATACTATCATAGCTTTCATGGAAAAGAAGCTACAGATTTGGGAATGTATTCTTGATTTTTGTGGTTGCTATCTTGCCATGACAAGTGTTTCTTCTCTTTCCATTTTCCCCTTGGTAGCACTACCGTAAGCAGAAATCAGAATTAGCATAGAAACAGCCTGAAGGGATGTGGATGGTGGCGGAGGAAGAGAAAGAGAGCAGAATGGTAAGCACACCAGGCTTTGGAGTCACAGAGACCTGGCTTTGAATCCCAGCTTTATTAATTATGAATGCTCTTATTAAGGCTACTAGCTGCTACTACCAGCTATGTGACCTTGGGCCAACCACTGAAACTCTCTTCTGGTCCTCAGTTTTCTCATCTGTAAAATAAAGATAATAATACATACATAAGGTACCTGGCACACGGTTGGCACTCAACAAATGGTAGGTATTAGTATTAGGGTTATTATTTTTAGGGTGTAGAGTCAGGGAAAGGAAGGGGTGGCAAAGGAATGATTTTATTTTGTCAGCATAGAGCCTAAGAGGGCCCACTGGGCCCTTCCTCAGCCTTATTTTGGAGAGCTGGTGTTGATTTCCCACCACATTCACCACACCTGCAGTGGCTGTCCTACGTTCTCGTCTTTCTGCCCCAGCCTCTAATCCCAGCATGATGTCCCTCACCACGCACAGCTGACCATCCTCCTTTTCCGCGTAATTACCCTTTCTCTTTTTCGTGCTGTATTTAATACACAAATGAATGTATGTCTGTATATGTATATATACAGATATATAATAAGTTTTATGTTGGGTATAAAGAAAATTGTGATGAACACCCATGTACCCACCCTGAAGCTTAAGAAACAAACATTACAAACACTACTGAAGCTTCCTGTATGCCACCTCACCCTCATTTTGTCCCCTCTGTCCCCACAGTGGCCAACACTACACTACTCTGAGTGTTCTTTTGATCATTTCTATTGCTTCCCGTTATAATTTTATCACATATGTGTGAATACTTGTCAGTGCTTTTGAGCATTATATGCATGGTGTCATACTGCCTGTTTTTCCTTCTGCAAGTTGCTTTTCTCACTCAACATTACGTTTGTGCAGTTCATCCATGTCGATGCATGTAGTTCCAGTTCACCCATTCTCATTGACATAGTGTTTCATAAAATAAGTGTAACATGCTTATTTATCCATTCTTCCTTTGATGGCCATTTGGACTGTTATCTGTTCTTTTGGCTGCCAGTGAACGCTCTTAAACATATCTCTTCATATTCATGTGCAAAAGTTTATTTAGGTATATACCTAGGAGAGAGTTTTAGGCAACTTTTCAAGAAAAATTTTTAAAATTGTTAAAAAAAAGCAACATCGATTAATACATCCACCAGCATCACACAAACTTCTCTCAGCCCCACATCCTCACCAGAGCTTAGTGTTGTTGGACTTTAAAAGTTTTGCAAATCTGCTGCTGTAAAACTATACCTCATTTGTGGTTCTAATCTGCGTTTCCCTTATTGCTAAAGAGGGTGGGAGTTTTCCATGTTTACTGACCGTTCATGGTTATTATTTGGTGAAATGCCTGTTAATGTCTTTTGCCTGCTTTTCTGCTGGCTTGTTTGAAGTGACTGTCTTTATCTTTAGTAACACTTTTTGCCGTAAAGTTGATTTTATCTGATATTAATGAGTGATTCCACCTTTCTTTGAGGTCACAGCAGCACAATGTAGCTTTTCCCGCTCTGTTACCCTATGTTTTAGATATGTCTCTTGTAACTAGCCGATAGTTTTTTAAAAATTCAGACAACAATCTTTATCTTTTAACTGAAGCATTTAGTTCATTTACATTTAATGCAATTAATGACATACTTGAGTTAAAAAAAAACTATTGTTTTTATACTTTCAATTAGTCTTGCCTGTTCTATTTAATTTTCCTTGCATTAATTGTTACCTTTCACAGTGCTTCCATCCCCCCACATCTACTTGTTTAGAAGTTATACACCCTATGTTTATTATTTTAATTATGTATTTTACTTCTATTAATTTAGGTTATCATATGCATATCTAACTTACTTATTAAAGCCTAATGACAATGAATAATTTTACCTTTCCCCTGGGGAATGCACAGAACTTCAAACATTTTTACTCCGTTCGTCCTCCTCCCAGCTTATACTACCATCAAATATTTTATTTCTATCTGTTTTTTAAGCCCACTGGATGTCATGACTAGTTTAATACAATCAGTGCTCATTACATTTGCCCACACATTTACTATTTCTTTTTTTAATACTTCTTGCAGCTCAGACCTTCCATCTGTGATCACTGTCCTTCTGCTCAAAGTATATGTTGTAGAATTTCCTTTAGTGAGGCTCTGCTGGTGGTAAATTCTGCTTTGACTTTTTTTTTTTGCGGTACGCGGACCTCTTACTGTTGTGGCCTCTCCCGTTGCGGAGCACAGGTTCCAGACGCACAGGTCCAGTGGCCATGGCTCATGGGCCCAGCCGCTCCGCGACATGTGGGATCTTCCCGGACCGGGGCACGAACCCGTGTCCCCTAGCATCGGCAGGCGGACTCTCAACCTCTGCGCCACCAGGGAAGCCCCTGTTTTGGCTTATTTTTAAATGTCTTTATTTCTCCTTCATTCTTGTAATATAGTTTTCTGGGTATGGCCTTTTTTTTGCATGTGGAAGTTTTTATTACAGTCTCCTCCAGCTTCCATTGTTGGTATTTCTCTGGCTTCTTTAAAGGATTTCTCTTTTTCCTGTGATGTGTCTGGGCATAGATTTCTGATTTTTCCCACTTAGGAGTCGTTGTGCTTCTAGAATCTATGGATTAAGGTTTTTAGTTATGGAAAATTCTCTGCCATTATTTTTTCAAATACTGCCTCTCCTCCATTCTCTCTTGTTTTTCCCTCTGAGTAGAGTTATGCTAAACCTTTACACACTGCATTCCAGATCTCTTAGCTTCAATTTCATATTTTCTCTGTGCTCCAGTCTAGGTAATTTTTCCAATCAATATTTTAGTTCACCATTTCTGTCTTCAGCTATATTTAATCTGTAGTTTAAACCACCCATTGAGACAGTATCAGTGGTTGTATTTATTTTTAGTTCTGTTTTTAATTCTCAGATTATTGTGCTCATTGTTGATAGTCTTATTTTCTGTTCATTTTTTTGCTTCTATCTTTTTTTTTGAAGATTCATATTATTGTATATTCTCTCTTAACAGTAATACCTATAATCCTTAAAGGTTTAACTTTGTTCTTTCTTGTTTCTTCTGAGTCTTGTTCATGGTAACTTGTTCCTTTGTGTGTTTGGTGATTATTATTGTGTTACTATTTGACTGTACTTGTTAGTCTGTGCGACTCCTGTAGGTCTGGGTTGAGGACGCTTTATGCATAGATGACTTATGTGCTTTTGCTGGTTAACCGAGGTGCTACTATACTGAAATATCTTCTAGGCTTGGTGTTTCCCAGTCACGATAGTTGAATAAATTCAAATCTCAATTCCTTCTAAAGGACATCTCTAGAAACAAATTCTTGAGGTAGGGGTGTGGTAGAGGCTATTACTGTTACTGCTATTACTATTGCTGTTACTATTGATTTCTGTTCATCTGCTACTGTGGTGAGGAATGGTTTCCTTGTGGGCTTGCTCTGATGGCTACCAGGTTTTGTTTCGGGACTGTCTTTCACTGATGATGTACCACCTTCAGGAGGGCCAGATTTAAGCAAGGACCTCAGGTGCATTTTCTCCATTTGCCTAAGTCCAAGGATTCAAGTTCATTTCCAGCTCCCCAAACTCTAGGTTGCTGGCTTATTGTCACCCTGAGCCCTCTTGCCGATTTCTTCCCACTCTGCTCTGGTTTCAGATTTGCTCCTTCTTCTACTTCCCCCTCCTCCTGCCCTCCCCTGCCTCTCTTCATCCCCTACCTCCCCCCTTCGACCTCCCCTGTCCTCCCCGTACTCCACCCCCTTGGGTTTCCCTCACTTTCCTGTGAGCTCAGCAGCACATTTAAAAACATATTGTTATAATTCATCCAGCATTTAGGAGTTTCGAAGTAGGAAGGCTATTTAGAATATCTTATTCACAATATTGCAAGAGCAGAAGTCTACCTTTCTCTTAATTTGCAACTCTCAAATTATAGTGCCTTTTTTCTTGCAAGTTAACACCTCTTCTCCCGTTCTTGACCTTGTCTCTGCCTACCTCCTCTGAAACCTGGTTTTATTATGTCTCTCACAAGTCTATTTCACCTTCAACCTTTCTTCCCTTCTGTATTCAAATACCCTTGGGTCTCCTCCCTCCCAAGATAATCTTCCCACATATCTGTTACCTCTCAAACTACTATTATCTCCCATTTATTTAACTAATTAATCAGTAAATATTATTATAAATTTGTTATGTACCAGGAACTACATTGGGCTTTAGATGTTGTCACATAAGACAGTTAAGGTCCCTTCCAGAATTGGAACTCAGGTTTGTCCGACTCTGAGGTCTAGAATCTTTGTACTACAGCTCACTTCATGACTTAAGAATGGTCAGATGTATTGATATATTAACTTCAGAAGCAAATATTTAATGAATACCTACTGTGTACCAGGTAATCTTCTAGGGGTTATGATACAACAGGAAGAAAAGGTGAAACATGACCCTCACTCTCATGGAGCTCGTGGTGAGCAGTTAAACAGAGGAGATATACAGGGTACCAGGAAATGATATAATAGAGAGATGTGATTTATTCTGGGTGTCAGAAAAGGCATCCCCAAGAAGTAACAAACTCACAGGGAGTGGTCAACCCTCTCTGCTTATACTTCCTCACTACTGGTTCAGCTTCATCTTGTCGCTAAAATGCTATCTTGAGGATTTTTAATGACCCCCAAATATCTGAATCATGGCTGTCTTCCACATTTCTTTTTTTTTTTTTTTGATGTGGACCATTTTTACAGTCTTTATTGAGTTTGTTACAATATACATGCCTTGAAGGTAAGGAATGCTTTGTATTTATCTTTTTGTATCCTATAGCCTTGCTACTCAGTGTGGTCCAAGGCCCAGCAGCATTGACTGTGTCACCCGGGTGCTTATTAGGGATGTGAAATCCCGGATCCCACCCCAGAGGTACTGAATCAGAATGTGCATTCAGAGAATCTGTGGGTGATTCTTATGCACATTAAAGCTTGAGAAGAAGCTCTAACAGTGCCTAGAACAGCTTGGCACATAGTGAGTACGTGGTAAATACTTGCTGACTTGAATTACCCGGAATAGACAGTACAGCAGAATAGATTAGTGCTTTTCCCACCTCCCTCAGGGATGCAGCTCTTCAAATTGCTTCCTGCATCGTTTTTGCAATAAACAATAGGGCTCACTGAGTCAAGACTGAGTCAGAACACAGGATTAGGTGCACTGGGGAGATATCAGAAAGCAGGAACACTTCTCTGGAAGAATTTGAAATCTGACTCAGCAGACGAGACAGGCTCGCTGGGAGGATCATCTGAGTTTGGGGTGACTAGATAATAGCCTGCTTACAGAACAATTCTGCCAAGATATGCAAAGCCCCCCACCACCTGTGGAGGCTGCAGCACAACGAGGAGTGTTTCTCTCTCTCCTTCTGGAGTTTTGGGCACCTCTCCTCTTGAACAGTTTGACTTCTTCTTCAGAATCCTAGGAGGGAGATATTGATCAGGAGTATTGCCTGGTACCATTAGTCGCCCCAGTGTAAGGGACTGCCCTGAATTTGTGCACATCAAGTCAATGAATAGGATTATCTGTCAGACATTTTCTTGTTCCACACTTGATGGTACAATCTATGTACATAGGCCATTCCTGGCTTTCACTGACAGAGAGAAAATGTTCATTTAATCAGTAATTATTTTTAAAACATTTATTTAAACACTTACATTTCAACCACTTCATTCTGAAAAGGGTTTGAGACAGTTTACAACATTAACATCTATGTGACTCATATGTGAGGAAAATAGAAATGGAAAATTTTAGAACTTAAGTCTGTAGAAAGAATAACACTTATACATAGGCATTCTGAATGCATCCATATACGAGGCATAAATATTTTTATAGATGAAAGAATATTTGTGTGGAAATTTAAGTCAAAGTAGGTACTTCAAAACAGTTCATGCTTGTTGCTGGTGTAATCACAGGAAAATACACTTAGGCCCTTCTGCAGCTGGGGCACTTTAATGGGAAAATTTCAGACAGACTGAAACAACCACTTGGAGATTACGCCTGTAGAAGTCATATTCCTTCCTTCATTCACTTACCCGTTCCTCTATCTACCGAAACATGTAGTCAACAAAAATGTATCAAGTACCCATTTGGGGCTCCAAATGAGAACAAGTGAGTTTTGGATATCAGATATGTGCTTTTTGTTATAAATATGACCAGTAAGAAAGGTGAAAAAATAAGCGAACTAGTTATTTGATGTGCAAACAGCTAAAGTTTGATGTATGAAATGACTGATCTTTTTCTCCTGTTGAGATGATTGGCCTCATACGGTCACCAAGATAACCTTCCTTGGGTTGCTGTTTTTATTGTTACTTTTTAAGACGGTTCCCTTAACTGTTTTTCTCAGTGTCATGGCTCTGTCTCAGTATTAGCAGAGACATTTCCATCTTTCATTGCCTGATATCCCCAAGTATCTCCAATTAACTTGTGGAAGGTTGTGACTTTTTTTTTTTTTTTTTTTTTTTACCATTTTTCATACCCGAAAACTCATTTTCAATGGCTGTGTTTCTTAAATAACCACACGACATTTTTTTGAGAGAGGAGATAAGTAGGGCATCAAATAAAATAACAACAACATAAGGTGCTGTACTCTAAAAGATTGGAAATTACTCATGTTATCTTTTTAGAGTCAGCTTCCATCCACGATCCTCTCTCTCTCCTTTTTTCTCTGTCAAAAAAATCACAGCCTGACCCTGTCTGTAAACAATGAATATGTTACTCTAAATTCAATAATATTTCAGCTTAGAAAATAATAAGCGATCACTTCTTTGTTGTTAATCACTTGCCCTACTTAATTCATTCATTATATTCTGAAGCTCTGAGATTAAGCCCCCAGGCTGGAGAGCTTCATGTGAATCCTTTCTTTTTATCTATTCTAAGTTAGATTAAGTCTAGGTCCTGTTTAATGAGGTGCCACTTGCTAGGTTTTCATGCAGAAAGAATTCCTCATCCTCAATGGTATGTATATACAAAATAAATTATCATTTAAAAAAAATTTCTGTCTACTGCTTCCTGTAGGAATGGCTCACTATAAGCTCCCTGGGATCTGGGCAGCTGGATTTCTCTGATCTGGATTTTTTCTCCTTTCATGAAAACCATATCTTGTTTTTCATTATATTTCGGGGGTGTGAGATCATGAAGTGATTTCTAGATAGCATTAAGCACCGTGCCGTGATGAACATGGGGAAGGGGGTGTGGATATCAGAAATGAGTCAAGTTATGGGACGTCCCATGCTCCAGGCCATTTGTACACTTTTTGGTATAACTTGCTTTAAAATGGGCGCAACTAGTTCATGTTTCTGCCCCGAATCCTCTCATATGTGTGTGTGTGTGCATGCACATATGTGTGTGCATGATTGTAACACAGAGTCTATAATTGGATTTCCCCTTAAATGCTGCCCTTTGCTGAACATCCCGGCTCCAGACTAAAAATGCACACGTGGGAGTGTTTCCAGTGTGTACTGCATTATGTCAAAGACTAGACTCGTAAGGCTCTATCATCACAACCGAGAGTCATTCTCCTAGCACAACTGATGTGTTCATTGCAGCTGCTGAGGTAACGGTGTTACTTCCCCATGGGCCTGCTTGGCTAGACCGGGACTCAGCAGCCCCATAGTAAGGCTGGAAGTAGTCAGGGGGACAGGAAAAAGGAGACAGAAAACATAGAGCAGAAGGTCCCATGGGAGGCAACAAGACACCAGTAGTGCCAGCCGTAACCCCAATGGCGCCATTCCCAGACCATTCTAGCCAGCCTGGATCTTCAAGTCTGCTTATTGGGACAAATTAATGTGTTTGGTAAGAACCCACTAGGGATGAGGCCGGCGGCTTGGGTGATGTTATCATATGGTCCACTTGGCTTTGTATAAAGGAAAACTCATTTCCACACACTGCTACTGCCACTAATCACCAACTAAGAAAACCAAGACTAAGTGCGAATGGAAGAGTGCAGCTTACTACTAACAGCTGCAAATCAAACCTGAAGCAGGTTATATATGATTAAAGACTATTCTCACAAATAATCGTAAAAGCACACATGGACTTTACCAGGTTTAATATTCGGCTGTTTTACAGTTCTGTCCTAACAATGGCATTCTAGAACAGTGCTTCCTAAACTTTCTCATGCCATGGACCAACTAGACTGTAATAATATCTGTTCATTCTCCTTGGGTAACCAGAAGAGGCTGTACATGATTGGAAAAGACAGGCCTAGGGGCTTTGGCTGGCCCAGGTCTCCCCCAACCACCATGAAGACTGAAGGGATCAAAACAGGGCACTGTAACTAGTTGGATGAGCTCTGTTCTAGAGCACTTCAGCAAAATGGGGTTCTACCCCTTCATTCTGAAATCGATTTTGAAGGGATTACTCTACCAAGCATATCGATCTATTTAACCTTCTGTCTTGTGTGTGTGTGTGTGTGTATTTCTATGAGTACGTTTTTATTTTTCCGTTAAATCATTCCTCTTTCAAATTCGTACTTCCAAGACTGAGTCAGTCATGAGGTTTATTGCCCCAAGGAAGGCGAGGATAAAACCTGCCCAAAACAAAGAGGTTGTTGATCAGCTTGAAGTCTCAAAATTGATTATTTTGAGACCATAGAAAGACCACTGTTTTGAAAGCCCCACTCTGTTGAGAGAGAAAATGATTTCCTAAATCCCTTTAGCTCTCATTTAACATATGACAAACTGGTCACAGCTGACTAGATCATGGATGTTTACTAGCTTCTTAAAATAGAACTCAGGATATGAGAAAAGAAGTAGAAACTCTGTTCCGTCTGGTCCTGGTGGGTAGGGGAAAGAAGGAGAGGGAAGGAGGGGAAGGAATTCAGATGCTGGGGTCTTTGTTTTCCCTCTCTTTGGGGATGCAGGTTAGAGTAAGGAGGTTATTTAGATCTTTCCAGGTTGGTGTGAAGGAGTCTGAAAACACAGGAGGCAGAGGGACAAGGTATACTTGTCATAGTTTTGAGAGGCCTCAGACCTCTTGTCGGAGTCACAGTGCAGCACTGCAAGTTTCCTATACCCGAGCGAGGGAGTGAGGACAGGTTGAGAATGCCTGGAGCTAGAACAAAATTGACTCTGTGAATGAGGACTCAAGTCTGAAGGGGAGCGACGATGGACTCTGCTGCTGGCTATGAGCTGGTTGGCCCAAAATGTCAGATGGAACTCACTCTACCTTAGTAGATGTCACCAGTCCAAGGAGCAGAACAGAGTGCTCTGCTATAGATATCAGCTAGGATCTAGGGGACACTGTATGGACCCCCAGACTCTTTCTTTGCTACTGCTATCATGAGTATGGCAGAAAGGCTCTAAGATGGTCCCCCATGATCCCCGGCTGCTGGTGTTCACAACCTTGTATAATACCCTGCACTTGAGTGTGGGTGGGACCTGTGATTTGCTTCTATCCAACTTGATAGAATGGGGATGCTGCTCCCATGATAATGTCAAAGATGAAGTGATGCCACTGCTATGATAATGCTATATTACATAAGACTTCATCTTGCAGACTGTCTCTAGTCTCTTATTCTCTGTTGCTGACTTGGAAGAAGCAAGCTGTCATCAATTGTACTGCCCCAAAGAAGTAAATTCTGACAACAGCCTGAATGATCTTGGAAGTGGATCCTTCCCCAGTCGCGCCTCCAGATGAGGAGAAACCTTAGTTGTAGCCTTAAGGAACACCTTAATTGCAGTCTTGTGAGATCCTGAGCAAAGGACCCAGTTAAGCTGTACCCAGACCTCTGACCCACAGAAACAGTGAAATAATGAATGTGTGTTGTTTTAAGCCACTGAGGTTGTGGCATTTTGTTACACAGTATAGAAAACAAATACGCGTAGTATCACATAATCCTCAGCCCCCTTACACACCGTCTTTAAGAGAAGGAGAGGAGGAGAGAATCTAGAAGACCCAAGAGAGACTGAGTTAAAAAGCGACCATTAACATCAGAGGAGACTGGATCAGACTGAGTTTACTCAACTGCAGGAAATTTGTTGGAATATCCAGGAATGTGGCGTGGTTAGAATCATGGGGAAGTTTTTATAGACGCTGGAGAAATATGGCACTTTTTGTACATCTGAGTCTAGTGGGGGTAAGTTAGTAACACACACACACACACACACACACACACACACACACACACTTCAGACACAATATTAACATTATCTTGGATTTATATCCCGAGTCATTTAGGGGGTTGCCATCCTTCTTGGATTCAGAGCGTTCATGTCTAAGATACCTCTTTACTATAACCTGATGTTAAATAGAGATCAACCTGTGAACATCAAGGACAATGAAATAGATTAAAGAGCCCCATAAACGCATAAACGTCCTGTTTCTTTGAACACAGTTCAATAAAACGAATAAAGCCCAGTATCGATGGCTTTTGTTTGTGAGGTTTGGACTGCTCAGTATAATGTGCCCCCATTTGGGAAATTGTATCTTCATTTGTAAGAAACCTTAAGATATGGAGAGAGCATTAAAATGGCCCCGTTGATTAATTACACTTGGATGGAGTTCAGATTTGTTCATGGCAATGCATCTGGGAAACAGTACCCGGTGACAGAGTTCAGGCATCCTTCGGCAGTCGTGTGGCTCGTGTTGACAGTGTGAAATGAAGGCTTTGCCCTCTGACAGGGAAACCAGAATAGATCACGGGTAGAGTTCAAGAGACTGTTCACTTGGGCGTCCCTCGGCAGACTTGGATTTCTCCAAGAATATAGGCACTGATGGAGTTTTGTTAGATTCTGGCAAAATGAAGGTTGGCACAGTGTTTGGTTTTCCTTCCCAGCTCTGCCAGCGCCAATCATTCCTGAATAGCAACCTCCCTGTCACTTTTCAGCAGGGTCGCACCCTTGTAGGGTGCCAGAGTCGGTGCCTCCCTGACACCTCGCGTAGTGTGGACAAGATCACTGACTTCCCATCCCATCCCTCTGATACCTGAGGAGAGATTCATGTCCAGACTCCTCAAGTGATGGTCCAGCACTCCAGTGAGCCCTGGACTAAGAAAATGTCTCTGGGCAAAGCATTGCCTAGAAGGAAACAAAAGGATGTATTGTTGTCCTTCCAGAAATGGACGTGAAGATGGGGTAGAAGGGTTCCATTGTGGAGGATGAGGTTTGGCAGTGGCTGGGTGGCAAGCCATGGGTGCAGCCCGGGGCCTTTAGTACAGCAGAGCAAGGGGAGGATAAATCAAGCACCGGGTCGTGTTGTGAGGTTCTTCTCCCTTCTGGTTCGTTTTCAACAGTTAAATAATCAACTGCTAAATTTGATTTTTCTCACAGTTGCACACACCACTGGTGCACAGTAGGTACGCCCTGAGTTCTGTTAATTTCCTCAAAAATAGTGCCTTGAAAGAGAAAATGGTCCTGTTGAGACAGTGTGATGGTAAGAAAGAGCTTCCTTTAATATATTTGAAGTGCGATGGATTGATTTATTTTTTACATGAAAAGGTTTAAGTTAGGGAGGGTAGGCATGAAGGTAGGGAAAGGAGAATTCCTTATATCTATGTGTCTGTGTCCATGTCCGTGTGTGTGTGCATGTGCGCGTGTCTGTTCTTAAAACAGCTACACTGGTTCGGCTATTGCCCCATTCATATATTATCCTTCCTAGAGCTGAAGCAATCTGTTTGTTCAGGAGGAATAGCAAAGGCTTTGCATCACTCTGCATCTGGGTACTGTATTGGCGGCGCTGTGCAGGAGGCCTGCTTCCCACTGACTTCTTTAGAGAAAAGAACAGTAACATTTCAGCTCCACAGTGGGCTGTTATCAAATATTTTGAACTGTAATCTTGTAATTACTATTAATGTTGCATTAAAAGATTATTTAATGAAGGAGATCATGCCGGGAACAAGCGTTATAATGGCTCCAAGCTGCCTGCCTTTCACATGCCTGGAAGAATTCCCTGCTCTTGTGGAAAGCGAAGACGAGCCAGTCCTAAACAATAGACTTCATACTAAATGAGTTAAGACCTGTGGTGCTTTTGGCAAACACACACACACACACACACACACACACACACACACACACACATATCCCTTGAAGACATGAATAAAAAATTGATAGTGGTGGCTCAAGGCAAGTCGTGCAGAAGTTCTAGCTTCAAATACCACAGTGTTTAATCTGAGGCCGTGGAGTCAAAACTTCCCATGGAGAAACTCGGTGGAGTCTGTCTTCAGGTATGTTTTATCTGGAGAAGGATTTCCCCAGCTGATCTCCTACCAGTTTCCGGGTCCTGTTTTTCTTCAGAGCTGGGTTTTCAGCCATGGCCATGTGTCTTACAGAGAAATTGGGTGACAAAGCAAGGAAATTGCCCAGTTGCAAACTAGTAGAGGTGCTTATTTGTGCTTATTTGGGATCCGTTTGGGGCAAAATGGCTTTTTAGGACATATATTTGATCAGTGCAGTCTACAATCCTTGTTTGGGAAACTCAGTTGAACATTCGCCTGTGCAGGTCGAGAAACAGAATTTCTGCAGACCAAACAGGGAGTTTGGTTTCTGTAAGCAAGTCCTCCAAACACCAAGAGCTTGTCTGTCGGCACCAAGGGAAAGGGACTGTCCTTTACTGAACACTTCCATGTTCAGGAGCTGAGCTCAGTGCTGTGCACATAGCGCCAAGTGCAGGGCTTCTTAGCTTCGGCCCTGTTGACGTCTGGGGTTGGATGACACTTTGTTGTTAGGAGGTGTCATGTGCCTTGTAGGCTATTGAGTGGCGTCCTTGACCTCCATCCGCTAGATGCCTGTAGCACCCCCTGCCCAGTATGACAACCAAAAATGTCTCCATTGTCCCCTAGTGGGGGTAGCAAATTTGCCCCCAGTGGAGAACCACTGTTCTAGTATGGTCCTCCAACCCTTCGTAGCAGGTGCTATTATTCTCCGCATTTTCCAGATGGGGAAGCTGAAACTCTAAGAGGTGGTGACTCACCAAGAGGACACCACTCGTGTGTGGCAGAGTTCCCAGCTCCTTCAGCTCTGCTGGGGTCTCCAGGTCATTAGGTCATGAGACTAGCAGAGTGGGCCTGCGCATCAGCTTTCGGCCACCTGGGAAGTAGATCAGTTCACAGGTTGAGGCCTGAGTTTTGTCCAGTGGAGTTGGGGTGACTGTCGCTTTAAAGGGAGAGTAGTAGGATTAGGGCTAGAAGCTTGAGGTCCTTCCCAGGACTGTCTGCTTCGTATTTAGCAGTGGCCATCATCATCACGATCATCATCACTGGGATGGAAGAGATTTCAGATTTTGAGGATGAATTCCTTTCTCGAGCTAAGCCCCGCTATCTTTCTGGATGTCTGGGATTCACCTAGAGCCAAATAGAAGAGGCGTGAGGCCTCAGGAGGACTGGGTTTTAATCCTGTGTGACTTTGGGCAAGGCCTTGCCCCCGCCCTCTCTGGACCTCATTTGGACATGTGTATAAGGACAGGGTTAGGTTGATCTCCAAAGGCCATTTCAGCTCTAACCCTCTTACAAGAAGGCTTAGCCAGTATTAATTGTAGCGTGCGTTATGTGCCCTGGCATCCCGCATTCCTGGCTTACTGGCTATGGATTGGGTGAATGCCTTGGGGAAGACTTATTACAGAGGGGCTCAGGGATGCCTTCCTTCAGCAGGACCTAGGCACAGTCCAGTTCTAAGGGGAAATGCGCAGAGAGGGAAATTCTGTGTCTGCTTGTTTTTCCAGGTTTTAAAAACCATTGCCATCAACCTGGGGAAATGCCACTGATTTGGTGTCATAAAAAGAGTATAAAAAGTTTTGCTCACAGTGTTATGGTTTTTATTAGGGTGCTGGGGAAAGAACAACAGAGCATTCCTTAGTATATATCTTCAGGTCAGAATTTTATTGCTTTTGGCCAAAGGCCATTGCAAGACTCATAGAGCAAAGGGTAGATACAATGTGATTTTTAAAAAGAAATTATAAAGATCAAAACAGAATTAAGGGGCTTCCCTGGTGGCGCAGTGGTTGAGAGTCCGCCTGCCGATGCAGGGAACACGGGTTCGTGCCCCGGTCTGGGAAGGTCCCACATGCCACGGAGCGGCTGCGCCCGTGAGCCATGGCCAAAGGGTCTGCACGTCCAGAGCCTGTGCTCCGCAACGGGAGAGGCCACAGCAGTGAGAGGCCCGTGTACCGCAAAAAAAAAAAAAAAAAAACAAAAACTCCAAAACAGAATTAAGTTACAGTGAATCTCTGAGTGTAAGAGCTGGCCACATTTTAGCATTGTTTTCAGAAAAGGAATCAGTACCCTCCGCTGTTTTAACTAGGGTCTACAATAGCTTATGCTTTGGTAAGTGAAGAATTCAATACAAATAGGCACTTGAAATATATGCCTGCAAAATATAGTGAGTGGTTAAAATTATCCCCCAAACTTTTGGGTTATTTCCAGAAACAGATCCTTTTGTGCACAACCAGGGGCTTCACCCACATGTGCCGGTTTCCAGGCTAGGAGATTCTGGCTGGCACTGTCTTCAGTTATGTAAGTGAGTGGGCTTTGGAAATAGAGTTCTGTAAAGCAGTGGTCCTCCACCTTGACTGCTCATCTGAACCCTCTGGGGAGCTTTAGAAAATATTGTTGCCTGGGTCCTACTACCTGCGATTCTGACTTCATTGGCCTGGCACGTGGCCTGGGCATCTGAACAGCCAACGTTAAGATTTGTATCGATACTATGAAGCTTTGTCTCTGAAAGGTAAGTTTTCCCAAGTGATTCCTTTTCATTATTCCACAACCACCTGGGAAATGGTACATGGCATGGTAATAGTTCTGGACACATAGTAAGTACTGAGTTAATGTGTGTTCCATCTGAATCTGAATCTAGGAGACTTATACCTCTCAAAGAGCAAGGTCATCAAACGGAGTATCTGAGCAAAGCTCTTTTCGTATAGATTCTCTTTGCTTCCACTTCTCACCTCAACTCCATTTCTATACGTGCAGTTGTCCAATGGACACCCCCTTACATGTCCTACGAGGACCTCACATTCCATGTGCTTGAGCCCCAACTCGTCAACATTCTCCTCAAAACCTTTCTTTTTTTCGGTTCTCCATTGGCAGTGAGAGACGCCACCATTCAACCAACATCTAACTCCTCTCTTTACTCTCTCTCAACTCTCACATCCATTCAGCCAGAGCCTTTTAAATTCCACATTAGAAATGCCTCTGTAGTCTGTCTTCTCCCTTCTTTCTTCTTTTTTTTCTCTATCACCGTTATCACTGCTTTAATATAGGCACCTCTCCTCCCTTGTTGGTGGAGTCCCTGGAGATCACATCTCTGGCTGTTCATTAGAACCATCTGGGGGAACTTTGAAACCATTGTATTGACTGAGGTCACCTCCAGATACTAGTTTCAAATGCTCTGAGATGGGTTGGCAAATAGGCATGTTTTTGAAAACTCCCTACTTTCTAATATGTGGCCAGCATTGGATCTCTGAGTCTTGTAAACTTCTCTTAACAGCCTCCCTGCCTCCAGACATGTATATTCTGTTACCTTCTGATATAATCTTAGGAAATTGCCATTTAAGCTCTTCAGTGTCTCCTCATGACCTCTGTGGTAAAGTCCCCACTCCTTTGCAAGGCACTGATGGTCCTTGGAGATCTGGTCCCAGCCAACTTTTGTGTCCCATCCCTTACCATTTCCTTTTCGCACTCTACTCCATGGGCTCACATACCTCTGAGTTTGTTCCTGCTGTTCCCTCTCCCCGAGTGCCTTTTCATCCTTCTCTGCTCAACCCTTCTTTTAGTAATGATCATATTGAAGACTAATTAAAATAGCTTATGTGTTTGTTTCCTCACCTCTCTCCACCCCAACTGGTTGTGATCTCTTTGAGGACAGGGACCGTGTTGTATTCACTTTGTATCCCCACTGCCTGGGTTACTGCGTTGTGCACTGTAGAGATTCAATAAATTGATTCAACTAATAGGCTAGTGCCTACTTTGACCCTGTAAATCAAAGAAAATAGAATAGAATTGACACAACACAAATTATTTATAAAATTTGTGCTTCCTGTTGTGAAGCTGAAGCCAACATAAATTTGAGACCTAGTTCTCGAGGGAAACGGGCAGTTTCTTTAAGTGTTTTATTATGGTCCCACGAATACAGTCTGATGCAAATCCAAAACGACTGAATTAGTGCCTCCGGGGTACTGCGAGGTGGTGGTGTTGGTAAATACAGGTGTTTTTCGGAGACTTTTTTGTAACGTTTCCAGGTTTGCACTCTGTTTATTGTCCCAATCCCATTCCTTTGTTCAGATAGAATTTGGGTCACTAAATTACACTGTGGAAGAGTTTTAGAGGAAGATCGATTAAGTGGCCCCCTTTGGTGCAAGAGAGTTTCTCTCTGGCTCCTACAGCTTTAGTGACTGTGGCCTTTAATGTCTTAGTATGTCATTTCCAGAAAGTGCTTAGTTAAAATAAATACCTAGCTATTTAAATACCCAGTACCAATCAATTGACTGATAATATAGAGCCCATCAAATTGCTGGTTTGCCCCCTCCCAAACATCAGTTTTCTTTTTGGATAATTAATATTTAATGATGATTCTTTAAGTGAGTCATACCATCTAGAGATACACACACACACACACACACACACACACACACACACGTATATTGAGGCTAAGTGAATGTTTTTAGATATATTTACACCACTCCTCATTTTACAGAGGACTTGAGGCAACTTATAAGAGGACAGAAAATTACATAAAAATTAGGGAAAAATTTGAGGATTATAAAGGTTACAAGCTGTTACAAAATATTGGCAAACACAGGGACAGAGATTCTAGATAGAGCTGAGTCAGGAAAAGCGCTGAGCAAGAGAGCTTTCGACAATTTGGCATTAGATGGTTATCCTGGATCTTATAGAATAAATGTATGCTGTCTATTTGATAAAATATTTATTAAGAAGGAAAAAGTTTCACGACTGATTAGTCTGTATCTTTTTGATTTACAGATTAAAATTGTAAACAAGGATCATTAGCAGAGTATCCATTCGGGCTATTTCTAGGATCCCATGTCCAAGCAACAAGTTGCAGCACTCTTCAGTGCTACATTGGCAGGACAGCCCAGGACCCGGGACTACCTAGCTTTTTAAGAAAATAGAAATAGGCAGGAGAAGAGTCACCAGGAACAGCCACCGCAGTACATAAACTGAATAATAAACGCAGACCTAAAACTTTAAAGTTTATTGCTTACATACAACAGTGATTTAGAAATTGTATGGAGGTAATCAAATACCCTGTAATCTGATTTCAAGATTAAGTAGGTCATTAAGGTGAAGGTTGAATAGAAGGGGGACTAAGATATGCCCTGGCTTCACCCCTTGGTCAAAGAACTGGAAATCCCTGCCTTTATTTTATCAAGGGTGCCAGTGAGAACCTGCTGAAGCAGAAGGAAGAGATGCCCATCAATGATGGGGCAAGGCTGCAGGGCCGGAGCTGATTTCTGGCGACGGAGCCAAAGGCTGCAGCGAAATCTTCAAACGCAGCAGAGTCGTGTTTAATAGGGCTTCATGTACTTTGTTGCACAAAAAGACAAAGGATAGTTTTATTATGTATAAAATTCTATGGGCACTGAGAGCAAGTCATGCTAAACTGAACTTAATGTCTTAAACGTCTATTTAAAAAGAGTTTAAAAGGCTATTACTAGATTCTTAGGTCAGGGGAATGCTATAGATGTAAAACATCAGGTTCTCTGCACTGTGTTTGATATATCTTCATTCAGCAAATATTTATTAAGTGATTACTATCTGCCGCTCTGTGCCACGTACTGTTCTAGGCGCTAGGGGTACAGCAGTGGACAAAGTGCAAAATCCATGTTTCTTGGAGCTGACATTCCAGCGGGAAAGAGAGAAAACAATCAACTGAACAACTAAATCTTATGTCTGCTGATGTTAAGTGCTGGGGGCTAGAGGGACCACAGGGGCCTGGGGATGGAGCAGGGGATATTATTTAATATAGGATGACTGGGGCAGGCCCCTCTATTTTTTTTATAGTCAATCTATTTTTTTTATTGATGTAGAGTTGATATACAATATTTTATATGTTACAGGTGTACAGTATAGTGATATACAATTTTTTTGGTCAATCCCAAACTCCCTAACTATCCCTCCCCCCCACCCTTCCCCCCCAGTAACCATAAGTCGTTCTCTGAGTCTGTGAGTCCATTTCTGTTTTGTAAATAAGTTCATTTGTATCATTTATTTTTAGATTCCACATATAAATGATACCATACAATATTTCTCTTTCTCTGTCTGACTTACTGCACTCAGTATGAGAATCTCTAGGTCCATCCATGTTGCTGCAAATGGCATTATTTCATTCTTTTTAATGGCTGAGTAATATTCCATTGTGTATATGTACCACAACTTCTTTATCCATTTCTCTGTTAATGGAAATGTAGGTTGCTTCCTTGTCTTGGCAATTGTAAACAGAGCTGCAGTGAATATTGGGGTGCACGTATCTTTTTAGACCACGTTTTTCTACAGATATATGCCCAGGAATGGGATTGCAGGATCATATGGTAGTTCTATTTTTAGTTTTTTAAGGAACCTCCATACTGTTCTCCATAGTGGCTGTATCAATTTACATTCCCACCAACAGTGCAGGAGGGTTCCCTTTTCTCCACACCCTCTCCAGCATTTATTGTTTGTAGACTTTTTCATGATGGCCATTCCGACTGCTATGAGGTGATATCTCATTGTAGTTTTGATTTGCATTTCTCTAATAATTAGCGATGTTGAACATCTTTTCATGTGCCTCGGCCTTCTGTATGTCTTCTTTGGAGAAATGTCTGTTTAGGTCTTCTCAGGCCCCTCCATTAAGGTGATTGTGAGCTGAGAGCTGAAGGAAGGGAGAGAACAAGCCATGCGTCTGCCTGGGTAGAGCATCCAGGGCAGAGGGAACAGTAAGTGCAGAGGTCCTGAAGTATAAAGGTAAGTGTTTCTTTTTTTTTAAATTAATTAATTAATTAAATTTATTTTTTGGCTGCATTGGGTCTTCAATGCTGCGCGTGGGCTTTCTCTAGTTGCAGCGAGCGAGGGGTGCTCTTTGTTGCAGTGCGCGGGCTTCTCATTGTGGTGGCTTCTTTTGTTGTGGAGCATGGGCTCTAGGCGCACGGGCTTCAGTAGTTTTGGCACGTGGGCTCAGTAGTTGTGGTGCATGGGCTTAGTTGCTCCACGGCATGTGGGATCTTCCCGGACCAGGGCTCGAACCCGTGTCCCCTGCATTGGCAGGCGTATTCTTAACCACTGCACCACCAGGGAAGTCCCAAAGGTGGGTGTTTCAAAACTGGCAAGGAGGCCAGCATGCCTGGAGCTGAATGAGCCAGGAGGAGAGTGAAGGGAGAGGAGGACAGTGATGCCAGAGGATGGGAAATAGGGGGCACGTAATGGTGTTCAGTCATGGTGAGGGCCTTGGAGTTTACTGTGAGCGGAACAGGAGGCTAGGGTCTCTTATGGCATCTCGAAGATGGAGAAATGAATACTGGATGGAAGTACAGTTCAGTAAGTTTCTGGCTAGTGGAGCCACTACAACCAAAGTGATGATTACTGGGTCAATGTAAAAGTGGAGGGAGATCTTTAAGTGGCATTCCCTGGAGCTCTGCACTTGGCCGCACCATCATATGTGATGTTTTCCTTTGACTTAGGTTAAATAATCATGGTTATGTTACTAATAGCTAATACTTCAATAGAACCTAGTGCAAGCCAAGCACAGTTCCAATTGCTTTACGTGTATCCACGCATTAAATTCTTACAACAGCTTTGTGAGTAAGCACTATTGTTACCATCACTTAACCGGTGAGGCAGCGGAAGCACTGAAAGGCAAAATAAAGTTCCCAAGGTCACAAGGCAAGATGGTGGCCGGGTTCCAGAGTCCATACCAATCACCACACCATACTCTCAGTATAGAACACAGATATGTTCACCAAATTTCCAGATAAAACAGTGCTAGACTAAGTGATAATATGTTAGTTGACAGAAGCAGGGCTCATGTGAAAGACCCTTTTACATTGTCATCTAGAACACAAAACATACACACATAATCTCCCAAACACAAGTTCTATGTAACAGTACTTACTTTTACTATGTGAGATGTACTCTGATATCTTCTTTTCTAATTTTATTTTCTTTTAAAGAGGACATGACAACCAAATGAATTCCACATCACACTAATGGGTCCCAGCCCACAATTTGAAAAACACTGGCCTAGAGCAATGTGCTAGTGGAGCCTAACCCTCCCAGGATGCAAGATACCGCTTGCATTTGTCACCTGACCCATGAACACACACCTCCTGTCCAGGTATTTCCTGGGAATTGCATTCAGTAACCGAATAAAGAGGAGATGATGAATGGACCGAGGGGAGAACAGCCTTTCGGCTCTATAGAAATTCCCCCCATGGAGTAGAGGGACAATGACCCGTTTTCTCGTCAGGGGAACCTAGCACAGCTGAGCCAGCGGGACGGCAGGAAGGTGAATTCTGTATCCAGCTGTGTAGCACAGTCCGGGCCATGGAATGTATTGTCCAGTCCAGTGTCAATGACGTTGCAGTTGTACTTGGTGGGAATTCCCCCAGGATTTTGGCAGTAGATCTGCCAACAGCCTAGTGTTCCATCCTTTCTTGAGTGTCTTTATAGGAATTTTAAGAGAGAAAGTGTATCAAGGGCTGATGATCTCAACTGCGAGGTGGTAGATGATTTTTGCTGAAGTTCAGTATTTATTGTTGAATTTAGTAGTAGTATACTTTACTAGTTTTATATTCCAATTCCTTCCTTGCTTCCTTTCATTTCCTTCCCTTCCTCCCCCTTCCTTCCTTCCTTCCTTCCTTCCCTCCTTCCTCCCTCCCTCCCTCCCTCCCCCTTCCTTCCTTCCTTCCTTCCCTCATTCCTCCCTCCCTCCCTCCCTCCCCCTTCCTTCCTTCCTTCCTTCCTTCCCTCCTTCCTCCCTCCCTCCCTCCCCCCTCCCCCTTTCCTTCCTTCCTTCCTTCCCTCCTCCCTCCCTCCCCCTTCCTTCCCTCGTTCCTCCCTCCCTGCCTCGTTCCTCCCTCCCTGCCTCGTTCCTCCCTCCCTCCCTCGTTCCTCCCTCCCTCCCTCGCTCCCCCTTCCCTCCTTCCTTCCCTCCTTCCTTCCCTCCTTCCTCCCTCCCTCCCTCCCCCCTTCCTCCCTTCCTTCCTTCCTTCCCTCCTTCCTTCCCAGCATAGCAGACCATCATCTGAGTCTCAATCATTTATTATTACTTTTTAACAGAGAACAGGATTTGGGGTAATTATTGATTCCTTTGAGGAAACAGTAAATTTAATATCCCTAAATACAACATTAAAATAGAAAAATATCATTTAAAGAGAAGTCTATCTTTACATATTTAAAGTACCATTAATTTAACAACTCGGCAGGTGCATCTTTTTGCAATGTAGATGTGTAGTGCCTCCTCTGCCGCAGGTTCTTGGGCGCTTGCTGCACATACAGGACCAAGGCCCCATGGCGCCTCCATCCTCCCAGCTCCTGCCCCTCTTTGAATTACCCTCTTTTCCCTTGGTCTTCCATCGTGGCATTTGGGCTTCACTTGGTACCAAAGCACTTGTACAAAAATGCAGGTGTGAGTTCTGAGCATATATTCTAGCACTTAGCTGTGAGGTGGCCACCAGATGAAAGGGATTCTTTTAGATTATAATAACTAATGAAAATGCACAACTAAAAAATTCTTATAAAACTTCAGGAACCTGGAGATTTTGTCATCTGATCTCGGTTTCAGAATCATCTAGTTACAGAAATCATGTTTCTAATGAAAGACACTACTGCCTCTTCAAGGGAAATAAAGTATTTCATGGTGAGGAATTTTAAGTTTCTCCTGTGGTTCTCCATGGTGGGCACAGCAAAAACAAGGCTGAGTGTCACATAGTTCTTTCTCATGACATTATGAGCTCATTGAGAGTGACTTTGATGGAGCAAAGGCAACATGGTTGAAGCATGCCCCATTCTGATGTCCAGGCTTGATCTCAGGGGAGAATGTGGAGAAGGTAGAAAGGTGGCTGGTAGGTCATTCAGCATGGTGTCTGGGGTGCACTGTGCTTTAAGAGTACAGGCTTCCAAAAAACAAACAAACAAAAAACCCATAGGCTGTAGAGTCACAGATCTGGATTTTAAAACCCGGCTCTGCATCCTAGGCTGGCCTCTGTTATTTTATCTTTAGCCTGAGACACTAAAAATATTTCTAATTGGTACCAGGTGTGATTGTAAACGCAAAAGCCAGCATGGGAGCTGAAACCAGAAGGCAGTGGCAAGCTATAGGTGGTCATCCAGATAGTTTCTAAAATGCTTATAGCTGATATAATTTTTAGATCTTCTGATTGAAATTAAAACTCCCACTTTAAGACATTATTATGGAACTACAGAACCCTAAGAATATGACAGTGGACTTCAGTTTAGGAAACAGTGCACTAGATGAGCCTTGCTAGACCCAGCAAAGTTGGATGACCAGGGTCTAGCTCTAGGGCTGAAAAGAAGATTTAGTCAACCCTGAAATGGATATAGGGAGTGAGCTAGAGGAAGTCCCAGCATTTTGTGGCAAACCTTGAGTCAGAAGAGACCTTGCCTTATTTGAGGATGCGATAACTAAGCTTAAGATCTAACAAAACAATGCATTTAAACAAGACCGAGATAGAATGTACCTTACAGCTTGGCTTTTCACACTGTGATGTGTGCAGAAGTCTCCCCATCTTGCAAGATGCAGATTCTTGTTCTATAAGACTGGGGCAGGGCCTGAGATCCTACATTCTTGAGTTCCCAGGTCATGTTGGTGCTGTTGGTCTGTAGACCATTCTTTTTTTTCTTTTTTAAATAAATTTATTTTATTTTTGGCTGCATTGGGTCTTTGTTGCTGCGCACAGGCTTTCTCTAGTAGCGGCGAGCGGGGGCTACTCTTCGTTGCAGTGCGTGGGCTTCTCATTGTGGTGGCTTCTCTTGTTGTGGAGCACAGGCTCTAGGTGCATGGGCTTCAGTAGTTGTGGCACGTGGGCTCAGTAGTTGTGGCTCGCGGGCTCTAGAGTGCAGGCTCAGTAGTTGTGGCACATGGACCTAGTTGCTCTGCGGCATGTGGGATCTTCCCGGATGAGGGCTCAAACCTGTGTCCCCTGCATTGGCTGGCGGATTCTTAACCACTGTGCCACCAGGGAAGTCCCTGTAGACCATTCTTTTGTAGCAAGGGTTTAGAGCCCTCGTTCTTAAATTTGACTACCCATCTAAATCGCCTAGAAAGATTTAAAATACTGATGCCTGGGGCCCATCTCCAACTGGTATGGGGTTTGACCCGGGCATCATAATTTGTAAAAGAGCTGAGTGATTTTTATTATGCGGCCAAGTATGGGAAACACTGCATTATAGAGAGCTTCTAGAAGTGGGTGTACGGAGGGGTGACAAAAGGTCTAGAAATCATGCCATGTACATGCACTAGTTGATGTTTTCTGACCCCTTGGGCTGCCCCACAGAGGAACGAGCTACCCCATGAGGTGGTAAGCTCCCTATCACTCAAAGTATGGGCCGCTGGCTGGGTTTCAGAACAGTTCATTGCAAAGCACAAGGCTTTGGACTTGTGTGACCTCTAAGCTCCCTCCTGAGGGGCGGGGCTCATGGAAACCCTCGAGTGGACCTCAGCGTCTGCTGTGACCATGTCAGGCTGTGACTCTCGTAGTTACTTTATTCTTCAAAAGTTTTAGCAACTTGGAATATAGATATAGGCAAAGAGACCTCATTATCTGACTAGGGCTTTTATTATAAGATGACTTTCTTTCCTTTTAACTTTGAATAGTACATCATTTTTATGCAGTTGATTAAATAATAAAACTACCTTCTCACCCTTATTTGTGATTGCATTCATAAGCCATGAATAATTAGAAATAATATTTGAAGCAAAGGCCTTCTGGGCTTATCTCATGAAAAAAATAATTAAGCCATAATGAAACTTCATAAGAATAATCAGCTTCCCTACCCCCAGCCCTAAAGACCACACACACCCCACTATGTTTAATATTTCTCAAAACCCGTAGAATTGGTGTAGGTAATTGTTCTTCCTTGTGAGGTGTATGTTCTGAGCACCATGGGTGATTCTATATCCCTGTTAGATGCACCCTCATTTTGTGCTGACCAAGTGGTCAAATCTCAGACCTCTGCCCAGAAGTAGTGTAGAGGAAAGAGACAGGGCCGGAGGTCGGAGGGAACTGGAGTGAACCCTGGGGCTGCCATCGCTTTGTTGCCCCATGGTCTCGGGCACACTGCTTAACCCCTCTAAGTCATGACAGTAATGCTGCCCTTATAGGGCTGTGGCCATGATCTCCAGGATAACACCTGTTAAGTATCTAGTGCAGTGCTGGGCACGTTTGCGGGCTCAACAAAGGGTACCTCTTGCTATACCAACAGTATGAGGTATAAACCCCTGACTCCCAGGCACCTCATACATATAAATGAGTGGTGGGTAATACTTAATAGTAGCCGCCCCTCCCATCTCAACGTGGCAGCTCCTTTGGTTGCTAATTGAGAACATCTGAAAAGTGATGACCCTAATGACATGCCTTTTTTGTGCAGATATGGAAAATTAAAAAATCCTCGTATCTAGGTCCCTTCCAGTTCCTACTGTTGTGGAGGGCAGAAGTGATGCTAATGAACTCAGCAGTAGCAACCGCGGACTTAGCATTTCTTTCTTTCTTTTTTTATTTTTTCAGTTTGATCGAGGTATAGCTGTTACACAGCACTGTGTGAGTTTCAGGTGTACAGCATAAAGGTTTTGACTTACTACATACATTGTGAAATGATTACCACAATAAGCTTAGTTAACATCCACCATTTCGTAGAGATAGAATGAAAAGAAATGGGAAACTTTTTTCTCTCCTTGTAATGAGAACTCTTAGGATCGACTCTTAACTTTCATGTAAAGCATACAGCAGTGTTAACCGTAGTCAGCATGTTATGCGTTACGTCCCTGGTACTTATCTATCTTAGAAATGGAAGTTTGTACATCTTAACCACCTTCATCCAATTCCTCCACTACTCCCACCCCCACAACCACAAATCTGATCTCTTTCTATGAGTTGTTGTTTTTTAAGATCCCACGTATAAGTGAGAGCGTATAGTATCTGTCTTTGTCTGTTGGCTTGTTTCACTCAGCATAATGCCCTCAAGGTTCCATCCATGTTGTTGCAAATGGCAGGATTTCCTCATTTTTTATGGCTGAATAATATTCCATTGTGTGCATATGTGTGTCTCTCTCTCTATATATATAGACACACACACACACATCTATATATACACATATATATGCCACAACTTCTTTAACCATTAGATGAATGGTTAAGTGTCAGTAGATACTTAGGTGAGATAACATTTCTTGAGCTCTTACCACGTGTCAGGCACTGCTCAAAGCTTTCTGTGCATTAGCTCTTTTATTATCTCATTTTACAGATGAGGAAAATGAGGCTCAATCAGGTGAGGAAATTGCCCAGGAGTACACATGTGGTAATGTGTACATGAAGGTACACACAGTCCCTTATCCGCAATTCTGATATCCGATACGGATGGGAAACTGAATATGTTTTGCAAGTTTCCAGCAAATGGGTTTCGTGGCAGAAGTTGACCTGAACTGACTACGAGTCTATTTACAATCTATTTATCCTATTTCACCTGAGAATTCATCTGCTTCACCTCGGAAATGTTTTTCGTTGTCTTGATTATAGGATGCTACCCCAATGGGGGCATTACATCATATACAGTATATGCATTGAGTTCCATTTCTGAAATCCAAATGATTCTGATTTCTGAAACATTAGGCCCCAAGAATTTTAGGTGAAGAATCATGACCCTGCTGTTGGAAATATCCAGACTTAAGCTACCTGTGGATCAATTAACCATTTTTGAGCTGGACTGGTAAGCTCACCATGTAAGGGACTGACTGACCAATGGAATACAGAGGCATTCTCTAAATTAGCCTCTCCTCCTACAAAATCCAAGGAACAGAAATTGTCTAATCCCTGCCCTCCATGATGTGCTGGTGTTGAAGAAAGCTCCTACTAAGATACAAGGTTAAGGACAAGGAAACCTAACTTGCGAACAGCTGCAAGCAACACAATCTAATTTCCATAATTAAAGTTAAATGAGAAATTTGGAGGACAAATATCACATGATATTGCTTATATGTGAAATCTAAATTTACAAAACAGAAATAGAGTTACAGATGTAGACAACAATCTTATAGTTATCAGGGGGAAAAGGGATAAATTGGGTGGGATTGACATATACACACTACTACATATAAAATAGATAACTAATAAGGACCTACTGTATAGCACAGGGAACTCTACGCAATACTCTTTTATAACCTATATGGGAAAAGAATCTAAAAAAAGAGTGGATATTGGGCTTCCCTGGTGGCGCAGTGGTTGAGAGTCCGCCTGCCGGTGCAGGGGACATGGGTTTGTGCCCCGGTCCGGGAAGATCCCACATGCCGCAGAGCGGCTGGGCCTGTGAGCCATGGCCGCTGAGCCTGCGCGTCCGGAGCCTGTGCTCCGCAACGGGAGAGGCCACAACAGTGAGAGGCCCGCGTACCAAAAAAAAAAAAAAAAGAGTGGATATATGTATCTGTATAACTGATTCACTGTGCTGTACAGCAGAAAGTAACACAACATTGTAAATGAACTACACTCTGATACAAAAAAGAATAAAAAGAAATTTAGGGGACTTCTCTGGTGGCACAGTGGTTAAGAATCTGCCTGCCAATGCAGGGGACACGGGTTCGAGCCCTGGTCCAGGAAGATCCCACATGCCGCGGCACAACTAAGCCCGTGCACCACAGCTACTGAGCCTGTGCTCTGGAGCCCGCGAAACACAACTACTGAAGCCTGCGTGCCACAACTACTGAGCCCACGCGCCTAGAGCCCGTGCTCTGCAACAAGAGAAGCCACCGCAAAGAAGCCCGCGCACTGCAGCGAAGAGTAGCCCCCGCTCGCCACAACTGGAGAAAGCCCACGCGAAGACCCAACGCAGCCAAAAATAAATTAATTAATTTTTTAAAAAAAAGAAATTTGGGAAGGTTGGAAGTGCGGTTTCTTGGAGTGCTCCTTGGAGTGCTTCTACATTTCCTGTTGGCTTTTGCTGCTAGGATTAGGGTAGAAGCTCAGTGGTGTGCAGAGAGGAGTGGCGAAAAGCTGTCCTTCTTTATCCCACAGCTACAGCCGTCCCGCAGCCAATCAGCAGCTGCTTCTGGGGGATTCTTCAGTGCCTCACCTTGGACCAGGCACTAGGAGAGCTGCTGCAGTAGGTTGCTACTATCCTATATGTGGACTTCTGCTCTGCAGTTTTCAACATCAGTATTTATTTGGTTGAGGAAGTAACTAAACTTTTTGGAGGAGAGAGAGAGGGAAGGCAGGGCGTAGTGGAGGGGCAGCATGGGCAAGACACGGGCAGAGCATCTCCCTGATGGTTAATCAATTCCTGAAACACAAGCAGGATGAGGTATTTTCCCACCACAGTAGGTGTTTCCCACCAAAATATTGCTTTTATTTTGCTTTTGTTTTCCTCTGTTTCTCCTGTGCAATTTGGCACTTCTAGCTGTGTGTTTCAGGTGACAGGATGAAGGGGGCGTAACGACTTTCAGGAAAACACAGTAAAATCGGGAGTGAGAATTAAATGTGATATCTTGTGGTGCTCAAACAAGAACCAATATCCTAAGTCTGTTCTGGTACATTCTTTCTAACCTTTTAAAGCATAAAAATAGCTAACTTGTATTCAGAGCTGAACATGTGCCAGACACAGTTCTGGGCACTCAATTCACTTATGCCAAACAACAACCTTATGTGGTGTGGCAGTATTTTTTAAAAACAGATTTATTGAGGTATAATTCACATACCGTCTGATTCATCCATTAAAGTATACCATTCACTCGTTTTTAGTATATTTACAGAAATGTGCAACAACCACCACAAGCAATTTTAGAACAACTCATCAGCCCCAAAAGAAACCCCATACTCCTTAGCAGTCACTCCTTATTCCCCCTCCCCTCAGGCCCTAGAAAACACTAATCTATTTTCTTTCTCCATAGATTTCCCTACTGTGGACATTTCATATAACTGGAGTCATATAATACGTTACCTTTTGTGCCTGGCTTCTTTCACTTGGGATAATGTGTTTGAGGTTCATCCATGTTGTAGCATGTACCATACTTCATTCCTTTGTATGGCTGAGTAATATTCCATTTTATGGCTAGACCTCAATTTGTTTATCCATCCACCTACTGAAGGACATTTGGGTTGTTTCCAGTTTTTGGCCATGGTCAGTAATGCTGCCATAAACATTCCTGTCCAAGTTTTTGTGTGAACAAATGTTTTTATTTCTCTTGGGTATTGACCGAGGAGTGGAAGAGGCAGTATTTTCATTATCCTTATTTTACAGGTGAGGGAAGTGAACAGTTGAGACCAAAAGACATGGAAATGGGATTCAACCCAGGATGGCTGGTGCGGGAGCCTGTGCTGGCTTTGAACCACTAGGTTATACGTCTCTTTTTCATCAGAAAGGCAGTGCATTGAGTGTCACTGATCTAGTTGAGCATACTGGTTTTAGAGTTACATGGATGTGAGTTCAAATCCTGGCTGTCCCACTTAATTACCGTGTGACCTTGGGCAAGTCAGTTACTCTCCGTGAGCCTTGGTTGCCTTTTCTGTAGAACTGTAGTGAAAACAACATTGCTACATCATGGGCCACTGTTTCTGTGAGGATTAAAAGAAGTATGACATGTGAAAGGCTGAGCATAAGACTTGCCTGACACACGGTGCTCAGTAGGTTTTAGATATGATTATTTTAGCCTCTCCTGCAGCACCTAGGATGGTACCAGTAAAGCCTAGTTTGAACGTTATCAATGTTGTCACTGAGTGCCAGGACAGAGTTGGAGTCTTTCAAAGGAAAATGTTCTTTATGAATTGCAGGAACTCGAGTAAGCCCCCTCTAAGCTTGAAGAATGCCCCAGAGGCAGGAGAGCCCATGAGTGAGCCGGATGGACTTGGTGTTTTCAGGAAGTCCAGGCACCTTGGTAAGGTTTCTCATACATGCTTGATGTACATAATTGACACGAGTGACTGCACAGCGGGATGACTAAAAGCAGGGACTCTGGCGCCAGACTACATGCATCCAAATCCCGCTGTCTCGCTTGCTGTGGGAGGTTGGGCAAGTCACTTAACCTCTCTGTGCCTCAATTTCCTCATTGGTGAAGCGGGAATAATTATACTGCCTACTTCACAGGCCTGTTGTGTGGCTTAAATGAGTTCGTGGACGTAAATCATTAAGAGCACTGCATAGCACAGATTAAGTCCTCTATACTGGCCCACTGTCACTACGGTTCCTGTTACTATTCCCATCCTGTTGACTTGTAGCCAAGTGTCTTTCCAAAGGCTTGTTGGCCCAGTGAGATGATGTGTACGCGGGTCGCTTCTTGTTTCTGTTACTCTTACTGCATAACAAATGACCCCAAAACTTAGTGGCTTAAAATAACAACCATTTTATTAAGCTCACAGATTCTGTGGGCCAAGAATTAAGGTGATTCTTTTGTTCCTTATGGCATCAGTTCATGTCCCTCGGTGGCATTCAGCTGGGGTATGGACTGGTCTGGAGGATCTATGATGCCGTTACTTCCCTCTCTGGTGGCTGGACGGGGATGGCTCATGTCAGGACTGCCACCAGAGCACTTTCACCTTCCCTCCCCACGTGGCCTGGGCTTCCTCACAGCGCGGACAGTCTTACATGGCGGCTCAAGGCTCCACATGTGAATGCTGCAATGCACAGGCCTTTATGACTTAGCCTTGGGAGTCACGCAGCATCACCTTGCCATGGGGCTTGTAGGTTGTAAAGCCAGGATTTGAACACACATCTGTCTGGCAGCAGAGCTTGTATTTGTAATGAGCCTTTCTTCTTGCTCTGGGGAAAAATAGGATGTGTAGAAAGATCTCTCGTTGGTATGGTATAATGATAACTCCATGTGACAATTTTCACTGAAATTATTCTCTTGATTTCCTCCCGTGGTCACTTTATTACAGATAAATTCAGCTGACGGTTCCATTGCATAGGATATGATTTTGAGAGAAGGGGAGGGAAACAAAAGGAATTCCTTTTTCTCAAAGACAGTCAGGTTTATTCTTGCTCCCAGAGAACTCGTAGTTTTCACTTAACTCAAAAAGAAAGAAAGAAAAAGAAAAGAAAAGAGAAACCCATGAGCCAATTTGAGGAGGCAGCAGCTGGGAGCCGCTAAGATACATTTCTCTGAATTACCAAGTGTTATGTGTAGGGGGAAAATGGGTTTATTGAAATGCAAAAATATACAGTACATGTTATGCTAAAAAGTGCCTATGGTGTAATTTAAATTTAGTATGCTACCGCCCCCCAAAAAATCTATTGTGGAGTAGGCTCACTTTTTCTATCTTGAGATTGTCTGCCCTTAATACAATAATTACAGTGATTACACAGTCGTTTAGAGGGATCAATGATTTTAATACGACTGATGTCATATGTAGTAAGGTCTTTTGTAAACATTATGCTTGTGAATGACTCTAAGGCCAAGTGCTGTTGAAAATCAGGTATGTGCAGGTTTCTTTGTTTCATTAAGACGACCTGTCTGATAACATGGAAAAACGACAATTCACATCACCTGTTTGGCAATTTTAGTGCGTTCGGTCCTAAAAGCGAGCTTCACCAAGCCCTCAAGAAGAAGACAGTTGAGGATTTAAGGTTATCGTATTTTCTTAGGTGAGGGTTCAAGAGAGATTCTCAATGAGTTGAGATTCAGGTCATATTTCTTGAGTACCTTCTCTGTGTCTGGCACCCTGCTAGGTTTTTTCATCTCTGCTAGTTTAATGAATCTTCCTAACAGCTGTTTGTGATCACCATGATTAGCTCCAGCTTTGTAGGTGAGGCGACTGAGAGTACCCTTTGGAGGGAGGGGTGCCGCCTTTGGGATCCTGTGCAGCCTCATTGCTCTCAGATGGGGCTAGGCTTTCCTTCTGTCTGCTTCCAGAAAGCCCATACTACATGTTCATTCCCAGTTCTTTGCATAATTATTAAAGTACCTGGGTGATTCCTTGGTTACTTTGTTTCTCTCGTTAGCATTTAAACTCTAGCAGGTCAGGGGCCTACCTTTTGCTTCACTGTATCCTCAGTACCTAATCCGTTGCCTGGTACATAGTAGTTGCTCAGTAAACATTAATTGGCAGACTGATCCACAGAGAATGACTGACTTGCCCGTGATCACATAGTTGGCATCTGCAGTAAGGAAGAACAATTAGCAAATTCATGATGCACATTTCTGTTTGTACTCCAGCAAATAAACGAATAGTTTAAGGATTAGGTTCTGCCTGGTCAGAAATATGAGTGTAAGTAGCAATGGCTGAGTCAGGTTTTCTGCTAAGAAGTGTTAAGGCATGAGAAATAGAAATCGAGTTTAGTTTAAAAATTTTTTTTTTATTTTATATTGGATTATAGTTGATTTACAGTGTTGTGTTACTTTCAGGTGTATAGCAAAGTGACCTAGTTATACATATGCATGTATCGATTCTTTTTCAGATTCTTTCCCCATACAGGTTATTACAGAGTATTGGGTAGAGTTTCATGTGCTATGCAGTAGGTCCTTGTTGATTATCTATTTTATATATAGTAGTGTGTATCAGTTAATCCCAGCCTCTTAATTTATCTTTCCCTGCCACCTTTCCCCTTTGGTAACCGTAAGTTTGTTTTCTAAGTCTGTGAATCTGTTTCTGTTTTGTAAATAAGTTCATTTGTATCATTTTTTAGATTCCAAGTCTGCTTTTGATAGTTATTCATAGCAGATTGTTGCATTGGTTTAGAACATGACCTTTGGAGCCAGACTCTCTGGGTTTGAATTCAGTGCTCGTATTTTCTCTGTGTGTGACCGCAGGCAAGTTACTTAACCTCACTGTACCTCAGTTTCCTCATCTGTAAAATGGGGATAATCATAATAGTATCTACCTCATAGGAAAGTTGTGAGAATAAAATGATTTAATACAAATAAAATGCTTAGAAACATACTTGACATAACGTAAGTGCTATATAAGTGCTATTTGTAGTTCATTGCATAGTGTCCCCCCAAAACTCATGTCCAGCCAGAACCTCAGAATGTGACCTTATTTGGAAATAGGGTCTTTGCAGACGTAGCTAGCTAAGGATCTTGAGATGAAACCGTCCTGGCTTTTGTGTGGGCGCTGCATCCAGTGGCTGGTGTTCTTGTAAGAAGGGGAGAGGACGCAGAGACACAGAAAAGGAGGCCACATGGAGATGGAGGAAGAAATTGGCGTGACACATCTATAAACCATGGAACGCCAAGGATTGCTGGCAAGCACCAGAGGTAGGAGAGAGGCCTAGGACAGACTTTCCCCAGCGAGGCAGAGGGGTAGCCAGAGTGCCAGGTGAGAACCCAGGGCCAGCTGCTCCCCCTGCGGCCGTGCCGTCCCTGCCAGCGCCCAACTTGCAGGCCTCTCCAGCCCGCTGCTCTGTGCCCTCTTGTCACCACATCCCTGCCGTGTTTCCTTCTCCCACTTCTCCTCCCATGGCCACCTGACCTTCCTTCCTGGGTTTTTTTTTGCTGGGCCCGTTAGTGGCTTTGTCCTGAGCTTAACTGCTTTCCTTATGGAAATAACCTCTTCATGGAACGTTCTCCAACCCCTCCTGCCTCACCTGAAGCCTGGCTCCAGTGCAAGCTGTCCATTCTCCACCGGGTTAGGAGTCGTTTCTTCAGCTGCCCATGGACACTTGCTGCCTCTGGCTGCTCTAACCAAGTGCCACCAACTTCGGGGCTTAGAACAAGAGAAATGTATTCTCTCACAGTTTTGGAGGCCAGAAGTGTGAAGTAAATCTCACTGGGCTGAGGTCAAGATGTCGGCAGGTCTGCACTCGCTGTGGAGGCTCTAGGGGAGAGTCCATTCCTGGCCTCTTCCAGCTTCTGGTGGCTGCCGGCAGTCCTTGGCTTATGGCCCCATCACTCCAATTTCTGCCTCTGTGAGCACGTTGGCTTCTCCTCTTGTGTGTCTGGGGGTGTCTCCCTCTTCCTCTCTCTTATCAGGACACTTGCGATGGCATTTAGGGCCTGCCCAGATATTCAAGGATAATCTCCTTATCTCAAAATCTGTAATTTAATCACATCGGTGGTATCCCTTTTTACAAATAAAGCAGCATTCGCAAACTCCAGGGATTAGTCTGCACATAGATGTCTGGGAGCCAGTACAGCCTCTCGCGCCACTTGTGACCCATCCTTTGTGGAGGATGCCATCCCTCCAGTGCTGAGCCACCCACTCCCTGCAGTCGTCTGTGGTGCTTGGTCACATCCTCACAGCTCCTCCTCCAGGGCTTGCTCTCCATTCTAAGGCCAGCCATGTCCTGACTGGCTTCAGTCTTCATGCCAACAGCCCGCGTGCCAAGCTGGTCTCACAGCTCTCTGGCCCCTTACAGAGTTTCTAGTTTTATTCTCTGGCCACTCCACTCTTCCATCCGGCTTTCTCACGTCCTTGCCTCTCTATTCCTTTTTTATTTTTCTTAATTAATTTATTTTATTATTATCATTATTTTTTTTAATTTATTTTTGGCCGCGTTGGGTCTTTGTTGCTGCGTGTGGGCTTTCTCTAGCTGCGGCGAGTGGTGGCTTCTCTTGTTGCGGAGCACGGGCTCTGGGCGTGCGGGCTTCAGTAGTTGTGGCACACGGGCTTAGTAGCTGTGGCTCGTGGGCTCAGTAGTTGTGGCTTGCAGGCTCTAGAGCGCAAGCTCAGCAGTTGTGGCGCACGGGCTTACTTGCTCTGCGGCATGTGGGATCTTCCTGGACCAGGGCTCAAACCCGTATCCCCTGCATTGGCAGGTGGATTCTTAACCACTGCACCACCAGGGAAGTCTGATATTCCTGCTTTAAAAAACCCAAAACTTTAATAACATTGAACCAGGCATATCCAAAATATTATCATTTCCACCTGTAATCAATTTACAAAAGCATTATGAGGTATTTTACTTTCTTTCCTTTATGTAAAAATCCTCAAAATTCAGAGTGTATTTTATACTTATAGCATATCTCAATTTGATGCTAAGTTTTCATTGGAAGTACTTGATCTGGTTTGAAATGTGGCTGGCTAGTGCACCTGAGGAACTATTTTTTTTATTTTAATTAAATTTAATTAAAAAATTATAATTGCTTCCATTATTGGAAAACTTGTAAGTATATGTTTGGGACAGCTTGGATATGTGAACCCATTCCTGCTTATTTGATCTCCACTTGACCTGTGGTCCAGTTAGCACCCCCCGGCCCCCGGCTTCACCTGGGGCCTGGCAATCCTTCCTTGCTTCCTAGTCATCGCTCTTGTCCATCCCCTAGAACAGTGAGTTTAGATACCCGTTCCCACCTAAAGCCTTTTGCCCGTGGGCTACGAAGACCTTTCTAGGCATCTGAATTATCTGCACGAGGTTTTATAAATAACAACCCTAGACTTTACCTCTCATGTAGTCTGTACTGTCTCTAGACTTAGACATTCCTCGTGGCTTTTAATCATCCCTAATGTGTTCTATATAAGGAGGTTAATGCATTTACATTTTTCCAATAATCCTCTTACTATCCTATAGGGGAAAGTAGCAAGTTTGTTGCATTAAAATACAAAACAACAAAGCTGAACTCTCTGATATTTGAATCCCAGCCCAACTTGGGTAAAGATTCAAATACTTGGAATCTCAGTCTGGATGTTTTGCCTGTCCTCCCTACCGGAGGAGAAAAATACACATGAGTAGGAAATGACTGTTCCTACTGTATGAAAGTAGCCTTCATTTTATCAGGTTCTGTTCATAAAGCTTCCAGGGAAAGGTAATGTTTCTTTATTTTGCAGCCTCATTTTACTGCTGTAGGGAGAGGTGGGAATGTTGGAGTCCAAACAGTTTCTGATTGCATGGGAGAAGTGATCTGCTACAACACCATCCTCTGTCCCTTTGACCCACCCCTACTGCTGGAATTGGTACATTTGAAACAGCAAGTGGAAGTTTCCTTATACAGTCTTACCTCATCCATTGCTTTCCCTGTTCCTTGATTTAGACCTGGGGACATTCCAATAAATGAAACAAAAATAACTCAAAGAATTCCTGCAGTGATAAAACCAGGCCTCCAAGACCAAGTTGCACTCTGTTCTGGCACTGAATTTACTGTGAGTCTCTGCCCGGCAATGCAGGCCCTTTCCTCCATTCTGCCAGAAACAGGACCTAAGCATTCTTGGTCTTTATGGGTAGCTCATTTTAGATCTTCCCTCAAGGATATGGATTCAGCTGTCCATATCGGGGTTAGGTTCCATGTATACGGCTTTCAGTATTCTAACATTTTATTTAACCTGCCTTGTACAGGGTACTGAGCTGGGTGCACAGAGATGACTAAAGACATGGCATCTTTCTGCCAAGAGCTTATATAGTTAGGTGGAAAGAAGTAGCAGAGGTGTGCTGGAACTAGTTTGAGCCGGCTCATAAGAGCTCATCATTATATTTTTAGGAATTTTGAGAGCAGGTTGTTAAACACAACCATTATTGAGAATTAAATTATGTAAGTCTATAATAAATAAATTTTATTAAAAACCAAGGTAATTCATTCATTTCTAATTGTTTTACTCTATTTTATTATTGTCTATGCTCTTGAGACTGTTTACCTCTATTGTATCTGTATGGTTGAAATCCTATATAATCGTTTGTTTACTACAGAACATCTTTCTCTTCACAACTCTGTGTTCAGTGAGTGACATCAGATTGATAGCTTGAAATTGACCCTGATGGGAATATTTACACCATGGAAACTGGCAAACACTGGAAATAAGGGCTTTTTTTCAGAGTCTGGTGTTAAATGTCTACGAGTGCACCGCTGGGCTGGGTGGTGAAGGAGTTAAGAGAAATGCCTCGGTAAGCAGTAAGTGCTATTGTAGAAGTTCAGAGCAAGTTGTCTGTTAGAATTAGGGAAAATGCTTCACGGAGGTGATGATATTTGAGAAAGACCTTGAAGGATGGGTCAGATTTTATCAGGCAGAGATTGAGAGGTCTGGTATCCTTGACAGAGGGAATAATGAGTAAGGTCATGGCAGGCAGAAAGCATTGGACATACTTGGGGAAAAGCTAGGAATGTATTTGGCTGACATACGAGGCCAGTGTAAGGTGGTAGTGAAGATAAGGGTGGGAAAGCCGGTTGAAGCCTAATTGTGGAGGGTTTAAAAGTCACAGTGAGGAGCTTGTACAAAAGTCAGTGGGAAATGAGGAATCATAGGAGATTTATGAGCAGAAGCATAACATCTTGAGAGCTGTGCTTCTGGAAAATTATTATACAGGGTATATGCACTGGGGCCAGAAGTCGGCGGTCCTTGCCTAGTTAGGAAGTCGTTGCTTCAGTGCTGTGCAGTTAATAAGGACGTGACTAGAGGTACTGGTTCAGGAAGGAGAAAGCAGAATCCGGATGCCAGAGACATTTTCAATGTAGATTTCACAAGTCTTGACTTGTGATTCTCTGTCTTCTGATGCTAGCATTTGTATAAGCTTCTGCTATTATCTGGTCTCTTGGCCGTGTGATAAAAAATAAGTATATCAGAAGATAAAATGCATGCTTTTAATGGGAACTATGGATGAGTGCTTCACTAGTCACTTTTTATTTCTAATTCCTGAAAGGAGATGCGCCTAATATCTTTAAGGTGCATTCAGGAGGATGAATAATAAGATTTAAAATGTTTTGTTTGGCTAAACTAATTCTAGGAGTCAGTGTAATAGGCAGCTCCCATGGCCGTGGTTCCACAGCTTGACCTTTAGAAAATTAGTCTGGTAAAAGGTTAAAGTGGGACCTGGAAAAACCAATCTCTCTCTCTCTCTCTCCCCCTCTGTCTCTTTCTCTCCTCCCCCTCTCCCCACCCCATTTATTTTTCTCTGAAAATTAAATCAGTATTCTTTTTTCTTTAGCAATATCCATGAAATCTGGCTGTGGAGCTATGGGATTCCATGAGAGGTGTTTGGGTGTCCTCACCATACCCTGAGAAGGAGAATTAAATCAAGTGTCAAGAATTTCATTCCCAGGAGGATTTGTGTGTCCAATCTATCTTTTTTCCTTCCCCCCACTTTCTTCTTCTTTATTGAAAACTCAGGAGTCTCATTTGTGTCAAAAGGTGCCTGAAAGCTCTCCAAGGTAGTGATTTGACAAGTTCATGGTCAGACTTGAGCACACATGCAGTTGGCACGTTAGGTCCTCAAGAACACCAAGTTTAATGCCTTACTTCTGAGAGTTCTTAGCAAAGGCGGCTCCCCATATGCCTCCATCTTGAAATATAAGAGAGATAAGACTGCTGCTGGTACCAATTTAAGATGATTGTGCTTAAACTTGCCAAAGAGATTTGTACGTGGAATTTACCTTCATGCTGAGTGAGAAGAGTTTGTGGCGATCCATCACATGAGTTGGAGGGGGCACTGGAAATGGGGGGTGGGTGGGAACAAGGATACCAGGTAGTGTCTGGAAGAGGCCGTGGGGTAGGATTGGAGTGGATATTGCAGAGGTAGAGCGGGAGAGGCCCTGGAGGAGGATGGATCCGATGAAGTGGTGTTGATGGGCTGAGGTGTGGTGAAAGGCACTGAGTGGGCATGGCTACTGCCCAGGGGGCAGTTGGTTATTTGCTTTATTGCTTGTGGGCAATGCCATGAAGAGAATGCTGGGGAAAGGATATAAGGGTGACCTGCTAGCCTGGTGGTCCCTTTGAAACTTGAGTCCTGAGACCTGGCATCCTGGCCATAGTTTTGCTTAGATAGTGGGTTGTTTTTAGAAGGTTAGTCTGGGAAATAGATTGGAGGAGGGATGCAATGGGCTGAATGTTTGTGTCCCTCCTGCCCAAATTCACACATCAAAATCCTAATCCCCAAGAGGATGGTATTTGGAGGTGGGGCCTTTGGGAGATGATAGGGTTATGAAGGTGATGCCCCCATGAATGGAATTAGGATTCTTAGAAGAGGCCAGGGACTTCCCTGGCGGTCCAGTGGTTAAGGCTCCGTGCTCCCAATGCAGGGAGCATGGGTTCAATGCCTGGTTGGGGAACTAAGATCCTGCATGCCTCACGGTGTGGCCAAAAAAAAAAGGAGAGGCCAGAGAGCTCCGTTGCATTTTTCCACCTTGTGAAGATGCACTGTGAAGCTGGCAGTCTGCAATATGAAAGAACATCCTTTCCAGAACCCGGCCACGGTGGCACCCTGGCCTTGAACTCAGCCTCCAGAACTGTGTGAAATACATTTGTTATTTAGAAGCCACTCAGTCTGTGGTACTTTGTTACAGCAGCCCGAATGGACTAAGACAGAGGGCTTTCGGGGTTCAAGAAAACTCCTGTGCTTTCAAAGGTAACCCAGACACAGGGTAACCCAGTTCTCTTACCCTGAAAAAAAGGTTTGTGCCTGCCATCACTGTTTGTAATTCAAGGTGCAGGTTTCACACTCCGATTCCCAGAATAAAACTGCCATTCCAGTGGAAATCTCTCTGTGACAGAATCCCCGAGCCTAGTCAGTGGTGCACTTAGTCTGAGAAGCAGTCAGTATGACCCCATCTTGACATTCCAGGACAACAGAAGCACCTGGCCTGTGTCTTGGACTCCATTATAACCAAATTCAATGTAAAGTAAGCCAACACCAAGCCAGCTTTTTGTTGTTGTTGTTTTTTCTTTTTCTGCGGTACGCAGGCCTCTCACTGTCACGGCCTCTCCCGTTGCGGAGCACAGGCTCCGGATGCGCAGGCTCAGTGGCCATGGCTCACGGGCCCAGCCCGTGGGATCTTGTGGGATCTTCCCAGACCGGGGCACAAACCCGTGTCCCCTGCATCGGCAGACGGACTCTCAACCACTGCGCCACCAGGGAAGCCCTTTGTTGTTGTTTTGTTTTGATTTTTTGGTTTTATTTTTGGCTGTGCCCATCTTGCGGGATCTTAGTTCCCCGACCAGGGATCGCACCCAGGCCCCCTGCAGTGGAAGGGCCGAGTTCTAACCACTGGACCGCCAGGGAAGTCCCGTCAAGCCAGCTTTGATCCTCCACTGTATTTGAGTGTGATTCTCACGTGGGGGTGAGGAAGCTTCTCATCTCCTGTCCCTGGATGGATAACTACTGTATAAAAGTTCGTCTTTTCCAACGCTGTGTTGGGCAGTGGAGACAGTTACCCAGTAACCTTTATTTCATCCTGAAGCCAGGCCTTGGGTTGGCTTATGTTATTCCAATAGCGATACCAGAGGAGCAGTGAGAAGAGGGAACGGGGAGCTTGGCAGCAAGAGATATTAGTGGAGATTTCGGAGGAGGAGATGATTTGTGAACTCTATCTTTTATAGTTGTTTTCCTTTGTTCCCATTATAAACCTTGCATTGTCGATTCTTAAGATCCTGTATCCAAAGAAGATGGGGAATGTCTAACTCTTTGCTACTGTTCTCTGCCGTATGCTCTGGCCACCCATGTGCTGCTGCTCTGGCGACTCTTCAGTGGTTGCTTCTTCATTGCCCCAGCACGCCAGCATTTCTTTTGGCTTAATGGCCCATCACCCCATTTTATATTTCCTAACACAGTAAAACCTGAATTATTAGGTGAAAGAACTCGAATTTACTTTAGGGAACAGTTTGTTTCTCCATTCACAGTGATCCCTTACCCCTTTGCTGGAGGGACTGGTTTAGGTATATCCAGGCCCATAAACCACAGGTTTTAAGATGAGCTGTGTCAACAGAGTCCTTTATTCTTCCAAGGGAGATAAAGTGAACAGTTGATTCTTTCTATCTGGGGTGCCTTTCAGAGAGCAGCTTAAAGACAAAGTGCTATCATCTTTGGGTAAACATTAAAAATCCTAGGACACCTCTCCCAAGGACGTTCCTTACGCCTCCCGATTTTGTCTTTCCCCAAATCACTGTGTTGGGAGCTTGTCATTGGTTGCTTGAGTCACGTGCCATTGGCCTCTCCAAAAGTAAATCGTGCCCTGGCTTTTTTGGCCAAAGCAGTCCCTCACGCCACATGTAGAAGTTCCAGTTCAGATGATGGCCACTGCTGTCCTGAGAGATGCTGCGGCAGGCTGGGCCACCTGGCAGGCTCCACATGATGGGCTGTGGCCACAGCAGTGCTGCAGCACCACTGGAGACTTGTGCACTTCCCAAAGGCTGTCCCATAAACTGTGGGTTTCCTTGAGGACCATTTGAAGAAGCCGACTCCAAAATGGGATATGTAGGCTGTTTTCTGACTGCACAGTTTTTCAGTGAGGGAAACTAATTTCATATCTCCTAAAATCACTAAGCCTTGACTGTGAGAACTTTAGGAACCCTGATTTCTAGCACTCAGCTCTTTGCTGCTCAGCAAACAAGATTATTCTTGTTGTTGGCCTTGAATTCCCTTTTAGGTGTCTATAAATATATTTGTCCCATTTGTTTGAGTATAACTGTGTCTCTCAGGAATATGCTTTTCTTTTGCCTTATCCCTTTACTGGTGGTTATTATCGTGGTGACCCTTACAGAAAGGCATGATATCGATGGCGGGGGTGTGTTCATTTTCAGAGGAGTGAAAGCACGGAGTACCATCAAGCTCAGGCAGCCTGTGATGTGAGCTTACAGCCGCAAATTTCTTATAACCTTAATTATGATCCTTTATGTTTTTCATCTTTTATCACCTTTCATATGACATTGTCAAAGCAATTAAGACGCCCAGGACCGTAACCGTTTGAAGATCTCATTCTTGATATGAGGAGGCTGACAAATGACATCATTTATTCTGAGAGCAGGTTGAATTTTAGCTTCCCAGTCAACATATTTGCAAGCGTCCCTGGCCTTTTGGCTGCTAATTTTAGGGATTACCGTAGTTAGTATTCTGCCATTCTTCACTAGCGAAATAAATGTCCTTCATGAAAGAGAAAGTGTGCACCAAACTGGAAACTGCTGGATAGCTATGAGGATTTGGAGGGTCAGGGAAACAAAAGTCCAAATCCTTGCTAAAGCAAACTGTTCTGATCTCTTTGCCACAAGATCTCTCCTCACTGTTTCCTCTTAGCCCCAATCTTGTATATCCCTAAGCCACATGCCTTATTGCTGTGAATAAGAAATCCTCTTTTAGAAGGTGCGTGTGTCCTGGCAGGGAGGAGAGAGCGTGGCCTCGCTGCAGCTGTGGGGACGCTGCAAGGCTGAGGTTTGTGGGAAGCGTGTCTTGCCCAGAACATCTGGGGCCAGGAAAATCAAGAAGGGGGGCATCCTGAGGGAGGTGGGTGTGGCTGAGGTCAGAATGCCAAAGAAGGGAATAAACTGTTCATTAGAAGAAGGGAAAGGTTGAGGAGCTACTGTGGAGACAGGGAAGAAGAGCACTGGGGAGAGGGGGTCAGAGGCCATGGGTTGAGGGGTAAGTGAGTGGGTGGGCCTGGGAAAACTCTTGTGTGGTAGGGGTAGGGACCTGTGACTCGCATCTGCCTTTTTATTTGCTTCCCTTGCCAGGTGCCAGGGAGAACCAATCACACTTCCAACCATGATCAGTGACCCTGATCAACTCCATCCTGGACTTGGGAAGCACATGCCTTCCTCCAGTGGTGAGCAGACTTTTGCTCGTGGGAAGTCATTTTAGAAAATAGAAATATCCATTGGCCTCACGTTTCCGTATTCAAAATGAAAACCACTGTATGGAGTTCATAGTAAAAAAGGCAAATGCTTACAACTTTATCGAAGAACATCTAGAGAAAATCAGTACTGCTTTTTTTTTTTAACATCTTTATTGGACTATAATTGCTTTACAATGGTGTGTTAGTTTCTGCTGTATAACAAAGTGAATCAGCTATACGTATACATATATCTCCATATCCCCTCCCTCTTGCGTCTCCCTGCCACCCTCCCTTATCCCACCCCTCTAGGTGGTCACCAAGCACCGAGCTGATCTCCCTGTGCTATGTGGCTGCTTCCCACTAGCTATCTGTTTTACATCTGGTAGTGTATATATATCCATGACAGTCTCTCACTTCGTCCCAGCTGACCCTTCCCCCTCGCCGTGTCCTCAAGTCCATTCTCAACGTCTGCATCTTTATTCCTGTCCTGCTCCTAGGTTCTTCAGAACCTTTTTGTTTTGTTTTTTAGATTTCATATATATGTGTTAGCATACGGTATTTGTTTCTCTCTTTCTGACTTACTTCACTCTGTATGACAGCCTCTAGGTCCATCCACCTCACTACAAATAACTCAATTTCATTTCTTTTTATGGCTTAGTAATATTCCATTGTACATATGTGCCACATCCTCTTTATCCATTCATCTGTCGATGGACACTCAGGTTGTTTCCATGTCCTGGCTGTTGTAAATAGAGCTGCAATGAATGTTGTGCTACGTGACTCTTTTTGAATTATGGTTTTCTCACGGTATATGCACACTAGTGGGATTGCTGGGTCGTATGGTAGTTCTATTTTTAGTTTTTTAAGGAATCTCCATACTGTTCTCCATACTGGCTGTACATTCCCACCAGCAGTGCAAGAGGGTTCCCTTTTCTCCACACCCTCTCCAGCATTTTTTGTTTCTAGATTCTCTAATGATACCCATTCTAACTGTTGTGAGGTGATACCTCATTGTAGTTTTGATTTGCATTTCTCTAATGATTAGTAAAGTTGAGCAGCTTTTCATGTGCTTCTTGGCCATCTGTATGTTTTCTTTGGAGAAATGTCTATTTAGGTCTCCTGCCCATTTTTTGATAGGGTTTTTTGTTTTTATAATATTGAGCTGCGTGAGCTGTTTATATATTTTGGAGATTAATCCTTTATCTGTTGATTCGTTTGCAAATATTGTCTCCAGTTCTGAGGGTTTCTTTTCATCTTTTTTGTAGTTTCCTTTGCTTTGCAAAAGCTTTTAAGTTTCATTAGATCCCATTTCTTTATTTTTGTTTTTATTTCCATTACTCTAGGAGGTGGATCAAAAAAGATCTTGCTGTGATTTATGTCAAAGAGTGTTCTTCCTATGTTTTCCTCTAAGAGTTTTATAGTGTCCAGTCTTAAATTTAGGTCTCTAATCCATTTTGAGTTTATTTTTGTGTATGGTGTTAGGCAGTGTTCTAATTTCATTCTTTTACACGTAGCTGTCCAGTTTTCCCAGCACCATTTATTGAAGAGCCTGTCTTTTCTCCATTGTATATCCTTGCCTCCTTTGTCATAGATTAGTTGACCATAGGTGCATGGGTTTATCTCTGGGTTTTCTATCCTGTTGCATTGATCTATATTTCTGTTTTTGTGCTAGTACCATACTGTCTTGATTACTGTAGCTTTCTAGTATAGTCTGAAGTCAGGGAGTCTGATTCCTCCACCTCCGTTTTTTTCCCTCAGTACTGCTTTGGCTATTCGGGGTCTTTTGTGTATCCATACAAATTTTAAGATTTTTTTGTTCTAGTTCTCTAAAAAATGCCACTGGTAATTTGATAGGGATTGCATTGAATCTGTAGATTGCCTTGGGTAGTATAGTCATTTTCACAATATTGATTTTTCCAATACAAGAACATGGTATATCTCTCCAACTGTTTGTATCATCTTTAATTTCTTTCATTGGTGTCTTATAGTTTTCTGTACACAGGTCTTTTGTCTCCCTAGGTACGGTTATTCCTAGGTATTTTATTCTTTTCCTTGCAATGGTAAATGGCAGTGTTTCCTTAATTTCTCTTTCAGATTTTTCATCATTAGTGTATAGGAATGCAAGAGATTTCTGTGCATTAATTTTGTATCCTGCAACTTTACCAAATTCATTGATAAGCTGTAGTAGTTTTCTGCTGGCATCTTTAAGATTGTCTATGTATAGTATCATGTGATCTGCAAGCAGTGACAGTTTTACTTCTTCTTTTCCAATTTGGATTCCTTTTATTTCTTTTTCTTCTCTGATTGCCGTGGCTGGGGCTTCCAAAACTATGTTGAATAGTAGTGGTGAGAGTGGACATCCTTGTCTTGTTCCTGATCTTAGAGGAAATGCTTTCAGTTTTTCACCATTGAGAATGATGTTTGCTGTGGGTTTGTTGTATATGGCCTTTATTATGTTGAGGTAGGTTCCCTCTATGCCCACTTTCTGGAGAGTTTTTATCATAAATGGGTGTTGAATTTTGTCAAAAGCTTTTTCTGCATCTATTGAGATGATCATATGGTTTTTATTCTTCACTTTGTTAATATGGTGTATCACACTGATTGATTGGCATATATTGAAGAATCCTTGCATCCCTTGGATAAATCCCACTTGATCATGGTGTATGATCCTTTTAATGTGTTGTTGGATTCTGTTTGCTAGTATTTTGTTGAGGATTTTTGCATCTATATTCATCAGTGATATTGGTCTGTAATTTTCTTTTTTTGTAGTATCTTTGTCGGTTTTGCTATCAGGGTGATGGTGGCCTCATAGAATGAGTTTGGGAATGTTCCTTCCTCTGCAATTTTTTGGAAGAGCTTGAGAAGGATGGTAGTTAGCTCTTCTCTAAATGTGTGATAGAATTCACCTATGAAGCCATCTGGTCCTGGACTTTTGTTTGTTGGAAGATTTTTAATCACAGTTTCAATTTCATTAATTGTGATTGGTCTGTTCATATTTTCTATTTCTTCCTGGTTCAGTCTGGGAAGCTTATACCTTTCTAAGAAATTGTCCATTTCTTCCAGGTTGTTCATTTTATTGGCGTAGATTTGCTTGCAGTAGTCTCGTAGGATACTTTGTATTTCTGTGGTGTTTGTTGTAACTTCTCCTTTTTCATTTCTAATTTTATTGATTTGAGTCCTCTCCCTCTTTTTCTTGATGAGTCTGGCTAATGGTTTATCAATTTTGTTTATCTTCTCAAAGAACCAGCTTTTAGTTTTATTGATCTTTGCTATTGTTTTCTTTGTTTCTATTTCATTTACTTCTGCTCTGATGTTTATGATTTCTTTCCTTCTGCTAACTTTGGGTTTTGTTTGTTTTTCTCTCTCTAGTTCCTTTAGGTGTGAGGTTAGATTGTTTATTTGAGATTTTTCTTGTTTCTTCAGGTAGGCTTGTCTTACTATAAACTTCCCTTTTAGAACTGCTTTTGCTGCATCCCATAGGTTTTGTATCATTGTGTTTTCTTTGTCATTTGTCTCTAGGTAAGTTTTGATTTCCTGTTTGATTTCTTCAGTGATCTCTTGGTTATTTAGTAATGTATTGCTTAGCCTCCATGTGTTTGTGTTTTTCACATTTTTTTCCCTGTAATTGATTTCTAATCTCATAGTGTTGTGGTCAGAAAAGATGCTTGATATGATTTCAATTTTCTTAAATTTACTGAGGCTTGATTTGTGATCCAAGATGTGATCTGTCCTGGAGAATGTTCTGTGCACAGTTGAGAAGAAAGTGTAATCTGCTGTTTTTGGATGGAATGTCCTATAAATATCAATTAAATCTATCTGGTCTATTGTGTCATTTAACTCTTGTGTTTCCTTATTAATTTTCTGTTTGGATGATCTGTCCATTGATGTAAATGAGGAGTTAAAGTCCCCCACTATTGTGTTTCTGTCGATTTCCTCTTTTATAGCTGTTAGCAGTTGCCTTATGTGTTGAGGTGCTCCTATGTTGGGTGCATATATATTTATAATTGTTATATCTTCTTCTTAGATTGATCCCTTGATCATTACGTAGTGTCCTTCCTTATCTCTTGTAACAGTCTTTATTTTAAAGTCTATTTTACCTGATATGAGTATTGCTACTCTAGCTTTCTTTTGATTTCCATTTGCATGGAATATCTTTTTCCATCCCCTCACTTTCAGTCTGTATGTGTTCAGTCTGTATGTGTCCGTGGGTCTGAAGACCCATATATATGGGTCTTGTTTTTGTATCCATTCCGCGAGCCTGTGTCTTTTGGTTGGAGCATTTAATCCATTCACGTTTAAGGTAATTATCGATATGTATACTCCTATTACCATTTTCTTAATTGTTTTGGGGTTGTTTTCGTAGGTCCTTTTCTTCTCTTGTGTTTCACACTTAGAGAAGTTCCTTTAGCGTTTGTCGTAGAGCTGGTTTGGTAGCACTGAATTCTCTTAGCTTTTGCTTGTCTGTAAAGCTTTTGATTTCTCCGTTGAATCTGAATGAGATCCTTGCCAGGTAGAGTAATCTTGGTTGTAGATTCTTCCCTTTCATCACTTTAAATACGTCATGCCACTCCCTTCTGGCTTGCACAGTTTCTGCTGAGAAATCAGCTGTTAACCTTATGGGAGTTCCCTTGTATGTTGTCATTTTACCCTTGTTGCCTTCAATAATTTTTCTGTGTTTTTAATTTTTGTCTATTTGATTACTATGTGTCTCGGCGTATTTCTCCTTGGGTTTATCCTGCCTGGGACTCTCTGCGCTTCCTGGACTTGGGTGGCTATTTCCTTTCCCATGTTAGGGAAGTTTTCCACTTTAATCTCTTCAAATATTTTCTCAGGTCTTTTCTCTCTCTCTTCTCCTTCTGGGAACCCTATAATGCGAATGTTGTTGCGTTTAATGTTGTCCCAGAAGTCTCTTAGGCTGTCTTCATTTCTTTTCATTCTTTTTTCTTTATTCTGTTCCATGCCAGTGAATTCCACCATTCTGTCTTCCAGGTCACTTATCCATTCTTCTGCCTCAGTTATTCTGCTATTGATTCCTTCTAGTGTATTTTTCATTTCAGTTATTGTATTGTTTATCTCTGTTTGTTCTTTAATTCTTCTAGGTATTTGTTCTTTAAGTCTTCTAGGTCTTTGTTAAACATTTCTTGCATCTTCTCGATCTTTACCTTCATTCTTTTTCCGAGGTCCTGGATCATCTTCACTATCATTATTCTGAATTCTTTTTCAGGAAGGTTGCCTATCTCCACTTCATTTAGTTGTTTTTCTGGGGTTTTATCTTGTTCCTTCATCTGGTACATAGCCGTCTGCCTTTTCCTCTTGTCTGTCTTTCAGCAAATGTGGTTTTTGTTCCAAAAGTGCAGGATTGTAGTTCTTCTTGCTTCTGCTGCCTGCCCTCTGGTGGATGAGGCTATCTAAGAGGCTTGTGCAAGTTTCCTGATTGGAGGGACTTGTGGGTAGAGCTGGGTGTTGCTCTGGTGGGCAGAGCTCAGTAAAACTTTAATCCTCTTGTCTGCTGATGGGTGGGGCTGAGTTCCCTCCCTGTTGTTTGGCCTGAGGTGACCCAGCACTGGAGCCTACCCGGCTCTTTGGTGGGGCTAAGGGCAGACTCTGGGAGGGCTCATGCCAAGGAGTACTTCCCAGAATTTCTGCTGCCAGTGTCCTTGTTCCCACGGTGAGCCACAGCCACACCCCCGCCTTGGCAGGAGACCCTCCAACACTAGCAGGTAGGTTTGGTTCTGTCTCCTATGGGGTCTCTGCTCCTTCCCCTGGGTCCTGATGCATACACTACTTTGTGTGTGTCCTCCAAGAGTGGAGTCTCTGTTTTCCCCAGTCCTGTTGAAGTCCTGCAATCAAATCCTGCTAGCCTTCAAAGTCTGATTCTCTAGGAATTCCTCCTCCTGTTGCCAGACTCCCAGGTTGGGAAGCCTGATATGGGGCTCAGAACCTTCACTCCAGTGGTGGACTTCTGTGGTATAAGTGTTCTCCAGTTTGTGAGTCACCCACCCAGCAGCTATGGGATTTGATTTTATTGTGATTGCACCCCTCCTACCATCTCATTGTGGCTTCTCCTTTGTCTTTGGATGTGGGGTATCTTTTTTGGTGAGTTCCGGTGTCTTCCTGTCGATGATTGTTCAGGAGTTAGTTGTCATTCCGGTGCTCTCTCAAGAGGAAGTGAGAGCATGTCCTTCTACTCTGCCATCTTGAACCAATCCCCCTCCCTTTTTTTCTTGATGAGTCTGGCTAATGGTTTATCAATTTTGTTTATCTTCTCAAAGAACCAGCTTTTAGTTTTATTGATCTTAGCTATTGTTTCCTTCATTTCTTTTTCATTTATTTCTCATCTGATCTTTATGATTTGTTTCTTTCTGCTAACTTCGGGATTTTTTTTGTTCTTCTTTCTCTAATTGCTTTAGGTGTAAGGTTAGGTTGTTTATTTGAGATTTTTCTTATTTCCTGAGGTAGAATTGTATTGCTATAAACTTCCCTCTTAGAACTGTTTTTGCTGCATCCCATAGGTTTTGGGTCATCGTGTTCTCATTGTCATTTGTTTCTAAGTGTTTTTTGATTTCCTCTTTGATTTCTTCAGTGATCTCTTGGTTATTTAGTAACATATTGTTTAGCCTACACGTGTTTGTATTTTTCACAGAATTTTTCCTGTAACTGATATTTAGTCTCATAGTGTTGTGGTCGGAAAAGATACTTGATACAATTTCAACTTCCTTAAATTTACCAAGACTTGATTTTTGACACAGGATATGATCTATCCTGGAGAATGTTCCATGAGCACTTGAGAAAAATGTGTATTCTGTTGTTTTTGGATGGAATATCCTATAAATATCAATTAAGTCCATCTTGTTTAATGTATCATTTAAAGCTTGTGTTTCCTTATTTATTTTCATTTTGGATGATCTGTCCATTGGTGAAAGTGGGGTGTCAAAGTCCCCTACTATGAATGTGTTACTGTTGATTTCCCCTTTTATGGCTGTTAGTGTTTGCCTTATGTATTGAGGTGCTCCTATGTTGGGTGCATAAATATTTACAATTGTTGTATCTTCTTCTTGGATTGATCCCTTGATCATTATGTAGTGTCCTTCTTTGTCTCTTGCAATAGTCTTTATTTTAAAGTCTATTTTGTCTGATATGAGAATTGCTCCTCCAGCATTCTTTTGGTTTCCATTTGCATGGAATATCTTTTTCTATCCCCTCCCTTTCAGTCTGTATGTGTCCTGAGGTCTGAAGTGGATCTCTTGTAGACAGCATATATACGGGCCTTGTTTTTGTATCCATTCAGCCAGTCTGTGTCTTTTGGTGGGAGCATTTAACGCTTTTACATTTAATGTTATTATCAATATGTGTGTTCCTATTACCGTTTTCTTAATTGTTTTGTGTTTGTTTTTGTAGGTCTTTTCCTTCTCTTGTGTTTCTTGCCTAGAGAAGTTCCTTTAGCATTTGTTGTAAAGCTGGTTTGGTGGTACTGAATTCTCTTAGCTTTTGCTTGTCTGTAAAGCTTTTAATTTCTCGGTCGAATCTGAATGAGATCCTTGTTGGGTAGAGTAATCTTGGTTGTAGGTTTTCCCTTTCATCACTTTCAATATGTCTTGCCACTCCCTTCTGGCTTGCAGAGATCTGCTGAAAGATCAGCTGTTTACCTTATGTGGATTCCCTTGTATGTTATTTGTTGCTTTTCCCTTGCTGCTTTTAATATTTTTTCTCTGTATTTAATTTCTTTCTTTTTTTTTTTTTGTGGTATGTGGGCCTCTCACTGTTGTGGCCTCTCCCGTTGTGGAGCACAGGCTCCGGATGCGCCAGCTCAGTGGCCATGGCTCATGGGCCCAGCCGCTCTGCAGCATGTGGGATCTTCCCGGATCAGGGCACAAACCCGTGTACCCTGCACCGGCCGGCGAACTCTCAACCACTGCACCACCAGGGAAGCCCTGTGTTTAATTTTTGATAGTTTGATTCATACGTGTCTTGGCGTGCTTTTCCTTGGATTTTTCCTTTATGGGACTCTCTGTACCGCCTGGACTTGATTGACTATTTCCTTTGCCATGTTAGGGAAGTTTTCAACTATAATCTCTTCAAGTATTTGCTCAGACCCTTTCTTTTTCTCTTCTTCTTCTGGGACCCCTATAATTCAAATGTTGGTGCGTTTAATGTTGTCCCAGAGGTCTCTGAGACTGTCCTCAATTCTTTTCATTCTTTTTTCTTTATTCTGCTCTCCAGTAGTTATTTACACTATTGTATCTTCCAGGTCACTTATCCGTTCTCCTGCCTCAGTTGTTCTGCTATTGATTCCTTCTGGAGAATTTTTAATTTCATTTATTGTGTTGTTCATCATCGTTTGTTTGCTCTTTAGTTCTTCCAGTTCCTTGTTAAATGTTTCTTGTGTTTTCTCCATTCTATTTCCAAAATTTTGGATCATCTTTACTATCATTATGCTGAATTGTTTTTCAGGTAGACTGCAGGTTTGTTGTTCCTGTTGTTTTTGGTGTCTGCCCCCAGTGGGTGAGGTTGGTTCAGTGGCTTGTGTAGGCTTCCTGGTGGAGGGGAGTGGTGCCTGTGTTCTGGTGGGATGGGCTGGATCTTGTCTTCCTGGTTGGTAGGGCTGTGTCTGGTGGTGTGTTTTGGGGCATCTGGGAGCTTAGTATGATTTTAGGCAGCCTCTCTGCTAATGAGTGGGGTAGTGTTCCTGTCTTGCTAGTTGTTTGGCATGTGGCATCCAGCAATGGAGCTTGCTGGCCATTGGGTGGAGCTGGGTCTTAGCATTGAGATGGAGATCTCTGGGAGAGCTCTCTCTGATTGATATTATGTTGGGCCAGGAGGTCTCTGGTGGTCCAGTGTCCTGAGCTCAGGTCTCCCACCTCGGAGGCTCACGTCTGACACCAGGTTGGAGCACCAGGACCCTGTCAGCCACATGGCTCAGAAGAAAAGGGAGAAAAAAAAAAGAAAAAATTTTTTTAATAATAATAAATAAAAATTATTAAAGTAAAAAAATTATTAAAATAAAAAAAGAAGAGGGCAACCAAACCAATAAACAATCCAACAGTGATAACAAGTGCTAAAAACTATACTAAAATAAATCTAAAAATCAGAAACAAATAAGTCCCAGACAGCAAACCCCGAGTCTACAATTGCTCCCAACGTCCACAGACTCAATTTTGGGATGATTCATCTTCTATTCAGGTATTCCACAGATGCAGGGTACATGAAATTGATTGTGGGGATTTAATCCACTGTTCCTGAGGTTGCTGGGAGAGGTTTCCCTTTCTCTTCTTTGTTCGCACAGCTCCTGGGGTTCAGCTTTGGTTTTGGCCCAGCCTCTGCGTGTAGCTCACCTGAGCGCATCTGTCCTTCGCTCAGACAGGTCAGGGTTAAAGCAGCGCCTGATTATGGGGCTCTGGCTCAGTCAGGCCCAGGGGAGGGAAGGGTACGGTAGTTATAATTGGAATGTGGAGAGAGCCTGCAGTGGCAGAGGCTCACGTGACATTGCAACAGCCTGAGACGTGCTGTGTAGTACTGCTTCTTAGTCACTGAAGTGAGTTAGTGTTTGGACACATTTGAGAAATAGCTCACTGGGCAACCACCTTCTAATATTTCCTCCTGAGATGGGAGAACGGGACATAGTGTCAACACAGGGCCACTATTTCCCTACAGGTCCTGAGTTGCTCATCACTTCCGGGTACACCAGAATGAGTGCTGGATATACTCTGAAACGGTTCCTGATTGGCTGCTGCTAGGGCAGTAATGGTCTCCAGATTTCTGGAAAGTAGGCCTCAGTGAGAAGGTAACATTTGAGAAACATGTATAGGAAGTAAGGACATGACCCAAGAGGATATCTGTGGAAGACAGTCCCAAGAAGAAAGAACAATAAGTGCAAAGGCCCTGAGACAGAAGCTTTCCTGGCCTGTTTGAGGAATAGTAAGGAGGCCAATGTGATGTGGTCCCTGGGCACTATTCATGGAGATGGGAGTGCTGCAAGGCAGGGAAATCCTTTGACCAAAGGCATTTTTCATTGTTGTCATTGGCACCATCTGAGGCTCTGAGTGCGTGAGAGATGGAGGACTCTGGAATTCAATGGTGACAGACAGTTAAAATGAAGAGATATAGAAAACTGGTGAAAAACAGAGGCTTTGTAAAATTTTTTTTCAAGTTGCTCTGTAAAAGACACTGTTAAGGAATGGAAAGACAAGCCAAGACTAAGAGAAAATATTTGCAAGTCACATATCTGAAAAAAGACTTGTGCCAAGAACATGTAAAGAAACCCAACAGCAAGAAAAGACACCAGGCAATTTTTAAAAGGGCAAAGTATCTGAGCAGACACCTCAACAAAAAAGATATACAGGTGGCCAATAAGCACATGCAGATTAAAACAACAAGGATATACTAGTACACACCTATTATAATGGCTAAAATCCCAAACACTGTGACAACACGAAACGCTATGAGGATGCGGAGCAACAGGAACTCTCATTCATTGTTGGTGGAAATGCAAAATGGTGAAGCCATTTTGGAAGACAGTTTGGCAGTCTATTATCAGGTTGAACATATGACCTAGAAATCACACTCCTAGATACTTATTCAAGTGAATTGAAAACTTATATCCACAGCCCTTGACTGTTGTTTCATTCATAACCACCAGAAACTGGAAGCAACCAAGATGTTTTTCAGTAGGTGAATGGATAAACAAACTGTGGTACGTCCAGGCAATGATATACTATTCAGTGATAAAAAGGAATTAACTATTGATACATTCAACAACCTGAATGAATCTTAAATGAATATTGCTAAGTGAAAGAAACCAGTTAGAAAAGCCATGAGTCCATTTATGTGATATTCTGGGAAAGGCAAAACTACAAAAACAGGAAACAGATCAGGGGTTTCCAGGGATTTGGGCAGTGATGAGGGTTGATAGATGAAGCACAGAGGATATTCTTAATGGTGGTGGATCGACTGTGTACGCATTTGTCGAGACCCACAGAACTTTATGGCCCAAAGACTAAGCCTAATGTACCCAAATTTTAAAAAATCTTTTTGCAAGTGGGAGAATCCCAGGGTGGAATGCAAGCAGACCATCCCAGGAGAATCTAACTGCACTTACAAGTATATGAAGACACCTCACTGAAGGGGGTGGAGGGAAAGGTACTGATCTGAGTAACTTTGGAAATGAGTGGAGTTTTTAAGAATATGCACATAAGCATTAAATTCTAGTTAATAAGTTGTTTCCCACAGAGGCGTGGATTAACAATTCTGATACGACTGTACATGTATACTGCAGCGGACCAACTAAGTGAATGGATGGCAGTTGATGGGCACCAGGATTCTCACTGTTGGAGTGAGAGGAGTTTAGATGAGCAAAGGGAGGAAGCTAGAATCATCCACATAGTACTGACCTGAAGTTGGAGACATCAATAAGAACTCATGTTTAGCTTAATATATATATACAGATGGTTACATACAGAGCTGTTTATGGATATGTGTATATCCATGGACAATGTATCCCATCTCACTGGGCCTCCGTTTCCCCGTTCATAAAATGGAATTAGAAGAAATTTGGCCTGATAGAGTTGCGGTGAGAAGGGTCATGAGGCAAATGGTCCAGCATATGTATTAATAAGACACATGGCTATGTTAGAAAGCACTCAATGAGTGGAAGGTAGGGGTACACGTCATGTGTGTGTCTGCTCCCCAGTGCGGAGGCAAGGGCTCGTGGGGTGCCTGAGGATCACCCTAGAACGTCAAAGTAGGGAAGGTCAAAGTAGGGGTCAAAGTAGGGAAGAGGGCCTACCGGCAGCACCTCCCTGGAAGAGAGTGTGGAGCCAGGAAATGGGAACGGAGTTGAGAATCTGAGGCTGCGCTGTTGGCCAAGCCACACGTTTAGTTTCTCTCCAAGGTCTTCCTTCCTGGAAGGCCACCTGTGTTTAGGCGCTCCCAGGTGGGTGAGCCAGTAAGCAAGCCCCTTAAAGCGGCACTGTCATTGTCTCAATCAGTATTTCTCTCATCTGCTCCCTCTTTTATTATTCTTTAATCTTTTGGTCTCATTCGATCCGATGCCAATCTTTCCAGTGGGATGAAAATAAAGCCATGGCTCAGAGATCTGAAGATATGTTGCTTATTTATATTATTTGAAAGGAAGTGTTGCTGGCAATATATTATCCAGTTCTGGCTTGGGTAATAGTAGCCAGGTTCTCAAAATATACGGAGGCCAGGATCCAAATTTGCATGTACAGAGTTACTCTTTGAAAATGAGCTCTACCAGTCCCTGCTTCATTAATTTTGTGGTGCTTACTTCATTAACTAATTTCGTTTTCACTTCATTAATTTGCCCAGAATCTTTTTAACTTTTTCAATGCTGGTAGCAATTCCTCTTCCACCTCTACATAATGAAAATGCACGCTTGCATTTCCCCTCCCCCCGCTTCTTCTGAAGTCTCGCATGCATACCACACTTGATTTTGCAACTTGCTAATTATCTGTGGGAAATATTTGATCCCAGTGTTTATTCTCAGTGTTCCCAGGATAGTTTTGTGCAGTTTTTTCCTTCTACATTTAGTTTTCATGTTCAGGGGCAGAGCCTAAAAGAAGACCTAAAATGTTTTGGCTTTAAGATCAAGGTCAATGCCCCTGAATTAGATGTTTCTGGGACCTTTGAATCTAGTTTCTTACCTCTTCTAAAGAAGGGACAATGTCATATTGCTCTTTTGAATTCACTCTGTGCCTATAATGTAATAATGACCTATGCAGATACTATGCACCAAGCACTAAATTCTAGCAGGGGGAAGTCCCTTTACAAAATCCAAACCTAATTTGTAATGGGAGAAGGGAATTATAGAAAAGCACTTGAAGGTGACAGTGCAGACTGTGCTTTTCTATAAAATGTGTGGCACTGGGTATGAGAAGATACAAAATAGGGAGACGTCAGTTGTACAAGTTGAGCGCTGCATACCTATATGAACTCAGCCTGTGGGACAGTATCCACCCTCTGCTATGGAAAACATGTTGGTCTTCTGAGCTCTCACGGGATTCAAGTTGCCGAGGAGCAAGAGGAGTCCCTAGTTATCTCATTACTTCACAGTAAATGCTGTTCTTTGATAAAGAGCTGAGCCGAGACCTTCTTTGCTGGGCTTTCATAATTTAGACTTGATTATTCTTTGTCAGTTCTGCCAAGTTTTTTTGAAAGAACATTTTCTGATGTACCCCACAGCTGAAATCAAAGGCTGAACCTAGTACAAATTTTCAAAGAAATATCATCTGTTTTAAGAAATTACTACAGGAAGCCCCACATACCAGACTGGATGAATGATTTGCCTGACCCAGTAGGGCCTTTCCATCTGCGAAATAGCCCACCATAATGTGTGTTTCTCAGCAGGGGTGGTATATATGGGAGTTCTCAATAAATCTTTGTAAAACAAATGGGACTATCATACAATGAAATTTGGTGTTTGTTATATATGTTATGTATTATATTTGTTGTTACATATGTTTGTTATATAAGTTATATATAATTTGAACATTTAAGAAGTTTTAGAAGAATTTGCATCCTGGCTAAGGACAGAATTAAGGAAGGCAGTTATTAAGTAGCAACATAACAAATTTCTTTCCTGTACAAGTGAGAGTCTGTGCTGAGGACAGCCTCCTAGTCAATGAAAGCTGCTTCGTTTCCGAGGTAAGTTTGATAATCACAAGTCAAGCATTCATAATATAGGCAGGTTCATCCCATTTTTCTTTGGTTTATGACATTTCATAAGACAGGAGGACCTAATTAAACAATGGTTAGCTTTTGGACTAGGAATATATTCTCAAGCACAGTGAATTAATTAAACGCAACAAATTAATTTCATCATTTTTTTTCCTACTGTGGCTAATATTTGACATTTGGTATATTTGTTGTAAAATTATCGACTCCAAATTTTTACTACAAAATGAAAGGGCTGTTTTTCTTTCCTTTCCTTCCATCTCCTCCCCTCCCCTCCCCTCCCCTCCCCTCCCCTTTCCTTTTCCTAAACAAATGCACCAGAATTTTTCTTACTCTAAACGAGTATTATCCTTCACACTAGTCTCCTTGATAAAAACACACTTATTTCAATGATGTTGCAATTGGTCAAACCATTTTGGAGCTCTTCTCTTCATCCATTTATTCCATAAGTATTTATTAAGTGCCTATTTTGTGTCAGACACTTTGATAGGTCCTAAAGACAGAGTAGAGAACAAGGCCTGGCCTCTGACTTCCCACTTCTCTGAATAGCCTCATGACACTGCCTTCAGACAGTTGTGGCCCTCATAAGAAAACCACTTCATCTGATACTTACTTTTCCTTGCCAAATCTTTTCTATCAGACTGATCCCCCACCTGATTCATTACACATGTATCTGAATGAATTTTTACAAAACGACAACAAAAAAAGAAATTACCACTTCAGTATCCTTGTTTTTGTCCTGTACTCTGCCTCCTCTGGATTATTATGACTGGTCTCCCTGCCCACTACTTTAGTTCTCTACCAGTTAAGATCCTTCAAAGGCTCCCATTACCCAAAAGATAAAGTCAGCATCACATTTCTGGCGTCATCTCTTGCCCCATCTCCTTATTTTCATTCTTAGTTATCTGGGCCACCTCTTTATTGGGCTGGTGCATTATCTAAGACCTTGCAAATCTCAGGGTACCATTCTGTTACCTTTATATGTTTAAGACAGCTTTGCTGGGGCTAAATTCTTAGGTCACCAGTACCGTCCCTCAAAACCCTGTAGATATTGCTCCTTTGTCTTTTGGTAGTTTTTGTTGAGAAGAGCAAAGCCTGGATAATTTGATTTGAGTTTTTGTTTGTTACTTGAATGCTAACAGGAATCTTTTCAATAACAATTTTCCAGGACATATCTGGGTATATATTTATCTCTGTTTGGTAATTTTGTCTGTAACGTGTAACATGGTGAGATTCTCCAATATCCAATCTCAGTAATTTTTCTAAACAAGAAAGTTTTCTTCTATTATAACTTTGATTATTGTTTCTAACCCACTTACTCCATTTACTACCTCAGAGACACCTGGTACTGGTAGGTAGACTGTGTAACCTACCTTCCACAGTGGTTATTTTTTTCTGTAATATCTACAGAGTACATCCTTCCGTTCATTTCTTACTTTGGTAATTCAGATTTCTGTGGTGTCAAGTCTATTCACTCCTTCTGATTCATTCTTTCATTTTGACTGTTACACTTTTTTGTTCAGTTGCATCTCAGGAACCTGGTATGGAAGACTGTATAAATTTCTAAATGGATATGGAATATACTTGTTTTTCATTTTCACTTTGGTTGCAGAGAAGACTCATTTTTTTCCTGTTTCATAGCTGTATTAAAGGTGATCTGGGGGATGAATTTTCAGGTGACCTTGCTCATGTCTCTGTCTTCCTGGAAGACATTTAAACACAATATAAATGCTGAATTCTGGGAATTGTTTTAGCATATATTAAAAGCACTGGCATGTATTTGCTGCGTTAGCCATAACCTGGATAGGGCTCCCATTTTCTATAACTATATTGCTAGTTCTTCCCTGTAAGTACTTTATGTTGGTTATTGTCTTTGGACAGAACATACACGGCTACAACTCATTTTTCTTCTTCATGTTCTTATTTTTTTCTTAGACTTTCCATGTCTGTTTTCCTTATTTCTTAATGAATTTAGCACCATAATGAATTCTGCTAATAGCTCAATTAAAATACTACATGAAATTTTGATCATTTATTTAACTTATTTTTCAAATTGAAAATGACTTCATTGTTTTTATGATTAGAAAATTAAGGCATACTCATCCTATAAAAACAAACAATACAGAAGCAGGTAACTTGTTCTAAAAAGAAGTTCATAGAAGGGATAAATGATATAATATAGATGATAATTTGACTTCTGGGGAGGTATTAATGGAAGTAAATTATGATGCCTAGGAAAGAAGTAGGTAGGTAGGTAGGTGCTGGTTTTATTCATTTTATGAAATTCTTAAGATAATGTTTGGACCCCTAGAATAAGTAGGAAAATCTTTTGTCTGATAACTCTCAGAAACTGCTAAATACTTAGAAAACACAATTATGTAATGCTCAAGAAGTATGTAGTTCAACTATCCATTTTAAACTCAGATGCTGTGCATGTTTCTAACTAGCTGGGATGCCTGCATGTTTATGATAGAGGGAACATTTAATGGGGTTGGACAGACTGGAGTTCTCGACTCCAAAATACAGATGATGAATTGCAAATTCCTCCACTTGATCCCTATGGGTTATGGTTTCCTCCTTAAAAGCTGTATTTGAATGATATATAGTGGCTGGTAATAGCATCTGGCTCAAACCTTGGAACTCCCTTTGGGACTTTGTAAAGCTTATGGTTTTTGTTCATATTCCTTTATTTTAAAAGCATAGCTTCCATGTTCTTCTCAAAAAGACCATTATTTGGGGCAGCAATTAGTTGGGCAATTAATAAGTCCTTTCAGACATAAATGTGTATGTATGCAGGTACAGATGTGAATGTAAATGTGACTATATATATAAATAATGTATATTTTCAAGAAAAATAGAAACTTACCTTTGAGCAGCTACATGGTATCTTAGCACCAACCAATTGACTGATGAAGCCATTCTGATTTTATTTCCATTTTTAATGTAAATGTATACCTTTAGCTACCTGATTGATTGTCCATCATTTCCAGAGAGAGTGAAATTCACCGTGGGAAGGTTGCTTCTATGCTCATTCAGTCCTTCAGTCATCCATTAATTTAATGAGAACCTATTATGTGCCAGGCACTGTAGTAGCTTCTGGGTAAACAGACAGAAAGGGGGAAAAGGGGCTTTGTTTTCTATAAGCTAATAATGCTCTAGTGGAGCCTACAGATAATTACAACACAGTGTGGTAAATACAAAGACAAAGATGGTGCCAGGGGAGCACATAGTAGGGACATCTCAGAATGATAGACTAGAATGTAAAATGCATTCTTATCAATGACAACCATTGGCTCAGTTTCTATCATAAGGAGAATTCCACGTGAGGTTCTCAGTATCCAAGGGGTATACGACCTCAAGTTGCTTAAGATCAAGTTGGTAAGAAGGAGGATTTTCATGGTTAAGGAATAATGAATAGAGCTAGTATACAGGACTCTTGTAGGGTAATAGTAGGAAATAAAGTTGAGGAGGTAGTTTAGGGCCACACTGTGGAGAGCCTTGAATGTTACAGTAAGAGTTCTTATACTTTATTCAGTGTATTAGCCAGTGGGGGCCATTGAAGTTTTTTTTTTTTAATTTCAGAAATTAATGTGAAAATAATTTATTAAGCATATATGTCAAAAGGAGGCCATTTGTTTTGAGAGGGGCTGAATGTGAATGACCAGCTTCCCTGCTATTATTCAAGCTCAAAGAATCAAGAGGCCCTGCCTCCCTTGCTTATCACTGTCAGCCCAGAGCCCAGTGTAGTACTTAGCACAGAGTATATACTCAGTAAGTACTTGCTGAGCAACTGCCTGTATACAAAATTGTGTCTTAGGAAGACAAGCCTGGCTGTTGTTAATAGCATGTATTGAGTGACAGACTAAAGCCAGGAAAACCAGTTTGGCTGCCTTTGAGTAAAGTAATGAACACCTGGACTTCAGTGGGATTATTGGAAATAGAATAAGGAAATTATTGCAAAGAGGAAACGGATAGTACTTTATGACTGGATAGGTTAGTGGGCAAGGGAAATGGAGGAAACAAGGCTTATCCCAAAGTTTTGAGGGGGTAACAGAAAAGAGGTGTTGGCAGATATGTGAAGCCTAGTGAGGAAGCTAATTTTGGGAGAAAGATTAGGAGCGTGGGGTTTAAAAACACAAAAGACATAGTGTCGGACATGAGTCCAGAAGTTTTCAACTAACCTCCAATAAACTAGTCATGGAGATTACAAATAACTTGTTTGTGTGTTCTCACATCCCATCGTGCTTATGTCTGAGCCATCAGTCATAGGTGTGGCTCGATGTTACAGTAAGAGTTCTTATACTTTATTCAGTGTATTAGCCAGTGGGGGCCAAGGCCATAGCATTTTCCACAGACGTGACAGTAGGCACAAAGGCCAATGTGCCTTCCAAGGTTGAAGCTTTTTAACTGTGAAGCAGACTAATCAGTTAGATGAAAGTGGAAGTGACTCCCACAGAAACTCGGTAATAAAAATAATAATAACAATCATAAAAATCACACAGGATATTTTGAATACCTAACCACTGGAATACTGTCTTTTGAAATGCAGTACCGCAATTTCAAGGTCCAATTCCATTAACTGGCATAATGAGGAAAAAATGCTATGTGTGTCCTTATGGAGAACCGGCAGTTGAATAGTGTTTACAAAATAGTAATAAAAAGACAACAGCCATTTGCTAAAGCAATGTGTCATAACTTTGATTACACAAAAAGTGAAGTGGAGTGTAGTGAATTTGAGGGCAACTTTTTAAACAAGTCATCGGGGGAAAATAAGAAAAGTGCCAAAGACCTAAATATGCTGCTATTGAAGTTTAATGGAAAAATGGGGCTCTTGTCAGCTAGCTGAGTACTTAATAATGTTAACACCACTACAAACAAGTTGTGGTTTATTGCTTCAATTTCCTACGCACTGGCAAGAGAATTAACAAGACTGATGTATTAAGATCTTAGATTTCAGTCAAATTAGGTGACTAAGAGGGTGATGAAAAAACACTTGTTCTCGAAGGGAACACAACTCTATCAGGAACTTGTTACATTCTGCATCAGATCATTGGATGAGCTGCTGATTTAACAGTTATGCTGAAAATGAAACCCCTTAATCAATTTTTTGGTACAGGAGCTATTATGTATTAGGCAATTTAAAGGAATAATATGCCGAAGTCGGAAGCAAAGGTACACCTCTGAATATCTGTGTGTGAATTCAGAGGGATGAATAAAATAACAGAGCCTTTGTGAATACCCCTGTTGCATTTAGAATGTAAGATACTGTCAAAGATTTTTCAAAGGTGAACTTACTTTCATTTGCCTTCAGATTTTATGGGGGGAATCTCCAAGCAATTCAGTGACCCATAGGGAATCTCTTGGTCAAATGGAAGCTTTCTCATTCAAGCTCTTTCTCAGCACCAATATGGATGACAAGTGTCTCTGTTACCCTCAAACATCCACCTTTTCTGGCTTGTAAACCAGACAGAGAAAAAAGGGGTTGGCCCATTACGAAATAGAGCATCCATCTGGCCTCTTCAGAAAAAGGGGAATGTGAACAAGAGAAGAGAATAGTAGACTGATTGATGAAGGGTCGAAGATGTTGCTGAGGCAGACAGCTTCAGCTTTTTCAGTGAAAAATATCTTTATTGTGTACTTGAATCAATTAAAAATCACTTAATCACAGTAAGTGGAGGAAAAAACAGACTGTCATTGTCCAGATATTAAGTTTCCCCTGCAGAATATGGAGACCTCTCCTCATTTGTAAGTTGATATTTTCTCTGGAAGATTTATCTTGTTTGATTCTTTTATTGGAATCAAAATTACAGATTCACTGAATCATGAGTTGCTAGACCTTAAAGGCCAGTGGTTTAAAAGTTTTAGCAGCAGAATTCTTTGTAAAACAAGATCTTGTGTGAAAGCCCATTATATGTAGGGATGAAAACAGAGGTGTTTCGGGAAAAATGGGGAAGAGAGCTGTATCCCCCAGCTGTCACTCCAACTCTACAGCATCTTAGAGGAGCCCTAAAATAGCAGGTGTGAATAGAAAACACCAATTTCATACATGATCAAACTGAGTCTCGGAGTAGTGAAATGACTGTGCCCAGGTCATACAACCAACAAGGCCGGGGTAGCAGTTAGAAGCCAGGTCTTCTGAGTTTGGCTAGAGCTAAGATGTTAACAGCCACCTGCTGGATGGTGAAAAGGTGGCTTAGCTCTTCAGCCTCTCAAGCTGGCAACTTTTAGAAATAATGAACACAAAGGGGAAAGATTCATTAATTTCTGTCCCCTTAAATAGCTGCTTTAGGAGTAAAAGGCAAAACGGCTTTAGACTAGTGCATGGTAGCTCTCAATTCCATGGAGGAAAGGAAGAGGTTAGGCACAGTCATTAGAAAGGCTTCTTACAGAAGCAGAAGTTGCTTGGGAAATTACAGAACCATTGGCTAGAATACATCAAGTACAAATGGCAGATGTAATAATAGAAAAGAAGTTATGCACCTAAGTCCTGAAATGTCGCATTACATCCATCCTGAGAGGTAATCACTCCTGTCATTACTAAGCTCTGTGATCACTCAATCTGGCATGATAGATGGCTTCGAGCTCAATCCCATCACAGACGGACCTTGCTTCAGAACCCCGGGCTCTTACGGCTCAACCGGGGTTCAGGCAGAGGAGAGAAATAGCCACCTTGCCAGTTTTCCACTGACCTTTAGGTATTGGTTATAGGCCTACTTAATTGAAATAAAGATTTTTTTTCATTAGTGCTTTATGGAGCCATTTAAAATTATAATCTTTCCTGTCCGAGAATTAGTTTAATATGATCCACTATGATTACTTCTAATTGGATTTAACTTAGATTGAAATGTTTGAGCTCCTGTAATGGAGAGGGCTCCATTGCAGTGTGTGTGTGTGTGTGTGTGTGTGTGTGTGTGTGTGTGTGTGTGTGTGTGTGTGTTTTCAAATTTCAGGAGATTGATTTTTCTTGCTATTGACTGCTGCAATTGTATGTTACTAAACCCTGGGCTAGCAAAACACCCAGAATGTTATTTTACTCCAAAGCTAATTTGTCCTTGTTGAAAGTTGTAGTTAGAGAACATACAGTGTACTAAAATTCTATCTTTGGAAGGAACACAATGGAGTTGCATGATTCTCTTCTATGTCTTCTCTCATTCTCAACTCTGAGGGTACACTGTAAAATGTATTTTTGTATCTACACATCTCTCTAAAGCTCTTGACGGTTGGCCATCCCTAGTGTGGGTGCTGAAGAACTCTCTTTAACAGGCAAAATGGTGAGTGGCATAAGCATTTAACTGGGGGAATAGACTTGGAGAAAATAGTCTGGGGCTCTAAACACTGGGTGAAATGCTCTTGGTTGTAAAAGACTAGGGTCTAATGGTTGGCGTCCTGTGAGAGTCCACTCCCGGCATCTAACAGTGCTGTTTGCTTTCTGCTTGCTTCTAGGTCCTGAGTGCATTTTTGCTTGTGTCTTGGCTGCTTCCTTCCTCTATTAAGGCTATAAAATGACTTAGTCTTACTATAATCAAGTGACTAAAACATTTTGGTGCTTTTCCAAACACGTATTTTAAAAGCCATTTACACAGTGACACTGTGTCTTCAGAGCTCATAGAGTCTCACTGGGGGCCTGGCCCTCACAGCTCACTCATGCACTGGCCTGATTCCCTTTCTAAGAGGAGGCATCAGTTAAAAGCCTGTTCCCACCTCAGGCTCCTTGGGTCTAAAACCTGACTGGCCCAGAGGAGCCTTGTTTTAGTGATTAAGACCTCAGATGGGTTACCCCGACTCGGGTGCTGTGGGTGGATTTGGTTATCACAGTGTGCAGATTTAAGACTTGCTTTTGAAAACCACAGAGATGAGTTAGCAGAACTGCTCCCTGTAGAACTGGAAGCATTAACGTACCAACCAGACCTTCACGTGAAACCAAGGAGGAACAGGAGGAGCAAATCGGGTTCCTTTGGTTTCTATCCAGTCTTTCCTATAGCATTCTGGGAGCTGGAATTGACAGCCTTGGAACTCTATTAAAATGAGTTTCAGAATATTGCAGGATTGAAAAAGTAAGGAGTTGGGGGAAACAGTGGTACCTTCTTGGAACCAGGCAAATTTACTACTGGTTCCTTCACTGTGATTTTGCTTCACCTGAAAACATCCAGACACTAGGGTAATAGAGAAATTGTCTCATCCAGACAACAAGTGAGCTGCTAATATTGCTACTGAGAGGTTGGTCCTGCAAACCCAGAAGGGAGAGCTGGAAGTTGGTAATTTCTCTTTGGTCCTTCAGAGACTGATTCTCCTTAGAAAGAGTTACCCTTAGGGTGAGATGTTGATTGTAACTAGACTTTGCACTTTACCATGGGATTTTTCTCTCTTGTTTAAGGACAGACAGGAGGCATCAAGGCAGATACCATTGTTGTCAAGAGGGATGGGTGATCCTCATTCACTCTCCAGAGAAAGGAGGAAATCCATTTTCATTTCCTTCTGTGAGATAGAGTATATAAAAAACTGAACACCTCTCAAAGAGCCTCTGCACACTTCTGTTTAGTCTACAGCCAAGGGTAGAAAGGTTCACTGTGAAAGGAAAGCCATCTATATATTTGGGAACTTATATAATTTAGTAAACTAACTCCTGAACAAAATAAATGAAGGTAAGTCCAGTGGGAATCTTAATAGTAGAGAGGAACAGGTAGCACAAATAAATAGTTTCCTGGATGGTCAAGACACTTATTTGTTCATATAAATCCAATCCAGGTTGTGAACTGGGGATTCCCCAATTCTTCTGCTGTTGAGATGCAGTATTCAGTACCCTTCCATGCCAGCTCCTTTCCTCTGAATCAGAGTAGTGAATGGTGTGTCTTTTGTTAAGTTTCAGATTAAAATGAACATGCATTATTGTTAGGGTGGGAGAATAGAATTTCACATTGCTTAAGATAATTGGAGGCACTCTGAGGTGTCACGAAACCAATATTGGGAAACTGAACTAAGTCTTCCGTTAAATTTGGTTTAAAGGGTTGGCAACATTCAGATTTGTAATAAGTATGTTTAGAAATCATGAGGACAAACTTCCTTTGCGTTTTAACCAATTTCACCTTTTACTACAGCTCTTCCAACACTGCAGCCATCTGTTTTGAGGTGGGGACCGGTAAGTCTCCTAGGGAACTTCAGATTTTTGTCTATTGTTTTTGGTGCAAGAGACGTCCTGGCCTTGGATGCAGATCTTTAAATAATAGCATTTGGTGATTTTCTGCACCTGAATGGACAAAATCAGAAACTGCTGTGTGGTACTGGTTGATTATTAGTGTAGCCAGTCAAAGAGACCACAGCCAGAGATCCATCGTTTGGGGAAAGGAAGGTGAAAGTAGCCACTGGAAGCTCTTATTGTTGTCTTTATCGTCATCGTTGTTGTCAAATAATACACATAACAAAAATTCTAATAAATCTTATAAAATAAAAAGTAAAGTCTCCCCAACTCTCACCCTCCTCCAGTTCCATTTCCTAGAGAAGCTACTTTTAACTGTTTTATTAAAGATTCTGGAAGATACCACCAAAATGCTAAATAATACAGCACTCTTTCTTGATTTGTCCATCTTTGACATTACACATTGGCTGTATTTTCTACTGGTGTGACAGATGAGGAATTTAGCAAACGACACTGTTTTCTACGTCTCTCCTTCCTTCAACTTCCTTTCCTTTTAATTATCTATTTTTCTATCAGGTATATTGCAGACAGTGTTTCTTTTTTTTGGCCACACCATGAGGCACGCAGGATCTTAGTTCCCCGGCCAGGGATCGAACCTGCACACCCTGCAGTGGAAACGCCGAGTCCTAACCACTGGACCGCCAGGGAATTCCCTCTTCTTGGCTTTTGTTGATTATACTATTTTAAAATTTTCCTCCAGTGTTTTCATTTGCAAACTTTGAACAGTGTATATCCAGTTCTGTTTCTTGTTTCATCAAATGTTGACACTAGGTATTTGCTCCCTACCTTGTAAGCAGAGGAAGCTAGCACGTACACACTTACCTCCACTGCTCCTTTCCCCTCTCTGCCTCCTGACTGTTCTCTCCTATGTCATTACTTTTATGTTGTCAAGGTTTATAACATTTACAATCTATTCTGTAACTACTGAGTTGAACCATATGAAATCGTCATTTTTGTATATCAAAATAGCCAAATATCAGCAATTTCCTGTGGTTCAATCTAATATATTTTCTGTGCTTCTCTATAGCTTGATTCTAAACATTGAAAACCAGTAAACGTTCATAATAATAGATACACGTATGTAAGTAGTGTCATTGGACTTGTGATTTTAAATGCCATTTAATGACTCCCAAATATAAATCCTCACGCCCAACCTCTCCCCTGAAGTACAGACTCATATCTAACTACCTACCTGATACCTCTGTATGTCCACCTGCCATCTGAAGCTTAACCTGTCCAAAACAACTCTTCATTTCCAGCCAGCAAAACCATCTCTCCGTCTCTTGCCAGTAAATGGCATCACTACCCATCAAGTCCCAAACTTTGGGATCCGAATCATCTCCGATTCCTACCTTTCGCCCCCGACTCCACTCTTATATAAATATATTGACTCCTCCTCTAAAATATAACCTGAACTGGTGAATTCTCAATCCTTCTAATACAACACCCTCATTCGACACACCGTCGTCTCTCGTATCACACTCCAGCAACAGTCACCTAATTGGTCTCCCTGTTTCAATTCTTGTTCTCTTCCCTGCAGTCCCTCTACAGTGATCTTAAAGCAGGAATAAGATCATTTCCCTCCCTTGCTGAAACCGCCCCCCCCTTGCAAACTGCAGAATTCTGGCTCCAACAGACCTCTACGATCACATTTCCCATCACTAATGCCCCTCACTTGCTGTCTTCCAGCCCCTGTGGCCTTATGCTGTGTCTGCCCCGTACCATGATGGTTCCTGTCTTTACACCTTACAGTGTGCTGTTTTATCTGCCTGCACTACTCTGCTTCCAGATATTTCCATGGTTGGCTGTTTTCTGTCTTTCAAGTATCAGGTCAAACAGCTCCTCCTTCCTGGCCACCCATTCTTCAACAGTATATACCGTCCCACCACTTATCCAGTTTTAGTTTCTTCAGAATGCTTAAAAGTGAAATTTTCTTGTTTATTTTTTTGTGATTCTCTCTTCCACCGTTTGAACGTTAACTCCATGAGGGTAGAACATTTTTTTTTCCTGTTTCTGTTCACAGTCGTATATTCCCTGAGCATGTAGGACACTGTCCAGCATATCATAGGTGCTCAATAAATTTCTTAAAAAATATCCTTCCTAGAGAAGGACATGTATGTCATCCTAGGTCATTGAGAAGTGTCAAGATCAAATGGATGATCATTTCTTACACTCTGTTGCTCGTTCAAAAAGGGCTACCTTTTGTTTTGCTTCCTATTTGGAACATAGCTCTTTGTTTTGTGCAGCTTTTTTTAAGCCATAGTTTTTTTTTTATGCCCCCGTCTCTCTCTCTCTTTCTCTCTTTCTTCCTCCCTCTTTCCCTCCCTTTCTTCCTTCTCCCTCTCACCCCTTTCCTTTTCTGAAAGAAGAGACAATTTACCTTCGTTTCATCAGTAAGAACATTGAAGTTATGACACATACACTTTGTGGGATAGAATTTTTTAAGTTCTTGAATATACTTGTGAGCATCTCTTCAACTTCCTGTTCATTTATATGCTGTCATTCTGGGATATGTGTGCCTGCCTGGTGGGTTTCAGAAACAGGGAGGAGGCTAGTTTGACCAGAGTGGAGTGAACGAAAGAGTTAGTAGGAGATGAGGTCACAGATATGTCATGGAGGACCATATAGGTTGGAATGAAGACTTTGATTTTAACTCTGAATGAGATATGCAACCACTGTAGGGTTTTGAGCAAAGGCTCCCCTTGGCTGCTGGATTGGGAATAGATTAAACGTGGTCAAGAGCAGAAGCAGGGAAACTGGTAAGGAGGCTGCTTTGATAATCCAGGAAAGAGATGATGATAGCTTAGATTGGGGTGGCGGCAGTAGAGGTAGTGACAGGATATATTTTGAGGTAGAGGCAACACTAGTTTCTGGATATGAGGTATGGGAGAAAGGGTGGAGTAAAGGATGAATTATAGGATTTTTAGCTGACAAATCGAGAACGTGGAGGTACTAATTCTGTATGTGTGAGGAAAATTACAGGAGGATGTTTTCTCAAGGGTGAGGTGAATAGGGTGTCAGAAGCCCAGTTTTGGATATCAATTTTGAGATATCAGGTAAGAACTTGGATATATAAATCTGGATTCAGGAGGGAAATCCAGGCTGGAGATATAAAGATAGGCCTCAGCCTATAAATTGTACTTAAATTCATGGATGATCCTACCTAGAAATTCAGAATAGACAGAAAAGGAAAGAGGGACAGGAACTAAATCCTGGGTCACCTCACTATTTAGAGTTTGTGGAGATGGGGAACCAGCAGATGAGACTAGGAAGGAATGGCTAGTGACCTACGAGGGAATCCACTGTGAATGAGGCGTTCTGGAAGCCAAGTGATTTTCTATTTATCCTTCATAATCTGAAATTTCAACATGAGTAGATGTGGGTCATATTTTAACTCCTGTTCAGCATTTTGAGGGCCCTCTATTATAGCCTGCCCTCTAATGTTTCTTTCATTTTAGAACTCCTGTTAGATAAATGTTGCACCTTCCGAATCTATGTTCAGTATTTCTTACCTTTTTCCTCATATTTTCCATCGTGTTGTCTTAAGCTGTAAAATTTTTATTATTTAGCCCTTCTACTGAAAACACTCGGTAGCCTTTTTTCCTATTTCCAAAAACTTTCTTACGGTCATTGCTGCTTTTCTCATAGGAGCTCATTCTTGACTTCTGTTTCCAGCATAATCTATTGATATTTCCTCTGGGGTCATTTGTTTTGTTTATCCATGTTGGACCTTCTCTTTCATGCTGTTGGGTTTCCTCAAACAGCTGGTTATCTATGATGGACCATTTATATTTATGAATGAAGAAGTACATTGGTTAGAACAGTAGCTGGCATGAGTTTCTTTTATAGCTCTGTGTGTCCAGTTCTCCAACAGGCTACTCTCTGGACTGGGAGTGCTGAATGTAGATTCTGTGGAACTGGGCTGGACCTGTCAACTGGCAGCTTCTCTGTACCCTGCCTCTTTACTTACCTGCAGCAGCTGTGCTACTGGTCCTCTCCAGACGGATATTCTACTCTGATTAGGAAACAATTCTTGGCAGTCGAGCTAGGAACAAGTATTACAGTTACGCATGGACAGTCCTCTAAGGTGACCACCCTGATTGCTGCCCCACAGCCCACTTCTGCTCCTAGCATCTGCTGACTCTGAATTCAGAGCCTCTCAGGGATTTTGCCAAAGAAAGTGTCTCCCACCTCCCTTAAGTCTTCCATGTATATTTTGGCTGACACCAGGGACTTTGGTCTTAACCAATACACTGTACTGCTTCCCAGTATGGCATCGGGTTAGTTCCTATGTTCTCTGAGACTCTGCTTTTTCATCTGTAAAATGGGGATATTATTCACCTCATAAATCTGCTAAGGATCTTAAATGAAATAACCCTATGTAGCGCACAGACCAGTACTTGTCTCCCCAGCCCTGGCATCCATGTTCATTCCCCAGCTAGAGGAAGCAAAGGTGAGTGTGTGGTGGTATCCATAGCTAGAGGTTAAGGACAGAATCTTAAAGAGAGTATATCATTGATAGTGGTTTGATACAGTAAACATATTATTAAATAAGCTGGAAAGATGGGAAAATACTGCAGTTAAAGTTGGAAAATGGTCTCAGGACTCCTGGTTCCAGATGGCTGCCTGAGCACATGTGTTTACTTCTCTGTCCTGCAGGACAGGGTTTATTTACTGTCAGTGGCCCATCTGGGCCTGGAATCCAAGTCTATTTTATTTCACTTCTGTGCGCTTTCCATTACATCCCACTCCTTCCCCACCTCTTTGCCGTTGTCCTCCATCATAGGAAAGAACACTGGCCAACTTAACTGTAATCTTTGTAGGCAATCAAAATAAAAATTAGAGTGTGAGCTTGGTGTGCGTGAAAAGCATTGTTAGTTGTAAATTTTAATTGGTGATTATCTAGGTTTCTTAGTATTTTACCATCTTTTTTCTTCATCTATGAAACATCTATGAAAATCGCTTTTCAATTGTATGAAATTTTTCTCAGTGGGGTGGCTGATACTCTGTGCCCCGTATTTCTTTCATAAGTTGAATTAATAATCAATAAAACTCTACCAAAGGGGGTGGTTGTGTTAGTACTTTTGGTCGTGCATTGTCTGAGTTTGCATTTCAGTCAGTGACTCCTTTTCTCCAAAGAGACAGCTTTTATAGACTAGGAGAGTGGCTATCTTAAAAGACATTGGCGGTTCTGCTCCAACCATAACCAGCGAAATTCTGTGGACGTTTGCTCAGTTGTGGAGCTTTGGCTGTACCCGATAAACAAAGATCTGAACAGATCAAGAGAAGTGTGTTGTATGACTCAAGAAAGCAGACCGCCTATAGCAGGAATGACCCTGCTAATCACTCTTTCTCTTCATTGTGCAGCCTCTTCTCCACTGACTGCTACCAGACCACCCCAGTTCCACATGCAAGGGCCCAGAGAACACAGGGCAAACTTTACACTTAACTGCAGCAGTCACTCCTAGCTACTGGAAAGATGACATTTGGGTGCTGTTGAGGGTGCTTCTGGCCCTCTGTAACTCACTTTCTGACCCCCACTTTCCTCTCCTTCAGTGAATTTGCCCATGTTATTGGGGACTGCAGAGCTCAGGTGCGATGTCCTCGCTTATGTGTTGGATCCGCCTCATAAATACTTATTCAGTTCATGCTACTTGCCAGACAACACTCAGAATCAAGGCCAAGGCTAGGATGAGGTGGGTGAGGCACTCCACCCTGGGCACAAAATTAAAGACGTGCAAAAAAAAAAAACCCCTCAATAATCAAGATGATTACCATCAAAGTGCAGCAAATTTAGAAATCAAAACGAATGCAAAAAATTCCACGATGGGGCTTCCCTGGTTGCTCAGTGGTTGAGAGTCCGCCTGCCGATGCAGGGGACACGGGTTCGTGCCCCAGTCCGGGAGGATCCCACGTGCCGCGGAGCGACTGGGCCCCGTGAGCCATGGCGGCTGGGCCTGCGCGTCCGGAGCCTGTGCTCCGCAACGGGAGAGGCCACAACAGTGAGAGGCCCACGTACTGCAAAAAAAAAAAAAAAAAATTCCACGATGAACAAAAGTACTACAAAGTTAAATAGAGACAGGATTTGACAGGGCTGGGATTTGGGGGAGGTGAGCGAGATGAGGCACACAAGTGCAGGGGCAGATCCTGTCAAAATGTTTTCTTAGAATTTGAAACAAGGGCAAGAAATATCCTCAGGATTGCTCTTTTGCCTTTTATCACTTCCAGTGAGAGAGAAATACAGAAGTGTTTTCAAAAGAGCTTGAGTATGATATAAATGTAAAATCTGACTGTGTCGCTATTACCATTTGTTCCCAATAATGACGGCCTGGTTGGACTGACATTTTAAGCAAGTCTGTTCAATTCTTTGAATCACTAAAGATTTACACTAATTTGACTCTTTTTTTGCTCTAAGTCATACAGAAAACAACGAGGTGGCAAACGTGTGCCGTAAATGTCACTCTAAGCAGAAAGAATGCAACCTATTAGGGAGCCTTCAATTCAACTTTCTGCCTCTTCTTTCTTCTCTTAATGACCATTTACTTAAAACCCCAAACAGAGGGCAAGCCGGTGCCCAGCTGCCAGTCACAGTTAACAGATGCTGTTTGCAGTCCCATACTGAGAACGGAGGAGATGGTAATTGCATTTTATAAGCCATTACAGGAACCTATGGATTTCCACACACTGACTTGGCACCTTGGTAGAATCTAAAAGATTTTGATGTTACTGCTGAAAGATGGTAAGAATCATGTCTTGTGATGTAGAAAATGGAAGTTCCTTCCGAAGCCGCATCAGTGAGCCTATTTCCCTAAACTTCATTAAGCCAACGGTAGATGCTGTTCAGTGCTGGCCTGTCCTGCAGTTATTAGAAAATGGTGTCAAAGCAGCAAAGATTTAGAATTTACAAGTTAGGACTTAGTGTTCAACTCCAGCCTTTGAACTACCTTGAGGTTATCTTCTAATTTAATTAAGGGTATTTGTGAATTCCACAAACTACCTATCTCCTGTCCTGGAGTGCATTGCAGGTAGTCTAGGAAGGGAAAAGAGAAATGAAGAAATTATGTTTATATAAATACAACATAGTACAGGTGCTACTGGCTCCTAGAGTTATTGGATTCCTGTGAATGAACATACCATAGCAGGGATTTTAGACAAGCCTAGAAAATTACAGATTAGATAATTATGAAATAGAAAAAAGAGCTAAAGCCAATGTAAAGAAATTGAAATCAGCATTAGATTGGGGAAAGTGTTCACTGAAGTGTGTGTGGCCTGAAATTACAAAATAAAACTGACCCCCAATTGAGATAGCTCAAGTTTGTGTCTGTGGAAGCATGACCTTCTTCTCTGCTGTTTCCCTTGCAGTCGATCACGTAGGAGAGTTCAGAAGGTAAGGATGAGGGTCAACCATTTTCCTTTACATTAATTCCAGTTCGAAGGAGGCCAGTTCTTAGAGGTGCTCATTTCTATGTTCCCGTGTCCACATTTAGAAGTGAAACGAACACTCCAAATACCCATTTAAACAATCCTATGTTTTACCATGCTTTACAGTTTGCAAAGTCCTTTAACCTCTTATACGTTCATTTAATGCCACTCAGCAGGCTCTGGGGTCAACTGGCCCTGGGCGTGACTGCTGTCTGTCTCATAGCTGGGTACCCCTGGGAGAATCACAGAATCTGGCTGAGCCCTATTTCTTTGCTTGTTGAAAGGGGATCACAATACCTACCTGCAAGGATGGTTGTGAGGAGTAAAGGAGGGAATGCATGCCAAGTGTCTGGTGCTGTCCTGGCATGGACTAAGCCCCAGCAAACATTAGCTTTCGTTGTTAATGTTCCAAAGATCCCTGTAAGTTAGACATGATTATTTGAAATTTACAGATTGAGAAAGCAAGGCTGGGGAGGTAAGTGACTAGCCCAATTAACAGAACAAGGATTTGAACTCAGATCTTCTGACTGAAGTTTGGAGTACAGCCCAGTCCCCATCCCACAACTGATAAGCTAGTATCAGTTTCCTGTAACCGCTGTAACAAATTAACACAAATTTGGTGGCTTTGATGAACAGAAATGTATTCTCTCCCAGTTCTGGAGGCCAGAAGTTTTAAGTAAATATCACTGGGCTGAAATCAAGGTGCCAGCAGGGCCCCACCCACTCCGGAGGCTCTAGGGGAGAATTCATTCCTTGCCTCTTCCAGCTTCTGGTGGCTGCTGGCAGTCCTTGGATTGTGGCCACATCACTTATTTCTGCTCCTGTGGACATGTTGCCTTCTCCTCTTCTTTCCTCTGCCTCTTTTTATAAGGCTACCGGTGGTTGTGTTTAGGGCTCACCTAGATAATCCAATGTAATTTCTCCATCTCAGAATTCTTAATTTAATCGAACCTACAGAGTCCTTTTCACCATATAAGGTAATATGCACAGGTCACAGGAATTGATTAGGAAGTGTATATCTTGCGGCGGGCGAGGGGGCATTGTTCAACCTAGCACAGCTAGCATGGGAAATTTTCAGTCTGGGCAACCTGTGCCCATCTTGACTCATACCTCCTGCCAGTTTAGTCAGATGCAAGCCCTCCTTCTATTCTCCTGCCGGCTTGGGCATCTGGAACCCTGGTAGCCAATATGAGCCCCTAAAACTGCCTTTGGATAAGCCTAGCACATCACAGCCTGACTGCAGCTTCATCCTCAAGATCCATAATTGCCTTTCCACCTGGGCCTGGCCCTTGCGGGCTTGCCCCGCCCCTCCCAGCATATGATCTATGTGGCCCAGGGGGTACCCTCCAAACTCAGGTTAGTTCCATCCTCACCCAAGGAACGTTGATCTGTGATCTGCACAGCTAGACAAGAGGATCCTAGTGGAAGGTTCTGATTCACTCAGGTTGGCTAGAATATGAGGCAGGGATTTCAGGGCCTACAACCCTGGGCACCTTCTCTACGGTTGCAATACTCTGAGGAAACCCTGTAGACAACTGCTGCTCCATGGCCAGTGCTAGCTGGTCTATAGTTTCCTCTATAGTTTTATTGATGATTCCAGAAGTATATTTTTATATATAATGTGTATGTGTATTTGTGTGTGTGTATAATCGTACATGCATATACGTGTGTTATGTATTCTTTACTTTTCAGCAAGCTAGCTCATTTATTTATGTGTATATATATATATATCTTTTATTTTTTATTGGAGTATAGTTGACTTACAATGTTGTGTTGGTTTCAGGTGTACAGCAAAGTCAATCAGTTATACATATACCTATATCCACTCTTTTTTAGATTCTTTTCCCGCATAGGTCATTACAGAGCATTGAGTAGGTGAAAACTCAGATAATACCTCTCACTGGTTCTCATGCATTCATCCACAATTTGCTGGGCGCCTCCTCCACTCTGGACCCTTTGCTGGGTGCTAAGCATACGGAGGTGAATCTGCGGTGGTCTAAACTTTTAAGGGGATCACAGTCTAGGGAGTAGACAGATCTAGAAATGGCTAAATTAAAGAATAGTGGGATTAACTGAGTTGTTTCCCTTGATGGTAAACACCATTTTAATGCAATATTTAAAAAAAGTTCAAATTACTGCCAAGGAATCCATGATGAACAGTGGTGCCCTTATTTGACTTACAAGGTAACACACTCACAGGTTCCAGGGATTAGGGACGTCTCGGCTGGGAGGCATTATTCAGCCGACCACAGGTACTGAAATGAGGGAGATACTTCGTAGGACAGTGAGAGGGGGAGGTGGGAGGAGGGTGGCAGGAGCCAGGCCACCGCACCCGCTTACTGGCAGCACTTGTCCCCCTGTTGAGTCTTATAGCTGTTTGGGGTGTTGGCTTAGCTTTGGGTGGAGGTCTGTAGGATCGTTTGTCTTGCCAAAAAAGACTAGGCACTGATCGACTTTGGCAGTGCTGCTCTGGGAAATTAAAGCAGGGGCTTGCTTAGAAATGCTCCACCTTGACAAGATGCTAGGCAAATGCAGCATTACGGCCATCTGGAGAGATGACTAGCAGTGGGGGTTCCACATGTGCTCAGGGGAATATTTTTTCGGATTGGTCAAGGCAGCGACCGCCATGGTGTCTGAAAGGGGCAAGATTAAAATTTGTGAGTAGATCAGAACTGTTGCCTTCAGAATGACATCCTCGGGACTCGATGTTTCACCAGGTTACTGAGGGCCACGGTGGACAAGGGGATTAGTGTGATGCGAATTTTAGAGGAAGCTTCTAATAGGCAGAAGCTCAAATTGAACTCCCGAAGCTTATCTTGCTTGCATTGAAGAGAATTGGTCCTAGTTTGCTTTAATTTCAAGATAAGAACCACAGCAGTGTGACTCGTGATCCAGTTAGAGCCAGGGAAGAAATAGAAGGAAGGCTTAAGGGCTCGAAGAAGGGCCAGGTTCCCTCACCCACATTACCCCTGTCCTCTCCTGCCCTCCCCCACTCCATCTGCCTGTTGGAGAAGCCTATCTGAAGGTACAAGTTTCATTTCCCAAACAGAAGTGATTTTCAGTCTTCTAGAAGATCCTTAGTCATACTACTATTAGAGCCTTAGCCTATACATGCTATCTGTTCCCAAGTCAGGGCCACATCAAGATCAGCTAAGAAATCTCTTATTTTTTATGTAGTTTTCCTTTATGAAAGTAATAAATATTCATTATAGAAAATGGGGAAAATATAGAAAAATGAGATAAAAGGAGAAATATATATGCATATGTGTACATGTGGGTATAGATTTGCCTGCATGTATATATGTATATGTGTGTGTCCATATAGTTTATAAACACACAAATATGTATAATTAAAGGTGGTTCCAATTTCGTGCTCCAATTTTTTTTTTTTATTCCTGTTCTTTGTTCTTATCTGTTTTGACCTGTCAGCATCAACCACACAGTCAACCACTTCCTCCTTGAAACACTCACTTCCCTTGACTTCTCCTAGTTTTCCTCTGATTCACTTCCCACTTGTTCTTAGTGTCCTTTGTCAACATAGCTTCCTTTATCTGGCCATCAAATGTTGGGATTCTACAGAGCTAATGTCTTCAGTGATTTTACCCATCGCCATGACTTTAAATATGATTGGCATGCAGATATTTTCCACATTTCTATCTCTAGCAAAAGCTTCTTCTTTAAGATCCAGGCTCACAAATCCAGCTGCCTACTTGACATCTTGACCTGAATGTTTCCTAGGCATCTCAAACCCAACAGGTCTGCAGAGAGCTCTTGACTTCCCCTTCCTGCACTTGCCTCCTCAGTCTTGTCCATCTCAGCAAATGGTACCACTCTCCACCAGTGACTCATCCAAAAACTAAGGAGTCATCCTTCATGCCTCTGTTTCCCTCATGTCTCACATCCAATCCATCACCGACTCCTGCCTGTTTTACCCTACATTATATCTTGAACTGACTGACTCCTCTGTGTCTCCATTGCTACCCCTTGGGCTTGACAATATCTCTAAATGTTGTCCGCTCCAACTGATTCCCTACACGACATTCATAATCATCTTTCTAAAAGATAAATCATGTTATGTGATAGAAATCCTTAAATAGCTAACTGTTGACTGGTTACATGCATTTCGGTACAACTATATGAGGGAATACTATACAACTATAAAAAGTAATAAGGAAGGCAGCCATGCAATGAAATGGAACGAGCTCTAGGATATATTATCAAGTGAAAACAAAATCAACATCTAGAGTAGTATATATGGTATGTAACTTTTAGCATATGACCCAGAGACAAATCAACAATACGTATTTGTATCTGCATCAGAACTCTGAAAGGATTCATAAGAAACTAATGAAAATAGTTACAAACTTGTGGATGAGTAAGGAAAACTATCCAGTGGTCTGGTACAGAGGTAACAGCAAGACTCATCACAGTAAACCTTTTTTATATTGTTTGGATTTTTGAACCACGTGGATATATTCCCTATCAAAAAATAAAAACAGAAATATCTTCCCATTGCACTTAGAAGTGAACTAATATTCCCTGCCTTGGGCTACAAAACCCTGCCTGCTCAAGCCTGTGCTCACCTCTCCACTCTCGCCTCCTACCATCCCTGTCACTCTTTTACTACTCTCAAGTCCAAATGATCTTCTTTCAACTAATCAAACTCACTCTGTGTTTTTTCTTCTCAGTGCTTCTGTGTTGTATTTTTCCTTTGCCTTGACCGCCCTTTCAGCTGGTCTTTACCTGGGTGTCTCCTTTTCATCTATAAATCTCTGTTAAAATGCCATCTCAGAGATATCTTTGTTGACTGCTTTATCTCAGTATGTTCACCCCGTCTTACCTTTTATTCTCAGTCGTGGTACCATGGTCTCTTCCTCCTTAGCACTCCTCACCATTGTTTATTGTTTGCTTAAATAAATTATTTATTTTGCTGTTCACCCACTAGACACTAAACTTCATGAAGATTGGAACCACTTATATAATTTTCAGCCTCAGTCCAGTGCCTGGTGCATAGTGATCGATAAGTGTTTGTTGACTGAATGCATAATTGTAGATGCTTATGTCGTGAGCATTTACCCATGTCGTTACAAAGTTTTCAGAAGTGTCCTTGTAATAGTTGCATAATATTCTGTCCAGTGGATATATCAATAGCACAGTTAACATAACCATTTTCATATTTATTGACACTTAGGTAGTTATTGAAACAATGTATAAAAGTAGATTTATGGCTTCCCTGGTGATGCAGTGGCTAAGAATCCGCCTGCCAATGCAGAGGACATGGGTTCGAGCCCTGGTCCGGGAGGATCCCACATGCTGTGGAGCAACTAAGCCCATGCGCCACAACTACTGAACCTGTGCTCTGGAGCCGCGAACCACACCACTGAGCCCACATGCCACAGCTGCTGAGGCTTGCGCGCCTAGAGCCCATGCTCTGCAACAAGAGAAGCCACCGCGGGACTTCCCTGGTGGCACAGTGGTTAAGAATCCGCCTGCCAGTGCAGGGGACACGGGTTCGAGCCCTGGTCTGGGAAGATCCCACATGCCGAGGAGCAACTAAGCCTGTGCGTCCCAACTACTGAGGCTGCGCTCTAGAGCCTGCGAGCCACAACTACTGAGCCCATGTGTCACAACTACTGAAGCCCAGGCACCTAGAGCCCGTGCTCTGCAACAAGCCACCACAGTGAGAAGCCCATGCACCACAACAAAGAGTAGCCCCTGCTCACCACAACTAGAGAAAACCCGCGTGCAGCAACCAGGACCCAATGCAGCCAAAAATAAATTAATTAAGTAATTAATTAACTTAAAAAAAAGAGAAGTCACCGCAATGAGAAGCCCACTCACTGCAACGAAGAGTAGCCCCCGCTCGCCGCAACTAGAGAAAACCTGTGCACAGCGACGAAGACCCAACACAGCCAAAAATAAATAAAAGAAAAAAAGGAAAAAAAGAAAAGTAGATTGAACCTCAACATTGTTAGTATGGCATACTGTCAGGTTTAAAACATTTTGATTTATGTGATAGCTTGAAAAGTGGTATCTTTAAAATTTTTTAATTTGTATTTCTTTGATTACTGATAGCTTTACGTGTTTTCCATATTAGCCACTTGGATTTCTTTTATGGATTGTCCTCAACACCTTTTGAATTATGTCCTTCTCCTTCCCCAGTGCTATTGTCTTAAACCAGGTTCTTACCATTTCTAACCTGAGTTGCTTTCACAACCTCCCTATTGGTCTCAGGACCTCCGATCTTGCTGCCCTCCACTGTATCCTTTCTCCCAAAGCCAGAATTGTTTTTTCTAAAATGCATATTTGTTCACAGTTTTGCCTACTTACAACTCTTGGAGTTTCCATTGCCTAGAAAACAAACAGAAAGGTCTGCCATGTTTTGGCCTATATGTATAGCTTCAGTGGCTCCAGCCAGAAGTCTCACCCCCATTCAACATCACACATTGTGTCTCTGGGTCTACTTAAAGTTGCTCTCTCTTTCTGAAATATCCTTATACAGCATCTCTTGTACAACTGTGGAACCTCTACTCATCTTTCAAAACTAGGCCAAGAGTTACTTCTTCCATGAAACTTGATTTCCCCAAACCTGGTAAAATTGACCACTACCTTCCTTTTGTTACACTTCTACTTCAGTCAGGCTTCTGTCATAGCAACTGTGATGTTTGCTTGTGCCACCTTTTTTAATGTTTGTCTCCCTGTGGATTTCAAGCACTTCAAGAGGAAAATTAGTTCTTATAAACTTTACATTCTCTAGTGTCTAGCACATGTCTTGAAATATAGTCTGTATCCAATGAATATTTGTTCACTATTTTGTCCAGTTATTTGAGTATTAGTATTTTCCTTATAGAGTTTTTATGAGTGAATTATATGTTAAAAGTAGTAATTCTTTGTTTTACTTATTATGAATATTTTTTATCAGTTTTAAACTGCCTGTTAAGTTTGATTATGGATGACTGAACGGTTTGGTTTTTTAGAGAAGTTTTTAATATGTATAAAGTCAAATTTATTAATGTTCTAAAATATTTCTTCCATTATTTCTAAATTTAGAAATTCCTATTCCTATTACTTATTTGATAAATATTTATTTCTGTTTTCTTCTAGTTTTTTTTTGTTTTTTTCTTTTTTGCAGTACGCGGGCCTCTCACTGTTGTGGCCTCTCCCGTTGCGGAGCACAGGCTCCGGACGCGCAGGCTCAGCGGCCACGGCTCACGGGCCCAGCCGCTCCGCGGCACGTGGGATCTTCCCGGACCGGGGCACGAACCCGTGTCCCTTGCATCGGCAGGCGGACTCAACCACTGCACCACCAGGGAAGCCCTTCTTCTAGTTTTATGGTTTGAATTTTTTGAACATTTAACTCAATAATTTTTCTAGAAATTACTTTATGGTATATACTAATAATTTTATTTATTTTTCCCTAGATAGTTAACCACTTGTCCTAATACCATTTATTACTAACCTTTTTCTTCCCTTTTATTTGAGAAGCCTTCTTTATCATATATTAGTTTCATATACGTAGTTGGATCGGCATGGGGGCTATATATGATTTCATTGATTTGTATATCTAAAATTGTTCCGGTATCCTAGCGCTTTAATAAATGTAGATTTATAACATGTATTTTTAATGCAGTAGACTATAAATAAAAATTTTAATATCTGATCGGGCTAATTCCTCTTCATTACGCTTCTTTTTCAAAAGTTTTCTGTGCAATTTTCTTCCATTTGTTTTTCCTACAAAATCTTTGGATTATTTTGTAATCAAGTCCCCAAAGAATCCTGTTGGTGTTTTGATTGGAATTCAGCTAAAATTGTAAATAATTTAAGAGCAAATTGATTTCTCTTTACCACATTCAGCCTTCCAATTCAGGAACGTGGTATGTCTCCTTACTTATTCAAGTCTTTTTTATATTTTGTCAGTGAAGTTTTATAGTTCTCTTTTTATAGGTCTCACATGGTTCTAATTAAAGTTACTCCTAGGCATTTTGGAGTTCGTTCAGCAAACTTCTCCAGTATGACTGAGAATGCCCACACAGCCCACTGATAAATCTAAACCAGGATACCGAGGCCCATATTTTCTAGGCCACGTGGTTTGACAGTAATTGAGGCCATATAGTGTAGTGGTTAAATGCCTGGGCCTTAGCGTCTAGACAGATCTGGTTCTGAATCCTCGTTCTGTCACTTATTAGCTCTGTAACCTTGGGCAAAATATGTAAACTCTCTGTAAACTCTGTCTCAGTCGATTCATCCGTAGAACAGGGCTACTAATAGTACCTTTCCGCACAGGGGTTTGGGAGGCAATACGCAGGTTCATGAAAGTGCTCAACAAGTGTGAACTGTGGTACTGATGATGGTGGCAGGAATTGGGCATTCAGAGAAAAATTGGAAACAAGAGTGTCTTGAAAAGTTCAGACTGCCAAAACCATAGGGAAATGAAAACGAAGAACGATCCAAAGAAGAATGAAAGGTGAACAGAGAGAGGAAAGCAGGAAAAGGGAGTTGCTTGCGGTGGGGAGTTCTAAGACCCCCCCTTCTGATGGGAAGAGTATGGAAGATGGCTGTGTCATTGTTGGACCAGGCATGCAGACCACGCTGGGGAAAGCTCCAGAGGCTGAGGAGAGGGAAAGGGAAGCAAACAAAATACATGGATAGTTGTTCTTCACACATCTACCCTCCTGCCCACCCAGCTGGGCCTTAGTGCCAGGATGGGGAGAAAAGCTTGCCTGAGAACCTGTACTGGAGGGATATGGCCTGGTGGCCATGGGAACCTGCGGAGCCAGAATTCTACTCGCAAGACATGCTTCTTTGGGACTGTGTAGGTCAGAGTGCAGTTGAGCGATTCTCTGAGAGCAGCCACAAAGGGAGGCGAGCGTGGTTCATGGAAAGGGATGGAAAAGCGTCTGATAAGCCAGCCCCTGAGCTGGGAGGTCATGGATTTGGCTCATGAATATTTTATTAATTGTAGCATCTGTTGCTTGAGAGTGTTGGTGACATGTCACTAGAAGGCCAGATCGCTTCTTAAATGGTGATGGGCGTGAAGTGGGGGAGTGGGGAGGATGGAAGGGAGGAGGGGACAGAGAAAAGAGGAGGAGGGATTGGTGCCTCTATGAGAATGCTTACACAACTGTATACTCAATTGAGCTGTATGCACAGCACACTGTGAGTTTTGTGCTGTAGGTGTTTCTCCACAGCCACTCGCAAAGATGAAGCTTTATTTATTGTGTGTGGCATTGTTTTGGGACAAAAAGAACTAATATCCTTAATTTAATCTGAGATACAAATGGGAAGCCGAAGGGTGAAGATCCCTGTAAACAGAATATGAGAACTATCCTATTGCTTAATGATTCCTGTTCTAATTCTTTTATATTCCCAAGGATATCCTCAAGATGCGAGGCAGCGATGCTGTTTCCCAATAAAACGTCCATTATTAAATAGCAGATATTTGAGATATTCTTGGATATCATCATATCCTATAACATTAATGCTGGAAAAGCCTTTTGAGACCAACCAATAGAGCCACTGATGCCCAGCAGAGGGAAATAACTCACGTGCGGTTGTGTGATGAGCTGGTGGCAGAGCCAGAACTGAAGCTGAGGTCTCCTGGCTTACAGTGCTCTTTCTTTCCTCCATAACATCGAGTCTGCCTACTTTTGGAAACTCCTAGGACAGCTGTCTTTTAGCACTTATTCAGCCTTTGCCTTGTGACCTCCTAGTGCATTTAGGACCTGTGTTATAAACCCACCAATGTGATTTTCTTTTTTCAGGGGAATAGGGTGATGGGAACATAGTTCAGCCCACATACGGAGGAGCAAGGAATATTTTCCAGAAGCTAAATTGTCTTTTTATCTTTTTTTCTTCCCTCCAGAGATATTTCTGAAAAGATACATTAAATTCTATAAGCATTTCAATTTCACAGCATCTATGACTGGCCTATATGGGTGAGGCCTTTGAGGTGGGCTCTGCCCATTCTGCTCCCCATTCAGGCTTCCCGGGGGATCTCGAACACACCTTCTGACATTACTTATCTCACCGTGTTGTAATTAGTCGAGTCTACAGCACCACAGCATTCTCGATCTGTGACCTAGCTGTGATCTCTTCCAGGACCAGGACTGAGCCCGATTCCCTATCCCCAATGAAGGGCAAGGACCCAGGAAATATCTCTGGATTGAATCCCCGGAGCAGAGAGGATATTAGGAAGAAGCTCAGGTTTTAGGCTCTGGGCCTGTAGGTTTGCCGTGTAACCTCAGGTCAGTCCATGAACCATTCTCAGCATTGGTCTCCTTTATGTAAGGGGATGGTGATACTAGCACCACCACTACCTCCCAGAGGAATGTGAGAATAAATGAGATCATGATTACCAAAACTCTCTGTGAACTGAAAGGCCCTACAGAAAAATAAAGCATATGATAGTAGTGGCTAGCATTCTGGGAGAACTCGCTGAGTGCCAGAAAGCACATTCAGACTGCACAACAGCCCTATGAGGAAAGGGCTACTGTTACCCCATTTTATAGATGGGAAAACTGAGGCACAGGGAAGCTAGATAATTTTTCCAGGATTCTACATCCCTAAGGACACACAGCTAGCGAATGGTTATATTATAAGCTAATGAGAGGCTATAACTTGCTCAGCCTGACACAGCCAAGTTTTAGAGACAGAACTAAAATTTTGGTCTCTTGACTCCAAGTCCAGTGCTCTATCTACCGAGCCTAATGCATGATGTGCTGGGAAAACCATCCAGGTATCTCCTATGGAAGCATGCTTGGTGCGTGGTATTGCTGCTCTGAATATGTCCTCTTGCCTGAGGAAAAGATGCAGAAAGTGGAAATGAAAGGTTCTCCCTGGGTTGAAGGACTTCAAATTATGGGTCAGTTTTCAAAACGAGCCACTGAGGGGCCTGGGGGGGGGGTCTGTCATCCCAGGTGGGTTGGTGAAAGTGAATAAGCACACTTGGCTTAGAAATAAATGACACATTTCTCTCTCTTTTATATTTCTATCCCAAACAACCTAGATCTAGATCATATATATTTTTTCATGTCAACTTGCTGAAAGGTTATTTGTAAATAAGCTATGACACAAATATAATTTGGCCAACAGCAAGCACCTTTGTAATACAATTTGACATTTCTAATAAACACCCAGTGACGTGGGGCTTATTACCTGGCCTTTGTGTATGAAGCCAGGACCTTCATGCTGTTTCTGGAAATAAATCCCACTGCTCGGTGCTAAGCTAGAGATCTTTATGCACCAGTAGTCCACACTGTGTGCACATTTCTGGGCTACCTACTTAGTACTCTGTGTTGAGGATACGAGGGTACAAGGAAGTGACATGTAGTTCCTGTCCTCACAAAGCTTGGCATGAAGTGAGCCTGAAATGGATTATATCCACAGGACACTGGTTTTCTTCAAAGTCTGTAATAATAATTATAATAATAGCCCTTACAGAAGGATTTACAGTTTTCAAAACACACACATACTATTTTAAATAGCTGTATTGATTTTCTGGTTACACACGTGTTTGGTCTTTAAAAATATCACGAAGACTATAGCAACATACAACATAAGACATGTCCCCTATAGTCCCATTTAGCGTCTCTTTCCTGTAGACCTTGTTCTCTGCATATACACATATAGAAATATAGTTTATTGATATTACAAAAAGGGGGGCATCCAATGCAAAGAGTTTTATACTTGCTTTCTTTCACCTGTCTCAGATTGTCTTAGATGGCTTTCATCCCCATAAAAGGTGGGAAGGCAAGAACAAGCAAATGGAAGAGATTGTGTCGTTGATCTAAACAAGAGCAAAAAGACCTTAATGGCAGCCACCACTGGTGATCGCTTCCTGTAAGCTGGGCACCGGGCCAAGTGTGTACCTGCATTACCTGCATATCTTAGTTAAGCAAATCCCGGCCTTGTGCTTTCGTAGCAGAGTGGCCTCAGCTCAGTCACAGCCTATCTGAGCCTCCCTTTCTTCATCTACAAAATGGGAGTAGTAATGGACAGGCCTCACAGGTTTATGGTGAGGGTTAAATAAATAAAGTGCTTCTAAAAGTGCTGAGAGCATTGCTTGGCACATACAAAATGCATGTTAGCCATTGTCATCTTCGTTGTTGTAGTTATTTTTATTATTTTTGTTTGCCTATGACTTGGGTGCTTTTATTATCCCCATTTTACAGATGTTGAAACTGAGGTTCAGGTGGTGTGCATGACTTGTCCAAAGTCTCACGGCGAGTATGTTAGAGGAACGGTGATTCTGATCCTAAGTGACACTGCCCTCTACTCCAGGCCTTTTCCACCTTCCGTGTGCAGATATATCACCTGGGCGGCCTGTTAAAATACAGATCTTTGGGTCTTCAGGTCGGGGGAGGGGCCCGAGATTCTGCATTTCTAAGGGGCTACCAGGTGATGCTGTGGCTCTATTGGAGACCTAGGTCTTCACGCTGAGTAGACTCTTTTTAAGAACCTCTAGCTGAATTTCCCAACTCTCTTCTCATTGAGTTTAGAACATTGGCTGTCAGGGTTTCTGCACCTAGATATGGGTCTCACAGGATTCAAGTTAGCTGATCTTGTAGCTTGTCTTCATTTTCAGACATGCCATTTGAATCAGCAATACATTAGCACTCACCAAGTTATCCCTGCTTTGTCAGTCAACTGCTTTCAGTACTTATCAGATTCGTTTCTGCAATGATAGTTTCGCATTGTTAATTATCATCTTTTTACTTTTCTGAAAGGTAATGTAGGTAACTTCTTTGGTTCTTTTCCTAATCATTGATTCGACAAACACATATTATGTCCGTACTCCGGGCCAGGCACTGTTCCAGATAATGAACAGAGACAGAAGTGCCCGTCTTTAGGGAGTTTACGTTCTGTTGGCAGTGAAGGCAAGAAACAGATAAACAAGAACACTGGATGGTATGTTGGATGAGAAATCACAATGGAGATAAGTAAATCCAGGCAGGAGGGGAGAGAAGGCTGGGGCAGGAGATGCTCTTTCCTGTAGATGGTAAGGAAGGCCACACAGCCAATGTGGTGTTTAAGCAGGACCCTCAGGGAGCTAAGAGAGCACAGCAAATGGCTATTTGGGCAGAGTATTCTAGGCAGAAGGAGCAGCAAATGCAAAGACCCTGGGGCAGGAGTCTGCTAGCCTATTTGGAGAATAGCCTGGAAGAGGTTGTGGAAGTGAGAGGGCGGAGAGTAGCCGAAGTCATGGGTGGGGGGTCAGGCTGGGGAAGGACCTTAGAGAGCCTTGTGAGGATTTGGACTTTCATTTTCCTGATATGGGAACCATGGCAGGATTTTTGAACAGGCAAGTTTCTACAAGATCACTCTGGCCTCTGTATTAAGAATAATGGGAGGGAGGGCTTGTCTCGTCTGGTAGGAATGGAATAGAGACACCAGTCAGGAGGTTGGAAATATTTGCTTTACAATATTTCATGATATAAGTAAGCATTTAAAAACTGACAGGGTTACTGGGATGAACTCTGTCTAAAGAATCAACAGTAAGGATGTTAATAACAGCTACCGCTAACTGCGGACCTACTGTGTTCCAGGCACGTGGATTATGGCTTCACATGGTATGGTCTCGTGGAATCCTCATCACAACCTTATCAAGTAGGCCACTGCCCCTTTCGGAGATGTAAACTAAAGTTCAGAAAGGTTAAGCCATTTGTTCAAGGTCACACAGCAAAGAAAGGGCAGAATCAGGAGTCAAGCTTAGGTCTCCAGTTCTACAGTGCTACGCTTCTTCCCCTAATCATAGGGATTGCAATTGAAGACAGAGTCAAACCACTCTCAACTCTGCAATTTATCTTTATTATCTGTCTTTAATACTTTAAAAAAATGTCTACTATTCCATGACTTTGTGACTAGCTTTTAACTTAGCGTGCTGCAAAATAATATTATGAGTGCAAGGTCCTAGATTGGGAATTAGGTCCAGTTTCATCAGGTACTTCCCCTGTCAAAGAAGAAAAAGATTCTGTTCTTAGCTGACTGATCAGCTTTTCCAGGCCTTTCAGGACAAACTCATTTGTGTGTTTCCTCCCTCTGATTCAGGTAATTTCATCACCTACTTATATTAAAAGTAACAGGCCAGTCCCCCCTCTAGACGTTGCTGATTGGTTTATGCTGGAGACCATCTCATCTTCTTGGCTGTGTAGGGTGTCTCACCTCTCTGAAATGACATTAAAGAAGACAAAAGCAAAGCAAAGTTTATACTGCTTTTCACGCCTGCTATTAGAATAGTATCCACAGTGGATCATATGCTCATGAAGTTTGCTGCAACTTTTTAAGAACTCTACAGTGCACCCACTGCATCTTGGAAATTTAACTTAGTAGTCAGAAGAAAAAGTTGCTGCTGTAATGTTTAAGATCACATCCAATTGGGAAAAGCTGTGGTAACTTAAACAGGGAAAAGCTCTTTTACGTCTAGGTAGAATAAATCTACTAATAGACCCACTTATTTCAATCCTTCCCTGCCCTTCCGAGCATGTGTGCACACTTGTGCACGTGTGTGTGCGTATGCGCGCGCGCACACACACACACACACACACACACACAGGAAAGGCTGCAAGCTGTCTTTGTAGACTTTCTATTGCTTCAGAAGCCACTTCCTGACCCGTGCTTTCATCTGAAATCTCGGTATGACATCTCAGCCCTGAAGGCCGTTATTTCTGTTGGTCTCTGGCTGGGAGATAGGCAACGTCCCATCTCTGAAACTTCACTCTGTGGGTTGAGCAGCCATGCTGCCCTTCACCCCGCCCCAATCTGCTCCCCGCCCAACAACCCAAAATGAAGAATGAAACTCTGGACTGTGTACACCTATTTTTTCTAAGACTGAAAATCCTTACTATTTATTGCCGGTGAAAAAGCGTCCTGAGGATTTGCATGCATTTTTCCGGTGAATGCCCAGAGATACATGGCCAGCTGTTGGCCAAATTCAAGGGCATAAGGTGTTCCCTCTGGGCAAAAACTGCAAGCCCTTTATCTGTAAGATGGCAAGCAAACCTTAAGGCTTTGTCACTTAACTGCCTTGTGACCACAAGCATGTCACCTCAGCTCTCTGAGCCACACTGTCCTCATTGGTAAATGAGGGAAATGGGACTTCCCTCATTTCTACTTGTGCTGGCCCTTGTTTGCTCCAGTGTAGGTCTTCTGGTTTGGTGGTCAGTTTCCCACTCTGACTTATCTTGAGTGCAGTCTGCAGATAATAGGAAGGGAGGAAGTGGCAGGCGACAACAAAGACCTGGCGCTCCCCGACTCTGCAAGAATCCCTGGGCACACACCAAGTCCCTTGGTTAGAACACAGGTCTCCTGCGACCTCGCAGAGACACTGAGACCAGCCTTTGGAGGAGGGTGTGCTGTCTCAAGTGGCCCGAGGGCAGAGCCGCGCGGGCCAAGGTGGGTGCTTGCTGCGTAGCCTGGGCATCATAAGTAAGGATATTCTGTACTTTTGTGCAGTGCTTTTCACTTTATCAAACCTTTTCCCATCCACGATCTCGTCTAAGCCTTCCAGCAGTGTGTGCCATAGGCAGGCCATATGTTACTAGGCCCATTTTTACAGATAAATAAACTGAGACCCGGAGGGTTGAAAGGATTTGCTCTTGGACACAATAGACCAGCTTTCTTTACCGTAAACTAAGTGTTTTTTAATTGGATCCCTACCTTATTGCTAGCTCTGTCCATAAATTTGAAATAGGAATGTGGCTACTTTCCCTTCATAAAGTGTGTGGGAGAAATGATTGGAGCCGAGCGTCTTCTCTGTCTACGTTTAGTCCTTCATGATTTCATGGCTTTAAATGCCACCTATATACTGATGGCCCCTCCAGTGTGGACTCTTCTAGAACTCCAGATTCATCTATCCAACTGCCTACCTACTGGGCATCTCCACTGGGATTGCTAGGAGACATTTCAAATTTATCAGGTCCCAAACTGTAACCCTGATCTTCCCCAGCCCCTGCCCTCAGTGGGCCAAAATCCCTGGAGTCTCCTTTGTCACCTCAACTCTCACATCCCACATCCAGGCAATCAGCAAGTCCTATTTGGCTGTACCTTCAAAACATATTCCGGACTTCCCTGGTGGCGCAGTGGCTGAGAGTCCGCCTGCCGATGCAGGGGACGTGGGTTCGTGCCCCGGTCCGGGAAGATCCCACATGCCTCGGAGCGGCTGGGCCCATGAGCCATGGCCGCTGAGCCTGCGCGTCCGGAGCCTCTACTCAGCAACGGGAGAGGCCACAGCAGTGAGAGGCCCGCGTACCGCACAAACAAAAAAACAAAAAAAACCCAAAAAAAACCCCACATATTCCTCAGTCTAACCATTTCTCCACCTTCCACTTCTACCAGCCTGGTCTGAACCACCACCATCTCTCACCTACATTGTGTAATAACCTCCTACTCTTCTGACCTCTCCCCCTCTATACTTTATTCCTCCCATGGTCCCCCAGTTCACTCAGAGTACAAGTCACCGTGGTGGCTGCTGAGGCCTAATATGATCCAGCCACCCTCTTACCTGGCAGACCTGCCCTCCTATTACTCCCCCTTCACTAGTCTCGCCACTCAATGCACACTGCCCACCTAGCCGTCCCTGGAACCCACCAGGCACGCCGCTACATCAGGGCCTTTGCCTTACTTAGCTGGTTCCTCTGCCTGGAGCATTTAACACCCTTCACCCCAGTGTCATCAGACCTACCTCCCCCAGCTCTTTCAACTATTTCCTCACCATCTCAGTGAGGTCCCCCCAGTCACCCTATTTATAATGTCACCCACATCCAACCAGGCCTCTTACTGTGCTCTGTTTTTCTCTTAGTACTTAAAACTCTAACATATAGAATTAACTCGATTATTTATTGTCTGTCTCCCACCTCCCATTAAAGTATAAGATCCACTTACAGGTTTTTTTGTTTCTTTGTTTTTTTTGTTTTGCTCACTGGTGTATCCCAAATGCTTAAAACAGTGTCTGCCAAAAAAATAGTGACTTGAGACCTTTTGTTGAATGAATATTTGTTGGAGGTATATAGAAAGATGGAGATAGACAGAAAGCCAGTAAGTGTCAGAGATGAAGAATTAGGGGCACCCAGTCATGCTATTCATAATGATATCTTAGCACCTGCCCCGTTGCGTTGTAATTCATGGGTTTGCATATGTGAGTGAGTCAAGTTTAGTGTCATGATTAGAGACAGGGACCTTCTAGACTTCATCTTTGAAACCCTAGCTTCTAGCATAGTTATTATGGTAGACTGAGCGCTGAAGGAAATGTTTAGGGACTGCATGAAGGAGTGATGGATGATCCCATGGACAGAAAGGGTAATTATTATTATTATTATTATATATATTTTTTGAGGTATGCAGGCCTCTCACTGCTGTGGCCTCTCCCGTTGCGGAGCACAGGCTCCAGATGCGCAGGCTCAGTGGCCATGGCTCACGGGCCCAGCCGCTCCGCGGCACGTGGGATCTTCCCGGACCGGGGCACGAACCCGTGTCCCCCGCATCGGCAGGCAGACTCTCAACCACTGCGCCACCAGGGAAGCCCAGAAAGGGTAATTATTAACTGAAGATCAAAATGGTGATGAGAGAGGGACTGTATGCTGCATTTATTCCATGCCTGGCACTGTTCTACATGCTTTACACATATTAACTCATTTAATTCTAAAGTAACCTTCTGAGGTCTGTGTGTATTATTATCCTCATTTTTCCAATGAAGAAACACAAGTATTGTGGAGTTAAGAAACTTGACGATGACCACACAGCTAGTTAACTTTAGAGCTAGGATTTGAACCCAGGCAGTCTGATACAGAATAAATGTTCTTAACCGTCATACTATTTAGGAGTAAATGTTGTTATTATTTCAAATTTTTATTTATTATATAAATGATTATTATGAAAAGTATTAATACTATTTTCACATGCTAGAGAAGATTGAAGAGGTGGTAACACTAGTAGGCTTCAGTGTCTTCCATTGTTTTTGATACCTTTATTCCACCAGACTTCTAGGTTGCCTTCCTGACTAAGGTTTGACAAGTTGTGGTATAATATATTATTCTACTTGCTGTTTTTTAAGCTTATTGCAACTTATGGGCTTGCATATCTCTGTGAGTCAAGGTTAGGGTAATAATTAGAAATAGGGTTAGGAGTTGCCCTTCAAGAGCAGGAACCTCATTTGCTTCATCTTTGAAACTAGCTTCTAGCACAGAGGTGGTATTGTTCAAAGAAGGATATATAGACAGTGGTGAACTAGAGGTCCAATAGGATGCAACCTAAGTTTTGTGATACAGTCTCTGTCTTTGTGGCCATCTATGTTTCAGTATAATTAAATGACTGGGTCAGGTGATTCTGACATAGGGGGTGTCCTGTGCCCTACGTTGAGAGACAAAAACAATGAAAGAGTTGAACAACATACTTGGGTAGTGGTTCCCAGAACTTGCTACGGTTTTGCATTCCAAGGTACTGGACCTATGGACAATGTTTTACTAACTTGACAGAACGTATTTCTGTTTTGTGTAGTTTCTCATGCAGAGGTAGTCATCGTATGGATGTTTGGGAGAGACGGTGACATCGTTCGGCACCATCCGACAGCCATTTACATAGTGTCTGCTCTGTGCCAGGCCCTGTGCTGGGCCCTGGGGACACAGAGAAGGAAAGTCTTCGTCCTGGTCCAATTTGCAGCATTTCTTTGGGATTTGAAAGAGTATCTAATAGCTTTAGCATCCGATGGGAAGCTGATTTGTGGGTGTGGAAGGTAAAGGTTTTGTTTGCTTTGAGGAGGAAGGCCTCATCAGGGTGTTCTGATCTGATTGCTTGACATTTTCTCTTTCACGTTTTCACCAGTGAACAATGGCTTTCTGTACAGAAATCAGATGGGTTGGCAGTTTGTAATGTGGGTGATTAAGGATTTTCCTAAGAAATGTGGAGTTGACAACAGTTATAAATAAAGGTTTAACTATTCATAATTAATTTAGTCATAGTTTATGTATTACTACAAATGTTAGTAATGTCACTTGTAAATGTATCATTGACGTGGAAATGGAAACGACTTATTGAATTTTCTAGTCCATTCTCTATCAATGCAAAATTGTTCCCTCCTGTATTTTCTTAATTGTTTAAGCCAATCAGTCATGTTCTTAATGACTTGATATATTAATAAATTAAGGTTTGGGGCCCACAGACGGAAAATGTATACACATATTAGAGTAGATTACGTTCCTTACAGGAGGTTATATTCCTGGCAATATGCGAAATATTTGCTTTGAAAAAAAAACAAAGGGGACTTTAAATTTTAGGAGGGGATGTTGAGCTTAATATAAAGGCTAGCGAGCAAATTATAGTTATTTATAGGCCTTTTATTTGAGTAAAATGGACACAGTTTAATACTTAGCCTAATCTTGTCACGATATTTTTGTTCCTTTTAGTATTGTGGTTACATTTTGGATACCATGTAGTTTGGGAGTTTTCAAAATGTCCTTGAAGAAATGAAAGAACAATTGATTCCTTGGGGTATGGGGTGATTCTTCACCTTTAGTGCCCCTGCCTTTATCTAAGACACAGTAAAGTTCCAGGTTTTTCACATCATTCTCCTGTTGTGAACTCCAGTATCCTAATTACTACCCCCAAAACACAGTCTGTTGAGTCCTATGGTCGCTAATCAATCAATCTTTTTCTTTCTCTCTCTCTCTCTCTCTCTCTCTCTCTCAGTTGTTTCCCTTCTTTCAGTACATCTTTCACCTTCTCAACTGGTGCCCAAGGTAGGAAAATAACCTCTGAACAGAGCCAGTTAAGCAACTATTAATACAAATCTCAAAAATTAGTCCAAGAATAAATGAATAAACGATTGGACTTGAGTATAATAGAAAATAGAAAACATGAATGAACTGGGGCACATGTAGTCTTTAAAACATGGGATGTTGCCCAATACCCCAAACCATTTGACATTTATATGAGACTTTGTTTTCTTGAACACTTTGAGTACAAAGAACTTTGTGAAAAAAAGCAGACACATAGACTAATGGAACAGAATTGAAAGCCCAGAAATAAACCCACACATATACAGTCAACTAATATTTGACAGGGGAGTCAACAATATTCAGTGGGGAAAAGATAATCTGTTCAATAAATGATGTTGGGAAAACTGGATATCCACATGCCAAAGAATGAAATTGAACCTCAGTCTTATGCCACTCAAAAAAATTAACATAAAATGGATTAAAGACTTAAATGTAAGACTTGAAACCGTAAAACCCCTAGAAGAAAACATAGGGGAAAAGCTCCTTGACCTTGGTCTTGACGATGATTTTTTAGATATGACAATAAAACCAAAAATTATCAAGTGGGGCTACATCAAACTAAAAACCTGCACAGCAAAAGAAACGATCCACAAAATGAAAGGCAACATATGGAATGGGAGAAAATATTTGCAAATCATATATCTTATAAGGGTTAGTATTCAAAATATATAAGGAACTCATACAACTTAATGGAAAAAATAATAATAATTTGATTGAAAAATGGCCAGAGGACCTGAATGGACAGTTTTCCAAAGAAGACATACAAATGGCCAACAGGTACATGAAAAGGTGTTCATCATAACTAATCATCAGGGAAATGCAAATCAAAGCCACAATGAGTTATTGCCTCACATCTGTTGGAAATGGCTATCACCAAAAAGAGATTGTAAGTGCTGGTGACCATATGGAGGAAAGGGAACCCTCCTGGACTGCTGATGGGATTGTAAATCGGTGCAGCCACTATGGAAAACAGTATGGTGGTTCCTCAAAAAATTAAAAATAGGACTACCGTTTGACTCAGCAATCCCACTTTTGGGTATTTATCTGAAGGAAGTGAAATCAGTATCTAAAAGATATCTAGAAGAGACATCTATACTACCATGTTCCTTGCAGCATTGTTTACAATAGCCAAGACATGGAAACAACCTAAGTATCCATCAACAGATGAAGGGATAAAGAGATTTTATATATATATATATATATATATATATATATATATATATACACACACACACACACACACATATACATATATACATATATGTGTATATGTATATCTATATACACACACATATATATAATATATTCAGCCATAAAAAGAAGGAAATCCTGCTTCTGCCATTTGCAACAATATGGAAGAAATTAGAGGGTGTTATGCTAAGTGAAATAAGCCAGAAAGAGAGAGATAAATAGTGTATGATATCACTTTTATGTGTAATCTTTAAAAAAGTCAGTTTCATAGAAACAGAATAGAATGGTGATTGCCAGGGGCTGGGAGGAGGGGGAAAGGGGGTGATGTAGGTCAAAGGGTATAAATTTTCATTTATAAGAAAAATAAGTTCTATGGATCTAATGTGCAACATGTGGCTATAGTTAATAACATGGTGTTGTATACTTGAAAGTGGCTGAGAGTAGTCTTAAGCATTCCCATCACACACACAAAAAAAGAATTAAGTATGTGAACTCTTGGATGTGCTAATTATCTTGATCTTAGTAATCATTCCACAATATAAATGTATATGAAATCATGTTCTAGACTTTAAATATATACAATTATATTTGTCAGTTATTATAAATTATACCTCAATAAAGTTATAAAAAAGAATGTGTTATATAAACACAAGGGAATGCTATTCAGCCATAAAAAAGGAAGGAAATCTAGCCCTTTTTGACAACTTGGATGGACCTTGAGGACATTATGCTAAGTGAAATTAGACAGAAAAAGACAAAGACTGTATGATATCACTTACATGTGAAATCTTAAAAAAAACAAACTCGTAGAGACAGAGAGTAGATTGGTAGTTACCAGGGATGGGGAGTGGGGGAAATGGGTGTAGATGGTCAAAGGGTACAGACTTCCAGTTATAAGATGAACAAGTTCTGGGGAATCTAAGGTACATTGTCTATAGTTAACAATGCTGAAATGTATACTTGAAAGTTGCTAAGAGAATAGATCTTAAAAGTTATCACCCCCACACACAAAAAAAGTTAACTATGAGGTGATGGATTTCTTAACTAACCTTATTGTGGTAATCATTTCACAATATATATGTGTATCAAATCATCATATTGTACACTTTAAACTTATACACTATGTCATTATATCTCAATACAGCTGGGGGAAACAAAGAACTTTGTGATAATTACTAAGTTATTTACTTCCATGTTCTGTGTGGGAGTTCAGCATTATATCAAGATCTCTTTTACACAGGGGAACTTGGAGACTTACTTAGGAAGGCTGCACTTTTAGCATCACTGACTCGGGAAAATACAGAGGAAACCAAGGAAAATAGTAATATAGCCTGCTCCACCTCCTAACTTGGACACTGTTTTCATTGGGATCAGTAGATGAAAACTGTTACCAGTGGTTCATGTTCATTGCTTGAATTATGATGAAGGGAAAGGCAGTCTTTCCCCTTCTTGAGTTTGGAGAATAAGAACTTTGCATCCTTACATTCAGCTACAATATTTTCAGTTAACTCTATTCATCTTACTTCTGTATCTCTGTTTTCTCAAGCTGAAAATTCCAGTGATACAGAAGAAGCATGCAGGGTCCTGGCAGAGTTCATTATAATGGGAGAGACTGGAGTACATTTAAATAAATGAAAGAGCCATTGTTCTATGTGTCTGTTTTTATGCCAGTAGCATGTTGTTTTGATTACTGTAGCTTTGTAGTATAGTCTGAAGACAGGTAGTGTGATACCTCCAACTTTGTTCTTCTTTTTCAAGATTGTTTTGGCTATCCGGGGTGTTTTGTGGTTCCATATGAATTTTAGGATGATTTGTTCTAGTTCTGTGAAAAATGTCATGGGTATTTTAATAGGGATTGCATTACATCTGTAGATTGCTTTGGGTAGTATGGCCATTTTAACAATATTAATTCTTCCAATCCAAGAGCATGGGATATCTTTCCATTTCATTGTGTCATGTTCAATTTCCTTTGTCAGTGTTTTATAGTTTTCAGAGTATAGGTCTTTCACCTCCTTGGTAAAGTTTATCCCTGGGTATTTTATTTTATTTTTTGATGTGAGTTTATATGGGATTTTAAAAAAACTTTCTCTTTCTGACATTATATTATTAGTGTATAGAAATATGACAGATTTCTGTATATTAATCTTGTATACTGAAACTTTGCTGAATTCATTTATGAGTTCTAGTTTTGGGGTGGAGACTTTAGGGTTTTCTATATAAAGTATCATGTCATCTGCAGATAGTGAGAGTTTTACTTCTTTCCTTCCAATTTGGATGCCTTTTATTTCTTTACCTTTTATGATTGCTGTGGCTGGGACTTCCAATACTATGTTAAATAGAAGCAATGAGAGTGGACATCTTTGTCTTGTTTTTGAATTTAGAGGAAATGCTTTCAGCTTTTCACCATTGAGTATGATGTTAGCTGTGGGTTTGTCATAAATGGCCTTTATTATGTTGAGATATGTCCCTTCTGTAACCACTTTGATGAGAGTTTTTATCATGATCCAGCAATTCCACTCCTGAGTATATATCTGGAAAAAACAAAAACATTATTGGAAATGATACATGCACCCCAATGTTCATAGCACTATTTACAATAGCCAAGATATGGAAGCAATCCAAGTGCCCATCAACAGATATGTGTGTGTGTGTGTGTGTATAAAATGGAATATTGAGGGGTATATATATATATATATATATATACACACATATATATATATAATGGAATATTAATTAGCCATAAAAGAGAACAAAATTCTGCAATTTACAACAACGTGAATGGACCTAGAGAATATCATATTAAGTGAAATAAGTCAGACAGAGAAAGACAAATACTGTATGACATCAGTTATATGTGGAGTCTAAAAATAAAACAAATTAGTGACTACAACAAAAAGGAAACAGACTCACAGATATAGAAAACAAACTAGTGGTTGCCAGTGGGGACAGGGAAGGGGCAGATTAGCAGTATGAGATTAAGAGATACAAACTACTGTGTATAAAATAGATAAGCTGCAAGGATATATTGTATAGCACAAGGAATTATAGCCATTATCTTATAATAACTTTTAAAAGAGTGTAATCTGTAAAAAATACTGAATCTCTATGCTTCACACCTGAAAATAATATAATATTGTAAATCAACTACAGTTAAATTAAGAAAAAAAACAACTGAATGAGAGAGCCAGCACACCAGGGAAAGTTGAAAATAAAGGAAGAGAGGGGATAGTCAACGGCGTAAAATTCCTGATAAAGTGGGAAGAGGGATACTTCATCCATAGTATCACTAGGCAGCAAGTAGGGTTCTAGGATACTGGTGCAGGACTCAAGCAAAGTCTTTGTCACTTGCATGGTCTCTTCCCTCCCCTGGATTCTGTGGGAAATGCAGATTTTCCCTTATATTGATCTTGTCATGGCCATTAGGTTTAAGGAGGGCATCGTGTGTTGATTCTCTACTGCCCATGGCAGTGACACACTTCAGAAGAGAACTGGCTTGGATTCCCAGGCCCATGTATTGTACTCTCCCCGCATTATGCTGTTTCTGTTGAACACAGTGTTATTTTTTTAATTATCTTCATTGTTTTTTAATTGCTGATTAACAATTTTCTCTGTACTTTGTACATTCTGTCTAACAGTTTCATTGGAGCTGGCTTCTGCATATGAAATCCATCTGAGGGCCCAGGTCCTCTGGCCCAGATGTCTAAAGCAGCCCTCCTTTTCTACTCTGCCACCCATGTCCCTCTCATCACTCAGTTCTATTGTCTTTTAGCACTTATTACCATTTGAAATTCTCTGACGTTTTTTACTTATTAATGATCTGACTCCCCTACCAGACTTTGAGCCTCATGAAGATATGAAATTTCTCTGTTCTATTTCTACAACTATATCCAAAATTCCTAGAACAGTGCCTGGCACATAGGAAGCCTTGGATAAGGCCATACCAGGAGTCTGTAAGAATTTAATACTTGTCCTTTCCCAAGGAATAGAATTTGTAATAAATAAATAACTCCATAAAAAGAGTTTTTGTAATAGGCTTGTGTGTTTCATGTTTCACAGCCTGAAATTTAGATGACAAGACAGAATTACCAAATTGCCAACTAAAAATCCTTCCCATCTCAGATGACTATTAATGTCTTACTATTTCTCTGCCTCCTGTTACTTCAGTAGGAGACAAGAGCTTTCTCATTCACTGATGATGACTATAGAAACTCCACAGGAGTAAAGCCAAATAAATGGTCAGGAAAGATGACAAGAAAGAATAAAAGAAAGAATAATGGAAAGGAGGTAGCAGAGATGGTAGAGCTATGGAAATACAGAGAAGAAGTGGCAGTTCAGACACAACAGACAACAGATCAGCACTCCCAAACCCTTATGCTCATCAGCAAGACTTGGGTCTTTATTAAAAACACAGACTTCGGGTCCCACCACCATAATCCAGTTCAGCAAGCCCTCGCTGGGGCTGGAATCTGAATTTCCACATGGTCCCGCCCAGATGCAAATGATTCCCAGCCCACACTTTGAGCAACCCTGCAGTAGAGATGACCATGAGGGAACAGCGGCACTAGTGACTAGTTGTTTTGTAAACATAAAGTATTTTCATGATTTTTTGTTGTTGTTCTTCATACGATCTTAGGAGATAGATTGGACACATATTTGTCTTCCCCATTTTACAGATGAGTACACTGTAGTTCTAAGAAGTTAAATGATTTGCCCCAAGTTGCACTATAGTAGGTGAAATAGATGATAGAGTCAGGACTGAAACCCAACTCTTTCTAATCTTAGATGGGCATTTGTTCTAGTAAACCAAGAAAAACACACTAGAATAGTGCAGTGATGTGGAGTCATTTGGTGTAAAGGCAGGCAGCTGTGCACTCCTCCCTACTCTCTGTGGGCACTGAACAATAATCGGTGCTAACTGACTCATCAGGAAAATAGTCTTTAATTCAGGGTACTATATCAAGGTAGACGATAATAGGATATATTGTGGAAAGGTTTTTTTTAAGTTTTAACGTTTTAAAATTTAAGGTACTTCACGTCCTTTCTTTACTTGGAGCCCTCACTTATATATCGATAGAATAACCTCATGAACATTTATGCATTTATTCAATAAATACACCACATAATTGAGATATTACTAGTATAACTTTCCCACAACCTTGCATTTGTGAATCTTAGAAACATCCTCAGCTTTGTATATATTCTTTCATCCTTATAATTATTATCCTTTATTATTATAAAATATATCTGCATATTAAACATATTTACACTTCAGTATTTTCCACATGTAAATTTACTAATAAGCCTGTGGATAGTATTCAGTAATTCCTTATTAAGTCCGTACTTTTTCATCCTCTAATTCTCTGTTCTTAATTCTCATCCCTTTACTCTGTTTGAATAGGATCGTATAAACTCTTTGTATGGCCATTAACTTGTTTCTTCATTTTGTTTCTCACAGAATCGTGGCTTAAAGGCTTTCTTGTGTGGCACGTTCTGAGCCTATGTCACTAGATGGACTGGTGGGTAGACAGCAGTCCCCAGTTCCCTTCTTCTGCCTTCTTAACCTTGCAGTGCTAAAGCATGAAGCTCTCAAGTTGCTCTGTACCGATAATTGTGAAGGATTCTGGCGAGCCCTTCTACTTGTGCCTCTTATTCCTTGACACATTCCCATTTGAGTCCCATGTTTATAACCCTATGCTATGTTTCACCAATTTGGGCTCCTTCTTTTTAAGCCTGTTGTAGATATTTTGAATCCACGTTGCCTTTCTTCTGCTGCTCTTTGCCCAAATGATGTAACACATCAGCTTGGTCAGCTGTGATTGGTGTGGTTGGCCAAAGGAGGCACCAACGTGGACCAAAATGGAAAACTCATAGTACAAGTGCAAAAAAGCACAAGATGCAGCAAAGCCAGCATTTCAAGTTTTAAAAAAAGCAGACATTGGGCCCAGATATACACTCTGTATAGCGTAAGTTGCCCCTGGGTGCTGAATACAAAATGTCTTAGTCAGTTCAGGCTGCCATAACAAAATACCACAGACTGGGTGGCTTAAACGACAGAAAGGTATTTTCTCACAGTTCTGGCGGCTGGAAGTCTGAAATCAGGGTACCAGCAAGGTTGGCTTCTAGCGAGGACTCGCTTTCTGACTTGCAGATGGCCACCTTCTTGTTGTGTGTGCACATGGCCTTTCCTTTGAGTGCACGGAGAGAGGGAGAGCGAGCTCTCTGGTGTCTGGCACTAATCGCATCATGAGGGTGCCACCCTCAGGACCTCATCTAACCCTAACCACCTTCCAAAGACCCCATCTCTAAATACCATCACACTGTGGGTTAAGGCTTCAACGTGTGAATTTTAAGGGGACACAAACATTCAGTCTATGGCACTAAGGGTGTTAAAGACAGCAAACCAAAAGTTCCCAGCATCTCTGCCCTGTTGGATATCTTGCTCTGTTGGAAGTGAGCTTCCAACACTGCAGAACTTGAGGCAGGCCTCTGAGAGATGCAAGGGTGACCTGAACAGCCAAGTCCAGCCATGCATCCTTTGAGATTAAACCAAAGAGTGACCTTGGACCTGGACCAGACTTCATGGTTTGGTCTCATGCAACTGTTCAAATGTTCTTTTTTCTTTTATCTCCACGGGTCTATGGGCCGTATCAGCGGGTCCACAGGCAGCACATAGAGGAAGGGGCTCTGCGGGAGGCTCTGCTTCACATTCATTTCTCTTCCCACCCCCTTTATTCTAACTTTTCTACTGGTTGATCCTGGACATGTAATTTCATTGACACTGACTAAATCATTTATTTATTCATTGAATAAATCATTTAGTTTCTCTTGAAATATTTTAAGTGCCACTATGTGCCAGGTATGGCTCTGGGCACTGAGTCTAGAGCAGTGAACAATAGAGGTAAAAACCCTGCCCTTGTGAAGCTGACATTAGACTATGAGATAGTGCAAAGTGCAGTGGGGAGTGACGCAACTGGAAATGGGCGGTGAGGAGTGCTGGGGGTCGCTTTAAACAGGGTGGTCACCTCACCACAGCTTGAAGAGAAAGTCAAGATTTGTTGAGGATCGAATGGATTTTCCTTCATTCACGCATAATGAATATCCTTTCTAACTTCCCTCTGTGGACATTTTCTGCCATGTCTCCAGTCATCTCTGGATAAGTCCCCCTGATAGCCTTGCCTGTCTTGGGTGTAAGTTTGCTGCTAATTTCATGTAGTTCACATTCAGTAATGCCAGTGGTATCCGGTTTCTAACATCCCTCATCTCTCTTTTAAAAGCCATTGTTATACCCAGTAGTAATACCAAGAGCTATCATATAACGAGTGCCTACCACGTGCCAGATACTTTACAGATGCTGTATCACTTAGTCACCCAACAATTAACCAACCAATTAACCTTTGAGATAAATATTATTATTAACCTCACTTTACAGATGAGCATTCTGGGGCCCCGGGAGGATGAACTCCTTGCCTCAGTTTATAAAGCCAGGGTGGAAACCTGTGCTCGAGTCAAAAGCCTTTTCTCTTTTCACCGCACCGGGCTGCAGCTCTCTGGAGATGGGCAATTCCCCCACGCTAGAGTTTCATAGATTCATCCCCGGAACTTGCTCTTGAAGGCACTTATCTTGAGACCTTGACAACTTTGTCTTCTCATAGCAGGTCCTACCACTCCGTAACATCTTAGAACGCAGAGAGGCTTCACGTTCCTTGATCTTTTCTATCACCATAATTTAAATCGTGCACTGTTCTAATAGCAATATACACATCCTCCCTATATCCGTGTCAGGTGTTCTGTCTTTTGATAAATTCATTTCAGTTACTACCAGAGTATAATCAGAAAAGTCAGTACCTTTCCCTTTTGATTACACAGCTCCTATTCTAGCACTTAGTTCCTAGCAATTCTGCTAACCTACTTATTTTTTGTAACTTTTCTCCCAGAGGGTACTGGTAAGTAGCCTTCGTTCCCAATTCTTCTATGCCAATCTAAATCTTTGGCATGTTTTTGCTGCTTTCAACATTGTCATCCTTTTTTCATTGATACAATTGATATTACCTCACACCATCACCCCTCAATCAAATAACCTGAGATATATTTTCTCTTTCCCATATATTTTAGGGGTCATATGGTCATATCCATTCCCCATGTTGATCTTTTCCACTCTCATAACTGTGTGTATGTGTGTCAGGTAACCAAGCAATATATCTTTCATTCTTCTTAAATCATAATGCCCTGTCACATCCTCCATCACCCTCTGCCATTAAATCAGTGGAGTTCAGTGTGTCAAGGAAGGGCAATCCTTTTTAAAAACAGTCATTACTAGGCTTTAATCATCAAGTTAGATGTGTTTAAGTACTCACGGAGCCAGTGGCCTTTGGAGTCAGGAATCTCTACATTTCCAGAATTCCTTTTATATATCAAAAGGAACAACTGTTATGTTCACTTGGATGGCTGTAGTAAACAACTGATAATCCAAGTGCCGATGTGAATACAGGGCTACAACTGCATTGCTGGTGGGAGTATAAAATGTTGCAGCTACTTTGAAAAACAGTCTCACAGATCCTCAAAAATTAAACGTAGAGTTTTCTGTGACCCAGCAGTTCAACTCCTTGATATATACCCAAGAGAAAGGAAAACCCATGTCCAAACAAAAGCCTGGATATGAATGTTCATAGAAGCATTATTTATACCAGCCAAAATGTGGAAACAATCCACGTGCCTATCAACTGATGAATGGATTTAGCAATATGTGATCTGTCCGTACAGTGGAATATTATTCAGCCATAAAAACGGATGGAATTCGGTATAGGCTACAACAGGGATGAGCCTTGAAAGCATTGCGCTAAGTGAAAGAAGCCAGTCACTAAAGGCCATGTACTGTGTGATTCCATTTACATGAAGTGTCCAGAGTAGGAAAATCCGTAAAGACAGAAAGGAGAATAATGCTTGCCAAGGGTTGTAGGGAGAGGGTAAGAAGGCTAATGGACGTGGGATTTCTTTGGGGCTTATGAAATTGTTCTAAAATCAGATAGTGGTGATGGTTGTATAACTCTGTGAATATACTAAAAAGCACTGAATTGTATACCTTAAAAGGGTGAATGTATAGTAAGTGAATCATATCTCAATAAAGCTGTGAAGGAAGGAAGGAAGGGAGGGGAGGAGGGAGGAAAGGAAGGAAGGAAGGGAGGGGTGGAGGGAGGGGAGGAGCGAGGAAAGGAAGGGAGGGGTAAGCCTGGTTAACTGGGACTCTAGAGCTGTACTCTGAGGCATCAATTGGGAAAACCCAGAATATGATCTGTGATGCAAGCAGAGGAACCACAGTGGAGCACACTGAGAAGTGGCCAAGGGAACAATGAAAGACAGAAGTATGACTGAGAAGCCAGGTACCAGTATTCCACCTCTCCCTCCCACTCCATATTGAAAAGAGTGCAGCCTGGGCCGGGGTGGGGGGGGGGGGTGGGGGGCGGAGGGGCGGGGGGAGGGGGAGGTTTGACCAAAGTGTTCCAGCAAGGTTTAAGGAGGAACTGACAGGGCTTCCCTGGTGGCGCAGTGGTTGAGAGTCTGCCTGCCGATGCAGGGGACACGGGTTCGTGCCCCGGTCTGGGAAGATCCCACATGCCGCGGAGCGGCTGGGCCCGTGAGCCATGGCCGCTGAGCCTGCGCGTCCGGAGCCTGTGCTCCGCAACGGGAGAGGCCACAGCAGTGAGAGGCCCGCGTACCGCAAAAAACAAACAAAACAAAAAAAAGGAGGAACTGACAACAGACTGGATTGAAGCCATCTTTGCTCTCTAAGACTCTGGGAGACCACCGTTCAGAGTTCCTCATCAGCAAGGAGCGATCATAACAGAGGAGAAATCCATGCAAGAGGGAAGGCCACTTCTCCTCCAGCACCTACCTGGCACAGAGGGATCCAGACGTTTCCACACGCTCCCAATGGAGGACATGGAAGGTCACTGAATGTTGAGAGCCAACGGGCCTGCCAGGCGGCCACTGTGGTGAGGGGAAAGGTGGCCCCACGGCAGAGGCTGCAGGTGGACAGCTTAATCCAGGGGTGAGTGGAGGATGTGCTGAGACTCAGAACACCTGAAGGGTAGTCACAGGCTGAGGCAGGGCCAAGTCAGCAAGGTGGAACAGGACGTCGGGCCTGGCCTGGCCTGAGAGAACCGACTCTACAGTTTGCAAGCCTTGGACCTCATTGCTGGATGCCAGGAAGGTGTTCAGTGATGGGGTGGCGGTATCTGGGGACACTGCTGTAGAGGCCGTCTTGGGGAGACTGAAATAGGGGTGGGACACTAAGCATTTACCCAAAGCTACTAAGTTAACCCAGAAGAGACTCTTTCTGATGGACAGGGAACTGAGTTTCCATTAATTAGGAGATTTTAAGATACCCCTCACCACCTCCGTCCATGGGAATAGGGACTTCAGATGGAGATGAGTGCACTTAGCAAGGTTTCTTGTCCTTGGCCACTGCCGCTTTTGGTTGGACAAACCTTTGTTGTGCAGCTTGTCCTGGGCGTTGTAAGATGTTGAGTAGCACCCACGGACTCTACTCACTAGATGCCAGTAGCTCCCAGTCAAGAACCAGT